>NC_132838.1:7897500-9125873 GCF_048164855.1 Canis lupus baileyi
TAAAACAGAACTGATTTGACATCAGGAAACCAGCAGCTTAATTCCGTCGCTGCCACTACCCAGCGGTGTCATGTGTTAGACAATTTCCTTCATTTTTTTGCACTTGACATGACTACGAAGTATTCCAGTCCTTGGAGGGAAACAGAGGTGAGAGTCACCTGGGAGCTGCAGCAGAAAAATCAGTGGAGAGAAGATTGTTCCATGAGGAACTAGTTGATTGGTGGAACTCTTCCAAACTAGCCTCTCAGCCTGCTGTCCTGTAGCTGCCACCTTCCACACGTCCTGCCGGCCTCTCTTCTCAGAGAACACTGACAGCTTCAAGATGAGGAGAGTCTGCCTTTGAGCAAATGATTCACTGCAGGGGAACCTGTCACCTGTTCAGCGTTCCTTTCTGCAAATGTACCTGTTACCACATGTACTTTATTTTCATCACAATACAGTTTGCTTATGTAAGAAACCCAAAAGCCAATGAAAAAGAATATAAAAATCAGTCTCCCTCTCATCCTAGATTCTAAGACCCTGAATTGCTATCTTAAATTCTTCTCTGTCTGGTATTTTTGTTGTTGTTGGCATGCATCTACCTATAAGCACATTACTTAAGCATTGTTTCACATCTTGACTTTGGACTTCAGTAATCTATCGTAGCAATCTCATCATATCTGAATTGATAAGGATGGCTGTGTTGGATTTCACCATACTGATTTATCATAATTATCTATGGCCAAACTACTGATAGAATTGTCTATCATCTCCAGTCTTTTACTAAGACCATGCCATAAGGACTTATGTACATAGACACACACACACGCAAACACATAAATATATGTTGGGAAAATGTCCACAGACAGAATTTCTGGATCAAAACACATGCATTTTCATTATCCTTTCCAAACCGTGTCAGTTAATGACCTACGGAAAATTTTCTCAGTGGGATAAAATGTGGCATCGTGCTGATAAATACAGTCGTACTAATATTGGATGAAGGTGGTAGAGTATTGTTTAGGAGCACTAGATCTCGCTTCAGAATAACTGTATTTAAATCCCACCTTTGCAATTCAATTGGCGGGTTGATGTGGAGTGTGACATTTAAAATGCCTTGCCTTAAGTCTCCTCACCTGTTAAATAGGTGCTCCTAAAAGTGCTGCTCTGGTATATCTTTTAAGTGTTTCATGAGATAATCTTTGCTGAAAATGTTAACACCGTGTAGTCACAATGAGTCCTCGGTTAACGTTAACAGGTACCTCCCTCCATCACCACCGTCATTATTTTCTTCACCATCATCACCACCACCCCGTGTTCATCTGCACCCGTATTTCAACTATCTGTCTCCCTAACAGCTTTGTCTGAGTGATGAGTGTACCCTTACCCGAAGTAATATTTTTCATTTACAGCCTGGATTTGAGCAGGTTTTATTTTAAGTTGTATATCCATGGAGTACAAACCATGGGAGCATATGGCTCCTAATTAGGCTTGATCATGATGAAGGATGACTGTTTAAGAGGTCAGTTAGCCCCCCTCCAGAGGTGATGCTGCTTCATAAAGACAGCAAAAGCCCAACTCCCTAAGATGTTGCAATAAGCCTGAGCTCTGTGGAGTCGGCCTATCACTACTGACAGTCTTTAACATGCTGGCAGTGCTACTTAGCTACAGTTGTAGAATTGCCACAAAGATTCCATCACTGACAACAAAGTGAAATATTGATATAGTAATTAGTTTTCTGCACCATATGTTCTGATTTTTGCATACAGTTATTATGCAGCACAGATTCCTGGGCAGATGATTAGGAGAGCAGGAGTAGCAGCAAGATATAACGGTTTTCTGGGAAGAACCATAGCCTACCCAATGTGACCCAAAGAGAAGCAACTTAATTCCCCATTACACCCGTCATCTTTGCTACACAGTACAATGAATTTTCAAAGAATGTGTAAACCTGGCAGGGAAGAAGCAAGTGAAACCACGTTTCTCTTCCTTTTGCTCTCTTCCTTTCATTTCTATTCTTCTGCGCCTCGTTGGTAGTTGTTTTTGTGATTGATAATGAACACCAGCAATTGACAGCCAGAGACTGTGTTTTTGTCCTCAGCAGTGACATGAAAACATAGTCATAAATCATCTCTGCACATGTTTTATAGCAATGAGTCTGGTCTTTATATACCTGAAGACATCATTATGCAATATGTTGTCAGATATCTTAAATTACCGAAGTTGTTGCTTTTAAAAATGTCCTTCCCTTTAAGGGTCCTAACTGACCTGCAGGCAGTCAGGAGGTGAAGAATCCCCTTCACACAACCTGATGCCATGGGCCTCACTCAGGAGGGATAACTAAACTGAACAAAGAAATTAAGTAGCACTTTATCACGGAAAGGGAAATGGCATTTCAGGAAAGAAGGGAAATGTACTTTTATTTTGCTCCTTTTAGAATCTCATATATTGTACACCTGAAACTAATATAGCACTGTATGTTAAAAAAAAGAACTTCATATATTAAAACTTGACATATAGATCGGTATTAGGGACCCTTCTGAAACAGCATAATTTTCTGTTGAAAAATAAATGAGCGATTATACTCTCTGCAGGTTGTCTCTTTTGTCTTTTTCTAAGAAATGTCAAATCACAAAAAACATCTTAAAACCATTTGTCATCATCATTTCATTTTTGACACAAAGCCACTCAGTGGCCTTCCTTTCATCACAGGAGGTCCAGTACAAAACACTCATCTTAAGTTTATTAAATATATGTGGTTGATCACATTTCCTAAATATATTTATCCTGCAGAACACTTAAAGACTGTTGTTATTACTGAGCTTTTGTCCCTAAGCATCTGTGTTTTCTCTTCAAGGAAGTTGCAAGGCTGGGGGAGGAGGTAGAGAAGGTGAGGCCAGCGTGAGGGAGGGAGGCAGCCAGGGCTCCCTGCAGCGGATACTGCAAGGGAGAGCGCCCTCAACTCTTGGGTGTTGCCTCTGCTATGCATTTCCCAGAATCTGCTGCAGATAGGACCCAACAATCGCCACCCACTGCAGTGAATTAAGGATTCCACCTGGAAAGAACCACTTTCTCTGTCACTTGGAGGCAGCTAGGGTTAAAGAGAAACAATGATTGTGACACACAATAAATGTTTTAGCCTGAGGTTAGATGAAGATTTTTATCTCTTTTTTAAAAAAATCAATTTACTCATCTTTTTCTTAGGACAGGCCATCTAGCTATTCGGTGATGGCTTCTTCTATTGAAAATGGGTAGAATGAAATGTGTATGTAATAGTTTCCTATTGCTGTTTAACCACTGCCATAAATTTAGCAGCTTAGAGCAATACACATTTCGTATCTAGCAGTTTCCATGGGTCAGGAATCCGGGCACGGCTTAACTGTGTTCTCGCTGAGCTGCAACCAGGTGGCAGCCGGGGTTTTGATTTGATGAGAGGCTCAACTGAGGATGGATTCACGTGGAAGTTCCTTCAGGCTGTTGACAGAAATGATTTCCTTGTGGTTGTAGGATTCATGGCTGCTTGCTTCTTCCAAATGAGCCGGGAAAAGAAAATCAGTCTGCTCACTAAAGAGTCCTGTATATGTCTCATCACCTTTACCCTATTCTGATGATTGGGAGCAAGTCTCAGGTTCCTTCCACACTTGAGTGTGAACCCCAGGACTCAGGCATAGTGAGGGCCATATTAAGGTCTGAGGGCCTATATGACATATGGTGATCTCCATGCCTACTGGGATTGAATGGAGATTTGATATTATATAGGAGATCAGTGTAAGTATGCATTATAAACAGAATGTGGGCATAGGTCAGAAAGATGACTTCAATTCTCCCTCTGAAGAGAGAATCCTTAAAAAACCAATGCTATCATTTCGTGATGTAAAGACATAATGAAGAAGACAAGGGAGAGATAGCCCTAGATATTTAAGAGCCTCATGTGGACTGAACATGTGTGACACCCCGCCCATCATATATTTTAGTCCTAATTGCTAATATGATGCTATTTGGAGTCTGGGCCTTTGAGAAGTAGTTACATGTTGATGAAGCCCTAAGGGTGAGCGCCCCAAGTTGCCAGAGTCCTCAGGAGAAAGACAGACCAGTGCTCTCTTGCTCTCTGCCGTGGGGGGTCCAGCAAAATTTCCTTGTACAAGCCAGGAGAGGACTCTCATGGACATTTTGATTTCTGTTCTGCGAACAGCCTCCAGAACAGTGAGAAATAAATGTCTATTTTTCAGGGCACCTAATCTATGGTGTTTTATTATAGCAGCACAAGCAGGTACATAGCCTATATTTTTCTTCTCTATTATCAAATTTTGGTTAAAAATCTCCTGTGTATATACAGATTGCTGAACTAAATTTTCGCTATGACATAATATAAATCAGTTGATTTAAACAATGAATCATTTTCCCTAAAACTTTTTAAAAATTAAAACTAGTTATGCTTTATAGAACAATTTATTTTCAGTGCATTTTTCCCCCTGCACATATAAAAAATGTGAAAGTGAATGAACAGACTTAATTTCTCTCCAGAAAGCTGTATGCAGTGCACTTTAAAAAGACACTTGTGCGCTGCATGTAAAAATCTCTCATCTGCATAGTCATGTCAGCTGCAGATTTAAATGACAAAAAACGTGGTAAACAGTGAATGAGTAATTGGAATCACAGGAAGAACTGAGGCAAGACTCACTGCTTCTCAGGCAAGCACATGTGGGACCACCTCAGAAAAAAAAATATTTTCAGAATATATAACTTGAGTGGAGTTCTATAATTATTTAGAAACACAACTAGCTATAAGTGATGGTTTATGTATTAAAATGTAAAATAACAAGTGATTTATATTGGCACTGAGTAGGCTTAAATCTGTGTATATACCCATTTATGTATTTGCATTAAATGAAGACCCACTGCATTTAAAATGGTTTGGAAGGGTACACAGAAATAAATGTGGCTTCATTTGTAGTATCACCATGCCAAGATCTGTGCAGACATTCATATAAATGTGTTCATTTGGTACTCTTTTCCTGATGGAAAGTGAAAGAGACTATCCATGACAGACAGAAGGTGGGCATTTTGGATATTTCTGTGCATAGACTCATTTTTTTATATTATTATTATTATTATTTTCAAGCCATCTGGGGATATTGGTAGGCAAGTGCTTTCCTTCATTCCCTTGGAAAATTGCCTGTCTGTAATGGGGAGTCTTGGGCAGCGTGAGGACTAAGTATCCCCAGGTATAGAGGAGTAGAGCAAAAGCCCGGCTCAAGAGAATACCAAGTGTGCTCAGCACTCTTTACATACAACACATGTTCTCGTGAAGCACACGCACACACACTCAACATATGACTTCCATTTGTTTGGCTCTTCCTCTTTCAGAGATCTACTTTTCTCTTATTTTATGTAGCCCAAGCTTGCAAATGTGTCTAAGAACCACAGATATTCACTTGATCTCAGGAAATAAGGAGAATAACATTCTTTCACCAGAGAAAAATTATCTTCACTGCACCAGAAGCAGGATGGTTAATGGCAAATGTCCTGAAGAACAACTCAGAAGATCTACCTCTGAATCCCACCCTGCCTCTTACTGACCGAAGGAGTTTGCCTGGATCAGTCTTTTTTTTTTTTTTTTTTTTTTTTTAATATATAGAGAGATAGAAAGTGCATGTGAAAGAGCATATATCCTTGTGCATGAGCTAGGGGTGGGGGTGGGGAGCAGGCACAGAGGGAGAGGGTGGGAGGTGAAAGAGTCTCAAGAGGAATTTGCACTGAGTGCAGAAGGAGCTGGACCTGGCACTGAATGAATCTCAGGGCCCTGAAATCATGACCTGAGCCAAATCAAGAGGTTTAACTAAATGAGCCACCCAGGTGCCCCTAAACCAGTCATATGTAATATTTATTTTTGAGAATTTGATTTAAAAATATAGAAATTTTACTCAAAGGAGTATAAATGTGAAGAATGGGTCATACTTGTCAGAATTTACAGATATCTTAAAAACCCATCCACAGAATCTTAGAGGAGCCCAAAGTTGAGTTTCAGAACTTTGATAACCTTGAATCTGCTTGAATCTGCTAGGCTCCCACTCTCTGATACAGCTCCAGCTGCGTATATCCCGTCCCTATACCAACACAGGGATTTGAAACAAATGAAACACAAAGACCCAGGCAGGTCCTGGTTTCAGCCACAGTTTGACCCTTACATGAAACTATTTCTGAAACTGGGGAGGCTTAGGTAGAATCACCCTCCACAAGAGAACTCTCAAGATAGGATCTGGCATTGAAGCATCCAGGTCAATGAGCAGCTAACAGAACCAATGAAATGCCACTATTAGATATTGATCCCTGGAAACTAAAAAGCATTTTAATGCAAAAATGTATCTATGAAAAAATGCTGGTCAAAAAAGAGCTTTGTGCTAAATAAAAACACTTTTTAATGAATAATCATTTGAATAATAAAGCCACTTAAATTTTATGCTTGATATATAAATTCTCAGAACCATTTTAGATCTCAATACCTACAGTCTTATGTTTGGTTCACACTTTGAAAATAAAAACAATGTCTTCTTGTTTTTTTTCTGGAAAGTATTAGTGGCAGGAGCATCTTCAAATTTCATGGATCTAAGCCAAAATAATTATGGTCTAGAATATTTAATCCATCATCCACCAATGGGTGCAAATTAGAGTGAGATTATGAATGAGAAATAATGCATATTTTACAACGGTCACCACACTGCATAACTGATAGTTTTCTTGATCAAGTACATTTTCTCTGACATGCTTTCAATAAATTTATATCATTTCTCTAAGTATGAAATTATCTCTATATATAACTCCAAGCAAAATAAATGTATTCCTATAATTTTCATGGGCATTTTAGCAGGAATGAAATCTCTAGATGACAAATGACATCAGCTGATGCCCAAGCCATTTTTGAAAGTCTTCCACATCATTATTCCTCATGATTGCCAGACAGCTGTCACAGTTGCTTTAAATGTGAAAGGACATCTTAATACTTTCAGACATTGAGTCTTGGTGAATCATACTCTACTGATATTATATCATTGGAAGAAAGGAAAATAGGAGGATCAGAAAATTGGAATCCTCTCAAATGTCAAGCAATTATTAAGCCCCTTATTACATTAAATTTTTAAATCTCTTTAATAATAGACCCTCCTTTTGCAGTCATTCCAATCAATTACTATACATTTTAAGAATATAACTGCCTGGTATGTAAAACTAATTTTACCAATTTTATGTTACTGAATATAAAATATCAGTTAATGTTGAGATATTTTTTCTAATATAATAAGATTATATTTTACAATAATTATGTTGAAACATCATTTCTAATGTGGTTGAGACAATAAAAGGACGTTTTATTTCCCCAGAATAGAGTGGACAAGGGATACATTCAGATGCAAATTAATAGCATGTCAGTAGACTCGTCTCACTTCTGGCTAAAGAGAGGCCATCAGGTGTCCAGCCTCCTGATATGATCGGGACAGACACTGCTGATTGTCCACCAAACGTCCATTCCCTTTTCTTTCTTAGTAATAAAGTTCTACTTTTGTTTTAGGCAGCATTGTCCCTGCAATAAAATGTTTCTGGAATCACTTGCAACTAGAAATGGTGGAATGGCAGGTCTGCCTACTAAGGAGTTACTAGAAGTCAGTAAAGAGCTTCTAAAAAACTTACCAAGTTTTTATTTATTTCTCTGTGTGTGTGCCTGTGCGCATGTGTGTGTGAATTTTTGCCTCTCCTTCTGGAGGTGCAAAACCACCTTGTGATGAAGGATAAAAGTCACAAATTATAGAAAAGCAAAAATGGGATAGTGATGACATGTGAGACTGCTGAAGTTGACAAGGAGCTTAGTGGGAAAGATAAATCCTTTTTGGCTGAGCCATTGTGGATGGGTTTCTGTGATGGGCTGCAGCTTGAGCAAACATTGTGTTTCCCAGCAGATGCCATGGTGCCACTCACACCCTCAGTTGACATTTAGTTCATTATTTCCAATTTGAATGCTCTGTGCCTGTTACTTCTTCAGTGCAGGCAGCCTCAGTCTATCGCTGCTAATTGAGCATATGTAAGAACTTGAAAACACTAGCAGAATCTTGTATTGCCCAGTGACTCATTCTTTTCCTAGGAAGCCCACCTTATTGCTTAGATCTGAATCAAGCAATCAGATAGATTGTCATTTATTATTCCAATTAGGCAATTGCCAAAGGTCGGTATTGCCAAGGGCTTTGCCATTTCTGCTCTCTATCTTGCTGGGAAACAAAACAAAACAAAACAAACAAAAATAAAATACCAAACTCAAAAAGTAAGATCATAAGCTCCACCCTGTGACCTGTATTCTGAACTGAATCTGTGGCTTACAAATGTCCAACAACTTCGTAATACATATACATTTGGAACATTAATTCCTGCTGTGGTTTTAGAGGACAGCTAGAATTTTAATCATTTTACTGCACTCCACAATGAAGCAAATTTATGTCTGTGCTCCAGGAAAATCTTCCACCCAACATATAGAGATCAAAAAAACTTTTGGAGGGGGGACTTTACTATATTTGAGAAAATAGACAAATTCTATAATTCTATACTGGTGTGTTATCTTTTAACCTGATATATCGTGATATTTAAGATTCATCATATTCTAGGGAAAAGAAAAACATTTTTGTAATTTCCTAAGAGATGAATTCAACTTCAAGTAAACTTTTGCTTTCAATACAAACATTTAAGAATTATAAATGTTTTTGTTATTATTTTTTAAAAACTTATAAAGATATGATGAAAGATTATTTTTGAAAAAAATATAGAATATGTATAAACTGCATATCTGTTTAAATACTTCAAGATTGTAAAATATATAGATGGAAATGTGGAAATAAAATATGTATATTGAAATAATTTTGTATAAATAATTTTTTGTGATGAAACTATAACTGTTACAAAATATAAATATTGAGTAGAGATCCATTTTTTCAACAGAATTTTACTAATAGAATTCTTTTATACATTAGTGTTATCCATATATTTTTTTATCTAACAAAGAGAGGGCATACTTCCTACTTCAGGTACACCAGTACACTAAATTTTATTTTCTTAATTTCTATGATCCTTTGCTTTAAAAAAATTATTTCTAGCTAAAATGAATAAATTAAAGAAATAAATTTCCATTTTTCTTCATAATCATAGTTTTTCACATTGCATATTTTTGGAAAGATACATAATATATCAGTGGCATATTTCTTTTCTGTTTTTCTTAAAGTGTCAAGTCTTTAGAGTAATGCTTATCAAAATATCAATAATAGGTCACTGCATCTTATGACTTAGGGTTAATAATACTAAGAAAACTATAAAACCATGAAGTTAATTAGTAGAAATATGACTTCTTAGCTGTGAAAAACTCTGTATGCTCTAGGGAAGAAAAATTAGAAATACAAAGCTTAAATGCTAGCTAATGTGAAATACATTTTCTTAGGTGACTCTGAAGAATGTGACGCCAAGTAAATTACTGAATTTGCCTCTGTAGTTATATGAATCCAGAACTATGTGAGAACATCTTTTTATGTTAATAAGGAGGAAAAAGTACCAATAGGAAGATTTTCAAAATATGTACTGCTAATAAGATGGCTTAAAACAACTTTCCCACCCTTATAAGCTCCACTATTCTAATATCAGAAGTATTACCAATGCTTATTAGCAATGGAGTCTACTATAAAATTTATAAATGATTAAGTTATTGTCTCTCTAGCTTTATTTATCAATAACAAAGCAGAAATGTTTTATAGTTAAATCTATGAACTGGTTTACTTATTCTTTAGATAGCACACCAGAATGTTAATCTTCCCCAAAATGTGCATATTTAAAAATCAAGCTTACTCTGATTCTCTTATTTTTACCATAGTGAGTGACAGCTTTACAAGTTTTCATACATCACAAAAGTCATCATTTCCATGCAAAACAGGTAGCTTTTAAAGCAGCAAACAGAACCTTCAACAAATAATATTCTCATAATGGAAATTCAAGAACTGAAAAGCTTTATTCGTACAAAAATGTATCATCTCTTAAAGAACACACTACTATGTATTCTCTGAATAAATAAATGCTTATTAATATGGGACCTCCTTACCTAAAGCACAATTTTATACTTATTTTTTATTAAAGTAGGTGTTCATCCAGTTTTGTGTTTCAAAACTATCTGTACACATAGACATTGTAGTACCTATAATTATACGTGTCACAGACATTTGAGATGTAAATATATCAGGATGCTTTAATGGAAATAAATACAAGTATTATTCATACATGCTTTTTGATGTTACCATAAAACCCATAAAAAAGAAATACATCAATCTGGACACATTAAATTCTACTTTCTGAAATTGCCCAGGTACACATAAAACTAAAAACATCAAAACCACTTTAGAGCCAAAAAACAAAAATAAACAAACCCACTTAGAGCCTCCCTGTAGACTCAGTAAAATCCTTTATTAGTCAGGGCACTTAGGTGGCTCAGTTGGTTAAGCTTCCAACTCTTGATTTTAACTCAGGTCATGATCTCAGGGAGTCCTGCTCACTGGGCATGGATCCTGCTTAAGATTCTCTCTCTCCCTCCCTCAACTTCTCTCTCTAAAAAACAAACAAACAAAAACACCATAACAGCCCTATTTTTCCCAAAGGGAGACACACCAACACACATACACATATTGATTCTCAAATGCACACCATACCATATCCCCCACTCATGCTACAAATTCAATTGAGTGAATAAACATCCTCATAGTAGGACAGCTCAGTGCTTATGATGTTAAAATACAAGTTGACTCTCTATTTAAACCAAATATCACCAATAATAGTTTGATACAAAAAATAGTCTCTGTGAGAAATTCTAGCTAGGAAGGCCACTGATATAGTCTCTTCAATTTTTAAAGGTCATATAATTTATTCACTTACTTGTTTAACCAAATATGTGCTGGATGGTGGGCTATATGACTGGGAAAAAATATCAAAATGGCATGGATCCTGCTCTCAAGAAACTCAGACAAATGAGGGAGAAAGCACTAAAGAGAAATATTGCTAATAATCTCAAAGATGTGCTTCATACAAGATTCTTAGGGAATCTACAGAATGTAAAAGAGAATAAATTGTTCAACACATAGTAATAATACCACTTCTTATGAAAATTTTCTGAGAAATATAATGTAAAATAACATATTAGCACAATGCCTATTAAACATTTAGAAATTTAATGCTCAATTTTGTGAATTACTCCTTGAAATGTGCTCATTTTTTTCTCTGCATCTCCCCGCTAGACATCATTTTCTTGTTCAAGTTAAATTTCAACCTGAGCACCAGACCAGATATCTCTCCTGGACAACCATTCACAGAGCTGGCGCCTATTAAATTTAGAAGCCAAAGGTTTTAATGTCAAAATTAATTAACAAATAAAGAAAGAAATTAAGAATGAGTAGATTGTGCATTCTGAACACTAGCAATAAATTAAACCGGAGTTAATTTGAAATAAAATATGACCCCCTCTTTAAGTAATATGTATGGAAATGAATTCTTGTGTGGGCTCATAAAAATATATCAACAAATAAAATATAATGACAAACATAGCCATTAGGTTATTACAGATGCTGACTAAAATAAAACAAACTTTAAAATAAAACTAATAGTAATTATTTTCTATTAATAATAATCATCATCACTAACATATATGAGAATCTTGCCATGAAACCAGATGTTTACATATTCACTCATCATAGAAACCTATGTGGTATTTTCTATTACAATGCTACTTTAAATATGGCAAATGGAGATGAAGAGGGGTAAAGTCTATTGCCTGACATTACAGTCAATGTAGAATGACTGTAACATTTTTACCCATGTGTCATTTATTCCAAAGCCTTGACTTTATACTGTTATAAACTGAAGCAGTAAAAATTGAGCAAATTATCCAAGATCAAATGGATAACAACAGTGGTAGAAGGTAAATTTAGAGTAAAATGCCAAGTAAAGTAATTTTCAAAGTTAAAGTGTTAAGCAAGAAAAGAGAATATCTTGGTAATAATTTCCATTGATAGATAAGATTATTGTAAATCTTTTTTGATGCAAATAGCATTTGATCAACATAGGTAGTTCTAAAACTACTGGAAATATCATGAAAAACTATATAAGTGCAATAGTAATGGGTGATTTAATGTAAGATCTCCTGTTACAAATGTGCATGTCTGCACACACACACATACACACATACAAGTGCATACAAGTTGTATATCCTTCAATATTTATTTATTTATTTATTTGAGAAAAAAATATTACAGCAAAGAACTAACAAACCTGGGCCCAGATAGGATAACACATATCTGTTTCTCTCCACTCATCGTGCTAAACACAACTATAATCCCTGAAAATAATACAGGTGATAGCCAAAGGAGGTCTCTGAAAGGCAGAAGAACACAAATTGGCTTAAAGCAAAGTGGCAGGGCATTTTACATCTCCACTCAACCAAAGGAAGGGACCCAGACTGAAGGTAGAGTCCAATGTAAGCCCAGAACATAACCCAAACAGGCTTACTCCTCCCCTGGATTAAATGAGAGTCCCTATGACAACATCAGGACAGCCGGTGCCGCTGACATGGAGATCAACAGGGAATCCACAGCAACAATTGGCTGGGAAACTATTTAGCCACATGACCTGAGACTCCCCGCTCCCACCCAGAGCCCCTGGAGTGGGCAGATTCAGCCCCAACAAGCCACCTTGGAAGACTTCTGTACCTTCCCCACACTCATGCGCAACAGGACAGAAAATGAAGAATTCATGTCAAAGTCATGGACTGTCTACAATAGGATATCTGGTAAAGGTTTAAGATATATTCTAATAATATAAGCTAATAGACAAACGGATTGTCAACTCCCCCATGTTCTGCATTCTTATGCAAATTTCATCTAATTACTTATACCACATATTAAAAAATTATAACATTTCCAAAGGTAATATTATTTAATATACACTAACTAGAGTAATACAAATTCTAACAGCACGAGAGACAGAGAGAGAGAGAGAGAGAGAGAGATAATAGGTAGACAGATGCTTCCTTTACTGGAGAAAGGTAGCAGAAGCCACATATGTATATAAAAACAATATATTTTATTTTGGGTATTATGTAAATGTGATATTTAGATAAGTGAACATCCGGAGAAGGATTTTATGTACTGAAGGCATTTAAGGGTGATGTGAGAAGAACAATTTTTAATGTCAAACTGTCTTTACAATAGGGAAACTGTGAAGTAAACTGGAAATCTTAATATCTAATGGAAACTTATTTCAGGTTCATCCTAAATAATATAACCCAATTATATAGTCACTCCTAACATGTAAAGCCATCAGTCAGTCTTGTTTGTTTCAGTTCACTAAGGTGACTTTTTAATATCAGTATAATAATTAAATGTATAAATATGACTTAATTCTATACCTTCAAAGTATGTTATTTCTATGGTGGTTAATCATGTATATTTTATCAGTTTTAGATGTCTTATTATTATGAATATATTTATAACTCTTCCTTTATTTAATATATTTTTAATAATTTATTTATTTATTTATTTATTTATTTATTTATTTATTTATTTATGAGAGACACAGAGAGAGGGGCAGAGACAAAGGCAGAAGGAGAAGCATGCTCCATGCAGGGATCCCGATGTGGGACTCGATCCCGGATCTCCAGGATGACACCCTGACCCTAAGGCAGATACTCAACCACTGAGCCTCCTAGGTGTTCCTCTATCTAATATTTAGATTTAAAGGACTTATCTATGCCACTGAATGAGTATCTAACATATTTGTAACTACTTTCCATTTATTATATTTACTCTTTGTTACTTTATATTTCTTGCCCACTCCTTTTGGCTTCACTGGTCTTATGTGAGCATCTTATGATTCAGTTTTCTTGCTTTTCTTAGCATGACAACTACACTTAAAAAAAAATTACACTACATTTAAGTGACTATGGGAGTGATAGATACATGTAACCCAGGGCATTCAATGATGCAAAATTATTACCACTGGTTTTGACTATGGAAAAAATAAAGTTCAACATAAAGTATCCATACATATATAGCAGAAAAACAAAAATTGCGTTTGTGTCTTTAAGTCTACATTTCCAAATTCTTCCGATCAATTCCACCACATTATTTTCAAATGTAGTTTCTGTTCATACTTTCATGCCTATATTTCAAAAAGAATTATCATGGAGTCTTATTTCAAAAATAAATAGGGAGGGGTGCCTGGGTGACTCAATAGGTTAAGCGTCTCAGGTCATGATCCCGGGGCCCTGGGATTGAGCCCCTGCATCTATCCTGCTCAGTGGGGAGTTGGCTTCTCTCTCTGCCTCTGCCTGCCATGTACTTTATCTCTCTTTTGCTGTCAAATAAATAAATAAAATCTTTTTTTTAATAGAGAAATTTTTTTCCTTATTTTTTATAGGGAAAATAGATCCAAATAAAACAAGGAAATAGTCCCAAATAAAAACATAAACATGGTGAAAAACCTAAATTATTCTTAAAGTCTATCTAGGTCCATTGAAGAAAACTTTGAAATAGTTGATTAATTTCAGTCATTTTATATGTAAGCTGATTCACCCAGTTTCATAGAAATTAGTGGGTAATCACAGAAAATTTAAACAATCTTAAAATTGGAAGGGATAAAATTTGACAGAGACACAGCAGGAGTGATGTTCAGGGTTGGGTAAAGGAAATTTTCAAAAATAATTTAAGGGAAGGGCAGTAGAAATGAACAAATTCTCTATGTTCAATCAACCTGCTAACACTGTGATGATGATGAAGCGTGTTTCCTTATAAAATCCCTTCATTAGTGAAAATCTCACCTTTATCAAAAGGAGAAAAAAAAAGGAGGAACTCCTGCCTCAGACTATTGTTGAGAGGATTAAATTAGAACATGTATGTCAAGTGCCAAGTGCAGCTATATGATAAATGAGGGCTGACAAAAGAGTGAAGAGATATATATCTTCCTAAACAGCTTATCATGTTCTGCCACAGTCTTCAGCTCAGAGAGTCTGGAGTAAAATATATGAATAGAAGACATCAGAAAAAGGCAAAATCTGAATTACTGTGAGTTTGAGCACAAAAAACAGTGATAGGTGGCTGCTTTGGTCATTAAAATCAGAGTAGGCTACAAACAGCCAAAAGAGCAGCCCAAAAGCAATAACAACAACCATAATAGTATTCAGGTGAGAGTTATAATTTTTATACATGCACACACACACACTTATATGACTTGATATCTTTCTACTTATGCTATAAACACATAGGGTTTCAATTTAAAAACAGTATTTTTGAAAATATCCACTACTCATTTTTACTTGCATATTTATATTTGTGCTGTACTATATTGCTCTGAGGTTTGTCATTTTAGTCTATAATGCTTTTGTTAACACACAAATGAGAGATTTATGCCCTTAGTACAAACTTTTAAAAATATACCTTTAAATAATCTAATCTCTCCTTCCCACACTACCTCTACCAATTTCCATGTCATCTTTATTACAAAACAACTTTTATCTGTAAAAAGTAAAACTGTGAGTCATGCCTTTTAATCTTGGATTTTCAAAAAGTACTTAACTTTCTGTCATTTCAATCCCAGCCATGATTTTTCAGTGAAAATACTCTCCGGTCATAATGATCCAAAGAAAAACAAAATCTCAACAATCTCAAAAAACAATTTTTTTTTTTTTTTATGGTAGTCACAGAGAGAGAGAGAGAGAGGCAGAGGCAGAGGCAGAGGGAGAAGCAGGCTCCATGCACCAGGAGCCTGATGTGGGATTCGATCCTGGGTCTCCAGGATCGCACCCTGGGCCAAAGGCAGGCGCCAAACCGCTGCGCCACCCAGGGATCCCCCCAAAATTTAATAAGATCTTAAAAAGGAAATTATTTGCAGAGAGCAACCTATCCATTCAACATGATATCATATAATAAAAAGGTTAAAAATATAGAGAAATAATCGCTTCATAGAAAGATGGAAACATAGCATGAAATTTTGCATACAGAGTATATACCTAGAAATAATAGATGTCAAGGAAATTTCATTACACCATTTGTAAGAAATGGCTTAGAGTATTACGATTCTGTTACAATGTGCCACAAAAAGATGTTCTGTGGCAAATTGTGTATGCATTATTGTTCAAGGTGGGAGATAGCTCCCCTTAAGCATAGACGTTTATGACAATTATTCAGGAAATTATTTCAACTTTTCGTGACTTGTACAGTTGCACACTGAATAATAAATCCTGGAACTGTAAACTCTATTACCACTCCATCTTGAGATAAACAGAGCATTCTTTAGCTTCCTCTAAGATGATTTCAAGATTCTTCATTTCTCCCTACTCTGTGTGATTCAATAACAAGCTGATTTACCTGGTCATACTCTCATTATTTCTAAATGAGATATTCTAATGTTTTAATGTATCTCTCACTGTATGCAAATCTAATCTTGTATAATTTGAATGATCAAAAAATTTTACTTCCCAAAGTTTTCCTCATAAATGGTCCAGATCCCCCACATTGCTAAGTGATTTGACCATTAATAAAAGATTTTAAGTAGATAAGAATAGCTGAGACACACTTGGAAAGAGAATATAGACCTTACATGCAAAGTATCAAGACTTGTTATACAGCTATAATAATTATAAGGTAGTTTTGACAAAAAGCTATGTGTAATAGGCAAACAGAGCAGAGAAAAATGATCTCATGTATCTGAACATCTGGTGTGTGACAAATGTGCTATGGTAGGTCAGCGGATGTTTAGGCTGAATCAGGTCCCCCGCAAACTTCATATATTGAAATCCTCACGGCCATTCTGCCTAACTCAGAATGTGAATGTACTTGGATACAGTCTTTATAGAAATAATTAAGTTAAAATGAGGTCATGAGGGTGAGCTCTAATCCAGTGCAACTGGAGTCCCTATAAGAAGAGGACATTTGGACACAGACACGTATAGAAGAAGAAGGTATAGAAGAAATATGATGTGAAGACACGGAGAGAATGTAAATTATCTACCAGCCAAGGAGAGAAGTTTGAACAGATCTGACTTGACGGGCTCAGAAGGGACACTCCTGTTGTTACCTTCCTTTCTCCTGGACTTCCAGCCTCTAGGACGGGGGGAAAACAATTTGTTTGTTTAAGCTGCCAGTTTTGGGTACCTAGTTATGGCAGCCTTAGCAAACTAATTTAAGTACCCTCCAGTCATTTGGGAGATTAGGGAAAGATACTTCTATCGAAGCAATCTGTGAAAATATAGGACAGGATGTTAAAGGTCTATGAAGGAATGTTGATTCATTTAACCCAACTCTGTAATTGTTGCAAGAATAAAACTGGCTTTTTTAGAGTTTGACTTATTCAGGAATACATAGCAAACTATTGGTGTGTTTAGCCTAAAGAACTAGTCTTCTACTCCATGCTCTCTCCCAGTTTATATATTGTTCTCAGTTGTGGAGTTTGCCCAAATTCAATAGTAGGTATATATCTGTGTTTGGATTATAAGATAAGGACCCACATAATTATAATCTTGGTTTCTTAATATTTACATGAACAAATGTGCCTGTAGATTCCCCTTTATATAACATGTAGATGAAAATTTTTGTGACAGATCATTTCAAGTAGAAAAAAAAGTAGGTGCAATACTGGATGTTTTGTTTTGTTTTGTATATCTGGAACAATAAAAATGGAGATACAAATTTGTCACGTGATTATATACAATTTTAACACATTATATATATTCAATAAAAGTTGACAATATTCAGGACTGTTAAGTAAAATGAACAGGTGAAATGAACCATACATTAATATGGGAATAATATGGCATTTAATGTGCTATATTTTATTATTTTAAAAAATATTTTATTTATTTATTCATGAAATATACAGAGCAGGAGGCAGAGACACAAGAAGAGGGAGAAGCAGGCTCCCTGCAGGGATCCCAATGTGGCACTCAATCTTGGGACTCCAGGATCAATGCCCTGAGCCAAAAGCTCAACCACCGAGCCACCAATCATCCTTACTGTGCTATATTTTAAAAAGCATCAGTAAATACATGAATGGGTATCAAGACATTTCTTCCAGAAATTTTCATAGTAAAAAATATTGGAAACAACTTGAATTTTTCCCAGTAAAACTAAATTGAATATCCATGGTAGGAATATTATGCTGCCATTAAAAGGGAAAACTTATCTTTTATTGTCTTAATGTTCATGAGATGTACATTAGAAATGAATCAAACTCAAGTAAATTTTTTTTTTAGGGAGGAAGAGAGAAAGAGAGAGAGAGGCAGAGGGATAAAAAGAATCTCACAGGCTTCACACCCGTGCAGAGCAGGGCTTGATCCCATAAGCCTGAGACCATGACCTGAGCTGAAATCAAGAGTTGGACACTTAACCAGCTGAGCAACCTAGGCACTCCTAAGTATTTTAAATGTTTATTCCAACGTGCATTTACATATTTGTCTGAGCATGGCAAATGTAGTTGAATGATCCACACTTTGAAGACACAGTTAACAAATGACTAAATTCTTCATTCCTTTGGTACTTGGTGATACTGGGTCTATTATCTATAAACTGAAATAGTGAAAAATATAGAAGATAGATTAAATGTTAAGAAAAGACCTGGGTTTGCTAACAAGAATTCAACAAATATGTTCCTCTTTATTCTTTTTAAATCTTTCCTTCCAATGAGAATATATCTTTCTAAATTTTCTGAGCTTGGAAAATAAAATTTCCCTTTTATTATATTTTGCTTTGCATATAAACATTATCAGATTTGCTGCAGAAAGACAAATTAATATATTAATTGGGAGGATTTATTGGCCATATTAAAATTAGAAGAATGTTCAATACTTAATTTATTAAATAGACGAGAGACGCTTGGCATTATTATATCCATGTTAAGATAAGCAATATTGCAAACACTTTTGAGATCCAAATTAGTTTTTAATCAAAAGTTAGGAGTAAAGGCGGATTTGAAATACAAAACAAGAAGTAACAAAATTGGATGAGAAACAAATCCTCTTCAGGAGAGAAAGGTAAACTATGATCTGATTATATGAGTACAATTAAAATTAAAATTTGTTATGAGGCAATAATTTTCTTTACAAAACTTAACTATTTGTGGCTGGAGTTTAGATACACACAGTGCACAAGGCTAATTCCAAGAACTTCACAGAGTTACCTTCTTGAAGGACAGAAACAGTAATGTGAATTTACTATGCATTTGTTAAATTCTCCACTCTCTTTCCTCTGGGGTTTAATGCATTGTGACTATCAAAATACAAAAATCTTATCCTTCTAAAGTATTTGGTTTTGATTTAGTAGTGGTTGATATATTTAACATAGTTTGTTTAAGTAATTATAAACTCATGATTGGACACCATTGGAAGCAATTTATAGGTATCTGTGGCTAATAGCAGATTTCTGGAAGCATATTAATTTAAGTCTATTCCAGAGATAGCCTCACAATCACTGTTCCAAATAGGTGGCATGTTGGAAAAATGCTAAAATTAATCCAATTGTTTTAAGTAAAAAGGTACTCAATGTGTCAAAATTTTTATATAAGGGTATTTCCTACCAATCAAAATGTATTAACAGTTATGGTTTTCATGTGATGACTTTCACAGCAGCAGAAACTCAAAGAAACATATTTAAGTGATTTCTACAGGTAGAAAAGAAGATGGGTCACTGTCTGGAGAGTCAGAAATCTCAACTCTAAACTCTCATATCTTAGGCAACAGAGACAATGTGAGGAGGTGTCTTCCTAGAAGCTAATCTGGTCCTCGGTATTACATTAATATGGACTTGAAGTGCTACACAGATGCTGAGGAGTTTCAAAAGCCAGCTGTACACTTACCAGTAGTTTGGCCTGGGACAAAACTCTGATTTCTCAGGGCATCTGGGTGGCTGCATGTAAGCATCTGCCTTTGGTTCAGGTCATGATCTCAGGGTCCTGGGAATGAGCCCACTGTCATCAGGCTCACTGCTCAGTGGGGAATCTGCTTGTCCCCCTCTCTCTCTGTACCTCCTCCCACTTGTGCTCTCTCTTCTCTAATAAATAAAATCTTTTAAAAAATCTCATATCTCCACATCAGTTCCTCAATTATTATATAAAGAAAATAAGAATACTCACCTACAGGGTGGTTATATACAGTGACTTTTTGAAGTTTTCTTGAGGTAATCAGAGTAATCATCATTTTTTTAAAGATTTATTTATTTACATGAGAGAGAGAGAGAGAGAGAGAGCACAAGTGGGAGGGGCAGAAGGAAAAGGAGAATCTCAAACAGACTCCACACTGACTGTGGATCTGACCCAGGGCTCAATTTCATGACTCTGAGATCAAGACTTGTGCTGAAACCAAGAGTGTGATGCTTAACCAACTGTGCATCATGTAGGCGCCTCATCATTTTTTTATTAACACAGTTATAGGGAAGCCTGGGTAGCTCAGCGGTTTAGTGCTACCTTCGGCCCAGGGTGTGATCCTGGGACTTAGGATCGAATCCCATGTCGGGCTCCCTTCATGAAGCCTGTTTCTTCCTCTGCCTGTGTTTCTGCCTCTTTCTCTTTGTGTGTCTCTCATGAATAAATAAATAAAATCTTTTAAAAATCCCAGTTATATTTTTAAAATCAAGCTTTCTTAAATATATGCAAATAAATATTAAAAATATGCACATATATAGAATCTGTCCTACTTACTGAGAGGAAGAAGTAAGGTTGATAGTTCACAAACCCAAAGTAGCTAAAATTTGTAGGAGAAAGTATTGGAAGAGTCACAGAGAAAAAGCTCAGGAGTTCTAAAGAAGGGTGACCCTGAGCCCTGGTCTCAGTGCTGAAATAACTGATTCTTGATATCCATATCCAAGGCTGTGTAAAAAAAAAAAAAAACACACTGGAAAAGATGAAAAATAATTCCCACAGAAAGCACACAATCCTATAAATACTCCCTGTCCCTGTCCTTCAGATAGAAACAAAAGACCCTGTAATCCAGGGAACATTGGGTAGAGACATAAAAGTATCCATGTTAATGGTATAACAAAATTAACCTTATATTAAAGGCTGCTTTAAACTTCCCTTAACAGATCATAAAAGCAATTTCAAAAAGAATATAACTGATTACTGCTAGTTTAACTGTAGTTGAGGACAAAAGTCAAAAGTATATATAGGAATGTAACAAAATCCATCACCTGATTATCTAAAAACACAAAATCTGACAACCAATAATATATTTCCAGGAACACAAAAAAGCAGGGAAATACAACCCATAGAACAAAGAGGAAATAATCAATTCAAACAGACCAGGAGTTGGTACAAAAAATAAAAATAACACGCATGAGAATTAAATGAGCATTGTCATCTGTTTGCTCCATATATACATGGAAGTAAAAGAAACCATGGACTTGATGAGAACAATCAAATTTTTAAAAATCCAAATCACACTTCCAGAGATTAAAATGCAATATGTGAGGTGAAAATTACCTTATCTGGGTCAATAGCAGATTTGATGACACAGAGGAAAGATCAATGAATTTGAATGTACAGCAATAGAAATTATCCAAAATGACTCAGAAAAATTCTAGAAAAATCTGTGGACAAAATCAATGACCTGTGAGATGATATCAAGTGGTATAATAAATGTGCAACTGAAGGTAAAGGAGGAAGAAGAAGGTGATTAGAAAGTATTGAAAACTCATTGGTCTTTAATTTTCCAAATTTGACAAAAAAAAAATGTAAAACCCCAAAGTGCCAAAAGCTCAATTGATTAGAGAAATCTTTAAGGGCAAAATGAAAACAGGGGCACCTGGGTGGCTCAGTGGTTGAGCATCTGCTTTCGGCTCAGGGCAGGATCCCGGGGTCCTGGGAGGAGTCCCACACATTGGGCTCCCTGGAGGGAGCCTGCTTCTCCATCTGCCTATGTCTCTGCCTCTCTCTGTGTGTCTCTCATGAATAAGTAAATAAAATCTTTAAAAAAAAAAAAAAGGAAAAACAGCAACAACAACAAACTAAAGCACATTCTAATTCAACAGTGAATTGTCAAAAACCAATAATAAGGAGAATTTTAAGAGCGCACAGAGAATAAACACATCATGTATACCGGAACGAGATGAGAGAGGAGCAGACAGGTTATATAAGCTAGATGACAATGGAAGCTCATGATTAAGCAAAAATAATAACAATGTGTTTTTGTTTGTTTAAAAGCCATGTACAGGTTTATTGCAATGATAATAGTACAAAGGACAGGAGAAAGCCAATAGAATGCTGTTTTAAAAGTCCTTATATTTTAAATGGCATATTATTAATTGTTTAAAGGTCAATTGTGATAAATTAAAGACATATGTTACAATACTTACAGTAGTAACCCAAACAAATCAAGAGAGGTGTAAGTAATAAAGCAGACTCAAAATGAAAATAAATCACAAAACTACTCTAAAAAATTGGGAAAAAAAGATTAAAAAGGAAGTAAGAACAAATGAGATAAACAAAAACTATGATGGTATTGTATCAATAATAAAAAATAAAATGAAGAAATTTTAGATTTGGGGAAAAAAGCAATGCCCACTTTTATGGTGTCTTCAAGAAACCCACTTAAATAAGTTAAAAGCAAAAGGATGAAAAAAGGACAACTAAAATGTCTTTAGTAGGTGAAGAGATTAACAACTATGGTCCATCCAGACCATGCAATACTATTCTGAGCTAAACCAGAAATGAGCCATCAAGCCATGTTAAGACATGGAGGAACCTTAAATGCATAGTACTAAGTGAAAGAGGTCAATCTGAAAAGGCTACATACTGTATAATTCCAACTATATGACATTCTAGAAAAGACAAAACCACAAAGATAACTAAAAAAAATATGGTTATTAATGTCCTGGTGGAGGGAGTTGCAGAAGGAGAGAAATGAATACACACAGGACAAAGAACTTGGCGGGGTGGTGAAATGTTCTGTATGACATCACAATGATGGGTCCATGGCATTATATGTTTGCCCAAACCATAGAATGTACAACACCAAGATTGAGCCCAAAGGTAAGCTACAGACTTTGGGTGATTATGATGTGTCCATGTAGGTTCATCCTTGGGTAAAGGGGGAAAAAAAAAAAAAAACAAGAAGCACTGATCTGGTGAGCAATATTGATAATAGGAGGGAATGTATATGTGGGGATGGGGGTATACAGGAAATCTCTGTACGTTCCTCTCAATTTTGTTGTAAACCTAAAACTTCTCTAAAAAAGTGAATTCACTAAAAAAGTGAATCTATATTAATCTCAACCCAGTAGACATTAGAGGAAAAGATATTGCTGAAAATAAAAAGTTTTTTTCTTTTTTTTTGAAAGCCTGTTTTTTGTTTTTACTGGAGGCTCAGGTGGCACATGACAATTCATAAAATGGCTTCAGAGGTAGGGGCTGGGTGGGGTGGGGGGTGGCGGGGGCTAGAGAGACAAAAAATAAACTGGGGTGGGAAAGAAAACAACCAGGAGGAGGTAAGAGCTGGCTGGTTCCTTAGGATAGATCCTTTCCTTCATCCCTTGAGAAAAAAGGATAAATTTATTAGAAACACATAACAATTCCAAATATGTATGCACTTAATAATAGAAGGTCAAAATGCATGAAGCTAAAACTGATAAAAATGTATAGAAATATAGACAAATTAACAGTTACATTTGTTGGTTCAATGCACCTCTCTCAATAATTAATAGAACTAGCAGAGAGAAAAACCATTAAGGATATGGAAGACTTGAATAACACTATCAACCTACGTGACCTAATTAATATACACAAAACCTTCCATCCTTCAAGAATACATCCACATTCAAGTGTATAGGGAAGATTTACCATGAGAAAATATTCTGCATCATAAAATAAACCTTAGTAAATTTAAAAGGATTCACATCATGCAAAGTGTGTCCTCTGACCATGTGGGATTAAATTAGAAACCAATAACAAGAAAATAGTTGGAAAATTTCCAAATATTTTGAAATAAAATAGAACACTTTTTAATTTTTTTTGAGAGAGACAGAGACAGGTGGGCCTGGGGGTGTAGCAGAGGGAGAGAATCATATGCAGACTCCATACCCAGCATGGAGCCCCACCAGGGCTCTGAAGGCTCATCTCATGACCATCTGAGCCAAAATCAAGAGCTAGACACTCCACCAACTGAGCCACCCATGTGCCCCAAAAGAACACTTCTGAGTAATCCATGGTCAAATAATAAAACTATTATTTGTAAACCCAGAATGTTTCATTTCAAAAACCTGTTTCAAAATAGTTATTCCATCCCCTCCTTTTTCTTTCTTTCTTTCTTTCTTTCTTTCTTTCTTTCTTTCTTTCTTTCTTTCTTTCTTTCTTTCTTTCTTTCTTTCTTTCTTTCTTTCTTTCTTTCTTTCTTTCTTTCTTTCTTTCTTTCTTCTCTTTCTTTCTTTCTTTCTTTCTTTCTTTCTTTCTTTCTTTCTTTCTTTCTTCTTTCTTTCTTTCTTTTTCCTTTCTCTTTTCCTTTTCAAGCTTAGTTCTCTAGTTTCTAATTGATTTTGTGAGCTCACAGATGTCTTTCCAAAATTCCTTTTTCTGTTTAATTAGCCAGAATAAGTATCTTTTATTTTTTAGGAATCGTGTTGGCACAAAAACTCATTAGTTTGGGAGCTTATTTAAATGAACTGTGTAAACAGCATCAAGGGGATCCCTGGGTGGCGCAGCGGTTTAGCGCCTGCCTTTGGCCCAGGGCGCGATCCTGGAGACCCGGTCTCGAATCCCACGTCGGGCTCCCGGTGCATGGAGCGTGCTTCTCCCTCTGCCTGTGTCTCTGCCTTTCTCTCTCTCTCTCTCTCTCTGTGTGTGACTATCATGAATAAATAAAAATTAAAAGAAAAAAATAAACAGCATCAAGGTATTGTCCTATATTATACAGAAATCCCATTAAATATTAAATTACAATTAAAGTATTAAACTAAATTGTAGTAGAATCTACAGTTAAATATTATAATTTCAAGAGTTTGTAAGTAGCTCTGGGAAAATACAGCAAAGTATCTCGTCAGCAATAAATTATTTCTAGTAAAATTACTAATTCAGGTACTAAAGCAATATAAATGGTAAAAGCAATTGGATTTTGGGAAGAAAACAATTTAAACAAGAAATTTCACTTACATTCATTAGTGATAAAAATTTTCAATCCATTAAATACTTAACTTGCAAAAGCTTATCTAATGTATAGATATTACAGTGACATAAAATATTTTTAAATACAAAATACCCCGCAATTTAAAGCCTTAATTTTTTAACAGTTTTTGATCTGAATGCAATGTTGTATCTTTATATCCCCAGTGAATGACTTCCACAAAAAAATGAGAATTGTTCCTCATGCTGAAGACATTTCCAAGTGCTTTTTTATCTTTGATACAGTTGATGACAGCATGTTGGAAGATTAAAATAAAAACATACAGAAAATAAATTGAATCTTTTGAAATATTTGTGTGTGCATGGTTTTTATTTATACTCCTTTCAACGTACTTTTCTTTTGTGACTAAATATATCAATAATGGAGTACACTCTTGAGACACACCTCACAACAGAGGTGTAATGATTACCTAGCATTAAATAAGTGCTTCAGAAGAGAAAATAAATGGGTTTTCTATTGTGTGAATGGTAGGTCCCTAAATGCAGTGACAAAATCAAACCAATTCCACAACGCTATTTAATTCATAAAAACTATGCTTTATATGCAGAGAAAAGAAGCCACATTTCAAGATATGATCTTAATTCAATGACAAATGGAATGTCATTACCTCTATAGATTGCAGTAATATAGGTTACTTCATTAGCATTATTTTATTCAATAGTCCTTAACATTTACTGACCTGAATGTTATCATGGTAAATCAATGCTATTGATGATTTTTACCTTAAACAGTGTACAACAATGTTTTCTGACTGGAACCTGTCAACAATGCAGGTTTTGGATTTTTGTTTCTTGAGTTTTTTTGTTATTGTTGATTTTTATGTCTCTTTGCTAAATAAAACCTAAGGTGTGAAGTAATAACACCTGTGTTCTATTAGTACCATTACTATACCCTGAGCAAATATTTTGAGTAAGCCTCCTCGGGTCTCAAATTATGTGAATAGAATTTTATCTTCTCTAAATTTGGAAATATTAATATTTCCCATAAACAAAGGTTCTGAAGAACTCTATGAAAAATGAACACATTAAATAATGTGTGACACTACCACTGAATTTTTGTAATGTTTTACAAACAACTGAAAAATACCACAATCCATATTCTGACAACATTTATTCTAAATATCAAGTTTGAAGGGAGATGTTATTTAGAATAAATTGAGAGTCTATTTAAAGTTAAATCTAAGGGCAGGAATTAATAAAACTTACCTGTAAAAGATCATGGTGGATCCAATTTTGATGTTTACACATATTGTGAAACTTGATGTATTCCTTATTGTAATGGCTGCCTTACTATGTACAGTTGCCAAAACTCAAGAAACTACCTGTTAAATTAGTATATTTGATTGAATGTAAATAAAATCTTAGCAAACTAAATGCATACATTAATAGAAGAGCCAAGGAAATTTCGAGATTACTAGATCAAATCTCAAAGAGTTGCTCTCCTTCCCATTGGCATAGATTTCTTAATTGAGTTCAAAAGTAGTGAGACAGATAAACCAATAAAAAGACTAGCAAGTCAGATTCTCTGTCATGCTTCATATACTAAGGAATAAATCTCTGTCATTCATTTGACTTTGGAGATCATCAAAGGCTCAAACCATGACACAAAATTCTCATTATCTCATTAGCTGATGATAAATAAGGGAACCAGCAAAGAGTTATAATCAGTTCAACAAGAAAGGAAGAAGCTTGAGCATTAATAGAAAGATAGGATTGCTGGGTTGAGTGGGGAAAAAAGCTAACTGATATCAACAGGGCTACAAACCGTGGTTTCTGGAATTACTTGTCCCTCTGGACTAAAAACATTTTCATTATTACTGAATATATATCTCACACACACACATGCACAAGATGATTGGTAATGTCACTAAGCCTGGTACTTTAATCAACAGTGGATTGTGAATGAGCTAATTATACCTTCCAGATAATCTTCAAATAGTCTTTCTACTTATAGTATGTTATATTACATATTATGGGTATGATATTCCTGTCCAGGTATAAATATGCCTCGAGTACGATTGTTATTTTAACTAACCAACAATACAAAGAAGCAAAACAAAAGAAAACAACAGTCCTTCACTCAGTTTTACAACTATATCCATCAAAAGTCAACATTATTATTTGAAACTGTTTAGTTAGTCACAATCTCTCCTGACCCCATTGCAGAAGGCCGTGAGTACTTTGATCGTTTCTTTTGCTCTTTAACAAATTTCCCAAATGTGCACTATTTCTTTTTCCCACACAATAATTACACCTAAATTATATAGGAATAAAAATGACCTGAAATTGTACAATCTGTCAACCAGGAAATGGGTGGATCTCAGGAAATATTTTCTTTTTTTGAATGTCTAATTTTAATTTCTGTTAAAATATCGAGTACTTTTAACTACATGCTTAATAGGAGAGAAGTAAAAGGATATCTTCCCTGTATTTTTTTCTCTTTCAGCCATCTCTTTAATCTTAAGAAATTTTAAATTTCTTTTATTAAGCCAAACTATAATAGTTTTTATATTCATAGAAAAACTGAACATTCTTTCTGGATTTGTTTTTTTTTGTTGTTTTGTTTTTTTTTTTTTGTTTGTTTGTTTTTTAAAGATCTTATTTAGGGCAGCCTGGGTTGCTCAGTGGTTTAGCGCCTGCCTTCAGCCCAGGGCTTGATTCTGGAGACCCGGAATCAAGTCCCACATCAGGCTCCCTGCATGGAGTCTGCTTCTCCCTCTGCCTGTGTCTCTGCCTTTCTCTCTCTCAAAGGTAAAATATTGTTTCTCATTGTTTGGTAAGCCTTAAAAAACTCTTGTAAGCATCAATACTTTGTCATACACTTGAGATGGAGCACAGAAAGGCACACTAGTTCTCTCACACAGGGCTTTCAGTACATTAGCTTCAATATCAAATACCTCAAGTATGAAATGCAACATTAAGTTTTGTTTATACCTGTTTGGAGGAAATAACTAGAATTTGTGTTATGGTCTCAAGTACAGAATTCTACAAATTTAGTGAATTTGAGAATGCAGTGGGATATATATATATATATATATATATATTCATAGTTATATATGTTATAGTTAATATATATTGATATAGTTAGTTAATATATAGTTTATATATATATATATTCATAGTTAAACTGTGTAAACAATTATTTTCTTTAAAATAGGAGTAATGATTATATCCAACTCCGGATGTTGTTATAATTAAATGAGTTAAGACCCTGACTGCAAGTGAACCATCAAATCTCCACAAAATCAGGAAGGTTAAAAGAAAACTCATCAGACCCTGTTGTTTGTTTCCATCAAGAAATATAAGGATAGATATGCTTCCTCCCATGAACAGAGAGAAAAATAGAAGGGTGGGGAAAAAGAGATGGGCAGACAAGCAAACTGGAGAGCAAACATTAAAAGGGTGGATAGGGTGACAAAGTGAGGACATTTTCTTAGTCCCTGGAAATTGTTCTATTTCCTTTTGAGACAAGTGGCACTTCTGGTATTAGATCTATAGGCTATTCCCTAGGTCCCTTTTGTGTTTAAGACACTTTAAATATGTTGTTTCACACACATTAATACATATTAAGTCCTATATAATGTATGTTGACATACAATTTTATATTACATAATTAAATTTATTAATATTTTACATATCAGTTACATAATTGCATATCAATATAAAAGTACCTATATATAAGTGTAAATTATATATAAGCATAAATTATATAAGTGTAAATTAATTAAAGATAAAATTTTGCAGTTTTAATTCTATATTTAAGAAAAACAATATTTCATTCAGATATAAGGAATACTTCTACTAATAAACTGAATTATTTAGAAGTATGGTTAATCTTTTGGGATAATGAAGTCTCATCATAAGAAAATAAGGAAATGGATACCTACTTTTTGTTTTCCTTTTAAATGATGTAGCATGCCATAGATAGGTTGTTTGGTTTTATGCTGATGGGATGGAAAATAGTTTATTTGAAACTTCCTGACTATTATTGTGATATCTACCAAACTTCTTAATATGGAATGAGAATAGTAGAGAGAAAGCTGAGAAATACTGACAAATGGGATTAGCCAATCTAATCTGAAGACAGACTAATTACTTGTCATGCTTAAATAAGATTTACATATTAAACATCTTCCATGTTTTTCTTTCTTCTTGACTTCATTTAAACATATTTATCTGATTTTTATATCATTAGAGATATTTAAAAATACCCCTACTGCCCAGTAGATACTAAAATAAAACAGAACTCAGAAGCAATAGTACATCAATAAAAAATTATATATAAGATATTAAACCACATTTAAAAGAGTGAAATATCACATACCTGACTTTCTTATTGATCCTTCTTTTTCTCAGAAATGATGAGTAAAAGAAAAGAGGGGACTGATTTTGGACATTTTAGGCAGATGAGGAAAGTTTTAGCGAATTGGGCAATGTTGCATTGTTATGAGAAATCACAGCAAGAAAAGAGGCGTTAAGTAAAAGAAAAAAATAAGTGGTAATGAAGGAGTAGGGGAAAAAGAGAAAGAAGCGGAGGTGTTAGGAAAGACATGATAATCTCCTTAACAGGAAGTAAATATGGTTTTTCATATATGTGGAGAATTTGTAGCTGTGTGAAATATAAATTCATGCTTCTTTGCTGAATTTCTTCACAGCATTATTGTTCTATTGTTTTAAGACAACAATCAAAGTTTGTCATATAACACAGTTCATATGTAACCTTGCAAGTATATGTTCTTTAGGGTCTCTGTAGTATTTTTAGTCACTAATGTGAGAAATATTCAGGCGTCAGTAACATTGTCATTGACTCCATAATCACCTGTTCATATTGCAAAGAGATGTCGATTACCCAAGAGCTAACATAATGAGGATAGAGTGTCATTTACCTTTTTGTTATTTTTTTACTATGATTTTTAAATTTTCAGCCTTTCTGTAGACACATGCATAAATATAAACATGTGGACCAACACATTTTTGATGTTACAGAATATAAATCTTATCCTCCTCTGATTTTAAGCTTTCCGACATCAGTGTGTATGGTAGTAGAAAAGATTATTTGACTAAAATGGTGAGCTCTAACATCAAATTGTTACTTGATGACCATCATATATGATTGAAAAAATGACAATATTTATGTCATTGGCAAATGTATTATGGCAATGGCAAATTGTATTAAATTGATTTGTTAAATGTGTGTTTTACTATTCTGGTTCTTAGAACTGATTTCCTTCTCAACATTTGTTACCATCTAATATCAATACACCATTTTGTAGTTGAAAAGGACTATAATGCCTAATAGGTGTTTTTATATCCTTTAACAATATGCAAAGGAAAGCATTTATATGTCCTCCATGATGTCATTTGATCTGCAACTGTTTTCGAAGGAACAGAGAGTAGATGAATTGGGAGTTCAACTAGGGTTCTTTCCCAAAATTATAGACAATATACCTCATAAATAGTGAAATCAAAGTCAAACCTATTGTGTAGAACTTTTGGAAATAACATCATGGTGCCTGACAATAAAAGGCCAACTTGGAATGGAATATATTAAGAAACCAATGGAAGAGCAAAGCATGATAATCATCAAAAAAAAAAAAATGTATGAAGAAAACAGAAAAGGGTCCAAGGAAGTAAGCAGAATAGGAAACGCTTTGTTTGAGTTTTACTACATAAAGCAACAAATATTAGTAACTGACATGGTACTATTTGTCAAGAAGACCAACCAGACACTTTAGTGTTGATTATACAAGATAGTTCCACCTAAAAAGGGGCAGTTGTATTTACTGATAAAGATTGCCACCTATTTCTGATATGGCTTGATTTACTGGCTCATAGAACCTTTGACAGCACCATCATTCAAGAGGTCACAGTTTCTAAATCAGCAACATGGGCTACTATATAATATTTTCTTTGACCTAAAAGCCAACAGAGCAATCCCATGACCATGTGATCCACTGGTCCTACCAATATTATGTCATCCAGAAAGTGGTAATCTTATGGAATGGCCTTTTAAATTAGAACACCAAGCACACAGATCTTGACTTCTAAATACTTTGTTCCACCAGAGCTCCCTGGGGAGAAGGCTGATTCTCAATCAGGGAACTGGAAAGTAGAAGATGATCCAAAACTTTCTTTTTTGGTATAAAGGAAAATAATTGTACAAAAAAAGATGAGTATATGTCAAAAGACTCAGGAGCCCAGCTTGGTGAAAGCTATGCTGGTCCAACTAGATCAATTCAAGTATAGAAATGAATAATGAGAGCTTTAGATTATAACATACTGAATATAAGTCCATTTAAACAACCATAATATAAATAAATAAATTTTAAAATTAACGGGGTCAAGGGGTCACAAATCTTCCTTGAAGTTAATGCCTATGAATGAATAGAAGATTAGACAGGTGGCATATTGATGCTAAGTACAACGGCATACTGTTAGAATACCGTCTTCCATACCAAAGAGGGTAAAGGAGGAACATGGCAAATTTATATTGACAACAATGTGGCAGACACCAACTTGCTCCGGTAATTTAAAAATCAGCAAAGATAGGTCAAAATAGTGTGCCTACTGAGGTGATATGCTGAGAAGAGCACCACATCATTTGAGCATAGGTTCCTTCCAAGAACAAATGATCTGAGTCCAATCAAGAGAAAATTTCATATGAGTAGATTTGAGGACCATCCCACAGAATGAAAGATCCATACTCTTAACGACCATCAAAGATAACAGAAGGATGGAAAGACTGTTCCAGACTTAGGGCCACTGATAGAAAAGACAACTAAAATATCTGTTCCTGGAGAAAGTCTGTAAAAGAAAATGAAATGTTGTCGGCAAAGTCAGCAAAACTTGAGTGAGAAATGTTGGTTGAACTGTAGCATTTTATCACTTTATTTTCTGCACGAGTGGGTTGTGTAATGTTAATAAGAGTTCATGTTTGGGGAGATACATATTGGAGGAGTTAGGGCTGATGAGGCAGTGTGGTACGTGTGTCTAAGCACACACAGGAAGAGAAACCGTGATGGAGCAATGTGATAAACTGTTAACAGTTGGGAATGTTGGTGAAGAAAATGTGGTCATTTTTTTGTACTGTTCTTGCAACTTTTTTTATAGGTTTGAAACAAAAAAATTTTAAAAAGTAAAATAAATTGTTTTATACCAAGAGGTCAAACCAAAATTAAATTCACAAAAAGAATTAAAAGAAGGGAAGGAAGAAAAGGAGAGAGGGAAGGAAACATGGAAAAACATTGTCTAGTTAGATAATGATGATCTGCGTCCTGGAGTTTTGACACTAGAGCATCATTAATGATTCTATTAAAAGTAGTATCACCGTGCTTGTGACAGCAAAACCCAGGGGTGATGGGAGGTAAGGAAGAAGAGCACATGAAATGTTTCTTCTGTGACTTGAGAGTAGCTACAGGGTTAGAGGAAATGCTGGTCTGTTTGTGAAAGAGTATACGGAGGATAATGCAAATATAGATGAGACAAGATATATATTTGGGTTAGGGATAGCATGATAATTATAACTGTCTTCTAAATGATATATAGACAAAGGGTCCTAAGAAATACAACGGTTAAAAGTTATCAACATGTTAAAAAGAGCTCATTCATTACCCAAAGTATTATGCTACCTTTATTTGGGAAACTAAAGAAATGAAGTCTAAAGACAAAAAATAAAGAGACTAAAGATTATCATTCTGAGAAACAGTGATGTAAACAATGTGCATTATTTATTTAGTTTGTGCATAATTTCCTAGTTTTAGTTTCAAGATAATTACCTCTAAATTTGAAGAATGCGTACAAAGCTACTTGATTTATGACCTCTAAACAAATAATTTACAAATACATCAAAACTTCCCAGATCACCCATTCAGGCTAAATATGGATTTCTATTTTCTCAATCACTTGTTGGTTTTTAGATAATCAAACCCTAGGATGCGTGAGTTCGAGAGAAGTCTGAAGAACTCAATTCCATATTTTGTGTTTTCAAGGAGCTAGTAATAAAATGAGAGGACATATGACCAAATAATCACAAAAATCATATGTAAGAGAGGGAGGCAAATGGAGCGTCCAGTGGATTAGATACTAATCATTTCACATGCAGCTCAGGATATCAGAGCAGACTTTTCAAGATAGTACATCTGGTCATCTGGAGGAAGGAATGAGTTTTGAAGTAGAAACCATCAGGGAAAATATTTGATATGGAAAAGAAATTATATGAATGTGATGCCGACAAGAGAAACAAGAACCAAAGGCTGTGTTTTAGGAGTGGTCAGTGAAATGTTTGAGAGTTTAGAAGAAGAATGGGAGATGGTTTGGGAAATGCAGATTAGGGCCACGTGGTGGAGGACAGAAGACAGTGAAGGAAGTTTCCAGCAGCAGCAGAGAGCCAGGGAATCAAAGCAGTGTGTCTCCGTCTGTGCGAGGGCTCAGAGAAAGTTCCACCCTGTTACCTTTCACACCGGCTGGCCCTCAACCTTTGCTCTCAGGTGCACAAGCAAGCAACCCTTCCAGGCAATCAAGATCTGGAGGATTTACTTGGCTTGCCCTTCACGGCTACTCACCCTATCCTCCACATATGCCCCCACCACCCCTGCCCTGACCTACTACTCCTCTCTTTCAGTGAAGCACCACCCACTAGGGTTGGGGGGGGGCATGGAAAGGGCAGAGCATCGCCCCCCCACCCACCCAGGAAGCCACTGCTGTCCCATTGTTCTTTGTGCTTTCTCTTCTCTCTTGACCATTTCTGATGTTTTTGTTCCTGCTCTCAATTATTCGCTTCTAATCAATATGTGCACAGTTCCTTGTCATCATCTAGGTGCCTGTTAGCCTTTCTGGTGTTTGCATCTCTCTCCTTTTCCTTGCGTCTCTCTTCCTTAAACTCCTGGCATGCCCAATTTTTGCTGCTGTTGTTGTTTTTAGCACTGACCTGTGCCACTGGTCTGTGCATGAATTTCTTTCTTTAAGGCTGAAAAAGTCACCAATCACATTCATTTCCTGTAATTTCTGAGGTTTAGATTAGATCTCTTTGTGTGGCTGAGGGAGCTTTTGAGTTATTTCCAGGTTTGGGGCTGCTCCAGCTGATTGGAGCTATTATGTAAGTGGGTACTTTCTGAAATTGCCAGGGAACCTCAGGAAGTTGTAATTCACCTGAGTGAGAGTAGGAGCTTCTTTTACATTGTCTCCAACTTCTGTTGCTGCTTGTTTACTGGATTTTAGCTCTCCATTACAACTATTCTTCCTTTTGCCAACTACCAATCTTCCATAATGATCTTTCACTGACTCCCTTTGAGATAATCCATTAGGAGAATACAGATATGCATATCAAATGCGATGTCTCTGAATAATCTAACAACTGTGCCTGAGAAGAGCTACGCATCAGCAGCTTCCCAAAGACCTTACCAATGACCTTCCCTTCTCAATGTAGCTCTGCTTACACTGAGAGCCATGTAGGATTCTTTCAGATATCCTTCAAAAACCTTTCTCTTTAGAAATGAGAGATTCACATCCAGTCATTTTATTAAATACGTATTTGCAAAGTTTATATAATATACCAGGCACTTTTGTAAGTACTTAGGATGCACTGGTGAATAAAACAAAGATCCCTATTGTCATGGAACCTACATTCTATACAGGGGAAGGCAGATCACTGGAGTTAAGAAAGGATGAATCAGTTGTACATCATAATATAATCATTGTAGAAAAAAAAAAGAAAAAAATAGATCTGATTAAGTCTCTACAGAGCCCAGATATTGTAGCTTTCTAAATGAAGAATAATCAGACAAATCATGTTTGAGGACAACTTATTTTGGCAAGTGATGCAAAGAACAGCAACGGGAAGGATAAAGCATGGAGGGAAGGAAATCCAATGGAGATGCAAGTACCTTCCTATGGAGTGTGTCTCAGCACTGTCCACTCAAGAAGCCAGTGGAGGGAGCGCTTCCACACTGGCTCTCATCACATATTAGAAAGGGATGATCCCTGAGATGTAATGTCCTACACCTGTAAGTCTATGCTACAGGTGAGCTGGGTTCTGCCGGCATCTCAGGATGAAGTGAGGGTCAAGCACCAGAGTGAACGTGGCAGATATACGGTGCTATCAGAATATACAGCTGAGGGGAAAAAAAAAAAAAGAAGAAGAAGAAGAATATACAGCTGCACAGAATTGGGTTGCCACAGCAACGGCTGGAGTAAAAGGAGGAGGGGGCACAAGAATCTGAGGTCACGCCCAACACACAAGGGCTGTGGAGGCTGGGATTTAAATATGATGGTTTTATGTATGTCTCACTGAACAATGAGATGTGATCAAAGGCTTCGATTAGGTAAGAGAGAGAGTTATATGAACATGCAGAGTAAGAGCATTCCAGTCGGAGATAAGAGGCTGCACAAATGTTTTACCTTTTTGAACAAGAGCAGAGGGTCTAGTGAGGTTGGACTTAGGCTTTGTGAAGCCAGAATAGGGCCCTACACATAGGGTCCTGATCAAATAGGGCTCTTGTAAGAATTTAGACTTGCATTCCAAGCGAAATAGGAAGACACTTAAGGCTTTTTCAGATAAAACATAACATGTTTTGCTTATTTTAGAAGTTAAATTTTTATTTTGAAATAAGAGCTGATTCACATGCAATTATTAGTAATAATGCAAGAGATCTTGTCAGCCCTTCACCTAAGTCTTCCACTATTAACATTCTGCAAAACTTTAATACAGTATCACAAGCAAGATAATATCCTACTTAAAAGCCACTGATCTTATTCCTATTTTCCTACTTCTCCAGTTTAATTGTCATTTATATGTGTGCATAAATCTGTGTGGGTTTGTGCATTTACAAGTGCCATCAAGATACAGAATGACTCTATCAGTGCAAAAATCCCTTCTATCACCCTTCAGTCACCACACCAATCTCCCTTGCTCCCTGTCTATCCCTCTTCCTCACCCTTGGCAACCACTCAATCTGTTCTCTACTTCTGTAGTTTAGTGATTTCAGGAATGCTGTGGAAGTGGAGTCATACTGTAACCTTTTGAGATAGTGTTTTTTACTGAGCATTATTTTCTTGAGAGCTATCCAACACTACATTTCCCTGTATGGCTGTATCCTGGTTGGTTTACCCATCCACCTACTAGAGGATATATGGGTGTTTTCTGGTTCAGAACTATTATGAATAAAGCCACCATAAACATTCATTTACAGGTTATTTCATGAACCTGGGTTTCCATTTCTCTGGGATAAAGGCCCAAGAGTGCAAGTGCTTGGACATATGGTTACATGTATGTTTGTTTTGTGAGAAGCTTCCGAACTACTTCCAAAGAGGCTATACCATTTTCTTACCACTATCAATGTATGAGTTAAACAGTTTTCCCCAGCTTTTAGTGTGGTCACTGTTTTTATTTTATCCATTCTGATTGGTGTATAGTAATATGTCGTTATGTTTTTAAAAGCAGGGTTATTGAGACATAATTCAGAGGTTTTTGTCACTGCTGCTTTATTAAAAAAATCCTTATAAATATTATAAAACCAATCATTTAAAAATGAAACTATTTGTGAAACATTGCCACCTATATCAGTACATACTGTCCTACTTGCCTCTGAAATATCCTACAGATATCGTCTAAAAGAATAAAACTGCATATAGAAAACAAATGCATGAACACGACTCTCCAGCGAGACTGATATTTCTTTATTTTAAAAGTTTTTTTTTTTAAAGTTTTAATTAAAAGTCTGTATAGATTACGGCAGGGGCTTATATTTTGAAATATTTCTTTAAATGACTTTGATTTATAGACACAGGTTGGGAGCTGAAATGAGAGGAGATCAGGAGAGGCAATTCACTGAAGCATCTGGTCATCTACTTCTATTCCAGCCTCAGGACCTTTAATTGCAGTCTAATTGTGCAAATGGGGATTGGACTGACTTCATGTCAGATTTTCTGCAGGTGACAGAGGAACAGATACATTCTTTACCTGAGAACTGTGAGAACAGTTCACTCTCAGATATATAAAATCTCTTACAGAGCTTATTTTATCTGATTACATTCTACCCTATGCGAGAAAATATGATGAAACCACACTTGTGGTTTGCATTTCTACTAACAAAGCCCAGGCTTGAAGGCAAACATTTTTCTCACTTTAAAATTTCCTGGTTGTCATTTAATGAGGGAACCAATGCATGGTTTCCACAACAGAGCTGCTTTCAAATGTATTTTCACAATTTTGTATTCTATCTTATGAAGAAACGATGGCCTAAGAAAACACTGCTGATGCATTTTTTGTGTGTACATTATACTTCTGAGATAAGATAGTATTTAGCATTTTACTGGCTACTTTCTTATTTTTACCTTGTGTAAATATGCATTAAGAAAGTGAACAAATATCCCAAAATACACTTGAAAGAGCCCTGACTGGCAGGAGCTTTAGGATTTTATCTAATCCTAAAACATTAGTAATCACATAACTTTGACCAAGAGAAATGACACTGATGGAATGTCTTTTATATGCTAAGTACTGTCAGTAGATTTTCTACCTAAAAGTAGAAACTCATTTTAACTCTTAGGACCAATGTGATGATGCATTGCAGGGAAGCAAGTATGTTAACGAGAATAATAAATAGACTCTAAACGTGAGGAACTAGAACCATTTTCCCAGTTTTAAACTTGGAAATAGCAGGTGCTATTCTGGGAAGTTCTGTAAAACCATATGTAAAGCCTAAATAAGTGTAAACAAAACTCTGAAAAAGCAAAACATTTTTTTTTTGTTTTTTACATTAAAATAGATCAAGGGAGTCAGTTCCATTAGAATCCTCCCGTAAGCCTTTTCATTACAAATGTTTTCTTAGACAGTTGCACACAAGGGCTAGGTTTTCACTTTTGAACTCAGCCTCCTACTGCTACTTCACTGAATAGTGATGCGTATCTACTAGACCAATCAAGTGATTTCTCCAAGTGTTTGTGAATAGAGTACAGTCTGCTGATTGCTTGAATGAGAAAACTTCTGGGTGGTTTCCTTCTAACCAGTGATGGAAATTTGAAGGTAAACCACTTAGTAGGACAGATAAGATTTTATTATTATTTTGCTGTTTTACTTTTTTTTTTTTTTCTTTTTTAAGGACCTGACTTTCTAGGACATCATAACCTACTTTTCTTAAATATATATATACATATAATCAAGAGTATGTCTTAAATCTAATCCACTGATTCTCAATACTCATTTTAAATTAGAATCACCTGGTGATAAAATCTATCAGCACCTGGGCACACTGGTTTCCAAGTTTAATCTCTGAGATGCCCAGATACCAGTAAACTATAAAATATCTTCACGTAATTCCTCTTTGAGCACCAGTGGTCTAACCATTGATTTAATGATCATTTGCAGAGTGAACAGTGTGTGAACGTCCCTTTTTGTGCCATCAAATATATGTTGGCCTTTCAGAAAAGGTATAAGGAAATACTTAACGCAGGTTACAGTGAAAGAATGGACCAGAAGGTAAGTCTAGCAAGCAGCTATGGAAGGACAGAAGGATCACACACTAAGGAAGAGGAAAAAACAAAACCTTTTAAAACACAACACAACAAAACAAGAAAAACTATATCCTAGAAGTTAAATGTAGAAGAAAGGGTTGATTTTACTGTTAGGTCAGAGGACATGAGAGCAACATTCTATGCTGACTGAACTGACTCACTTAAGTCAAAAACAATCTCATTATGCAGACAGGACCTCCTTGAACACTTGGGCAAGAGGGCACCGGCACCGAGATCCATGCTCTGAAGAGTCCATACATTACAAACATACTTACACAAAGTGGATTCAAAACCACATGAGCATATCTGTCCCTCAGAAGGGGTTGGATTCCAGCATAGATGAGGCCCTGGGTAGGACAGCAATGCATTCACCCATTATAACAGGGACCGTGGAGAATACATGGCTAAATATGTGCATAGGTTAGCATATGTAACAGTTAAAAACCTGTGGAGGGGGATCCCTGGGTGGCTCAGCAGTTTAACGCCGCCTGCCTTTGGCCCAGGGTGTGATCCTGGAGTCCCAGGATCGAGTCCCACATCAGGCTCCCTGCATGGAGCCTGTTTCTCCCTCTGCCTGTGTCTTTGCCTGTGTGTGTGTGTATGTGTCATGAATAAATAAATAAAATATTTTAAAAAAAACCTGTGGAGGTTTGTTTTCTCATTATTTCAGCTATTTTCCAATGCAATAACGATTAGTAAAGGAAGTAATAATGAATGAATAAAAAAGTACTGAATTTCTCAAAGCTTTCTTAACAAACTAACTAAAATTTGCTTCAATTCTCCTTGTTCTATTAGTATAGTCACTTAAGAATAGAGAATGACTGAAAAGTCACATATGTACCTTGGAGAAGTAGAACCCAAAAACAGAGTGAGACTGATAGGGAATTAAGATATGACCAGGAGAACATCTCTCCTCTCACAGGCCATTCCAACCAGCACTTCCTAGGTGATGCTTGGCCTTATCTGTTACTCATTTGTATAAGGATCATTAAGTTTCACTTAAAAGGTAAACACCAAAAGGTAGGACATATAACTGTCATGAGGCAGGCCTAAGTTAGTCTGAGTATATTATCAGATGAATAGTACTCCAATGGGGCAGAATTCTGGAAGGAATAAAGACACTGAAGAGTAAATTTCAACAATACCTATAAAGAGGGATCATTATCACTGGGAAGAAGACATTGGGGTGAAGAAGGAAGAGGAAGAGGGGGAGAAAGAAAGAAGCCTGGGTCTCTGAATGACTGCAGAAAGCAAAGCCCACCTTTCACACTGTGACATCCACTTTGCACCGTTATTTGAGAGAACAACAGGCTTGTGTTTGAGCAGGAACACAATTGAGACCATTGTTAGAGCAAGGCACGCCCTGTGACACTACAGCAGTAAATATTCAGTGAGTGATTCTTTTGTTCCAAGTGCTATGTTAAAATCTTAATATGCATCATCTCGTTCCCAAAACAAAATTATGTGTTTGGTATTACTCTGATGTCCATTTTACAGATGGACATTCAAGAGCTGGAATATTTTCCCAAGGTTACATAGTTGAGGAACAGAGCTTAGAATCATCAGCTAATTAAGGCCAAGTAACCGTAGAATGCCATCCCTTCCTACCTAACCATAGACCGGTCCTGCAGCTAACTGACACAGAGAGAAACTGGAAGAAGGAAAGTAAGTAAGAACCGGGCTTTTTGACAACTAAATTCTGAAAAGGACATAAGAACTGACAAAATAAGGAGAATTAAATACTGAAGACAAATTCTGCCTCCTTTACACCGTCCCTGAGACCAATGATTGTACTTAATGCGGCTCTCTAACCGGATGCTTATACAAATAACCACAGGCCAATCAAAGACACTTGTGAACAAGTGATTTTATTAAAATGTATTCACCTGATGAAATCTTCTAATGCCTGAAGAAAATGAGAGCTGAGTAGAATATGCAATTGGGAACAATGAAAATGAAATTGACTATTTTGAAGCATAATTACTTATGATAATTTAGTTTAACACAATATGCTCTATCAGCAAATATTTTCATAGTAATATTATTATTTACTTCTCTGAAATGCCTGTCTTATTATAATAAGTATAAAATAGATATATGGACTGAATTTAAAGATTAGCAGTTAGATGTCTGACCTTGAAAATTATAGATTGTAGAATATTGGAGGTATATTTTAATTTATATCAAAAATGAAGTACTTAAGACACCTCTAAAGACAGTCATTTCTCACATACAATCTTACTATTCCAAGGAAAAATGTGAATAATAGGTGTTTAATGAATATGACACTCTTAATACTTAATATTCATAGGTATATGTTACATATATAACAATTTATATTAAATCAAATAAATTTTTCTACTCCCTTAACTGGGTGACACTAATAGCAAGACATATTAAAGTGAGTGCCCGCAGAGAAAGAACATAACAGAGGAGGTACTGAAAATATTAGGGAAATTCATTTTCATTTACAGGATACCTCTTAAATTTGTCTTCTCATTTACGTATAAAATGGAACATTTCGTTGAGTATGGAAATAAATTACTTTCTATTAAGTAATATTTCATTGCTTAGTAAATATAATTTTCTATGTCAAATTTGCAGGTATCATAATGTTCAAATATGCAATGTAAACAAGAAGAAAGCCAAAATAAGATATTCTAAATCCTTAAAATAATGTGAAAATAACCTTAAATAAGATGTAAAATTTAACAGGGTCAAATACAAAGTCCTCATTGTCTCCTTCCTTTCTCCCAATTTGTTCTAAAATTCTGAAACATCACACACTGTTTTGTATAGTCTGGATAACCTTGCATGTTCTGGCCTCCTGTCACTATATCAAGAATGGAATGGGGAGCCATATGGGGCCAACCAGAGGCTAACCTAGATGTTACAGACACCAATTTTAATTAGTTGGTGGCGACTATTGAACCTGAAATGTCCTCATGACTTTGGGTCAGTTTTGGTCATTTTCACTGCAATACTCTTTGGCTACTGCATGCCTACTAAGTCTGGCAAACCTGTGAGTGTGCAGAGAGATCGGAGGTGCACTTACAAAGCAACTGGACTCAAACAGCTAAGCTGAGAAGTAACTATCAGAGAGTAACTGAGCTGAAAGTCATCTGTTCCAGTGACCCACTTCTCCCAATCTCTGCCCTTTTAGATTCAAGGTAGTCAGGGCAGGTTTCTATATTTGCAACTGAGTCTACACAATTTAAGAAATTATTATTTAAAGAAAATAAAACAAAAAGACCCCACAAAATTAAATTTTATAGCAGTCACTGTGAACAAAATCTGTAAGATTCAGGTCATAAATTTTGTGAGATAACATCTAAAAATTAGGGCAGGTCTAAGTTGAGCTACTGGAAGCACAGAATAATTTAATATGAATGTGAATAATAAAAAAATACTCCATCTCCAGAGGACTAGGCTAAGTCAAGGATATATTTTATAATCTCTTATAGAATGTAAATGTATTTATATGTACAGAATTAGTATTGAGGAAAATAGCAAAATAAAAAGTGGTTAATAAAGAGACAGAAACACAAAATACACAAAACAGAGTAAGAAATAATATAAAACTAATAATAAGGTGGATAATGTAGTGCTAATTATGATCCCTATGATTATCAGGGTCATTTAAAAAACATAGCTCACATACTTTTCAAGAGCATATGTAACTTTCTCCATAATTGGCCACAATTTAGTTAATAAAGCTTCAGTAAATTAGAAAGGATTGCCATTATTCAGTGTCTGCTTGCTGACCCTGATGGGAAGAGAATAATTAGTTACAAAAAGGGTGGGGGATGGATCTCAAAGCACTTTAGAAACAAAGTAAGTTAGTTCTAAATGACCAAAAGAACAAAATTAAATGAGTCACAAATAAAACTAGAAATATATTTTTAAACATTTTTTTAAAGATTTTATTTAATCATGGGAGACAGAGAGAGAGAGAGAGAGAGAGAGAGAGAGAGAGAGAGGAAGAGACACAGGCAGAGGGAGAGGCAGGCTCCATGCAGGGAGCCTGACGTGGGATGCCATCCTGGGTCTCCAGGGTCATGCCCTGAGCCAAAGACAGGGCTAAACCGCTGAGCCACCCAGACTGTCCCTAGAAATATATTTTTTAACCTGGATGTTAATAAAAATACAATAAAACCTATAATATGCAGGTAAAGGTTGCTTACAGGGAAATTTATAGCCTTGTCAAAAAATTTTAAGAGCAATAATCTAAAATTTCATTTTAAGAAACTCAAGAATAGGAGAGTAGCATCTAAGCCTTATTACTTAAATAGTTATAAAATAATTAATAACATAATAATTGCAAAATAATAACAGAAATCAATAAAATTTACATCATAAAATAGGAGAAAGTTAAGAATAGTGTTTGTAAATATTAATTAACTTGATAAACCCAACTAATACTGTTCAAGTATAAAATCAAAAGAAACCAAGAGCACTCAGCTAGCTCAGCTGGAAGAGCCTGAGACTCAATAGAGAAGAAAACCCAAACATCAGGCATCACTACATATGCAAAGAAAATACAATGATCAACTTTCAATTAACAAGTTTGAAAGTGAAAATAAAATGACAAATGCCTTGAAAAACATAATTTATAACTTGATAAAAGAATAAATAGAATTCGAAATAATTTAATATCTATTAATGAAATAAAATTGGTTACTAAAAACTTTCTTATGGTGAAAAGTTCATGCTCAGGTAATTTCATCAGTAATTTTACTAATTTTCAAAAAGTAATCCAATATCAGTTATATATCTGAAGAGAACAGAAGAAGAGGATATTTTCTAATTCATTTTGTATCACAAGTTTTAACTTTAATATCAAATCCTGACAAGGATATTGCAACAAAAACAAAGGGCAAATCCCTCCTTGTTATAAACATAGATGTAAAATCTTGATCAAAATATTAGCAAATCAAATTCAGTGATGTAGAAACTCAAAATCCATCATGACAAATTGGGACTATTTTACAGGAATAGAAAAATATTTTAACATTTGAAAATCAGTTGATAAATTCTCCACATTAATAGGAAAAAAGAAAAAAAATGTATTCTTATCTCAACAGAAGTGCTGCTGTTAGTATTCACCATAGGGAACTTCTTTAATAAATAAGCCTCTGAAAAAGAAAAACAAAAAAATTAATTCAATGATCCATAATAAAAGATTATTTAAATTATTTTCCCTTAGGGAAAAAGCGAAAAACAAAACACAAAACCCCTGCATCCTATTGCTGTTTCTATTTAGCATGGTATTGGCTATCTTGGCCAGTGAAATAAAGTAAGTTAAAAGAAATAGAAGAAAAGCACAGGAAGGAAGAAACAATATATTTGGTGTGGTTATGATTGGATACAGAGAAAATCCAAACAAATTATATAACAATAATTAGTGAACTAAAAAGGTCTTGAGGGGATCCCTGGGTGGCTCAGCGGTTTAGCGCCTGCCTTTGGCCCAGGGCGCGATCCTGGAGTCCTGGGATCAAGTCCCACGTCGGGCTCCTGGCATGGAGCCTGCTTCTCCCTCTTCCTGTGTCTCTGCCTCTCATTCTCTCTCTCTCTCTCTCTCTCTCTGTCTATCATGAATAAATAAATAAATAAATCTTTAAAAAAATAAAATAAAATAAAAAGGTCTTGACATATCATATCTAAATTATCATTGAATTGTCCAAAGTTAAAGACAGAGAATTTTTATGAAATCTCATGGCAATCATGAAGAAAAAACTATAGTTGATATGTTTGTTGTTTTTTTTAAATAAAGCTAAGAATATTACTACCAAAAAAAAATCAAATTTGCTATGAAGTGAATGTTTGTATCCCCCAAAATTATATGTTGAAACCCAATGTTCTCAATGCAATAGCATTAGGAAGGGAAGTCTCTGACAAGTGCTTAGGTCATGAGGTTGGAGCTTTCATGAATGGGATGGTAATCTTATAAAAGATCCTACAGAGCTCCCCTAGTCCTATATCCTCATCAGACATTGAATCTGGCAGCACTTTGGACATCCCAGTCTTGAGAACTGTGAGAAATAAACACTTATTGTTGCTTAAACATCCAGTTTATGGTATTTTTGTTATAGCAGTCTTAATAGATGAAGATAGAATTTTTCAAAATCATGACATCATATGGAATATCAGTCTACCTTCCTTAAAGCTTCTTTAGGCAGATGAATATTTAGATATGATTTTTAAGGAAGATATCACTAAAAAATTCTGTGAATCATTGATTAGTGAATTAATTGGGACCAAATCTTAAGAATTGGTATATATAGATGGTAGTTTAAGACATGGAAGTGAATGAGATTAATCCAAGAAAAGTATGTAAGTGAGAAAAATAAAAGCACAAGAGTAAAAGAGCATCTTAACTGCTCTCTGCCCAAAGGAGGCAATACACTTTTTTACATGTAGTATTTCATGATACAAAGGTAAAATGGCTAGTAGGCTAAATTGTTGTCCACCAAAAATTACTCAGATAAACATGACTTTTGCATTTTGTTCAAAGTTCACTAGGAAAGGTGATTCAGAATTTGTTTTGTTGTTATTTTTAAAGATTTTTATTTTTTTATTCATGAGAGACACAGAGAGAGAGGCAGAGACATAGGCAGAGGGAGAAGCAGGCTTGCCTAATGCAGGACTTGATCTCAGGATCCTGGGATCAATGCTCTGAACTATAGGGAAAGGCTCAACCACTGAGCCACCCAGGTGTCCTGGAATTTGGGTTTTCTTAATCTATTCAAAGATCTGTGTAGGATCTTTTGTTTTCTATTAATTTTTTTGTACCAGATTTAACTATGACAAAATTGTATGTATATATATATATAGTATACAACATGATGTTTTGATACATGTATACATAATGAAAGGGTTGAGCTAATTAATATATCTACTACCTCATAGTTTTACATATGTGTGTGGGGGTGTATAAAAAATATGTGAGTATGTATATATATGTGTGTGGTGAGAACACTTGATATCTACTCTCATTAAATTTCAAGTATGCATTATTAAATATAGCAAACTTCAAGTATACATTAAGTACAGTCACTTTGCTACACATTAGATCTCTAAAACATATATATATATATATATATATATCTTATAATTGAAAGTCTGTACCCTTTGCCAAATTCTCCACCTCCCCCACCCCCCACTCAAGCTCTTACAACCACCACATATAAGTGGGATCATACAGTATTTGTCTTTCTGTGTCTGGCTTATTTCAATTAGCATAACATACTCCAGATTCATTCATAAATGACAAGATTTCCTTCTTTTACGTAGCATGGTAACATCTGTGCTGGGTTCTATCTATTATCTCTCAGCTTTACGTTCTCCTTCTGCATATGATTCTCCATAACATCAAGGTTATAAGTCTACCAAAAAGCAAAACCCAACGCACAAGCAAACAAAATGAAGAGCAACAATAACCAAACTCTTTCTCCATACTCCCTCCCATGAGTGAGCTGCGTCTCTAACACATCCTGCCAATGGAGGTCAACAAAAGGAAGGAGTAAGAAAGGAAGCATCATTTGTTTTTTGGTTCCTAGTGATTCCTGTGTTAATAACAGAAGCACTAAGGGACCTGAGGGTGACTCCAGGGATCTGGGCTCTCAGCAGGAGAGCAGACCCCCATTCTTCTGATCACGGGTGATGCTCTTCTAATAGCAACTATGCTGGAAACTGGGACCTCCAGCAGTTAAATGGTCTGTGTGGGCTGTTTCCATTCGAGCTATAAAAGCCTCATGATCTTTGATAACAACTTTCTCTTCTCTTTAGCTCCTCCAGCCTTTCCAACCCAGCTGCAACCAATTCCTATGTGAAAATTCCCTGGATTAGAAGTATCTAAAGTAGTTTTTGTTTTCCTGACAGGACTCCAACTGATACAAGAATATTGAAGCAGAGTGACAGGGATTCTGATCAGTTATTTTACATCAGGGACTCAAATGCTGAATTAAATTAGAGAATGCATAATTCACATATGATATGAATTCAGTAAATACTATTTCCACTATTAGTGGTTATTATCCTCATCATCCTAGTTACAGAAACTAGCTTAAAATGAACAATTTTTAATTCATATAATTTTTCTCTTTCTTTTGTCCATTATCATTTTTAAGTCAACAATATTGGAATGGTTACTCTTTCCAAATGATATATTCCTAAATAAACTTTGTTTCCTGAAAATTGTCGTAGATCCTATATCATGTAGTTTTATAGATTTCTGGATGTAGGAGTTTTCTGGGGATTAAAGAGCTTTAATCTAAATCCTAATATTTTCCTCAATTGAGGTGAGAAAGATAAACGCTGTATTTCCTGCATGTGTATGTAGAACAACTTAAAAGCACTCTGTAGTTAAAAATTAACATACCCATTCATTAACTCCTTCCTCCCAAGAAACATCAAGGCAAGGAACGTGATGTATTGTTTTCTGTCCATCTAAAATAAATATTTACTTTAAAAAGTGTTTAAATTTCTGGAATTCCCCTAAAAATAATTAGTTCAAATCAACTATTTTCATATTGTTTATGTAGACACATCTATAGATATAGATACCTCACTCTGAAATAGTTCAAGTGATTAAAAATCCAGATATCTAGTTTCCCAGGACAACAAAAATAATCAAGAAGCAATATGTTGAAGAAAACTTAAATGAGAATGTTGCTGTTTATAAAAAGAGTAATTAAATGACAAACTCAATATAAGTCTCACAAGATTTCAGAGTTGGACTTTCATTCTGTCACACAGACAATATTTTTAAAAAGTTGCTGAGGTCAGAAAGTGTTTGTTACATAAATTCAGAAAAAGGCTAAAACCTAGCCCAACTTTATAGAAAATATGCCTCGCAAATTTCATAATGGGTATTCTTTAGGGGCCAGGCCCAAGACATACTTGATACAAGAGTGTTGTCAGAGCTAGCTATTAATGGGAATATTTAGGTATCCAAAGGAAGAAAAGCTAAAACCAGTGTTCCAGATGGCAAGTTATTGTGAATGCTTGTTTCTGTTATAAAACACACCTGACCGCAAGGCTAAAAAGCTAATAAAAATGGCCATATGAACCTTCATAAATCAAAACATATTTATTTCTCTTGCAAGGTTTGTTTTTTAGGGCAGGAATACCATAAGTGAAACCCATTAAAACCTGGGGCATGTTAGTACTAGACCATATATAGTAAGAACATCGTACATAGCATGTGAGAAAGTTCTTCTGCTGATTTAAATGTCTCATACGCTTATACAAACATTTTATTACTGAGAATTGCCAAATGTGGACATTTATTACTGCAGATGTAACAAATGGACTAGAAAATACATTTATGGACAACTTGCTTAGTCCTGAAACCTAAGACATTTTTGGGTCTCAAAAAAAAAAAAAAAAAAAGGCCAACTGCTAATGCTATTGTATCCTTGAAGGCAGAAAGTGGAGTTTATGGAGGGTGAAATAAGAGTTACTAAATGATGCAGCTCAACTGCTTTTACTATTTAAATGAAATGCAAAAGAGGTTGATGGGGAACTCAAGAGTGAAAAAACGTGCCTAGGCTATAAGAGGTTTTCAGGAATTCAAGGCATTGATCTCAAATAGGTCATGACATTTCATAAATCAAAATAAATTGATTTGTTTCCTTTGCCATTTTAGCAAGTGGAAATAAGAATTTAAAAAAAGATCATCGACTCTATACATTTGGTACTTGTAAAATTAATGTATTGCCAAGCTTTGTTCATAGAATTTCCGTGGACATCTAATGGAGATACCTGACTGTATTTCTAAAACAGGAGTATTTATTTAAAGAATTATAAGTGATATTCAAAGTACTATTAAAAAATTGAAGCACATGGGTGGCTTAGTGGTTGAGTGTCTGCCTTAGGCTCAGGGTGTGCACTGGAGTCCTGGGATGGAGTCCCACATCAGGCTCCCTGTGGGGAGCTTGCTTCTCCCTTTGCCTATGTCTCTGCCTCTCTCTCTGTGTCTCTCATGAATAAATATAATATGTTTTAAAGAGATATATAAAATCTTAAATATAAAATCATTTTATTTGAGTCAAATAATATATTTCCAGGTGTTCCTTTGATGTGCAATTTTAAGACTTTTACTCGCTAGAATCAGGATTATACCAGATTTGTAGAGCTGCTTTTATCACCAAAGAAGCTCAGTTCTCCACAAATGCATTTCCATTATCAAGAGTAATTCTTCTTCCATGCCACTGTATCCTTCACAATATAAATGACACACCCTTAATCTCCCGTACCTACATTTCTATCGTTAGTTACAGAAGTAGAGCCTGTCCTCCTACATGTATCCTAACAACCATTATTGATTTTGGTACTAACCCTCTTTGATCAGAATTAACTATAACAGATAAAATTATGGTAAAAAATTTTGAGCATGGAAATAAAGTAAATTAATTCATGAACTATATAGAATAAAAGGAAAATACTTATATTTTCAGGCAGTTTTTCACAGCATATATATACACACACACACAAGTGGGTTGGACTTTAGAAGTGACCCTTTAATACAGTGTGATTTAATTTTACTCAGTTTTCGTGATCTTCCAAGTGAGATTTCTTTTCAACAGTTCCTTCGTGGAGGAAGGAGGAATTATGGTTTAATGAGCACAGGGTCTCAATTTGGAAAGATGATAAAGTTCTGGAGATGGACTGTGATGATAGTTGCTCAGTAATGTGGATGCACTTAAGGCCACTGGACAGTACACTTAAAAAAGTTAAAATGGTAAATTTTATGTTATATATATTTTATCACAATCTTGAAAAACAGAGAAAAGTATAGCTTTTTATTAAAACAGAGTCTGTAGCTTTTGGAACCATTTCATTTTGCTCCTCACATCAGTCTTGTGACAATAAAAGATTCTTCTTGTCTACTGTTTCCCCTTGGTTATGAAAAAGAGTCATTAGAAAGAGCTATTATCGGGATCCCTGGGTGGTGCAGCGGTTTGGCGCCTGCCTTTGGCCCAGGGCGCGATCCTGGAGACCCGGGATCGAATCCCACGTCGGGCTCCCGGTGCATGGAGCCTGCTTCTCCCTCTGCCTGTGTCTCTGCCTCTCTCTCTCTCTGTGAGACTATCATAAATAAATAAAAAAAATTATAAAAAAAAAGAAAGAGCTATTATCAATTCAAGACCTGTGGGAGTCAAGTCCAAGCATTCACATTCAGAGACATTTTGAAGAAGTCATACTCAATGACACAATATGTGTGCATCATCACACTGGATGATGCCATCTGCAGGAAGGCTGGCTTAGCCATGAACAGTGTATAATGATTTTTTTCCTACTCATTAGCAGAGAGATGTCGTTCGACTCTACATGTGATGTATACTAAAATAAAATAGATGTATCCTGAAGCAAAACCAACATTATTGGAAATTATGCTTTCATTCATTCATTCATACAGAATTTACTAGGAGCCAACATTAAGTGATGGTAAACAAGATAAAATAAGACACAATCATAAAGTTTACCACTTACTGAATGAATGTACTTTTCATATAAGTAGCTTTTTTAGCACCAAGTCTCCTGTGTTTAACACCAGTCCTGTAGAAATCCTCCATTTATTGTCTCCAGTTTGTGAAATAGGAATAATAGTTGGATTTGTCTCATACATTATGGTGAGGATTAAGTGAGATAATCCATATAAATGTCTCATTATCTGGCACAAATTTACAGTCAACAAATATTAGCTGTTATTTTCATTATTTGCAGTATTATTTAACACAGGATAAAATATCTAGCCATTTACAGAAAGAACAGAATCACTAAACTTAAATATTTTTAGCTGACTTATGACACAAGAAATATCTGGCAAAGAATTTCAACATGGATATTTGCATTTTAGGTAAAAATCTCTCTTATCAGTAAGCATAGTTAAAGAGAGCACACTAAAGCCATTATAAGAATAAGATCAAAAAGAAGATAAATTATTTCGGAATATATTTGTGAATAGGATAGGAATGTATGGGATAAATGGTAATTTGATTAGTGAATGTGTAACTAATTATGTAGGTATACCCAAAGGATAGCGATTAATGAATTAATATCAACTAGAGGAAATTTGCTAATGACCTGAGTCATTTGTCCATCCTACATGTTTTATTAATCCTGCTGTTTAGCATATCCTATGGGGCTTACCTACTGAATAAGCCATTGCTATCAAATGATTTAATTATATACAACAGAAACAAGAAAAATCTGAAAATAAATAGCTTCCAATGATGGCACAAATCTATTAAGATGAAATTATGTGGATAAAAATGCATATTGCTGGGCTTGTATCCAAATATTCCAATAAAGAAGTTCAAGGATCCTCGAGGGAGGAAAGATTTACTCTCTGACAAGTTATTTATCCCCTGTTAGAATCGGTAACAATATTCTTCTTGGGTTATTTTGAGAAATAAAGGAGATATTGTCTATAAAATACTTTATGAGGGGTGCCTGGGTGGCACCGTTGGTTAAGCGTTGGACTCTTGGTCTTGGCTCAGGTCATGATCTCATGGTCTTGAGATCAAGCCCCACATGTGTCTCCTCACTCAGCATGGCGTCTGCTTGAGATTCTCTCTCCTTCTCCCTCTGGTCCTTCTGTTTGTGCTCTCTAGATCTAAAATAAATAAATAAATCTTAACAAAAAATGCTTTGTGAGATCCCAGGCAATAGAAATTATTAAATAATTGTTAAATATTTTACATAGCAGAATGTGAGGGGGGAAAAGAGTACACTTCTTAGTTTTATAGCTCAATATTAGCCAATGATATAAAGAAGATACAAAAAATAAAATTCTTTTTTTTTAACTGCATAAGATAGAACAGACAGGTAAGGTGATAAACACAATTTCTTCTGTAGCATACAACCCATTATGAAGTGCCATTTTTTGAGGAAGAAATTGAAAAGCTGGCACATATTTGAAAAAAGTATCATCAAAATGGTTATAGGTTTGTACCCATGAAGTAAAGTAAAAGTTGAAAGATGCACAGAACAAAATTTGGAGAAGACAGAATTTCAAAACAAAAATATGATTATTTTAATTTTTTTATTTATTTATGATAGTCACACAGAGAGAGAGAGAGAGAGGCAGAGACACAGGCAGAGGGAGAAGCAGGCTCCATGCACTGGGAGCCCGAGGTCCCGGGTCTCCAGGATCGCACCCTGGGCCAAAGGCAGGCACTAAACCACTGCACCACCCCAGGGATCCCCAAAAATATGATTTTTAAAAAATACTTTTCTATAAAATTTCTTTTTGACTATGCACTGATTTCTTTTGTTTCTCTCTAAAGTAAACAAATTAAGTAAAGGTAGTACAGATGAACATTTACAGTTTACAACAAGTAACTTTTTAAAGAGATCCCAGTTATCTCATTGAGGTTGTATAGAATTTTGAATGTACCATATTATGATTTATTTATACTATAAAAAATGATACAAACTACTGGGAGATAGAGAGCCCTCTGAGATACAATGGAAATTATTTTTGCAAACCATGAAAGAAAAAAACACCCAGTACATAGCATGCTTTATGTTTAGACCCTGTAAAATTCTATAGAATTCAAAGAATCCAGTTTAAGAATCTTTCACTCTGGTCATCTTTATTATTTTATTAATTCTGATTTTAAAAATTTTCCAATATGACCAAGACATGATGTAGCAAACAGCATTTAAAGTGTTTTAATTGAGTTTTATTCTGTTGTTTATTTTTCTAGGGGATAATTCCATGATCACAATAAATAATATGATTTTACATGATATACTTGTATTACTATAGTAACAACAATTTTCCCAACATTCCATATCTAATGAAAATATAAAAAATATACCCAAGCTTACAGAAATTTTAATTCTCAAACAACCTCTCTGAAAAGATTGTTTGAAGAATTAAAACGATAATTTGAGACAAAGTGGGATATTTGAGCCAGAAAATAATGGTACTTACTAACCTACTTAAAGTAAGAAGAATTCCCAGGCATAGCTATTCAGTGGAACTGTATCTCCAAATCAGATATTTCTAATAAAACCAGTTAAAATTATGCATATTTTAATATTTATGTTATTCAGCCAAAATTAATTGTGCATGTGTATATATTTATGTATTTTTAATGTTTCAAGGTTTTATTTAAATTCTAGTTAGTTAATATATGGTGTAATATTAGTCTCAAGAGTAGAATTTAGTGATTCATCACTCACATAGGTGTTGACCTAGTGCTCATCCCAACAAATGCCCTCCTTCAGCCCCAGCACCCCCACCTCATCTCCAGCAACCCTCAGGTTGTTCTCTAGTTGAGTCTGTTATGGTTTGCCTCTCTCTCTCTCTCCTTTCTCCTATGTTCATCTGTTTTATTTCTTAAATTTCACCTATAAGTGAAATCATATGGTATTTGTCTTCCTCTGACTGACTCTACTTGGCATAATACACTCTAGCTGCATCCATGTCTTTGCAAATGGCAAGATTTCATTCCTTTTGATAGCTGAGTCATATGCCTGTGTGTGTGTGTATGATAAAGCTTACATACCCTCTTACATACCTCTTCTTTATCCATTCATTAGTCAATGGGCACCTGGGCTCCCTCCATAGTTTGGCTACTGTTAATATTAAAAACATCAAGGGTGCATGTACCCCTTCAAATTATTATTTTTTATATCCTTTGGGTAAATACCTAGTAGTACAATTGCTGGATCATAGGGTAGTTCTATTTCTAACTTTTTTTTAAGATTTATTTATGTATTTATTTATGATAGACATAGAGAGAGAGTCAGAGACACAAGAGGAGGGAGAAGCAGGCTCCATGCCACGAGCCTGATGTGGGACTCGATCTCAGGACTTCAGGATCGTGCCCCGGGCCAAAGGCAAGTGCCAAACTGCTGAGCCACCCAGGGATCCCTATTACTAACTTTTTGAGAAACCTCCACACTGCTTTTGGCAGTGGCTGTACCAGTTTGCATTCCCATTAATGGTATAAGAGGGTTCCCCTTTCTCCACATCCACACCAACATCTGTTGTTTCCTGTGTTGTTAATTTTAGCCATTCTAACAAATGGATATCAGAAACTGCAGAAATACCTCAAACTCTATAAAAATAATTCTTATTCTTAAGCAAATTAAAATTATGGTTTGTGGAAAAATTTTTAAGTCATTATTCTTATGTATTTATTCTTCTAAATGTTGGTTTATGTTAGCTTGTCATGGTACAAATGTATTTTTTTTTTAGTTTCACTCATTTATATATTTTTCAGCTGGTTTCAATTAATACGTGGTGATGTTTGCTTGTGCGTGGAGTCTATATATGGAGAGTGGGGTGGGTCAGACATTCTTAGGAAAGCAAATTGTGCTTATTCATATGCCAGTTTCTAACATCTACAATAGAACAAGAAGAGAGCACACAATGTTTATGTTTGTTGGTAAGGACGGGGATGGGGATGATGAAGAACCCTCTTTTTCTGCCTCCTTCTATCACTCTTCCTTTTACCTCCCAGATCAGCCGAGGTTATAGTACTTTAGGAATATGATTTTCATTATTTTCTTGCCCTATTCAACTTCAAATGTGGTTCCTAGAGGGTTATGATAAAATTTTAGAAGATGAGATAGCTCGCTCATCTTAGAGATACAAACCTTTATAAACAGACATAATTTCCTTTTATATATATATGTTTTTGTGCATGTGAATGCATGCGTACCTAGAACTTTTTTGTGAAGGAAAAAAATAGAAAACAGTTTCTCCTGTTTCCAGATCCTTATAACCATGCAAGGAAAATTTAGATATAAATTTTCTCCATGACTCTAGCTACTTTTTTCCAGTCATTCAATTTTTTAAATTACATATCTGATATCTTGCATGATCTCATCTCAAAATGCAAACCTATATTTTCTACTCTGAGCACAAGGAATTTGGCAACTGAGCCAGAGTGCTTCTATTACCAGTACTTATTATTTATACTTTGACTAATAATGATGGTGGACTAGAGCAAGCTGGGATCTTTCTATCCAATATAAAGCCTTTGATTCAGAAAAAAGACAAAAGAATATAATTACATGGTCTGTATTCCAAGAAAACTAGATATTTTTAAACATAAGCAGAAATTAGCTTAAATAATGATATGTCAGGATACATAGCTTCTTGAAATTTTTGTTTTGTCTTTTGCTTCAAATTTCTTGGTCAGGATGTGCCAGAATTTTTTTTTTTAAACACAAAGTGCAGACATGCTACTTGTTGAGATTTTTCTCTTTCAGCATATCTTCAGGTCCTGTGATAAAAATTTAAATCATCACAGATAATATATTTAAAGTTGATTTTTTAAACTACAACTTTCCAGGTTTTTATAAGGAGAAAATGATTATTTCAATGCACATTGTGATTACTTCTTTAGTCAATGATTGAGTGGTTATATGTTGATTTACTATACATACTGAGCAATCTCTCTTTTTTATTTATTTATTCGAGAGAGAGAGAAAAGAGAGAGAGGGATCAGAGGGAAGAGCAGAGGGAGAGGTACAAGCAGATCCTGAGATCAGGACCTGACCGGAAATCAAAAGTTGGTGGTTTAACCAACTGAGCCACTCAGGTACCCATATGTACTAGGTGCACGTAGAAACGGCTGCGAGGTATTTTCTGGCAGCCAGGATTTCACAAACAAGTGAAAAGAGAAATGTACAATTGAGTGTTTTAAGTAGTTTACTACAATAATCCTATGAGTGGAGAGTCATTTCACAAAGGAGGGTGGATATCTCTTTCCAAATTTGCCTGGAAATGTCCAATAAAGGGAAAAAATGAAACAAAAGAAAAATTAGGTTTTGCTAACTATGGAAACGCTAGGCAGCTGAGTGATAAGGCATTCAGGTCAAATGGTTAACATGGATTTTTAAAAATATTTTATTTATTTATTCATGGGAGGCACAGACTGAGAGAGAGAGAGGCAGAGGGAGAAGTAGGCTCCATGCAGGGAGCCTGATGTGGGACTCGATCCCAGGACTCCAGGATCACGCCCTAACATGGATTTTTTTGAGGGAGAGTGACAATTTCAGTACAGTTTCAAAACAACATTCAAGTAAAGTGAGATTTAACAGGTAGATTTGGGAAGTCTATGAAGGCGCCCTACTGAATATGTGGAGGAACTTAAATTGTGTGAAATTAGTTGAAGCTTACACTAGTGTACTGATAAGTGGGGCATGATATGAGCTACAATTCCACAGGGTATTGGACTCAGAACATTCACAGACTTGAGAGAATACTGATGTTGGTTCTCATTTGTCTTAATCTAGTAACTGGAAACTTCCTAAGTAAAGCACCCTGACATTTATCTACAACCTCTCCTCCTTGCAGAACTCATCAGAGAACTATGGTAAATGATAAAGCTTACATACCCTCTTTAAAATTCACATATGGGCTTCAGGTGTCCCACACTAAAACATCTGATCAATTTATAACAAGGAAAAATACAGATTAACTAACCTTGTTACTGGAAATTATGAAGTTTTATTTCAGTTAAAATGCTTTGTCATAGCTATGAAGAATGTCTATTCCTTAAGGGGAAGTGAAGATTAAGGTTTTCCTCCTCTGGGTTCTCTGAGGTAAATGAGGCCAGAGAAAAATAAATTGTGTAAGAACTTGAAAAGACTTTCTTCCTTAGGTCTATTTGGTTTGCCTCTTAGAGCTTGGTTGAAGGATAGCTATACACACATTTCTTTCAAATATAAAAATAAATTCATACTGTAATTAGCAAAACACTACTGAAGTATATAAGTCATATATATATATGTACATATCCTATGTTCTGTGTAAATTATGTAACTATGAGTCTTTCTCAACTTTAATATGTGTAAATTTGTTTCTTTATAATCATACAACATGTCTTTTTCTTCAAGTTCTCTATTGATAAACTTTCCCTTTTTTCTTCTTTTTAGAAATAGTTTCTCTTTTTTTCCTCCTCCTTCTCTTCTTTCTTTTCCTCTTTTTTGGCCAAATTAATTTTTTTTTCACTTGTCTGTGTAGTTTCCTTTGGTTCGTTTCATTGATTTGTTTGTTGTCAGTCACCCAAACAATACTAAAATAAATTTCCATATGCAAATGCACTTACATACGGGGGCTATTATTTTTGTACAAGGCAGTCACAAAACTTTGATCACAAGATGAAGTTTATTTTACAAGATGAGCTTTTAATTTTAAAACAATTGCAATGCAATTTTCCCAAATAGCAGGTGTAATTCACACTTCCTTTAGAAATAATATGAGAAGCAATGGATGCTACAGAATTTTTCCTTATTGAACAATTTGATATATTCTGATTTGCTTTTGCTGAATTACTAAAGCACTTGAATGTTTTACTCATTTTGACTGGGCATTTAAAATTATTGAACAGTGATATGCCAATTCATGGACATTGTTCATCTTACTTTATGGTTGATCTACCCCCACTATCTTTATATCATAAATATTAACTTCTCATCAGTTAGAAAGTGGTTTTTTTTTTCCTTAAATAAGTTTGGAGAAATTTTAGCTCTCATTTATGATGCCTTGAATATATATACTGAACTGTAAGTCTTTAACTCGTCGGCTGTGTGGTATCCTATCCTTATTGTTGTAGACTCCATGAATAAATAAATAAATATATATTCATTATATATATCATATATTCATTATATATATATAAATAATACTAATTTTTTTGCTTCTGTTTTTTTTAAACTCTCACTCTCTTGATTTCTCTCACAATTTGTCCCACCCATACTGCTTTTCAAGTCAGTGAACTGATCATTATTCAATACTTTTTAGATTTTATTTATTTATTTGAGAGAGAGAGAGAAGGGCAGAGTGGAAGGGAGAGATAAGGAGAAAATCCTGAACAGACTTTCCCACTGAGCACAGAGCTTCAGGCAGGGCTCAATCTCAAGACCCTGAGATTATGACTTGAGTTGAAACCAAGGGTTGGATGCTTAACTAACTGAGCCACTGAGGTGCCCCATTACTTGGTACACTTAGGTCAAGTAGAATACTGAAGACTTCCCTTTGTTTGACACATCTCTTTCCTCACCCCATACACCATCAGCTGACTCTAAAATACAGTCTGACTACATCCATGCTCTCAGCTCAGATGTCACCTACCTGGTGGAGCTTCCCATGCCAGCCAATACCACCCAACCTGCCTTCTCATTCCCACACCCAACAACAGCATTCTCATAATCACTTCCAAATGCCCTGTTATTTATTTTTCCTTTTAATGTCACAATATAAGATGATCACAGATAACTAATATGTTTAATGGAACTATTAATTCCTATTGTTGAAAATAATATTTAGCTATAATAAGTACTCATTAAATATTTACTGAATGGATTCCCTAAGGTTTCTACATATAAGATCATGAATCTACTGTATATGTACATGTATGTATGTGTATATATAGAGAAATGGCATGGCTTCAGAAAATAGTAATTTGAGTTTTAAAAAATCCTTTCATCTATGCATTTTAAATCTGAGCAACTATCTTTCTTTAAGACAATTTATATCCACTAACTATTAATATGGTGCTGACCTCCAAATTACCGTTATATGCATATTGGACCTCTTCTTTCTGATCATTATGTATATAAGTTGAATTATGTACATTTAATTTCATATATAATTCAATACATATCATATAAATTATATATGATAAATACATTGAAGATAATTTTTATCTCTTAATCTGATACTATACTAAATCTTTTTCACTGGTGGTAATATCATGAGTTCCACCATCCAAAATATTAATTATTTCTTTAGCTGTATCTAATCTATGTTGAATTCTTGCCTGGAGATTTATTCTACTTAAATGCTATTGCCAGAGATGAATCAGACTTCAGAGATTCTCCCAAACCATTTCATGTTTATCTTTCCTCTTGTGGTCCAAAGAGACAACTATCCTGTTTTTGATCTTGCTATCCCATTTTCCTTTTGTTTTTTATCATTTTGCTGTTATTTTGATAATGAATATATTATTACTTAGTGACTAGGTCAGAGAGGGATCCTCAAAGTGTTAACTCACAACAACACCTTGACCAGAAATTTAATGAGAGGAGACTCTGACACATCAACATGTGTTATGAGTTGAACTGTATCCCCAAAACACGTTGAAGTCCTATCCCTCACTGTTTATGTGTGGGACCTTATTTGGATGTAGGGTTTTTGCAGATGGTCACATTAAGCTGAAATCATTAGGGCAGGCCCTAATCCAAACTGACTATGTCATTATAAAAAGCAGGAAATTTAAACATATGGAGAGATAAGCATATAAAAATATTGATATAGATACATATTAATATCACTAAGCCACTATTTACTATGAGCCATTTGTGATTATAATATTTTTAACTGGTCTGTCAAAATGCTTCCTATAAGCTTTGCATATATTTAAAATATATATACATTGTATTAATACAGCTTACATAAAAAATAAAAGTTCTATTTGCAACAGCCAGGTTTAACTAACAAATCATTTAAGGAGCTCTAAATACTATCTTGGGAATACTTCCTACTTTCTGGAAAATACTTTTGAGATGATAGGTTATCACAGTTTTACCTTGATATGCCTTCCACTTCTTACTCAACTTGATTCTCACTACAGGCTAAAATAAAAGGAAACCAGAGAAACAGAAAAACAAAAATAGTTGTGATGACATCTGAGAACTCAATCATATTTTGTCCAAGCTACTTTCTTTAGCCTTCCAGATTTTTTATCTATAACAGAAAATAGACATTAAATTCTATCTTAAGTTCACAGCTCTCTCCTGAAACTGAGTGACACAGAGCATCAACTTCTTGATAAATCTTGAGCTTCCAGCTTAATTCCTCTCCTGTTACCCCCACTCCTACTTTTTTCCTGACATGACAAGTAAAGCAAAAGCTGAAGATTAAAAAAATCTTCCAGAGAAAAATAAAAGGCATTTACCTTGGTTATTAGAAGTAAATTACTATCCTGAATCATAATGTAGAAATATAGGGCAGATTTTTATTCCTTTTTATTATCAGTGCTGAATTATTTAGTGGTATCCATTAGCAATATGATAACATGGTGATTTTATATTTAGACTTCTTTGTAGACACCACCAGCAGCTTGCTTTGAACACCTGACAAGTTGACTGTGCACTGACTTTGTAATGATTAAAATTAGTGACCAGGATAAATTGGTAAAACCTAGTTTTACATTTCAAAAATCCATGCCTAGAAAAATATTCTCTCTTAACAGTGTCCATATATTTGTCTTCTTTTTCTTTTCTTCTTTTTCCTTCCTCTCCTCCTATTTTATTGTTATCATAATTACTATGATGATCACCAGTATCATCAAATAACCAAGAGTCAAGAATGTCTCAATTAAGTTTAAGAACCAAACTGTGTCTGAAAATGCTATTTTTTCTCATAAAGTATTTTTTAAAAATCTGAGATGGCCATTTTTCTTGTTTAGTTTCTGATTTTTTAAAGGAAGTATACATTTTTCTTCATACACCTGCACTATAATTCATAAACTGTCAAGCAAATCCTTTTGCACTTTTTAAAAAGCTGTTGCTTTTTCTGGTTGTTTTATTGCAAAGGTACCAAATTTAATCTTGCAGATATGAAATCATTTCCATCTGTCTGACAAAAAGTAAGTTTTCTTCCTAAGTTTTACCAGAAGGTTTTCTCTAACTTACTTTGCTCCTATAAGTAGAGATTTTTAAAAAATGCTAAGTGGAAGATTTACAGGCTACCTCAGAACACTGCGGGTTCAGTTTTGGACTCCACAATAAAGCAAATATCACAATAAATCCAGTCAAATGAATTTTTTGGTTTCCCAGTGCATGTAAAGATTATGTTTACACTATACTTTATTAAGCATGCAAGAGCATTATGTTTAAACATGTACAGACCTTAATTTAAAGATATTTGATTGAAAAACAAACAAACAAACAAACAAAAAAAAAAAACTACCCATAATCTGAGTTTTCAGCAAGTCTTTTGCTGGTGGAGGGTCTTGTCTAGATGTTGATGGCTCCTGATAACTGGTCAGGGTGGTGGTTGTTGAAGGTTGGGGGTATCTGTGACAATTTCTTAAAATAAGGCAATAATGAAATTTGCTGCATTAAGTCTTCCTTTTATGAATATTTGTCTGTAGCATGTGATGCTGTTTGATAGCATTTTACCCACAGTAGAACTTCTTTTAAAATCGGAAGTCAGGGATCCCTGGGTGGCGCAGCGGTTTAGCGCCTGCCTTTGGCCCAGGGCGTGATCCTGGAGACCCGGGATCGACTCCCACGCCAGGCTCCCGGTGCATGGAGCCTGCTTCTCCCTCTGCCTGTGTCTCTGCCTCTCTCTCTCTCTCTCTGTGACTGTCATAAATAAATAAAAATTAAAAAAAATTAATCTTTAAAATCGGAAGTCCATTCTCTTAAACCTTGCTGCTACTTTACCAACTAAGTATATAGGGAATCCTTTGTTGTCATTTCAACAATTTTTACCAGGAGTATATTCCATGTCAAGAAATTTCTTTGCTCATCCATAGGAAGCAACTCCTCATCTGTTCAAGTTTTATCATGAGCTTACAGTAATTCAGTCCCATCTTAAGCATCACTTCTGATTCTAGTTCTCTTACTATCCCCACCACATCTGTAGTGACTTCCTCCACTAAAGTCTTAAATTCCTTAGCCATTCATGAAGGATGGGATCAATTTCTTCTAAACTCCTGCTAATGTTGATAGTTTGGCTTCTTCCCATGAATCATGAGTGCTCTTATGACATCTAGAAAGGTGAATCTTTTCCAGAAGGTTTTCAATTTACTTTACCCAGATCTATCAGAGGAATCACTATCTATGGCAGCTATCACTGAAATTACTCCTTGATCCATGGGCTGCAGAATGGATGTTGTGTTAGCAGCCATGAAAACAACATTAATCTCATTGTACATCTCCATTAGAACTCTTGGGTGACCAAGTATATTGTCAATTGTCAGTAATATTTTAAAAGGAATATTATTTTCTGAGCATTGGGTCTCAATAGTGGGCTTAAAATACTCAGTAAACCATATTGTAAACAGATGTGCCATCATCCAGGCTTTATGGTACCATGTATAAAACACAGGAAGAGTAGATCTAGCATAATTCTTAAGGGCCCTGGATTTTCAAATGGTAAATGAGCACTGGTTTCAACTTAAAGTCACCAGCTGAACTAGCCCCAACAAGAAAGTCAGCCTGTTTTTTGAAACTTTGTAGACACACATCGCTTTCTCTTCTCTAGGTATGAGAGTCCCAGATAGCAACTTCTTCCAATATAAAGATGTTTCATCTACTCTGAAAATCTGCTGTTTAGCGTAGCCGCATTCATTTATTGTATCAGCTAGATCCTCTAAGATGACATGCGATAGCTTCTGCATTAGCACTTACTGCTTCACCTTGTGCTTTTTTATGTTATGGAGACAGCTTCTTTCCTTAAACTTCATGGACCAACTTCTGCTAGCTTCAAACTTTTCTCTTGCAGTTACTTCACCTGTCGGCCTTCACAGAATTGAAGAAAGTTAGGGCCTCCTCTGGATTAGGCTTTGGTTTAAGGAGTGTTGTGGCAGGCTGATATTCTATCCAGACCACTACAACTTTCTCCCTATCAACAATAAGCCTGTTTCATTTTCTTCTCATTCATGTGTTCATGGTACTAGCATTCTTAATTTCCTTCAAGGACTTTCCATTTGCATCACAACTCTACTAACTGTTTGGCATGAAAGGTCTAATTTGGGGTCTATCTCCATTTTTGACATACCTTTCTCACTAAGTTTAATCATTTCTAGCTTTTGATTTAAAGTGAGAGACATGTGATTCTTCCTTTCACATGAACACTTAGAAACCAAAATAAGATTATTAGCTGGCCTATTTTCAATATTGTGCTTCAGGGAACAGGGAGACCTGAGGGAAGAGAGATAGATGGGGCAAGGCCAGTCGATGAAGCAGTCAGAACACACATAACACTCATCCATTAAATTTGTGTTCTTCTACGCTGTCTTCTATGTCCTATATGAGAGCTGTTCCTGGTGCCCCAAAATAATTACAATAGTGACATCAAAGATCATAGATGACCATAACAAATATAAAAGCAATAAAAAAGTCTGAAATATTTCAAGAATTAACAAAATGTGACAGGGACACAAAGTGAGCAAACGCTACCAGAAAAATGACACTTATAGACTTTCTCCACTCAGGGTTGCTACAAACCTTCAGTTTGTAAAAAAAATAAAAAATAAAAAAAATAAAGTATCTGTGAAGCAGAGTCAATGGATAGCAATAAAACGAGGTATACCTGAATGTCTTTATAGGTAGATAGATTTTTAAATTTATATAGTGGAAATAAAAAGGAATATAGTATAAATTCTACATAAATCTGTGGATACAATGCATCCAAATTATGCAAATATGAAATATTTCACTATATAATCTCTGTGTCTGTCTCTTTCAGTAATTGGAATATTAACAGTGATTATTTTTGATTTGTGAAAAACTAGAGTTTTAAGTTCTCCAATAAATTTGCTACTGTGCTTTTTAAACTTTCCACACATATTTTTCTTTTATATTATTAAATAATATGTATTAAGATTGTGATATAAGTGAATATTCTACATCTTTTGAATTAAAAATTTAAAATGATTTTCCTAAGAAGTGCAATGAATAAGTACATATTTTCACATAAAGACCGTGAGAAATGAAACACAATATTTACTTTCTTATATTACAGTATTTAATTTTCATATTTTATTTAATGTGTAATGCCATTATTAATTTCAAAAATTGCCATTGTTCAAATTTGCAAAATATTTAGGTACATTCTATAAAAACCTTGGGGATTTAACTTAATTATTTATAATAATTCTATAATTGCTAGAATGATTTTACTTTCTTCAAAGTCAAGTCAAAGCAGTCCAAGAATCTTGTTTTTTTTTAAATGGTTTGTTGTTCTACTTACATTTCTCATTGCAAATTAGCATGGTTTCTCTATTTGCTTTTATTGAAAGAAAAGTTCAATTTAATGAGGATTATGTTGTTGATAATAATAATTTTAATAATACTTTTAAGAACTCATTAATTGAGAAGTGTCCTGGAAGTGCTCTTTTAATCTTTATTTTATAAATAAAGAATTTGAAAGACTTCATTATTTGCATATCAAATTATTTTTGGAAGCCTCTTTTTTTTTCCTAAATCAGTGTGCATCCATGGGAGGTTTTAATTCATCTTTCAGTATGGAATGTAATCAACATTTTTCTGACCATTGCATTAAAAGTGTATTTAGAGGAATTTATTTGAGGCAAAGCAAAAAAGTCTTGTTTAGCTACCCTTTATTTTGCTTTCATTTTGACCTAGGTACAGAACATGCTCAGAAGTCTATAATTACACAATGACCTTGAATTTATTTCAGTTGATACATGGTTCATGTATGTTTTATTGGTCACACATCTAACAGATATTACTTTCTAAGCAATATTTGGGCAACATGCATTATACCTCATAAAACTTAGTGTTCTGAAATCCCAGGAATATATTTCATAATTCAAAAAAAAGTTAAAATACTATAGTGTTTAAAGACATGCTGAAATTCTTGGATTATTCATCACAATCAATCCTAGATTATAGACTAAATTTTGTAGTTCCTATAGCACTGTTTGTCTAACAAATATTTAGAAACTTTTTAGTTTTTTTTTATTTTTTAGATGCTTTTTAGAGATAGTCCCTAGAATGTTCGATGACTCTGAATAGCAGTCTTGAAATATCTGAGGAGCAGCAAGGAGGCCAATATGGGCATAGCAGAATAAACGGGGAGGAAAGTGGTAACATATGAATGGGGAGCAATTGTGAAGACTAGTGATGTCCAGTAGATATGTAAGTGAGTAATATGCATTAAGTTTCAACTTCTAGTGTCGACATTAAGTAATCAAAATAAGATCAATTAATTCTAATAATACATTTTATTAAGCATAATGTAGCAAAAAGAAAATTTCAACATGTAATTGAGTCAAAATATTATTGAGATACTTTATATATATTTTATATACCTTATATATTTTTTATATATTTTTTTTCACTAAATTTTCAACACTTTGCTATTTGGACTAGCTGTGTTGTAAAAGACATAGATTCTTAACCCCTATTCTGAGTGAAATAGAAAGCCTAAGAAGACTTCAGGGCAGAGATGTGGCCAATTGAAAGGCATGTGTCTTCATGGATTGGAACTAATATTGTTAAAATGTCCATACTACCCAAAGCCATCTACAAATTCAAAGTCACCCTCATCAAATTCCCAATGGCATTTTTTACGTATGTATGAATATAATCCTAAAATTTATATGGAACCACAAAAGACCTCATAGCTAATACAATCTTGAGATAGAGCAATGCTGGAAGCATCATACTCCTTGATTTCAAAATACATAACAAAGCTTCAGTAATTAAAACAGTATGGTACAGGCATAAAGAGAGAGAGCAATGGAACCGAAAGAAAGCCAAGAAACAAACCATTTCATATACAATCAGCAGACCTTTGACAAGGGTGCCAAGATTATACACAACAGAAAAAGTATATCTCTTTGACAATTGGTCTTGGAAAAACTGGTATGTGCATGCAAAAAAATAAAAACAGATCCCTACCTTTCACTATTCACAAAAACCTCAAAATATATGAAGGACTTAAATATGAGCCCTTAAACTGTAAAACTTCTGGAGAAAACAGAGAAAAGCTTCTTGACGTCTACTCTTTTAAGTTAAGAAGTTAAAAATCACAAGTTTCAGTGGAAATTTTGCACATGTGTGTTGTGTTTATCTTGCAGTTAGAGTACAACACTGTAAAAGCCAAGATTCCAGAATCAGCTGACCCTGGAAATCAACCTCCTGTTTAAATCCTCCCCTTTCATTTATCCCTCTGTACCTAGTAATTACCTTATGGGCCATTCTGGATAAAGGTCAGTCACCATTAAAGTTCCTTTCTCAGACAGGGGAGTTTTTCTTACTTTAGAAAGCACTTCAAAAGAAAAGCTTGAGCTATAAAAGCAATAAAAAAGTCTGAAATATTAAGATAAGAAGAGGAGGACCTTAGGAAATCTAATACAAAGCCTATTTTCTTTTAATAAATACATAATAGAAGGATAATAACAGGGTGGAGACAAAAAGCCTAGCTATGTTTGTTAGAAAAGCTTTTCTGAAAAGATATAAATTATGGGAAATTTGAAACCAGAAGAGGTTTAAGTTATATGAAGATTTCTGGGAATAACTTTCCAATTAGAGAGAACAGTATGTGTGACAGCATAGTTAGGAAAAGCTTGACAGTTTTCAAGGCTCAGGACTCACAATAGCTCTAGAAGTAGAAATTATGGCCCCAAATGTATATATAATATAAAGATGCAAATTTTCCAAAAAAATAATTTAAATACCTTATTTTTCTAACATAAATATATCTATTCTGAATAATAATACTTTATTTGTGAGGCACTGGGTTGTTCAGTCAGTTAAGGGTCTGCCTTGGGCGCAGATCATGATCTCAGTGTCCTGGGATTGAGCACCAAATCAGGCTCTCTGCCCAGTGGTAAGTCTGCTTCTCCCTTTCCCTCTACTTTACCCTCCTGACTTGTTCTCTTAAATAAATAAATAAATAAATAAATAAATAAATAAATAAATACTTTAAAAAATACTTTTTCATATTCATTTATTCATCAGTAAATGTTAACATTGGATGAAGATATGTAAAACATCCTCAAGAAAAGGCAATATATGATATTTTTTTAAATTTTCATACAAATTAGATCATACAATAATTGGTTACATTTGTATCTAAAAGATAAATATTAGTACCTGCACTTTTTAGCTTTTGATGATGATTTTAGAATTTCTACAGTGTAAACAGTCTTTCTACAACTACATGTGAATTCTAAAAATAAATACTATAAATATCCCATATATATTTAAATGTTGCTAAATAAAATACATATTAGCATATAAATGAATGAAAAACTGAATATGAGACTATGCTAACTTTTTTAAATTTCTTGAAAGACATATTAATTCTAACTAACATTTGTCAATAAAAATACATATAAGGCGCCTTTAAAAAACTGAGTTTGACTCTCCTACTCTTCACAATGAAAGATGATACAAGGATTTAAAGATGGGCGTCCAAAGAAGACAGTTGACTGATGAAAATATAAAGGAAGGTATGAAAAAAGTCACAGAGTAGACAAGTAGGCCCCAAAAAGTGTCATTATCTGAAGATAATATACCTAGAAAAATTCAAGAAAAGAAATGCAAACTTTGAGAACTCTAGGTGCTGTAAAGTGTAAGGATACACAAGAAACAGAAAAAGTATTTTTCCCTGCATACTAATATAAAAATATCTTTAAATAAAACATGAAAACAAAAAAATCCCCCTTAAAATCACAATAGATTCGAAATTTTATTCTTTTGTAAAATGCACTCAAATCTCAAAATACTAGAGATTTTAATGGTCAGTTTTATACCTCATTATTTTGTTCCCCAACAAAACCAAATGTAAATTTTATTTTCTTTCTTAATTTTTTTTTAAAAAAGATGTATTTATTTTAGAGAGACAGTGCAGGGGAGCACAGGGGTCAAAGCAGAGCAAATAGAAAAAGTCTCAAGCAGACTCTGTGAGCTCAGAGCCCCATGCCTGGCTTGATCCCATCATGGCCCTAGGATCCTGACCTGAGCCAAAACCAAGAGTCCCACGCTTAACAGAATGCACCACCCAAGTGCCCCAAGATACAAATTCTAAAACTTAAAAGTAAAAACTTAAATTTTAAAATTCGAAACTTTATCTACAGCAAACTTAAGTGTATAAATTATAAGTTTTGTTTGTTTTTGCTCCTCTTGGGAGCACAAGTTATTGCATGAAGCTGTGGCCTGCTTATTTTCTTTGGTCATTTCAATAAATGATCCTGGAACAATTGGTTATATGAAAAAAATGTATTGGGCCTTTATTTCAAACTACATATAAACCCTGTTTCCTAGAATAATAGAGTGAAATATGAAACCCGTATTTATTTAAATAAACTTTAATAAATTTATTAAGCTCTAAAATAAACAAATCTTTTATCAAAAGACAGCCTCTCACAATACAAACCGCAGACTGAGAAAAGATATTTGCTACATATACAATCAAAAAGACTTGAATCCAGAATATTTAAAGAACTCCTACTATTCAAAAACAAGATGACAGACAGCCTCAGAGAAATATACACAAATATTTAGACACATACTTCACAAAAGAAGAAATCCAAATGGGCAATACATTATGAACAGATGCTCAGTTTTCTGAGAATCAGAGTGGTGAATCCCCAAGGATATATCTTTGCACACCCTGTAGATTGGCAAAATTTAAGACTGAATAAAAAGGAAATGTTTTTGAGGATGTAAATAAAAATTCTCACATATTGCTGTGAAATGAAACTACTTCAGAAAATAATTTTATTTTCTTTTTTTTCAGAAAATAATTTTAAACAAAATCAAAGATATTTATAACCTATAACCAATTTATTTTGTTTATAGATACATACTTTAGAGAAATTTGTATAAAGGAGCATGGAGCTGCATGATTCGTAAAGACCCCATATTGATAATTATTCAAATGTTCACCAAAATTAGAATAGATTTTGCCATATTCAAGACAGTAGAATCTTGTTTTATAAATGTTAAGGTAGCTAATAATATAGGGTGTTTACTGAGTTCTTTCTAAGTATCCTACTAAGGACTTGCATTTATTAGCTCATTAGGATCTCACAGCAAGTATGAAAGGAAAGCGCTATTATCTCCATTTGATGCATAATCCAAATCAAGGTATACAGGGCTGAAGCAACTTTCTAAGGTTATAAAACTAACAAATATGATAAGAATGCAGGAAGTCTAACTTTAGAGCCCTTGCTTTTAATTGCTATGCCTTACAACCAAATTGCATGCACACATGTAATGAGACTGGGACTCTCAGTACCAATCAATGTACTTTTGTGGATTAAAATTTGACTGTGTTAAATAATGTTCAAGTGTGCATGCCATTTAACATAATAAGCCTTATCTAAAAAGTAAGCATAACAAATATTCAGAGCTCTAGTTAAGTGTATATGTATAGTGTATGCTTATTGCGGAAAGAATGTAGCAGGCTTTTAGATCATTGGTTTCAACATATTTTCACAAGGAACAAATAATCGTAGATAAGGATATATGGTTTCTATTTTGTGGCTATACTTTAATACCTTATGTAGTAAAGCCTTCTATGATAGATTGTGGGATAAATGGCTATGTGCATATTGGATGGAAGAAAGTTTCATTAGTAACAGGTGATTATTTCCAATTCCAACATTTCATCAGTAATAATAAAATAATAATAATAATAATTAATAATAATAATAATAATATAAAGTGAATGTCAATCTGCATGGTTCTGACCTTGGCATTTATCTATGATATTTTTATCAGGTATTTAATGAGAGATGAATACCATCAAATTTAGGTTTTACAAACTTGAAGAGATTGTGAAAATTCTAGATGACAAAAATCGAAATTCAAAAATATTTTGAGGGGCACCTGGGTGGCTCCATCAGTTAGGTGGCTGACTCTTGATGTCAGCTCTAGTCATGATCTCAGGGTCATGGGGTGGAGCCCTGGGCTCTGTGCTCTGTGCTCAGTGGGAGTCTGCTTCGGGATTCTCTCTTTCTCTCTTTCTGCCCCTCCCTACAGCTTGCACTCATGTTCTCTCTCTCTCTTTCAAGTAAATAAATAAATATTTTGATAGGATGAATAGTTAAGTTGAATCCCATGAGAAGAAAGTTAACAAGAATCAGTGTCTGGTTTTTACTCTTATTCCATCCCTACCTCTACCCCCACATCATTGTCCTCCCAAAAGAAAAAAAAAAAAAAAAAGGTATATGTCAAGTGAAATTGATCTTCTTTTGAAAAAAAATATAAGAAGATTTTAGCTGACATCCTGGTCAAATGAGCCAATAAAATTATATAGCACATTCTATCTTTAATGTTGTCTTGCATATATTTTTGGAATGTTGTCCTCTAGTTCTATGGCTTCAACCTTAATCGCATGTTGATACGTCCCACACATAATGGCTTGAAACTGTATCTAATTTTCAGACCTCAGCATACAAATGCTTAAGGATTACAGTGGGATTTATTTTAGGCACTTCAAATACCAAATGTCTATCCAAATAGTGTCAACTACATCTGCTCCTCTTTAATTTCTATTCTGGTCATATAGCATCAGCTAATATCATATATGCTATAAACTCAATCACCTTTATAGTCTCAATTTCCCTTCTCATGCACACCATCCATCACCAAATGCTGAACAGCTTCTTTGAAAACCACCCTTCTTCTTTATCCCACATTAATTTAAACCCTCAGGAACTCTAGTGTCTCTGCTTTCATCAACCCCCCATGTTCAACCCAGTCTATGATTTAAGCCATCATAGGGGTGAATTTTCAGAAATATAAAACCTAAGGATGACAGTTCCCTGATAAAAAATATTTTCACCACCTGGTCCATTCTCCCCTCCTTCCATTTGCTTTAACTTCAGTTGACCTTCCTCCAGGGATCGCCTCAGCTGCAGAGAGACAACTCTCAAAATCACACCCTTCTTGGAATGTCCTAAATCCTATGTCCTATATTTGGAATAATTTTAAGGGATCAATTTATATCCAGAGCTCCTCTAGCTGGCTAGGATAGAGAACCTACATGCCATCTTGTCTTCCCCCACTACCCACTCTTGCTTACTTTCCCTTTCCTTGCCCAGATACTGATCCCAAGGGTCCTCCCTAATACTATCTTACACATATAACAATGTGTTTCAAATTCTACTTCCAGGGACTCCAACCTGTGGCAGTATGGGATTGATATAATGGATGCAACGCTTCCAAAATTCTCTGCAATGATTATTCCAACCTTCCATGTGTTTGCAATTGTTAGTGTCTCATTTAAGGAAGTATATTAACAAATACGAATTCATTTACCACAAAATTATAGTCATGCTAAACCAAGACGTGAGTCCTAGAGGAAAGGAAGCCAAAAATAGCTGTCTTCAATACTGGAAATATAATATATATTTGATATATAATTTTATATATATATATATATACATATACAATATATATGTTATATCTACTCAGGAAACAGAATTATGTTAACAGAGAAAATTAGGGATACCTGGGTGATTCAGCAGTTGAGTATCTATCTTCAGCTCAGGGCATAATCCTGGGGTCCAGGAATGAGTCCCACATCATGCTCCTTGAGGGGAGCCTGCTTCTCCCTCTACTTGTGTTTCTGCCTCTCTCTATGTGTCTCTCATGAATAAATAAATAAAATCTTTAAAACAATACAGAAAATTTAACTTAAAGAATTATCAAGGATAAAATGTATTAGCTAGGAAACTAAGAAGGAGAAAAGAGAACATGAAGATAATAGCATAGGAGCAAAGGGGAAAAGAGCTACCACACTTAGAGTCAGGTTGAAACTGTTAAAACTTAGAGCTCAGATAAGGCATCAAGGACTCACAGGGACTCTGAAAAGGGGGCTACTCAGTTGACACAGGAGGCTCTGTAGAGGAGGTGAAGCAGGTGGGACTGAGCAGGGTTTGCCAGTGACCAGACTGGTGCTGAAAATACTGGCTCTGGGAATGCTGGAGAAATTATGGAGTGAGTTGCAATACCTTCACCTGAATCTTTGCTGCCTTGGCGGAAAAGGAGCACTGGATGGTGACAGCAAGAAAAAGTCAAGGAGACCAAACTGCCAGAAGCAATTTCCTTTTCAGCTTCAGTTTGCTGTCTCCTTTCATCAAATCCTATGGTCAGACCATACTCTCAACTGGCGATGCCAAAGTCTGACATCACAAAGCCACTTTTAGAAGGAGGGCTTTGAAGTCAGAAGAATAGTTTAATAATTGTCTGCTCCCAGGCTGTTCCAGAAATGCAGCCTAAGAAAAAACTCATTTTAAGGGAAAAGTGTCTATTCCCCTTTCCTCATGTTTCTTCTATGGGAAGAAGTTGAATTATAGTTCCATTCTTCAACTTTCAACTACTCAACTCTCAGAGAAGAACTGTCACCACTCTGGCAGGTGAATCTCAGAGAAGGAAAGGAACATGATTGACCAAACCATTCTGGGTGTCTCACTGTAAATGTGCCCTTTGAATGCATTCTCAGCTAACTCATGAGGGAAACTCACCAGGACAGGCAATGCCTCTGCAGGGAGGACAGAGTCTGCGTGGATCTCCTGTGACTAAGTGAATGAGTTTAATGCAGTGGACGAGTTATTAGAAAATCTGTGTGATCGCATCAGATTCAAGCAATATCCTCCAATCTAGTTTTATCTTCAACATAGCTAACTTATTTTGTCTGACTCCTGTATCTTGTATCCCAACTGGCTCAGACCTCAGATGGGCACAGGAGGACTAAGGAGATTATTCACTGGCCTTTTAAACATCCATTCTTATTCACAGCTATACATTTCCAAAGACTAAATTGGCCATGGAGGCCAAGAACTCCTTTTTCTTTAGAGTGCTCCTATGAATTCTCTGCTTTGATAGAGTCTTTCTTTCCTGTGGAAAGTTTCTATACCTCAAATCATAGTAAAGTACATTGTACCCATGGTCCACCCAAAGAATGAAGATACTATAGTGAAATCATATACATTCCTTAGGAAGTAAAAATCTGGAATTTTTAATTAAGAAAACTAGGGAGAAAAACATGCAAATATATATTGAAATTGCTTTTCCTCTCTGCTAAAAGACTACCTTCAGAGCAATAACAACCTCTCATAATGTATCCATAGTGTTCTTATAACTAATTGGTATTTCAAAATTTCAAAACCCACGATTTGTAATGGAACATTCAAACGAACAGTAGTCACAGTAATAGTTTATAAATGGTGAGTTGATATGAAGTTGGTTCATTTTAATAAGTAATCTTTTGCTATCCTACCTTGAGTTTGACTCTTTCTTGGTCATTAATATTAGCAAGATCAACATGATTAAATCTCTGTATGCTTCTCTCTATAGTAACCCTATAAAGAGATTAAAGATTTTTTAACCACAGACATGAATCATTGAATTGCTCCATATTCATTTCTACCACAAAAGCGCAATAATCAAAGTGATCTGAGATCAGTGATCTCAAAGCAATTGGAAATATTAGATAATTAAGCTTTGCCTTTGAACCATGTAAATACTCTCTCTCTCATTTTGGTGAATTATATCAGGCAGAAAAATGAGAAATTTAACATGATCTATTTAAAAATACAAAAATAATATGAATTTTAATGCAATTAAATTTCTATAGCCCCGCTATGCTTTCCCTCCTTGTGTTTTTATGCGTGGAGCTATTATTTCCATTTCAATGACAGATATGAGTCCAAGTAGTAAATTGTACGTCTCTCTTTTATTAGAGCATCTTTGTTATTATAAGTAAAATTGAGCTGGTTCTCATTCAAATCTACTGTGTCTATGAAACAAGGTTTAGTCATGCATTAAATGAACGTTTCAAATAACATTATGCTGGGAATTTGTTACATGTTAAACACCAATAGTTTTCTTACAATATGTTTATCGGCATAACAGTATATGCAATAATAAAATATAATAAAATTTTATAAGGCTTCATTCATACCAATGGCTCCCACAGCCAGAGTTCTTCACATGGTGAGTATAAAATTAATAAAGAGAATGAATCTGTGGAAGCAGCATATAAAAGATGTGAAAGGCTCAACATATTAAGCAATAAGGTATGCCAGATCTGATTCTTTTGGCAAAATTATAGTACTAGTGTTTTAAATATAGCTTTGAAAAAGCAAACTTTCAGTGATTTGGAAACAACTATGTGCAGGTGACCAAGAGGAAGAGAAAAAAAAAAAAGTACAAACAAAAGATTTGAATTGCTCTTTCAGATGGTACACACAGAAGTTGTTTGGATAATATGATCAGAAGGCTTTTCCGCCCAAATGCAAAACCCTGAAGGGTGTTCCCTAAGAGGAATCCCTTTGGGCCTGGAAGGCTTTGGGGAATTTCCATTATCTCATAGAGACTAAATCATCCTTGATCATACAATTAGAAGAATCAATTCAGAAGAGATTGAAAGCAAAGTCACTCTCAAAAGCACACCCAGGAAATGTCTGAATGGGTAATTGGTAAAAATATCAACAAAGGGAGAAGAGGATGCAAATTAGTCAAAAATAAACTTCATGATAATACCTGGATCTAGGTGTCTGAATAAGATTAACTATAGCTATAACTACCAAATGGCACAGTAGCATTATAAAAAGCTTAAAGAATATTCTCTTCTTAAATCTTTGTTATCAATGTACTATAACTGATTTTTTTTTTCTAATACAATAAACTGACTTCACAGCTGTACTGGTAACACTGTGGGCTCTGGTTGGTCTGAGCAATTACTGTAAAGCTAGATCTAGTTATTTGAAAACATTCTATTTTCAAATTTCTCTGGAGGGAATCAGCCTTTTTGAAAGCTTGAATTTTTCAGCTGTTAATAAGTCTCATATTCAATAATACTGTGGTAGGGATGTTATATTTACTAAATTCTAGGATCATCTGTTTTCTCACACATAGGCATTGTTTTCCTGTTAATCTGATGTAGGGGTTATGGCAGTTTGGTTGAAAAGGAGAATAATAATAATAATAATTAATAATAATAAAAAACTTGGTTACCATAAAATAGCCCAATACTCCGGAGTCAGCAAAGAGAGAGGGAGAGAGACAGAAACAATTTGCTAAACTGATCATAGAATAATTTACTAGTCAATTAAAGAACACTTTACTGCAATGCAAAGGGATTTCAAATGCTGATGAATTACACTAAGATTGCTTTCTTTATTTGCATTGCAAAAAAAGGCAGATCACAGTTTTCTATAAGGAGCTTCATAATTTTGTAATTTTCTAAAGCCTGAACTTTTATTTTGACACAAGGGCCATGTTCATCTGAAGACAGTCACTCTGGTACTTTCCAAGTGTGCCACTGAGAAATTGAAATTAGAAATAATATATTGCCAGATGCTACAATCTAAGGAGCCTTGTAAAAAGCAGTACTCAGGTATCACTTTGAAGAACACCTGTTAGACGTTGCATTTGAAATGAAATGCTATTTGAACATTTTAACTTGTAAGCACGATTTTTGATTTATTATAATTGACAACTATTGCACATAGGAACTTTTCATAGCAAGCTAAAGACATGTCAGTTTCTGATGTTCACTTTGTAGAAATAGTGACCGATCGTAGCTGCCAATTACATTTGATTGGTGTTGAAATATGCCTAGTCAATCTCTGATGTTTGGTTTCTGCTCTAGAAGTTTGATGCATGAAAATCTGGAAATAAATAATCTTCTAAAAATATTTAACTTTAATATTGTAATGCTCTAGTGTTGAGATCTTAGAAGAAAGCAGGGCTTTTTGATCTAGTACCAATACTATGCTGTGTCAGTTCTAAGGGAGGAAATGTAGCTTGAGAAAAACTTGCAGAGATTGTAATCCTAAATTTTTATCTAAATGGAACTGTATGATCATATAATAAAAGTAGATATATAATGCTATCTAATTTGAGTATCAAACTCAATGTAACTAGGTCAGTTTTTGAGGTTGAAGATGAAAGTGTCCTAAGTCTTTTAATTGGCAATTGTTTCAACTGTATGCACTTTAGCTTTTTTTTTTAAGATTTACTTATTTGAGAGGCAGAGAGAGCAGGGGGAAGGGCAGAAGGAGAGGGAGAGAGAATCTCAAGCAGACTGTCTGCTGAGCAGGCTGAGCAGGAGCCAGCTGCAGGGCTTGATCTCACAACTCTGAAATCATGATCTGAGCCAGAATCAAGAGTTGGATGCTCAACCCACTGAGCTACCCACATGACCTGCTCCTCGTTTTTTTTTTTTTTTTTTTAAGTGCTGTACTGACCTAATTTTTGAGGCACTGGCTAGGTGAGAGACTGGTCTCTTCCTCTCCTCAAATAGCTGATTAAATCTACAAACCAAGCACCTCCTTACTGTCCTTTAACTTGCATACACCACCCCAAGCCACTCTGAGACCAGGGAACACACAACTAGTGACAGCAGCCCCTATGTTCTTGGAGTCCTCAAAATTATTCTGATTACTAAAACCTAGCAAACTCCACGCTGTTTGCCACACTTAAGATGCCCCTAGAGCTGCAGCTTGCTGTTCTCTTGTCCTCGTCCAGCCCCACGGATGCTGCACAGCAGCCTCCTCTCCTTCGGAGCTGTAAGAGAGCTCTGCCTTTCATCTGGGAGTCAGTGTGCTGCATCTCACCATCAAAAGAATCTTTGATTCTTATAAAACACTAGGCAAGTCCAACTACTCCATTAGGGTAGTGTATTTCTTCTCAAATGAAACCCGAAGTTCTATTAACTAAACCTTGCAGGTCTCTATGGGAAGAACGAATTGAAAGGGGAGAAAGTAAATCACCAACAGTTTTGTGTTTGTGTCTTTTGTCATCAAGGTCTATTGTATAAGAAAAACAGGAAGCAATGTTTTTATTTTCTTTTTTAAATTCTAGTGCCACTTCTCATGGTCCTTCCTGAGGCCCATACTCAGGCACTAAATTCTTTAGACCATTGAAATTGAATCTATTTTCTGGCTGCATTAATTTTGTCTAGAACTACTCCATTGTAATTATTTCAATATCTAACTATCAATTTTCCAATATCACCATCCCTCAGAGGGTTGATGTATCATCCATTATACCTCACCACCACCTCCAGTGGCATGCCCTAGACCTCAGTCATTTCTGAAGGCCATGTCCCCTCCATAATTACAATGTAATGTCTTCCACCCTATGACCACCATTTCCAATTTTTCCAGGTGACTACCTCCGACCTTCACTTCATTTTAAAAAAGATTTTATTTGTTTATTCATGAGACACACAGAGAGAGGCAGAGACACAGGCAGAGGGAGAAGCAGGCTCTTTGTGGGGAGCCTGATGTGGGACTCAATCCAAGGATTCCAGGATCACAACCTGAGGTGAAGACAGAAGCTCAACCACTGAGCCACCCAGGTGCCCCTCCTACCTTCACTTCAACACCCTTTCAATTTAAGTAAGACCCGCAGTCCATTAATTTTACCTCCTTTTCACAGTTCTCCACTCTTATGACCACACTTTCCTTCTAGCCCAGTGTAGACTCCATGTTCACCTAGTCAATGACTGCAGTGCATATATTCACTCTCTTGCTTGCCAATTTTATCATCCTATTTGCCTAGCAAAGCAATAGCCATAGTTGGGACTAATTTTTCTCCAACTCTGTGCCTAAAACAGCACAGCTGAATATATTCAGAGAAAACACACAGAAAAATGCAGTTTCATATTATCTGTAATCTCTAATTTTCTGTATTGACCTCTTAATGCTGCCCACAATCCTACTCCATTTCTCTAGTCCATTTACTCTCCATTCATGGAAGATCACTTTGTATCTTCTCTCTACTCAAGAATTCAAGACCTCTGCTCCTGGCATTCTCTGCTTTATATTCCATGTGGAAAATAAAAGCTTTCAGAAATAGACTAAAACACATTTCCACTACCACACATCCTCATCTAACTGTACCTTTGCTTTAACTGCTCTTGATTGAGAAAAGCGGTCCCAGTTCCGATAAAATAACCCTCCTCTTGTGTACTAAACACTGTCTCATGTGGCCTCAGCAAGAGACTTTCTCTTTTGCTGTCCTCCCTCCATCATATAAAACAGAAATATGATTCGAGAGTTGCCTGGTCTCCTTGTCTACAGCCCCTTCCCTACTCTTCTCTCTTGAACCCTGCTCAACTGGTTTTTCACCATCATCATTCTACTGACTTTGGTCTTCTCAAAGTCCACCAATGGCCTGAACTGCTAACTATAGCAATTGTGTGATCTTCATTTCATAACATCCCTAAAAGCATTTGAACAAATTAATAAATTTCTTTTCTCTAGAAATACCTTCCTTACTTGCATTCTAAGCTAACACATTTTCCTGATTCTCTTCTCTTTGTGCTTTTTTTCATGTTCAACTTCCTTTGGTGTTCCTACCTCATCTCTGCAAGCTCTAAAGTTAGATAAGTAGGCCAATCTATACCCATCTTCTTTACCTTCTATCCACTCCTTCCCTCTGTGAGTTCATCTCTTACCATCAGTTTAAAAGTGCTACAGGTTTCCCAATTATAACTCCAGCTTGAAACTACCTGGACTCTATTTTCAATATACTTTTAACATTACCTCTTGGATATATAACAGATCTTTCAAAATCAAATTCTCTACCTACCATGCCAAGTTTTTGTCTTGCTTTCTAATTTTCTCCATCTCAGTCCAGGACTGCTTCACCTCATTAACTGCTCAGATGAAGAAACTTCACCTCTAAAGAATTCTTTCTGTTCTGATCCACATCCAGTCTATATGAAGTTCTTTTTCCATAATACTCTCAGACCTTCACCATTCTACAATCAATACTTCTCACCTTGATTATTTCAAATGCCTTCTAAATGGTCTCTTTGCTTCTGCCTGCCTTTTCTCCCTGTTTCCTCTCTCCAGTTACTCTATACACACCAGCCAGGGAGGTTTTTTTTTGTTGTTGTTGTTGGTTTTTTTTTTTTTTTTCTTATTGTAAAACTGATCACAACACTCCTTTTTTATAAACACTCCAATATTTTCTCACTTCATGTAAAATAAAAGGTCAATTTCTTGCAATGTTTTTCCGAAGTTTCCACTACTCTGTCCTTCTACCTCTCTCCTCCCTCACTCTACCTCAGACATGTTGGTCTGTGTTGTATGTTCACCATATGAGGCATGCTGTCACCTCAATGCTCTTCTCACAGATGGCTGCGTGGTTCACTTCATTTCCTTTGGTTCTTTGCTCAAATATAGCATCTGTAGTAAGACCTTTCCTAATCCCCAAGTCAACTTTAAATTACTAACCTCTCACCATTAGACTCAAATATCACCATTTCTTTTCCTGATTTATTATTAGCATTACATCCTGAGAAGCATACATTTTACTTATTTAATTATTTTCTGTTAATCCTTCTTCCACATTTCCCCTAACCTCTGGGATACATCAACAGAAAGAGGATTTTGCTCTTTGAGTTAACTCTGACAACCCCAGTGCTTAGAAAATGCAAGGCACTCAATAAGTATTTCAGGATCTCCATGACATAACTCTAATTTGGCTTCCCATTTTGATCCAATATTGTTCTAGACAAGGTTTAAATTCCAGTATATTTTATATTTTTAAAGATTTTATTTATTTATTTGAGGGTGGGTAGGAGCAGAAAGAGAGGGAGAGAGAGAATCCCAAGCAGACTCTGCTGAAATCAGAGCCTGAGACAGGGCTTGATCTTACAACCTTGAGATCATGACCTAAGCAAAACCAAGAGTCATGTGCTCAGCCAACTGCACTCTCCAGGTGCCCCTAGTCTATTTTAATATTGACTGAGTAGTCAGTCAAAATTCTGTTTTTTCCTTTTGTCTAAAAGCAACACTAAACCTCACTCTCAGTTACCTTATTTCTAATTGATACTTCTCCTATCTTTCAGATTTTATCTGCTTCATAAATATTTGTTTCTTTCCACTAAATTTAACTACTTTTTAAACTTTCATAATTTTTAACATTTTCTACAGCATTTTAGTATTTGCATAGTATATCCCTTTTTCATCTTAATTTTTTTCTGATCCTTCCTAAAGTGACTATTTAAGATAATATATTTATTATAATCTATTTTTATACATTTTAATGTATATGCATTGATTCAAAAGAATATCCTCAAGTACTTTTAGAAGTTAGGAAATAATCCATATCTGGTACTGATGAATGCATAATATAGAAAAGAAAAATATTATATAACACTCAAGGATGCAAACTGACATATAGAGCAATAAATAATTTTATTTATTTTATGGCACAAAGGAGGTGGTAGTAAATTTTCTCCATTTTGCTATCCTATCTATCTTTATGATTTGAAGAGAAGGATTCTACATGAAATGTAAAAGTTTTCCATCTTTCACTTATAGTAGCTCTGAATTGTTAATTCCAACCTATTTTAAAACAAAAATCATGATCAATAACAATAACAAGGATATTACTAGTAAATATATGCACAATATTATACATGCCTTTATCTAATATTAGCAGCAAGTTTATGTTATTGGTAAATCATTTAATAGCAATTGTGCTCTGTTTAGTATTTTATAAAACAAAGAAAAATCTCCAATTTTAATAACAGCTCATATCAATTTTCTTTTCTTTTTTTTTTTAAGATTTTATTTATTCATGAGAGAGAGAAAAAGAGAGGCAGAGACACAGGCAGAGGGAGAAGCAGGATCCATGCAGGGAGCCCGACGTGGGACTCGATCCCAGGATTCCAGGATCATACCCTGGGCTGAAGGCAGGTGCCAAACCACTGAGCCACCCAGGGATCCCCTCATATCAATTTTCAAAGTATTTCTTGCAGTGTATCACTTCCTTCTCACCCATAGATAATGTTAAAATAGGAGTGAATCATGGCAGTTCTCATATATGAATGTACTAAATGTCAAAGTGTAGGTTTTAATTAAGAGTGATGGATTTATGTAAACCCCTTGCTAAGAATTTTTAACAACCATATTGAAAAGACCATATTAAAAAGTGAAAAAATAATCTAGAATTATCTGATAAGGTTTCACAATGAACTTTCTAGATGCACCATGAAGTCTTGGAAAAACAATACAATAATCAAAGCAAAACGTAAATTTTTTTATGTTGTCTAGTATTTATGGCATAGAAGCCACTTGTAATAGTTGACATCCTGTGACAATTTATAAAATGAAATAAAGCTTGCCACTTCAGGTGGCAAAGTTGAACAAAATGACTGTGCTATTTCACCTGAATTCTTATGAAACAAAATATCATTTCATCATAGAATGACCCCCATACCCTGCAACTTTTCAAACTTCACTTTTACTTTGATTACCAATTTGTGTCAGAAATTATAGAAACACATCACCATCCACATCCTCCTCTCCCATTCCTAAACTTACTTTGCCAGTAGGATCATTATGTAACTAGACCTGTTCCTTCAAATATGAAAGATAAATCTCTGGCTTTTTTCTAATAAAGATGCCAATAGCTTCAAAGGCCATTCTGTTCATCCCACGTAAACTGGAGTGCTGTAAACTACCACAAAACTGAAGCAACTGAGACATTGTTTAGAGCAATGACTCACTCTTTACATTGATGGCAATTTGAATAATAAATCTTTGCTTTGCTATGCCACTGAGATTTTGTTTTTATTGTTACAGAAATTAACATTAAGTACTCTCTCTGGCTAACATAGCAGTTAAGCAGTTTATTCATGCAGACCTAATATGAGATGGGTTTTGCATAGACAAAAATAACTCATTCTATTTTGATGCCCACAATTGAGATTCTTCCTTGAAAAATGTCTTATAGTTATATTCTTATATGCTGATATTCAAGAAACTCCATAGTTAATTTTAACTGTTACAAGAATGGAAATAAAAGTTATAAGGATAAGGCAATCAAGGTCAAATAATGAAATGTTAACTGTGAAAAACTCTACTTTTAATGAAGGTATTATTTGAATAAGTTAACTTTTCCAAAGCAAAAAAATAAAAACACAAACAAAAACAAAACAACAACAAAAAAAACCCCACCAAGAAACAAAAAACCTCAATATGAATGTGTTGACATTTGCTTGGCTAAAAATCCAAAATACCAGATTCTGTGAAGCAACAGACTTACCCACAAATTGCAAAGTACACAAAGACACTAATTGCAGTAACCGCTCTTTAAACAATCACGTAGAAACGTATCAGTGGATAAGCTGTCAAAGAAGTTCCATTTAAGGTTTTCATGAAAACAAAACAGAAAAAGAAAACCTCTTTTTCCATGGAAGTAGACGATATAGATTCTGTCTAATTATTTTCGGTGTACTGACTGTTTACTGAAGGAAAATGTTTATCTAGAGAACAGGTGAGATGTGAACTATTTAAATGCTCACATTTTGTTTTTTAATTCTAATTTCAGTAGTTTATGGGCACACAAACAGAGATTTAAAAAAGAGAGCACCAACGATTTTAATTTCAAAAGCAGATTCATGGAAGCACAGTGAACAGCTACTGCTCTCTCAGTTCTACCGGGCACAGCCCATTATTTCTCCATTTCAGACATCCTGGCAGGCACAAGTGATGAACCAAATGATAGGTCATTGACATTTGCATAAAATAAGGGTGACTAAAAGTGTCATGTATGTCATCCAATGCAGATTTTTAAGAATGGCAACTAGAGTTACAAATGGGAAATGTGTAAAAAAAAGGGGGGGGGGGTAATGTGTTACAAGTCTGTGTATCTAATTTAAATTGGGATACAATACAGAAAAAATTCTTAGGTGCTGACAATTCCGTATCTTTCAGATTTTGATTTTAAGAAAACAACATACAGCCCTCTGCCTTCAGTTAAGATCTAGACATCACAAGCGGTGGCCCTACGTACCCTATGAACAAGAGTCAGATGGAACACCAGCCTTTTCTACCCACCACAGAGCTGAGGATAACAAGAAACATAATAAAACCAAATTCCAGAAAGTGTGAAGGCTTTGCTAGGAGAGAAGAGCCCACACATGCTTTCTCTCCTGCTGAAATGGCAGGTGTGGGAAAATATTCTCAAGACAAAAGTAAAGCTAAAGTATCCTAAATTTTAATAAATTTGTACTATCCAGGTGTAGGCTGATACGGGAGATTAGAATCCTGAGGAGTTACAGCCAAAGACTGAGTCTGCTCAACACACCATTTTTTCTTGTGTCCTCAACAGACAGAACCACACATAACCCTCCACAGGCTGGGTCAGGGCAGAAGGGCCGAGAGATTTCCTCCTCCACTCCCTCCTTCACTTTGCTTTATATGCACACAGCAAAAGCCAAAGGCCCGTATAAAAAGCAAAGAGAAGTCTGGGGTGTTGCCAGTGCTCATAGCCTAAGCCCTGATAAACCAAGTCTTGGTCAGAGAATATGTGAAGATAGTGATAAATGCAATAAAGCCAAGAACCAACTCAATTCCACATTAGGTCAATCCACTCCACATTGATGCTTCAAAACAGAAAAGACATGCTTTTTGGAGGGGGGGGAGGGGACTAAATAATACTTATATTAGTCTATAATGTTCTTTCACATACCATGTCTTTTTTTTTTCTTTTTTAAAGATTTATTTATTTATTCATTCAGAGAGAGCGAAGAGAGAGGCAGAGACACAGGCAGAGGGAGAAGCAGGCTCCATGCAGGAAGCCCGATGTGGGACTCCAGGATCACACCCCAGGCTGCAGGCGGCACTAAACCGCTGCACCACCGGGGCTGCCCCATACCATGTCTTGAATAAAATTGAGACGCATGAGACACAGATACACACAAAGATGACCTATATTTAAAAAAAAAAAAATGTTTGTATCAGATACAAAAATCATCATTTTCTGTGTGTCTCATATATCTAAATTTTATTCAATACATCTGTGTAATATATTATATATATTGTTATAGAGGCTATTGATGTTTACAGGGAAAATGAAAACCATATATTTTGAAGTCCCTGACATACGTAGAAATAAAATATATAAGTTCTTTAAAAGGTTCAACTAAAAATGAATTATTTTCAGATTGACAAATAAATGTTACAACTCTCCTTTTTATATTCAATTTTTGTATTGAAATAAAATATAAATATACTCTATGAAAGGATGGTATATGTTTCAAGGAAAAATTTTGGAAATCAAACAAGTTTTTATTTTTGAAGGCAAAGAGCCTCACTCATATCTTGTACATTCACTTATACTTTAAAACTAGAAATGATAAGGTAATTTGATTTAAATATTATGTGACATGTTTATTTTATGTTACTACAAATGCTGTTTTCAAGTCTTATTATAATAATATATTTTATCTTAATAATAATAATAAGAGCTGTCAGTGTAAATGACATAGTTTAGTACTGCATATATTTCTTTATTCCTGTAAAAGCAAACAACATACACCAGCATGTATATTTTTTCAGCTTCAATATCAAAATTTCATTTGTCCTGAACACAATACTAATATCAAACAAAGGTAACGGGGGTTGTTCTGATTTGTGTGAAGAATTAAGCAAAGATTTCTTAGATAGGACATAAAAAACTCACAACATAAAAGGGACTATTGATAAATTGTGTTTCATCAAAATGTAAACTTCTGTTGTTCAAAAGACAACATGATGAAAATGGAAAGCCAAAGGCTGGGAGGTAATATTTGCAAAATATATCTGATTAAAGACTTGTATTCAGAACATGTAAAAGACTCTCAGGGTTCAATAGGAAAACTCTTGAAAAGACATTTACCAAAGAAGAGCTATGAGTAGTAAGTAAACACATGAAAAAAGGTTCAACATTATTAGTCATTAAGCTAGCAAAAATTAAAACAAAGATAACACCACACATGTATGAGGAAAACTAACTTTAATAAAATTGGATAATACCAAATACTAGCAACTCAAACTCTCATAACATTTTTATTCTAGAAAATGAAAAATGGTATAGCTGGTTGGGAAAGCAGTTTGGCAGTTTCTTTTATAGGCAAATGAAAATGTGCCATAGGATTCAGGAATCCCAAACCTAGGTTACTCACCCAAAAGTGGTAACATATGTCTACACCAAGACCCATTGTGATTATTATAGTTAATAGCCAATAATTGTGGCTAATAGCCAAAAGCTGAAAATAGCATGTATGCTGTTAATCAGTAAATGGAACAAATGTCATAGTAGAGCCAGAAAGTGAAATATGACTCAGCAATCCATAGTAATGAACTGCCTAAAAATACAAAAACATAGATAAATTTTTGAAAGTATTACTCTAAGTGAAAATAATCAGACATAAAAGGTTACACAGGCTATGATCCTTATTCCATGACAGTCTGGGAAAACAAAACTTCAGAGATAGAACCCTAGCCAGGTTTTACCAAAAGTGGAAGAGGGTGGGTAGGGTAGGGAGATTGAGTACGAAGAGACATGAGAGAACTTTTGGGGGAGATAGAAATATTCTATATTTTGACATCAGTGGTGGTTACATGAATACATATAATATATATATATATTATATGCATATATATGTATATGCATATACATATATATATGCCAAAACACAAAACTGTAAGACAACAGAGTGTATGGATTATATTGTGTGGAAATTATACATTAATAAACATCATAAAATGTATATATTAGATTTTTAGTTTGTTTGGGTTGTCATCAGGAGCTATTCAAAATGTTTTGGGCCGAATCCCAACAATAAACAGAGAAAAGGAGGTTGTTCTCAATGAAATGGGATGGAACATCTGGTTTGTTCCATGTGATTTTGCTGCTATGAAACTCACACTGGTTTAGTTACACAAAAATGTCAGATGTAGGTTAACAGGTTTAATCAAGAAAAATTTCAAATCATTCAAGTATAATTTGGAATCAAAAATTGGCTTCTGCTTTGGTCCTAAGAGCCCAGATTTGTAAACTTTTATATTTCTGAATAATAGTTATTTATAAAGCTTTTTCTAGAACACTCTCAATATTCCACCCATATTTTGGAAAACCTAATTATTTCAAGTCTATATTGTGTTCTTGAAAATACACAACCACATATATGTGCATGATCTCTTTTTCTCATAAACACACATACACAATATTTTAAACTGTGCTATTCTATTAAATCTTATATGTCTGAAATTCTATGCATATATCACCACTGAATTATAGATTTGTTATTTATTTATTCATTAGAGACATGGGGGGGGGGGCAGAGACACAGGCAGAGGGAAAAGCAGGCTCCATGCAGGTTGCCTGACGTTGGACTCGATCCCAAGTCACCAGAACCACACCCTGGGCTGAAGGCAGTGCTAAACCGCTGAGCTACCTGGGCTGCCGACTACTGAATTATAAAATAAGGTTTTCACACAAGTTTTAATTTGTTTGTCGATACCATTCGATTAAGGCCTATCTAATGTAAATTCTGTTTTTTTTTTTTTTTTTTTTTGGCTGGGTACAGTATACTTTCTTGATGGTACATGACAAGGTAGGGCTCCCCAACTCCTCCCCTTCCTTGGGGTCTGGGATGTAAATTGGAGGTCAGGAGATTCTCAGTGTGTTGGGGGATTAAGTTGGGGCAAGGACTCCCCAGCAGCTGAGGGCCTCTCTTTTCCTCTTGTTCTTGCTGAGGCTGGTGGTTCAGGAGGCTCTTACTCCTCAGAGGCCATGTGAACCATGAGGTCCACCATCTGGTTGCTGTAGCCTAATTCATTGTCATACCAGGAAATGAGCTTGACAAAGTGGTCATTGAGGGCAATGCCAGCCCCAGCATCGAAGGTGGAAGAGTGGGTGTTACTGTTGAAGCCACAGGAGACAACCTGGTCCTCAGTGTAGCCCAGGATACCCTTGAGGGGGCCCTCCAGTGCCTACTTCACTACCTTCTTGATGTCGTCATATTTGGCAGCTTTCTCCAGGTGGCAGGTCAGATCCACAACTGACACGTTGGGGGTGGGGACATGGTAGGCCATGCCAGTGAGCTTCCCAGTGAGCTTCCCATTCAGCTCAGGGATGACCTTGCCCACAGCCTTGGCGGTGCCAGTAGAAGCAGGGATGATGTTCTGGGCAGCCCCTCAGCTGTCACACCACAGCTTCCCAGAGGGGCTGTCCACGGTCTTCTGGGTGGCAGTGATGGCATAGACGGTGGTCATGAGGCCCTCCACGATGCCAAAGTGGTCATGGATGACTTTGGCTAGAGGAGCCAAGCAGTTGGTGGTACAGGAGGCATTGCTGAAAATCTTGAGGGAGTTGTCATACTTCTCGTGGTTCACGCCCATCACAAACATGGGGGCATCAGCAGAAGGAGCAGAAATGATGACCCTCTTGGCCCCGCCCTTCAAGTGAGCCCCAGCCTTCTCCATGGTGTTGAAGACCCCAGTGGACTCCACAACATACTCAGCACCAGCATCACCACCCCAATTGATGTTAGTGGGATCTCACTCCTGGAAGATGGAGATGTACTTCCCATTGATGACAAGTTTCCTGTTCTCAGCCTTGACCGTGCTGTGGAATTTGCTGTGGGTAGAATCATACTGGAACATGTACACCATGTAGTTGAGATCAATGAAGGGGTCATTGATGGCGACAATATCCACTTTGCCAGAGTTAAAGCAGCCCTGGTGACCACACGCCCAATACGGCCAAATCCATTCGCTCCAACCTTCACCATCGCGTCTGGGGGATGTGGCTGGCACTGCAACCAGAAGATGCGGCTGTCTATCGAACCTCTGCTCCTCTGCATTCGACAGACAGCCAATTCTGCTGTTTTCATTTTAAAGTAAATGAAAGAGTAAAACAACTAAGATTTTGGTAGAAAGCATACCAGCTCAATTCTACTTTTTGTTTTGTTGTTGTTATCTCTTAGTTTTTGTTCATGAGATCCTATTTCTTGGTATTCTTCTTAATTTCAATTAAAAGTCGTACATGTTATATATAAAAATGTAGAAGTTATAGATGGCATCAAACTTCTCTAATGGTTCACCTTTCTTCTGCTAGACAGACAAATGGAGTGGAACATTAACACAAGGAATGAGCAGTTGGACAGAGCTGAATTTATGGAAAGCCTGAGACCCCCTTATACCTGATAGCCTTTTTGGATTTTCATAGTCACACTTATTCAACTTGAACCTTCTGCATAATCCCAATTCTAATTTCTGGTTTCTTACCACTGTGAGATGCCAGAAAACTCTGCTATACATCATAGAAAATTAGTATTTTAGTCCCTCTCCCACCAGGTACAACTTAATAATTTCATACAATCTCTTGAGGAGGAATTCGGTGTTTTGATTCCCCTTATATCATTGTGGGGTTTTTTTGTTTGTTTTGGTTTTAGTTTAGCCCTTAGAGACCCCTAAGACTCCTTAGTTTTTCTCCCATTTCCCAGAAGGGGTTATCTGTCCAGGTAAACCTCAATTCTCCAAGCTTGAGGTCAGAAATTGTAAACATATGTAGAAATCAAAATAGCAGTAGGTCATCAGAAAACTTCTCTGAAGTCTTCTCTTCAAAATTTTATCCATTATACTCTTTATTTATTGCTTCAACTTATATTGCCTTAAATAGATTAGTTTTTAATATATCAATTTTCAAATGGTTTGCAGGGAGATCAGTTGTCATGTTATTATAACCTACAGGAAGGTAAATATCTAAGGATCTTTTAACAAAAAATTCCACAAATTCCATTCCAAAATATGTTTATTTAGTTGTCTTAATATGCACACAGCATCCACATGAAAGTAACTAAACAACTAAAATCTTCAAAGTAAATTCTACCGTACAAAGAATTTTAAAATGTATGTACATTTTCTGGTGTCTAGATAAATTGCCTACCTGCTCATGTTGCTTAAATGAGACCTCTCCCTCATTTAAATAGAATATAAATCAAAACACCACAAGTAGGTAGACAGATGATAGGTAGGTAAGTAGGTATGTAGATAGATAAATCAAGAAAGAGAGATAAAAGATGATTGAAGGAAGTAAAATACAGAAAGCTTACCTATATTAAAATAGGATACTTTAGTAAGAGAGTCCGAACCAGGACCCAGGCAATTGGGTTTCAAAGACTGAGTTTTTCATTTTATCAAATGTTTCATGAGAAAAAGGCAAGATAGTAATTTTTAAAAAAATTTATTAATTTTAGAGACAGTGTGTGAGTAGGGATTGGGAAGGCAAAGGGAGAGAGAGAGAGAGAGAGAGAGAGAGAGAGAAAGAGAATCCTCAAGCAGATTCCTCAGGGAGCAAAGAGCCCAAGACAGGGCTTGTTCCCAGGACCCTGAGATCATGACCTGAGCCAAAATCTAAAGTCAGCTGCTTAACTGGATGAGCCACTCAGGAGTCCCTAGATATTAATTTTTATTAGAGATAAGCATTAGAATATGCAAATATAGAAAAGATAAAAAAAAAAAACTAAGGTCCTTTTAAAATATTTTGGTACAAAATCAGTATCTTATCTATGGTGAATAATGTCATTGGGCTTTATCCACAAAACCCAAGATATGAAACCACCACAGTATTCATCAATCCATCATCCCTAGACACATGTGAATGTGTAAGGGAGTAAAATTTGCCACCCCAAAATATGTCTCTTTGGCATAAGGATTATTTTATGCTGATTATTTTTTATTTAAATTGTATTTAATTTTTAACTACAAACACAGGAGAAGCTCTGAAAATCAAAGGTTGTTAAATAACCAATATAAATATGTACCGATATATAATTATGTACCTTAGGTTAATCATTTAATTCTTCAAAATAAGCTCAATGTTCAGGAAGATAGCATTAATCATTAACTTCATTTTGAGACTAAGTCATCTTAGAATATTACTTCATATAGCAATAGAATAGAAATATGGCTGTCAGATTTTTTTTTTTTTTTGCGAATATAGGTCAATGTATTGCACATATAGGTCAGTGCCTCTCCTTTTTTCTTTTTCTTTTTTTTTTTAAGATTTTATTTATTCATGAGAGATACACAGAGAGAGGCACACATAGGCAGAGGGAGAAGCAGGCTCCCTGTAGGGATCCTGATGTGGGACTCCATCTCAGGACCCTGGGATCACGCCCTGAGCAGAAGGCATATGCTCAACCACTGAGCCACCCAGGTCTATAGCTTCTTCTTGTTCCATTTGTAATTTTTCTAGAATTGGGTTGCCTTAAGGAAATTCAATGAGAATAATTATATATTATGTAATAGTTAGATAGGCAGTCAAGTTTAGGATTACTACCCAGTGACTACTCAGATGAGACCATTCACCTTTCAGTAGTTATTTAAACGGCTCTAGAAGGCTTCATGGATGTATCAATGACTTCCTCTCTAAGTTTACGAGCAGATCATGTCGACCTTTCCTATCCAGGTATAAAGATATATTTTTGCATGGAGAAAGGACACAAGCTTCAAATGCAATGGAGTAGTAAAGGGAAAGCTGTTTTGCTTGCTTAAAAGTACAGGTCATCACCTTTCTGCCTGTGATGAGGAATCATAACATCCTGAAAGTTGCTACTTGTCATTGCTACTATTCTGACTCATCCTGGGCATGTTGCCTCATTAAAATAATTAATCTACTTGTATTCAGGTGGAGGCCAAATTCCTAAGAAACAAAACAAAGCAAAAAAACAAAAACAACAATGTGTGGGGTTCTTTATATTTTTCCCCTAGCTAAATTAGATGTTTTAGTGGAAGAAAATAATTAGATAATTTTTAGTAATATCTGATTTGCAACTCCCTGCAAGTGTAGTCAAAGTGGTTCAGTAGAGAGAAAAAAGGGAATCATTTTAATGGGGGTTATTGATCTATGTAAAGCAATAATTAAGATAGACCTTCTGAGTTTTAGTTGCAAAGACATACTATGTTTCTAATTGCTATAACCTTCAGGGAACATCAGAAGGATAATAGCGCCATACAAACGTTAGGACAGATTTTAGGAAGTTGCTGTTTAACAGAATATGATGATGTGGCAAAAGAAATAGCATCCTAACACAAAATAAATCACCTATTTTTATTTTTTAACAGTGACAGCTAAAAAAAGTGAAATAAAAATTTGGATTTAAATTTTAATTATAAATTAAGAAAAGGCAAGCTTCTTTAATACTATCACAACTATCACTGGAGACAGCAAAGTCTTAGAAAACGATTAATATTAAAGTCTGACAGCTTCCTTTTTTTTTTTTTTTTAGATTTTATTTATTTACTCATGAGAGACACAGAGAGAGAGGCAGAGACATAGGCAGAGGGAGAAACAGACTTCACAGGGAGCCTGATAAGGGACTCGATCCCCAGAGCGAGATCATGCCCTGAGCCACCCACGTGTCCCAGTCTTGTAGCTTCTTAAATGCATATTGATGGGGAAACTCTTTTTTTCACAAAGTTAAAGATATTTAATACATGGACATGCTTTTTATATTTTTGGAATATTAGTAAATAATTTTCAAATACAAAATACCCCACAGATGTTTCTAATACTGTTACTCATCAAAATTTCAAGATTATTAATCCAAGGTCAGTGCTTGAAGGTGTCAAGGAAAAGTTGCACTAAAAAGAGTTAAATGGGCCAGGAACACTTCATTCAAGACTATTGTAATAGAGATTAAAGTCAACTCCACTAAAAGTAAAAGCTAGAGAGATTTAAGATTCAAGGATGTGTCAGTAGAACATTACTGGAGGAGGGAAATATGGTGAATGTGATTAGATCCTCTGAGTTTGTAACTGGTGAGGACTGTAATAATTGTAATAATTGGTGAGTTGGGCTCCCACCCTCCAGAAAGACAGGGAGGTGGGGATACTATCATTATAGATTCCACTTCAAAGAGATGGCTTCCAGGTGTTTGAGAAAGACAATCCTGGGTTATAAAATTTACCTGAGCCTGGAGAAGATTTACATCAAAAAGGGACAGAGACTTTGCATTACAAGAGTTTTGTAGGGATGCTTGGGTAGCTCAGTGGTTGAGCATCTGCCTTCCCTTCCACTCAGGGCATGATCCGTGGGGTCCTTGGATTAAGTTCCTCATCAGACTCCCTGCAGGGAGCCTGCTTCCCCCTCTGCCTATGTCTATGACTCTCTCGGTGTCTCTCATGAATAAATAAATAAAATCTTAAAAAAAAAAGTTTTCTAAAGCAAATGCTCTAGTTAAGTAAGATGAGAATATTAAGGCCATCTTGGTAAAAATAAAGACTTCTAAGTTACTTATTAAAAAATCAGTCAAATGGGTAAAGGGTAGTTCTTTTCTCTATTTTTTTAAAGTTTTCTTTTTTAATTTTAGAAAGAGAGGCATGCATACCCATTTGGGAAAAGGGGTAGAGAGAGGGAATCTTAAAGTGGACACCCCATTAAACTTGGACTCTAATACTGGGCTAGATCCCATGATCCATGATGTTATGACCGGAGCTGAAACTAAGAGTCAGACACTTAACCAACTGAGCTACCCAGGTGCCCTAAGTGTAGTTATTGTCTATCAGTTTGTATTCTGAATATGAACTAGAATGGAATTTGTTTACTATAAATCTTTATGAGTAGATATTCTAAGATAATTTTTGCTATTCTTCCATCCTAAATGACAGCAAAAGAGTTAATTCAAAATTAATGAGATTTATTGAAGTGTATTAAATCTCGTAAACAAACTTAGAACTCAGATATGAGGCTACTGACTTGCATCTTTTGTGAAATTTAATTTTGGGATCACTGACTTACTAAAATGTTGTTGTAGAGAGAGACATCACCAGATGTGCCCATAAGGGTACACTATTGATATCACATGCCCTAAGTAAAGTATTTGCATTCAATACCTGCCCCCAGCCCTTGTTTCCATTGCTCCAGTAAGATAAAACATGGACACAGAGTTATTAAGTCACTGAGCCCCTTGAAACAAGAGCCTCTTGAAGCAAGGCAGTCAAAGAACATATTCTTAAATACTCTGCTGTGTGAAGAGAATAATTTTCATTCTAGAGATAAGGATGGAAGATCCTGAGTCCAATGCCACAATTATATGAAGAGTCACGTTTAATATTGTTTTTACTGTGTCAATTATATTTACGCAGGTTGATATTTCATTATTCAGAGTTTTTAAGCAGCCAATTATTTTTAAGTTTTATAGCTTTCATTTTTCACCTCTTGGATTTTTTTGTTGAAGTATAATTAACATACAATATTATATTACTTTCAAGTGTACAACATATTGATTCAACAATTCTGTATACTATTCATTTCACCGCAATAAGTGTAGTCACCATCTGTCACCATACATTATTACAGTATTATTGACTATATTCCCTATGCTGTACTTTTCATTTTTGTGACTTTTTATTTTATAAACAGAAATTTGTACCTCTTAATCCCCTTTATCTATTTTGCCCACCCCCCTGCTCACCTCTCCTTAGGCAAAAAACAGCAGTTTGTTCTCTGTATTTAAGAATCTGTTTTGGAAAAAAAAAAAAAAAAAAAGAATCTGTTTTGGGATCCCTGGGTGGCGCAGCAGTTTGGCGCCTGCCTTTGGCCCAGGGCGTGATCCTGGAGACCCGGGATCGAATCCCACATTGGGCTCCCGGTGCATGGAGTCTGCTTCTCCCTCTGGCTGTGTCTCTGCCTCTCTCTCTCTGTCTATCATGAATAAATAAATAAAAATTAAAAAAAAAAAAGAAAAAAAAGAATCTGTTTTTTAGATTCCATAAATGAAATGATACAGCTTTTCTGTGACTTGTTTCATGTAAGCATAGTACCCTCTACATCCATCCATGTTGTCCCAAATGGCAAAGTTTAATTCTTCTTAATGGTTGAGTAACATTCCATTACACACACACAAGTCTCCCGCATCTTTATCCATTCATCTCTCAATGGACAGTTGGATTGTTCTCATGAAATCTTTCTTGAAGTATTTATTCACCCTCTGGGAAGGAATATAAAAACTATGAAGATGATGAAGAATAATTTAAAGAGGATGAGGTGGAGAAGCAAGAGAATAAAAAGACAACTTCTGTTATGGGTACATTCCTGTTTTCCAAACTTTCTATAGATTGTTGAGAAATCAATGTATTTACAAACTTATTTTTCCATCACTATTTGTTCTTCCTTCTTTGTCCTCCTTTTGCATGTTGTCTGGCTGATTAGATGTTAGTTGTTGTGGTTTTAACTTTGACAGGTGATTGTAAAATTTCCATTGTAGATAATTGTTTCATTTCTTTATTTTTAGTGGCCATGAACCAAACTATATCCATATCAATCTATAAAGCACCAAGGCAATTAAAGCTACAAAATAATAGGCAAAAATGATTGGGTAATTATTATTAACCCTAAATCTTAATAGTTATTCAAAAAAAACCACCTATAGCATCTTAAAAATACTTATCCCTATGTGAAATTAAAACCAGAAATTATCTGCAGAATTTTAAACCATGATAAATCTTTAGGGTTCTTATTCACAGCTTCACCCTCTAACCAAAATTCTCAAGTTCATTTGCTAATTACAAAGTCATTTCTGCCTTAAAAAAATTATTCAACATGTACACAAGTGAAGCTGATTGTCATGGGAATTTTTGAGCAAATTATTATTAGTCGCCCCTCTTACCCACTCAACAAAGCCTCCAGATAAACAGTGCCCCTGAAATTTTTCAAGACTAACATGAAAATCTTTCTAGATCACTTGCTTAGCCTAAACTTTGATATCTTTAAAAGATGAGTTTGTCTGGGTAAATTCTTATCTCAGGTTTTAAAAGAAAGAAAATGCACTTTACTTCAGTTAATGGAGGAAAAGAATCAGAAACCAAAAAAGTTACCAAATTGGTTAATGGAGAAAGTATACATATTTGATATATTTAATAATAAATTTTAATCACAAATAAAATAAGTGTAAATTGACACACACAAGTTAAATCAGCTTGATTATTAAGTTAAACCAAGATATTTTTATGCCAATAATCTCTGGTATTGGAAGTCATTTATCAGAGGGCATGAAAATTGTAAGATATATTAAAGGGTCTTCTTCACTTCAGCAGTTAAAACTCTATGATTAATTAGTATGTTTTAAATGAAAAGTAGAATAACTAGATAATTATTAAGGCTTCTGTGGAATCTATTAAAAGTATAAATATTAGAAAAGAATGCCATATACTCTAAAAGAACTCCTAAATGCCACATCATGTTCTTGTAGAGTGCAAGGCCAGACTTTTAATAGCCGGATGGTGACAGTGCATATGCATCTAAGGGCAAAGCACATGCAGAAGAAGCTAATTAACATCAAACACTAATTAGTCCCTCAGTATTTAGCAATGAAGTATCAGCAGCTGTCTTAGATGCCATATGCTAATTAGCATTAATAAACTTCAGAAATAATTGTCTCCATTGTTCTATGTCATAATACTCCCTCTAATTGTACTTTGGAGAGCATTGCCTATAAATGGTAGCAAGCATTCCATTGCATTGCTTGAAGTTTAATGAGCAATTTACTGTGACTTGTGGCATTAGAAGAGAATATATACAGGAATGAGAAAAGATTAATGCCAATTTTTAAATCCATAATTAAGCTGTTGGCTGGTACTTGTGTGTCTGACTATTCAAATATTCAGACAGGGGAGATTGCGACTCTGGCTCCAGATTATCTTCAGGGCAATAAAATGTGAAGTTTAATAGAGGTAACCGGAGTCCCTACCTCAGCCAGCAGGCTGTCATTGTTTCCAAGACCAGTTTAGTTTCTCACTGGAAATTGTGCCATCACATTTGAGCAATGTAAAATGTCCAAGAAAGATACTCTTTCTTTGGAAAGAAAACTACTCTGATTTTCCTAATTTCAGCAAAAATCAGCAGAATGTATCCTGGATAGTATGATATGTAGTAAATACAGAAGATGTCCATTATATATCTTGGAAAATATTTAACACTACAATAGTTTTCACTGGTTATTGTTCCAGGAAGTGGTCTTCAAAGTAAAACATCATGGGAGTGGGGTGGGTACCTACAAATATGTAGATACCAAAGACTATTGGATATGATTCTTGACCTTAGGAAGTCTGTGATGTAAACAGAGGAATTAACATGTATGCAATAACATTCTAAAAAATTAGTATAAAACATTTTGTATAAATATATACCTGGACCATTTTTAATAATTGAGCAAATAGAGTGGGACTATAGAAACTATGGGTTATACCCAAATCCAGGCAATGGTATGACCATTACAGCAATTTCTATAGGCCTTTTTATTTGAAATGAAAAAGCAATAATTGGGGGAAAATTATTTAAAGTTTCCAGAAATTAAATGAATTATTTCTTTAATAAATGCCATGAAGAATTATAATGTATATTTTTAAGTATGTTATTTAACAGATATGTAAGACAAAATAGTCTATGTTAAACCCCTTGATAAGTTATTAAAATCAAGTTTTTATTTTCATTGATCCTCTAATTGCCAGTTTATACTTAGATTATTTACCTAAAACTGTATTTTGGTATATGTGCGGCCAAAAGCAAGAACACTCTAAAACTGCATTTTACAAGAACCGTAGCCTTTATTACTGTATGACCTTTTCCGATAACCACTAATAACTTTAAATCATTTAATTTGCTCTTTCAAATTTCAGCTAATGATCATTTAAAATAATAAAAGAAAAAAATTTGGTCACTAAGAAATACCAAGAATATCTCCTTGTATGATATCCACCTAAAATCTCAAGAATTTTATATCGGTTGTTTCTTTATATTATAGATGCAATAACTTTTAGAACAGACTTTGTTCTGTCTTTCTGGCCACTAGAAGCTTAGAGCCAAATACTGTATCTTCATTTATCATATGGGATCATGTTTTGCATTTACCTGGGTTAATGGTATCTCTGATTATTTCTTCATCCATAGGTTTATTGCCCTGACTTATTAATTTTGTCCTTTGGAGTTTTAAGTAAACATTTAAGCTGCACTCTAATTCTTTGTGTAAATTAAGTGACCCATCATTAAATGCAAACAGTAAAAACTGCTATTAATTTCAAAATGAGATATAATTTGCAGCATTTATTTCTATAGTTTATGTTGATTCATAAAGGATCCTTATAAATTGACCTTTGTAAAGCTTGCCCTTAATTCATAAATGCTGAAAAAGAATTTTGAGAATTCTTTGCAAAGGCTTAACAGGGTTAACTGCCATTGATTAAATTCAAATATTAAGAGTAAGATATTTTATAGAAAAAGTTCTGAGACAATGTATCATTGAATATTATGAAAAATTTTTCCAAAGGGACAAACATGTGTGCATGCACATTCACACACATTCCTAAATATACAGTTCATATTTTACATCTACTACTGAAATAGGCCAGTTCTAGATTAGAAAGAAGGGGCAGGGTGGGGGGAGGGGAGAGGGAGAGAGAGAGAGAGGAAGGAAGGAAGCAGGGAAAAAGAAGAGGAGGAGAGAGAGAGACAAGGAAGGAAGGAGGGGGGAGAAGCCATTGGTTTGGTTGCTGGTATAAATAATAAAATGCTCCCAAGAGCCTCTGTTCTCAGACTTGTTCTTTTAGAGTGGCGTGGGAAGCTCGACTAGACATTGCAGTATGCTCTCTGTTGTCTTGATCAATCGAAGCTTTTAGGCAGGTAGCTACTTGACAATGGTTGATCTTGGAATGTGGATACTTACTAATCAATATTAGCAAATCCTGTTTTGTAAGATCCTTCTGGACTACTGAGTCATAGGGTTAAGGAGTGAGATAATCATATCCAAATTACATGCTGATTCCTAGTTTTATTAATCTAGTTGACTGAGGTTCTGCAAGCTCACCTGTATCTTTTTGGGATGTAATTAGTGTCTCTGTGCTATCACTATCATTACTATTAACAGTAATGCTTCAAATTTATTCAATTCTTTCTATGAATTGGACAACACATTAGCAATTTTAAATAAAGTATCTCTTTCTATTTTTAGAACCACCTCTTCAGTAGATATCCCTGCTATTATTTTCATAATCCAGATGATAAAGTATAGGATGTGAGGGCAGAAAATTCACTCAGGGCTTTGCAACTAGCATGACCTTGGACTCAGAACTAACTCAGGAAGTGGGTTCATTAAATTCATTTTATAAACAATCTTATATAAACACTATATTTGGCTGTTTTACTCTAATATTTTGGGGTAACTGTAAATAGTGCATAAAATCCAGGTGCAATCTTTTTATTTATAATTTACCCATCCTATTCTTCTATTAACTTGATTTGACAACTAGCAAAAGTTATTTTTAGTTCTAAATAATTATCAGTTTTTTTTTTTACATTAAAAACCTCTATATATGTCTTCAGATAAATAATACATGCCACTCTGATAGGTCAGGCTTCACTATTAGTTGTTCTTCTATATGGCTAGCAATTATTATAATGGAAGTCATTATTTATTGCCAAAAGTGCTTCATACTATTATCCACAAATTCATTTAAATTTCTATCTGTGCATTTTAATTACTAGTATAGCATATAGGAGTCTCCTTGTTAAGTCTGAAAGAATGTAAACAAGTAAATAGCTGCATGTCTTTACAAATTACAAAATAAATATGTCTCTTCATCAAGATTGGTTTTCTCAAGGTTAGTAAATATGGAAAGGTGTGCAGGTGTGCTTATATACTCCTTCTTATAAGTGAGAAACAGATGATTCAGAAATGCAGAGTAAATGCGGAGTAAAAATCCTCAGATCTTTCTGGATAACTATTAGTGCTTATGATAGCAGATTGATACTATGTGTCAGTTTCTCTCTCTATCCCATCACATTATATACACTATCAGCAAGTTCCTTGATGGCAGGACCTATGTGAGTTATTTATCCTGGCAGCTCCAGGGCTGCAGCAGTCACCATCACAGGGACTCAAAATATAATTGGGCCCTAAACTTAAATGTGCCAAGTAATAGAAAAATAAAGTACCTTTTACTTAGAAAATATATTTACTTCCTTGAGAGAATATACTGAAATTCCCAAACATAAAGAAGTGAAATGACTATGAAAACATTGTGGGTAGTTTATTGGTAGAAATAATTTCTCAATTTTAAAATACTTAATCGCATGTAAATAATGCAGGTAACTTTGAGTTTCATATGAAGGCTGTTATAAGGATTTTGGAATAGAATTTGCTGGTTTTCTTAGATTAATGATTAAAATCACATAAAAATGAAAGAGTCAAGAGATTTTTTTCTTGACAAGGGAATATGTCTTATTTAATAGGCAGAGGGGAAAACATTTTACTCTACCTTACAAGAAAGTAAAATGTACAAATCCTTTTTCCCAAAATACATAAGCTGTTCTGTAAAAATACCTTATTCCTTCAGCATTTAAACAAGAGCAGAGATTTTCAAGGTTACTTATGCAGTTATAATTTATTTCCTAAGAAAATGAAATGTAATTAGCTTTATTTATAAATGCTACCATATATCCAGGAATTATCAGCAGATTATTTAGATTCCAGTTATTAGAGTCTTACGTTATTTAACTGAAAACTGTTTTTTTTCCTAGTTGAATATGTTTCAATTTTAAATATATTATAAATCATGTGATATTTTGCTTGATTTGAAACAAAATGAAGCAAATAAAACTATCTGCAGGTTTACTGAATGAGCAGCATATTTAAAGAAATAAAAATCAAACATCAATACTATAGTTCTTTTGCAAAATACCAGATCTACATTTGTTATTGTCATATGTTTCTTCTTCCTAATATTAGAATAAATAATTCAAAATTTTTAGAAAAAGTATTTCCCATAAAATAACTAAGGATTTTTTGGATTTAATAGAGATTTATAAAATCATTTCTCATATTTATGATAATTTCACAGTTTAAAAAAAATGTATTTATTTATTCATGAGAGACACAGAGAGAGAGAGGCACAGACACAGGCAGAGGGAGAAACAGGCTCCATGCAGGGACTTGATTCTGGGTCTCCAGGATCACACCCTGGGCCAAAGGCAGCGCTAAACCACTGAGCCACCTGGGCTGCCCTAATTTCAGTTTTTATGGCATATCATCTGTAAGCATATAGCAAGATATTGATGATTGTCAATGTTTGACATAATTGTTTCCATCTATTAAGATCTGAATTAAATATTTAGCATTATGTTGGGGTATCTGTGGTAAATATTATTAGCATTCAGAGAACTTGTGAGTTCCCTTATCATTGTGACACTTCAGATTATATTTTCAGAGGAATAAATTATGTGGATGTAACATAAACCATAGTGATGATAGTTAGCAACCCTGTATTGTACATGCAAGTTATTAAGACAGTAAATCTTAAAAATTATCACCACCAAAATAAAAGCTTTGTAACTCTGAGGTGATAAAAATGTTAATTAGCCTTAGTGTGGTAATCTCTCCACAATATATACAAATATCAAACCATTACATTGTACTCCTTAGAACTGCACAATATTATGTCAATTAAACCTCTATAAAGCTGAGAAAGCAAACAAACAAACAAACATATATTTTCCCTCAACTTTGAAGGTAGGGATGGTCATGCAGCTTGCCCTAGCTAATGAAGTTTCAAACTATAATGTGCTACTTCTAGGTGGAAGTACTTAAGAGCCTTTAAGCATATTAATCTACATGTTCCCTTCCCCTATGTTGGTAATGTCTAATATCTTCATGTGAAAAGGTAGTATAATAAGATATTACAATCTCTGCTAGCCTGGATATTTGAGTAACAGCAATGAGCAGGGACCCTGTGATGATATATGTAATGTATGTGGTGTTTTTAATAACTTAAGTATTTCAAGTCCTTTATCAAGTGCTTCTCACAACATCGCCAAGCCTAACTTTATTATGTTTTAAGTGCCTGAATTTGCTTTAAAATATTTTTTAAAATTACAGACTTTGTGTAAACGTAACATGTCCTCCTGCCTAAGACAGTATTTATTTAGCATGCTCATGAAAGATACTTGCTTTCTTATTGTTTAATATGCTCTGTTTCTTTTTTAAAAAATTCCCTATTAGTGCACATTTTACAAAAGTGATTATCAAAAATAGATAAGCCAAACATAAAAAGAAAACAAAAAGTGCTTATGGAAGAGGAATGCTCTATATCTTCACTGAGGTGGTAAACACTGAGGTGGTAAACAGTATATATTCACCAAAACTTACTAAACAGTATGCTTAAAATAAAATTTATTTTTGCATTAGTTTAATTTATTATAATAAAATTATTTAAATAATCATATTTCAGTGAATGTGAAAGATAAGTTTAAGAAATGCATACTGTATCAATTAGGATAAAATAATTATCCACCTTTAAGAGAAAAATACAAGTTTCCTGAACTTAATAATTTATTTATGAATTTTTTTCTTTAAATAGCAGCATAGAAACTTTTTGGTTGCAGCACATAGTATTTCTTCCTGATATATTCATTTTGAAGGACTCAGTCTGATTATTACTATTGTTTTGTGTAATTAAGAATGGAACTCAGGCTGGGTATTTTTTAAAAATTCATTTTTTATTCCAAACAATTTGTCCTAATCTTAAGTAGGTTTATAATATATCTGAATTTGCAAGTGTTTACATTTGGAAGCTCTGAACTCAAGGCCACTTTGACAGCCACTTTTAGTGAATTAAAAAAATAAAATTACAATGACAAAAATAAATGTGTAATATTTTTCCATTCTTATAATGGATAAGAAATTTGGCAATCCAGCCATTCTACATGTTCCACTGATATATTTTAATTAACTTAAGGCATCTACAAATAATTCTTGGCAAAATTCTCATCTTTTTAACATTCCTTCTGATATTGTGGTAGAGACACCAGAGACTTCCCACAACCACCTTGCAATTATTTCAAACAGATAGGATTATAATCACCTCCTAACTCACAAGGAGTCTGATTAGTGCTAGCCAGTGAGTTCTGGGAAGTTAGGAGTGTCACTTTCAGGTTAAAGCATTGATTTTCCAATGGGTTCTCCAGTTCTCTACTAACACTTTAACCAAAGGAGCCTAATTGCTCCATAATGCTGGTGCCTCTATTGCAGTTTTAGATTGAAAAGACACTTTCAGACCGAAAAACAAAGCAAGCCACTCCATACCAGTTACACAGAGTTTTTATTCAGGCAGTACTCAGTCATTCTCCTCCCTCCATTTTCCACAGCTATTCTCTACCCTGTTCAGGCCTTATCCTACAGCTTGTATAAAGCAAGGAGCATGGTAGTGAGGTCCCAAGGTAATTATCTACAGGGGGCCTTCTGTACACTGGCCATCTCTACTAGTTATCTAAAGTGGACCCTTTTTATGGAACCACAAAAGGTCCTAAATGGCTGAAATTATCTTGAGGAAGAAGAATGAAAGTGGAGGTAACACTCTCCCTGATTTCAAACAATATTAAAAGGTATAGTATCTAAACAGTATTCTATGGGCATAAAAATAGACACATAGATCAATAAAACAGAACAGAGAGTCCAGAAAACAAAACAAAACAAAATAAAAAATAGCTAAGCATGTATGGTCAATTAATTTACAATGAAGGAGGCAAGAATATACATACATTGGGGAAAAGACAATCTGTTTAACAAATAGAATCAGGAGACCTAGACAACCATATGCCAAAGAGTGAAACTGTATCATTATCATGAACCAGACACAAAAATTAATTTGAAATGGATTAAAGGCTAGAATATAAGACTTGAAAACATAAAACTCCTAGAAGTTCTCTGTAAAGATTAAAAAAATTGATGAATCTCTAACCAGACTCATAACAGAGAGAGAGAGAGAGAGAGAGGACTCACACAAAATCACAAATGAGAAAAAAATAAGCGACTCCATAGAAATACAAACAATTGTAAGACAATATTATGAAGAATTATATGCCAACATATTGGACAACCTAGAAGAATTGGATAAATTCCTAGAAGCCTATAATCTACCAAAACTGAACCAAAAATAAATAGAAAATTTGAACAGACCAATTAACAGCAAAGATAATGCATTAGTAATAAAAAAATTCCCCAAAAAACAAACTCCGGGACCAGATGGCTTCATAGGCAAACTCTACCAAATATTTAAAGAAGAGTTAATACTTACTCTTCTCAAACTATTCCAAAAAATAGAAGAATAAAATCTTCCAAATTCATTCATTAAATCAACATTATCCTGACACTAAAACCGGATGAAAATGCCACACAAAAAAAGAGAATTACAGACCAATATCTCTGATGAACATAGATGGAAAAATCCTCAACAAAAACTAACAAACCAAATCAAACAATACATTAAAAAAATAATTCACCACTATCAAGTGGTATTTATTCCCAGGATGCAAGGGTGGTTCAATTTTCACAAATCCCATATCAACATGACATCAATATCAATAAGAGAAAGGATAAAAACCATATGATCATTTTAATAGATGCAGAAAAAGCATTTGAGAAAGTACAACATCCATTCATGATAAAAACTCTCAACAAAAGTAGGTTTAGAGGGAACATACCTCAACTTAATAAACGCCTTGAATGAAAAAACACAGGAAACATTATACTCAAGGGGGAAACACTGATAGTTTTTCCTCTAAGGTTAGGGACAACACAAGTATGTCCATTCTCATCACTTTTATTCAACATAGTACTGGAAGTCCTAGACTAATTAGAAAACAGAAGGAGAAAAAGTCATCCAAACTGGTAAGGAAGAAGTAAAACTTTCACTCTGTGCAGAGGACATGATATTATATAGAAAACCCTAAAGACACCACCAAAAAACTAGTAGGACTGATAAATGAATTCAGTAAAGTCACAAGATACAAAATCAATGTACAGAGGGCCTAAAACAATAAAATATCTAAGAATGAACTTAATCAAAGAGGTGAAAAGCCTATACTCTGAAAAGTATAAAATATTGATGAAGTGAATGAGACACAAAGAAATGGAAAAACATTCCATGTTCATGGATTGGAAGAACAAATATTGTTAAAATATCTATACTACCCAAAGCCACCTACAGATTTAATGCACTCCCTATGAAAATAACAACAGCATTTTTCACAGAACTAAGATAAATAATTCGAAAATTTGTATAGAATTTTTTTCCCTTACAATCGGGTTTCACGCTTTTATTGTTAATTTTATTCACATGGCCGATACAGAACCGCTCTCCTCCTCGATCCACACCCACACCTGAAAACCACCCCTGACCGGGAAACACCACTCTCTAGAAGACAACCCCGGCTCCGTGACTAGGACATTCGTGGCCCTTTCCGCTAGTCTGAGAGGGTCGAAGGCTGACCGGCACGTTCACACATGCAAACAGGAGCATCCCCAGCCCCCACGACATTTTCTGGGATTCACCATCGGTTGAAGTTGACTTTCAAAGCTTTGGGTTCAGGAGCCTTCCTTACTGCTGAAAGAGAGAATCCTCAAGAACTGAGAGGCTGGGGTACAGTTTATGAGTGTCAACATATAGAGGATGGAAGTGTCTGGTTAGGATGAGGAACCGCCACAGCCTTTCATGCTTGTGAGGGTTGAGACCTCAGAGGACCTCAATTACCCAAGGGGACCTTGAAAAAGAAAAACAACAACAACAACAAACAAACAAAAAAAACAAAACTTAAACTATCAGAATTCCAGACTTCAAGTTGTATTACAAAGCTGCAGTAATCAAAACAGAATGGCACTGATGCAAAAATATATACACAGATCGATAGAAATAAATTCAGCCTTCAAAAAGAATGCTCAGAAATAAACCCACAATTACATGGTCAATTCACCTTTGACAAGGAAGCAAGAATATTTGGTGGGGAAAAGATAGTCTCTTCAAAAATGGTGTTGGGAAAACTGGATAGCTATAATCAAAAGAAACTGGATCACTTTCTGATACCATACACAAAAATAAACTCAAAATGAATTAAGAATCTAAATGCGGGATATGAAACCATAAACGTTCTAGAAGAGAGCACAAGCAGGAATTTCTCTGACATCAGTTGAAATAGTATCTTTCCAGATGTCTCCTGAGACAAGGAAAACACAAACAAAAATAACTATCGTGACTACACCAAAACAAAAACCTCTGTACGGCAAAAAATCAACAAAACTAAAAGACTGTTAGTTTTTTTTTTTTTTTCTTAATCTTCTCCTACTGAATGGGAGGAGATACTTACAACTGACATACACAATAAAGAGTTAGTATCCAATATGAGTAAAGAACTTATAAAAACCAATAGCTACAAACAAAAACAAAAAAAACCCACAATACAATTAAAAAATTTGTGGAAGATATAAACAGACACTTCTCCAAAGACGACATACAAATGGCCAACAGACACATGGAAAGGTGCTCCACAAACTCATAGACACACATGCGCATGCACACACAGTAGAATATGAAAAAAAGAATGAAATCTTGCCATTCGCAATTATACAGATGGAGCTAGAGAGTATTGTGTTAAGTGAAATCAGTCAGAGGAAGACAGATACCATACAATTTTACTCACACATGGCATTTAAGAAACAAAACAAATGAACAGAGAAAAAAAAAAGAGAGACAAACCAATAAACAAACCCTTAACTACAGAGAACAAAGTGATGGTTATCAGAGGGGAGGTGGGTGGAGGATGGGTGAAATTGATGATGGGGACTAAAGATTATACTCATCATGATAGGCACTGAGTAATGTGCAATGTATAGAAATGTTAAATCACTATATTGTATAGTTGAAGCTAATATAACACTGTTTACTGGAATTAAAAAACTTAAAAATATATAAATAAAGTAAAAAAATGGGCAGAGAATCTGAAAAGACATTTTTCTGAAGGAGACATACAGATGGGTGACATGCACATGGAAAGATATTTAACAATACTCATCATCAGGGAAATGCAAATCAAAAGCACAATGAGATATTCCCTCATATCTTGCTTTTTATAATAATGAGCAGTTTTCTTTTTAGAATCTAAAACATATGTTTTAGCCATTCTAGTCAGAATGGCTAGCATCACAAAGATAAGAAATAAGTGTTGGCAAGGATGTGAAGATAACGAAACTGTTATGCACTATAGGTGGAAATGTAAATTGGGCAATCACTATAGAAAATAGTATGATGGTTCCCCTCCAAAAATTAAAAACAGGACTACTATATGATCCCCAGTTCCAGTTTTGAGTAATTATCTGAAGAAAACTAAAACACCAATTCAAAAGAATATCTGTACCCCTATGCTCACTGAAGCAATATTTACAGCTTTATTTACAAGACATAGAAACAATAAGTGTCCATCTATTTATCAATGGATGAAAAAGATGTGAGATACATACATGCACACACAAATACACACAATGTAATATTATCCATAAAATCAATGAATCCTTGCCATTTGGAACAACATGATGGACCTTATGATTATTACACTAAGTGAAATAAGTCAGAGAAAGATAAATATTGTATGATTTCACTTATATGTAGAATCTAAAAAACAGAAAACAAAACTCATAGATAACAGAGAATAGACTGGTAGTAGCCAAGGAGAGGGGGCTGGGACGATGGGAAAAATGGATGAAGGGGATCAAGAGGTACAAAGTTCCAGTTACAAAATAAGTTATGGGGATGTGATATACAATATGATGACTACATTCAATAATAGTGTATAAGAAATTTGGAAGTTTCTGAGGAATTAATCTTAAAATGTCTCATTACAAGGAAAAATTGTAACTTTGGTGATAGATAGTAAACTAGACTTAATTGTGGTGATCATTTTGCAACATATGTAAATGTGGAATCATTATGTTGAATACCTGAAACTAATATAATCATGTATGTTAATTATTCTTCAATAAAAATAAATAATATTTAAACATTCAATTTACCATGTTTTATAAGTTCTCTTTAAAGGTTTATTTATTTATGAGAGAGAGAGAGAGCACACAGGGTATGGAGTGGCAGAGGGAGAGAGAAATGCAAGCAGACTCCACACTGAGTGCAGAGCCCATCACGGGGCTCCATCTTAAAATCCTGAGATCAGGACCTGAGCCAAAACCAAGAATTGGATGTTAACTGACTGTGCCACCCACGTGCCCCATGTTCTGTAAAGTTGTCTTTAAAAGTACCCCAATATCTCAGTTGTAATGACATGACCCTGAAAATAGGAAGAAAATTCTGGTTTCTGAAGGCAAATAACTAAAATAAAATAGACTTCCAATTTCTTTGAATGCCAACCTCCAAAACAACAATAACAACAAAACCCACTCCTAATTAAAACAAAAACAAAAAAAACAAACAAACCCTGATTTACTTTTTGTTGAAATCTGGCATTAATTTCTTCTAATGCACACTTAAGTTCCAAATATACCTCAACTAAAATTTGGAATATTGTAAATACTAGTCCTAGAACAAGAGTAAAGACATTGTGAGATATACTCCTCAAGACTTATTGAATATGTTAAATAAATTGAATCTTATGGACTCTGATAAGTCATTTATACCTATAACATAATGCAATTGTTATTTATCTTTATTTGCATTTAATAATGTGCATGGGGATTCCTGGGTGGCGCAGCGGTTTGGCACCTGCCTTTGGCCCAGGGCGCGATCCTGGAGACCCGGGATCGAATCCCACATCGGGCTCCCGGTGCATGGAGCCTGCTTCTCCCTCTGCCTATGTCTCTGCCTCTCTCTCTTTCTCTCTCTGTGACTATCATAAATAAATAAAATTAAAAAAAAATTAATAATGTGCATGTAATAAAAAACAGAGTTGGTGTTATAATTTTTCCAGCATTAGTTTTGTTGTAATTAAGAGAACCAAAATATTATATATCCATTTTCTGGGATTAAGAAAAGTATTTTCAAATTTATAATATATATAAGCAAGTGATTAAATCCATATATTCTAAACCTAAAGCAAGGTTTTAAAGACTAATACAAACTAAAAGCTGGGTTGTACCCTAAAATTGAAAAACTAGACAGTAGATGATAAGAAAAGCAACCTCTGAATTGCTGGCAGTTATCCTTGCAAATTCACTTGATGTTAACCCGAAAAAAAGTGACCTTCTATGTTCTTTAGTTTTGTTATTTTTTAAAGGGAATCAAAAAACAAAAATAAATAAATAAAGGGAATCAAACATATTCTATGTGTTAAACCACTGATCCACTCAACAATTTTAACTTTATTTAAAAATAAATTACAGAGTTCACTATTAAGTTATCCTAAGAAAATATCATGAATAAATCCATCTTTATATGTTTTTGAATATTTTTGAAAACTTGGTGCAGTTCATGAGTAAAAAAATAAAACTTGCTATTGTTACATACATGAACCATTGTAGTAGATACATCTCAGGAGGTATGTACCATTTTTACTACATTCTTTTATTGCTACTGTTCCTGTTGCCACAATTGTCACCTAAGATCCCATGTATAAGCCATGGCTATTCAGATAAGCTTGGGTATAGGATTGCATCTTTTAGGTGCAAATATTTTTTTTCTATCTTGATATACTTCCTCAATGAAACTAAGATGAACCAATATGTGACTTTTTACTGCCAAAAAAAAAAAAAAAAACCCTGAGTAAAAAATACTTTCATGTTGTTAAAAGTTAGGATGAGCCAACATCATTTTTCTATCATAATTTATTAAATTAAAACAAATTCTTTTCCAGGGTGGAAACTGAAAGAACTCCCAATGGCCAAAACTGGAATAATTTGAGCTATGAAATAATTAAGGATAGTTTAGGATTATAATTTAAAGAGTAAAATAAATTCCATGAGTCCACAGTGATATAAATAATGTATTAAGAAGTAATTGAGAGAGGAGCACCTGGTTGGCTCAGTCATTGGAAATCACAAGTCTTCATCTCAGGGTTTGGGCCCCTCATTGTGGGGAGTATTTATCTACTATTTAAATTAGATTAAAAAAAGAAAGAAATGGGAGATAAGGGACAAAAGCTTCCTTTCAGAAAATGTCTAAATAATAAGTGTAAAAGAAGAGATCTAGAAAAATCACTCTTCGAACATTGCAGTAATAGTTGCTATAGGTAAGTAAGAAAAAAGTGCATATTTGCACTTATCCCCCACCAAATATTTATTAATTGCTGTCAACATATCCCCCACCAAATATTTATTAATTGCTGTGATACATATGCCTACAAATTCCATGATACTCCTTTCTTCTTCAACATGACCTAAGTTTAGCAACTGACTTGTAAGAAATAGAGCATGGTAAAGGAGAAATACAGAGTTTACAGTGGAGAAATCTGGCAGGCACCCCCTTAACCAAGTGATCATGATTTGTATGTCAACCATAACAAGTGAAGTTATCTTGTTCTTCCTCATAGTATAAGAACACTTACATCCGTGCTATTTTTCAAAAAAAAAAAAAAAAAAAAAAATTCAAAACACCAGCTCACCCACAAAAAAAAAAACGAAAACCAAAAAACAAAAACTGAAAGACTCATGTTGAGGGACAAATACTACGAAGTACTAGATCAATACTTCTCAAAAGTTTCAAGGTTATAAAACACATGGAAAGACCAAGAAACCAACTTATACTAGAAATAAGTACATGTGTTGAAAAAGATGTAATGTTGTATCCTAAATTGAATCTTGGATCAGAAAGACATTTGTGAAAAACTTGGTGGAATGTAAATAAACTCTGCACCACTATCAAATTCATTTTGATATGTGTATGATGGCTTTTAAAAATAACATTAATTGAAGCTGGGAGGAGGATATATAGAAACTCTGAACTATCTTTACAACTCTTCTGTAAATCTAAAGTTACTCTGAAAGAAAAGTCATTTTTGTTTGTTTTAAAGAATGAGCTATTAACTATACACAGATATTAAAATACATATGACAAATTGTATATAGGGGATCTTGCATGGAGATATGACTTAACAACTCTTAAAGAATATTATTGGTCGAGAATTTTAAATCATATTTTTTCATGAAAAATGTTTTCCTGATGTCTCAGAAGTTACAGATATAGCATGACATTGCTTGATACATATTATAGACTTTTACATGCTTTTGTGTCTAAATGGATGGAAGTAGGATGGCTAAATATTTTAAGAAAACATATATACCTTACCAATTAAAGACAATATTAACTATGTCTTCAGGCAATATTTATTATTTCAAAAGCTCATCACTTCTCCTCCTCATAAATCTTACCATATTTATATTTTATTGTAATATTATCTACTTTCTTTCTCCAAGAGTTTTTGGTTTTGTTTTCCTTTTTCTCATCCTGATTTAAACAAACCCTCTCTGCATTTTCTTACAGTCACCACTCTCTCATAAATCATTGAACTCAAGGCTATAAAACTGGTTTATCTTAACCAGATTAATCATCTCAATCTTATCACCTTGCTCACAATCCCTGACAGGCAGCCTATCATTCTTTAACCTTACAGTGGAGTGCTATCCATTTAGTTCTGTCTAGAGGCCAACCATGGGAATGACCTTGCCCACGGTACATTTTTACAAATTTAAAGGTAACCTACTAAGTTTTTACTTATAAAAAATGTAAAAAAAATAATAATACAGAAATATACACACAGCTATTTATACACACACATATAGAAACATATGAATAAGGCTGTTATTTATTTGTGAGAGTATATATATCATAGCTCTGGGTAAAAGACTGTCTCAGTGCTCAATAACTACCCTACATATTTTTATCTCAATTATTAATTACACTTCTAATGATTAGTATCATCAGTAGAGTTATTGATTCTACACTTTTTACAGAGGAAAAATACTTTCAAAATAAGCTAGTAAACCAACTGTTAGCTACAGTCTTTGTTGATGTAATTGTGCATTATGTATAGTTCATCATTTTATAGAGCTCTAAGGTCAAGAGTTATAACCTATTTTAGTACAAATGACCATTTATTTCTATTATTTCCACGTATGGCTTCATCTAATTTGAGACAGTGGAGGAAGAAGAGGAAGAGGAGGGAGTGGCAGAAAGTGGGAGCACAGAGGTCCAAGAGGAGTCAGAAGGTGGAGAGAAAAAGGGAGAACAGTCAAGAAAAGAGGTGGAACAACAGAACAATGGGAGTCTGATTTCATAATATGCCAGGCTCTGGTGCTTTGAAAATAATTTTTCAAATCTCACTAAACAGGTTGGAAGAAAGGGGGCACTAAAGATTCTAAGTGGGTAACTGGACTTTTATAGTAAAAGATAACAGTTTTTGAAATGCTATTATTCTGAGATCAGAAAATTCACCCATTTTCAAATCAATAAGAGAAACCTATTACAAGGCAAATATACATTTTGGATTTTCCTTGTCCTGGGATATAAACTGCCTAACAATTTTTTTTTACACTTTAGATATATTAGTTTTATATATGTCTGTGTAAAAAACTACCACAAAATTTAGGATCTTACAATAATACACATTTGCTACCCCATGATTTCCATGGGGAAGGAGTCCCAGCAAAGCTTAACTTGGTTCTCTGCTTGGGGTCTTATTACAAGGCTGCAATCCAGGGGTCGCCAGGCTTAAATTTTCATCTGGGTACTCAATTGGGAAAGGTAAGCTCCCATACTTACTCAGGATGTCAACAAGACCCTCTCTTAGAGGCTGATAGAGGACCCCATTTCCTCAATGACTGTTGGCGGGCACCACTCTCAGCTCCAGGCACCTGCAACTCTCCATAAGTTACAACATGGACATGGCTATTTGTGTCTTCAAGGCTAGAAGGAGAATTTCTTGCTCCAATCTACTAGATGGAGTCTTAGAACAATAGCAGGAGTGGCTTTCCTGTCAATGTGGCCATATTCTATTGGCTAAAAGCAGTTACTGGTCCCACTCACACTCTAGGAGAGGGGATTATAGAAGAGTATGACTCACCAGCGGTCAGGGGTCACCCTAATCTGTGTCCTCAACACCTGAATATAATAGAATCCTACCTTAAAACTCTCATTCTGAAATTCATACATGTTTTTATTAAGCTATATTGCTGAGCATATTGACATGGAACTACTTAAAAAACACACAAATATATTTACTGTTAGGGCTAAACTTTGTTTATTCAATGAAAATAAGCTACTTCATTTCTATGGTATTTTAGTGCACTTATTAGCATCAGATGTCTACAGTATTTCAAAGAAAATCTTCAGAAAGGGGGATTGCATTTTGCTTTTTCACTTTACATTCACTCTGCATATTTGGAAACATTCTGCAGGCACCCTTACTAGGAAAGCACAGGACACCGAGCTTCACTTCATCTTCTGCTTCTCTGAATCAGGTTTCACATGTTCTAGGGCTTTCAGGAATATTTCCATCACACTGATTCCTTCTATTTTTTTCTTGTTTTGTTTTCTGTTTTATTTAGCAACTAATTGGCAGCAACAAGAATGGTCTTAGGTATGGCAGAGGCCATTCCAACTATGTCTTGGACAACGAGGCTAACTGGACCGGAATTCTCTGGTCAGATGCAGCTTTGTGGGCTGATTTATGTGCGAAAATCTCATATACCAGTCCCTCAGAATGTGGCTATCTCTGGAGACTGAATCTTTAAAAGAGTGATTAAGTTAAAATGAGGTCATTAGGGTGGGCTGTAGTCCAATATAATGGTGTTTTTAGAAGATGAGGGAATATGAACACAGAAGGAAGACCTCATGAAACACAGGGAGAAGATGGCCATCTGCAAGCTATGGAGAAAGGCTTCAGGAGGAAAACCTGCTGACACTTCAATCTTGAAATGCCTAACCTTCAAAACTATAAGAAGATAATTTTTTTTTTAATTTAAGCAACTCAGTTGGTGGTAGTTTGTTATGGTTGCCTGAGCACACAATATACACCGGTCCACTGCTTCATATAAATTCAGTTTTTTTTTTTTTTTTTTTTTTTTTTGAACCACAAAGCTTTTGACTGGTGATGGGGGTTGTCTCAATCAGCCTGTCAGATGCAAGAACTGTAGCCATGCCCTACCCCTGGGGCTGCTCCAAAGACCTCAGTCAAAGCTGGACAAGATCTCCTAGTCTCAGGCCGTGGTCTCATCTGCCACTCATCTACATTAGGATGTAGACGAGGGAAGAGAGAAGATGATACGTAAGTCATTACAACAAGAGCAGCTAAAGCCTCTTCTGTGAATAGCCAGTATAACTCAGTGTTAAGAAAAAAAAAATTTTCAGGTGTATTCATTTATAAATTAAATCTGGGAATTTACAGAGTAAAAGGCTCGCCATACCTTAATAGAGTCACAGGTGATGATTCTGGAAGTAAACGCTTAGTTTAATTTTGACCAGCACCAGACCCAGAAAGCATGGAAAGTTTCAGTAGTAGCTTAACTCACAACACAGGGATGAAGATGTGAAGGCCAACGGGGGGAGGGGGGTGTGTGTGAAGGAAAAAAAAAGTAAGACGTTAATATTTTGACACTGCCGATTATTTCACAGCCCTCCTGATGTGGATGTTTATATTCTTAATTAAGAGCTGCTTCTCTGGCAACAAATTCTCATGAGAAATCAAATGGTGTTTTACTAAAAAGGCCTTGAAGCATTCTACTTGTGTGACTTATATTTTGAGAAGCAAACCTGAGTATCCCCCCTGGTTCCCTCTTTATTGTGTTCGGCAGTACACGTCCTTGACGTCCAGTGATACCTGCGTGCTCAAATAGCAGGGCATTTCTTTGATGTTGCTCTGTTTGCTCCTTGTTCCCAGGGTTGGAAGTTAATAAACCCAGAACACAAATAATATTTTTTTTATTTTTATTATTTTTATTTATGATAGTCACACACACAGAGAGAGAGGCAGAGACACAGGCAGAGGGAGAAGCAGGCTCCACGCTCCGGGAGCCCGACGTGGGATTCGATCCCGGGTCTCCAGGATCGCGCCCTGAGCCAAAGGCAGGCGCTAAACCGCTGCGCCACCCAGGGATCCCCACAAATAGTAATTTAAACTGTGTATCTTTTCTGCCAAAGGAAACCTAAATTTCCGAGATTGTTTTTTAGTAAGTTTTTTTTTTCTTTCCCCCTGAGATTGTTTTTCTGATGAAGGAATCAAAAGAGAAGAACTGTATTTCTAGAAACGCAGTGATGAAATATGTAATATCTTATATCATGGACCATAGTAATTTACAAAACAATCACTTTATAATTGTTACAAGCAAATATACATGTTCCACAGTCATCTCTTGAGAACCTGGAGGAATAATAGGAAAATTTCTGTGACTTCTTTCCACTTGAAGTATAACTTCTGGTGAAATATCTGAACATAATATAGCACATATGGTTATAATTTAGAAACTTCCTAAATTAAGAGAATAGACTAAAATATTCTGTGTCTTTTCCCCCATACACTATTTTTGTGATATTAAATGCTCAAATTTTCAGGAATATAAAATAAAATATACATTTTAAAATATAAAGTATATATTTCATGTTTTTTAAATAAAACATATTTATATAAAATGAGTTAATAAGTATATTTATATTTAAACAAATATAAAATATAAAGTAGACAAATATACTTTATATTTATTTTATAAATATAAAATAAAATGTAGTAAAACATAAAATATATATAAAAATAAAATATATAAAATAAAAATTCTGATAGGAACAAAACTTTCCTCTAAATGCCTATCCAGTATATCTAATCAGGTTTAAAATATAATTTACCACACTTCAGCAATACACAAGATAGGTTATTTTTAAGAGATTGAAAGATTGGGATATAGGTGTGATAGTCCAAAGGATACCATTTAACACATGCATTGTTCTCAACGGACATTTTCCTGAGACAACTAATTTGGAAAATATGTGCTGTGGTGTCTTGCCCATCATGCCCCAAATGTAACTGTTGTTTTATATGATTACTTAACTCAGATTTCATATCAATGAAGGCACCTGTCTAAAACCAAGAAATTAGTCTTTTCAAAATGATTACAAAACAGTATAATACACAAAACTTTAAGAACAAAAATGAATATAAAAATCAAAGAATTATGTTGGTGGGCTCACATTTATTTCCCTGGTTTGGTTTTAGCCTTTATTTTTTTAAAAAATTTTATTTATTTATACGAGAGAGAGAGAGAGCGAGAGAGAGAGAGAGAGAGAGAGAGAGGCGGAGACATAAGCAGAGGGAGAAGCAGGCTCCATGCAGGGAGCCGGACATGGGACTTGATCCCGGGTCTCCAGGATCACGCCCTGGGCCAAAGGCAGGCGCTGAACTGCTGAGCCACCCAGGGATCCCCCCTGATTTGGTTTTAGTATTTCCCATACCTTTATATACACAAAAGTCTGATCCCTCAATAATATATACTTCAGAAGATGGTTACAAATTTCATATATAGGAGGTTGCAACAATTAAAATATGAATTTTATTACACATAAAAATGTAAATGAAAAACTATTTTTTAGCTCACTAGTTATTTCAATTACAGTAAGTGCAGGTTTCTCAATTCCTAATTTTTTGAAGATGATTTTATAAGTCTTCGTCATAAAATTTCTCTATAAGTTTATACTTTCAGTTGTAAAATTTGGATTAATTGAAGAGCAATGAAAAGGAAGCTACTAGCTTACTAAAACAGCCCCTGGAAAATCCCTTTGCTAATGATGAGCCTGCTGTGACCAAGTTTCATAGACTTGAGCATCCTGCCTGGTCTGCAAATATGCCTCGTCACCTGAATTCTTAGCTTCTTCTCCATCCTTTTATGCAGTGCTAGATAATCTCTTCTTGGCAAACAAAATAAACATGAAATAAGGAACAGAACTTCTGAGAACATGTTAGTCATGGTTTCTGACACTTTAAAAAAACTGTTTCATAACGGTGTTTTTCAAGTTTACAGAAAAAGTACAGAAATCAATGAAAATGTGCCACTGCCAAGATTTAAAGATTATATCATCTTCTTCATATATATGTATATATAGATTAAGTAAAGTGTATATAGAAATCTACTTACTCATCTGAGTATATGATTTCAATGTATGTTAATATGTTAATATACCAATCTTCATATAAAGAGATTACAAACTGTTTCCCTTTTTTTTCTATGTGCTTAATTGTATGTGTTTAGGATTATGATATAGGTTGTATTTTAAGTTCTTTAATTGATCTAATTGTAAGTTCTGTTTAATGGACCTATAAAACCAATAGCTGAATTACTAAACCAAGGTTTTGATATTGTGTGAAAACAAATTTTTAAATAGTTACCCATTTAAAATTTATTACTAAAAAGATTCTAGCTTCACATTAAAAATGTTTTTTTTTCATTCTAGGAAAATTATTAAGGTAATTAAAGAACACAGAGTAAAACTACTATTTCAGAAGTCTTTGCAGAATCAAACCTATAAATACAGAGAATTGATGAATCCAAGAGGGAAATGGTTGAAAGAGAGTAGGAAATACAGACTGCCAGTTATGGAATGCATAGGTCAGCAGAATAAAGGGCACAGCACCAGAAATATGGTCCATGACATTGTAATAGTGTTATATAGTGACAGAAGGAGGCTACCCTTATGGTGAACATAGCATGATGTATACCTGTCAAATCACAACCTTGTACACTTGAAACTGATGCAACCTTGTATGTCAAGTATACTCAAAAAATGTTAAAAATAAATTTCATTTAAAAACCTTTGAACGGGGATCCCTGGGTGGCTCAGAGGTTTAGCGTCTGCCTTCCACCCAGGGTGTGACTCTGGAGTCCCAGGATCGAGCCCTGCATCAGGCTCCCTCTCCCTGTGTAAATTTACTCCCAGGAGTAAATACATAACATCTTTAAAAAATTAAAAAATAAATAATAAAAATATTTGAACATTCTTGGCATCACAATAAATGTCCACCTTCTTTGTGAAGACTGCTTGATATCATTTACCAAAAAATTTGAAAATAGGGCAGTCCCGGTGGCCCAGCGGTTTAGCGCTGCCTTCAGCCCAGGGCATGATCCTGGAGACGCAGGATCGAGTCCCCACGTCGGGCTCCCTACATGGAGCCTGCTTCTCCCTCTACCTGTGTCTCTGCCTCTGTGTGTGTGTGTTTCTCATGAATAAATAAAATATTTTTAAAAAAATGTTTGAAAATAATTTACCGATATACTAAACAGCTAAATAAGTGTTTAATCTCACGGAGACAATTCACATGAATACAGTACTTTTTACTGGAATACATTTGGCAAGGGAAGCTCAAGTGGAACATTAGCAAAATTAAACTGGTAGTGAGTATTCTTTTCTTTTTTTCTTACAACTTTTCTCAAGGTTCCAGGGATTAAAAAACTACCCTCACCTATTACACATTGTATCTGACTGTCTGAATATTACTTGCTGAATGGTAGGTTGTTTCACAAGTTGTACTGCTTGTTGATTGCATGTCTTCCAGAACCTGAATTTGAATTAGCACCTGGTGCAGAGAATCTACTCCTTGTTCTATGTCATGGTGATTGAGCATGGATAAACTCACCAAACTAGTTAGTGTCCCTAGGTGCCAGAGCAAATATGGCACATTCTTAATCTGTCTTTCCTCTTCCTGCTTTTGCTTCAAATCCTATTTGCTGATTTTTTGGACATAACTAAATTTGGCTGATATTAGTAAAGAAGTGGCCATGTAAGCCATGAAAGAGCAAGTGAGATTCTATTCTGCCTTGATCACCATCAATCAGTTTGTCATTTCAATCTTGATGGCTGATTCCTCAATCCAAAATAATGTTGTAAACAGAAGATAAAGAAAACCATCATATAACCATGGTACAGAGAAAGAATTCCTGTGAAAGTCACATTTTGATAAGTAGGCTTTGTTTGCTTATCAAAAATGGAAAGTGGCAATAAATACAAAATGCCCACTTTTATGATATAAATGAAATACTTCTTGTAATACTATTCTAGATAATTTACTCTTGAATTTATTCCATCTACATTTATAATACAATTTGGTTTTTGCTTACTCATTATCATAAAGACAAACGTAAGATGAAGAGAGTGTAAATAGCACCAAACACAAGTGAATAATAGCAGTAACATATGACAAGACTTAAAAGCTAAAGGCATGTCTATTTTTATAATTCATGTGTTAAGTGGAGAAATACAGAACATTAAACCTTTATACACTGAGCATGTTTAATATATAAGTTTTTTTTTTTTTTTTTTTTTTTTTTTAGATTTTATTTATTCATGAGAGACACAGAGAGAGAGAGAGAGAGGCAGAGACACAGGCAGAGGGAGAAGCAGGCTCCATGCAGGAAGCCTGATGCAGGACTCAATCCCAGGACTCCAGGATCACAACCTGAACCAAAGGCAGATGCTCAACTGCTGAGCCACCGAGGCGCCTCAATATGTAAATATTGATGTAAGTAAATACAGTGGAATTAAGAGGTAATATGGCAACCATAAGTTTAATACTAGTTTTGTGGGATTTTTTGTTTGTTTGCTTGTTTGTTTGTTTTTAAGACTAAATGCTGTCTGATAAATATCCTTTGGTCAAACAAGTTGACAATGCCAGTCAGCTTCTATCTTTTTAAAAAAATGAGGTATTTTTACATAAACGTGGTTGTTTTTCAATTATACACATATAGAATATGCCAACTTCAATTTAAGGAGAAAAAAGCAAAGCACAATGACTGCAATAAAAAAAATTAGAGAAATAAAAGTTAACAAAATCAGTATAAGAAAACAAAAGGGACAACACATAGGTTGATATATTTCATATTTCATATATATTTTTATGCTTATGTACTATGTATGCATTTATAACATTTTGATTACTATAAATAATTGGATATTTTAATAGGGTTATCATAATTATCAAGAATAATAAATTTATTTAAAGTGAGGTTCACTTGCAGTATGTCAAGAAAGCAAAACAATTTAATGTCCCAAAGTGTTTTGGAAATCACTAAATCTCAATCCATCAGAATGAGGTTGCCTTGCCTAGTGCTGCACTTCTTCAAGAAATGTTATTTGGTTAAATTTCTCCTTTAATTAAAAAAAAAAAAAATAGAACCAACCAAAAAGGATTTGAGGATTGTACTCAGAGTTTAGAATAATATAGCCCATACCCACACATGTGCACAGACTCCAATCAAATGTCCTTTTACCTAAAAGGGTAATGTAACACAATCATGTTCTACATGCACATTTTTTTTTCTTGTTAGTGGGTTTTTGGGAAAAAGAGTTGTTCTGGGTCTCAGAGTGAATTTTGAAAGGAATCACCATTCAGCCTTGATTCCAGGCTCTTAATCCAGTCACAAGATAAATGACAGATTATGAGTTGATTGTTATAGTCTGTACACAAGTGATTAGTTGCTTTCCAGTGTTAAGAATTTGAAAATATAAGGATATGTTCAACCATTGCTGAATTAATCCTTGAGTGCATGTACCTCTGGCTTAAGATAATAGCTAGGAAAAAATGGTGTTTCTTTGCAAATGATGCATCACTTGGAGAGTTTACAGCTAGCCATCTTACTTTGCATTTTAATTTTGTCATTTCTGTAAGATACATACTTTGGAGATATGTTAACTCTGGCATGATCCAAAGGATGAGAGGCAATGGTATGAGATTTCTCAGGATGTCATAACATAAAAGAACCCCAGATCCAATGGCATGAGTCTGTAGGCGGTGGCTATAAAATCATTTTCAGACTCTCACCATTGCTTTTTGAACTTTAATTGTCCAGTTGACGTTTATCCTTATATTTGTAGGCCTAGTACCTGACATACTGCTTTTTGATGACTAAATAACCAGTGAAAATGGACTGAATGATTCTGAAAGTAGGACGAAGCATGATTACAGTTGTTTTTCTGAACTATTCTTGCTTTTTACCTTGATATTTTGTTCAAACAGGTTAATTGTTCCATTACCAATTAATAGCAATCCTGCTTTCTTACTTTAACCCTTCAGGCTAAGTGTCTATTTTAAATGACAGTGCTTATCAGTGCTGTTACCTGCAATTTGGGGGAAGCCATGAGGAAAAAGACAGCATCAAACCTTCCTTATTTTGAGTACAAGAGATAGAAGACCTTTATTTTTATCTTGATCATAGTAATAAATAAAGTAAAATAGAAGATAGAACAAAAGGATTTTATTGAATGTTAAGTTACATCAAGGAGCTCAGTGTTCAGTGTCATAAAAATGAAAGCTACAATTTGCTTTGATAATAGTTGGGATAATAGATATGATATACGGACATTTTAAGGAGAGAATTATCATGTCCAAGTGACAATATTAATCCTAGAAAACAATGTTATTAATTAAAACAATGTAACTTTTTTTGACATTAACTCTTACCAGGTTAAAATATGGCTATCTTGTCTATAAAAACATATATTTAGTTTTCTGTAGTAATTAGAAAATGTTATCCCAAAACATATAATAATTATCTGCAGGAACATGTTCTCATGTCCTCTCTACTTTCTTATTGGAATAAAAATAAACAAAACAAAAAGTTAAAAGAAAGAAGCAAAAACATAATGTATATGTAGGTTAACCTATTTTAGGCATATTTTTATGATTATATGCTGTGCAAATAATTGCTGCATTTTGGAGGCCTAATATATGTAAGAAATTGAACATGCAGCAGGGAAATAAGAGTTACCAAGAATTATTACCAAGAATGTGGGAGGGTGTGTGTTTTTAATCACGGTTTATTTGCAATATGTCAGGCATGTTGGTTGGTTCTATCTCTTATGTCTCTTAATTTTTAAAAATATCTTCAATCTCTGACATCTAGTCTATATTTCAGGTAATTTTTTACTTCTATATTCCAATTTGTAAATGCTTTATTCATGTGTTTCTAATCTGTACAATCTGGGCAGCCCTGATGGCTCAGTGGTTTAGCGCCACCTTCAGCCTAGGGCCTGATCCTGGAGATCTGGGATCGAGTCCCATGTCCGGCTCCCTGCATGGAGCCTGCTTCTCCCTCTGCCTCTGTCTGCGCTTCTCTCTCTCTCTCTGATGAATAAATAAAATCTTAAAAAAAAGAATAATGTGTAAAATCTGTCCATTAGGTATTACAAAATGAATTTGCTTTACCCTTTAATATAAGTCTTTTAGAATATTATTGAAATTAAATGTAAAAATCTTCCTGAGAAGGGGCACCTTGGTGGCTCCCTTGGTTAAGTGGCCAACTTTTGATTTTGGCTCAGGTCATGATCTTGGGGTCCTGGGATCAAGTCCTACTTCAGGCTCTGTGCTCAGGGCCAAGTCAGCATGAGTTTCTCTCTCCCTCTCCCTCTGTCCATCCCCCTGTGTGTATTCTTTAATAAATAAATAAACAACCTTTAAAAAAAACTTAGTGAGCATCCTTTCATTGACCTAACATTGACAACTGAGTGTTTTAATAAAGCACAATATCAGATAGTGTTGATTACCCGTCCAAGAGGTAACCTTCCTTCTCTTTTGATAAAATTAATTCATTTAACAAGTATATGTTAGGAGTGTTCTTCTAGTGTACATGATGTAACAAAGATAGTTACTGCCTTCATGGAACTATATTCTAATGGGGATGATAGAAGACAAGTGTAACGAAAAGAAAAATTATCTGTAAAAACGGTAAAAAGTTGCATCAGAGATTTCTTAGGGTGAAAAAAGAAGTAACCACTGGAGGTATGACATTTGAAAGAGAAACAAATTAAGTGAGGGAGTGAGCATGTGGATATCTGGTGGAAGAGTCTTCTAACTATAAGAAATGTGATTTTATATCCCCATTACTTTTCCTTGTCCTAGGGGAGTGTCCTATATTTCTCAGTGAGATTATAATAACTGTATTAGTTTCCAATTGCTGCTGTAACAAATTACTACATACTTAATGGCTTAGACCAAAATCCGCTTCACAAAATTAAATAATTGGCAGTCAGGATGCATTGCTTTTTGGAATATGTTTTCCTGGCTTTCCAGTTTCCCTTATCCTTGGTCTGTGGGGTCAAGTCTTTCTCATATCAAACCACCTAACTGATTCTTGTACTTTCCTCTTTCACTTTTAAAGAGACTTGGGATTATATCAGGCATACCTGGATAGCCCAAGATACTCTCCCTATTTTAAGGTCAGCTGATTAGCAACCTTAATTCCATCTGTTACCTTAATTCCCTTTCACCATATAAACTAATATAGTCACAGGTTCCTGGGATTAGGAGGTGAACATTGTTTTGCGTGCATGCACACATGTGCATAACATGGCGGATCGGGGAGGAGCATTATTCCACTTGGCAAGACAAATAACAATTTGATTACCTGGTCTCAAGAAATAATGTGTTTTTACATATATTACCTGAATCAATCTTCATAAATAACTCCTCAAAATGGTTACCTAAAGGTTTGAAAACAATGCACTTCAGAAGGCAATTCACAAAACTAAGTGCCTAAGATCTAGTAGTAAGCAGGAGAGCCATGATTCAATGCAAATGGAGAATCCAATGCTTTATGCCTTTTAATGATTTTTTTTCTTTGCCCAAGATTTCTTACTCCTTCTGTGAAGTATTCTTCTATTGTTCTAGCCATTAATTTTACTCTGTGTCAGGTATTGTATAGGATTCTTTACCAACAGGCCACACATAGTTTTCCTGAAATAATCGCCCTCCATGGAGCCAGCTACTCAAGCCTTCTATCATTTCTTCTCTCTTTTAAGCTTAATAAATACTGTCACATGCTGTCAAAAGCACCTAGTCTAATCTAGTACTTTAACTGTACAGTACTACCTTTTGACCATGATTTAAGGTGTTTTCTGGTTTACAAGACGATTTTATGTAGTATGAATTAAATAAATATATAGTAAAATATGTTTCTAATACAAATGTTGTATATATAACATATATAATTTTATCTAAATCAGAAATACCTGTGTGTTAGACACTTAGAAAAGCAACTGAAATCTAAAGAACTGATTTCCCCTTTCACTACATTTGTTACATACAGATAGATGATGGACAATGTTGAGAGTCAACACTCCTCAACAGTTAAACTGCATGACAGGGAGTATGTTATCTTATTCTTTGCTCTATGCCCCAGCACCTAGACCCCACAATGGGCATTGGTTACCATATTCAGGTATTGGAGGGCTGTCCTAACAAAGAACTACAAACTAGCTGGCTTAAAACAATGCATTCATTTTTTCACAGTTCTTGGAGCTAGAAGTCTGAAATCAAGTTGTCAAGATTGCTGCGCTGCATCTGACACTCCTGTAGGGGGGAACCTTCCTTGCCTCTTCCCAGCTCCTAGTGGTTTGTCTCATCCATAATCCTTGGAGTACCTTGCCTTGCAGTTGCGGTGCTCCTATTGCTGCCTTCATCATCATTTGGTAGACACCAAATGCCTCTGTGGATCTGTGTCTCTACTCTTCTTACAAGTATATCAATCATACTGAATGAAAAGCCCACCCTACTCATCTATGACCACATACTAATTTAACTCATTATATCTGCAACAACCCTATTTCCAAATAAGATCACACTCTGAGTTTCTGGGGGTTCCTACTTCAACATATCTTCTCGGAGGATGCAATTAAATTCATAACAGAGATATAAATAATTAATAGTTGAGTAAGTTATGTAGTAGTATATAAAGGTCTGTTTAAAATACTTGCATAATACATGTAGACACAAAAAGTCTGCCACCTCCATTTTGAACTATTAAAATTAGACCTGGCCTGTGTTGTATACCAGTAAGAGTGGACCTTTAAAAATAAAAGACACACAATGCAGAGACAGTAGGGAGTGCAAATTAAAAAGTGTTGAGATCCGTTGTTCCCTAGGCTGTTTCTGCTCTTCAGATGATATTTTAGTGAAAATGTCCTCAGTCTCAGTCTGTGAAAGCAATCATCAAGCCAATGGCAACACCAATCGTTGACTTTTCTTGCAGCTCCAAGGCCAGCCACTTGCTGATTTCACCATTCCTTCCATGCTTGTTAATAAGTGAGGAGCAATTATATTATATACAAAGGCAGATTTACTGTGAAGCTAATGAAGATTAAGCTTCAGGGCCTTCCAATTGCATGGGCTCCTTCCAGGGCCTTGTACCTAATTTAGTTTTAGTAATGTTGTATGCATTTTTAAAAGATTATTGCCCACACTGCATAAGCTTCAGGCCTCACAAAACCTGGAACTGTCTTTGAACAAATTCTAGGGATAGCCAATTAATTATCTTACATTTTGATTGGCAGGCTTTTAGTTCTCCAGAAATGGTAAAACCGTTCAACAGAAATGTCAAAATGAAAATAACACATTTTAAGCTGACATAATCAGAGACTATTGTTCTGTACAGTGCCTGACCAGTACAATACCAGCCTCTGAATTTTTTTGTTCTTTGTTTTATAGATGTGTGGTGAGGGTTGTTACATTCAGTGAACACATTAAGAAGCTTGAACCTCTCCGTGAAGGGGAGAGCACAAGCCTCTTCATCAAAGGAGGGGCTGTACACTGCTCAAGAGTCCTATTCTTGGGGCCACAAACAGGCACATAGAGTTTAGGTCGTGGAATGGAATGGTTAACTGGCTAGCCTGGGATTCTCATTGAATTTTCTTTTTTAAAGAACTAAATGCTTCAGAAACCAAAATAATGCCTGTTAAATGGTGGAATTTCAAAAGTTGTGACACTCAGGGACACAAATGTTCTTGATAAAAGATTGTGATGAGCACTTCCTAGATCTTCACACAAGGTGTGGTCCAAAGAGCTTGCTCCACATGATCCGACTCTCCATCTTGATCTATTCTATCTCCCATGTTCCCACTTGCTTCTTATCCACATCCTTTTCTATCTTGACCAAATGTTGACCCTAATCACTTATTTCTAGTTTAGATTGTTTACAAAAACTGTTGACATTCATTCATACCTTTATCAGGCCTTTGTTCCAATTCCAACTTCCTGTTGAGGCTACTCTGATCATACACCTTAAGGCCTGTGCCCCAAACCCACCCACAAAAATCTCCTATTTTCTTTTATCAAAACCCTCCAAACCACTAGGATGCAAAGAGAACTTAACCCACTGGAATGCAACAAGATTACGTGATTTGTTTAGCAACACATGCAAAAGTAAAGTAAGAAGTAGAATTAGTGTAGTTATCTGTCCTATTTTTCTTTCCAATTTAAGTAGGCCTTACATAGAATCTTTCTTTTAAATAATTCCCATAAATCTTTGTTTTTCTAGAGGATAGCCACTTCATGAAAGATCCAGAATATAAACTGCTTATTCAAAGGAAGAAAAAGAAGAAGAAAGAAAGAAGAAAGAAAGAGAGAAAGAAGAAAGAAAGAAATAAAGAAAGAAAGAAAGAAAGAAAGAAAGAGAGAAAGAGAGAGAGAAAGAAAAAGAAAGAAAGAAAGAAAGAAAGAAAGAAAGAAAGAAAGAAAGAAAGAAAGAAAGAAAGAAAAAAAAGAAAAGAAGAAGAAACTGCTTATTCCAATAGGGACCAATATTCACAGCGCTGCTTAATTCAGCTTCCATGGAATGCAAAAACATATTTTGCAATGCAATATGCTCATTACTTATTACACGAATTAAACTGCTACCAGTCATCAATATTATTACCTAACTAGAAGCACAACTTTTATTCACAGTTCTTTTCAGATAGTATCAACTATTTAAATATGCCACTTTTCACTATAATAAATATATTTTTGGATTTCAATAGTACTCATTTGAATTCATTTTGCTCATACCATATGCCCATATTTATATTGGCTATATTTAAAAAAATTGCTACTTTGTAGCTGAATACTTCTAAAATATATTTCTATAACTGAAATCATTTCCTTAAACTGTGCTTTTAATCTAAACTCATGATCTAACAAAATAGATTCAATCAACTTTATATTAATAGCTGCCACCAACACTAACAATGTGTCTTCGTATAACTAGGTATCATTTTGGTCTCTGTTTTAGCAATATATCAGCAGCATTATTTCGTCATATATATATATATATATATATATATATATATATATATATATATATATAGTTCTATTTCAATACTGTATTTCAAAAGTTTGGAAAATAGTGAGAAGTGGCTATAAGAAAATTCTACATTTCTCCCTAAAATTGCAACCAGTCTCTGAGTATTTGAGTTCCATAAGCTGTAAAGTAAGCTGGAAAGTAAGTTTGGCCTGTCTTTTCACTGTTAACCTAGACTCCACAATAATATCAGGTACATGGTATGTGCTTGGTAAATTTCCTAAATGATTGAAAATTTTAAAATGGCACCAAGTAGTGATGGAACTATTTCTAGAGAAGCTACTTTTAATTTATCCTCAAAAGATCTTATTTTCATTTTGAAGTAATCATATTCTCATACAATACACATACATATTGTAAACCTTTACAGATTTTTATAGATTATGAGTGAAACATTGTTAGAAGGTAATTCATATAAATTGCCCCAAGTAAAATAGTCAATGTTCTGCTCAGTAGCATGGACTCCAGGGCACCTCATCAAAATAATGCCAATCCTCACACCTTTCCACTGGCTTCTATAAGGGATGGCACAACCAGTAGGAAATACACATTTGATGTATTCTAGCACATACAAATACAGCAAAATTCACAATTATTTAAAACTTAGAGGATCTGTGACACTGAGTACCTGCGTAGAAGCAAAGCTATTTTTTTTTTTTTATTTTTAGAAAATAAGTGATACCTCCCAAAGGACCACACTTCCAGTAGGAAGAAACTACTGGATTATTTGTAGAGTTCTAATACACTGATATGATGTTTGAATAAATTACAGATTTACATTAAGACACCTGCTCACTGAGAAAAAAAAAAAAGTATGAGGAAAATTGAAGTCGGCTCATTGTAGAAATTTGAGGAACTAATTTTTATATATTAATAAAATTCAGCCTGAGTAGTTCTATGTGTTAAACTTGAGGCAAATGTCTCTTTACTTTGAGAGTAAAGTCCCAGCTAAAGAGATAGTGTCAGGACAGGATTCACTCTTCACATCAGTTAGGATTTTTTTTTTTTGGGGGGGCGGTGTTCATCAGATTACAGATTGATACTTAGAAGTAATAGAGTCTTAAAGAGTCTTGCAAGAATCACCAGGGACAATGGTAGAATTTATTGCATCCTCCACCGGAGCAAAAATGAACACACTTGGAACTCCCAGCCTACCTCAATCCACAACCTCATAATGCACATTAAAGATATCTCTCTCCTTTTTTTTGCTTTCCATGGGACTGAAAAAATATCAGAAAGACAGAAATCATCAGCTTCAGAGAAGAGTGTTTGAAGTTTCACCTACAAATACCTGAGGTGGCATCATACCTATACATGGATATTTGCTAGTGGTGGATTTCCTAATAAAATATGCCTACTTAATAAGTGTCTCTTTGGAATAGCATTGGTTTGGTTCTTGAAGGGACTGGCATTAATACATTGGTGGAACTTGGGAAAAGCTGGGAAAGTAACAAAAGAAAAATTGCTACATGTGTTGGAGATGGAGTCATCAGTGTCCATCTAAGCCTGATTTTGAAAAAGAGAAACATATACTTTGTTATTCTCAATTTCAGCATACTAAATAAGCCCTTAATACTTCATATATGGACTATACAGAACTATTTAAGTTAAAAGTAAAATAATTCTTAAGTATTTTCTTAGACTTTCTTTTTTTTTCTCAAACCTTTTTTAGGACTACTTCTAGGGTCACCAGAGAGAAATGTTCATAATACACACAACCTGACCTTTGTGCTAACTCGACAAACCAGAAAACTTACAAGTGTCTGTGGCCTACTTTGCTTCTGTGAAGTAAAAATTCACTCTGGAAAAAAATATATCCACCTTCAGCCTAAAGCATCTATTACCATATATGGCCTCAGCATTAATCACTCTTTCACCAGACCTATTTTTCTCCATTTAATCCATCCTGAGTTGGTCTATTTCTATCATATATATGTCTCAATATGTCAAATATGTTACTCTATTTTTATATCTGTTGATTTTTTACTATATCTTTCCTCAGAACAGTGTCCTTCCATTAATTGTCAATATCAAATATTATACATATTCATAAAATTAATTTTATTCTCTAAATTGTAAGTCAAATGTCTATGATAAATATTCACCAGATATCAACAGAAAGTAATAATTACTTTTGTATAAACTTATACTCTATTTCATGTGTAGTTCTACTTAGCCCTCAATTAGTTGGACTTTGCAATATAGGTAATCATTTCCTTAACTACTTTCTCTACAAGGATAAGAATATTTTGTGGAAAAAAAAACTGAATTATTACTCATTGTGTTTTTATTTTCCCTTACTGCCTTGTTGTAACTTCACATATTTTTTGACAAATCTTAGGCTTAGGTTTACAGGTATTGTGAGATACCTCCAAAAGACTTGGTAATAAATGAGAATATGTAGTGATCTAGCTGGACATTCTATAAACTCAGTCTGGGGGAACTAACTGGGTTAGACTGGTATTAGAATAATATATTATTTAAGTATGTTTGACATTGGGCCAACTGGCCTCAAAATCTCAATAATTATTTAAGCAACATTTAGGAAATAAAAATCCAATGACAGGATGAGCCATAAATCTGGGAGATTTAATATTGACATCCCACAGATATGGGGCATATTCCCAAGATAACTGTACATAATAGTCAACATGCAAAACAAAGACTGGAAACTAAGGAATGCTTCTGTCCAAAGGATGATGAAACATAAATAACAGTATTGGAATTGGGGTCTCTCTGCAATCTTCAAATGAAATTACAAAGAAAAATAATAAACATGGAATACGATTAAGTCAGAAAGTCATTTTTGTTGATTGGTCCAAGAGGGGTGTCAGAGGAAGAGGAGTTGCTTTATGTAAGAGCCTTCCTTCTTCCCAGGTCAAATCTACAAAAAAGGAGATTCTCCATGAGTACAAAATTTCCTATTGTCTGAGTGAGTATATTGATTAGAAGCTACCCAAGATGGCAGGGGTAAAGCTGCAAAACTGTTTCTCCCCTATGTTAAGAAAGGCTTTGTGAACCATACCTGACCCTGGATGCAGCTGGGGAGTGGGATGCACTTGTGGGAGTAGAGCAGGTGCTGCCAAAGAGTTGCTCAACAACTCTGAGATTACTACTTCATAATCAAACAATTGTGGAAATTATATCACATTTAAAAACTATTTTTACTATGTTGAAGAATATTATTATCAATATTAGAAAGACAAATCATGAGCATTTACTGCTACTTTATTAAATTAAATAAGATTAATATTGCTAAGAAAACTTCTATGGGACTTCTCAAGTGAACATATCTAAAATGCTGTCAGCTTTGTAAGAATAACACCGAGGACATTAACTCATCATAATCAACACCTTACCCTTCTCCCAAACTTAATTCTGTGCGTTAAGTAGGAGCTAACATTACCAATATTAGAGGTACATTCATTTTTATTAACATTTTTATTAATGACATGCACCATATGGAACTCTGTAGGTAGTATAAAATGAGATGTATGCAAATGGAATTAGCCTGTTAAGCTACCATTGTGTAAGAGATGGCATTTATTTGATAACTACAATTTGAAAAAAAAGTGTTCAGTTATTTATTCATCAAATATTTATTAAGAACCCAATACATTAAAAAGAATGTCTTGGAAAGTTAAGATAAACATATAGTAAGGCATAGTCTCTATTTTAAAGATTCACAATGTGCAAAAAAAAAAAAAACAGGTCTTCAGACAGAACATAAAATTGATTAAAGAATAAAGTCTAGGATGGAGAAGCGATGTAGAAATAAAATAATTAAATCTATCCACTTGGGATCACAAAGGCTTCCTGAATGATACTATGTTTGAGATGAATTTTTAGGAATAAAGTGAAAGTATAGTTGGACAAGATTGGAAGGAAGAGTGTGTATTAAGTCAAATAGAGCAGACAGCACATGATACGTAAAAAGCTTGTGAAACAGCACAACTGCATTCAATGAACTTGTAAAAGCTTGTATCAAAGAGTACAATGAAATAGTTTTCAAGATATGTGTAGCTGAGGAGATCGTAACAGAAGCAAGATGTTGCAGGGTATTTCCGGCATACTGATGGGCGGGGATTTTATTCACAAGACAAGTGTCAGCATACTTTCAGTGTAATAGGTAACTACTCAACTCTGTTCTTATAGAATGAAAACAGTCATAGACAATGTATAAATGAATGTAGAAGCTTGTGTCCCAATAAAGGTTTATTTACCAAAACAAGCCACGCGATGGATTTAATCTTTAGGCTAATAACGTTTGTCAACTCCTGTAAAGAATCAGTAATAACAAAATGTGTTGAAATACTTATATTAAGTATAAAAATACTTTGGTAATTTTATAGTGGATGGACAGAAAGATGCCAGATTGAGTTAGATGAATCATTTTTCTAGTAATAAATACATTTTTGATAGTTCAATGCATTGCAATGATTGAGTATAAAGACTGAGTTAGACAACATTTAGGAAGCATAATCAACAGGACTTTGTGTTTAGTTGATATAAGAGGGTACAGAAGGTGCTAAAATCATGGGATAGTTAGTAGGAAGTGAATTAAAATGGAAGAATAAATTTGAAGTGAAGAGTTAATGATAAATTCAGGATTAGACCCTACAAGTGATTATAGTTACAGATGAGCTTATGTTATCTGTAATAGCTGGGATCTCAGAAGACATATCTTGCTGTATTGATTTGGTGACCATTAGCCTGATATTGATGTTAAAATCTTAAAGGTGATATTACATAGAAATAAGGTATGGAAACCGATAAATCCCATAGTGACATCTATTCATAGCAACTCTTATTTATAGTTTCTCATTAAATAATAAACATGAATTTTCTATCAGAAATCTATTCTGCTATACTCTGAGTTCATGATATCAGATCAGATAGACTCTATCCCATTCAGAAATGGACCCTAATTGGTCTAAACTAGCAGTTTTCCATTCTGACTGGTCCTTTTTATTGGTCCACTAGACACAATCAGCAGTGTGTGGGTGTTTAGAGGAAAGGATGCTACTGGCATAATTTCCCTAGGGTAAGGGATGCCAACTGCCATCGAATGCTTAGACACTCCTGTGCAAAGAACTGTCCTACTCAAAATGGCCATTGTCAAACAGTGACCTACACTAGTCAGCATCCTGCACTCATTGTTATGGTCCTCTCGACAGGAATTTGAATTATCAGAGCCAACCTGTGGCTGAACATTTACTCTGGGGCTTCATAGAGAGCCACCAGGCAGTTTTCCCTTAGGTTTATACTTGGAAGCTCACAGTTTGGCTCTGTTCTATTCTTCCTAGCATATTTTTTTCTAAAAAAAAAAAAAAAATGAATCTTATACATGGAGGAGGAAAATCAAGTCAATCCTGGAAAAAGAACATAAGTACATCTTGGTAACATATTTTGATTAACAAAGTGAAACTCAACCTACCCTTAGATTATTCTGTTACTTAAACTAATAAATTCTCTTTTTGCATAAGCCAGTTGAAAATATATTTTCTACAAAAAAAAGAAAATCTGAAAAGGAGCCATGAATAGAGAATCCCAGGGAATATAAAAATGTAAAGTAAAATCAGAATAATAGGATGGAGAGGAAGAAAGAACCAGAAATGACCAGTAACACAGAAGAACCAGGAGTAATAATTTTATGAAAACCAGGGGAGAAAAAAATTTAAAAAGAAATGGCCAACAGTGTCATCTGCTCAAGGATAATGAGACTTGATGAAAAAGTTTTATATATGGCAATAGAGAAACCAATGTCCAAATCTGCCAACTTCATTTCAGGTGCAGAAGCCAGATGGCAACTTTACTACAATTGCTTTTTGGACCCATCCAGTTATGTACCTACTTTTATCAAGACGTGATGAGATTACTTACACAGTACAAGGACATAAAAAGGATGAAGAATTACTGATATTAAATGTCTGGTTGAAATGTATACAGTTCACAAAAAATAATTACTTGAATCATAAATCCATACACTAATTCATATATGTATATATACCCTAAATATCGAATGCTATAACTATTATTCACAATTATAGTGATGGGGGGGTTAATGACAAACTATTTTTATGAGGAAGTTAATGTAACACTAAGTGGAGTCAGCTTGGGAAAAATTTTTATACCTCGATTTCATATAGAGCCTTCTCTTTTCCCCATTGTCAAACACATTATTTTTACTGCTCCTCCAGTGATGTTCCGGCTCACTCATGCAGCATGGAAATTAATGTTGAGTTGTCACTTGCTTATATAACCTTGCAGTAAATAAAGAATAGCAGATGGCACATCCTGAGATGCAAAGGAGGTTATCTTAGGGATGGGTTGAAGAGAAACTGTTTCTATGGGACTCTGAAAGAGTACTTCGCTTAGATTGAAAAGAGAGTAAATGAGACATCAGAGAAGGAAGACAAAACTTCAAGAAAACAGGATGGAGAAGAGTGTGACTCCAAATGATAAGAAATAGATTATCTTTCCTAGTGATTGATCTGTGGGTGAACCCACAGATGAGTGAGCAAGTCAGGTCAACTATTTGCTGAGACAGCCACTGCCTGTTGTGGTTTGGGATAAGTGAGACTTCCCCAGGAGATTCTGATATGAACACCAGGGAAGTTAGAAGGGCGATGTGCAAGCAAAAATGGCATGATCCTCTAATACTAAGCAATTGTAAACTAGGTCAAACCCACACATAATCAGGAACTTTGTAATTATGAGGGAGAAATATGTCGAAACTCATACTGACTAGGGAGTTAATGATGAATTATATTAATTAAACTTATTAATATAATCCTAGGGGGTCCTATAAGTTAACTTCTTGGAAAATCAAAACCTGGGGAAAGTCATGCAAGAATGCACCATAAATATTTGAATCTGACATGATGTTTTAATAGCAGAGATCTCCCATATTGCTCCATGTATAATTACTCAAATTTTAGACTCTTCAATTACTGTCTTCATTGACAATAGTTTCAGAGTTACCATCCTATTTGTGCACATTGTTGAAAATAAAGTAATGGTGTATTCCTCCTTTACTATCCAATTGTATATATAATTCAGGATTATTGCTGACAAAGAATAACTTCTGAAAAGTTTATTACTTGAAAAATTAACAGGACACAAAAACCTATAGTCTTTGATAATTTCTCTGTTGTCCTATTTGCACTGAACTTCCCTACCTACCTCATGGCCAAAAGACCTGTGTTACACAGTATTTGCATCAGATCCACTGGCAATTGCCCTGTGCAGCCCCTTCCTCCATCACAGCTTGAGCATAGTTTATTTAGCATTTCTTTCAAGTCCTTTTTCATAACAGAAGTTGTTTGCTATAAAATCTATGCTACGTATCGTTACAGAGCCCTTCATTAGAACTACATCCACACACACGACACACACACAAAAGTGGATCAAGTTTTACTGGATAATAATGAAAAGAAATAAATACTTATGGGAGTTAAAAGGAACCACTCTCCCTTTCTGATTATTAAATATCCAGAAACTCTGGTACGTGTAATACATGCTACCTTGTTTCTGGAATTGGGATATGGGGAAATGTTACCTCTATTGCTAAGAGACAACTCTCAAGTCCTGGGGAAGGTTCATGATAGAGGCCCATTGCCTGAATCCCATTGCTTCACTTGCCAATTCAGGAACACATAAACCAAATCATCAGAATTCAGTTATATGTGGGAAGGCTCCCCGATCTCCATTCTCTCTTTAAATCATCACAGCAAATTATCATTTCATTGTTACAGGACAAAATGGATTTCCTACAGACCAAAACTTAACACACAGTTGAATCATTTAATGATTTCCATTACCTGCTTATTATCTCTTGAAGTGAATTTCTTTACTAAGACTTTAATACCGAGTTCTGTCCCTGTTATTGTCACAGCCCATTTATTTTATGAACTTGCTTTCTGTCATGTACTGCTTTGGGAAAGTCATAGGCATACCATAAAAATACATATATTTTTTTTGTATTTTGGGTCCTCTCAGAGGCAGATACTGAGCCAAGAATTCGAGTGTGTGTAATTTATTTAAAAAGTACTCCCAGGAGATGCTAGCAAGTGAATGTGAAACAGGATAGAGAAGTGGGAGAAGCCAAATATGCCTGACACTATATGAAGGCCTAGGAGTAAATAAGGCCTAGGAGTCATTCTTCTTTGAGACAAATGAGCAGGATGTTTGTACTCCAAGTTAGGTAATCATTAGCTAAGAGCATCCATAGGAGGAGAAAATGAACATAAAATTCTAGCCACTTCTGATCCTCTGTGAGGGGGCTCTAATGGCCCAAAGTTATCCCCCAATGAAGTTTGTAGGGGCAAGGAGTTAGTAAAGCACACAGGAGCCTGGCGGGAATGATGGCATGCAGGACTGGTAAAAAAGGATCAAAGCCAACCTGATGAAGCAGAGCTCTGGAAAGGTGGTAAAGAGCTCCCCCAGAGAAAACCTACTTAACTGATCAAAATTAGTAAAGTACAATCATTTAAAATCTCGAGATTAATCAAAGGGCCCTTCTAACAAACTACAACAAAATCTACAGAACTAATTAAGAAGAGTGGGGAGTCAGGGACTCTGAGCTGGGTGCTGCATTCATCTCTGATGGCTACATGGTGAAGAGCTATTTCAACGGACTGAGCAGCCATGGGGCAGCTCCCTCAGCTTCAGGCTGTGGTAGAGTGATTCCTAGTGGATGTGGCATATCCCACCTGGCCCTATCCTGAAGAAGATCTATGCTGCACTAAATTGAGGCATGAAAGGGTAGAAAGGGATCCATTGGCTTGAGCCTTATGTTTGACATTTGAGAGGTATGAACAACTTGGTATTTATAAGGATTGTGGGACTGTGTGGTAGATGCTAATAAGTGTCTCTGATGCATTATAATGAGTAGATATGAGTTTCAAGACAGATTACCATCATCTTAAAGTAAGCTATACAAGACATGTAGGGATCCATGACTACATTTTTTTTAAGAGAGAGATAAAGGAGGGAAGGGGTAGAGAGAGAGAGAATTTTAAGCAGGCTCCCCTGCTACCTCCCCTGCTCTCTACCTCACAGCTCTGAGATCAAGACGTGAGCCTAAATCAAGAATGAGACACTTAGCCGACTGAGCCACCCAGATGCCTCCTATGACTACATTTTAAGAGACTCTCATCACCTGCAGCTGGAGAAGTGACAGAGCAGAAAGCAGGCACAGTACTCAATAGAATGAGCAGTCGAATTTCAGAGAAGACAACATGTTTAGGCTGTGCAGATCCCTTCATGCCAAAGTGAGGGCCCAAGAAAAGAGTAGTCCTTCTACTTGAAATGGGGATATCTCAGTAGAAGTCTAAATGTCTTAATCCCTCGACTTTCTCAGCTTGTCTAAAAAGTATGCTTGTAAAAGGAAATTGTCATTATTGATTAATTCAAATGACTATTATTTTCTATAGGTTAGGACTTATGGTTGGAAATGATGTTTCAAAATGGTCTATTATCAACAGGATTAATGGATCCCAGTAGAGCAGAGGCCAGATGGCAACATTTAACTGTCAGAGGCAGGGTGGATGTAATTACCATATATGGTGGCATATTTGGAATGACAACCAGTTTGGAATGGTCAGGAGCTTACAGAGATATATAGTAGTGGCTAAGAGACTATGATGCTCTTACAGGCGATATAGATAGGCACCCAGCCACATTATCACTTAAGGTGTGTAATCTAATCCAAAGGACATGAAGAAAGGATTAACGGAGAGCAGCCTCTCCAATGGAACGTCATGTGACATTTGGATGTAGTTTTTGCGTATAAATCCTGCCATCTACATGAAACCATAATACAAGGTTATCACAATGAGCAAAACCTGAGGACTAACACACACAACTGCATATCTCTACTTGGATACCCTCTGTTTTGAAGAGGAGAAACAGAAAGGCAGGCAGACCAATCCCTGCCCAAGAACTTTTCCTTAAAATATTTTCATACTGCAATAAGAGCAAAGACATAATACAAATAACACTCTTTCTGGGGATCCCTGGGTGGTTCAGTGGTTTGGTGCCTGCCTTTGGCCCAGGGCACGATACTGGAGTCCCAGGATCGAGTCCCGCATCGGGCTCCCTGTGCATGGAGCCTGCTTCTCCCTCTGCCTGTGTCTCTGCCTCTCTCTCTCTGTCTCTCATGAATAAATAAATCAATCTTAAAAAAAAAAAAAAACAAATAACATTCTTTTTCAGTGAGCTCTCAGATCTTATCTCTATCCATTCCCCCTTTGGATGCTTAAAATATTGGAAGAGGGTGATTTTTGAGAACAGAAAAAATGTTTGAGTGTGTTTTAATCTTAATCTGTTTAAACTACAGTGAATTTTATTATATTAATCCAGAAAAATGCTACATGTTGAATGCATGAAACATTCTTTCTTTATTTTCACTCTAAAAACACTTTATTTCACTCTAAACACACATTCCTCTATAAACAGTAATAAAGGATTGACATCTGTGATGGCACATTGTACTAACAATACTTCAATTATCTACTTTGATGATTGCTACTTATGTCTTTACAAAATGCTTTACTCAAAATCTTAATAAGCAGTCCTTCAGACATAAAATTCATGTCTTCTCTCTTGAATAACTGGCAGCCACTTTGGTCGGAATGGCACATGAGATATCTTTTAAAATTTTTAATTGCAAATATTGTAAATATAAAAATTGTAAAAATAAAATATTTCATTGTAAATATAAAGTTTTAACTCCTTTATCTTGTTTATTTTTATCAATGCATGTTCACCTCACTTTGTCAGTGCCATAATCTATTTATAAACATTTCAAATTATCTATATTAAAGTGTTGATTAATTCAGTTTCTAAAAGATAGAGTTAATTTTCCTAGTGAAAAAGAAGTGGAGTGGCAAATACGTCCGAGGATTTTTTTTTAAGATTTTATTTATTTATTTGACAGAGGGAGCACAAACAGGGAAAATGGAAGTGGGGGGGAGAGGGAGAAGCAGACTCCCCACAGAGCGGGGAGCCAGATGAAGGGCTCAATCCCTGGACCTTGAGATCATGACCTGAGCCAAAGGCAGTCACTTAACCAACCAGGCGCCCCGTCTCAGGATTTTATTGATAAATTTCACTGCCAGTCATGTCAGTAAAGGTAACGCAATATTTATATACTTCCACATTTTTTATCTATAAAGAATAATAATCTATAAAATAACACAGTACTTTATGAAAAATCTTATTAAAGATATTTGAAGTGATTCAAAATAAATTTTATGGTTATCTGAAACTAAATTTAAGTGCTATCATGAGAAAGTTATTTTATAGCATTACTTTTTTTTACAAGATGATTGTATGTGCTACTTATGTTCTGCTTTAATTTTCTGTCAATAAATTCATGTTTCAATAAAATAATACATAATTTTCTACTAAAATATATAATACTTAGTAATGTTGCAACTAAATGGTAGCAATAAATAATGGAAACTGATGTGAAAATAATTAACCTGCAAATAAGATTTAGCAAATTGACTTATGGGAGTGGAATGGACATAATCCTGACTTATGACTTGAATGTGAAGAAGGCATTTCCACTGAACATATGCAAAACATTGGGAAATTGTTTAAGGTCTCTGGGCTTTAAATTTCTTTTTAACTCTAAAATTCCAAAATCTGGGTCACAATCATGTAAAGAAGGGAATTTTCTATGTGAAATATTTATGACTCAGATCAAAATGTGTACCATATCTGAGAAACTTGGAAACATCTGGAATCAAATTCTTTAATTATAAGTAAATATAACTTGGCCAAAACCTAAGCAATTTAAGAATGAACAGAAATAAGGGGGGGGGGGGGGGGCGGTTAGCAGCATTTTAAAAATCCATTCTTTTATTTTACCAAAGCAACCACCTTAGAAAAGCAACCCAGCCTTATTCTTTTTAAACATGCTAATGATAGACCACCAGGCAATGAGTCAATGCATTTCTTGTGGGAGAGTCCTTATTAATGGGATGATCTGAATAGAATGTACCTGGTCTGTCTTGGCTGCTTTATATCAAAGAAACCTGGAAATTACAGATTTATGGGGAATAACTTCCCCAAAAATATCAGGTAAGCTATGTAAGTCTAAAATGGTGTTGTTTCATGAGAAAATATTTTCTTTCCATATAAGTGAAGTGAGTACATTACTTGAAGATTCCACATGTGAAAATATTTATAAACTTTATGTGTTAAATGTGGGCCAGGATTTGATATAGTGGGAGTAGTAGTGGTAAATCTGGAGACCTTTTTCTGGGTTGGGTAAGCTCCTTGTGATGACCTGTATATATGAAATTATCAGTGATGCTTTATACTAAGTAAGTCATCTGATTCCTATGAACCTAATTTGACAAACTGGTATTATATGTTATTTCAAAATGCCAACAAAAAAGGAGTTTTCTATCTGAAATATAACTTACATTAAACAACAAATGTTGGAGAGGATGTGGAGAAAGGGGAACCCTCTTACACTGTTGGTGGGAATGTGAACTGGTGCAGCCACTCTGGAACATAGCGTGGAGGTTCTTTAAGAAGTTAAAAATAGAGCTACCCTATGACCCAGCAATTGCACTACTGGGTATTTACCCCAAAGATATTGATGTAGTAAAACACCAGGACACCTGCACCACAATGTTCATAGCAGCAATGTCCACAATAGCCAGACTGTGGAAGGAGCCATGATGCCCTTTGACAGATGAATGGATAAAGAAGATGTGGTCTATATACACAATGGAATATTGCTCAGCCACCAGAGAGGACAAATGCCCACCATTTGCTTCAACATGGATGGAACTGGAGGGTATTACACCGAGTAAAATAAGTCAATCGGAGAAGGACAATCATTATATGGATTTGCTCATATGTGGAATATAAGAAATAGTGAAAAAGATTATAAGGGAAAGGAGGAAAACTGACCAGGAAAAATTAGAGAGGGAGACAAACCATGAAAGACTCCTAACTCTGGGAAACAAAGAGTTGTGGTAGGGGAGGTGGGCGGGGAATTGGAGCAACTGGATGACAGGCACTGAGGAGGGCACTTGATGGGACGAGCACTGAGTGTTATACTATGTTGGAAAATTGAATTTTAATAAATAGTATATATATATATCATATATTTTCTGAATTATATTTATATTTATTGGCGTGAGGTATCAACAAAGATTACTGTTTCATTTCTTTTATACATCAAAGAAATATTGCTAGTAAGCATAGAGATGTTTGGGAAATATTTTTCCTAATAGTAATACTAATAGTTAATAATTTTTCCTAATAATGTTTATCAATCATACTAAATATTTGAACTACAAAGTATGCATCTGTTTTTATTAGCAATACAGGTGGTATTGACCTCAACAAACACGCAAACCATAGTGATCTTTTTCTACTATTATTTTACATTTCACCATCATTTATACAATGAGCCACTTAAATACATTCATGAAGTGATATAGGCAATTCTTGTTTATAACTACTACACATTAAATTGTTACTAATGATATAATCAATTGGGGGATTCAGTGATATTGAGGGAAAAGGAATTTGAGAGTTCTCCTGCTTTATACTTAACTCCCCCCTGCCCCAAAAAAAGACTTTATCAAGTTAATTATGACAGCTTATGTTCAAAAACAAAATGTAAAATGATGTGTTAAGAATGCCACAAGGATGGGGCACCTTGGTGGTTCAGTGAGTTGAATATCCAACTCTTGAATTCAGTGCAGGTCATGATTTCAAGGTTGTAGGACCGAGCCCCATATTGGGCTCCATGCTCAGAGAGGAGTCTATATGGGATTTCTCTCTCCATCTTCCTCTATCCCTCCTCCTGTTCATGTTGTTTCTCTCACTTTCTCTCTCAAAATAAATAAAATTAAAAAAAAAAAAGAATGTCACAATGAGGACCTGAGGTTATGTTTTATATACCTGAAATAGAATTCAAACATTATCCCCAGAACTCTAACACTTTAGATATGCAGGCATAGGAAAAGTTCAAATCTGTATGATACTCAACTAATCACAAAGTTTTTATATTTACGTATGCTCATAAAAATAGTCATCAAAATTAGTTCTCATTTCTTTCAGAAAATTAGTTCTTGAAATAGTCATTATAAGTCCTTATTTTAAAAAATAATTAAAATTTTAAAAATTCAAAAATATATGCTTGCAAATTTTGTCAAAGTTCCTTTACTCAGTATCAGCTTCGGTCAGTATGTATATAGGTAGGTTTATGTTCTGATTAATGATCTGATTAATGTTCATCTAGACAAAATATGCTTCTCACTAGAGTCATATTTTGGAACTTGAAATATATATGATGACTTTGAAAGCTATATATGTTTTATAAGTTATAATTGTATTCAGCTAGATGTCTTCTGACAGTTAAAGACGGGAAGTTCCTAAAACATACATACATATACATGTATATATTCAACATGTTTTTATACATAAATATATGTATTTAATGATGAAAAAATACTCAAAAATAGTTACAATTATTCACTCTTGTTTTAAGCTGTTTCAACACACAGAAGTAATAACATGGCTATGGTGCCAAAAATAAAACAAAAGCAGAAAGCAACTATTCTAAGAAAACTTGGTCAGGTCTTCTAAGTGTTGGTAGTTCTAAGGACACTTTTATACTCTTAAAGTTGACTGAGGACCCTAAGGGGGCTTCTCCTTGTGTGTCTTATATTTATCAATATTTATTGTATTAGAATTAAAATGGAGATATTTAAAAATACTTAATCTAAAATAACAATAAATAAGAATATGTTAACATAGGTAATATTTTTTAATGAAAAATATAGCCATATTTTCCAAACATACATACTGGAGTTTGTGTAATTATTTTACATTTTGGTAAATTCCTCTAAGGTCAGCTAGAGTCTCCAATCAGCTTCTCCATTTGATTTGTTGCAATATCACTGCCATGTAGTTTCTGGAAACCTTAAGTATATACTCACAAGGAAGAGTAATGGAAGAGACAAATAATACTTTATTATTGTTTGGAAAATAATTTTGACTTCTATGATATCTTAAATGACCTCAAGGACTCCTAGAACTCTACAGATCTTCCTTTCTTAGAGAACCTGAGCCTGAAATCATGAGCACCGAAGAATAGTTATTACAAAACCTCATCAAGTTAAGAACACTAGGCATGTTCTTAAATCGTATGATATTAGGGACAGAGAGTGAGATATCCTAGCTGATTTCCTTCTGGTGCCCAGTGACCCATGGTCATTGATCTATACTCAATTCCAAGAAATTAATATTAATATTCTCTAAGTTGTTTTCCTTGTATCCAAATCTATGATGTTTGGATATTCATACCTGACTATCCCTGAGTAAACTAACGCTTATTTTTCACTTTACTTTTGAATTTTTCTACCAGAAATCTCTAGAGCGCATGTAAGTACCAATATTGCTCTCTACCCTATTGTGGAATCTAGACAAATTCAGTGCCTGAGCAGGGCAGGTTTGTGCACCAAGAGGCAGACCATGAACAGCTATCAGTTCAGAAGTCTGTGTGAGAAATAAGCTTCCAGGAGCTTGCATTCCCACCACCTGCTTTCTGAACTCACAGCCAATGCTCCTGCTTGCAGTTACATCAATATCTAAGGAACATAAAGTATTCCATCTGCTCTTCTTCATCAAGGGGAATGAAAAGGGGCTATTTTTATGCCATGCGTACCATGCCTGTAATGCAGTCACCAGCCAAGACTGCTATCACCTGAGTAAGACTGACTGAGTTTGAACTGAGTGACTCACTTACCAGCGCTCTATTAAACTTACCATGCCTGAAATTTCTCAACTACAAAAGGAAGATAACGTGCCTATCAAATAGCACTGTTGTGTTAGAATATATGTGGCCCAGAGTCAGAGAGTAACAAATGTCACCTGTTTGCCGTACTTAGATCATTTCTAATAATATAGCTCACTACTATGTTAAATCTCACGGCTTTTACAGCTTTATTAAAAAAAGAAAAAGAAAGAAAAATTAATCACATCTTTCAGAATACACTTTGGTGGTTGGTATTTTAAGGACTTAAAATTGTGGAAAGGCAGATGAACAGGATTCTTCCTAATGTTCTGAAGAGGCTCAACATTTTTTCTAAGGGAAAATGCAACAAAACAAAGTGTTTTGTTGAGCAACAGATTGAGTAATAGCATCCAGAATTTGAAATTATTATTTTTCTTACCTCCATTCAAATCCCACTCAGCCATATCATTTAAACATTTTGCAAGGCTTCATTCCATTCGGTGGTATATGAAAGCATAATAGGTGTATGTTTGTGCTTATACGTATGTGCGTACTTGTGGGTGATGAGCAGGATTCACCATGTCAAGAAAAACTCTGTCCTGGTGGCTTTTATACTCGTGATTGCCATTTAAGAAAACTTTCCTGAACAAGTTCTGAATGTTCGCATGTAAAATGGGAAGTACTTGTAATCATGTCCTTCCTTGAAAATTAGAGAGATTTAGGGAGATTTAAAAAAGAAGATGCAGTATAGCATATGCATAACATATACTCAAAGACCTGTGAAAACTGCAAGAAACACAACCTAGATACAATTATCCTAACAAGTTATGTGACTTGCACTTATCTCTGCTTTATTAAATATGCTTTGATAATGATTGTGAATTTTAGTGAGCTAGTATGTGATTTTAATCACAGATTATGGTTTATTGATAGCTGGTACCATAGTTTATCAGTAATCGCATACAAATAGAAGTTTTTATTAATAAAGACTTTATAGCTTCATTTTGAACTAAAAACATGTCAGTGTAACTCAGAGAAACCACAAATTTACTAAGGAAAGCCTGGAGCTGGAATGGCTAATGCTTCAGAAATCAGGTTATAGCACAGAAGTTGGAGTTTGGCATATAATTCATACATATATATCCAGCCATCCACATATTTCACAAGCACCTGCCACGTATCAGGTAATACTAAACAAGAGACAAGAAACCTTGCCCTTGCTGAATGTACTCTTTTCTTGTGTGTGACAGGTCAAAGAGTTTATCCTGAAACAGAAGAGTTTCAAGAGAATCCTACCACTTGTGGAGGTCCAAGGTGGTCTAGTTATGTAGAAGGACATAATTTCACAAACTATTCTCAGTAGAAAAGCATGTCTTTAAAAAATTCCAAAAATAAAACTCAAGCTTAAAGATCATACTGCTGCATCACTGAAGTACTTAAAGCTTACTTTCAATTCCTAAAAACCAAATGTACAAAGTGAGCTTTGGTGACATTACCAGTACTCTTGTGAGACCAGTCCACTCAAAGAATTATCTATTGCTTTACCTTAAAAAAAAAAGTCACCCAGGGTGACTATTCCTTGAGAAGATGAAAGAAAGCAGCTTTTAGAGACAAGTGGAGCAAATGGCCACAAAAAGAAAGATGAGGTGCCAAAAGCATCAATGTTGTCAAGAGATAGGGTGACCCAAAAGATATGGAGGAGGCCTCCAGTGGAGAGGCATGATCCTTATCTGGGGAATTAGAGTTCATGAGGTGTGGTTTGGAACACAGATCCATTATCATTAGAACAGTTGCATTTATCCTATAGATTTGCATTAAAGATTATGGTGCTCTTTTTTGGGGGAGTAGGGTAGGATGAGAGAGGAGTAAGCAATAGAATCTTATATATGTTTGATCTTCAAAGAATGTTTATAAAAAACAACTTGTCGATATTTTAAAAATAAGAATGTTTGCACAGAATTCTATTTATTGCTTCTCTTGTTTTATCATTTCAAAGCGGCTTTTATTTTGAGATAATTGTATATTCATGCCTTTGTAAGAAATAATAGATTCTGTACACGCTTTACCTTGTTTCCCTCAAGGGTTGTATCTTGTAAAACTATAGTGCAACATCACAACTAGGGTATTCACATTGATGCAGTCAAGATACAGAACAGTTTGAGCCTCCCTGCCCAAAGAAAATCTCAAGTGTTCTTCTCTTATAGCCACATTCACCTTCTTCTCCCCAGCCTTAGCCCTGTCCCTAGCTTTGGCAACCACTCATCTGGTGTCCATTTCTCTAATGTTCTCATTTTAAGCATGTCATAATAAATGAAATCATATACTATTGAGTTTTTTTTTTTCATTCAGAATTTTTTCCCTGGAGATTCATTTCAGTTGTTGCATTTATCAACACTTAATTCCTTTTTTTCTGCTAAGGAGTATTCCATGGCATGGATATATGCAGCATTGTTAAAACACTCTCCTACTGAAGGCTGTCTGGGTTGTTTCCAGTTTGGGGCTTTTGTGAGAAACCACATTCATTTGCAAAGGTTTCTTAGGAATATAAATTTTAATTTCTTTGGAATAAGTGCCTAAATGCAATTGCTGATCATATGGTAAATGTATACTTTAAAATATTGCTAAGCTATTTTTGAGTGGCTGCATCATTTTGCATTTCCAGCATCAATGCATGTGAGTTCTAGTTTCTCAATATCCTCTTCAGCATTTCGTCTTGTCACCAATTTTCAGTGATATTGATAGGTATGCACTGATATCTCAGTGTGGTTTTCATTTGTATTTCCCTAGATTCTCTTCTATTGCATTTTCTTTTATATATTGTTTTATTCCTCAATGGCCTTGAGATTAATGATTTTTCAAATCATTAAAAGTTAACATTTTTTCAAAAGGAATGGGAAAAAAATACTTAAATGTCCAAATTGCTTGGTTTCAGTGGGAGTTCAAGTGATAAGCAGACTCTGGAATGAATGAAAGTGTTTGTTAATCCTGATAATATGGATCTTGGGTGGATACAACATTCAGTCCATAACAGATACATGTATATCAAAAGACTTCTCACATGAGTCTCCCAAACATGTGGTTGTAATCAACTCAGGTTCTATCTTAAAGGTCCAGACAAAGATGGCAAGGCTCTCTGACTTCATCACCCATCCTTTACCATGTCTCAAAAATATAATCTCAGATTCTTATAACATTTACCTCTTTGTTGCTCTCGAAACAATATATCTGTTAACATAGCCATTCTGCCCCCACAACCCTAGTTTTTAACAAGCCTAACATTCTCCACAGATACAATGATAAATGTAGGGACAGAATCAAAATGTCCTTACATTAGTCTTTCTATTTTATGCAACTAGTTCTGTTTAAAAAACATTCTAACATAAAGACTCATTTTCAAATATTATTTAGGATAATCCCTATCCTATAAATTCAAAACCTGGAAACATCCTTTCCAAATCTTTGTTTCATTTTTCCTAAGGGAAATGTACTTTTGACTCATTTTCCCTATCTAAATCAGCAACTATCAGGGATCTTATCCTAATTTTATTGCTGAGATAAAACCAAGTATAAAGAAAAAATGAGCATGTAAAAGTAATAGGTGAGAGATTAAAAATTAAGGACTGATTGAAATAATTGTTTTCTATTGACAGAAGTTCCTGTATTGAGCCCATTTGAGCATGGATAGGATTTATCTGCATACTGGTTTAATTGAAATTTTGATGTTTTACATGGTAGCTGATTTTACAATTGCAAAGAGTAGAAATTGGCTTTGTTAATATTCACCTTCCTTATGTTTCAGGAGCTAAAATTTTGGATATTTGAGCTTTTAAGTCATGAAGTTACATCTGTTATTCTTCTGGTCTGTCTCTACTGCATTCTTTGAGCTTGTAACTTTAAGAGAACTACCTCAATGTATATAATCAATGGCAAGTAGTGTTCTTTTCTTCTTCACCTTTTTCTCACAGATCTCCTATATAGGGATAAAGACCCAAAAGGGGACTACAATTTGAATATACTCCTAGACCAAACACAAAAAAAATCACATAACCCAAACTGGAAACTGTCCTGGTTTCCCCAAAATGCTAATTCTGACCTTAAGCTAAACTTAAGCTTTCTTCCTGTCTGCATGATTTTACAGCTTCCTAAATAATTAGCTACACACAAATCAAATTGTGCAATGAAAACAAAGGTAAATTTCTAGTAACCAATCACAAGAGAAAATAGTGTACTTACCTGGAAGCATAGACAAAGTATTCATACACATGAAGAATAACAGGTGGAACCCCTGAATGTGATTTTAGACAATTAGAACAAAATAGTAAAATAAAAAGCTTGTAAAATCTATCTAACAATAGAAAACAAAGTGGCTGCCATGATCATTGGTACAGAACTATAATTAACACATGGGTGGCTCAGTGGTTGAGCATCTGCCTTCGGCTTAGGGCGTGATCCCGGAATCCCTTGATTGAGTACCGTATCCGGCTATCCAAGGAGAGCCTGCATCTCCCTCTGCCTGTGTCTCTGCCTCTCTCTCTGTCTCTCATGAATGAATAAATAAAATCTTAAAAAAAATCTAAGAGTATTACATATAAAGTTCCAAAACACATTCTGGAGTGGTCCCAAAAGAGACATATCTCAGTGAGTTAACTGGTAAATGTCCCTCTCGTCTCTCTCTCTCTCTCTCTCCTCTCTCTCTCTCTCTCTCACACACACAATTACCCTTGCCTGTGTGTACATTGTTTTCTTGTTGTTCACCTCCCCAAACCATGCTGAACCCAACCTTAGTGTCTTCATTCCTGAAAACTATGAGGTTTCTCTCCAGTTACTTTGCTGGGGATAGGGAACTATTAGTGAGACAACTAGAAACATTTCAGAATATTGGTTTCCTTCTTCCAACACTGCACTCTGTCTGATGGATAGAAACCCCTGGGACACAAGGTATTCACATCAGTGAGAGGACAACCCAGCACCAGTGCAAGACCAGGCTTGGCTGAGAGAAGCCCCTCATCTCTCAGGAGACTTAGAGGTCATGACTTCTAAGCTGAGTTGTAACTCTTGAAAGCTGTATTTCCAACCACTTTGAGTTTAATGTTTCCCTGTTTGTAAACAGTTTGTTTCTCACTCAGAAAATATTCATTTCAAATAAAGCTACCTCAATTTTCTTTTTTTTTTTAAATTAATTTATTTGACACAGAGAGAAAGAGAGAGAGGGCAAGCACAAGCAGGGGGAGGGGCAGAGGGAGAAGAGACTCCCTACTGAACAGGGAGCCTGACCCAAGGCTCCATCCCAGGACCCTGAGACCTTGACCTGAGCCGAAAGCAGACATGAGCCACTCAGGCACCACCTTAAATTTTCTCTTGACAAAATCAATAGTCATATAAACTAATTGTATTCCTTAGAAGAAACTATATCCTTTCAACTCTAAGATGGTGTAATCAATTATTTCCAAACCCTTTAAAGATACCTGTAAATATAGGCAAATGGAGCACAGACTAGCACTTTGGTCCTAGACACAGGTGCTGAGATACATAATGAGAGTCAGGCATCTTGACCCCTAATCTAATGCTTTAGACAACAGACCAGCTGCATGCTGGCAATCAGGCAATCACCTGTAGTGCTAACAGGCATTGAAAAAGGCCTCAAACACAGTAAGTAAAAATTATGTTGACATCTTTATCTAACCATTAACAGAAAGAGAGAATTTCCAACTTGTTCCCTGAACATTGCAAAGTGAGGACAAAAATATGGCATACAAAAGGGTAGGGGTGGAAAGAGAGATAAGGGAGAGGAGGTTCAACTGGAAAATACTTTGAAAATGAATATGCTTCAAAATTATTAATATGAAAGAAAAAATACTTCTAGATCACTTAGAGAATATACCTAAAATTGTCTAAGAATTGCATCTCTTCTTTCTCCAGATATTACAAAAATGTATTTATATAAATGAACAACAAATACAATGCGTGAAGCAGAGTAAATATTTAAATAGAACAAATCCTATATCATGACACAATCAGCAAGTTTGCTATTATTAGCCATAAGTTCCTGCACCAGCACGGAATACCTCAACTCAGGAGGGAATTATGGAAACATTTATGTAGGAAAACATCTTTTAGGCTATACCTAAGACCTAAGACCAAATATGCAAAGTACAAATCTTATATCCCAATAGTGAAATTAACACAAAGTCTGTCAAGGAACAAGGTATTTCCTATTCTCTGAAATTCTTAACTACATAGGCTATCATAGAAGACAGTATGCATGTCTTTAGAGTGATCCCATTATAACAAATATGAAAAATATTTGAAAACATAATTTTATTGAACATGTCATAAAGATTATAATACATTAAAGGAAATAAATTACCTGCAAGGAATAACCCTGTGGTATGTTGGTGGACTATTTTCCTCGTCTGTTGATAGAAAAACTCAGAGTTGGAGATCCCTGGGTGGCTCAGCAGTTTAGCGCCTGCCTTTGGCCCAGGGCGCGATCCTGGAGTCCCGGGATCGAGTCCCACGTTGGGCTCCCGGCATGGAGCCTGCTTCTCCCTCCTCCTGTGTCTCTGCCCCTCTCTCTCTCTCTCTCTCTATGTCTATCATAATTAATTAAATAAATCTTTAAAAAAAAAGAAAGAAAAACTCAGAGTTATATTTTATACATATAAAATTCCTACCTACAATAGCCAGCCAAACTCAATTAGATTCTGCAATGTCATCATTTGTAAGTAAAGTATTTCCAAATATATTTAATGATGAAGAAAAATTACCAAGATATATATTACACATATTACAAATATGTAATTTCCAAAATGTAACTTTTATGCTACAGCTGAGCCTATATTTCATAGGGATATGAATTAATGTAAAGCAGAAACCCACACAAACACAAATACACATACAGGAACTGAGGATACAATTTCTCCTTTCAAAAAGTAGCAATCATTCTTTACTAAGATTCCTTGCAAACATTTTTTAAAAGAGAGAGACAAACCAAGAAACAGACTCTTAACGATAGACAACTCCTTCCAAGAAGGGAGATGGGGGTGTGGGTTAATAGGTGACAGGAACTAAGGAGTGCGCTTGTTGTGAAGAGCACCAGGTGTTGGATGGAAGTGTTGAATCACCATATTGTACACCTGAAACTACCATCACACGGTATGCTAACTGGAACTTACATAAAAACTTAAAGTAACCTTCACTTCCTCTTAAAAAAAAAAAAAAAAAGGAAAATTGTCAAAACAGAAGAAGCAACGATTTTTTTACGCTCCAAATGTATTCACTTGAGATAATAGAACATGTGTGACTACTTGGTCCTCAGCAGTTTTCTCCATCTATAGGAAATATGTTCCAGAAACAGAAAGCCAAACCATACATATCTCAGGAAAGTATTTTATTGCTAGTGGCAGTGTAGTCAAAAGTTTTGAAACTCTGCTCATTATGTGAAGAAAGAGCTTAACAAGCATGCATGAAATACTGTACCTCCTCTAACTAGCTTCCCTTTCTGGATTTACTGGGTTTAATGAATCATTTAACAAAAACAGCCTAACTACCCAGGCATGTAAAAGTCAGATTCATTCATCACCAGAGAGCCTTGACCACAGGGACAATGCAGGGATATCTTACAATTTGGAATGAGAATTCGACCATTTCTTACAGGCACAACCTCCCACAGTCCAAGTACTGGTAATGGTTACATAATGCATTTTTGTCCTTATCTGTTACCTTTTACACATTTTTTTTCCTTCCTTTCAGAAAAAAAAAAAAATCTTGTCATTTTGTGGCAAGCTTCTGAAACCTAGGGTGCTACTTCGCCATACATTATCTGAATGGTAAATGAATGTATGAAGGAGAAAAACACAGGGAAATATGAAACAAAATGGATATTGATTTTGGTGAGTTGAGGCCCTAAATACCTCTGACTAGGTCGAGGACATCCCAGGTAATACCATTATGAATGGAACTGTTACCAGGTTCCCTTCCTGACCAGAGTCCTTTTTCCAACATAAGTTGCTATTATAAGTTGAACTCTTCGTAGAATGATAGAGAACAAACCTCTTCTCACAACATAATTATAGCAGGACTGATAAACCTAAGAGGGTCTGCATTTACAGGGAAGAGAGAGCGTAGGCAGATCATGCTTTTCCCCTTACTGATGCATGTCTTATCACATGAAAAGCAAAACAAAACAGAAATCGCTTTCATTTCACTAATGTAGGCATCAGAAAAGTTGAATTATTATCATATTCCTGCCAGTTCCTGTCCATAGGCCCAGGAAAAGGCAGCTAATCTCTCTGGGCTTCAGTTTCTTTGTCTCTAAAATTGGGATATTAATTTTGACATCTGAGGGACTGTTTGAGAATGAAATGAAATTTTATTTCTGAAATCGACTTGAAAACACTTAAGTGCTATACAAATCTAAGTTATTAAACTTTTAAAGATATGAGATGAGTTGAAGCTGACAGCTGACGGAGGTAGAAATGGGTGTTGAATATTTATGTTAAACCTAGAAATTTCTATAGCCAGAAGTGCAAGAGAGAATTATTATCAAGTGTGCTCCTAAGTTCTAAGACTGTTCAAAATGACATTTCTGCCTGGCAGCTACAGTGGAACTCACCCAGTAGATTCTTCAGGGAATGGTTTACCCTGGTGTCACCTCAACAAGGTGACTGAAAAATTAAGACAGAAACATAGTCAATGATTATCCCCTCTTGTTTATCTTCTGGCTCAAATGCCAGGAGTCTGCATTGGTCAGTTAGTTGATTCACTCATCCCTTTAAATCCACAGATGATGCATCTAGACACAATTGTAGTTTCCAGCTTCCAATTTAGGACTCTGCCTTTGAATCCTCCCCAGTAATAACAGCCATCTTCCCATACAAAGACAAATACTGTTTAAAAAAAAAAACTGGGGAAAAATGACTGGGGTGGAAAAGCAGGAATTTGAACATTACATAGTGGAAAAAAAATACATTCTGTCCTCACCATCCATAACAACAACAATTACAACAACCCACTGGGGTGGAAACAAACTGAACTCTGGGATCAGAGACCCAGGTCATTGAATTAGCAAACGTACAACTGGAAGAGGGACCAATTCCTTCCTACTTTTCCTTTCCTTCCTACTTTTCCTTTCCTTTTTTTTTTTTTTAACATTTTATTTATTTATTCATAGAGACACAGAGAGAGAGAAAGAGGCAGAGACACAGGCAGAGGGAGAAGCAGGCTCCATGCAGGACGTGGGATTCGATCCCAGGTCTCCGGGATCACACCCTGGGCTGGAGGTGGCACTAAACCTGCTGAGCCACCAGGGCTGCCCTACTTTTCCTTTCCTTTCTCTTTTCTCTCGTCTTCATTTTTCTTCCTCTTGCCTTTTCCTTTCCTGCCAAATGTCTAACTCCCATCCCACTCTGTCCAGTGATTTTTCTTTAATGACGTTACGTTTTCTCTTTTTCTTTGTTATTTGTCATTATTTCCCCTCCTTTCCCCATTCCTTTTTTCTTTTGACTTACATGTAGAAATTATTGTGTCACTCTGGAAAACAGGGTGGAGTTTCCTCAAAAAAGTTAAAAACAGAGCTACTCTATAACCCAGCAATTGAACTCCTAGGGGTTTACCCCCAAGATACAAATGTAGTAATCTGAAGAGGCACCTGCACCCTAATGTTTATATAAGCAATGTCCACAATAGCCAAACTATGTATTGAGCCCAGATGTCCATCGACAGATGAATGGATGAAGAAGATGTGGTATATATATATACAACAGAATATTACTTAGTTGTAAAAATGAAACCTTACCATTTGCAATGATGTGAATGGAACTAAAGGGTATTTTGCTAAGTGAAAAAAAGTCCATCAGAAAAAGACAATTATCATCATTATACTCATGTGGAATTTAAGGAAAAAACAGAGGAGCATAGAGGAAGGAGGGGAAAAATAAAACAAGATGTAATCAGAGAGGAAGAAAAACATAAGAGATTCTTGACCATAGGAAACAAATTGAGGGTTGCTGGAGGGGAAGAGGGTGTGGGGTGGGAATAACTGGGTGACGGGCATCAAGCAGGGCACGTGATGTAATGAGCACTTGGTATTATATACAGCTGATGAATCACTGAACCCTACTTCTGAAACTAAGAATACACTATATGTTAATTAATTGAATTTAAATCTAAAAAATAAATAATAAAAATAAAGAAATTTTTGGTTCTATCTACACTAGACTCTCTTCAATGGAATTATTCTCTGATATAAAGAAAGAAGTTTCTGAAGAAGATATAGAAAACTAGGGATCCCTGGGTGGCGCAGCGGTTTGGCGCCTGCCATTGGCCCAGGGCGCGATCCTGGAGACTCGGGATCGAATCCCACGTCGGGCTCCCGGTGCATGGAGCCTGCTTCTCCCTCTGCCTGTGTCTCTGCCTCTCTCTCTCTCTGTGACTATCATAAAAAAATAAATAAATAAAAACCTCATGTCCAAAGATTTCAAAATCTTTCTGCTTGAAGGAATTCCAGAGGACTTCTTTTCCTGAACCATTGTCAACACAAAGCTACATCAGATGGAAAAACTGAAGAAAATGGCCAGAGTGTTTCATGATACTACTTCTGCTATTGCCAATAATCCCAATTCAAACCCACAAAGGTTAGTTGACTGTATAGATTTTGTTGTGACAAATAAGAAAAGCAAAATTCAAGTGGGTTCCCCTTAGGAACAGATCACACATTTTCAGAGGTGCTTTAATACCTGCACGAGGTAAGTCTTCAATATCCTATAAAAGTTAATAAAGAAAGAATATAGCTCTTTCCTGCACAAATTCCCCTCTAAATTCAGAATAATGATTTATGCTTAGAATATACATTAAGTCTACTGGACTCTAGGGTTACCTTAGTAGACTAGCAACCATGACACCATAAAATTACCTGTAGAGAAATGTAAAAAATGATAATAATTCATGAAGTGCCTACCTGTGAACCAGGGACCAGGATAGTTTTCCATATATCATATCTAGTTTAATCATAACACCTGTCTAAGAGAGAGATATATCTCTACTTTTCCAATGAAAACAAGATTATTAAGGTGAATAATACTTTCAAAGTCAAAACCCAGAAACCCTTGGATAATGACACCAAACAATTCCTGAGTTTATTCCCTTTCCATGATATGTAGCCTTACCTCTAACTGAGAAGAAATACACAAAAACTGTACATTTATATGGTTTGATTGTTGGTTGCTATTTTATTTGACAACAAAAAAATAGCACTAATGAAGCTCCTAAATGTTTAATCACATTTACTTAAATTACTCCTTTCCCTTAAGATATGGATACTGAGGGGGGAAATTACATATAAGTAGAATACATTTGATTTTGTTAAAGACTTGTGCTTTTTTTTTATCATTGTTCTTCTGTCATCATAACACTTTAATTTTTTTCTCTCATCTGGCATGTTTCCATGCAAAAATACTGGTCCTATAAAATTATAAAACAAACCAGCTAGATGACAATGATAAAAATGTAGCATGGAAAAAAAATGTAGTATGGTAAGAGTACTGTTGCCATAAGAGCTAGATCCATCTGAAAAGTAATGATACAAAAGAGCAGTGAGAAAGGTTGCTATCTGTGATCAGGTAACATGAAGGAGCCTTTCTCAAATTTTAAGTTGACTAAATCTAGTTGCTTCCAAAACAAAGTCATGCTTTTAGAGGTAGGTGGGTAAATTCATTAATCTTCTGTTTTACTTTACTTTTTTTTGTCATAAATGTGTTAGCAGGTTCTACAAATCTTCTAAGCCCACTTCCTTGCTGTGTATCCTTAGCAGCGTTGTAGCAGGGCATCCACCCATGCATGCTCACCACTCAAAAACAATGAGCAAAACTTCAATCAATTTTTCCTGAAATTCATCAGAATATGGAGGACACAGGTATAGAGGGAAGACAGGCAGTTTCCATAGAATTTTTAAATGAAATAGGCAATAGATTAACTAAACACAATGCTGTTGTGTTATTCTGTGTAACAAAGAGCCAATGCTTAGTAAATTATTTAAATATACACACACACACACACACACTCACACATAGAGAAATAGCTCCTTATCAAGGGGGCAATTTGATGCTTCTCAAGTCACAGTCTGGAGGACACCCATTTAAATGTTCATCAATATTGATTAATGAACTATAAATATAAAAATTCAGACACCAAAAATATATTTACTTTTACACTTGAGAGATGACCTACCTTAAAAAAAAAAAGGTTGTTTTGGAAAGAAATATTTTGAAGAATATTGACAGATCAAATATCAACTCATAGAAACTAAAAAGCCATTACAATGATGTAGTATATCGTTATAAAATAATATTTTGTTTCCTTAAATACATAATTGTGCTAGAGGTCAGGCTGGGCAGTTTTTTAATTGCTATTTTTGAACATTGATTACATAATAGAGTATAAAACATTTATCAATGTGAATTTTAAAATTTTATCCCTTGAGGGAAGTGTTTAACTCATTGATATATGAATTTATCAATTTCCATTATCTAAAAAGCATTTTGAATACTATATTTGAGGTGACACCCTAAGTTCCACTAAAGAAAACATATTTAATGCTTTAAAATTATACTTCAATGTTTTGGTCAATTATTCGGATGAATAAGTTTCCCCTGCATTTCATAGAATTCTCTGTTGCTGCTTTTGGTATATATCTGGCTCTTTTTTTAAGCTTAAAACCACATCGCTCAGGTTCTAGTAGCAAAGTTCTGAGATGGACCTTATGATTCTTTACCCCTGGCATATAATTTCCTCCATTTAAACACAGGAAGCACTGTGGATATGATGGGTTTCATTCCTGTGAATAGGTGGGTTGTGCTATGTGACACAGTGAAGGGGTTTTGTATATCTAATTAGGACACCAAATCAATGGACTGTGACTCAAAGAAGAGATTATCCTGGATGGGGCTGATGACCCTTTCTGAAAGAGGGGGTTTATTTATTACTTTTAAAGATTTTACTTATTTATTCCTGAGAGACACAGAGAGAGAGGCAGAAGGAGAAGCAAGCTCCCCACAGGGAGCCTGAGGCAGGACTCAATCCAAGGACCCCGAGATCAAGACCTGAGCCAAAGGCAGAAGCTCAACCGCTGAGCCACCCAGGCACCCCTGAAGCACAGAGTTTAAAGCAGGAGGTCAAGTCTGCTGCTGACAGGGAAGGAAGCTACCACCTGATGAGAGAGGCATCATCCCATGTTCAAAATTCTACAGAGCTATAAAACATTACATTTTATACTCTCATGGTAATCTGCACTGTCCTTTTCTTGTTTTTCTTGGTTCTTATAAAAAGATGGTAACTTTTGCAGTTTCTCTTAATACTGTTGGAATAATCACATTCACAAATATATCAGAAACTTAAATATAAGTTTATATGTTGATACCGTTGTTGGTCACTCCATTTGTGGCCAATAATAATTTTAATACTTGTCCAATTCTTCAAAATTTACCTTTTGTCTTTTTTAGTTATAAGGTCTTAAAATAGCCCCCTACCTTGATGAGTTAGCACTGGGGAATACTAAGATCCCCCAGACTTGGGTGCAATATTAATATTGCAAGATCTAACTGTTCAAAGAGTGATTTATCTTAATTTCTGAAAGCAGCCACATCTTAAACTTACTTATCTAAGCATCTAAGAAATATTATAAATGGGAATCAGAAACATACATATGGTAATTCTTTCTAAAAAGTGATTAATGTTTTAGCACATTTTGAAAGTAAAAGCATAATATTCTGTTCTAGAATCTCTCACTCCACGTTCTACCCCATTTTATTCCATCTCTGTATCTTTGTTTTATATATTCATTCTAATCATCTAACAGTGATTTTTCTGGAGTTCAATATAAAAGATTTCCTTCAATTTCAACTATGATGAGAAAAAAATGTATAATTTCTATCCTATTTAATAAGCTATTGATTTTATTTATTTTTATCTTTCACCATATGTATGTATTAGACAAATTTTGAATTATTGGGTTTTTTTTTTTTTCATTTTGTTGTTTCATCATCTGGTATCCTGTTTTGTTGCTGGAGGTTAGGTTGCATCAATAACTGCATGGTTGCTGAAATGATGGCATATTTTAAATTAATTTGAAAAATCAATTTAAAGTCATATGGTGAAAATTACCTTATTAAACTTTAATGACAGCCCTATAGATAGGTGCGAAAACTTGACCACAGGTAACACAGCTATTAGATGAAGGAAATAGGAGCTGATACAGGAAGTGCAACCTCAATGTATCATGCTCTGTGACCGCATGGTATTAGAGTTGGATCTTATATAGCCTCTGAGGCATGCAAAGAGGTTGAACTCTATTCTCTCCACAGGGAACCTCAGTAAAGTATAGGAATGACTGGTTCACTCATCTTACAGTTCATGGAACACAACCAGTGCTTTCAGGCAGGTTGACATTTTTATTTTTGGTTTATCCCAAGTTCTAAATCTGGAGAAGATAAACATATAAATAGATACAGAATGACATGAGGTGATATATATAGAAAAGAGAGCATGCATGAACATTAATGAAGGAGCATCAAGACATATGAGTGTAAAAAAAATCAATCTATACACTTTAAAACTAGTGAGGGTCCTACAAAACTTAAATAGAACTCAGCTGTTTGTGAAAACCCTTGTGCTGAGCTGTATCTCAGCCTTTGGGAAATAGAGTATTTTTTTGGTGTTTTAAGTGTGCTTGTTTGTTAGTTGGTAACACTTGACTATAACTGGATTTGGTATTCAAAAGAGTTATAGAGAAAAGAAAGTCAGTATAAGTGATGGGGCTTGTGAATCACTATAAATTCTGTTAAATGATTTCTTATATTTACTTGAAGAAACTGTCTTAAAGGGTATAGAAAACAGTACCTTATTTTTAAAAAAATAGTTATTTATTATGAGAGACAGAGAGAGGCAGAGACATAGGCAGAAAGAGAAGCAGGCCCCATGCAGGGAGCCTGATGTGAGACTCCATCCCAGAACTCCAGGATCACACCCTGAGCCAACAGCAGACACTCAACCGTGGAGCCACCCAGGCGTCACATGGTATCTTACTTTAACATAAGTTAAAAATTACTTGGGTAGTTGATGTGTAGAGAAACATGGGAATCACTGAGAAATTAATACAAAAAAAAAAAAAAGATGCAGTACTTGGTCTTGAAAATCTTGCAGAAAATTGTTATGTAGAAATAGCAAGAAAATAAGTTTGAAAATCTAATATATGGAAGTAAAAAGAATCACACAGAAGAGAAAATCATGATATCAGACATGGGAAAAAACTTGAATCCTCTCAAATTTCTTAATAAATGCTCTTAATGCTCTTAATAAGCATATGCAAGGCACATTCGTGTTGTAGAGCATGAAAATATATTACCTGATATCACATAAATATATGTCATATATTAGGTAATACACTGATGATATACATAAAAACACATATGAATTAATATACACTATATATGTTAATTAGAAACACATTTTTTAATTGAAGTATAATTAACACACAGTGTTATATTAGTTTCAGGTGTACAATAAAACAACTCAGCAATTATGCATATTACTCAGTGTTCATTAAGATAAAGGTACTCTTACTCCCTTTATCTAGTCCACCCACGTCACACCCACCCAAAACCTCCCCCCTGGCAATCACCAGTTTTTTCTTTGTACTTAAGAATCTTTCTGCTTTTTTTATTTTGTTTCTCAAATTCGACAGGTATGAAATCATGTGGTATTTGTCTTTCTCTGATTTATTTCACTTAGCATTATACTCTCTAGGTCCATACATATTGTTGTAAACTTTTTTATGGCTGAGTAATAGTTCATGCATATTTCATATGTATGTATGTATGTTTTTAGAATTTCTCTAGTCATTGTTTTTTTTTTTAATCTCATGGAAAAAAATCTAGTTTCAAATAAAACAAAATTGGAAGCTCTTTAAGAGCAATTGACTACATCTACACATCTCTATTTTGTCTTAATATCACTTATCAGAAGGAAAATATATATGACTTTCTATTTATAAACACATGTGTACATGCAAAATACTTAGAAATTCTATTTTCTAGAAGTTTGGTTTTGATAAAAGTCTTTATAATTCATGTTGTCTATAACAGCGACATCTTATAGGAAGAAGTTTCCTAAACTTAAAAGTGGTAACATCTTTGACTATTTACATAAGTTCGATGCAGTGTATATTATCATATTTTTAAGTATATGTTGTAATCTTTTTCCTGCATGATATTTTTAAAAATATGTTTCTGTCCAAAGCAATCTTGAAAGGAACAAACCTGGAAGTATCACGATCCCAGAATTCAACATATACTATAAAGCTGTACTGATTAAACAGTATGGTACTAGCACAAAAAAGACTCAGATCAATGGAACAGAACAGAGAGCCCAGAAATAAATCCATGTTTTTGTGGTCAATTAATATACGACAAAGGGGGTGAGAGTATAAAATGGGAAAAAGACAGTCTTTTCGACAAATGGTGTTGTGGAAATTGGACAGCTGCATGCAAAAGAATGAGACTGGATTACTTACCCACACCATACTCCAAAGTAAACTCAAAATGGATTAAAAACCTAACCGTGAGACCTGAAACAATAAAGCTCCTAGAAGAAAACACACACAGTAATTTCTTTGACAGTGGCTATAGAAACATTTTCCTGTCTCCTCAAGCAAGGGCAACAAAAGCAAAATTAAATTTGGAACACTAAAATAAGAAGCTTCTGCACAGTGAAAGAAACCACTAAAATGACAAAGCAACCTACTGAATGGGAGAAAATATTTGCAAATGATGTATCTGATAAAGGATTAAGATCCAAAAGATACAGGAACTTCTATGAATCAATACAAAAAAAACCCACAAATAAGCCAATTAAAAAATGGGTAGAGGCCTGAATAGATATTTTTCCAAAGACTTACAGATGGCCAACAGACACAAAAAGATATTCGACATCACTAATCAGGAAAATGAAAGTCAAAACTACAATGAGATACCACCTGACACTTGTCAGAATGGCTAAAATCAACAACACAATAAATAAAAAAAATTTGGCAAGAATATAGAGAAAAAGGAACCCTCCATGCACTGTTGGTGGGAATGCCAGCCAGCTGGTGAAGTCACTATGAAAAACAGTATGGAAATTCCTCAAAAAAAAAAAAAAAATTACCATATAATCCAGTACTTCCAGTACTGGGTATTTACCCAAAGAAAATCAAAATACAAATTCTAAAAGATATGTATCCCTATGTTTATTGCAGCATTATTCACATTAGCCAAGATACAAAAGCAATTAAAATGTCCATCATAGATGAATAAAGAAGATGAAGGGTTGTATACATTTTGAAGAATAATGACAGATCAAATATCAACTTAGATAAGTTAAAGAGCCATGACAGTCATCTAGTATTTACAACAAAAATAATATTTTGTTTCCCTAAATACATAAATGTGCTGTAGGTCAGGCTATACAGGCTTTTCTTACTGCCATTTTTTGAATAGTGATTACATATGTAATAGAACATGAACAACTTTTTTTAAAAGTACACTCCATGTCCATCATGGGGGTTGATTGAACTCACAGTCCTGAGATCAAGAGGTTGCGTGCTTTCCTGACTGAAACAGCCAAGTGCCCCAGAAAATGAATAATTTATCAATACGAATTTTAAAACTTAATCCCTTTAGGGAAGTGATTAACTCATTGATATGTGAATTTATCAACTTCCATTATTTAGAAAACTTATTTCAAATATTAAATTCAAGGTGATACTCTTCTACTATACTCTCTAAAGAACACATATTTAATGCTTTTAAATTATATTTCAATGTTTTGGTCAATTATTTTGGGGAATATATCTCCTATGAATTTCACAAAACTGTATTTGCTTTTGGCATATATCTGACTCTTTTTTAAGTTTAAAACTACACCACCCAGTCCATGGTAGCAGACAGAGATAAACAGAGAGGTATTTGAACTGTTTCAGGTATATTTGACCTAAAATTTGTAGATAATAGTTGCTTTAGTATTAAACCAAAAGCTTCCAAGCTATATCTCCTGGATGAATTTGGGAAACCTAATATATTTCTAAGGCAAAATTTAATTCATAACAAGTTAATAAAGTTAATTACATATATATCTAGTAATTAGGAATACTAAATATCTGAAATTTTACTAATCCTCAAATCATAATAAAAAAAATAAAACTTCCAGTTTAAGATGTCAGATTGATCACATATGAGTATTTATCTCCAAGATATGTGGAAATTATATGAAAATATTAGTATTTCATTATAAACTCATAATAATAGAGAAGTTGGAGACCATCAAGTTATAAGATAGTTTAACACATGTCTAGGATTTGATGGGACTTAGTGGAAGTACAATCCCAGAGACTTCACAGTTAAGACTGTAGCTCTGAGAGGCAGAGGAATCAGGAAATGCCTGGGGAGAAATCAGTCAGGGGAGAAATCGAAACATTGTCTAAGAAATTGCATACCATACTTCTTCATAAAAGACTCAGCAATTGGACATCTACCATTCTGGGCAAGAATCAAAATTCTTTTTTCAAGAAATAATGCTAGGGGAGAAATACATAGATCTTATCTATACAAGTATATAGGCATTTTCCCCAATTTTCACACAAAATGAGAGCCCTCAAGTCAAGAGAAGCCTGACCTGTACACTTAATTCACAGTCAACCTTATATTGCCTTGTTCTTAAATATGAGTGGGCAGAGGATCTTGGGCTATTTGAGGAAAGCCTATAGAGCAAAAAAAACATACCCGTTTCCCCATCCCCCCAAAAGGAGATTAAAAACTCAAAAATAATATAATGATTCAAAGAAAAGTAGTTTAATAATAAACTAAAACAAACAAAAATCTCTAATTAGTATCTCAGAGGGACTTAATGTATTATATCATGAGACAAGAGGCTGTGGAAAGAGCTCTTGGATATTAAAAAATATAATTGCCATAATAAATTAAGAAAAAAGAGTTCCTGGAAACTGAAAATATGATTGCTAAATAAATAATTAAATTTAAGAGTTGGATAAGTGAAATTGCGACATTATCTCAGAAATGTGAATATAAAGAGATGGGGGAGAAATGAAACTAATAATTCCCAGAGAAAAAAAAAATAACTGCATGAAAGGAAGAGAACCATAGCAGGATATGTGGATGTAAAATAAAGAATCTGCCCAGGATGTAATAAGGTATAAACTCTTTATTGAGTGTCACTTTTAAAATCAAATACAAAGTACAAAATATAAAGAAAGATTTATGACATTGATACGCCAACATTTAAGAAATATATAATTAAGAAGAAAAGCACAATAAGCAATATTAAGATAAGTATGACCTCAGGAGAAGAGGTATATAGATAATAGATATAATGAACTATATAAGAATAAATAATATGAAGACAGTTCATTAGGAAAAATGTACAAAGGATCTGAACAAGTAAATCACAGATGAGAAATTCCAGAAGCCAATAACATGAAAAATGCCCTAGTCTTGCTGCCCATAGATCCTGTAACATAACTAACAAATCCAAGTTCCCATAACTTCCAAGAACTTAATCAGAGAACAGTTTCCAGAATAAAACTGAACTTTACTCTTTCTCACTCTATGATTTATAACCTGTAAGTCACTTGCATCCCATTCCTGGAATTATTCTTATATTGCAAATTAGTTTAAGCTAATGGCTTTTGGCTACTTTTCTCCTTCCTGAGTGATCTTAATCAGGACCAGATTCCCCATTAAGGAGATTGGGATGCTTCAGTGAAAGCTCTGGAACAGTCTGGAAACACCACTGCTATTTCTCCTCTTTGGGACTGAGGTGACTAGACAACTAGAGGACCTCTGAATCTGCTTGAAAACCTGGTCTTTTGGTTAAAGTACCTCTCACACCTTTATTATTTCATTACCATCACTGATCATGACTTTTATGTGTGAGATAAAGATACACCACTGGCTGTCATTGAGGGTGAATGGTGCTTTATTGTCCTCACCACTAGAGTGGTTGTAGACAACAAAGGCAATGGCCCTCTGACCTTACCACCCCATCTAATATTGAATACTGGTGAATCTCATAGTATCTGTCTTCTAGGGCTGCCATAACAAAATTTCACAGGCTGCATGGCTAAAGTAAAAGAAACTGATTTCTCACAGTTCTAGAGGCTGGGAAATGAAGATGAAGGTGCCACCACATGAAGGTTTCATTGTGAAGCTATCTCTTGGCTTACAGGTGGCTACCATCTTGCTGTATGCTCACATGACTACTTCTTCGTTCACGCATGAGGGGAGGAGATCTAGCAAGCTTTCTGGCATCTCTTATTAAGACACTAATTTGGGCAGCTCAGCGGTTCAGCGCCACCTTCAGTCCAGGGCATGATCCTGGAGACCTGGGATCGAGTCCCACATCCGGCTCCCTGCATGGACCTTGCTCCTCCCTCTGCCTGTCTCTCTCTCTCTCTCTCTCTCTCTCTGTCTCTCATGAATAAATAAAATCTTAAAAAAAAAAAACCTTTTTTTTTTTTAAAGACACTAATTTTATGAGATCATAGGCTCCTAAGGGCCTCCCTTGGGGTCTCATTTAACCTCAGTTATTTCCTTGGAGGCCCTATGTCCAAATATAGTCACACTGAGGTTAGGGCTTCAACATAAGAATTCTGAAAGGACACATTCAGTCTATGAGACTCCCCTAGGACTGTCTGGAATTATAATGATCATTCTAAATGACTTTTAACATAAAGTTGTTCATTCAGAGGCACACAAGTGGAAAATTCTCATGAGATTTGCTTTGCTGGGTAAAAGAAAGGATCCATATAATGGAGAGATCACCTTATTTCAAGCAGCTGTGCTAAACTCGTGTTTGTGTGCAAGTGTGAGTGTGAGACTATATGTATGAGTGTGTTATTGTGAAGATCAGCTCCCTGCATCTAATCCTTCTCTCCTCCTCGCAAAAGGAATATAATTAGGTTTCTCCAATGATAATGGAATATTTGTCTGAAGTCGGCTCCTACTTCTCCTAACACTGTTTTCCTCCATCTCCCACTCTTCCCTTCTCTTGGGAAATGTTGGAGATTTATTAATCAAAGTTTTATTTTCTGTCATTATGTTCGTATTCTGATTATTTATCTGAACTAGATATTCCTAGAGTTTCAAAACAATATGAGCTATGTAAAAAGCAGAACCAAAAGGAACAACAAAAACAAACTGAGGCTAAGAGATGCAATCTAGTTGCTCACTGCTTCCAAGATAAGTAGATCTCTGGTTCAAACAAAAAAGGGAAGAACATATAAAGATGAACTTAAATGTCTTTAAAATTTAGTTTATGAACTCAAAGGTTTATAAATTGCAAGCTCATGTAATATTCCTGAAAGACTACATGATGCCTTGGACTAATTAGAATAAGAAAATAGCAAAGGGTTAGAATACACTATTCATCTTTTATATTATATAAAATTAATGTCAATACAAAATGCTAGTTTATTCACTAACAGGGTGAAGCTTATGCTTTAAACTTTTAAAACTCCCTGCACTGATTTTAAGCCTCAAATTAGTTACCATTCTTTTCACAAATATTTTAGATTTTAAATACTGCAAAATTTGCAAGTCCCCCAAACCCACCCTCACTTCTGACATCAATTGCAAGTTTCGGGGTGTCCAAGACCATTCTCAGGCTCAGTACTTCACTCGAAGAAGGATGCACAGAACTCACAAAAGCCGTGATTTTCAGTGGTAGGGATTACTACACCAAAAGGACACAGATGAAAATTAACTACAGAAAGAGAGCCACAGGGCATGATCCAGGAGTCATTCAGCACAAGATTCTAGTTGTTCTTCCCAAGCTTTGGTGTTCAGAGTTTTTGGGGGTTCTGGTCACATGGACTGCCATGAATGTCTCCTTCACATGGCTGATGGCCTCCATCCACTCCAGAAGTTGAATTAATATGGGGTGATCAAAAGCCCCCACCATAAACCAGATTGTTAGCAGTGACCATCTGTCTTTAACCCAGGCCCCAAGTAAACAAAGACACTTATATCACACAAAACATTGCAAGGGCTCAGACTTCTGAGGAGTCAGGGGCAATAATCAATTCTTTCTCTGGATGATGTTAATCCTTTACTGCAGAAATATATAAGAATGCCTTTTACCAAACACAATTTAAATAAAAATTGTTTTCTTAACAGATTACTACCATAAATTCTTATAATGCTAAAAAAAAGAGAAGGGACTTAATATTCGGCAAAATCATATTTCCTGTCTTTTAAAGTTAAAACAATAGATTAATATATGCTTAATTAAATGAAAAAAATCTTTGACTATGTGGACAAGATCAAAATAGGAAGAAATACTAATTCTAATCACTAATGTTAACTTTAAACGAACTTTATTCTTAAAAGTTTTAGAATGTGCGAATGCTTTTCGATGATTATATAAGACATATATACATACATACATATAAATACATATAAACATATATACACATAATATATCTACATGAATATATATACATCTATGTATATATAATATACATACTATAAAATATAGTATAAACATGTTACAGCTTAAGATGGGAAATTTTATATAAAATATTGATATATTCAATATGCTTATGAAGTTAATTATATTGAAATACTTAAAAAGCTGAAACTAAAAGTTTGCTATTATAATCTACTAACATGGTTATATATTTGTGTATATTTAAACACATACATATAATGGTATATTAAGATCATAAACCTAAAGTAATAAAACAAAAAGAAAAGTAAAATTAAAACCCTGAGTAAAAAAACTGGTTCAATGTTAATAATTCATTACATTCATAGAGAAAAGTTTATACACCTTTTATTTCAAAATAATACTGGATAACATACAAAAAAGTAATTTTTTTCATATGAAATGATCAAATTGCGGCTATGCTTAGACAGCAAAAGTCCTTAATTTTTGAAGAGACTATATTCTGAGAATCATCATTCCATATTGCTGTGGTTTTCCAATTACTTCTTACGTTAAAAAATACAACTTATGCTCATATGTTTATGCTATTTGCACTGTCAATTCTTGATTTTACCTTTTCCAAATTCAGAAAAACAAATCTATAAATTTGCCATTTATACCTAAAACTATCTTTGGATTTCAATCAGATAATGAATGATTTCTTCCTTTACTTTAAAAATGGAAAGAGAGGGGCTCCTGGAGTGACTCAGTCAATTAAGCATCTGCCTTTGGCTCAGGTCATGATCTTGGGATCCTAGGATTGAGTCCTGCAGGAAGTCTGCTTCTCCCTCTTCCTCTACCCCTCCCACCCGCTCATGCATTCTCTAATAAATAAAATATTAAAAACTAGTAATAAAATGGAAAGATAATAAAAATAGTTTTTGGCATTATCCAATTTTTAATTAAGTCCTAACTATTGTGGGAATTCTTTGTATACCAAATTTAACTCACAATGGAAAAAAGCAACGTGACAAGAGAAGCCCAGTTATCATATTTTTACTATATATATAAGTAAAATATGTTTGTATAAATAACTTCAGTGATTGCATATCTTGAATTAAAGAAAAAAGCACATAGGTTATTAATAGATTTTTTTTTTTTTTATTGGTGTTCAATTTACTAACATACAGAATAACACCCAGTGCCCGTCACCCATTCACTCCCACCCCCCGCCCTCCTCCCCTTCCACCACCCCTAGTTCGTTTCCCAGAGTTAGCAGTCTTTATGTTCTGTCTCCCTTTCTGATATTTCCCACACATTTCTTCTCCCTTCCCTTATTTTCCCTTTCACTATTATTTATATTCCCCAAATGAATGAGAACATATAATGTTTGTCCTTCTCCGACTGACTTACTTCACTCAGCATAATACCCTCCAGTTCCATCCACGTTGAAGCAAATGGTGGGTATTTGTCATTTCTAATAGCTGAGTAATATTCCATTGTATACATAAACCACATCTTCTTTATCCATTCATCTTTCGTTGGACACCGAGGCTCCTTCCACAGTTTGGCTATCGTGGCCATTGCTGCTAGAAACATCGGGGTGCAGGTGTCCCAGCGTTTCATTGCATTTGTATCTTTGGGGTAAATCCCCAACAGTGCAATTGCTGGGTCGTAGGGCAGGTATATTTTTAACTGTTTGAGGAACCTCCACACAGTTTTCCACAGTGGCTGCACCAGTTCACATTCCCACCAACAGTGTAAGAGGGTTCCCTTTTCTCCACATCCTCTCCAACATTTGTTGTTTCCTGCCTTGTTAATTTTTCCCATTCTCACTGGTGTGAGGTGGTATCTCATTGTGGTTTTGATTTGTATTTCCCTGATGGCAAGTGATGCAGAGCATTTTCTCATGTGCATGTTGGCCATGTCTATGTCTTCTTCTGTGAGATTTCTGTTCATGTCTTTTGCCCATTTCATGATTGGATTGTTTGTTTCTTTGGTGTTGAGTTTAATAAGTTCTTTATAGATCTTGGAAACTAGCCCTTTATCTGATATGTCATTTGCAAATATCTTCTCCCATTCTGTAGGTTGTCTTTGAGTTTTGTTGACTGTATCCTTTGCTGTGCAAAAGCTTCTTATCTTGATGAAGTCCCAATAGTTCATTTTTGCTTTTGTTTCTTTTGCCTTCGTGGATGTATCTTGCAAGAAGTTACTATGGCCGAGTTCAAAAAGGGTGTTGCCTGTGTTCTTCTCTAGGATTTTGATGGAATCTTGTCTCACATTTAGATCTTTCATCCATTTTGAGTTTATCTTTGTGTATGGTGAAAGAGAGTGGTCTAGTTTCATTCTTCTGCATGTGGATGTCCAATTTTCCCAGCACCATTTATTGAAGAGACTGTCTTTCTTCCAATGGATAGTCTTTCCTCCTTTATCGAATATTAGTTGCCCATAAAGTTCAGGGTCCACTTCTGGATTCTCTATTCTGTTCCACTGATCTATGTGTCTGTTTTTGTGCCAGTACCACACTGTCTTGATGACCACAGCTTTGTAGTACAACCTGAAATCTGGCATTGTGATGCCCCCAGATATGGTTTTCTTTTTTAAAATTCCCCTGGCTATTCGGGGTCTTTTCTGATTCCACACAAATCTTAAAATAATTTGTTCTAACTCTCTGAAGAAAGTCCATGGTATTTTGATAGGGATTGCATTAAATGTGTATATTGCCCTGGGTAACATTGACATTTTCACAATATTAATTCTGCCAATCCATGAGCATGGAATATTTTTCCATCTCTTTGTGTCTTCCTCAATTTCTTTCAGAAGTGTTCTATAGTTTTGAGGGTATAGATCCTTTACATCTTTGGTGAGGTTTATTCCTAGGTATCTTATGCTTTTGGGTGCAATTGTAAATGGGATTGACTCCTTAATTTCTCTTTCTTCAGTCTCATTGTTAGTGTATAGAAATGCCACTGACTTCTGGGCATTGATTTTGTATCCTGCCACGCTACCGAATTGCTGTATGAGTTCTAGCAATCTTGGGGTGGAGACTTTTGGGTTTTCTATGTAGAGTATCATGTCATCGGCGAAGAGGGAGAGTTTGACTTCTTCTTTGCCAATTTGAATGCCTTTAATGTCTTTTTGTTGTCTGATTGCTGAGGCTAGGACTTCCAGTACTATGTTGAATAGCAGTGGTGAGAGTGGACATCCCTGTCTTGTTCCTGATCTTAGGGGAAAGGCTCCCAGTGCTTCCCCATTGAGAATGATATTTGCTGTGGGCTTTTCATAGATGGCTTTTAAGATGTCGAGGAATGTTCCCTCTATCCCTACACTCTGAAGAGTTTTGATCAGGAATGGATGCTGTATTTTGTCAAATGCTTTCTCTGCATCCAATGAGAGGATCATATGGTTCTTGGTTTTTCTCTTGCTGATATGATGAATCACATTGATTGTTTTACGGGTGTTGAACCAGCCTTGTGTCCCAGGGATAAATCCTACTTGGTCATGGTGAATAATTTTCTTAATGTACTGTTGGATCCTATTGGCCAGTATCTTGTTGAGAATTTTTGCATCCATGTTCATCAGGGATATTGGTCTGTAATTCTCCTTTTTGGCGGGGTCTTTGTCTGGCTTTGGAATTAAGGTGATGCTGGCTTCATAGAACGAATTTGGAAGTACTCCATCTCTTTCTATCTTTCCAAACAGCTTTAGGAGAATAGGTATGATTTCTTCTTTAAACGTTTGATAAAATTCTCCTGGGAAGCCATCTGGCCCTGGACTCTTGTGTCTTGGGAGGTTTTTGATGACTGCTTCAATTTCCTCCCTGGTTATTGGCCTGTTCAGGTTTTCTATTTCTTCCTGTTCCAGTTTTGGTAGTTTGTGGCTTTCCAGGAATGCGTCCATTTCTTCTAGATTGCCTAATTTATTGGCGTATAGCTGTTCATAATAGGTTTTTAAAATCGTTTGTATTTCCTTGGTGTTGGTAGTGATCTCTCCTTTCTCATTCATGATTTTATTAATTTGAGTCTTCTCTCTCTTCTTTTTAATAAGGCTGGCTAATGGTTTATCTATCTTATTAATTCTTTCAAAGAACCAACTCCTGGTTCTGTTGATCTGTTCCACAGTTCTTCTGGTCTCGATTTCGTTGAGTTCTGCTCGAATCTTTATTAGCTCCCTTCTTCTCTTGGGTGTAGGATCTATTTGCTGTTTTTTCTCTAGCTCCTTTATGTGTAAGGTTAGCTTTTGTATTTGAGTTCTTTCCAGTTTTTGAATGGATGCTTGTATTGCGATGTATTTCCCCCTTAGGACTGCTTTTGCTGCATCCCAAAGATTTTGAACGGTTGTATCTTCATTCTCATTAGTTTCCATGAATCTTTTTAATTCTTCCTTAATTTCCTGGTTGACCCTTTTATCTTTTAGCAGGATGGTCCTTAACCTCCATGTGTTTGAGGTCCTTCCAAACTTCTTGTTGTGATTTAGTTCTAATTTCAAGGCATTATGGTCCGAGAATATGCAGGGGACAATCCCAATCTTTTGGTATCGGTTCAGACCCGATTTGTGACCCAATATGTGGTCTATTCTGGAGAAAGTTCCATGTGCGCTTGAGAAGAATGTGTATTCAGTTGAGTTTGGATGTAAAGTTCTGTAGATATCTGTGAAATCCATCTGGTCCAGTGTATCATTTAAAGCTCTCGTTTCTTTGGAGATGTTTTGCTTAGAAGACCTATCGAGTATAGAAAGAGCTAGATTGAAGTCACCAAGTATAAGTGTATTATTATCTAAGTATTTCTTCACTTTGGTTAATAATTGATTTATATATTTGGCAGCTCCCACATTTGGAGCATATATATTGAGGATTGTTAAGTCCTCTTGTTGAATAGATCCTTTAAGTATGATATAGTGTCCCTCTTCATCTCTCACTACAGTCTTTGGGGTAAATTTTAGTTTATCTGATATAAGGATGGCTACCCCTGCTTTCTTTTGAGGACCATTCGAATGGTAAATGGTTCTCCAACCTTTTATTTTCAGGCTGTAGGTGTCCTTCTGTCTAAAATGAGTCTCTTGTAGACAGCAAATAGATGGGTCCTGCTTTTTTATCCAGTCTGAAACCCTGCGCCTTTTGATGGGGTCATTAAGCCCGTTCACATTCAGAGTTACTATTGAGAGATATGAGTTTAGTGTCATCATGATATCTATTCAGTCTTTGTTTTTGTGGACTGTTCCACTGAACTTCTTCTTAAAGGGGAATTTTAAGAGGCCCCCTTAAAATTTCTTGCAGAGCTGGTTTGGAGGTCACATATTCTTTTAGTTGCTGCCTGTCTTGGAAGCTCTTTATCTCTCCTTCCATTTTGAATGAGAGCCTTGCTGGATAAAGTATTCTTGGTTGCATGTTCTTTTCATTTAGGACCCTGAATATATCCTGCCAGCCCTTTCTGGCCTGCCAGGTCTCTGTGGAGAGGTCTGCTGTTACCCTAATACTCCTCCCCATAAAAGTCAGGGATTTCTTGTCTCTTGCTGCTTTAAGGATCTTCTCCTTATCTTTGGAATTTGCAAGCTTCACAATTAAATGTCGAGGTGTTGAACGGTTTTTATTGATTTTAGGGGGGGATCTCTCTATTTCCTGGATCTGAATGCCTGTTTCCCTTCCCAGATTAGGAAAGTTTTCAGCTAGAATTTGTTCAAATACATATTCTGGCCCTCTGTCCCTTTCGGCGCCCTCGGGAACCCCAATTAAACGTAGGTTTTTCTTCCTCAGGCTGTCGTTTATTTCCCTTAATCTATCTTCATGGTCTTTTAATTGTTTGTCTCTTTTTTCCTCAGTTTCCCTCTTTGCTGTCAACTTGTCTCCTAGGTCACTCACTCGTTCTTCCACCTCGTTAACCCTCGTCGTTAGGACTTCTAGTTTGGATTGCATCTCATTCAATTGGTTTTTAATTTCTGCCTGATTAGCTCTAAATTCTGCAGTCATGAAGTCTCTTGAGTCCTTTATACTTTTTTCTAGAGCCACCAGTAGCTGTATAATAGTGCTTCTGAATTGGCTTTCTGACATTGAATTGTAATCCAGATTTTGTAACTCTGTGGGAGAGAGGACTGTTTCTGATTCTTTCTTTTGAGGTGAGGTTTTCCTTCTAGTCATTTTGCTCAGTGCAGAGTGGCCAAAAGCAAGTTGTATTGGGAAAAAGAGAAAAAGAGAGGAGAGAAAGAAGGAAAGAAAAGAGAAAGAGAAAAAAAAGGGAAGAAAAAGAAAAAAAAACGAAAAAAAAAAAAAAAAAAGAAGAAGAAAAAGAGAAAGAAAAAGAAAGGAGAAAAAAAGGGGGTGGGGGAAGGAAACAGATCAAAAAGCAAAACAAAACAAAAACAAAAACAAAAACAAACAAACAAAAAAAGAACCACCGGGGAGTATCTTCTGATTCTGTGTTCTTTAAGTCCCTTGGCTTCTCCTGGAAGTTGTCAGTCTAGCTGGTGTTCTGGGGGAGGGGCCTGCTGTGCTGATTTTCAGGTGTTAGCAGTTGGGGGAGCTGCTGTGCCCCTGCCTGGTGCAGGGCTCGGTGGGGGTTGTTTACCCCGTGAGGCCGCAGGAGGAACAGCCCCAGTGGCGGGGCAGCTCTGGAAACCTGGATTCAGCTCCGGCAGGAACTCCGTCTGCAGGGCCTGGAGGCTCCGGGCAGGGCCGCTGATGTGCTCAGCTCCGGGCAGGAGCGTCCTCGCTGTCCTGGGCCCTCCCGGCCTCTGCCTGTCCCGGGGGAGGCCGGATCCTGGGCTGTGTCCCGGCGCCCTGTGCTCCGGAGCCTGCGCTGGTGGATTCGCGCTCCCGGGCCGCGCAACCCCCTCCGCGGAGCCGCCGCCCGAGCCCCTCCGAGCTGCTCCTGGAACCGCGCAGCCCCCTCCGCCCGGAGCCTCTTCCTCTGCCCGAGCCCCTCCGAGCTGCTCCCGGGGCCCCGCAGCCCCCTCCGCGGAGCCGCCGCCCGAGCCCCTTCAGCTGCTCCGGGTCCCGCCGGGTCCCGCCGTGCGCGCTGCAGCCCTTAGGGAGCTCGGCGCACTCTCCTGGGCGCGCAGTTGCTGTTCGTGTCCCCGGGAGCCCGAGGGCATCCCCGCCCTCCTGGGTCCTGCTCCAACTCCCCGCGAGCCCCTTTCCCCCGGGAAGGTCGGTGCAGCTCCTGCTCCTCCGGGACGGGGCTCTCCTGTCCTGGGGACACTCCCCCGGCCTCAGCCCGGCTCCTCGCGGGGCCCCTCCCCCTCGGAGGCCTTTGTTCCTTTATTTCTTTTTCCCCGTCTTCCTACCTTGATAGATGCGCGAACTCTTCTCACTGTAGCATTCCAGCTGGCCTCTCTTTAAATCTCAGGCCGAATTCATAGATTTTCAGGATAATTTGAAGGTTTTCTAGGTAGTTTGGTGGAGACAGGTGATTTGGAGACCCTGCTCCTCCGCCATCTTGCTCCTCCCCTCTATTAATAGATTTTAATGCATAAATCAACCGAGGACAACTCGTGGCAATTACAGAGTGCTTCATGATATAAATCAAAAGGCCATGGAGATTTATCAATGGTCTCACTGTTTACAGTGTGTTTTTATTCCCAGAGTAATCATGAATGACAATTCTTATAAATCAATTGTGTGCAACATCCCTTTAGAAAAGATGCTACTATCTCCCATTTTGCTAATGTTGGCTAACATAATCAGCTATAATGTGCACAGAAAAATTGGCTGCAAGCTTAAATCAACATCAGCAATTTTACTTAAAATTGTTGAGAATGTTTCTGGCATGTCTTCTCCCTGCTAAACTAATAATCTTAGCAAAATTGCAAAAGTAGAACATTGGCAGGGATAAAGTCCTTAAAGTCATAGGAAGAGCTGATGAATGCTCTCAAGATTCAACTATCTCCAAAGGTCATGGATGGCATTCATGGAAATCTCAGGAGGGGTAACAATCTAGACTTTGACAACTGGCCTAAGCATACTACGCTTTAAACAAATGCTGGCCAAAGGAAGAACTGAAGGACTTAAAATATTGCACTGACCCTTGCAATATCTTACTTTCAGATGTTCCTTTCCACCCTTTTTGCTTAATCCGAATTGACCAACCACTGCTTAACAAGGGCATGTAGTCTCTGCATCTTGTCACATGAATAACACCTCTGTTCCCCCATAGTACCCAAGAATTTGAGCAATGAATGATTCTTGGAATAAGACTAACCCAAGACTACCTTTCCTCAATCCTAGTTTATAAAACCTTTATCTACTTACTTTCCACAAAGCAACCATCTTGAACTCTTCATATGTTGTAATGTAATAAAAGCTTAAGGATGGGACAGCCTGGGTGGCTCAGCGATTTAGCACAGCCTTCAGACCAGGGTGTGATCCCAGAGACCTGGGATCGAGTCCCACATTAGGCTTCCTGCATGGTGGCTCCCTCTGCCTTTTTCTCTGCCTCTTTCTCTGTGTCTCTATGAATACATAAATAAAATCTTAAAAAAATAAAAAATAAAGGCTTAAGGTAATATCTTCTGATTGGTCTTTCTCCTTCTACATTTGAGATCACTGTGTCTACTAGGAATCATTGTGTCATTTCCTCTACTAGGAAATATTTCAAGGTCTAAGATTTTTTTTCCCACTGCCTATAAGCAAGTAAACAGTTCAAGAATTACACTGAATGCTGCCAGAAGTCCTCCAACTACACGTCTAATAATCACCTGGTCAAAAGACTCCAGGTCAGCCCCAGGGTCCAGACCGTCCATACTGGTGTAACAGCTATACTGCATAATCTTGTGCACTACCTCGATTTGCAGAGCCTCATTTCCTGGTTAGCCAGTGCACTGGCTCTGACCTTTCACCACCCAGGCATCTCCTGGGAATGTGATCTTAGTCAAAGAAGGCAATCTCACCAAGGCTATCAGATCTCCCTGGTGTTTTATCCTTCACTCTACGTGCTGAAGGATTACAAAGGCCCATGGTAAGACCTGTATCTTCTAATCCTTTCTCCCCTTTACTCTTGGCTTTTATTACTGATCTTGGTTATCTGTAAAATGCCTTAACATGTCTGAAGGCTGCCACCAGATTTTGGCAAGGGGTTGGGTTCCAAACAGCTTCTCTAAGTACCAATGGCCTTTTGGAGAGCTTCTCATTTCATGCCACATCTTTGATATCCTCCCCACTCAAATCAGTGGTATTGAACTATGAAAAATAATAAATATTGAATTACGATGGATTCTAAGCAATGAGCACTTTAGAAAGTTTTGAAACAATGCCAGTCTCGTAAAATAAACTCAGTGCACCTAACTGGTCTTATTATTTACTAGTCTCTGTAACTAGTAGATATCACAAAACCTTACTAATCAATATACATATATGGATAATGTGGATAGTATTATTGACCAGAGTGTTCTCAGTTACACAGTGATAAAGTCACGAGGAAACATTTTAAAAGGTAGACCATAAGAGCTTGTCTCAGTTGTTCATGTTTCCAGAACAAAAAAGTTTAACTGAAACCATATTTTGAATTTACTAAGACAAACGACCCAATTTCTTTTCCCAAATCAAATTAGGCAAATTTACAACATCTGTCATGTGTTTATGTTTTGCATATCATACTGTGAAAATAGAGCATTGTAAAGTGGTGGTATCAAATGGTATGAGCCCACAATAAAACCAGGGACTTAGAAAAATAAAAGATGCATAAATTTCAACGGGCAAACAAAAATAACTCAGGAAAAAAAAAAGGCAAAATGATGTCTTTATGATGACAACTTGCTCTCAGTGTTTGAATAAGTGAGAAGAAAAATTCAAGTTCATGAATCTAAGGCACTTTGATGTAGAACCAGAAAAATTAACATAAGTTAACAGAGAACGAGTGTATCAGGAAAAAAGGAGTAAAAAGGAATAAACTTTATCTTTTAAGGAGACAAAAGAACATATGCAATAAAAGTAGCTGAGGGCGGAATGTGTATTATCTGTTAGTCTTAGGCAATAAAACCAGAGGCATAAAAGGGAAAAATGAGGATTCAGGTGTAAGCGTACCACTTACATTAATGTCAATGTGTAGCCTATTTTAAACACTGGCTCTATAAGAGTAATAAAAATCCTAATAATGACACTCAAGGATTACATCAATCCTTGCTTTTAGTATTGAGGGCATGTGGATGGCCAAGTCCTCTTAATAAAAGTTCATTCTTATAAAAATCTCAACAAGTTTCGATGTATCAGAGTAATACCAAGGACAGAAATTAAATTCACATAGATTACTCATTGCATGTCTAAACACTGTTTATGGCATGAAAATATATTCAATTACGTTTGTTTCATTAAATCATACATAATAGGAGTATGGAATGCCACATGCTTTGATACATGAGATTCCAAATTAAAAACCTTTCAGTCCTTTTGCTTGTCTTATCCATCTCTTAACAGTTGTTTGAAAAGCAGACATTCTTAATTTTGAAGAAGTCCAATTTAACACAATTTTCTTCCCCAGATTGTGATTCTGGTTACTTCTTAAAGAAATTTTTCTCGGTGCCTGTTTCTTCTTTTAAGAACACCAGTCATACTGGATTAGCTTCTAAAATTACTTTAGCTTCTAAAAATACTTTAAACATTTTAGAATATTTTAAATATTATCTTAGCTTCTAAAAATATCTTGTAAACTTTGATTCCCCCTCCTTTTAAATAATTTCTTAGATATTCCAATGTTTATTTTTCAAATGTAACTATTTAAGAATGCTTGATTAAAAGAGCAATTTTATTCTTATCTAATATGACTGAATGCATAAACTGTTTTAGAAATAATGATTATCCTAATATTGAGTCATCCAGTTCAATCAATTTATAACTAGTTATCAAAGACTAAAGATAATTCAAACTGAAAATGAATATAATTTAATGGCTTCTTTAAAAAAAAAAGTTCTGAATGGACAGCTTCATGTTAGGTGGAAGATAATTGTTTGGCTCCAATTATACGACCATAGGCTATTTTTCTTCTATACCTCGACTCTGCTTTCCAGAGAATTGACTTTGTTTTCAGGCTGTGTAGACAGACACCAAAAAAAAAAAAAAAATAGTTGTAGTAGTTTTCCAGTGCTTGAATTGGAGGAAATACCATTCTAACCATAGTAAAACTTGATTAGTGATGGATTTGAGGTGATGCAAATAGTACAGATATTTTCCTATGAGATAGATTCCTCTAAGACATGAAACAGATTTCTCAGATACTTGAATGTGAATTTTAATCCCATGGTGTATAATATACTTCCACAGGACAGAGGACACAAACTACATCATTTTAATATTATTAAAAAACTAGATAATATTTATATCCAAATTAAAATGTAAAGTCAAATACCAAATAATGCCGATGAGTTACATCATCTGACAGAAAGAACCATACACTTTTCTCAGTTAATTGAGCTAAATTCTTATTCCATGAGAGCCAATCAGCACATAATTGCTTTACTATCTAACAAATAGTGCTATAAACCTATTATTAATATTTATGAAATGTATCACTAGGAGAGTATAAAAAAACATAACAAGAGTTGTAGCCTCTGGTGAAGAGAGTATGGAACTGGGTACTACAGTTCTTTGACACATAGTAGGCATTTAATAAATATTTTCTGAATAAAGGGAAGTAGTAAATGTAAAAAATACACTAAATTGGGGATCCCTGGGTGGCTCAGTGGTTTAGCGCCTGCCTTTGGCCCAGGGCGTGATCCTGGAGCCCCGGGATCGAGTCCCACATCAGACTCCGGGCATGGAGCCTGCTTCTCCTTCTGTCTGTATCTCTGCCCCTCTCTCTCTCTCTCTTTCTATGCCTATCATGAATAAATAAATAAAATCTTTTAAAAAAATACACTATATATTGATAATATTTTTTAACTATTTTACTATAACTGTTTTAATCTTACTTATGGAAATTATAAATTACTAAACTTTATAAAATATTTATCTCATTATTGCTAAGACTTTCAGGAAAGGGTGAGTTTCTCTTTCATGAAGTTAAACTTGTTCCTGAATTGAAATTTTGACTCCAACAGTCAGAAGGATTAAATGCTGGGGTAAATTACCAGGGGGGGGCAATAGAATCTACAAGTCCGGAATAGTGAGTTCTATCTCAGGACTTTTAAATTGGGTGTAGGCCTGTCATCTCCAGGGATCTCCAGCACTTTGTTTCCAGGTGGAGAGCATCACCAGGGGTGAGTTACAACTTTCCACATCACTCAGCTCCTGTTTCATTACTCCCTGGTTTGTCTGTCAGGTGGGTGTATGATGATAAACATTCATTTTAATTAGGAAAAGATTACACATTGTCACAGAGGGAGATTTTTTCTTAATATCCTTACCCAAATCTCTTTCCACACAGAAAGAGTCCCCAGAACGTGTATGTATATACCAAGCAACATATATAGAAAATGCTGCTGGTTCTGTTTCTCTGGAGAACCGGAAGTAACCCAGATGATGTTTTAAATTAGCATATATAACCACTTTAATGAATGTTTTCAAAAGATTAAGAGGGATGATTCCAGTGATTTTGCAAACTTCTTGAATCAAAGGCCTGGACACTATGATCCTTTTTAAAAATCCACAAGTTTAAATAAATAAAAATTAAAAAAAAAAAAAAAAAGGGATCCCTGGGTGGCGCAGCGGTTTGGCGCCTGCCTTTGGCCCAGGGCGCGATCCTGGAGACCCAGGATCGAATCCCACATCGGGCTCCCGGTGCATGGAGCCTGCTTCTCCCTCTGCCTATGTCTCTGCCACTCTCTCTCTCTCTCTCTCTCTCTGTGACTATCATAAATAAATAAAAATTAAAAAAATAAATAAATAAAAAATAAAAATCCACAAGTTATTATATTACTAAACACAATATTTTCTAGGTTTAGCAAATATTTTAATTTTGTATACAATGCAAAATATTTTAACAAATGTTAAGAAGTATTTTCTGGGAAAAATATTGCATAAACATCACTTTAAAATAATGTTACCATTTTATTAACTATAAAACTAGTCCAAATCAACTATTAACTGCAACTTGAATCATTAAATTTACTGTTTCTCACACATTGTGATAAATATGTGTTTTCTGCAGTATTCCACTATACTGTGATGTATACTACTATGAAATATATATTTTGTTTACTTATCTTTATATCTATACATATATATATAGAGAGAGCATACACACATATTTATATCTTCTTATTATGCAGGTAACATAGCTCATGTGATTCTATGTATTCCTGAGGAAATTACTTCTTAATCTTAGTTTGGAAATTTATAAAATGAAGAGATTAAGTAAAAAATATTTTGAAAATTACTAAAATATATACTTACAGAATCGTTGCAAGGGGTGACATTAATATATGTAAGTCATCTTTCATGTTAGCTGGCAATAGTAGGCACTCTGATAGATATTCTTTCTATTCCATATCATTTAGTAGTGACATTGGAAAATTTTAGAATGGTCCAGAATACACCCTAGAAATGGTTAATCTATTGTAACAACTTACCAAAACTGTTAGACATACCTTGGATAGGTTCAACCGAATCTAACACTACAGGAAATAAAATCTTAGCAGAATCTGTTGGAGACATATATATTTTTTTAAAGATTTTATTTATTTATTCATGAGAGACACAGAGAGGCAGAGACATAGGCAGAGGGAGAAACAGGCTCCCTTGGGGATCCTGATGTGGGACTAGATTCCACGATCCCAGGGCCATGACCTGAGTGAAAGGCAAATGCTCAACCGCTGAGCCACCCGGTGCCCCTGTTGGAGACATAGTGGGGCAAATTCATTCAGAAATGCAGCTTGCTATACTGCATAACAGTATCAATCCCTAGAAAGCACCCTATTAGTTCTGGAATTTGCTATTGCACGTGATTTGTAGAATCACTCTTTCACTAAGTATCTCATGCAACAAATTGACTTCATGAACAGATCTTTCTCCTTCTTTTAGTTACCTAGAAAAGCTTTATTTTTCCCATTGCTCATGGATTTTTATTCATTGTATGAGCTACATTACTTATATGTTTGCTGGTGATAGAAGTCAAGATTTTAATGATAAACAAAGTACGTACATTATTTCTCTTTTTTTGCTATATTTTTTATTGGAGTTCGATTTGCCAACATATAGTATAACATCCAGTGCTCATCCCGTCAAGTGCCCCCCTCAGTGCCTATCATCCAGGCACCCCTCCCCCCCGCCCACTTCCCCTTCTATATTTAAGTTCATTCAGTTTAACTAGTAGTCTTTAACCTAAAGTTCCAATAGAAAAAAAATGCATTATGAGTCAAAGACTTAATTATATTCAAGCTCTGCTAATAACTCAAGTAACCAGGGATCCCTCGGTAGTTCAGTGGTTTAGCGCCTGCCTTTAGCCCAGGGCATGATCCTGGAGTCCCGGGATCGAGTCCCACGTTGGGCTCCCTGCATGGAGCCTGCTTCTCCCTCTGCCTGTGTCTCTGCCTCTCTCTCTCTTTCATGAATAAATAAATAAAATCTTAAAAAAATAACTCAAGTAACCAGTGTAAAGTGTAAAGAAGTTGTTTTATTTTCCTGGACCTGGCTTCTTCATATGTAACAGGAGAGAGTTTTATTGTTCAAACTAACAATCCAATTCTAACATCTATGACTTTTTATAGGGTAGAACTAGTTAGGATACTTAGGATAAGTCTAGAGTAAAATTTCAAGGCACCTGCTAATAATCCTATTTTCTTTTTTTTTAATATTTTTATTTATTTATTCATGACAGAGAGAGAGAGAGAGAGGCAGAGACACAGGCAGAGGGAGAAGCAGGCTCTCCACACAAAGAGCCCCATGTGGAACTCGATCCTGGCACTCCAAGATCACACCCTGAGCCAAAGGCAGACACACTCAAGTGCTGAGCCACCCAGGCATCCCAACAATCCTATTTTCAATTAAAGATGGTTGCTCTGTAGGTGAGCAGTAGGAAAGGAGAAAATGAGGGAAGTAGATGGAAAAAACCAACAGGATGAATGGATGGGGAGACAGGTTAGAGACAGAGGGAGAGACATGCAGAAAGATCACAATGTATTAAGATCACATTTTACAACAGGTAAGTCTTAGTTTTCAATTCTTTCAGTGAGACACAGACTTCTTAATCTCCTTTGGTTTTCTCTTCTATAAAACAGAGATAATTTCTCCCATAAGGTTAACCTGAAAGTATATATGTATATATACATACACACATATATGAACTAGTATGATTTTTTACTTTACTTTTAGCTCTCCTTTTTTTCTACTACATCAAAATAAAAAAATTCAGAACAAATTATAATTTAAGGGAAATATTTAAAAGATGATTAATGCTGGATGCAATATATTCTTGGGCAGCCAAATAAATGCTACATGAAATAAAGCAGCAAACGTTGAGCTCTTGGAATGGAGTTCTCCTTTGGACAGCAGCCACAGCTGGTACTCTGCAGTGAAAATGCCAGCTTCGGTGCGATTCGATTACATAAATTATCTATGCGAGTGGCACGGAGTTTATAAAATGTATGTCTTAATGAAGCACCTTAGGTAGCGCACTCTCACAGTGAGCGTTAGCAGGATTATTTATATTTAAACATTGTGCTTTTCATTTTTTAATCAGGAAAACACTCGTCTTTAGTTTCATGCAGTCATGTTTTTTCCAGGGTTCTACTTGTTAGGAATTTTCATGAGCTCTTCCAGGAGCTATAAAATTTAAGCCTCATTTCATTTATTTTATTGTTTTCAGTTTGGGATCTGTGTACCACCTGCATCAGAATCATCCAGAGTTTCTGTTAAAAATGCTGTGTCATGGGCCTCATCCAGACCCTGATTCTTGTTCTCATGGAAGTGTGCTGCAAAAATTTGGAATTTTGAACAAATTCCCAATGAGAATTTCATTTATAATCATTTTTAAAACTGCACACTTACAGTCAGTACAATATAGAGGGAGGAACAGCTAGACCAGTAGTTGGAAGACCCAAATTATCTTTGCAATTCTGCACGCTGTGATTCTATAAACATTGGCAAGTCCTCTTTGAGGGGGGTGGTCACATATTGCCATATCAACCAGAAGCCTTTTGGTGTGAATAAGTTACTTCACAAGCAAAAATATATGATTGCTAAATTCCAATCTATTTTCTCATCTGTAAAAACAGCCTAAACAAACTCTAAGGTCATTTTCTATACTAATATTTAACAATTCCAGCAGGTGAACATACTTATTAATATTCAGTGCCTTTGTATGATTGAAACTATTCAAATTATTGATAGCCAAGGAAGTCAGTTTAAATTTTGATCCAGAAGCATTCACCTTCAAAACCATAGCACCCATTCTTTCAATCTTTCCTTCTTCAAAAATATGTACTTTGCACCGACTATAAACCAGATATTCTCCTAGTTTTAGAGATACAGTAACAAAGACATGGAGCTTATACTCTTCTATGCTTTTACAGTATAAAATTGTACTGATAAGCTTTAGGCATTGCAGGCTCAATTGGTAAGGTTAGCTGGCTGCCCATAAAAGTGCATACTCCATGCTCTCCATGTTCTTATCTACAGATAGAATTCAGAGCATCATTAACATATATATTATAGGTGCTCTGAATCTATAAATAATGTGTGTGGGGTGGGGGGAGTAGGGAGTGAGGAAGATGGAGGAGAGAGAGTATGGCTTATATCTCAGCTAGGGAGAGCCATATGAACGTGATCTCTCATTAATAGGATGCATAACAAATCCCTTGGTAGGCTTCTGCGAAGGCTTTTAAAAGTGAGCACACTCTGTTGGCTGCATTTTTGCTCTTGTCATTCTTCCTGCCCAGAACACAAGTGAGATGCCTGAGCACAGAAAGGGCCATTTGCAGATAAGCTAACCATGACTGTGCAGAAAGACACAAAGATCGTGGACTGACCACCTTTAGACTTGTCATCATTCATGGAAAATCATCACAGGCCTGTCACATTTCAGATTTACAAAATAACCCAGAACTTTATGAACCATATAGTAGCAACTACAGTTGTACAAGTACATGAAATAAATCCAGGAATTCTGCAGCAATGACACTTTGGATCTCCAAAACAGAGAGGCATTCCTTGGCTTTCTGTGTTTCATAAGAAATGTGTGACTTTTTCCAGACATATAAAGTGTCTCGAGGTTTGAGGCCTTTTAAGATCCAGATGTTTCACTGCACTCTGATTCAGAAGTCTCAATAGAGACTATAGTTTCAAAATAAAACACTCTGCTTAACATAGTATTAAAAATAAGAAAAAGATTTTCCAACTTATATAAACCACACATTTTATATTTTTTCCCATTATAAGAGAAAATAATAATTATATAATAATAGAGTAATTATTTTAAACCACATAGAATATTTTTTATAGTTTAAGTGTTCATTATTTTATTAGAGAATTTATCTGTGAGGCTAGCAGCAGGCCCATTTCAAAATTTGAGATTCCAGAGAGAATAATAGCCAGAGTTACATTATGCTAAAGTCTGGAAAAGATGGGATACTTGAATTCAGTGATTTCCAGAAGCAGGAGGAAGTGTATAATATCTAGACCCACTTATAGGAGAAGTTAAGGTAACTAGAATTAAAGTTATGCTATTCAGCATTTATAAAATCTAAATTATCATTCATATTCATTCTTCAATAAAAACCAAAGCATATTCTAAATCAGTATTCAATATCCCCCAGCATATTCAAAATCAATATTCAATATATAAGTATATTCTTTCCTTCATATAGAATTGTGCATATTATAATTGGGCATATACTCCCTCTGCCCAGAGCACTTAATGCATCAGAAGTAAGTAGGTGTAAAAGGGCATTAGACTCTTTTGGGGAAATATGAAAGTATGGACGAACTTGGCCTTGGAGTCACAACTTCCCCCTTCTACGCTTAATTCTTTCTCTGGCTAGTGTTGAGCACATCACTTCACTTTGAGAGGTTTGAGGTTGAAAACTATCATTCTTTGCAGTCCTGACTAGGGGTGGCAAGGAGGCGTTTGGCGGGCCATCTTGACATATTGAAGATGTACTAGGAGTTAGTGAGGACCAATTTGTGGTTGATAACAATCTGTCAGGCACACATACTTTTATTCCCTAGAAGATAACACACGTTGGTATTTACCATGACTGAAGTAGATTACAATATTCATTGCCTTGGAGAAATATATGCTGTTCAAGACCTAGGATGCTATTTCTGGCAGTCTAGCCCCTCCTATTTGCTTTCAGCTGGACAAAGAGTAGCACTGATCTTTTGGGATGTACTGTGTGGTGTTTTGCCATTACAACATTCAAAAGATGCTGGGCCCCAGCAGGAAAATAGAGAAAAAAAGTTAGAGTATACACTGCCCAGAATATTGGCCTCCTCTTGGGAAGTGGAATGGTTTTATGGGAAAAATAAAGATGATACTTTGAAAGAAACTATTACAGGTAGAGTTACATGTGAAATGCCAAAGAAATAAAACATAATAAACATACAAACCATTTGTTTGATGCTGTGAAGTCCTACACAGTTATCAGGCACTTGGACAGCTCATGTCATTGTCAATGATCTGCAAGCTCAGCTGGTTGGCCCTGGGCAGCACCTAGAGCCATATATTCTCCAACATTAACTCTATCTCACCATTCAAATTCTGCATCTTAGGCTGGGTCAGTTATAGCTTAATGGAGAAAGACCTTATATCCCTTATCAAATGGAAGCAAAAAAGGCTACATTCACCTCTGTAATGTCCTAATGGCACAAATAAGTTGAATGAGTATGTGATTCAAAGTCTCATGACCTGTATTCCTACTACAATACATAAGTAAAGACAATATGAACACTCTACAGGCGAAGAAAAACATATAGGCCTATTTCACAGAAGATTCTACAACACACGCTGACAGTAGCTGGTAGTGGAGCATTGCATCGCTACCCTCACACTTTAGGTAGTGTCCACAACAGGTGTAACAACTTAAAGCAGCATACCTGGTTGTTACATACTTTGCTTGTAAGAAGGTATGGCCCCAGGAACAATCTACAGGGATTCTTGTGCAATGGCTAATGGTTTGGTAATGAATGAAAAGGGAATAAAAGAATCATTAGAAAGGATAGACATTGATGGGGATCCCTGGGTGGCTCAGCAGTTTAGCACCTGCATTCAGCCCAGGGTGTGATCCCGGAGTCCCGGGATTGAGTCCCATATCAGGTTCTCTGCATGGAGCCTGCTTCTCCCTCTGCCTGTGTCTCTGCCTCTCTCTCTCTCTCTCTCTCTCTCTCTCTGTCTCTCATGAATAAATAAAATCTTAAAAAAAAGAAAGGATAGACATTAAAAAAAAAGGACAGATATTGAGATTTCTAAATTGAGAGAGAATATTAATACATCTGCACCTCATGTAAATGTTTGCCAAAGAGAAATCTTAGCAAGAAAAGCAAAATAATCACATGGACCAGTTGACCCATTCTTTTGATGCCAGTATTTTGTTTTGTTTTGTTTTCTTAGCCACTCTCTCTTTGCCCAATGCAGCCATGTTGAAAGTGGCCACTGGAATAGGTATAGAAGTTATCATGGACTCAGCACCATGGACTTCCACTCACATAACCAGTCTAGCTACAGTCACTGTTGAGAGCCTAACTTGCTAATTGAAGAAATCAACACTGAGCCTTGATAAAGTAACATTTCTCTGGGGGGGTCGGTCAGCCCATAAAGCAGGTTAATTACACTGGATCATTTCTATCAATGAAAGGGACAGATCTGTGCTTTCACTAGTACACTTTCTCTACCTGTGGATTTGCCCTCTCTGTCCACTATGCTTCTGCCAAAACCAATGCTTGTGAAATTACACATCTCTACCTTGATATTGCATACAGCATTGCTTCTGACAAACTCATCTTACAACAAACGGAGTGAATAAAAGGGGCCTTTACTAATGGAATTCATTGGTCTTAGCATGTCTCCAATCAAAACAGCACAAAAGCAGTGGACTGGATACACTAGTGGAATAAACTTCTGAAGATTTGGTTACCATACCAGCTAGTGGCAATGTTTGTGAACCTGAAATAATGTTCTCAAGGATATGATATATGCTCTAAATCTCCAAGAACTTTATGATACCATTTCTCCCATGGCCAAGATTCATGGATCTAGGAATCAAGGGGTAGAAACAGTAGGTGTTTCTTCTATTACTTCCACTGACCAATTAGTAAAAATTTTCTTGAGGTTCTCCTTGTAAACAGTCTTGGTTCCCAAGGGAGGAATGCATTCAGCACGACACACAGCAATAGTCTATCAAACTGGAAGTTGGTACTGCTACCTGGGTTCCTTCATATCAATTAGTCAGCAGGCAAAAGAAAGAGTACTCTGTTGGCTGGAGCAATTGACCCTGATTTTCAAAGGGAAATTTGGTTGCAACATGACAATGATGTGTACATCTAGAAGCCAGGAAGTATCTTCAGGTGACTCACTAATATATTCACATCTTCTGATAAAAAGTCAGTAGAAAAAAAAAAAAAAGTCAGTAGAAAGCCACAACATCTGAACATAGGACTGTGAACACCCAATTCTTCAACTATGAATGCTTAGGTTACCCCATCAAACAAAGATTGGCAAAGGGCTAAGGTGCTTGCTAAGGGGAAAGGTAAATAGAATGGGTTGTGGGAAAAGATAGTTATAAATGCCAGTTAGAACTACATACATAAAAACAAGGACTATAATAATTACATATTGCATTCTTACTTTGATATAACAATTTTGGGCATAGATTGACTAATTATTTCCTTTCTCTCTCCTATTTCCTACTTTGAAATTCTAAATGTACTAATATTTAGACATATATCTCAACATTTAAGATACAAGGTCTCAAATGGGGAGTATGAGTCAGTTAGAGGAACGATCATCACTCAAATGGAAAAAAGGATTATCTAATTTCTTTTGAGGAAATAAGTATGTTTTCCATTTGTATCAATAATACTTGCATCATAGGAAGTTAGAACATGATTTTGCTTTTGTGTTTATTTGGAGATTTGATAAGGACAGAAGAAATGTACGGGGGGCCAAATTGACAAATGTGGTTTTTGCCCTTCGACAATTTTGCAAGCCGTAACTACATTCTACCAGAATTCCTCTTCTTGTGCAATTCTTGGTTAGGATTGGATTTAAGAAAAATACTGTGTTATCTTTAAGTGAGAATTGAAGTATAAACCTTTTTATGAGCCAAAGGTCAGTGTAGGGAGGCACACTCTGGGACACCTCACACATATTTTTGCTAATATTAGTTCCCCTTGTTTGTATAGACGTGACTTAGGCTTGCAGGTGATATCACCTTCTAACCCCCATGGAATATTTCTGACTTTGAATCCTCAGCTAGGTATGTGTCCAACTCTGGGGAAAGCTGCAAGTTTCTTCAGGTCACCCACATCATCCAGATCACAGATGATAAGAGAAAAATGTAGGCTCTAGTTTGTCCTTTAACTTTTCAGTTCAAACTTAGAGGTTTCAATTTATATTTTTTCAGCCCCAAAGTATGTCTCAATTGCTGACCTGGCCTACTGATAGCAACTTCAGGCCCTGAACCCCATGCAACAGTTACTCTGTATAGACATATTAACCAGTCCACACAGCAGAAGCCAAAACTCCTACGATAATTGCTTTTTGTGCATCATATACAGACTAATATTTCCCTCAACTAAACCTAATAGAGATTATCACTGATTTTTTTATTGCCTAATATTAAAGGGCTAGAAACATCAATCAGTTTACTTTTCTGAGTCTAATTCTGACTGTAAAGCTCCATTTTAGAGAAAAATGCAGTCTCAACTATGTTTCAGCACCAAATCCATTCTATGACTCGGAAAGTGGGAAAGAAGTGCTAGTGTTGCATACACCATGACCTCTGCACAATATACTCATGCAGCCTCATGTGATTGGTTCAGTTAAATGTAGGCTCTCATGGTTTCCTCGGGTATGGCTCTTGGGGCTGTAGCTATGAAGACCAAGGGCTCTTAAGAGTTCAAGGTCTACTTTTTCAAACCACAAGATCATGGACCTCCCACCCACATAGGACCCAGGAAACAGCACTCTGGTCTCTTTCACTTCTATCAGTCCTTTCAAAACCAATTCTCTCTTCAAATCAAAACCCCGATTTGGGCTACTTATGCCCATACCCTTACTGTGGACATTATCTAGCCTTTCTATCCCTTCTGACAAAAATAAATCATTTTCACCAAGACAAAACGCTCTTAATACTTCTTTTGGAACAAAGAATTTCTGGCCTCAAAGCCATGGTTGGTAATTTGAAAACAAAGGTCTAGAAAGCTTTCTTCTCTCGTTATTTAGGATGATTCAATGACACTGAACAAGTCTAAATCTCAGTGTATTATTATTATGGACAAATAGGTAGGTAGTTGGGTAGATAGTTATGTGATTTTCTACTCTTAGAGATCTTACAGTTTCCTGTAAGATCTTATAGTTTCCTCTATTTCTTTTATTGGAAAGAGATAAAATTCCATTCTTAGGTCTTTAAATTGGTATTATTTGCTTCCAACTCTGCTTGAGTGGTATTGGAAGAAATATTTACCTGTTTTCCTAGAAAAATTGCAGAAGTCATACCAACACACAAACATCCACAAATATAAGGTACTTGGAGCACAAATTATCTGCCTTGGGACAAAGGAGAAGAATACAGTAAAAATATATATAACAAAACCAATTGCTTCACATACCCAGAGCATTTTATCTTAACAAAACAAAACAAACAATAGGAAATTTCAGAGGGTCAACCTTAGTGTAATGGATAGGTCCCGCTTAAATTGAAATTTACTTTTTAAGAAGCAGGAAGAAGTATGTACAAGATTCTAAGTTCCTTTGGTATATTCAACTATGTCTATATATTCTAAATGCCTCAGAATTTTTATTCTTGACTTGCTTCAATTAATACGTATCATTAGTACGCAGATATATATACATACATATATATATATATATATATATATATATATATATATACTTAAATTGCTGCAATTAAGGCTATAAAAAGCAAGTCATTTGAAATTTCAAGGAAGATACAATATTCTATACAGCCACACATGCTAGTGACAGGATAGTCAAAGGAATAAAGTACTTGTAGAGCATACTTATAAGTGTTGATTAAGATACTTCTAAATATAAACTGATTTCAACGTCTGCCTGTGACTCTGAGTATAACATTCAACTCTTCTTAGGTGCACAGTTCTACCAACTATGGGATTCAGAAACCCAATATTTAAAATGTATTTTTAAAATTACCACACCCACTCTTCTTATTTAATAAATATGTAGCTATTCACATTACTCTGAACTTTTCATTATCTCTTCAGTACTCTATCATTAACCAGACAAATCAAAACAAACAGCTAACAATAAAAAATGCTACCATCTGCTTCTTGAATTTCCTTGACTCTAGAAACATCTCTCTTACATTAGACAAAATGTTCTCCTTCCTTCCACCTACCAAGCATGCATTAGGGCTGGCACTGTACCTGTAATGCCAGTCTGAAACAAGATTAGCATAAGAGTATTTATGGGAAGCAATCTTTCTTTTTCTGCAATAATTGGGTTTCATAGTAATAACAAAGCTCAGTAAATTACATATGCCAATGAAATATATTATCCATATGTGTGGAGGGTGTAGGAAAATCCCAAAATAAGTTAAAACAGAAAAGAAGTAAAGTGAGTTATTTTGTCCTGCTGTTATCACAGGCATAGCATACATTCTTTAGAGGTCCATTACCAAGAGGCAGACATAGATTACTGCTTTTGAGAAGAAATGAAGCAAAAATATGTGAGAAAGAGACCTAAACTCTTTCTAACTCGTATCTGCTGTTCTACATCAGGTGTGAGATGGAAGAATATAAGAAGGAATCCCTTCTGATAAAACTTATTTTCAGACTATCCAGAAACAATTTTAAAAAACGGAACAGATAGCAGCAGTATGTTCAAAGAAACAGCTTTGCTATGACTTCTCATAATGAGTGCACATAATTGACTTAAAGGAACCAATTTATTTCTACAAGAGAACTAAACAAATTGATTTCAGTTGATTGGCTTTTTCTCTAGACATCATTTTCTGCATATTTTTAAAAGTACAAATAAACAACTCCTTTAAAAAAATAACAGAACTCAGAATATCTACCTTTTTAAATTTCATAAATAATTCCAGCTCTCAAGTTAACTTAAAATCAAAAATCTTGTAAGTATTTATAGCTAGTAGTTATTCCATGCTCTTAAGTAGCCCAATATCTAAAATCAAAATTCAAATTTAAATACCACAATGATAATATTGATTACATTCATGAACAAGTTCTAAACACAGGATTTAACAACTCATGATCATTACGGCTTTAGTCATTACTATAGGTTGTACTTTGGGAATGATGCAACAGCCCTTTTCATCATTCACAAAACTAGTCAATTTAGTCAAACGATCTAATTCAAAGGCAGAAAAAATAATGAGCAATTTTTGAGGGGTGGGGAAGAACTTTCATTTATTTTAATTTATTCCGATTATTCCACAAAATGATTTCACATAGAAAAGTATGTAAATGATGATGGATAGTATAAGTTAAAGTGTGATTAATGTAAAAAAACATACAAGGTCAGAATACACAGTTAAGACTGGCTATAAATCCTTACCATGACAATTTATACACCTAACACAGCCAACTGTTTAATGCCTCGGTTACTTGACAGCCAACAGAATGTACATGAGATAGAAATAAATGGAAACTTGTAACTAGATTCCACTGAACTTTCTCCAGGAGGAGTGGAGGTAGCACTGGGACATAGGAACAATATAGTATGTTCTCAAGGTTAGCAGCAGAGGGTTTCAAGCATAAACATGTAATAACAGAGGTGGTCAAAGTAGACAAAGTAATCAACAGCTTACTCTTCCACTCTACAGAGGTTAAGAATAAAATTTTACATTCAAATACAGAATGAATCATATGAAAATGAAGGAAATTTTTTCTAAATAATAAATTCAAAAGATAAAGTCTCAGGTCTAAATAATGTCACCTAAGAGTACAGAATTGGATCCACTAGATTTTAGGAGCTTTCATTTTTCAGTATGACATTTTGTTCCTCTCTAGGAAGATCTAATACAAAGATCATAATCAGAAAATAACAAGCTCTCTTTATTCTTACATATCTCCTTCTGTGCATTCTGGAAATGTTTGGTTAATACTTCACAGTTTGAAAACAAAACAAAACAAAACAAAACACACAATTCCTGCCAGGGGATACTGATGACCACTATCCATTAACTTTTTAAACACCATGATTAGAAAAAAGAAGCTGGTTGCAGCCAAACTAACAGCATTACCAAAATATGAATTGAATCTGTGCCCTAAAAAGACAATCTTGTCATTAAATAGGGGATAAATAAAATAATTTAAAATGATTGGTTGAAGGACCCATGGGAAAGATGGTAGAGGAGGATCCTAAGCTCACCTCATCTCACATACACAACTAGTTAACAAATACATCAGTGTAAATGACACAGAAAATGATCCAAAGACTGGCATAATAGACTCTCCACAGCTAAATATAGAGAAGAGGCCACATTGAACAGAGTGGGAAGGCTGGTGATATGGTCAGGAGCCAAAAGGACCCATTGGACTGTCCCCAGGAGGGAGAATGCCACAGACATGGAAAGTAAAGTGGAATGGACTCCCATCCCAGGTACTCTGGGCATGAAGGACCCATGTTGGGAAGATGAATCCCCTTGAAAACCAGAGGAGCCTAAAAATCAGTGGGGCTTAATACCTGGAAGATTAAACATCAGCAGACTCAGCTCTAGGAGCTGGGAGGCTGGAGTCTTCACTCTTAAAGGGACAGCACAACAACTATCCTATAGATATACAGCATAGAAGCACCTTTTTTGCAAAACACCCGGAGTATACAGGAAGGAGATTTATTTATCAATCTCAGAGCATGTGCTGGAGGGTCAGGGATCTTTGGGATACTTCTCCAAGAACAAAATATCTGGAGGGATCCATCTCACTCCCTTACTTGTCAGCCTAGATACATGGACATCGGCAGGAATCAGCTCAGCTCTAACAATCTGCACTGAGCTTGCTACACCATATTCCCACCCCTGTGCTCTTCTGTGGATCCATCTTTCTGACCCACCAGCCTTGAAAGTTTTCCTAGGTAGCTACAAGTTCCCTTGCCCAGGGGACTTGCAAGGACCTTGCTGGCAAAATGCACCCCATACCTACATTCTCCAGCAGACCTGCCCCTCCTGTATGCCCTTGACCAGAGCCCACCCAAGCTGTGCAACAAGCCTAGCGGTGTGTAAGCAGTCCCAACAGGAGCCAACATTACATTAAAGTGACTCCTGTACCAAGAAGAAAGAAAGACAACCACACACACACACACACACACACACACACACACCAGTCCAAATGTGGCCCCAGCAGTGGGCTGGGGGCAGACAGCTGATCTGACTGCTGGACCCACCCACCAAAGAAAGCTTCCCAGAGGAATGCATAGGGATAATACATTGCAGTTCAATGCTACTGCAGCTCTGCCAAATGCCTGGACTGATTCAACTCATGCCTGAAGCATCCCCAGACTGACCCTCTAACAACACTAACCAAACCCTTCCCACAATAGACAAAGAGAGCCATTGCAGACACTGTGACTAAAGGTAAACATAGCTCAGTCACAACACTCAGGGACATGCAACACACAGAAGAGATACCCCTGAAGTGCCAGGTTTGGGGGGACATGGGACACTGCACTGCAGGGCACTATAGGACCTCTTCTTCATAAGGTCATTACTTTCAAGAACAGGAGACATAGCAGACTTTTCTAACACAGAGAAACAGAGATTTAGACAAAATGAGGAAACGGGAATATGTCCCAAAAGAAAGAATAGGGCAAAATCACAGCAAGAGAGCAATACAAGGGCAGCCTGGGTGGTTCAGTGGTTTAGCGCCGCCTTCAGTCCAGGATGTGATCCTGGAGACCCGGGATCGAGTCCCATGTTGGGCTCCCTGCATGAAGCCTGCTTCTCCTTCTGTCTGTGTCTCCGTCTCTCTCTCTCTCTCTCTCTCTGTCATAAATAAATAAAATCTTTTTTAAAAAAGGTGGAAAAAGAGAGCAACACAAAACAGTTATATAATACACCTGACAGAGAATTTAAAGTAATAAAGATACTTATTAGCATCAAGAAAGAGCACAGAGATTCAGTGAGACCTCAACAAGAGATAGAAAACATAAAAAAAAACCAACAATCAGAGATGAAGAACTCATTAAGTTAAATAAAAATACACTAAATGGAATAAATAGTAGACTAAAGAAAGACAGATCAGTTCCCCAGAGGACAGAGTAATGAAAAGAATCAATTGGAACCAAAGGAAAAAAAAATGAAAATAAACTAAGGGAAATCAGAGATACCCTCAAGCATAACAACATTCTTATTATAGGGATCCCAGTAGAAGAGAGAAAAAAAGGGGACAGAAAATTTATGGAAGAAATAATAGCTGGAAACTTCTAAAATCTGGAGAAGGGAATAGACATCCAAATCCAGAAGGCATAGAGGGCCTCTAGCAAAATCGGCCAAAGGAGGTCCACATCAATACACATAGTAATGAAAATGGCAAAAAGTAGAGAAAAAGAGGGAACTTTAAAAACAGTGAGAGAAAGGGAAACATTTACATATAAGGGAAACCCCATAAAGCTATCCACTGATTTTTCAACACCTGCAACCAAGAATACTTTACCTAGCAAGGTTATCATTCAGAATAAAATGAGAGAGAAAAAATTTCCATCCCAAAAAAGTTAGAAGAATTCATGTCCACTTAACTAGCCCTACAAGAAATTTTACAAGGCATTCAATGAGTGGAAAGGAAAGACTATAAGCAGGAGTAATAAGAGTAGAAACCAAATAAGCAGTAAAATTAAGTATATCTATTAAATCAGTCAAGGGATTCACAAAATCAATATAAAGTATGACACCATACCATATACCTAAAGTGTTGGGGGAAAGGGTGGGGTAAATAATGGGCTCAAGAAACCATCAATTTAATACACACTGCTATATGAAGATATTATATACTAATCTAATGGCAGCCGCAAATCTAAAACCTGTAATAGACACATAAAAAAGAATGGCAAAGGAATCCAAGTGTATCTCTAAAGAAAGCCAGAAAGCAATGAAAGACAGCAAAAGAAGAAAGAACACAGAAGTACAAAAACAGCGATAAAACAAGTAACAGCATAGTAGTAAGTACTACTTAGCAATAGTTACTTTGAGTGTAAATTGGACTAAATACGTGAAACAAAAGACATAGTGTGATGTAATGGATAAAGAAAGACCCATCTACATACTGCCTCTGAAAGACATTTGAGTCCTAAGGACTCATGCAGATCGAAAATAAAGGAATGAGAAAAAATATCATGCAAATGGCAGTGAAAAGAAAGCCAAGGTAGTAATACTTATATCAGGCAAAATAGACTTCAAAATGAAAACTGTAATAAGACAAGAACTATGGTGGACATTGCTGCTATAAACATCGGGGTGCAGGTGTCCCAGCATTTCACTGCATCTGTATCTTTGGGGTAAATCCCCAGCAGTGAACTTTCTGGGTCGTAGGGCAGTTCTATTTTTAACTCTTTGAGGGACCTCCACATAGTTTTCTGGGGTGCCTGTATCAGTTCACATTCCCACCAACAGTGCAAGAGGGTTCCCCGTACTCCACATCCTCTCCAACATTTGTTGTTTCCTGTCTTGTTAATTTTCACCATTCTCACTGGTGTGAGGTGGTATCTCATTGTGGTTTTGATTTGTATTTCCCTGATGGCACGTGATGCGGAGCATTTTCTCATGTGCTTGTTGGCCATGTCTATGTCTTCTTAGGTGAAATTTCTGTTCATGTCTTTGGCCCATTTCATGATTGGATTGTTTGTTTCTTTGCTGTTGAGTTTAATATGTTCTTTATAGATCTTGGGTACTAGCCCTTTATCTGATAGGTTATTTACAAATATCTTCTCCCATTCTGTAGGTTGTCTTTTAGTTTGGTTGTTTCTTTTGCTGCCCAGAAGCTTTTTATCTTGATTAAATCCCAAAAGTTCATTTTTGCTTTTGTTTCCCTTGTCTTCATAGATGTATCTTGCAAGTAGTTGCTGTGACACCTGCACCCCAATGTTCACAGCAGTGGTGTCCACAATAGCCAAACTGTGAAAGGAGCCACAATGTCCATCAACAGATGAATGGATAAAGAAAATGTGGTATATATAGACAATGGAATATTACTCAGTCATCAGAAAAGACGAATGCCCACCATTTGCTTCAATGTGGATGGAACTGAAGGGTATTCTGCAGAGTGAAATAAGTCATTTGGAGAAGGTCAGTCATATGGTTTCATTCATATGTGGAATATAAGAAATAGTGAAAGGGATTGTAAGAGAAAGGAGGGAAACTGAGTGGGAAAATTTAGAAAGGGAGACAAACCATGAGAGACTCCTAACTCTGGGAAACAAACAAGGGGTTGCAGAAGGGGAGGTCGGTGGGGGGGATTGGATAATGGTGATGGACACTACGGAGGGCACTTGATGGGATGAGCACTGGGTGTTATACTATATGTTGGCAAATTGGATTTAAATAAACAACAAAAAAATAGAGATAAGGACATGAGATAATCATAAAGGGAATGATCCAACAAGAAGATATAACTACAAATATCTATGTACCCAACATGGGTGCACCCAGATACATAAAGCAGCTAGAAACAAACATAAAAGCAGAAAAAAATCGATGAATAAATCTAAGCAAAGATATAAAGGATGTGTACTATGAAAAATATAGAAAGAAATTGGAGATGAAACAAATGGGAAAACATCCCATGCTCATGGATCAGAAGAATAAATGTTGTTAAAATGGCAATACTACTCAAAGAAATTTACACATTTAATACAATCCCTATCAAAATAACAGCAGCATTTTTCACAAAGCTAAAACAATCCCAAAATTTGTATGGAACCACGACAGACCCCAAATACCTGAAGCAATCTTGAAAAAGAAAAACAGAGCTAAAGGCATCATAATTCCAGACTTCAAGCTGTTTTACAAAGCTGTAATCATCAAGACAGTATGGTATTGGCACAAAACAAGACACAGAGGTCAGTGAAACAGAATAGGAAACCCAGAAACAGACCCACAACCATGTGGTCAGCTAATCTTTGACAAAGCAGGAAATAATATCCATTGGAAAATGTCTCTTCAACAAATGGTGTTGGGAAAACTGGATAGCAATATGCAAAAGGATGAAACTGGACCACTTAGATTATACACAAAAATAAATTCAAAATGAATGAAGACCTAAAGTTCAGATAGGAAAGCATCAAAATCTTAAAGGAGAACAGAGGTAACAACCTCTTCGACCTTGGCCATAGCAACTTCGTACTGGAAACATCTCCACAGGCCAGGGAAATGAAAGCAAAAATGAACTGCTGAGACTTCATCAAGATAAAAAGCTTCTGCACAGTGAATGAAATGATCAACAAAACTAAAAAAAACTTATGAAATTAAAGAAGATATTTGCAAATGACATAACTGATAAAGGGTTAGTATCAAAAATCTATAAAGAAGTTATCAAACTCAACATCCCAAAAATAAATAATCCAGTTAAGAAATGGACTGAAGACATGAACAGACATTTTTCCTAAGATGACATACAGACTAGGCTAACAGATATATAAAAAGATGCTCAACATGACTCATCATTAGGGAAATACAAATCAAAACCACAATAAGATACTACCTTACACCTGTCAGAATGGCTAAAACTAATAACACAAGAAATAACAGATGTTAGTATGTGGAGAAACACTTTTATACTATTGGTAGGAATGCAAACTGGTATAGCCACTCTGGAAAACAGTATGGGGTTTCCTTAAAAAGCTAAAAATAGATTAGATTAGATTAGATTAGATTAATAAAATAGATAAAATTTTAAAAACTAAAAATAGAACTACCCTACACCCCAGCAATTGTACTACTAGATATTTATCCTAAAGTATACAAAAATATTGAATAGGAGGGCACATGCAGCCTAATGTTTAGAGGAGCATTATCCACAGTAGCCAAATTATGGAATGAGCCCAAATGTACTTCAAATGATGTATGGATAAGGAAGATGAGGGGATGCCTGGGTGGCTCAGTGGTTTAGCACCTGCCTTCAGGCCAGGACATGATCCTGGAGTCCTGGGATAAGTCCCGCATTGGGCTCCCTTCAGGGAGCCTGCTTCTCCCTCTGCCTATGTCTCTGCCTCTCCCTCTTTCTGTGTCTCCCATGAATAAAAAAATAAAATCTTTTAAAAAAAGAAGAAGAAGAAGATGTGGTAAAGAAGAAGGGATATATATATATATATATATATATATATATAGAGAGAGAGAGAGAGAGAGAGAGCATTAATCCGTCACCAGAAGAATGACATCTTGCCATTAGTAATGATGTGGATGGAGCTAGACTGTATTATGTTAAATGAAATAAGCCAGTCAGAGAAAGACAAATACCATGATTTCACTTATATGTGGAATTTAAGCAGCAAAGTAGTTAAACATAGGGGAAAGGGAAAAAAGAGAGAAAAGCAAACCACAGGAACTTTTTAAAAAGAGTCTTAACTATAGGGAACTGAGAGTTAATGGAAGAAGGTGGGTGGGTGATGGGCTAAGTGGGTGATATGTATAAAGGAGGGCACTTGTTTTGAGGAGCACTGGGTGGTACATATAATTGATGAATTACTAAATTCTACACCTGAAACCAATATTACCCTGTATGTTAACTAATTAGAGTTTATATAAAAACTTGAGATAAAAAACAGTATGCAATAATAGTACCCCTACTTCCCCCCTCATACAATACTACTACCCCTATCAATATCCTACATACATCAATAGATAGATCAGTCAGACAGAAAAATCAACAAGGAAAGAGTAGCTTTGAATGACACACTGGACCTATATAGAATATCAATAAATAGAATATATTTAACAGATATATTCAGAACATTCCATCCTAACAAAGCAGAATACACATTCTTTTCAAGTGCACGTGTAACATTTTCCAGAATAGATTACATATTAGGCCACAAAAAAGGTCATAAAATTTTAAAAAGACTGAAGTCATACCATGCATCTTTTGTGATCACAATGCTATGGAACTAGAAATCAGTCACAAGAAAAAACTTGAAATAAACACAAATACACAGAGGTTAAACAATATGGTAATCAACAATGAACAGATCATCCTAGAAATCAAAGAGGAAATGGAAAACACATGGAGACAAGTAAACATGAAAATACAATGGCCCAAAGTCTTTGGGATGCAGCAGAAGCCTGGCCAGGATGTTCACCTGACCTTGGCATACTAAGATAACACTCTACATTACTTATATTAACTGAGAGTTTTTCCCCTAAGGTCAGGAACAAGACAAAGATATTAACTTTCACCCCTCTTATTTAACATAGTACTGGAAGCCCTGGTTACAGCAGACCACAAAAAGAAATAAAAGACATTCAAATTGATAAGGAAGAAGTAAAAGTTCCACAATTTGTAGATGGCATGATACTATATATAGAAAACCTTAAAGACTCCACCACAAAACTACTAGAATAAATTCAGTAAGGTTTCAGGATACAAAATCCATATGCAGAAATTTGGTGCATTTCTATACAATAATGAAGTAACAGAAAGATTAAGTTATAAAAAACACTCAGTTACAATTGTACTGAAAATAATAAAATACCTAGGAATAAACTTAACCAAGGAGCTGAAAGACCTGTACTCTGCAAATTATAAAACACTGATAAAAGATCATAAATAACCTAAACAACATTGAACTAGAAGAACGAAACTGGAAGTATCACAGTCCTTGATTTCCAATTTTTAGTATATGTGCTGCCGAAGCGAGCACCAGTCCTTGATTTCAAGATATATTATAAAGCTATAGTAATCAGCACAGTATGGTACTGTCACAAAAACAGATCAATGGAAGAAAATGCAGAGAGCTCAGAAATTAACTCATGTTTTTATGGTCAATTAATCTTTGACAAAGGAGGCAAGAATATGCAATGGGAAAAATATAGTCTTTTCAACAAATGCTGTTAGGAAAACTAGACATCTACATGCAAAAGAATGAAACTGGACCACTTTCCTACACCATGCACAAAATAAACTAAAAATGAATTAAATAGGACCTAACTGTGAGATCTGAAACCACAAACCCTACAAGACAGCACTAGCAATACTTTCTCTGATATCAGCTGTGGCAACAACTTTTCTAGCTATGTCTCCTAAAGCAAGGGAAACAAAGGCAAAAATAAAATAATGGAATGACATCAAAATAAAAAGTTTCTGTACAACAAAGGAAACAACAAAACTAAAAGATGACCTACTGAATGGGAGAAGATATTTGCAAATGATAGATCTGATAAAGGGTTAGTATCCAAAATGCATAAAGAGCACATACAACTCAACACCAAAAAAAAAAACAAAAACAAAAAAACCCTAAACAAATCCATTAAAAACCAATTAGGCAGAAGACAGAAGACATACAGATGGCCAACAGACACATGAACAGATACTCAACATTACTTATCATTAAGGAAATGCAAACCAAAACCACAACAAGATGTCTCCCCACACCCGTCAGAATAGCTAAAACTAAAAGCAAGATACAAGCGTTGACAAGGATGTGGAGAAAAAGGGTTCCCTTTGCACTGTTTATGGAAATGCAAATTGATAAAGCCACTGTGGAAATGATATGGAGATTTTCAAAAAAAGTTAAAAACAGAATTACCATAAGATCAGTAATTCCAGTACTAAGTATTTACCAAAAGAGTACAAAAACACTAATTTGAAAAGATATGTGCACATCAATGTTTATTGCAGTATTATTTACAATAGCCAAATCATGAAAGCAACTCAAGTGTCTATCAATAGATGAAAAAGATGTGGTACATACACACACACAGTGCAATATTAGTCATAAAAAAGAGCGAAATCTTGCCATTTGCAATAACATGCATGGATCTAGAATGCATAATGTTCAGTGAAGTAAGTCCAAGAAAGATAAATATTCATATTCTTGAATTCTTATATGAGTAAGAATGAACAAAGAAACAAAAGAGATTAACTGAAAAATAGATATTTAACTACTGATAACAAACTGATGGTTATCAGAAGAAGGTAGCTGGAGGTGGGGGAATAGGTGAAATAAATAAAGGGGATTAAAGAGGACACTTCTCAGAATGAGCACTGAGTAACATACAGAATTGCTGCATCACTATCTTGTATACCTGAAACTAATATAACACTGTACATTAACTACACTAGAATTAGAATTGGAAAAAATATTTGTTGAAATACAGCTACAGTCTCTTTTGTTCCCTCATCTCCCATACTTCTTGGAAAATTCTATTTCATACAATAAAATTTCATCCACAGGGTGAGATCTGATGATTTACCTGGGAAAAAGAAATACTCCTGGTAAAGTAACCTCTATGAGATATTCTTTCAAGATCATAGAATGCATGATTTATAAAATTCATTGCCTTTATGTTTTAGAGCCCAAGTACTCAAGAACCACCCTAAGCCATATACAAATAATGGTTAGTGAGTGATGCAGTAACTCTCTCTTCAAAAATATTTGTAGTGTTTTTAGAGGAGCATTGATGAGCTTCCTCTCATTTTCCTATGTCACCCATTTCCTTACTTTTACACATGTCCATACATCAGCAGTCAGCTTGTAATTTCTGTTGCTCTTATTCTTTATAACACTAGATGGTTGCTGAGTTCCACTGAACTGCAAATATCCAAGGGTGCTTCCTTCATATGGCACATCAGATGAAGACATCAGGCATTCAGGTGGCACCTCTTCAAAGGTTTTTTTGAATATAAACTTTGTCTCCCATATCCCTGATCAATGTCATTAATGCTGGCATCTTGATCAGATTCGATAGCTTGGAGTAAGCATCCTACATTTATTTTTCAGGAGTCCAGCCTGTAAGTGGTTGCTTACCTGCCTAGAAGTAACTGAGGAGATTATCATTTGCCTGTCCTACTCACCAAGTAATGTCTCAACACCCCAAGACCTATTCCCTTGTATTCACAGCTTCCATGTGATAGCCAAATAGTGATGCTAGACTTTGCTTCAGAGGAAATAAGGATTACTATCCCTGGCCTTCCCATCAGGGAAGAAATGGATAAGGCAGTAGTATTTTACAAATAATTTTCTTGAGCTCTATCTGCCTGGGACAGTCCCCCAAAAAGGGACTCCTCTTTTTGTAGGTTCCTTTTTATTCCTCCATTTGGCAAAGCCTACTTAACATGGGGCTTCATTGAAACCAGTTGCCTGTTGCAATCTCCCCAGAAAATACTAGATGGCAAAAAATCAGAAGGCTAAAACATAACAAAATTACATTAAAAATTAAAGTTTTTTGGGTTTGAGTTTTTGTTTTAGTTTTATTTTCTCTTTCTGAAACAAGCAGGAAATGCTGCTGCTTTGGAGGGTGAACTGAAACAACTTATATCAGTAGATCTTTTCTTTTGGATCTGTCCCTGGTGGAGATAAGCCCCAGGAGACACTGAAAGAATTAGACTTTCTGTGCAGTACCAACCATGATGCCTGGGTTAGCACCTGACTAACTGCCACATAACCACAACCTTTAGAAATGTCTTCAGATCACAACAACGTCATCTACAGTGTAGTTTTCTGTCTTCCATTAAGAAGCAAATGTACTCTCACCTGTAAAGATGCCATCACAGAGGGGCATCCAAAGTGCCATCCTGGGGATATAGAGAATATCTTTTGCCATCAATGTGAGAAAGAAGAGCTTCTGAAACATAACCACAGTAATGGCAATTCAAAGATGTAGGCAGCATTATGAGACAGAATTAAAAGAGCTTAGTGCCCAATTTTGGATGTGAGGCAAGAGGGAGTTATTAAAGATGATTCCAAGATTCTAGATTTATGTGTGGATATTAGAGACACAGACCAAGAAAAAAAAAACAGGAAGCGCAAGACTAAGAGAGGGGGAAGTGTTTAGTTTATTTGTGGGTATGCTGAGTATGAAGCCCCTGCAAGACATAAAAGAGGACGCATGTTGGGCAGTTTTAAATATGGTTCTGAAGTTGCCAATGTGTAAACAGAGAGCTCACAAAGCACAGTAACCAGCTAGAATTGTCACTATGAATGACATACCCAGTCGAAAAAGCAGAGAGTGGGAGGAGCTGTCCATAGGAAAACCAGCGTTTCAGGCAAGAGGAGAGAGGAAATATTAAATTGGTTTTGCTTAATATGAATCAATAATTAATATTTCCCATAAATATTTAATAGATTTCTAACCATATTGCTTGAATTATTTAAAAAAAGAAGTAAAATAAATGTGAGAAATTACACTTTTCAAAAATGGGAACATAAGGCAGTAAAATGCCAGGCTACAACATGATGAAACAGACTGCAATCATTAAGCACACAAAGAAAGAAAAAATAAGCAGAATGAGGGCTAATCACTAATGGCTAACTTGCAAAAATAAGGCTGCATATCACCCCCACATAGAATTTATGAATAATATGCAAATTAAAGAAGCCAATGAGAATGAGTGCTATGATATTTCTAGGACAATTCAGAGAAATGTTTCAAATTATTTTATGTTAGTTGCTGTCTCACTGGTTTTTAATGCACACCATAAAGAAAAGAGTGGCAAGATTATATCAGTATCTTTGTTTATCTCTCTTGATGATACTGATAGAGAATCTTTGATTAAAAACAGCAATCAAGGCACCTCTATGGCAAATTTTTTTTAAAAGATTTTATTTGTTTATTCATGAGAGACACAGAGAGACAGAGGGTGGTAGAGACGAGACATAGGCAGAGGGAGAAGCAGGCTCCATGCAGGGAGCCTGATGCGGGATTCGATCCCAGGTCTCCAGGATCAGACCCTGGGCTGAAGGCGGCGCTAAACCTCTGAGCCGCTATACGTGGCTGAGCCACATATGGCAAATGTTTTAGATCACTGTGGGCTTAACTGACTACGACCACATTGTTTTTTTTTTTTTTTTTGCCAGTAAAACTGTATATATGAACTTTCAGAGATGAATATAGAAATAAGACATCTGGCCTCTTAACCGTACTATGAAGGAGCAAATAAAATATTAACTATACTTAAAACTGGAAATATGCATTTTAGGAAAAAAAATGCTTTATTTCTAATTATTATAATTTCAGAGTATGTATCTTTAGTCTGTAATAGCAAGTGAGGAAAGAGATTCATATCAAGATTTCAACTGTTTTTTAAAGCTTTTTATGTTAATTCCAATACAGTTAATATACAGTGTTATATTAGTTTCAGGTGTACAACAGTGGATTCAACAATTCTATACATTACTCCGTGCTCATGACTGTATTCTTAATCCCCCTTACCTATTTCACCATTCCAACCCCCATCCACCTTCCCTTAGCTTCATTAAAGTCACATTTCCTTTTATGCTGAGTAAGGACTAAATTAGTTGCTATACATCTAGTGCCTGTTAATTTGTTTCAAACATGTTTTATGAACTATCATCATGTAACACTAGCCCAGACACATTTATGTTTCCAGAACTGGGGAAGCTTTGCATTATTTTACTTTAACAACATTCTATCAGGAACTCAGAAAAGGTTAAATCAAATGTCATTAGCCTTTTGCTGCCATAACCATGAATTCTTCATGATGCACTTGATTTTTTTAGAAAGATGATACTTTCAGAACTTCCCTCAAAATTGATAAATAACAATCTTTCAGAACCTGATGCTTTTATAAAAGACAAATACAATGTTTTCCCTTTATGTTCCTAAAATCAAGATGCACTGGAAAATGTCACTTATTGTTCTGCCAAAAAGAAAGTCTGTATATAACTAAGATATCACCATTTTTACATGCCCCAAATTCCCTCTAGAAAGATCTTACGAAATGGACTAAACAGGAAAAAATTAACTTTATCCCATGAATGATATTAATGCTTCTTGGAAAAACAATGGTGAGCACAGTAAATTTGTATTTACTAATTATTTTAAGCCTGAAATCACAGAAGAAGAATGTGTATTCTGTGTTCCTGATGTTCCCTCTCATGTGGAAGAAACTTCTGCTAGAGAACACATCTGGCTTCTGCCTCCCTCCTTCATAAGATATAAGACGTGTCCTTTTTGGTTGATGAGTTTGATGAGTTCAAGTGAAGTAACTGAATGTGTTCACTGCAGTCTTTTGTTACATTTTTTTTTCTTTTTTCTTTTTGAGGAGCTAGCTGCCCATTTGATGTTCCTACCCTGTTCACAGAGGTAAGATATGTGGTATTTAGTGATGTCAGTAACTGCATGGCTGTGTTTTCTATTGTTGCACACCAAAGTCAAGTTCTCCAAAAATGTGATCCATAAAGAAGTTGACATTTGGATAATTCTTCATTGAGCATGTGAATATTTATGAACAAAGCAGTAAGTCACATATTTAATAATAAATATTTTTATCTAATCTCGGAGGTGCTTTTAGAATGCTTATGTTAATGACAAGACTTTTTAACCGTATTACATAAAAGCAAACTATTAAAAATAAATATTATCAATATGGCCATTTCCCCCTTAATGTCTAGGATAACCTTGACTATATTACTTATAGAGGAGTATTGATTAATGCAATAAAACTAATAATCAAAATGTGGTCTTACTTTAATAAAATATAAGTATACTAAAATAAAATTATAATAGATTTTTTTCCTTTCTTCATGTACTTGGAATTTAGAAATGGAGCATGCATCTTTAAAATTTTTGTTTTGTTATTGTTAATAGCAAGATATCAGGAAAATCCTAAAGATTAACACTGGTTAAACAAATGATTATCATTTTAAATGAAAAAGTATATAGATAAAAGCATTCTACATTTTAAAAATTGCCTTTTACATCTTTAATTGTTTTAAACTGATATTCAAAGTAGATATTACAAGATGAGAATTAAAATGAATATTTTATAAGCTAGTAAGTATGAGTAATAGGTTAATTAGATTTTTAAGTATATTACCTGAAGTTGGCAAAAATCTAAATTTGAGCCACTATATATACCTAGATAGCTATATTTAGATACAGCATAATTTTTAAATACTATACACAGCCTGTATTTATTACTATACTCATGTGTTTCAGATAAAAGAATAGAAAGCACTTTACACAATGAGAAGTAATGATCAGCATAGAGGTATGTTGGCTATTTCAGAGCATATCAGGGCATATAAATGAGAGAATGGTTTGGCTTATTTGCATTTCCATAAGAAATTTCCAGAAAAATCAATTAATTGGTCCAGCTTTAATGAAGAATTTTATGCAACAAGTCTGCCTTGCAAATGCAGCAGTTATATCTACAGAATTGTTTGGCACTATTGATAGGAATGAGTTAAGCATTACCATGTGTCATCAATTGCACTCTGCTTTACACTTTGAAATTTTCACCACCTTCACAGGTGGCATAAACTCAGCATCTTGCTCCTACACCTCTTGTCATAATCTTCTTTAGGAGCACTGCATTTTTAGTTCAACCAATCTGGACTAAATGCAGAGGATTTAGCAATTTCTTTATGAAGCAGTCACCTGAGCCAGGATGTATTCCCTTCTCTCCAGGGTATTGGATTGTGCTACCAGGGCATGCGTAGCAATCCTATCATCTTTTGACACATTTAATCTACTACCTGAACAGTTCTCCACAATCATTCCTTATGCTATTCGGTTTTCCATTTTTGAACGATTCAGAGATTTTGCTCATCACTAAAGTGTATATAAGGCAGCTATGACAGCAGGTTACAGCTTACTCTACAGCCAATCATTTAGATAGCTAAATAAAGTATCGTAGCATGAAGGACTCCTTGTATTAAGACATGTACATGTTTGGAATCAGAGGCTTATCATTTGGAATAGCTCATTTATGTTTCCCATATGATCTAAATTGCTTCATCTTAGTATGACTATTCTACTTTCTGAAGTAAGAGTCACACGTGAGCCATTTCCATGTATTCACACTCCATTCACTACTGCCTCACACTTTCATCCATTCCAAAAGGGTGCGGATGAAAACCAGAACCTCCTGAAGATTAACAGGTACATCCCTCCCCAACAGTCCTTCCATTCAGTGGTGGCTACCATGCTTACTCATTCAACAGAAGAATGAAACAGCAGTCAATCTGGGCAGTTGTGATATATTTTCAGCAAAAAGGCACATAATTTTATATTCCCCACATTTCATAGTCACTTGTCTACTGCTTCTATTTGATACATTCTGGCAGCATCACAGGTAAGCCCTATGTTTTTCCTGAAAGTTATATAACTTATTTACATTTGTTGAAAGACAATCACTAGCAGCAATAAGTTATCGTTTGATTGAATCTTTCTCTTCTCAACTAGGAAAGAACTAAATTTCAATATTCTACCTTACATCCATAACTTGAGCATAACAGAGTTGCAATTCCCAATGATATTTCAACATAATTCTTATAGAAGCACACTGGCTAGAGGGGATGGGGATAGGAACTTTCTATTAATATCACTAGGCAAAATTAATATGTGGTTATATTTTCACTTTCACAAAAAGTTACTTGATGTTCCCCAGGTTTTAATTTTTTTTAATTTCCCAAGTACAAATTATTTTAATACACTATTTCAAAACTTTCCTCTAAAAAAATGAGATGGATGAATTATATTTACACAAATATCTTCTGAAATAATGAAGAGCATTTAAGACTTTTTAAATTTTCTATAAAAAATCCTTCTTCCTCAACTCCCTTTTTTAAACCAATTTTTTTAAACCAATTTTTTCTGATGATTAAAAAGAACAAATGGAATATATGACAGCTGTGTAATAAAGTTGAATTATAGCTTTAGACAACAGCAATGCTAGTGTGCAGTACAGGTTTAGTGGCTTAGTAGGACTGAAATATTTCCACATTTAAAAATAATATGTTATATTAAAAATGAGAAAATATTTCCAAATTAGAAAGCCGTTGGATTTTATGTTCCTTACTAAAAGTAGGAATTGGTGTCAAAACTTAGAAATTTACAGTTTTTGTCATATTCTAAAATAAAAAAAAAAATAGTACGACTAATCCAGAGTATACCAAAGTAATGCAAAGTAAAGTTAATGGTAGTATGATGAAATCTTAAAATGTTTTGTTATTCATTATGTCATTAAGATGAACAAAGGAACTGAAAAAAGCAAACCAGTGATCAAGGATTAAAAAAAAAAATCAAGGGACAGTTTTAGTTTTAAAGTTGAGGTAGAACTAAGGAGATGGTAAAAAGCATTGCAAATCAGATATAATCTCACGGCTTTGAACTCTTTCCCTCTTCACAATATAAAATAAGTTTGTTTTTGTTTTTTAAACTAAATTATTTGAAACAGAGGATGAATACAGACTGGTGTTCTAGACTCTGAGCAAATGAGATTATCAATTTAGGCCATAAGGACATTTAGACTACAGGGACATTCTGGAGGACCAGTTAGAGATAAGTGGCTTCAGAAGTCTCTAGGGAAATTATCTTATTTTCCAGATTTGATTCTGTAGTCTAACAATGGAATATATATGTTAAAATGTAAGGGAAGGAAAGGAATGAAAATAAAAGAAAACTAATGTACTCTGTAGAACAAATTTATGAGGCAAGTGATGTGCTATATGCCTTTTGGAGACCACATTACAATACCTCAAACTTCAGTGCCTCTTTGAAGGCTATTCACTATTCCCAAACTAGACTCATTCCTACTTCAGCCTCCCCTTGGCACTTTACTTATCCTTGAAGACAAACCCTTTCTGTTGCTCACTCCTTAGTGCTGTTAAGCACTCATTGTTATGTGTTGAGGTGTGTTCCTCCAAAACATATGTTGATGTCCTGTGGTACCTCAGAATGCAAGGAAATCAAGTCTTTATAGACGTAAGAAAATTAAAATGAGGTTATTATGGTGGACTCTAACTCAAAATGACTGGTGTTCTTCTAAATTTAGTCACAGAAGACACGGAAGAAAATATCATGTGAACATGAGGGCAGAGATTCTATAAACCAATGAATGCTAAACATCACCAGCAAACCACCACAAGCCAGTAAAAAGGTATAAAAGAAACATCCAACATCCCAGTCCCTGAAAGGAACCAACCCTGCCAACACCTTGATCTAAGACTTCCAGCATCTGTGAGAATATGAATTTCTGTTTTTAAACCACACTTAGTTTGTGGAGCTTTGTTACAACAGCCCCAGGAAATACACACATTGAATATTTCTAAAATTTGAGAAAAATTGGTCTTTACAACTCCATTGGATTTACATTATTGTCCTCATTCCAGAAAGAATAAGGCTCATCTTCAGTGATTTTAAGAGCTATGTTGTTAGTCAAATAATTCATAGATCTTAGAGCACAGGTGTCATGTAAGATCTTTGTAATTCAGAAGATCATGTGTTTAATAACACAGCTCTTCTTCAAATGCCAATATCAAACCATCAGGATGAAGATGGTACAAGTGAGGACTTGCCTAAGAAAAATACATGGGAAAAGATGGGGCTCGGAGACCTGTGAGATAACACATAAAGAGACTTGGAGGACTGTTCCCTAAAAATAACTCCATTGGATTATACACAGGAGTGGCAGGAGAAAACAAAGATTACTACAGGAGATGGTAGGGTAGGGAATAGCAATCAATATGAATAAGTATCATGGTGGGGCATACTGTAATTCTAATAAAAATGCTCCATTTAGAAAATGTATTCTGAAAGCCAATTGAGAAAGAACTAAAATTATTTGCAATTAGAAAACCAAAATTATAATTAGCTTACAAAAAAAATAATTAGCTTACAAAATTTCAATACTAACTTAGATGTAAGACCCTGGACATTTGAGGGAAAAGAGCAAGCCAACAAATACATAAACACATTAGAATATTTATGCCCATGTCTTTGCTTTAATATACCACAGATTAAACAAGTGATTGTTTTCCTACAAAGTTAAAACACTTTATATCATTATCCTGATCTGATTTGAAAATATGTAGGGTTTTGAATCTTGTCAACAGAGACTGTTCTAATTTCTGAAATACTAAAAATGAAAATGCTTTTGAAACTATCTGGCCCTTTGCAGATATTGTGCATTATTTCTCTAGAATCTACCTCTTGCTCTTCTCCCCTACAATTGCTAGGAGGGCACACTCATTCTCCTAATAATCCATGCACAAAATCCAGAATGGGTTTTGGTTTCCTTCATACACTGTTACTTAGCAATGTTTACTGACTCTTCATCATCTTCCTATGTTATGTACCCCAACCTTTTTACCCCTAAAAAAGGAACTTTCTTTGCCTTTTATAAGACTTTTAAATTATTTGTTATTGCATAACCTGCTCCCAGCTTCCTTAGCACACTCATCATTCTCTCATCACTGCTTGACTAAACAGTGCCTATGATTTTGTGCTCATCATCACCTAGAATACACTTGGAAATTTCTATCAATTTATTTCCTATAATGAAATGTAGGGAACAGAATATTTATGAAAAAAATAGGATGTAAACCTGCTATAGGAATTCGCTCAGAGATGTAGCTTTATAAATATTTGGTTAAATAAAAAAATACGCATATGTTTACCACGTCATAATTGCCACTTGACTCTGAAAATAACATTATGATAGAATGTATTGCTGAATAATGGCATCCTATTATTATAGACAACAAATTACACACTATGTAGTTTTATTTTGAACTATGCTGTATTAAAAAATAAAATTTATTGGGGCACGTTGGTGGCTCAGTCAGTGAAGCATCTGACTTTTGGTTTCAACTCAGGTCATGATCTTTCTTGGATCATAAGCTTGAACCCTGCTTTGGGTTCTGCACTCTGTGAGGATTCTGCTCGAAGATTCTCTGCCTCTGGCCCTCACCCTACTCATGCTCTCTCTCAAGTCTTTTAAAAAACTAAAATTTATTAAAATACTGAAAGTCATTTTGCCTAGAAGATAGAAATACTGGTTATATTTTTGTTTAAAAATTATTTGTAAGTAAAATCAATTGTTTTCATAATCTAGGGAAAAACACCATTTTTAAAAGCCTCTTTTTAAAGATAGTGGAATTCTATTCTATGCACTAAATACTCTGTCTAGAAATAATGACTCTTTCCCCATATTCTTTTTACTGCAGGATAGTTATGAAAAAATTTAGATATTTCAAATACAATAACACATCTAAAAATGAATTTTTAGGACAATCTATTATAAGGAATGGCAAGTACTTTGAATTGCCTAGATCAGACATAATTCAGAGCTTCTCTTTTATTCTTAATATTTGTTGATGTTAGAGTTTATTTTAGATTTCGCTTTAAAATCTGCTTCAAATGTTTAAATAAAATAGTGTATTAGATATAAATTAAGCAATTTTATCAATGGCCCTAGTATTAAAGATCAATGTTAACTGCACGTCAGACGTAAATATTGATGTAATGTAGTTTGCTGTATTTTTCAGAACTCTGGATTCATCAGGTTGTAATATGATTCTATTAGAAAACATTCTGTGGTAAAATAAATTACATATATCTGAATTTTCTATCCTCCCTTCTTTAATTTTTAATTCAGAATTCCCTAAACTTTTTGGACAAGAGAATCTCTTCTTGTGAATAGCACCTATTATTAACCTACAAAACTAATGTTCCAACATAATTCCACATTTAAAAAAACTATGATGATAAAAAAAACTATGATGAGTCTATATTTTATCTGAACTAGAAGGAAATAATGAAATAATATGACTGCAGATATCAAAAACTGAAAATAATCTTGTACACTGATATGCATATTGTCAATTCAATATCAAACTATTTAAATAGATTAAAATCTGTATGAAAGTATGCTGTGTACTGTGCATGCAGAGGATCAATACATATATTTTTTCCCTTAAAATACTGCTCTCCATAGTTGCAAAATGCTGAAAAAATGAAAAAATGATTGAAATTTAATTTGCCTACATGTGAAATTCTATGGAAATATCTGTTTGCATCTATTGAAAAAAAATACCTCATAGATTCAAAGTTGGGAATTCACATATACAGAAGTGCAACTTAGACTTTACCTATAAATACTAGAACTCCTTCAGCATTTATTTGATCAGAATTTCTAATTATACTCATTATTCATTTTCAAAAATTGGAAGAAATAATAAATCTGGGGTTTTGATGTCTTCAGATAATTATGGTATTGAAATTAAGTTATAAGTAAATATACAAAGTATAATTTTATTATTCAGCAATAATTACAGAGTATTGGGGTTGTTTTAAAATCTGAACGTTTAACAGTAATTTACTCTGTTTTGTGGCTTTAACTTAAAATTCACTTTCCAAAAAAAAAAAAAAATTCACTTTCCATGCTCTGTCATATTTTAGAAAGAAAAACAAACAAACAAACAAACATGAAAGTTTTATTTGGATTATCAGAAAAGAACAATTTGTGGAACATCTTCAAAAAATAGAAAGTTCTGAAAATTGGCTCCATTTTTGATTAGCATTTTGACAATCATTTCAATATTCATAGTGAATATGATCAGAACATGAAACTATTGTATATTTCTTATACCTGTTCAGCTCTGAGAAATGTCATTTCTGGCAAATTATACTCTAGAATATGACAGTCTACAGAATTGACACACAAACACGAAACAAGTAATTCAAGTTGCTGCATTTCCAGCAGTGTTGTGGATTTAAAAAAGGAAATATATACATATCACATAAAATGTATATAAATATTATATACATATCCTATAGAAGATACAGGATTGCACTTGGAGCAATGATTCCTAAGAAAGTAAATTCCCAATAATTTTCTGGAGGAATAATAAAGGAACAAAACAAAACTTTTCAGCTCTCAAATAATACCACATACAATAATCCCAGTACAAGAAATGAAATGGGTCTTGTATTTTATTAATGGAGATTTGTGGAGCATATATACAAAAGGAATATGGCAATAAAAAGCAGTTTTCATCTAAAATTCAACTAGAAAGGACAATGAAGTTGAATTCACAAGTTAAAAAACATATAAGGCAATATAGAAATATGTGAAACAAAGTATAAGTTGATTTAGTTATAAATCAATGATTGTTCAAGAGGACCTCTTAGAGATTCTATTACTAGGAAGCAGTACTAGATACCTTGCCCATCATGTCCAGCCCATGCTTTTGGTACTAACATTTTGTCTTTTAGCAATAGACATAGGGCTCTGTGCTTCAACCTAAATGCTCATCCTTGTTGCCCACTTCTCTGAGTCACATGAAAGACTTGGTTAAGATACTTAGGCAACACTGAATTGCTTTCTGCACTTTGGCCTTAATCACTGTGGATAATGCTATAAAAATGTACCTGCTCATTATCACAGCAGGTGGGGAATACAGAATAGAAGAGGTTAGGTTTGGGAGGACGCTGAGGCTGCACACTTTGGCCACCTTGGGTTTCTTCTCCATCGACATTATTTCATTTTTTGTTTTGTACTTCCTGTTATTTGCTAAATTCAGCTTCAGAGTGGCACAGCAAATTTGGCTCTGGAGATTGACAAGATGCACAATAATCTGAATGTCATTGCTCATGGACTGCTGGTATAGGGAGGTTTATCCTCTCTTCAGAAAATTTTATACTAACACTTTGTCCTCTCAAAAAGTCCAGCTTAAACTAGCGCTGTGCTTCCTTGCATAGAGTAAGGAATGACTCAAGCTTTAGTTAACACACTAAAACATTATGCCATTTTTCTTTTTCTGCTCCTAAAACCTCCTTCCTCTAGCCCACTAACCATCTGAGTTCCAAAACACAGCAAGGGATGGATTAATAAGCTGCTTTACTGCCCATAACAAGGACTGACAGCATCCTCACTGGGAATGAAGGAGCTTTACCTTACACCTAAGGGAAGTCAGTATTTTGTTGCCTATCTCTTGCAATATACTATAAACTCTACCAGTTTCTCTTTCAATATTTCAAGTAATAGATATCTGGTTTAAATAAACATAAGCAAAAAGTTTAAATTTGCAGGCATACATGTTTGGGGAGTCTGGGTACTTGTGTCTTCAGAGATCCTTCAAACATATAATGAGAACTCTCATAGCTCTGCACATCTTTCTGTGGGGTGGATCTAGCATGACCATATCCAGCCTGACATTTCCACAGTGAATAATTAAGCTTGGCTCTTCCTCTCACTGCCCAAATAGTACTCCCAATGAAGAATCTGATTGACGCTTTTTGAGTAACATGACTATCACTTGACCCATGCATTTAGCCAAAGGAATGAAATTCTGCATCCAAAAAGGACCAGATCACATGTCCACCCTTAAGAAAGAGTGGGGACTTGTAGGTGATGGGCAGCACGATGGTTTATGTATCAACTTGAGTAGGCCACAGCACTTAGATATTCAGTCAAATGTGTCTCAGTAGACTATGAATAAAGCATATTACCCTCCATAATGTAGGTGGGCATCCTTTAATGAGTTGAAGACCTTGAGAGAAAAAGACTGAAGTTTGTGGGGGGAAAAGAGAATTCAGCCAGCAGATGGCCTTCAGGCTCAAGCTGTAACATCAGCTCTCCCCCTAGGCCTCCAGCCTGCGCATCATGCAGATTTTGGACTTGCTGGTTCCCACGATCATGTAAACCAATTTCTTAAAATCTTTCTTTTTTTCCTCTGTCAATCTCTCTAGACCGACAGACCTATACATATTGCAGAATTTCTATTACATGTAATTACATTATTATTATGTTATTCTGATTGGTTCCATTTCTCTGGAGAACTCTAATACAAGCCTTATGATTGGTAGCCCCCCAGAGGTGTGTATTTACTGGGCATGAGGAATAGTTCATGTTTGAAGGGACAGTGAGTAGAATAAAACAATAGATGTCCTCTGCAATATCCCAAGTACAGACCTAAACATGTCAGATAATAAAAAAAGGAGAAAATGATGTCTCCTCAAAAAGTTTACAATGACTAGATAGTGTAGGTTTGAAAGTATTAAGCACAAATTAAATTAAAACTCAAATCTCTCTTTTAATCAAATGGCATATAAAGTAGTTTTAAAAAATGATGCAATAAACCACATGAGAAATATGAGGAAAGCACAATGGATGCAAAAGATGGAGAAGTAACAAATATTGTCATGCATGAACTGACATTTCAGTTAAATATTGAAGAATAGATGGAATTTCAATATGCAGATGTGAGACAATATCTATTTCAGGGACAAGCCATTAATGCAAGGAAAGGAATGGGGAAAGCATCACATGAAATATTCAGGAAAATGTTTAATGAAAACAGTGTTTGGGACGCCTGGGTGGCTCAGTTGGTTGAATATCCAACTCGGCTTCAGCTCAGGTCATGATCTCAGTCATGGAATCAAGCCCCACACAGGCTCCATGTTCAGCAGGAAGTCTATTTTAGATTTTCTCTCCCTCTCCCTCTGCCTCTCCCCTGCTTACACACTCTTTCGATCTCTAAAATAATTTTTTAAAAAAACTGTTTTAATTCATAAGAAAAGAGTTTGTGTTGCATTTGAGCTTTAAAGAAATATACATATTATTTATAAGAACATATATAAACACACTAAAAATTAATAAACTCCTGTTTTCTAAATCTATATAAGTATTATAGATGCAAAACTATAGTTCTGTATATCAGTGAGTTAATATGTATAAATATATGTACTAGCTCTGTCTGCAGAGAGGGCTAGCAGAAATAACTTACTTAGTAATGAAGTATACTTATCACCCAGATGCTGGTCTCTAAACACTCTCAACTCTAAACCAGAGTTCTTTGGAAAAGTGGTTGATTCCAGGACTAGAATAGGGAAAATGTGAGATGAGCCTGGAACACCATTTTGTGATGCCAGAAATAAGAAAACACTTCTCAAAACAAAACAAAACAAAACAAAAAATGTGTGGAGGAGGCTTGTTTAAAGAATATAAGAGCCAACCTGAAGGAGTTCCTAAGGGCCAGACTTGAAATAATTTGAGAAACAAAATATCTAAATATCCATGAGTCCCTACTGTTATAAACAAATCTTTGGATAATTAAATATATAAAAGAGGACAACTCTTTCTCACAGAATTACAATTAATAGAAAAGTGGAAAACAGAGAATCATAAATAGGTAAAAAAAATTCATGTTTCAGATAATGTGCATTAATGGATGCTCAAATTAATGGGTAAGTTTATAGGGAAATAGAGTTCATAGTGTCAAGGAATCTCCTCCAAGATACTTAACCATGAGGAGATACATAGTAACTTTAGGATGGAAAAACTCAGTAAATGCCCACTTAACTAAATCAGCAGTAATAGATACATGAATATCCTTAATCCCTTGATATGATAGACTAGGACACAACATAATTTCTATGGTATTCTTGTAAAAAGTGCATAAACCTACTCTAATCCTGAGAAGACAGTAAACAAACCCAAATTAAGGGACAGTCTACAGGGATGCCTGGGTGGCTCAGTTGGTTAAGTGGCTGCCTTCAGCTCAGGACATGATCCTGGGGTCCTGGGATCCAGCCCCACATCGGGCTCCCTGCTCAGCAGAGAGTCTGCTTGTCCCTCTCCCTCTGCTGCTCCCCTTCCTTGTGCTCTCTGCCAAATAAATAAATAAAATCTTAAAAAAAAAAAAAAAGGAGAGAGTCTACAAAGTGTCAAGGTCATGGAGGAGAAGGGAAGACAGAGGTAATGGTCTGGAGAAGACTAAGGGAGATAATGACATGCGATAGAGCATCTTCGATGGAATACTTGGATATAAAGAACATAATTGGGAAACATTGGTGAAATTAGAATGAATTCATACTAAATATATACCAATATTTGGGCATCTGGGTGGCTCCGTCAATTAAGTCAGTTAAATCTGATTCTTGATTTTGGTTTAGGTCATGATCTCAGGGTCTCAAGACAGAGCCCTACATTGGGTTTTGTGCTGGGAGTGGAGCCTGCCTAAGATTCTCTCCCTCCCTCTCACTCTACCCCTCCCACACCTGCCCCAACTTGCACACTCCCCACTCTTTTTCTCAAAAAAATATAAAATAAAATACAAATATGCCAATGTTAAGGTCATTTTCTTGATAACTGTACAATGGCTATGTAAAATAATGTCACTGGGGAGGAGGATGAGGGATGTAAGACAAATTTACATATTGTTTTAGCAACTTTTCTGTGTCTGACATTAATTAGAAATAAAAAAATAAAGGTTTTAAAATTATGTGTGTAGGGGCACTTGGGTAGCTAAGTTGGTTCAGTGTCTGACTTTTGGTTTTGGCTCAGGTCATGATTTCGGAGTCCTGGAACTGAACCCTATGTCAGGCTCTGTACTGATAATGGAACCTGCCTGAGATTCTCTATTTCCCCTGTCTGACCCTCCCCACACACAACTCTCTCAATAAATAGATAAAATCTTTAAAAAAATAATAAAATTATATCTGTATAATTGACATAAGCATTCATGTCAATCATTTGCTTTTTACTGTCCTATAGCCTCAGTATATGGTTTGAAAAATCCTACAGGGTGAAAGTCCCTCTGGCTTCTATCTCCTGAATTATAACTACCACCGATGACAACCTCATATTACAGCCTAACAACATAAAACTGCAGCATCATTTCAGCAGCTGAATAATTAAAAATATATATCACGTAGTACAGTGCAATGGAGATTTTACAGCCATAAATAGTGAAATAGCTTTTCCATTATATTCATAAGCATAATCAGTAACCAAGTCATTGCTAAAGAAAACTTCCTCTTATGTCTGTGTTTGTCATTGTCACTGACACATTTCTGAACAATTCAAAGTGTCTAAATGCATGGAATTTTTATCTAAAAAAGCTTACCAGAATGGGTGCATGTTGGCTACAAATAATGTGTTTTTTGTTTTTTTTTTAAAGATTTTATTTAACCATTTGAGAGAGAGAGAGAGAGAGAGAGTGAGAAAACAAGTGAGGGGAGGGAGAATGGGAGAAGCAGGCTCCTCACTGAGCAGGAATCCCAACCTGGGGCTGGATCCCAAGACTCCAGGATCATGACCTGAGCCGAAGGCAGACACTTAACCAAAACTGAGCTACCCAGGAGCCCCATAATATAGTATTTTTAAAACAATTTATATTTTGTTTTCCCAAAACACGCTGATAGAAGCATTATCTGAGTAGACAAGGGTAAGAGGCTGAGCAGCAGCAAAAGGCACCATTAGGAAAAAATATATTTTTTTAATATAATTTGATGAAAATGTTGGATACCCTGCCCAGAAAATTGTCCCTGTCACTCATACATAATATTTGGGGGATACTGGGTGTAGAGTAAGCTATGTAATTTTAGTGTTGAAAACAACAGCACTTCTATGCAGAATACAATGAGACAATACCAAATTTCTATCAGTTAAATTATACTTACAGGATAGTTTTGTGTGACCATTTTTATTAAATTATGAATCAATCACATAAATGAACTCTGGAGTCAAACTATATATTGAATTAAACTAACCCGATTGTTTGTATTAAAAGCTTGATCAAATCAAATGAATCAGGCACCAGTATACTTACCCAAAAATACATTTTAGTTAGTTCTTTTTAGGTATGATATAAATAAACCTTCCCACAACTGCATTCATAGTCTCATAAACTCGGTTCTCCTACGTGTCATTGGATGTCCTCGAGATTTCCATGATTAAAGCCACAATTTAGTATCAAGGACAAAATGACACTCTATGATTTTCTTTAAACACAGACGAGAAACATGCGGAGGAACAGATGTTGATTCTCATTGAGTCTCGGGTGAAGGGAGGGCTGGAAGATCTTTCCACTTTGTTCATTGCTCTTCCCCTGGTGTTGTCTACACTAGCACCACTCAACACCTTGGGCTTCCCTGGATGTGGATTATTTCTCATGCTTCTTTGTAGATTCTGATCCCTCCATTAGAATTTTTTACCCTCCCAGAATTCAATTCCCTCTAACCTGTTCTTCCCTGACTGGCTTTAGACTTCCCTGACCTTAAGACTCACCTCAGTTATTGCCTCCTGTGTGTTTCTAGAGCAAACCTCTCCCACAAGACTTTCCACATTGTATGCAAATTATCTGTCAGAACGTTACTTCCATAAGAACAGGGGCAGTGTGTGCATCTCTGGTTTAGCACCCCCTATGACCAGTCAAATCTTGATGGCATTTGTTCTTGTGAGGCTCATCTGCAGTTAAACTGCACACCTCTCTATCTGGCTATGAATTAGCAAAAGTCTGGAGCAGCTCTGTTCTATCCATCTCAATCTGAGGGACGATGTCTACTTGGATTGCATACTCTTCGTGGCAAAGGTCAGAAACTTCCAAAGGCCTAAGTGAAAAGGCAGGTGCCTGTTTAGTCTTGAAAATGGCACCATGTCATTTCTGCCCACATTCATTGAACAATGGCAGTCATGTGGCCAACCTGAAGATCCATGGAGAGATACATGTATCCCTTCAAGAGAGGGAAGGAATGGGGAACGGAGTAAACATATGCCTACAATTTATCTATTGCAAGTGAGGCCTGGGACAGTCTCTGGAACAAAGTAGGTGTTTAATACATTTTAGGGTGCTTAATTGTTCTCAACAAAAGATTTCAGCGGTTTGCCCTTTTTGAAAATCCTGAAAATCAAACGTGTTAAAAGCAGAGTCAAATACAGCTCAGTCATTAATTCAGTTTTATCACATTGCCTATGAGTTCTTTGCCTATCTGTCTCCTTCACTCCACCATGATCTCCATGATGTCTTGCCTCATTAGTATCCTTACCCTTTAGTACTGGGCTTGACATCTGGGAAGTGAACACTAAATGCTCGCTGAATAAAGAATTAAGGAACATAAGTTAGGAAAAAAAGACAGAACGAGATCAAAGCAAAGCAAAGACAAAGCAAAGCAAGCTGCTTATGTGCCAAGAGCATCTCTTCCCTCATGGAAGTCATAATTGGCACTTCAGCATTTACTAGAATGTCTGTTCTTTCCTTTGAAGTGATAGTCAAAAACTTGTAATTTAACTAGTTGTAATTATAAGTATAATTTATCATAAGGTAAGCCTCTAAATTTGCTTTTGCTTGCTAATTTATAAGGTATATATATATATGATGAAAATGTAACTGAGCAAGATGAATGTAGGTCCGAAGTCCCCAGAACCACAAAATACATAATCATAAGATACTTATAGCTCAGTGAACTCTAGACTTAATTCAATCATGCTCCTTGAATTAGGATACAGAAGAGCTAACTGATAATACTATCAATAATTGTGACTTAAAAATATAATTGTCTATGATCATGGATTGACGAAGGTGCAGAATCAGAAAGGGAACCCCCACCTCTGGTCTTGGTTTCATTGCAAATGTATACTGCATTCCCCTGCCTCCCTGTTATTTGTGAATCATCTTACCACAAAAATATTATCAGCATTTTCATATAACATTAAAAGATTTATCTCTTTCATATATATTTCACCACTGGGATTTTATATTTGTGAGGAGATTTGGGCAACATCACGGATAGACCTTACAAACTTAACATTGAGTGAAAGAAAAAACTAAAAGGCAAACAGTGTATGATGGCATTTAAAAAAAAAAAAGATTTTATTTTCTTATATGAAAGAGAATGAGAGCACAAGCAGGAGGAAAGGGAGAAGCAGGCTCTCTGCTCATCAGGGAGCCATATGTGGACTCCATCCCAGGGCCCCAGGATCCTGACCTGAGACAAAGGCAGACACTTGGCTGCCTGAGCCACTCAGATACCCCATATGATTGCATTTAAATAAAGTTAAGAAACAGGCAAAACCAAGGATGGGGTTAGAATCCACGGGTGGTTACTGACTGAAGGGAAAGTGAGTGGAGAAGACAAAATAGTGTGGGGCTTGGGGGCAGCCTCAGGAGAGCTGTTAATTTACTCTCTCTCCCTCCAGGTGCTTTTCACATGGACCTATCCTCCGTGTAGATTTTGTATTTTACATTCTTGCCACTGTTCTCCACTGAACACACCACAGGCATTTTTAGGTATCAGGACAGGACACTGGTCTCTCTGAATCTTTTGTATTGCTCCCTAAATCGTTCTCCCTGAAAGCCCTAGCTCTCTGATTCACAGTGTGGTCCTGTCCTGGGGTATTTCCTCCTAAAACGAGTGCCTCTGTTGCAGATTGCCTGGGAGCCACCTTTACTGCCATCCTTTGAAAAGACGACAGTGCCCTCGTTGACATATTCCTATCTCTCCTGTCCTCCAGGCACTCTTCCTAGGCAATTCCATGAGGAACAATGATCAAGTAACCAATATTTTTCTTTAATAAAGTAGGACAATCCACGTTGATTGGGAAAAGAGATGAAAGAGAAAATTCAAAGATCTCAAACACAGTCTTGACAGATGTTAGGGAACTTGAAAGTTAAAGATCTGGGAATGAATTCTCCCAAATTCTTCCTGTATTGTCAGTCTGAAGACTTCTACTCTAAGATATTCTGTGGTCCTTCTAAACTCTTGAAGTCTAAGATTAAAAATAAAAAGGAAGAAAAAAACCCCAGAGACTTATGTCAATATTCTTGCTTCTCAGTAGTGGAGAGTTAGGACAAGGAGAAGCGGCAATAGGGAAATGACCTCTAAGAAAATCTATGTGGAGCAGCTAAATGTTAGGCAGGCAATGTTTCTCCCTTTACTTGGAATTCGAGGTCCCCACAGGAATTACTAACACTTTCATGGTGCTTACTGTGCTGAGAACAATTCTAAGCAGTTTCCATGTAATAATTCATTTGACCTCCTACCAAAGCAACTGGAAATGAAAGTGTTATGATTCCCATCCTAAAGAGGAGAAATAATAGAGGCACGAAGTGAACAGCCTCATTCTAAGCTAACCATTCTGTATTTGAATCTGGGGGACATCTGGTTTGCAGAGCCCAAGATGAGCTTTTACAATATTTTATCTTATTTCAGATGCAGATTGGGGTGGCTCATCCTCCATCTGATTTATTGCACCATGTGTTGAAGAAATTAACATTTTCTGAGCTTGTACTGCGTGAATGTGTGGCGCTGAGTTTTAGAAACTTAAATATGCATAAAGCACCTTTAACATTTGATTTTCCTTGGTCATTCTTAATAAAAAGTAATGTTTAAGTTGACATAAAACTTTTATGAATTAAGAACTAACCTATTATCTAAAACCCGAAGAACACTGAATAACCCCATATGTACTTTACAATGCTATACTTAATTTACCAAATAATTACTGAAAATATGTGTCAAAAACTGCTAGATGGGGGAGTGGGGTCCCTGGGTAGCTCAGAGGTTTAGCACCTGCCTTTGGCCCAGGGTGCGATCCTGGAGACCCGGGATCGAGTCTCAGGATGGCTCCCAGCAGGGAGCCTGTTTCTTCCTCTGCCTGTGTCTCTGCCTCTCTCTCTCTATTTCTATCATGAATAAATAATAAAATGTTTTTTTAAAAAAAACTGCTAGATGCTGAGGTTTGTCACCAAACCAGAGGCTTTCTAGGATGAGTTAAGGGCACTGTTGGCCATCTATGCAAGAGGCAAAAATAGAGAAAAAGATAATCACAAAGAGATTTTTGCATGTAGCTTCTATCTAATGGAGTAAAATCCAGTGTTCTTGAGAAAACAATTGTTGGCAAACGCACTGCCATTTTGGACTAAAAGGGACAGAAGAAGTATAAAAAGAAAGACTAAAGTGTCCCTAGAAACACAAGTATAACTTTTAAGACGTAAGTCATTTAGTTCCCCAGCTATGCACCCCCCTTCCAACAGGATCGCTGCCCAACCAGCCGAAGCAACTTGGTAGGAGGTGTCAGAATGACAAAGAAATGCAAAGACTCCAGTAGTTAAGGAAACAAAGAGAATGCAAAAGCTAACAGTCTCTACCAGGCCAAGAAATAGCCTAATTGTATCAGAGACAGTTAAATCAGTGGTGAAACTCCCAGTACATTTGGAGAAGTAAGGCCCTGTATTCCTTATCCAAGATAATGAGCTCAAGACCCTAATCAGTTTATTCGAGCTCTCAGAGCAAGCCCACAGGCCCTTCTCAGACAGGTACCTCTGCTTCATCATGATTTTAAAGTCTCTGTCCTAGGAGCACAAGCTTCATTAACATAACATAGGACACATGTGTACACATTTCCTGAGTACACGTGTGGCCTCAGATCCAGTTACATAACCATGGCAAAATTCCCCTTTCTGAATATTCATCCTAACCCTAAGTAGAAAGAACCCACTCACCCCTGCTCAGGAGTCACAGCTTTGGAAATTACTCTTCATTATCTCCTTATTTGTTGGCAAATAAAGGCTCTTCCGTGTGACAACTCCACCTGGTGTGGTCTTTATCTGTAACTCACCAAGGAGCGAACTCACTTTAGTTCCATCACATGAGCACAAAATAAAAGGCAATGGGAAGGAAGCAGGCTGATGAAATGGCTCAGGTGCAAATATAATTCCCTCCCATGAGAAGAAAAAGGAGACTTAGAGAGCGAAACCAGTAGACCAGGGGGATGGCCCCACTGTTCTCTAAAATATAAAGCATGTTTTCTTCTGGGTGGGTGGAGAGCAATGAGAAACAGGGTTAAGGGACTCAGGAGTCTTGAAGGCTTGCAATTCAGTCTTGGGAGCAGCGGGACAGAAGCCAGACCACTGACATGGGGCACATAACGGACAGCCAGGCATCATCTCATGTGATGCTTCTGTGGTGCGGCTCCACCTCGAGACCCACTCGGCATTGCTGATTTTCACTCCTATCTATCTGCTGTGAAGCTGTGGGGACCAGACAGATCTGATGTTCATAGTTCTTCGAAAACCGTAGCAGTTTCCAGGGCTCTGAACTCAGTGCTTCTTGGTGGTATGTGACGGAGTAGGGGGGATGGTTTCCCCCTCCTAAACTTTTCAATTGTGTTTCTAATCTATTATTAAAAATTAAGGCATAAAAAAAATAAAAATAAAAAAATAAAAATTAAGGCATAAGATGTAGGGGACTCATCCCAACCACATTTTACTTAAGATAACACACAGGCTGTATGTGTGAATGATGTGCAAGTATGAACTGATATCTGTAATTATCTAATAAATATAAATATATACGTATACCTAATAACTATAAATATATATGTACATATATAGTTACTTTGCAAGTAGATCAAAGTAGTGGTCATGATAAGTGTTTTTCTCAGATATACATTTGGAAAACCTACTGGAGTAGGTGTAAAGGGAAACAATAGGAAACAGAATAGGTAGTTTAGACAAAATATTATTAATGCCTTAATTTACAATAATGTTTAAAAACGATGTTAGAATCTGGATACATTTTTTTTTTTTAAGATTTTATTCATGAGAGAGAGAGAGAGAGAGAGAGAGGCAGAGACACAGGCAGAGGGAGAAGCAGGCTCCATGCAGGGAGCCCCACGTGGGACTTGATCCTGGGTCTCCAGGATCAGGCCCTGGGCTGAAGGTAGCCTAAACCGCTGAGCCACCCAGGGATCCCCAGAATTTGGATATTTTCAATAAGAAAACTTTTCAATAGGATGTTTTCATTACAAAGTGGCTTATATTCATAAAAAGGTGTCATATTTGTATTGTTTTCTACAATTCTCTGATAAAAACATTACAAATGTTGTCAAACTACTTACATTTTCCAGTACGTAACATGTTTTACATCCAGAGAATGTTTAATTAATTTACTGATTAATTTTCTAATGCTATTGCTATTTGGCAGCTGTTTTGACAAAACTGCCTTCCTCATTATAGAAATCCTACTTGCGAAAAGAAGTCAACCATAGCAAATGGACTTATTGAATTATCCAGCTCACCAATTACATAGTATAAAATTATTCATCCTCATATAATTTGATCAGGAAAGATCATTTATCTTTAGCAACTGTATAAAATTACATATTATGCTGCAGGATAGCTCCAATCTTCAGAGTGTCTGTAGTTAGAAAACTTTTAAAATGTATTTGAACACTGAATTATTGCCTATTTTCCCATACCACTTTGTTATAAAAAAGGTTAGTATCTAACTAATTGCTCCACTGAGTCCACTTCTCAACATTGAAAAAGCATCACTTAGTTGTTTAAATGCAAAATGTCTATCGGTTATTATTCCTGGCTGCAATTTAGTGGAGACCTCATTCTTACTACATTTCAATGTTTATAAATTAATGAATTCAGAATCAATTCATTTCCTAATAAAACTAACATAATTTAATTGGAAACTCTTCTGTATTATCATTATTATAGGTATATATTAGAAGCACTGTAGCAAAGCATTTGTAAAGGTTGAGCTGACACTTAACATTTTTTATTCATAGTGCTATGCTCAGCATTAATATTATTTTCCAATCTATTTATAGGTCTTTGTATCTTATCTTATTTAAAGACCATGCTTGATGTATTTGAAGATTACCTTTTTGTTACAACTAACCAAGTGGATCTAAGTAGGCTTATCAACTAAAATGAATACTCCAATGAACCAAAAGTGAGCATTTCAGCTATCATTTGAGCCTATACATATTAATTTTTTCTATTTGGTCAGTCTTTCTAAGTATCATTCAAGTAATATATTATCAGGTAAAAGTCAAAAAGAATATACGTAGCTGTAACTAATATTTATCTATATTTTTCTATAAATCAACAATATATGTCTAATATACATATTGCTTATATTAACTATACATAATTTAGAGGAATACATATATCCATATACATCTAAAATTTTGGGAAAAATATAAAAAGTAAGATATCAAAGAAAAAGTTACCGAGATAACAATCAATTGACTATGTTGTCATAGAGGTAATACACATTTTAGCATTATATTTAACATTTAACTGTTTTCTGTTAAGTTGGGAGTCATAAAATGCTACTTTTTTTCACCCCAGAAAAATTTCCAGTTTGCTAACAATGGAAAGATTTGGACAGGTTGCTAATAATGGAGAAAAGTCATCTAATATAAAATATGTGATTATCTTAAAATAAGATTTATAAAAAAACTCAAATATTTTGCTCATAATAAGCCCCTTATCCCAATTTCTATAAAAATCTTCTTAAAAAAACATGCATAGTCAATCCATGGGAGATTCCAATATTGTCTTAGCATTCCCATGAATACTGGGTTTCATAGAAAAAGCTTTATTCCTTAAAAAGACTTTGCATTTTGGCTGTTATGATTTTATTAAGTCATTAAGGCCTAATAGAAAGAATCAGTAATTTTCATGATATTATTATATAGTAATTCTTATTCTCTTCATAAATCTATGTAAAAGAAAAAACCTTGAATTTTTAAAAACATTATATATAAAATTAACTGTTATAACTTTTATAAAAATAAAAATGCGTACTTGCATTTTATTCTTTTAAGATTTATTTATTTATTCATGAGAGACAGAGAGGCAGAGACATAGGCAGAGGGAGAAGCAGGCTCCCTGTGGAGAGCCTGATGCAGGACTTGATCCCATCCCCGACCCCGGGATCACAACCTGAGACAAATACAGATGCTCAATCACTGAGCCATCCAGGTGTCCCAATTTGTATTTTTATGTTCTACCTAACATATCATGCAAATAAGAATAACATGAAAAACATGTTTTAAAAATTTAGATATTTTAAATTCACTGTGAAAAATTATTTTTAAAACATGATTAATTCCTTATTGAAATATTTCTCTCCTAGAAGCATATCTGATAAAGTCTATATTATTTCTAGCTCACGATAGCATAAAAGCAGCAAAAATGTTACTTCTGTAGCTGTAGTCAAAACAGCTTATAAAATTCCCTAAAATTTTTATTGTAATGTGATAACTGATGTAGATTTCCTTTAAAAATATAAACAGAGGACTTTTTTTTATTAATAATCACGCAAAAAATCATTCTACAACTAAAGTAGCTTGACCAAATGTAGTAAACTAAACTCAAATAATAATCAGAAAATACAAAGGAACAAGAACAACGATAAAAGTGGAAGCAGCAGTAGTGAGTCTGAACTGAAGCTAAAGTTGCCTAGGTAGGTAAACAATGGGTGGAAATGGGACAGGAACCAGATCAAGTCATCACAGACCTTGGATTGTAATGGCACATGGGTAGGAGACAGTACCTGGAGATACCATCTAACAAAGTGTTAGAATTGAAATTCATACATAAAAGTGCAATTTTAAAGTTAGTCTTTAGATATAAAAGGGATTAGGAGGTTTCATTATAAAGTAGAATACTGACACACACAAAAAAGTACAATAATGATCAAAGAAAACTACAGATAAATATAGTTATGAATATGGATGCACAATTTCTAAACAAAATATTAGCAAGGGAATCTACCACCACAGTAGCAAAATTTATGTGGCCATGTGTTCATGTGGCCATGAATAATTGGGCTCTATCCTGGGACCTCATGGGTGGTTCAATATTTGGATATCAATCTATAACACCACACACTATGATATGACTACCATAGTCCAAGGAAGGATGTCATGTGATTATCAAGTATCTTCATAATACTGGGAACGTGCAAAATGCAAGTCATTCATTTCAGAAAAAAAAAAACCAACAAAAACAAAACCTCAGGAAATTGGAAATTGAGAGTGCTGTTTTTGTTTTGTTTTGTTTTTGGCTTTAAATCTTTTCTATAAAATGAGAGAGGAGGCAACTGGGTGGTTGTCAATTAAGTGTCCAACTATTGCTTTCAGCTCAGGTCATGTTCTCAGGATTATAAGATTGAGCCCCACATCGGGCTTTGCACTCAGTGTGGAGTATGCTTGGAATTCTCTCTCCCCCCTCTCCCTCCACCCTCCCCTGGCTTGCACACTCTAATTAATTAATTAATTTTTTAATTAATTATAAAAAATAAAATGAGAGGAACAATGGCTAATTCCCAAGGATTTTAAAGAGTCACAAACATACTGCCTAGCATACTGATCACCTTTCTCTTCCTCTGGGGCATTTGCATTTGGACAGATTTGCTATATACTTTTTTTTAATTTTGGGATTTTTAACTATTTTTTGGCTTAAAGAAAAATTGTAAAAAATAGTGCAAAGAGTACTCCAATACTCCTTATGTAGATTCTCCCAATGTTAACATCTTACATAACATTATAATTATCACCTGAAACAATATTTTGTTAACTAGAAACCATATAAGTCTTTATCAGTTTTCCATTACTGTGAGGTACACACTCTTGCTCCCATTTTATAGAGAAGAAACTGAAGGTTACAGTGAAAGAGACTTGGTAAAATTCACTGAACTTGGATATAGCATGGGTTAGGACTGAGTTTTGCTCAGTTTCTAAAAAAAAACACTAATGTTTTCCTCCTTGGTCCCTTGTGCCAGCTCTTCACTGTGCCTAGAACATTCTCTGCCCCCTTCCATTCTTAGATCCAAATCCTGCTTCCACAGAGAAGCCTATCTTCAGCATGCTATGTGATGTCCCTTAACTATATCTTGGCTTCCCTCAACTTATAAAGAAAAACAGCAAAAACATAATCCTTTCACATACTGTTCACATATGCATAAATCATAAGGTATCAGAAATTCTCACAGTGAAAGTATGGGGTGGGGGAGCTATTCCAAAAAGTAGTTGGTTTGCTTTACCAAAATCAGAGTAGGCATGAAGGAAAAAAATCATCTATTGGGAGACAGGATCACCATCCAATAAACTTTTCATCTCACAAGGAAATTAGAACAACTATAAACCAACACAGCAAAGTCTGGAAAAAAAAAAAAACTAGAGTGATAAAACTCTTCAATCACACAGGATAAAAACTATACTTTTCTAAGACTACATTAAAAATAGAAAAGAGTCTTATATTTATGGAGACATGTACCTAAGAGCTAGAAAATATACACTCATTTAAATACCAAGAAAAAAGTAAAAAATAACTATATGGAAATTTTCATAAAAACAAATTCAGGACACTATGGAACACATTTTCTGATCAATTTTCAACTGTCAGAAAACTTCTGATTTGGAGAAGGTTAGAGTGGCTTATTTCTGACTCATTTCTTCCAGAGCAACTGGAAAATACAAGGAAAATCTATAGAGATCAGTGAGTGGATAAACAGTGAGAAGATCCAATACTTTAGGGGACAGAGAGCCATAGAGATGTGAGCTGATGCTCTTAGTTTTTCCCCAGGATACATCTGTCACATATAGCAAAGTACAGGATCCCAAGAATCCCAGCTTGAGAGAGTCAAGATAGGGGATGAGCCACCAACAGTCTCTTTGGCTGCTTCTTGGGGAAGGAGAGAGGAGACTGGACACATGAGCAGATAAATTCTGACTTCAGTATGGTAGAGAACTTGTTCTAAATATAGTTCCCTGAAGAAATATGTCCAAGTCTGTAGCAACAGAGCAAGGTGATAAAGTGCTAGGCAGACATTCTCAGTAAAGCAGCTGCTGCCTTCAGCTCAGGGCATGATCCCAAGATCAAGTCCCTTATCAGGCTCCCTGCATGGAGCCTGCCTCTCCCTCTGCCTGTGTCTATGCCTCTCTCTGTGTTTCTCATGAATAAATAAATAAATCTTTAAAAATAAAGAAATAAATATACTCTATATATATTAAAATGAGAAGCAGGCAGAAGTAAGGGTAGTGACTTCTTATCTGATAGGAGAATGACTGTGAAAATAGGAGGATGTTTTCTTTCTTGATCTGAATGCTAGCTGTGTAGTCAGTTAATCACTTCAAGAAAGTTTCTAAGCCATACTCTCATGATTTGGGCAATTTTCTAATTTATACTGCAATAAAATGTTTACTGAAATGAAATTAACTAATCAATAAGATCAATAAAAATTTAAAGATATGTCTGGAAATTAAGACACACATACTAAGCACATGGATCCATAAATACCTGTTTCTAAACACCTAGAAACTGGTGAGGAATGCCTGGGTGGCTCAGTGGCTAAGTGTCTGCCTTCAGCTCAGGGCATGATCCCAGGGTCCTGGCATTGAGTCCCTACATCAAGCTTCCTGCAGGGAGCCTGCTTCTCCATCTGCCTGTGTCTCTGCCTCTCTCTCTCTGAGTTTCTCATGAATAAATAAAATCTTAAAAAAAAATTCTTCTGTGAAAGAAGAAATTTTAGTGGGATTATAAAACACTTGTAACTAAAAAATAATAACATACTACCAAAAAAATAATAAAATACTACCAAAAATTTACAAACGGCTCAAGTTTATTTTCTACATTAGTTACGATCCTGTTTCAGTTTTCTTTCTCCTTCCCAAGTTTATGTAGACATAGGAATGGAATGTAGTTCCATTTTTCCCCTTAGAATTGATCTATCTTCTGCTTGCTTCCCTGTCTCTCATACTCTCTTGTGTCCACAGAAACTGTTTTTCCCTGTATATGCAAATTGTATGTTTATAAGTGAAAATGTTAATATATTAAATGATTAACCTTAAAGCAAAAAAAAAAAAAAAAGTCGCCATTGAGTGGGGGGGCAGATGACCTCAAAATTTAGATGTAGTTAATTAAAGTGGTATTTTTAGGGAATTTTTGAGACTTAAATATTTATAGAATGAGTTAATAGGAGAAAAAAGTGTTGAAAATAATGCCTAAATATTTAATGTAAAAAGTGTGGCCAAATTGAAAGGAAATGAGGGAGAAATTTGGTAAAGATGAACTTGAGAAGAAATTATAAAAGATAAAATATTTATAAATGCTATTTCTTTGGTTATTTGGGAAAAATAATAAAGTGGGAAACCTCAGACAAGACTTTTAAAGGAGTTATAAGGCAGCAAAAGGATGAGAAGTATAACTATATCAGATATTAGAAAAATGTTAGAGTAGGGATGCCTGGGTGGCTCAGTTGGTTGAGCATATGGCTTTGACTCAGGTCATGATCCCAGAGTCCTGGGATCTAGCCCCATGTTGGTTCCCTGCTCATCGGGAAGTCTGCTTCTCCCTCTGGCCCTATCTCCCCCATTTGTCCTCCCTCTCAAATAATAAAAACCATCAAAAATAGAAAAACTTAGAGTTATTAACTTATAACTTAATTACATATATTATATTATATTAGGTATAATATTATAAATGTCATCAGCAAATGCATTTGAAGAGTTAGGTATGAAGGGTGATTTCCTAGAAAAATATGCCAAAATATATCAAATACAAGCCAACAGTCAATCAAGTTTAAATAATATGAATGTTTCTATAATAATAATTCAATTAATGATGAAAATACAGCTTTATTAAGAGAGAAAAAAGATATAAAGGCCTGGGAGGTGGGGGAAATCTAAATGGCTTTGTAGAAATAAGTCACAGAAGTGTTTCAAAAATTGCACCAAGGAATAGAAAAATGGAACTCTACTTTTGTATGAGGCAAATACAACCCCAATGTCAAAATAAGAAAAATAGGGAAAAAAACAAATGTCAATTTTACTTAACTTAGAAACACATACCTAAAGAAATAATTAGCAACCTGAAACAAAAATTTATAAAAATGATATCCTTATGGTTCATACTAAGTGTATAGTATTTTCAATACCTGAAAATCTATATGATATACAAATGGATCTGCAACATGTATTTAAAAATAAAATCTCTTAGAAAAGCAGGAATTTAAAATAATCACATTATCTTTAATGTGTTCAAAGCCATATAAAAATTAACTTAACACAGCACTCATAAAATCTACCTGAAGGAAGTGTAAGTTATTATTGAGAAATATTAAAAAGACCTAAATAAATTGATAGTTTCACCAATTTGGGATATAAAGACTCAATGCCAAATATAGTTCATTTTCTTTCTTTACTCATTAATACAATGAAAATCCAGTAAATATTCCAGTAGACTTTTTATAGTGACTTGGCAAGCAGATTCAAAAATGTCTATGAAAGAGAAAGATGTTAGGAAAAATCAAAACTATTCCAAAGAACAAAGTCTATAGCATTCCTTCAAACAGACATAGGATCTTATTAGGAAGCTACTTATTGGTTATTGTTCTTAGTTACATAAAATGTAATTTACATTAGTTTAAGGAAGAAGAAATGTATTTGTGGACACTAAAAACTCCCAGAATCCCTGATACCTTGAGAAAAAGAGGCTCAGGTCTCAGTGTCCAAGAACCATTTCCTAACTACAAAGTTGGTCCTAACAAGACAGGGATGTCCACTCTCACCACTGCTGTTCAACATAGTACTGGAAGTCCTAGCCTCAGCAATCAGACAACAAAAAGACATTAAAGGCATTCAAATTGGCAAAGAAGAAGTCAAACTCTCCCTCTTCGCCGATGACATGATACTCTACATAGAAAACCCAAAAGTCTCCACCCCAAGATTGCTAGAACTCATACAGCAATTCGGTAGCGTGGCAGGATACAAAATCAATGCCCAGAAGTCAGTGGCATTTCTATACACTAACAATGAGACTGAAGAAAGAGAAATTAAGGAGTCAATCCCATTTACAATTGCACCCAAAAGCATAAGATACCTAGGAATAAACCTAACCAAAGAGGTAAAGGATCTATACCCTCAAAACTATAGAACACTTCTGAAAGAAATTGAGGAAGACACAAAGAGATGGAAAAATATTCCATGCTCATGGATTGGCAGAATTAATATTGTGAAAATGTCAATGTTACCCAGGGCAATTTACACGTTTAATGCAATCCCTATCAAAATACCATGGACTTTCTTCAGAGAGTTAGAACAAATTATTTTAAGATTTGTGTGGAATCAGAAAAGACCCCGAATAGCCAGGGGAATTTTAAAAAAGAAAACCATATCTGGGGGCATCACAATGCCAGATTTCAGGTTGTACTACAAAGCTGTGGTCATCAAGACAGTGTGGTACTGGCACAAAAACAGGCACATAGATCAGTGGAACAGAATAGAGAACCCAGAAGTGGACCCTGAACTTTATGGGCAACTAATATTCGATAAAGGAGGAAAGACTATCCATTGGAAGAAAGACAGTCTCTTCAATAAATGGTGCTGGGAAAATTGGACATCCACATGCAGAAGAATGAAACTAGACCACTCTCTTTCACCATACACAAAGATAAACTCAAAATGGATGAAAGATCTAAATGTGAGACAAGATTCCATCAAAATCCTAGAGAAGAACACAGGCAACACCCTTTTTGAACTCGGCCATAGTAACTTCTTGCAAGATACATCCACGAAGGCAAAAGAAACAAAAGCAAAAATGAACTATTGGGACTTCATCAAGATAAGAAGCTTTTGCACAGCAAAGGATACAGTCAACAAAACTCAAAGACAACCTACAGAATGGGAGAAGATATTTGCAAATGACCTATCAGATAAAGGGCTAGTTTCCAAGATCTATAAAGAACTTATTAAACTCAACACCAAAGAAACAAACAATCCAATCATGAAATGGGCAAAAGACATGAAGAGAAATCTCACAGAGGAAGACATAGACATGGCCAACATGCATATGAGAAAATGCTCTGCATCACTTGCCATCAGGGAAATACAAATCAAAACCACAATGAGATACCACCTCACACCAGTGAGAATGGGGAAAATTAACAAGGCAAGAAACAACAAATGTTGGAGAGGATGCGGAGAAAAGGGAACCCTCATACACTGTTGGTGGGAATGTGAACTGGTGCAGCCACTCTGGAAAACTGTGTAGAGGTTCCTCAAACAGTTAAAAATATACCTGCCCTATGACCCAGCAATTGCACTGTTGGGGATTTACCCCAAAGATACAAATGCAATGAAACGCCGGGACACCTGCACCCCGATGTTTATAGCAGCAATGGCTACGATAGCCAAACTGTGGAAGGAGCCTCGGTGTCCAACGAAAGATGAATGGATAAAGAAGATGTGGTTTATGTATACAATGGAATATTACTCAGCTATTAGAAATGACAAATACCCACCATTTGCTTCAACGTGGATGGAACTGGAGGGTATTATGCTGAGTGAAGTAAGTCAGTCAAAGAAGGACAAACATTATATGGTCTCATTCATTTGGGGAATATAAATAATAGTGAAAGGGAATATAAGGGAAGGGAGAAGAAATGTGTGGGAAATATCAGAAAGGGAGAACGTAAAGACTGCTAACTCTGGGAAACGAACTAGGGGTGGTAGAAGGGGAGGAGGGCGGGGGGTGGGAGTGAATGGGTGACGGGCACTGGGGGTTATTCTGTATGTTAGTAAATTGAACACCAATAAAAAATAAATTAAAAAAAATAGATATGCCTTGGAAAAAATTGCTGTCAAAAAAAAAAAAGTTGGTCCTAACTATAAAGAGAGTTACTGATGTCACTGTCTGTGAGTGTGAGGGTGTTGCCATCTCTGGTAACAGGAGTAAGTCACCAAGCTGTTCCAGTGATGCACAATTACTGACACAGACACCAGGTGACTCAGCATCCTTTATCATTCCTACTAGCTGAGCAAAGACTGAATTCAGGCTGAATTCATTTCCATAGGGGCCTTGTGTCTGAACCAAAGTCTCCCACAAGAGACTTTCCTCTTTTCCTATGTGATTGGAGTGACCTAGACAACACATCTACATTGTAGCTACAAGGGAAACAGGAAAATGAAGGGTTTTATTTGTATTATAATTTGGGAAGATGCATTATAATTTAGAACGATGGAGGTCAGAATATGAGGAATAATCAAATATGAAAAAGGGACCTAATGACCTAGGCACCCAAAGTAAGATGGCATCTACCACTGTGTAATAAAGAAGGTGTAGGAGGTCTCACAGAAGCACAAGATAACAGTGGAAGAGAACATCTTAGCTCATAATGGGAAAAGCAAAATGTCTACTCTTTTAGAGAAATATCAATACAGGGAAGCAAAATACACACATACACAGAGCACCCAATCCCTATCTTCCAGTTAGCAAACAAACAAAAGACTATAAACCGGAAAAAGAAGTGTCAGATTTCAAGACATTTATAGCATGTTTGATGAAATATTCATGGCAGGAACACTTTTTCTTTTAAGATTTATTAATTCATTTCAGAGAGAGAGAGCAAGAGAGAAGGAGGGATATGGACAGAGAGGGGAAAACCTCAAGTAGGTTCCCCAGTGAGTATGGAGCCCAAAGAAGGACTCCATCCCATGACTCCAAGATCATGACCAGAGCCAAAACCAAGAGTCAGATGCTCAACTGACTGAGCCACTCAAGGATCCCAGGAAATACTTACTTTTTAAATAATATCCACAAATCTATATAAGCTCTTCTCCCCCCAAAAAATTGAAAATTAAAAAAAAAAAAAAAACTAACATGCAAGCCCAGAAGAAGAAATCATAATACCCATTAGCAATATGGATATGTGTTCCAACTCATTGATAATCGGGAAAAACAAATTAAAACAAGATTACATTTTCTACCCACTTGATTAGAAAATAACTACAGACCCAACTATAACTAGTACCAACAAGCTGTAAGGAAATAGGGACATTCAAATGCTATTAATGGAAGAAGTGATTGTTATAATCACTGTTGTCATTTGATTATATCTAGTAAATCTGGAGGTGTGAATATGTCCTAAGACCCAATTTTCCATAGATATATGAAGGTACACATAAGAATATGCATAATTTGTTGCAACAGAGTTTAAAATAACAAAACATTGATAATCGGTAAGATGACCACAGGACATGAAATTAATATACTTTATATGCAAGCCATCATTGTTCCATGAGTGAAATAAATCAACTGAAGTTATAACTGTCAACATGAATAAATATCAAAACCCTAGCAAAACTAGGGTTTAAAACCCTAGTTTTTAAATGATTTAATGATATTTGTAGAAAGTTTTAAAACATACAAAACAATATTAGATGATCATAAGTGTATTTCTCTGTTAGAACAGTTTAAAGTCACACACGGAAATGAAAAACAACAAATACAGGATAGTGTTTACTTATGAGGATATATTTATGAGGGGATGAGATGAAAGAGGAGTGGAAAAGGGGCTTAAACTGTAACTTTAAGGTTTCATTTCTTAAGTTTGATAAAGTTACATTAGTCATGATTATAAGTATGGTCTATTTATGTTTGTGCTTCTCAAAAAGTAAAATGTAAAATAAGAAGAAAGCCTGGTAGGGACTGGGATCACACTCTCTTCATACCTTGCTAATATCTCTGCATTCTCCTAAAGACTGCCCCATCCAACCTGCACAACACAGCAGGAGTCTCTGCAAAGCATCTCCTGACTCATCTCACTCTGCAAGTAGCCAAAACAGCAACGAGTGTTATTCCAAAGTAACATCTACTTTGGGGAGAAAGGAAGATAACTACACACACCAGATCTACTGCAGCCTCAGCAGTGGATGGGAGTAGGGGCAGACATCTGGTTGGATTGAGGGCTCCAGCCACCAGTGAAAATATTTCAGGGAATAATGCAAGGACAGTGCCCTGTAGTTAGGTGTGACTGCACCAGCAAATGGGCTGAAGGCAGGTTTGTGGTCTGACCCAACTACAAGCCCAAGACAGCCTGAGACTGGCCCCCTAAAAGTACATGGATGAAACTCTGCTCACAACATGGAAAGTGAGCCACAATGGCCAACTTGACTGAAGGGAAATATGGCTCACCCACAACAGTAGGGCACACATAACCCTAGATATTTAGGAATATGTAAAGCATATGGTTCTAGTGCCCAGGGGACATGGCATTACTGAACATGTGCTTCATAAGGCCACTATTTTCAAGAACAGAAAACATAGCTAACTTTTCTAATACACAAAACAGAGAGTTAGACAAAAAAGAGGAGATAAGGAGTATGTTCCAAATGAAATAAGACAAAATCACAGCAAAGGAACTAAATGATACAAAGATAATCAATATGTCTGATAGAGAATTCAAAGTAATTATCATAAAGATACTTTCTGAAGTTGGAAAAAAAACTGGAGCATTTCAGTGAAACCCTTAACAAGAGATAGAAATATAAAAAAGAACCAATCAGAGATGAAGAACTCAAAAGCTGAAAATGAAATACATTGGAGGAATCACTAGATTAGAGGAAGCAAAAACAGATCAATGACCTGAAAAACAAAGTTATGCAAAGCAACTAAGCTGAATAGAAAAAAAGGAAAAAAATAAATGAGAACAGATTAAGGGAATTCAGTGATAACACCAAGGGTAATAACATTTGCATTATAGGGAACCCAGAAGAAGGAAATGTAGAAAAGGGGGTAGAAAAATTGGGGCAGAACATTTACTTAATGAAATGATAGCTGAAAACTTCCCTAATCTGGAGAAGGAATCAACATCCAGATCCAGGAGGCAGAGAGCTCTCAACAAAATCAACTCAAGGAAGTCCACATCAAGACATGTAATAATTAAAATGGATAAAAGTAGCAATAAAGAGAGAATTTTAAAAGCAAGAAGAAAAAGGAAAACAGTTACATATAAGAGAAATCCCATAAAGCTACAAGCTGATTTTCAGTAGAAAGTGCAGGCTAGCTGGCGTAGAATGACATATTCCAAATGCTGACAGAAAATTCCTCCAATCAAGAATACCCTATCCAGCAAAGCTATCATTCAAAATTGAAGGAGTTATAAAGACTTTCCCACACACCAAAGTTAAAGAAATTCATCACCACTAAACCAGCTTTCCAAGAAATATTAAGCAGGATTAAGAAATGTAGGTGAAGAAAGAATTCCACAGATATATATAAAAATAAAAGTAGATTAATTGCTTATAAAACTAGTAGAGAGATTGAAGCACAAAAGCTGTAAAATAAAGTGTATCTATAAAAATCAGTGAAGGGATTCACAAAATAAAACTATGTGAAGCATGACACCATATATATAAACCATGGGGACTGAGGGAGTAAAAATTTGGAGGTTTTAGAATGGGTTTCACTTAAGCAAATATCAACTCACCATTGACTGCTATAAGTGTAGGATGTTATATATCAAACTAATGGTGACCACAAATCAAAAACCTGTAATAGATATGCAAAAAGAAAGAGAATCCAAGCATATCACTAGAGAAAGCCATCAAACCACAAGACAAATGATAAGAGAAGAAAGGAACAAGAACCACAAAAAATGTAAAGTAAGTAAAATGGAAATAAGTCCATACCTCTCAATAATTACTTTTTAAAAAGATTTTATTTATTTATTCATGAGAGAGAGAGAGAGAGAGAGAGAGAGAGAGAGACAGAGACACAGGCAGAGGGAGAAGCAGGCTCCATGCAGGGAGCCTGACATGGAACTCGATCCTGGGACTCCAGGATCATGCCCTGGGCCAAAGGCAGCGCTAAACTGCTGAGTGAACCTGGCTGCCCTCAATAATTACTTTGAATGTAAATGACCTGAATGCTCCAAAAAAAGGACACAGGGTGACTGAATGGATTAAAAAAACAAGTCCCAGGCGACCTGGGTGGCTCAGTGGTTGAGCCTTTGGCTCAGGTTGTGATCCCGTGGTCCTGGGATGAAGTCCTGCATTGGGCTCCTCGCAGAGAGCCTGCTTATCCCTCTTCTGTCTCTCATGAATAAATGAATAAAATCCTTTAAAAGACCCTTTTGTATGCTGCCTATAAGATATATTCACTTCAGACCTAAAGACATGCAAATTGAGGTGATGAGATAGAAAAGCATTTATTATGCAATGAGATGCAAAAAGAAGCTGAGGTGGCAATATTTACATTAGACAAAACAGACTTTAAAACAAAGATGTAGGGGATCCCTGAGTGGCTCAGTGGTTTAGTGCCTGCCTTCAACCCAGGGCATGATCCTGGAGTCCTGGGATTGAATCCCATGTTGGGTTCCCTGCATGGAGCTTGCTTCTCCCTCTGCCTGTGTCTCTCCCTCTCTCTTAGTTTGTGTCTCTCAAGAATAAATAAATAAAATATTTAAATAAGTAAATAAATAAATAAAATGAAGATGTAACAAGAGACTAAGATGGACACTAATGAATGACAAAAGAGCAATCCAACAAGATATTACAATTGTAAATATTTATGCATCGAACCTGGGAGAACTCAAATACATAAAGCAACTATTAGCTGATATATTAAAAAAGAATATAACAATAATACAAGACAGACATTAACACCCCCAATTACATCCCTGGATAGACTATCCAGACAGAATAACAAAAAGTAAACAGTGGTTATGTATGACACACTCGACCAGATGGATTTAACATATACAGAACATTCTACCTTTTTTTTCTTTCTTTTTTTTTTTTTAAAGATTTTATTTATTTATTCATGATAGTCACACACAGAGAGAGAGAGAGACAGGAAGAGACACAGGCAGAGGGAGAAGCAGGCTCCATGCAGGGAGCCCGATGTGGGATTCGATCCCGGGTCCCCAGGATCGCACCCTGGGCCAAAGGCAGGCGCCAAACCTCTGCGCCACCCAGGGATCCCCCAGAACATTTTACCTTAAACAGGAGAATAGAGATTCCTTTGAAGTTTACATGGAAGATTCTCTAGAATAGATAACACATTAGGCCACACAAAAAAAGTCTCAACAAATTCAATAAACTGAAATAATATATCTTTTCTGACCACAACGGTATAAAATTAGAAATCACAAGCAAAAAAATCTGGAAAGAACATAAATAAATGGAGGCTAAATTACATGTTGCTAAAAAATGAATGCATCAATCAAGAAATCCAAGAGGAAATAAAAAATATATGGAGAGAAATGAAAATGAAAACACTATAGAACACTGCCTCAATAAAAAAAACCCACCTCAAACAAACAAACAAACAAACTTTACCCCTAAGGAAGCAAGAAAGAGAAGAACAAAATCCAAAATCAGAGGCACCTAGGTGGCTCAGTAGTTAAGCATCTGCCTTTAGCTCAGGCCATGATCCAGGGTCCTGGGATCAAGTCCCACATCGGGCTCCCTGCATGGAGCCTGCTTCTCCCTCTGCCTGTGTCTCTGCCTCTCTCTGTGTCTCTCATGAATAAATAAATAAAATCTTAAAAACAAAAGCAAAAACCAGTAGAAGGTAGGAAATAATAAAGATTAGAGCAGAAATAATTATTTTTCAAAACAATAAATAATAAAATAACCAATAAAGCCAAAACTAGTCTTTAAGAAAATCCATAAAATTGATAAATTTTAGCAAGAAAGAGAGAGAAAAGGAAGAAGACTCAAAGTCAAAAATGAAGAAGAGATTAGATGGTTGGAGGATGGTGGTGGAGTAGAATGATCCTAGGCTTGCCTCATCCCAGGAATACAGGTAACTATTTAATCATCCTAAATACTTCAATAAATTGACCTGAAGACTGGCAGAGCAAACTCTATACCTAAAGGTAGAAAAGAGGTCACACACATTAAAGAAGGGAAGAAGTTTGGAGACGCAGCTTGGGAAACAGATTATGGCCACTGTGGTGGGGTGGGAGCTGAGGTCATGGAGAAGGGGAAGAGAAAGGCTAACACACAGGAGAGCACACAGGGAAGACAAATCCCAATAGCAACTGGCTTGGAATCCAAGAGAGATGAAAGTTCATGATTTCAACAACCACCGAGGCTTAAAGACTGGAGTTTTAAAGGTCAGCAGGCTTGGCTGGAATAGAACATGGAGGGCATTATGCTGCTCATGGAGAGAAAGTGAGCAAACAACCCAGGGACATACAGTGTGGAAATAGTGATGTGAAGAGGGCCTGGGGCACATAGTGAGAAAGTTATTCGCTCAACTCAGAGAATATCTTAGAGAGGCAGCATTTAAGGAATGACACATCCAGGCACAAAGGAACTAGTTGACACCATCTTCCTCCCCTGCCTCTCAACATAAGCACAAGACCACCTTGGGAATCAGTGCAGCATCACCACCTAACTTGCTTATACCAAGCTCCTCCAACTACCCCTCTTCCCAGTCATGTTTGCCCCAGTCCCAGAACAGTGGGCCCCTTTCCCCCAGAAGCCCAGTCCACATCCCTGCCAATACTATGTCTCCCAACTTACACGTTTTATAGGGCCTTGATACTGGCAGTGGTGGTGACAGGTGTCATTTCACAAGAAGACCAAGAGCACATCTAGTTAAAACATACTACATTCAGGGCAGGGACCAAACATTGCCCACAAAAAGGGAAAGAGCACTTCTGCAGATAACTGGCCTGAAGGATAAAGGAACCAGGGCAAAACAACAGAACATACCTGCATATATTGGAGACACTTCTGGAAATGCCAGCACCCAGGGAGTAATGAAATACGGCAGGGCTATCGGACCTCTTCTTCATAAGGCTGTTACCTCAAACACAGGAGACATAGCAGAGTTTCCTTACACAGAGACACAGGCACAGAAACTCATGCAGAATGAGAAGACGAGAAATTTATCCCAGATGAAAGAACTAAACAAGGCCACAGCCAAAGATGTAAGTAAACAGATATAAGTAATATGCCTGATGGGAGTATTTAAAACAATGATCCTATGGATACTCACTGAACCTGAGAAAAGAAGGGAAGATATGAGTGAGATGCTTAACACGGAGCTAAGGAATAACAAAGCAGAGATAGGGGCTCAATAAATGAAATGAGAAACATACTTGATGGAACGAAGAACAGGAAGGAAGAAGCAGAGGAAGAAATTAATGGCCTAAAAGACAGCGTAATGGAAAACAATCTGCATCCTTCACTTTCAATCTGCAAGTGTCTTTAGGTCTAAAATGAACCTCTTATAGGCAGCATATGAATGGGTCTTATTTTTCTTTTAATCCATTCTGTTACCCTCTATCTTTCAATTATAGAGTTTAGTCTATTTATGTTTAAAGTAACTATTGATATGTATTTATTGTCATTTTATTATTTGTTGTGGTTTCTGAAGATTTTTTTTCTGATCTTGTCTTTTTCTCATGCCTTGCTGATTTTCTTAAGTGATATGTTTACATTTCTTTTTTTATTATTCATATATTAGTGGTTTTTGATATGTGGTTTGTAGGTTTGCATATAACCCCTTCTGCATATAGCATATAGCAGTTTATATTGATAGTCATTTAAGTTTGAACTCATTATTTCTCTTCTCCTCTGCACATTTTAGATATATGCTACTATATTTTATATACTTTCATTTTATGAGTTCTTTGGCTGATTTTTTATAGAAATATTCATTTTTACTGCTTTTGTGTTTTCTACCTTTATCCTGTCAATTTTGGCTTCTCCTTTCCACTCACAGAGTCTTCTTTAATATTTTTTTGCAAGTCTGGTTTAGTTGTCATGAACTTATTTAGTTTTTATTTGTCTGGAAAACTCTATCTCTCCTTTTCTGAATAATAGCCTTACTGGATAGAGTGTCCTTGGATGCAGATTTTTTCCACTTGGCACTATGCATCTGTCATGCCACTTCCTTCTGACTTGGAAAGTATCTGCTGAAAAGTCTCCTGCTGGCCTTGTGGGGTTTCCTCTATATATTACTGTCTTCTTTTGTCTTGGTGCCTTTATTTTTTTTAATATTTTAAAGATTTTATTTATTTATTCATGAGAAACAGAGAGAGAGAGAGAGAGAGGCAGAGACACAGGCAGAAGGAAAAGCAGGCTCCCTGCAAGGAGCCTGATGCAGGACTCAATCCCAGGACCCTGGAATCACAACCTGAGCCAAAGGCAGATAGGTGCTCAACCACTGAGCCACCCAGGTGCCCCACGAACATTCTATTCTAAACCAGCAGAATACACATTCTTTTCAAGGGCATGCAAAACATTCTTCAGAATAGATCACATATTAGCCCAAAAACCAACCTCAATAAATTCAAAAAGACTAAAGTCATATCGTATATCTTTTCTAACTATAATGCTATGAAACTAGAATTCAATCACAAGAAAACTCTGGAAAGACCACAAATACATGGAGGTTAAACAACATGCTACTAAACAAGGAATGGATCAACCTGGAAATAACCTGAATAGAAGAAATTAAAAAGTATATGGAAACAAATGAAAATGAAAACATAATGGTGTAAAACCTTTGGGATGCATCACAAGCTACTCTAAGAGGGAAGTATAGAATATTACATATCTACCTCAAAAAAGAAAAATCTCAAACAACCTAACTTTACACCTTAAAGCTACAAAAATTAAATATCTAAAAGCAGAAGGAAGGACATAATAAAGATTAGGGCAGAAATACATACTATAGAAACCAAAATGAAACCAGAAGGTGGTTCTTTGAAAAGATCAACAAAGTTGATAAACCTTTAGAAAGACTAGTTGAAAAAGAGATATAATTCAATTAAAATCAGAAAAAAGAGAAATAACAATGGACTCCATAGAAATACAAAAGGATGATATTATGAATATTATGAATAGAATATTATGAAAAATTATACACCAAGAAAGTGGAAAATCTAGAAGAAATGGGTAAATTCCTAGAAACTTACAAACTACTAGAACTGATGCAAAAAGAAATAGAAAATTTGAACAGACTGATAACCAGTAAAGACATTGAATCAGTATTCAAAAAACTCCCAACAAAAGTCCAGACCAGATGGCTTCACAGGTGAATTCTACCAAACATTTAAAGAAGAATTAATACCTATTCTTTCCAATCTATTCCAAAACAACAGAACAAGGAAAACTTTCAAATTCATTCTATGAGGCCAGCATTAATCTGATATCAAAACCAGATACAGACGCAAGATAAAAAAAGAGAACTATAGGCCAATATCCCTGATGAATACAGATACAAAAATCCTCAACAAAATATTAGCAAACAAAATCCAACAGTACATCTCAAAAAAAAAAAAAAAAAAAAGATCTTTTACTATGATCAAGTGGGATTCATTCCCAGGATCAAAGGTGCTTGTTTAATAGTCACATAACAATCAACGTGATACATCACATCAATAAGAGAAAGGATTAAAAACATATGATCATTTCAATAGATGCAGAAAAAGCACCTAAGTACAACTCTCCATGCCAAAAATTGTCTACAAAGGAGACTAGAAGGAACATATTTCAAAATAATAAAGGCCTTATATGAAAAAACCACAGCCAACATCATCCTCAATGAAGACAAACTGAAATGTTTTCCCCAAGGGCCAGGAAAAAGACAGGATGTCTACTCTCACCACTTTTATTCAACATAGTACCAGAAGCTATAGCCAGAGCAATTAGACAACATAAAGAAATAAAAGACATCCAAATCGGTAAGGAAGAAGTAAACCTCTCATTACTTGCAGATGATATGATACTAGATATAGAAAACCTAAAAGACTCCACCAAAAAAAAATGTTAGAACTGAAAAACAAATCCAGCAATGTAGCAAAATACAAAATCAACATATAGAAACCCATTGTATTTTATACACCAATAAGATGCAGCAGAAAAAGAAATTAAAAATACAATCCCATTTACAATTGCACCAAAAATAAGAAAATACTTAGGAATAAACCTAAACAAAGAGGTGAAAGACCTGTACTCTGAAAACTATAATACACTGATGAAAACAAATGGAAGATGAAACAAAGAAATGGAAAGATATTCCATGCTCATAGATTGGAAGAACAAGTATTATTAAAATATTTATACTACCCAAAGCGATCTACACATTTAATGCAACTCCTCTGAAAATACCAACAGCATTTTTCAAAGAATTAACCAATCCTAAAATTTTTAAAGATCCACAGAAACCCTGAATAGCCAAAGAAATTTTCAAAAAGAAAAACAAACCTGGGGGCATCATAAATCTGAACTAACAGTTATATTACAAAACTGTAGTAATAAAAACAGAATGATTCTGGCACAAAAAGAGACATATAGATCAATGGAATAGAATTAAAAACCCAGAAATAAACCCACAACTACACGACCAGCCAATTAATCTTTGACAAAGTAGCTAAGAATATGTAGTGGGAGGGACACTTGGGTGGCTCAGTGGTTGAGCACCTGCCTTCCACCCAGGGCATGATCCTGGAGTCTTGGGATAGAGTCCCACGTCGGGCTCCCTGCATGGAGCATGCTTCTCTCTCTGCCTGTGTCTCTGCCTCTCGCCTTCTGTGTCTCTCATAAATAAATAAATAAATAAATAAATAAATAAATAAATAAATAAATAAATAACTTATTAAAAAAAGAATAGGTAGTGGGAAAATGTCTCTTCAACAAATGGTGCTGGGAAAATTCGACAGCGATGCGCAAAAGAATCTGGACCATTTTCATATACCACATGCAAAAATAATTTGAAAATGCTTTAAAGACTTATATGTGAGACCTGAAGCCACAAAAATTCTAAGAGAGAACACATGCAGTAACTTGTTCAACATCAGCCATAGCAACTTTTTTTCTAGATAGGTCCCTGAGGAAAGGGAACAAAACCGAAAATTAACTACTGAGACTACATCAAAATAAAAAGCTTTTGCACAGCAAAGGAAACAATCAAAATTAAAAGGCAACTTAGAGAAGAGGAGAAATATTTGCCAATAATATCTGATCCAGGGATAATATCAAAAGTGCATAAAGAACTTATAAAACTCAACACCCATTGGACAAACAATCCAACCAAAAATGGGCAGAGGAACTAAACAGACATTTCTCCAAAGAAGACATATAGATGGCTAAGACACAGGAAAAGATATTCAACAACAGGAAAATGCACATCAAAGCTACAATGAAGTAACACCTCACACCTGTCAGAATGGCTAAAGTCAACAACACAAGAAATGTGTTGGCAAGAATATGGAGAAAAAGGACCCCCTCCTGCACTTTGATGGTAATACAAGCTGGAGAAGCCACTCTGGAAAACAGTATGGAGGTTCCTCAAAAAGTTAAAAATAGAAGTACCCTGCCTTCTAACAATCATACTACTGTGTGTTTACTCAAAGAATACAAAAACATCAATCCAAAGAGATACATGGACTCCTATGTCTATAGCAGCATTATTTACAATAACCAAGTAATGGAAGCAACCTAAGTATCCATCAATAGATAAATGGATAAAGAAGTGATATATATACACACACACACAATGGAATATTACCTCTGCCTCAAAAAAAAAAAAAAGAAAAAACCCTGAAATCTTGCTATTTGCAACAATGTGAATGGATCTAGAGAGTATAATGCTAGAGTGAAATATTAATAGAAGAAAGGAATACAATATGGTTTCACTCATATGTAGAATTTAAGAAATAAAACAAAGGAAAAAAATGGCAGCAAAATCAGTGTCTTGGGACACCTGGGTGGCTCAGTGTTTGGGCGTCTGTCTTCAGCTCAGGGCATAATACCCAATTCCTGGGATCAAGTCCTCATTGGGATCCTTGCATGGAGCCTGGTTCTCCCTCTTCCTGTGTCTCTGCCTCTGTGTGTGTGTGTGTGTGTCTCTCATGAATAAATAAAATCTTTTAAAAAAATCAGTGTCTTTAAATATAGAGAAGAAACTGATGATTGTCCTAGGAGAGGCTGGTGGCGGGATGGTGAAATAGGTGTACGGGTTTAGGAGTACACCTACATAATGAGCACTGAGTAATGTATAGAATTGCTGAATCACTATATTGTACACCTGAAGCTAATATAAACACTGTGTGTTAATTATCGTAGAATTAAAAAATAAATAAAATTTTAAAAGGGATAATATATATCACACCCTGGAGGACATAGAAAAGGCAGTTTACCATCCAAAGCTCCGGCTGCCCCAGTTGATCAAGAGCTCAGCACAAATTGCAACCCACCCACTGGAAAGCTTTGATCTAGGAAACTGGCTACCCTAGCAATTCCTACAATAGACAGATGACCACATGCACAGACTGGATGCTTGCTTTGTAACCCATCCAAGATTCAGGTCCATCTTGCAGACACAGATGCAGGGACCAAAAAATCAGCATACCAATCAGTTTATTAACTTATAGATATAGAACGATTAAACAGATTACGTAAGCATGCCCTCTGAGGGGTGTAGCCTCTGTCCTGAGAGAATTTAAAATGGAGACAAATTATAACCAATCCATAGAACAAAATCAGGGCATGTTGAATTATCTGCAAAATGCAATGGTTAAAAACATTTACTTTGATAGCATGACACTCATAATCAGAACAGGGTTAGTTTGAATCTGTTAGGAACCATGTTCTTTGCTGCCAGTGCTAAGAAGATTCTATCAGATTGAATTAACCTACCCAAGAGTGAGAATCCATATTTTGACAATTCTTATACATCCAAATACTTGAGGGCACATTATTATGCTTTTAAACAAAGAAGAGATTTCAGAAACTTCAAAGTTACCATTTCTCCTCCCAAAAAGTGACAAGATTTGCTTCAATTTAAACCTAAAATTATTTTGTCGATCACTTCAGTATATCAACTCCTCTATTTTATGTCCTTAAGAATGCCAGATTCAATGTAACATTAATTGGGTTGAAACAAAAAAAAATAGATAACAATGACTTGAGTTTTCCTTAATCTATGCTAACAATCACAGGTTTTTCCACTATACTTACACAGCAAGAGTTTTCTTTATTCGACATTCCTAGATTTGCATTGTACACCAAATACTGTAATTAAATTATGTTACACATTCATATTCTAAAGATCTATTTCTCAAGAATTATATTAAATTTTATTTCTTGAATAATTAAGAAATGTAAATGAGACATATACCCTCATCAAATGACACTATACTTATACATCCACAATTATGTTTCATACAATATTCAGCAGTTTCTTATAAAGAGCAATTACAACAATTATTATTCAGGCACTTGTTATTTCTACCTACCACTAAAGGAATTCATGCAGTACTGTTATGCATTCTGTAAACTCTATATTAAAATAATTAACTTCTGGTAGGTGATAGTGAACTGCAAAATAAATACTTTGCAAGACTCAGGTATCATAACAATGTGTGACACTATTTATTTGGCACCCATTTAATTTCACTGTGTAAATGACATTTCCTTTGCAACATTATTCAGTGAATAGATGACTAGCTACTGTGGCATTTGACATTTGACCAGCATTGAATATTAAGAGCTTTTTCTCAAGGGCAGGTAATTCAACATAAATAAATTATCTGGAGGACTGGGGGCAGCACAGAACTCCAGGTTGGGATATTACATATTAATAATGACAACCATTTTTAGTAGTAACTGCCCCCACCCCCTTGCCACACTATCCTAGACACTAGTTTCAAAAAAGAGCCTTATGTTCAATGCCTCTTCCTCAATATTTCCATTACTGGAACTGGAAGTAGAGTTTTAATAAAATGATCTAGGTGCAATGCTTATTAGGACTTTGATGGTCAGAATATAGCCAGGTATGCCTTGAGGCTTTCATTCTGGAAGCTAAGGGCTCAGCCTGACCTTTACTTTGTGGTCAAGAGAGATTGTAATGAGGATTATCTGGAGATCTTGGATGACCTGAGTTACAACATCAAAATAAGGAGTCAGGTGTAGATTTAGAGAAGACACTTCAGTCAGAATTAAGGAAGGATCTTTCAAGGGGTATCCCCCTCATCTAGTGACTCAAAGAAATCAAAACTGATGCCTAATCAGAGTGGCAGATCTGATTATGAGGAAGTAAATTTAATGTTTGAAAAATACTCAATAGTTTTTACTGGATAGGCATTAAGAAAATATAATTTTATATGTTTAGTTTCTTATTGTATTATTTAAAATATATTTTAAATTCAGGCAAATTATCCTCATTTTGGAAAGCATACTTGATCATATACTAAATAAATTAGTACATATAATCATTGTAGAAATAACCATTATTTTGCATAAGGACTCCAAAATAAAAATATTACAGATTAACATATACTTACATAAGTATATGTTTTATTTTCCAAGAAACAGGATTATACTAAACGTTTGTATGACTTTCAAAAAAATACATGAAAAATGTTAAATAATTTCATGAATATTTGTATACACCTTTTTCCCTTAGTTTTATAGTGCTCCACTATAGGACATCAATAAATTTATCTAATATTCTAACATTAAATTTAGATTGTTTTTCATTTAAACTATTAAATAAGTATTATTCTTCAATAACATATGGATTATATAATTACCAAAAAATGCTAAATCATGTGACATATTGTTGAGGAATTAATAACTAATGCCACCTTATAATACTAATCAATGTTAACATCAAAGTGATATACACAGACATTCTGTACTTTGTGCAATAGCAAAGCGATAGAAAATTCTCAGTACCACCTACAAAGTATTCCAAAAGTTGAGCAACAAATATAATAAAACCTCTAGGTCTCTCAGAATTTCCAGGAAATACCCAAGATAAAGGAATAATTTAAGTGATATTACACAGAAGCTATCGGCCAAATTCAGGATGAGAGACATTCACAGAATAAACAACCAGATTTCCCCAACAAATCATTGGCATTGAAGAAAAAAAAAAAGAACGCTGTAAGATGAAGACTTCACTTGGTTTCTGTTAAGAGGGAGCACTTAGAAATAGGATAAATCTGAGTGTAAACTGGTAATGAAAAGTTAATAAAGGCATCATGAGTAACTTTAGAATTTTGGGGTGTGAAAATGACATGCTTATTTTTTTAAAGATCTAAAAAAAATTATAAATAAATAAATAAATAAATAAATAAATAAATAAATAAAAGATCTTACAAGTTACAGATGCACATTGAAATATCTACTGATTCAATGGTGTGCTAATATTTGTTTCAAAATACTACAGAGTATCAAAGAAGATGGATACACATAGATAAAACTTAGCAAAATTGATATTTGATGCAGCTGCATGATGGGTACATGGAGGGCTCAGTATAGAATTTTAATTTTGTGCACATTCAAAGAGTTTCAAAACCAGAGGCCAAATATATTATGATGGGTATTTTTGTGCTCACGATTTTGTGCTTGAGCCCATAACATTTGTAGGTTATTTATTTTGGATAAATTCCTAGAAATCAGACTGCTGGATCAAAAGGAAAGTACTTCTTAAGGTCGTTACACTTTACATCACAATTAATTACATACAGAAATGCCTATAACCCTTTTAAAAGTGTTATTATCAATCTTCACTGCACTTACAGACAAAATGCAGTATACCACTGCTACGTTAATTTAGATCTCTTTACTTACTAGTGGGATTTACTTTTCAAGAATACACACTTATTAGTTTTGTGAATCTCAGTCAAAGACCTATTAAATTCCTATCTCTTTTCTTTGATTCCTAAAGAATTTACCTACCACCTTGATTTGTAAAAATACTTAAAATTATTAACCTGCCTTATACATTATAAAAAATATCCTTACTTTATTTATTTTTATTTATTTATGATAGTCACACACACACACACACAGAGAGAGAGAGAGAGAGAGAGAGAGAGAGAGAGGCAGAGACACAGGCAGAGGGAGAAGCAGGCTCCATGCACCGGGAGGCCGACGTGGGATTCGACTCAGGGTCTCCAGGATCGCGCCCTGGGCCAAAGGCAGGCGCCAAACCGCTGTGCCACCCAGGGATCCCAATTATCCTTACTTTAACATGAACATTTAAATTCTGTCTATACATTCTTCTATAGATTAGAAATGTTTACATAGTAATATTTATCCATCTTCTCCATTTTAGTATCTTCCATTAGAATCACAAATTGAAAGTGAAAAAGAGTAAAGTTTCCCCTGATATGCAAGATCTTTGTCAGATGGGCCTTAGTATTCCGTCTTGAAAACAGTAAGTTCATAAAACTTCAGGATCAGAATGTCGTTCATTGACCAAGATGGATCCAAATAAATACAAGACTAGTCAACAATGATATCTGAACTCAGAATAAACTTTATCCAAGTTGCAAATGTGATCAAATGTCTCCTAATCTGGTTAAGATACATGATCACTGCTACTTTGACAATTACAGCTTTGGTCATGCTTGTTTTCTCTCTTTGCAGATAAAGTTTATTAAGATACACAATCATACTCTGCTTCCTAACAGCATCCAATCCACAGCAAAGCCCCACTTGTTTAACTCTCCCCCTACATCAGCTAATAAGCCTAACTCTTCTAAGTTCTTTCCAACATTCTTCTAAGACATCCCATAGACACTAAGATACGTATTTTCCATGTTGCAAAACATGATAAACCAAAATTGCTCAACAACTGATATGTTCCTGGTCACCTATAACTCAAGGAAATTAACAAAAGTCATAACCTGCTCTAATTTTACAGTTTCTTCATCGTATTTTCTCTTAATCTGTACTTCCCTCATTTCATTTTCAATTAAAATATTAATACATATGAAATTAATTTTATTTTGAATTTTTTTCCGAAATGATTAACCTGTTTTAATGTACTGAATCATATACTTGTTTTTTCTTTTTTATTATATCAAACACCAGATTTTAAATGTATTCCACTAAAGCTTCAGAATAACAATATATATGTATTATGTATGTAAAACAAACTAAATTTAGCTCAATATTAGGCAATTAAGTATAAATGAAGAAAGAAGGTATCTGAAGTTTTAAAATTAAGAACATGTCCTCCTTTATATTGAGATTCACTGCTTAAAATATTTAAGAAATTTTGGTTTGCTTTCTCTTACCAGTTTCATGTTCTCTCATGCCTCAATGTCTTCCCCCTACTTTTGCATCCTTCTCCCCGGAATGTGCTTCCTCCCCTGTTCATCAGGTCAACTCTCATCATCGTTCTGCCCTCAACTTGGGCGACATCACTAACTGAACACTGGTGTGGGCATTTTTTTTCCCATACTCGGCATCAATCATGACTTAAAGAACCTGATGCATGGGCCTCCCACTTCCTTTTCTTTAACCATCTGTGTCCAACTAATCAATAACCCAATGCCTCATTTGTGTTGGTTACCCAATGCCAGCCAAGCACAAAGGATGCAGTGAATGGTTCCCAAAACGATGAATGTGTCTACTGCAACCATGGTGACTCTGTTTTAGAGCTTCCAGGAATGATACAAGGAAGACACTACTCCTCCCTAGCCTCCCTTCATTGCTGTTACTTTGTCAGCTTATTACTTTCACTGTAGGAGAAAGATCCACTCCCATCTGAAGGTTTCATAAGAGTCCAGAGAACTTTGAACAGAAGGATCTCATAATTGATGATACAAAGATAAGGTGTTATTGTCATCAAATCACAAGTAAAGGAGTAATGATTTAGGGTTCTCTACCAGCCAACCAGAGATGTCTTTCTCAATGAGGGCATCAGGTCTTTTTATACAACATATAACAACAAGCTTATGGCTGCAGGCATTTTCTAGAAATAGGGATTATGTTCAACAGCTAAGGAGATGTGCAGGGGGCCAACAGGTGAAGTCTGAAGGTACAAGACTCACCTTTCTCCTCTCAGGTGTGAAATAAGCAAGTGTTTGCCTGGGGGCTGGAGCATAAGGGACCCTTCCTTGTGTCTCACTGACCTCCATAATCATTCGCCGAATTTCTCGAGTATATGACCTTTAAGCTCTGACCAGGGTGTCTGGCCTATAACCTTCCCTTTAGGAAAATTTTTCTCAGTGAAGAATTTTTGTTTCATCTCCTGAATTGCCTTAGGGCACCTGCCAGCAGCTTTTAGTCTGCTAGTTTAGCCAAGAACTCTTATTTGGCCTTCAGTGAGAGATTTTTTTTCACTGGTATTAGTATTTTATAGCTTCATTCTATTACATCCATATTATTTCTAATTTTAATAGACACAAAGGAGTATTTCACTACTGGTCCAAAATACAAACAGGCATCAGTAACTTTGTTTCAATGCAGTATGTTCTGAAAATACCAATCTATCTTTTCCAACTTGATCTCATGTTTTATCCCAGAGGCTTTTCTTGGCATAAATGTCTATAGGGAAGGTACATACACACACACTTTTATTTTAAGATTTGAGATCTATCTATCTATCTATCTATCTATCTATCTATCATCTATCTATCATCTATCTATCTATAGATATATAGAGAGAGACAGAGAGAGAGAATGAGAGTGTAAGAGAGAGTGAGAGAGTGCATGTACATGCACAATTAAGGGAATAAGCAAAGGGAGAGAATCTCAAACAGACTCCTTGCTGAGCATGGAGCCAGACTCTGACTTGGGGCTTGAGATCATGACCTAAGCTGAAACCAAGAGTCAGATGCTTAAGTGACTGAGCCATCCAGATGCCCCAAACACACACCTTTTAAAACTGTGGTTTTTAGAGACATTTCTACATACTAGTCAAAGACATCCTGCTGCTTAAACTAAAAAAATCTGGAGCCCTTCTCAATTGTTTGTTCCCCACAAGCATTCTTCCCAACCCAATTCCACTATCAAAACCTAAAGTCACAACTTCAAAAAAAAAAAAAAAATCCCAGAAATCTTCTCATCTTTGCATTCATAAGAACCATCTTATTATAAGCCATGTGGACAACAGATACAACCTAATTCAGATACCAGTGGCCACTCACATACACTTAGCACATGCAATCCAAACAATTTCCAAAATGATCTTTCAAAAATGTGAACAGGTCAAGCCCCACATTCTTCCCTGAAACCTTTCAAAGCCATGAAATTCTAGTAACATCTAATCTGTCACATGAACTATATGATGCCCACCATGATTTGTTCAACTCTCTCTCCCACTTCGTTACTAGCATCCTTCTTGCAATATATACCACAGTCAAGATGCACTGGCTTTCTTTCCCTTATAGTAACTTGTAAAGTTGCCCCTGCCTTGGAGTTTTAGGATTCATCATTTCTTCCGCTTGAAGCATTCTTGCTCTGTTAAGACCTCAGCTCCAAGGTAACCTGCTCACAAGGACTTTCCTGAAAGCCCCGCTTAGACTCCTATTCCAGTGAGTTTTTTACATACATCCCATTATTTCTTTCCATCTGTCTATGTGCACTTGCACCTGTATTTTTGTTTCCTCGTCTATTACCCATTTCTCCCTATTCAAATGGACGCTTATCTGACTTTAGGCTTTATATGTTTTGATTACTCACCTCTTCCAAGCAACAAGAAAAAAAAAAAAAACTTGTCATTAAATGTTGTACTCAGTTACAAATAAGCCAACGTTGATGCAAAGGAATTTCTAGGCAGATGCAGTTATGCAATTTTCTCTTTAAAATTTCTTACACAAGTCTGATTAGAATTAATGGATTCACTTACTATTATAACAGAGCAACACCAGAACTACATTGGAGTTCAGTTTTTGCCATGAAAGCCAAGGGGAGTCTATTAATTTCCTAGGATTGCTGAAACAAATCACCACAAGCTGGGTGAATTTATTTATTTTTTTTAAATTTTATTTATTTATGATAGTCATCACAGAGAGAGAGAGAGAGACAGAGACATAGGCAGAGGGAGAAGCAGGCTCCATACAGGGAGCCTGACGTGGGACTCGATCCCGGGTCTCCAGGATCGCGCCCTGGGCCAAAGGCAGGCACCCAACCACTGCGCCACCCAGGGATCCCAAGCTGGGTGAATTTAAAACAAGAGAGATTCACTGTCATGGTTCTGGGACTAGAAGTCTAAAGCAAAGGTGTTGGCAGGGTCACCTCCCTACAGAGACTCTCAGGGAGCCTCTCTTAGCTTCTGGTGGTTGCTAACATCATTCCTAGCTCTGGCTCCAATATCACAGGCCTCCTTCCTATCGGTAGCTCTTCTCTGGGTTTTCACAAGCTCTTCTTATAATGACACCAATCACTGGTTTAAAACTCATCCTCATGCATAGGATCTCATTTTCACCTAATTACATCTCTAAAAGCTCTATTTCCAAATAATGTCACATGAAGATAATGGGGTTAGAACTTGATCTTTCTGAAGGACACAATTCAGTTGAAGCTGGTATCATGCTACTCATATCTCATGGTATGGAGGATAATAAAACAGGAGCTGTTCAGTCACGGAATGTGAAGTCCTTTTATTATGAATCTATCAAGAAATCATTCTCATTCTATTATATTTTTACTTCTGCAGAAATATTATTTGGAAATATATCCTCATGTAAAGGGAGAGCTTGTCTTGTGAACTTTAAGTACTACAGTCCTATAACTGTTTTAATTAAACAAATAGCATATTTTAACTTCCACTGCAGATATAGAGAAAGATTGGCATAAACATAAGTTTTCTAGTTTAAAAGAGTTGTTCTTCTAAATAAACACATTGATATATTGGCTTTACTTGTCGTGTATGTGTGTGTGTGTGTGTGTGTGTGTGTGTGTGTGTGTTTGGCAAGACTAATAAGATCAGATTCCAGGATTAAAATCTACTCAAGATGGGCTAGATTCTAGAATGTGGTAAGTTTACTGAGGGTAGGTTTACTAAAATTCTATCCATTTCCTTGCCTGAGGAACCACCTATAAAGCTGTGTGTAGAAGAAGACGTACACCCACATATCAGTGATAGCTTGGATGTGAAGTGAGCTCCTATGATGGTTCTAGTCATCCACATGGAAAAAATGAGGGTCAGAAATTCATTCATACACCTAATTATACTCCTGGGAAAATCCCTCCCATTGCATAATAAAGCCAAATTATCTTGTAAGGGACCCAGGCTATTAGTATTCCTTCCACAAAAGGTATAGAGAGGCCTCTTTCTTAAAATATTGAGATTTGTAAAAATATTTGTATTAGAGATTGAAGATAAAATGCCTCTTAAAAGAACAAGCAACTCATAAAGGAGACGCTTGAACTCTGCTACATTGCATAATTTAACCTTAACACCACTTAAAAGCCTTCTTGCTAAAAAACAAACAAAAACAAAACAAAACAAAACAATCCAAAGCCCTGGCATGATGTTTACTACACTGTGAACACGAGGATATAACTGTTGTGGGAGAGAAAAATTGGGTATTTACACTGAAGGCAGGTCTGCAAAGTTAAACTTTGCTTTAGAAAACTGTACCACCATGAATTGAAAGTATATTTTACCTTTTTATGCTTTAGGTTCTTGAGGAGGTGTGTTTGGATGAGGAGGCAAGGGATGGAAATCCAGAATGTAGCATGAAAGATAAGCAGGTACCATCTACATCTCACAAAAGTGCAGTACAGAAAGCAGGGTTACACTTACAAGTAAACCTAAACAAATGCCTTTTCACACCTATTATTTAACTGGGATCACATTATATGTGCATTTTTTTAATAACTACAAACGTGCATAGTGTTTTACTCATCTTCCACCTTTCTTTTGCATGAATGTCATCACTACAGGCAACCAACATCGACACATCGACATGCGTAATAGGTGTATAGGATCTCAAATTCATATTTTTATATTGCTCCCTTTATGAAACTTCTTAAAAATATACTAGCATTAGTTAGGAAAATTAAATGGAAAATGTACTGCATATCACATTCCAGAATTTTGATTTCTTAAAATTATCTATATAAGTAGAACAAATTATGCCACTAATAATTACTAGGAGGCCAATCAAGAGTTTTAATTTTATATTATATACATTTTAATTATATACAGTTACTGGGTGCAAGAATACATAAACTGGAGCATTCTCCTTCTAACCAAGATGGTACCTGCATAACTGGCCAGGAGAACAGAGATCCCCTGGAGTCCGAGGAGGCCTGGCATGCCCACCAAGACATCATCGTCCAAAGTGTTCAGAAATAAGGCAGATGCTAGGGTGGAGAGAAACTTAGATTCTGCTTGGGTTTTTATTCCCAAATAAATCATCACTATGTATTTTATTGTAACCTATTTATCAACAAGACTTTTCTCCCCATCCCACTCCCCTCCTGCTCTCCACTCCAACACAAAATTCAATGCAGCAATGAATCAATTCAAACGTTAGCCTACACCCTTGCAATGAGGATTCTGAATATTGCTTAAAAAAAAGTATTACACATCTTTACTAAATAGAGACCATAAGAAACAGAACTCTAATTTCAATTGTGTCTTCAAACACATCCCTATATTTTCTTCTGTTTCCTTAGTCACTCATTTCTTCTGTTATGGAGGCTCTCACTTTAGTGATTAAACACCTGCACCGTGGCACATGACTACCTGTGCATAAATACTGGCAAAACTACTTATTAAATGTGTGACATTGGGTAAATTACTTGTCCTAAATTTCATATAGAAATGGAATAATAATATCTGGTCATCACATGACAGAAGCTATTTGTATTATGTACATTGTTAGTTCAAAGTTGAGACACAGTATATATTCCATACCTTGGAATTTTATCTTTTTTTTTCTCATTGTCTGCTTAAACTCTTCCTATTCTAAAGCATCTCCTAACTCACCTCTAATACTGAAAATATTATCTTTCTTTATACTATATATGGAACAACCGAGAAGTAATCTCTCAAATTCCCTCAGCTTTCTAGCATTTGCATCCACATGTTTCTTCTTCCTCCTTGTTAAAATGAAATAGGTGTTCATCAGTTTATCTTCTACACGTGCTCTTGATCTCACCTACCAGGATCTCAGAGAACTTTTTCATTCTTATCAATTACCTCTTTCTTGTATTTTATATTTTTATTGTCTGTCACTTGCTCTCTCCCCAACTTCCCTCAGTACTCTTTCCATAATATATAAAGATGTTTGAGCCTCCCTTAAATTAAAATTTAAGAACCTACAAATACATTTCAAATTCATTTTAATCTCCTAATCCCCACTGACATAGTTCTCATTAATATTTCCCAAATACAAAACTTACTAAAGAAAATATATTTTTTTAAATATAAAAAAGCAGAAAATCAGGACGCCTGGGTGGCTCAGTGGTTGAGCATCTGCCTTTGGCTCAAGGCATGATCCCAGAGTCCCAGGATCGAGTACCACATTGGGTTCCTTCATGGAGCCTGCTTCTCCTTCTGCTTGTATTTCTCCCTCTCTCTCTCTCTCTCTCTCTCTCATAATAAATAAATAAATAAATAAATAAATAAATAAATAAATAAATAAATAAAACCTTTTTAAAAAGGCAGAAAATCATTGAATATTTTGGCATATTTCCTATCTTTTTTTATGCTACACATAGATTTGCACATGTAAATATAAATGTATATATGTATGCACATATAAAATATCTAAACATTTACATCTATGTATACATTAGACAAAATTATACTGTATGAAATACATGTATAGAGGCTGTGTAATCTGCATTTTTGTTTTGCATATTAGCTCTACCATTCATCAACTTATCATCTGACAAGTAACTTAATATCTTAATGCCTTGGTTTTTTTTTTTTTTTAAGATGTTGGCTAGTTATCTTTTTTTTAATTTTTATTTATTTATGATAGTCACACAGAGAGAGAGAGAGGCAGAGACACAGGCAGAGGGAGAAGCAGGCTCCATGCACCGGGAGCCCGATGTGGGATTTGATCCCGGGTCTCCAGGATCGCGCCCTGGGCCAAAGGCAGGCGCTAAACCGCTGCGCCACCCAAGGATCCCCAATGCCTTGGTTTCAACTATAATATGGAAATAATGAGAATATCTCACAGTTTTTGCAAGATCAATTGAGTTCATATGTAAGGTACTTAGAAAAAATCTGGTACCTGGTTTAATATTATATATGTAATTGCTATGATTGCACTTTTTAAAAATGATTTATTTATTTATTCATGAGAGACACAGAGAGAGAGGCAGAGACATAGGCAAAGGGAGAAGGAGGCTCCCCATGGGGAGCCTGATGCCTGACTCAATCCGGAGACACTGAGATCACGTTCTGAGCCAAAGGCAGATGCTTAACCACTGAGCCACCCAGGTATCCCTGCTATGATACATTTATGATCACTTTTCAGCAGTAAAAGATCCTTGTTCAATAAGACACATGTATATTCCCCAAATCTCCTTGTTGATAAATCCATAAACACTTCTCAGGCTTTAATGAACTGACCTGCAGCACTGTCTGTGTAGTCTTAATATTTTCAGGTCACTCTCCTTACTATCCTTCGCAGCCACCATTTGCTCTACCAGTTACCTAAGTAAGCATCAGTGTCACTTGAATCCCTCTCTGACCATCATAAGAATGGGAATATATTAGTTAACAAAACAGAAACTCCCTTCTTTTATGGAACTTACACATTAGTGATGTAGTTAAGTACAACAAAAAATAAGCATAGTAAGAATATTATATGTTAAAGTGATACATTTAGCACAAAAATAGAATAAGGGGTATCGGTAATGTTAAGGGAAGAGATATAATGAACAGGGTAACATTTCCCAAAGCTTGAAGGAAGAGAGGGAGTGAACCATATATCAACCTGGGGGAAAACATTCTAGGAAAAGGAAAAATGATGCAAATGCTCTCATTATTAAGAGAGAGATTTGCATGGCTTCAGGAAGGGAAGAGGTACGATCTTTTGAAAAGATCGCTCTGGTTTGCAGGAACAACTTGGCATAGAGGCTGGATGGGGAGACCGAGAGTAGGGATAAGAGTGAAAAGGACATTATCGACTCCAACCAGAGAGATATCACAGGATGCTGATCAGAAGTGGTGAGGTCTTGACATTTTGAATGCAGATCCAAAAGGATGCCTGATCAGATGGCGAACTATATCATGTGGGAGAGAGAGAGAGGAAGACAGCAGTGATTCCTGTTAGGGCTTTCTTTCACCCCAGAGCTGCTGGTGCGTTGGGGGTGTTGCTATCTTACTAGTTCTACAAAGAATTTGTGGAATTTTTTTTTAGTTGTTTGTGGTGGGGGAGTAGCCTGAAAAGATAAATTCTGTACCACATGGAAACACACTAGAGCATCCCTCTGAAAGTCCTCCATAGATGGTCTGACATCTCAATTTAGGTTTGTGAGTACATGAAATCTAGTTTTCACATAAATATGAAACAGTGAAAATACAAGTCATATTATTTATTTGCTTAGTCCTGAGTGTCTTTATTTCATGTGCATATATATATATATACACACACACATACATGTGTATATATTTGTGCATACGTACACAAACACACGTTTGTATAAGTACACATTTTTAAATGGCTACAAAATGCAAGAGTCTTAGAAAATTTCATTGTTGTTTAAAACAAATTCTGTAACATGTATCTGCTCTCTTTCTGAAAACACTGTAAACAGTGATGATTTGCATGAATAGATCAATTCTTCCATATGAATTCATAGAATTTTAAATACTCTTGCAAGTGGAACAAGAACAAATAATTTTAGCTCTAAATTTACAATAATAAACCATATGTTTTGTGAAAACAAGAATGGTTTTCAAGAGAATACAGTTTAATTTTTACATTTTGAAGTTTTAACTTCAAACTTCAAACAAAGGAGTAAGATCTATTTAAACTGGACCATTCCACAGTTTCTTAGATGGAAGACTCATTGATCTATTTTGGCTATGAGACATAATGAGGCAGGGAAAGACTCACAAAACTATGAGCTTTGAAGCATATGCAGCTGCATATTAATGATTGCATCTGTTACGTTCTGCCTAGAGTTTCCTATCTGTAGAAAGTTGCATAACCACTGTCAAGAGATTTAAAAGGCTTCCATTAATTTGCAGTGGCAGCAATTAGCAGAGATAATGCTATGCCTTACTAGATTTCAAGCTGTCAGTGTCTGGTCATTTGTATGTGGAGTTTTTGTAAACTTGCACCTATCATTTGGTTAAATGCATTAATATATTTAAATGCTTTATTGGGTAAATTTTTTCTAAATACCTAAGAATATTTATAAATGACATTTGAAGTCTCAGAATTAAACCCATGTGGTATATAATTACCTTCTAAAGACAAGAAGGGACAATCAGATCACACATTAAAAATAGTTGAGAGAAAATAAATTAGAGATCAAATTCACTGAAGTCACAAAAACAGTAAGCCAATGTTAGAAAATTCTTGCAGTGAAGTCATGGTGTGAAGGAAAAGCATAGGATTACTTGTCAGGAGAAAATGTGTTGCAATAAGCAAATCCCATTTCCTAAGGTCATCAAATTTTTACTGGATGGATTTTAAAGCTGAATTAGAAAATACTTTCACATAAAAGTGACAATAGAAAGATGGCAGAGTAGAAAACCCTGGGCCCTCCTTACCCCCAAAAATCACTAATGCTGCAAAAAATTCATAGACAAATTCTCTTTGTCAGAAATCCAAAACCTAAACAAAAGGCTTCTGCATCCCAAAAGAACATGAACCCAGATTTATTAAAGCTGCTAGGGAGACTTGAGATACCAGCTCACTAAAGTCCCTGTTCTGTGTCACAGTGCCATAGGATCAGGAAGATTCTGTAGCTCTCAGCTTCACCCAGGAGAGGGTAGGGCTTAATCTGTGCATCCAGTGCTCCAACTTTTACCAAAGAATGAGTATGTTTCTCCTAGACATCTGACAGATTTGGTATTGGCTAGCTACCTTAGGGAGAACAGAGATAATATTTCAAACTGGTAAAAGTCAAAGATCCTCTCCCATGCATAGTAGAGAGAAGGCCGATATAAAATATAGGAGTTTTAGCTCACCTCTGGGAAGAAGAAGTTGATCCACAGGTCCAAAACCACAAATTCTCCAGCGCTGTGCAAAGAATGAGTATTTGACTTGTCTTGGAGCTCTGATGAGTCTAACACAATATAACCACTTGGGGGAGAACCAAGATGGCAATTTGTACTAATACACAACACAGTTCCCACCTCCCCAGCTCAGCACAGGGCAAGAAGCCAAAGATCCTGGCTTCCTTCTTCTAATTGGTGAGGGAAAGAGTTGATAAAGGCCCCCAGAGTCTCTGGCCAAACTGACTGAATAAGGTCTTCTATACAATGCCATTTTGTGAGATCAGAGAGGTACCTGCTTTCTCTAATGTGCAGACACCAAAAGAGTACATCAGTGATAATGAGGAATCAGGTTAAAATATTCCAAACAAGGAAATGAGACCAATCTCCAGAAACTGACCTTAATAGAACTATTTGATTCACCTGAAGAGAATTCAAAGTGACTGTCATAAAGATGTTCATTGAGGTTAAGAGAATACAGGAACAAATGCATAATTATAATAAAGAAAGAAGAAATATATAGCAAATAATAAACAAGCATCACAGACCTAAAATACATAACTGAACTGATAAATTTATAATAGGGACTCAACATTCAGATTAGAAAAAGCAGAAGAGGGATCCCTGGGTGGCGCAGCGGTTTGGCGCCTGCCTTTGGCCCAGGGCGCGATCCTGGAGACCCAGGATCAAATCCCACGTCCGGCTCCCGGTGCATGGAGCCTGCTTCTCCCTCTGCCTGTGTCTCTGCCTCTCTCTCTCTCCCATGAGTAAATAAATAAAATACTTTAAAAAAAAAAAAAAGAAAAAGCAGAAGAATGGATCAATGAACTCAAAGATCATTAGAGATAATTCAGTAAGAAAAACAAAAAGAAAAAAAAATATGAAAAAGCTTAAGGGACTATAGGATACCATCAAAGGAACCAATATATACATATAGGAGTCCCAGAAGAGGGAAGACAGAGCATCAGAAAGCTTACACAAAGAAATAATGGCAAAAGACTTCTCAAATCTGAGGAAGGAAATACACAACCAGATCAATGCAGCCCAAATGACACTAAAAAGAGAGAAATCTAAAGAAATCCACACTCTGACACATTGTAAACAAGTTGTCAAAAGTGCAAAGAGAGACTTTTGAAAGCACCAACAGAAAAGCAACTTGTCACTTAAGGAAGTCCCATAAGGCTATGAACGGATTTCACAGCAGAAACAGTACAGTCCAGAAGGGAATGAGATAATGTTTTCAAAGTTCTGGGGAGTGTGGAGGGGAAGCTTACCAACTAAGAATACTATTGCTTGTCAAAAATATCATTCAAGAATAAAGGAGACAAAGATTTTTGCAGGAAAAAGCTGAGGGAGTTTGTCACCACTAGCATTGCCCTACAAAAATTACTAATGGGAGTTCTTTGAGTTGAAAAGAGAGGATGATAAACAGCAACTTAGTAGTATAAGAAAGTAAGAAAGTTGTTGGTATAGATAAATATATAAATACAGAATATCGTATTTATGTAACAAGGGTAGGTAAATCATTTATAATTCTAGTATAAAAGTTAAAAGACAAAAGTATTCAAAATAACTATAAAACATGTTCAAAAATAAACAGTATGAATAGATGTAAATTGGGATAAAAATAACATCAAGTAGAAGAAGCTTAAGTATACAGATTTAATATGAAACTTAACTGCATTATAACCAGCTCAGACTATACAAAAACTATCCAGCAATCTCACTTATCTAAAAGAACTGAAATCAGAATCTCAAATATTAGCATGCCTATGTTCATTGCAGCGCTATTCATAGTACTCAAGACACGGAAACAGCATAAATGTCCTTCAACAAATGAATGGGTAAAGACAGTGTGGTTTGTACATACAATGGACTACTTTGCAACATTAAGAAAAGAAAATTCTGCAATATGCAACAGTGTGAATGAACCTTGAAGACATTAAGCTAACTCAAATAAGCCAAGCACAGAAAGACAAATATTGCAGTGATTCTACTTACATGGGGAAACTAAAATAGATAATTTACAGAATCAAAAAATGAAATAATGGTTCTAGGGATTGAGGGGGGAAGGGACTTATTAGTCAATGGTCATAAATACCTCTTCAGAAGAACAAGCTCCAGAGATTTTATGTGCAACTTTGGACCTGCATTCAAAAATAATGTAAACTTAAATATTTCAAGAGGGTAAATCTCATATTAAGTGTTCTTATGCCAATAAAATATTCAAAAAGAAATATGTTTATGTCTTCTCTCGTTTCTCAATGAGACAGTTATTCCAATTAAAAAAAAAAAAAAACATACAGGACACCCGGGTGGCTCAGCGGTTGGGCATCTGCCTTTGGCTCAGGGTGTGGTCCTGGAGTCCCAGGATCCAATCCCGCATTGGGATCCCTGCAGGGAGCCTGCTTCTCCCTCTGCCTGTGTCTCTGCCTCTCTGTCTCTGTGTTTCTCATGAATAAATACATAAAATATTTTAAAAAACCACACACACACTTAGCAGCTCCTAGCATCATCTTATAGGCCATAATGATCTCTAAGGACTCTCATCATACAGTATCCTATTTTTTTTAAGATTTTATTTATTTATTCATGGGGGGGGGGAGGGGGCAGATACACAGGCAGAGGGAGAAGCAGGCTCCATGAAGGGAGCCTGACATGGGACTCCATCCCAGGTCCCCAGGATCAGGCCCTGGACTGAAGGCGGCGCTAAACCGCTGAGCCACCTGGGCTGCCCATCATCCAGTATTCTAAAATTGACAAGTATCCAGTGATTCTACAAAAATATAACAAAAATCTTAACATGTGTGCTCTCTACCTGGCACTCTTGAAGACTGAAAAAGGCATTCAGAATACAGAGTATCCGAATAACAGCAGAAATTGACACAAAAACCTGAAACTAACTCAGAATGAGTAAAAGAGAGGTCTGTATTTCTCATATAAGAAGCCTGTTCCTCCTGTTGGATCAGTTGCTGAAGAACATCAGTGTCTAAATTAAGAGTCCCCGTCTTTGGGATCCTTCCACTACAGTACCAATCAAGAAGAAATAAATACAAATAGAAGCAAAGGCTTTCCGTAATCTCCAGTACTGTGTCACACAGTCATTCAGAATTACAATGAAGATACTGCTTTTTAAGTTTTCAATTATCTTAACAGAATCTGGCAAATGAGGAGTTAAAAACTGGTTAAATGAGCTGTTGGTATCTGCCACAATGGAGGATCTATATATGGCTGGTAGAGGAGAAAAATAATTTATTTGATGCATTGTGATCTGTTGCAGTTCTGAAAGTACTGTGTAGCCTGCCTGAGGTCTACCAACTGTCTCCCATATTTCTATCTGTATCTTTATTATAAACTCACACTATTTGAGATAAGTCAATAAAACTTTTACTAGAGCCCATAAAATCTTGCCTGAGATGGAGCTCCAGATTTAACTACTTTGTTCAAGATGAAAACATAGACAGAATCAAAATCTAAAATGAGATTTCACTGACTTTAATAAGTTTGTCTCTCCACCCGAGTTCTCATGTTGAATTCATTGTCCGCCTCACAACAGAATATAAACTTCATAAGGACAGAGATTTCACCTGTCTTGTTTGCCCTTGAATTTACACCACATGGATGGTGTTTGCCAAGTGTCCAGTGCTCATCAGTAATTGCTGAAGTAATGAAGAGCTAGCCTCAGTAAATGTCAGCTTATACTACCAGCATCACCTCCTCAGGGTAAATAAGAAACCAGTGGTTCTTTGCATACTCCCCTTCTTATCTGGAGATGGTATTTCTTGTGATCTCAGATCTACAGACCATTGCTCTGCCTGCCACAATTGTGCAGCAAGGACCTCTTGGCAGTGAAATCCTTTCGTGAATGATGTTAACTTTTCTCCACAGGAGGACAGGTTGCCCTCACAGTTTCTCTTAGACAATTGTGTCTGAAGCGAGTTTGCACACTGGAAGCATTCACATCTGCAGAAAAAAAAAAATGTGAGAAACCCAAGCAAAGTGACAAGACCAAAGGTCCCAGTTACAGAAACACAACATTCTGGAATTTCTTGCTGGAAGGACAAACAAACTCCTCGGCTCTACTGACCCCAATTCCTTCTCTGTGTTACAAAGACTAATGAATGTAATGATATGTCAGAATTAAGATTAATTTTCAGATTCTCTTCAGTCAGTCTCTTTGAGAGACTTTGGGAAGCTGTTATTCAAATAAGTCTATATCAAGTACAACTGGATTAAAATACTTTTGAAATAATAGTTCAGGTTTAGGAAACATCCACTTGTATATATCAAATTATAGTTGTTTCACATTGCTGTTCAATTCATGGCATACATACAAAATTTCATTTTCAGATACTTGACTACACAAAGTTCAAGGCTTACCTGTACTATTACTGGATATTAAGCTAACTGTTACAATATAAATTCTGTTGACACCTTAACAGAAAATTGATTATGGCATAAAAGTATTTGTTCAGTTGGTCTCACATATGGAAAATCTTAATTGTAGAGCTTTTGGACATAGAAATATGTCTTCACAGCAATAGTAATAAAGGGTTGATTTTATCTACTAAGCTTGCATATGGCATCTGTTATTCAGTATTCAAAGGAGTGCTTCCAGCATGCACAGATGGAAAAACAAAGCCCTTTAAAAGTTGCATCATTTTAATGAAGTGTATTTAATATAGTATGGTACTTTTCAGAAATTATGAAAAGATTCATACTAGACGAGCATTTGGTCAGCTTTTATAAAAGCTCTATTTAGTTACTCTGTTTTTAAAAGAATATGATAATTATTAACTTTGGTAAATTATAGTTTACTCCTAAAATTAGCAGAGAAGCTGTCCCTATTTACATAGTCCCATATTCCCGTCCCCATTGCCTCCTATCCTTTTTCAGAAGGAGAAACATATCTACCAGATTTGAGTTTTACATAAAGAACTGTTTAGATACAATAGATTCTTGCTGTTTATTTGTGAGATGCCACTGTAGACAGATTACTATTCTGAATGAATATCTTTATTCTTCACAATCATTCCTTTCATCTGTTCTGCCTTTCAACATATTTTTAAATGGATATTAACTAGTCAAATGGGTACTAATGCCTATTATTTTTATTGCCCTCATTTTGAGGGGTTCACAGGTTACAACTCTTATTTCCCATTAAATTGCTATTATGCTACTTATACCACCTTGATAAAGGGTGCTTCATAAACAGACATTTTTCCTTGGTAATAAAGATACATGTTTTGGATACTAACCCTTTATCAGATGTGTAATTTGCAATTATCTTCTCCCATTCTGTAGGTTGCCTTTTAGTTTTGTTGATTGTTTCCTTCACTTTATTTTGATAAAGGGTTAGTATCCAAAATATATAAAGAACTTTTAAAATTCAACATCCAAAAACAAATAATCCAATTAAAAATGGGGAGAAGTCATGAATAGACATTTTTCCAAAGAAAATATCCAGATGGCTAACAGACACATGAAAGGATGCTCAATATAACTCATTATCAGGGAAATACAAATCAAAACTACAATGAGCTATTACTTCACACCTGTCAGAATGGGCAAAATCAACAACATAAGAAACAACAGGTGTTGGCAAAGATGCAGAGAAACAGAACCCCGATGCATTGTTGGTCAGAATGCAAACTGGTAGAGCCACTGTGTAAAACAGTATAGAGTTTCCTCAAAATATTAAAATAGAACTATCCTATGATTTAACAATTGCACTACTAAGTATTTACCCAAATAATACAAAAATACTGATTCAAAGGGATAAATGTACTTGGATGTTTATAACAGCATATTTATATAGTGAAATTATAGAAGCAACCCAAATGTCCATTGACTGATGAAGGGATAAAGATGTGGTGTGTGCATGTGTGTATATGTATGCATGTGTGTGTGTGTGTGTGTGTGTCTGTAGCGAGAGAGAATGGAATATTACTCAGCCATAAATAGAGTGAAATCTTGCCATTTGCAAAGACTGGATGGAGCTAGAGTGTAATATGCTAAGCCAAGTAAGTCAGAGAAAGACAAATGCCATATGATTTCACTCATGCATATGTATAATTTAAGAAACAAATGAGCAAAGAAGAAAGAAACTTACTCTATATACTTTCAGCTGTAGAGAACTGATGGTTACAAGAAGGCACATGGGTGGGGAATGGGTTAAATAGGTGATGGGGATTAAGCAGTGCACTTGTGATGAGCAGCGGGTGTTGTATGTAAGTGCTGAATCACTAAATTGTATACCTGAAACTAATACTACACTGTAGGTTAACTAGAATTAAAACATTTATATATAAAATATATCCAATGAAAGAAAATTAAATCTATTTTATTCATGGGAAATAGTTCATGTATTAATAATATCACCAACAGTTAAGAACATTTTATTAACTTCCTACTTATTCACTCATTACTACTATCCAGTAATTCATTACTAGTCTCTCAAAGAAAGACATTAAGAATTTCACAAAATTATATTAAATTTAAAACAATAACTAAAAATCATTATACTACGGTTGCAATTATTTGGGAAAGTAAAAAAATACATTTTATTCCTAAGTATTATCACCTAAGTTTCATCTATTATAGTTTGGTAAATATTAAATTGCATGGCCTGTCAGGACCTATGTAATCAGGAATATCTGTGTTTTATTGTTTTATATATGGAGATATAGATGATAGAATATAGTTTAAAGAAGAATTCACAATAACTAATTTAAAACAAGTTGTATTCAGCTAAGAATTGATTATGCATTTGTTAGATTTCTTATGTCTTTGTGTTTCTTTTCTACTCTTATTGAATGAAGTACTATATATTTGACATGTTTAAAGTTTGATAAGGAAATATTCAGTTGTTATTAACTGGCATATTTTCCAACTTAACTAGTCAATCTTTAATTCATATTTGTTATGTTTTATCCACCACTCTATAAAATACTCAAAGAATAAACTTAATAGAAAACTGTGATAGGAGATAAGTAATTTCTCATATTTAAAATATCTCCTTCTTTTCCAAACCATACAAATGATTTATTTATCAATTAATACAACAAATTCTTAGAATCTCCCTGTGACAAGCCATTTCCCTGCCTTTGACAATACAAAGAATAAACATTATCCCTTGCCTAAAGTAGCTCACAACAGTGGGTGAGAAAGCCCAAGAGTAAGGCATATGTGATACGGTACATGCCAGTGTGCACTATTATGGTTATGTTCATTTTCTTTAGCTACTACAATACATCTTATTATCTACAAAAAGACCAAAGATGGGCATCTGGGTGGCTTGCTCTGTTAAACATCCAACTCTTAGTTTCAGCTCAGGTCATTGTCTCAGGGGTCATGAGACCAAGCCCTGCATTGGGCTCCATGCTAGAAGTGGAGCCTGCTTAAGAGCTCCATCTCCCCTACCCCCCAAATTTAAATAAATAAAATCTTCAAAAAGACTAAAGAAACTTGGCCATTCATGCAATTTACTAGGTCATTGAACCACTTATATGTCAAGCACATATACAACTATCAAAGTGAATGCTGCCTTAATGACCTTGTGAAGCTTATACTCTCACATGAAAATATTTTGATCCCCATTGCAAAGATGCTGTTTAATAAGGCACTGACTTGGGTTAATATCAAAATAATTCTTAAGTTGAAAAAATACATATCTCCACATACATCATATACATCACTTAAGTGATACCGTTCAAAAGCATTTATGATACTATGCAATCAGTTGTGCTTATCACTGATAAATTATCAATAGGCCAAATTGCTTTCAAAATAATGCCCTCTTGAGGGCAGAACCTCTCTTCCCTCATCTCTTTTGTCCCTGTGTAAAGCCTGCTTTTCAAGAGCCCAGTTAGCTCTGATGGCTGATGACCAGTATTAACCTTCATTTGAGCACTCTACAGAAGAGCGCCTAGAATTATCCCTATATTTCCTTTTTAACCTTTCCCTGTTTCTTCCTCTAATCAGTAAAATATAATTGCCTGGGGTTCCATTCTTGTAACATCAGATGAGATGATAACATAATTACTTAGAGTAAATAAAGGCATACAGGAGCTACCTGTCAGCTTGGCAAGAACGCAAACACTCGAATCATGAAGAACCACGTTAAAACTCTAGTTCTGTCATTCATTAATGATTGAAAATTTACATCATTTACTGAGTCCATATATATACATATTTATACAACAGATATGCAAACATCGATATTATAGTTTTATGGATGAGGCTCAATTAATATTATAAAGTATCTAGTACAATGCCTTTCTCAGGAGGGATTAGTGAATTAATTTCTTTAAATATCACATTCCATTTTTGCCAGTGACCTTACTTCAAGAAGCTTAAGAAAATGGTGGATATCTTTGGAGCCTTGGTAACTAGAAGATAATTGCCACGTGTACATAACAGGGTCCAATGAAAACAATCCTTATATGATATTTATTCTGCTCTTTATCTACTTTTAAAACTTTAAGGAGAAAAATAGATTATGAGATGATGCCAAATAAGTAAAACCCTACAACTGACTCCTCACACAGTAAAAACTCAATACTATGATTTGTCATTATATACAAGAAGAAGTTTTAAATGGGTTTATGGTTCTTACTGTGTTATAGACTCTACTGTGTTTAGCTTTAACTGGAAAAATGCAGCTAATCATATATCATTTTTTTACAAAGCCTGCAAGATTAAGAAAATTAATGTTGTATCACTATGATTTATGCCCAATAGACTACTTTTCCTAAAAATCTCAATTAAGCTTCCTCTAGGGCTAGCAGTTTTTAAAAAAATATTGTAGTTTTCCCTTGCTGCCTCTACTAGAAATAGTTCTAAAGTTAAATAACACTTTTTCTTTGTAGCACCATATAGGAATACAGAAGGGCCAAAATCTTGAGATGTGTCAAATTACTTTTAGAAATAATGACTTGTTGCCATGGTAACGTAGAAACTAACGAATCTATCACAAGATCTCAGTCCAGGTATGAAATGAACTGCACCAGAGATTTTAAAATAGTGACTCAGTTGCCTGAATCAGAAATGAGTTTTATATTCCCTTTTTCTTCAAGTATCAGATAATCTGAATATCATCTAGCAAATGAACCGTAAATCAGGTATGATTATTATTTTTTATCTAAAACCATGGAGAACCACAATGTATACACCTGATGTTAAAATAGAATGTTTGTAATATCTTCTGGGCAATCTTTAAAACACATGTCCTTCCTGATTGTATTTTTCCTATCACCTGTCAGACATCAGTTTTCCGCTCATATACAGGTAAAGTGCAGCCACTTTTGGGAGACGGTGCCACTTAAAATGTTTCTTAGATCGAGTCATGAACATTAATTAAGAGACAAACAATAGATGCACAAGTGGGCAGAATAGTTTATTCTTACATTTAGACACTGGCACCGATGTTTATCTTACGAACTTTAACTGTGAAAAAGGATTGACTACATTTGTGCCTGTTGTGTGATACAACACTTGCAAGATCAATCACAGTATTGGCAGTTTATGCTCAAGAAAGCTACACAGAACTGGAAAAATGGCATGTCACAACTGAAGCACATTGACAGTGGAGCTGCTGCCTACCCAGAACCTGACTCCAGTGTGATACTTCTTTTATTTGACTCCTATTTACATAATTTGAAGAGCATCATGCCATGTCAGGAAATTATTTAACCATCCAAAATCATTTCTGATTCTGAAGTCTAAATAGGTTGTTCAAGTTTAATGGCAATGTGTGAAGCTGAGAGGAAAATTAAATAAACGTGAAATCGTCGAAGAATAAATAATGTAAGAACCCCTGTGCTCCTGGAAAGCCTGCTAAATGTCTGTGTGGTAGAGCTGCCAGTGGATAAACTCTGACCCCACAAGCTCCCAGGAGACAGTTGTCAGGATCCATCAGCCACCACCCAGTTCAGCATAATTAGTTTAGAGAACTGAAGCAGAGCTGCCAGGATCAGAACAGAGCCTGGTGGTAAAGTGTGCCCAGCCACTGGCTTTCACTCGTCTTGGGTAGTTAGAGCCGCAGCATCCCATGGTGTCGTAGAAATGTGGAAGTGAGGGGAAAAAAGTGACTTCCTTTGCCCATATATACCATTCTATGTTAGAAATTGTAAGCATTAAAAACATTCCAATTAAAAAAGCCCCAAGCTTAAACCACAAAATCCAGTGACCATGTGTACATGAATTCCGGTGAGAAATCCTATTGTATTCTCTGGAGCAATGATGTTGGAACTCAGGAGTGTCAACTGTCTCTCTTTTCCCTTCAATTTCAGGTTAAAATTAAAATAAAAAAAAAAAAAAACCTCAAATGCTGGAGATACAAAGACTGCTTGACCTGACTGAACTTATTGTCAGGAAAAGGACCTACATACAGGTTTCTGAAACAGTGTAGCCTCGCTTTGAGACAGAGGCATGGATCTGGTGTTCTGATTACTCCAGAGCAGCACTCACTTTAGTCAAGGAGCTTTGCTAAGTGTTCCCAGAGGAAAATGAATCAGAAGAAAGTTGTAGACTCATTCAAAGCAACAACTTAGGGGCTTATTAGAAAGGAAATTTCTGCTTAAAACTGTTAGGGTATTTTAGGGAAGGAAAGTAGCATTAGCAAAAGCTCAGTGGTGTTAAGCAAGTGGCACAAAGAGATTGTGTTTCAGAAGAAAAAATAAACTTAATATTTTAAAACTAGAGGAAGAGTTAAAATACACTGAAGGGAAGAAGAGAAAAAAATGCCCTTAATTATAACAGTAATAATATGGACTTGGGATCAAAAGATATCTATTTAGAGGTACTTGATGAATGATTACATGCAGATATACCAAAGAGTCTAGGAATATGTTACATTGGGTATTTGGAAAGACCATTAACTGAGATATGGAAGTTTTTATAGAAGAAAGATGGAGAACACAATGAATTCCATTTTAAAGCATAATGGACCTATGGTGTCTTTCCTTGGGATATCCAAAAGGAGATGAAGAATAGCCAATTTGGATTTCAAAGAAGATTAAAAAAAAAAAGATTTGAGAGACACCAAGATCTTTGGTAATAAAGCCAAAGTGTAGAATGACATGATAGGTTAGATTTTATATATGTATAAAAGATGTTCCAGCTTCAGCTTAAAGATCTAGAGGGCTGCAAATTTCCTTCTACCCATACAATAAGGAAAAACAAAATCAATCAATTTTCCTAATTCATGATAGAACTAGGGATAGAGAGAAAGTGACAAGCACCTACAGTATCACGACCATCTGAGCATATCTAAACTGAAATATAGGATCACCAAAGGAGAAGAGTTAGAAGGGAACCATTAGAATATACCTTTATAAAGTCATTTCACTGCATGGGACATGGTATATGATTGTAAGGAGGGGTTCCACAGTTATTGAAAAATAGACATTGCATCAATCTAACAATCATTTCAAATATTTCAAAAAGAGATAGAGATAATAGATTAAATGCAATTTTAAAAAACTGATGTATGAGGACAAGAGAAAAAAAGATTCAGTGAACAGAAAAATAGCAACATGGTAGATTTTAAACCAATTTTATCAATAATCATTTTAGACATAAAGATTCTAAACTAGTTAAAAGGTAGTCCAGTTGAAACAAAAGCAAGGGGAGCCTTGCTGGCTTAGTGGTTGATTGTCTGCTTTTGGCTCATGTCACGATCGCAGGGATCCTGGGATCGAGTCTCGCATCAGGCTCCTCATAGAGAGCCTGCTTCTCCCTCTGCCTATGTCTTGCCTCTCTCTGTGTCTCTCATGAATAAATAAATAAAATACTTTTTAAAAAAAGAAACAAAAGCAAGACCATCTATACTCTGTGTACAAGAAACCCACATTAAACATATAAGGATTTAGATGGTTAGAAGTAAATGGATGGTGAAAACCCAATGCAACTAACCAAAAGAAAACTGGAGGAGAAATCTCAGAAAAGGCAGATTTTAGAACAAGGGAAATTATCCAGGATAAAGGACATTACATAATAAAAATGCATTGATTCTTCAAGAAATGTACAACTTTACATTCACATGTACTTTAAAAGAAAGCTTCAAAAGTATGCAAGAATTTATGGGTTGAAGTAGAGAAGTAGACACATGCATGACTTTATTTGGAAAGTTCAACACCCTTTTCTCAATAACTGATCCAACAAGTGGGGAGAAAAGTAGAAAAGGTAATAAATGACCTGAACAGCACTTCAAATACCTTGACCTAAATGACCCTAATAAGAGCACTCCATTTAGCAAAACAAAATAAGCATTCTTCTCAATATTACATGGACCATTAACCAGATAGACCATTTTCTGTTCCACGGCACCAATCTCATTTTTAAAAAATTGAAATCAGGCAACATACACTTTTATACTACATATGAATTAAGCCAAAAAGCAGTAACAGACACATCTGATAATCTTCCAATAGTCAGAAAGTACTACATGGGTCAAAGAGTCTTAAGCAATTGCCAAAAAAAGTTTTAAATGAAAATAAATATATGGCATATCAAAATTTGTGGGACACAGATAAATTGGGGCTTACAAGGAAATGTATATAGCACTAAGTAAATAAATTAGAAGAAAAGAAAGATCTAAATTTATAACCTAAGCTTTTCCCTTAGGATATTAAAAATAACAATAAATGCAACCTAAAACAAGCAAAATGAAATGAATAAAAATTAAAGCAACAATCCACAAATTGAAACCAGAACAATAATAGACAAAAATCAATGAAACCAGAGTTTGGTTTTTGAGATTAACAGGCAAATCTCTAGCAAGACTTACAAAGAAAAAAAAGAAAGATACAAATTACTAACCTTAAAAGTGAAACAGAGAGATAGTATCAGAGACTGCAGACAAGAAGGTGACACCACACACATCATACATGTAAATTTGACAACACAGATGAAAAGGATGAATTCCTCAAGAAATAGAAAGTACCCCCAACTCACTCAATATGAAACATAATTTAAAGAGCTTTATATTTATTAGGAAAAAAACTTAATAATTCAAGTGAATCCAGGGAGATTCAGGAACAGAGATTCACTTACTTAAACCAGAAGCCACCAGGTGCCATAAGCCAGTAGGAACATATCAATAGTTATTTTGATGAATTGTTAGAAGCCGAGCGTGGGTAGGATGAGCATGACCAGCTCATGGGGAGGACAGTTATATGGAGGACCTCACATTTTAACGGGCTTCTCTTCCAGAGCCTCTCTATGCTTCTACAGGAAGAACTGGAGAAAGTTCTCCAGGGTCCCTGCTAGAGAAAGAGGAAGAGAAGTCATTATTAAATCCTCTCAGCCTCTTCTCCTATCAAAGTCTTTACCTCCAGGAGCAAAGGGATGCTCCAAAAATGAAGGAGAATAAAGACTTTCTCAAATATATAATAAATAATGATAAGTAAGTTCATCAACGAATAAATAAAACATATAATTTGCAGTTACAAATCTCCAATAAAGCAATTTCTTGACCCAAATAGTTTCCCTGGTAGATCCCACCAACTATTTAAAGAAGTAATACCAATTCTTCCCTACTTCTTCTAAAATACACCTGGGTAGCTCAGTCAGTGAAGCATCTGACTTCGGCTCAGATCATGATCTCAGGGACCCACCTGTGCTCTGTCTCTCTCTTAAATACATAAAATACACAAGAAGAAATACTTTCAAACTCACTTTATGATACCAGTATTATCTTAACACAAAATGATTCAAAATTTTTAAACTATAACTCCTAATCACCTCTCATCAACATGGGCAAAACACTATACAATTTGGCAATACAGGAAAATAAAACATCATGACAAAATAACAGGGTTCACCCTATGAATGTGTTTCAAAATTAAAAATAAGTCATTGTAGTTCAACATATAAATATACCTACATGTAAAAACTTCTGATTGTATCAGTATAGGCAAGAAACACATCGACAAAATTCAATATCCATGCTTTACAAAACTCTAGGAGCCAACTAGGAGCTGAGGGGGAATTTCTTAACCGCATGAGGAGAATCTATTAAGCACAATTAAGAGTGAAAGACTGATGCTTCCCTCCTAAGATCTGAAACAAGCCAGATCACTCACCACTCTCACTAAACATCTCCTAATGAATGCAATAAAGCAGGAAAATAAAGAGAAAAAAATAAGAGCCTCTTATTTGTAATGTCATCATGATCTGTGTAAAAAATCCCAAAAAAATCCACCAAGAAAAAAAGAAATCCTCACACTGGGAGAGAGAAGTTACAGTATGTAAGGAAAAAAAAAAATCTGGGATAAGTCCTGTGGAACAAGGTAGTCAAGATATTAATGTAAACTGGTTTTACTTACTATGCGTACAGGTGGAAAAACAGAAACAATTACAGATATCCGGGTATACAAGTAGGTAGACATACACACGTTACCTCTTCTCTTCAAGAGACCTAGAAACAGTGGTATCTCAAGCAAATCCAGTACCCACATTGTGGTTGCTAATACCATTCTCCAATAAAAGGATTAGGGGCTCCTTGAAGAAATAGCTTGTTCTAGGACTGGAATAGGGAAAGTACAAAAGGAACCTGAGGCATCTTGTAGCATCAGAAAGTAATGAAGTTCTCAAATAATAAAAAGATAGGAATCCTGCAAAGGACACAGAGCCAAAATAAAGGAACTCCTGGTATTCGCCACTTGTCTTACTATTGTGTATTTCAATAAAATATTTTATTTAAAAATAGCCGAGTTCCAATTACGATTGAAGCTTACACAATGGCTTTAATTTGGACAGGGCAGTTATGTGCACCTGTTGGTGATATGTTTGGGAGTAATGGAAGGGGGAGAAGTGGTGAGGGATTCATCCTACACATTTTTAAGTGATAGGATGAATATTTACAGTGTTCTCAAGCATTGAAAAAAAATTAAGTTATGGAAGCAATTGAAACGTGAAACTAAGGCCCTCCTATTCTAAAAAATGCCTTTTGATATTTTATCATCAAACGAAATTCAGCCTCAGGCAAGAATTTCTATAGATTCTCATTTTGGCAGTAAACATTGTTGAAAGGATGGTTGGCTCATACATGTGGAAAGCGTCACTGCTGAATTTTAAGGACCTACCTATTTAGGAGATAATAAAAAAAAAAAGGATATTTTGTTTTCCATGTCCATAGAGATCCCTGGAAGACATTGTATTTTTCTCTCTTCACAAGCAGCAATGAGCCTGGAAACTCTTTGGGAGGTAGTAAATAGTACGAAATAAATATGTCAATTTCTATTTATCACAGAATAAGTTTAGAACATTAAAAGCTGGTCTAGGACACTAGTGACATTTTGGAAAACTCTCCCCCTCGGGTAGTAGACCAGTCTTATCAGATGTATAAAAAGGTGCTTAACTTTATGGAAAATCACAGTGACTACAAGTGTAGTCAAATGAGTCATTAGTCTCAACATCTGTGTCACATACTTTGCACCCTCGAATGATTCTCTAACATTCCCTTCATCACATTCAAACAAAGCAGGTATTAGTTATGTTTCATCAATAAAACTACTCATATTTGACAAGTATTGTACCATTTTGTATTAACTGTTTCACCAAACCACCCAATACAATACCATCCCCATTAGTGGCTAAGGGGCTTGAAATAAGGAGAAATATATTTTGGAGACTCAAACTAAGCAAGGTTTAAGAATAAAATTTAATTTGGACCCCTTCACTATTTTTCTGATCTGCAGCACATAGCATCCGGGTATGGGATGGGAATAAAGTCTTTATAAATGGGGATGCCATATTTTATTTTTTTTAATTAATTTATTTATGATAGACATAGAGAGAGAGAGAGAGGCAAAGACACAGGAGGAGGGAGAAGCAGGCTCCACGCAGGGAACCCAATGTGGGACTCGATCCCAGGTCTCCAAGATCGCACCCTGGGCCAAAGGCAGGTGCCAAACCGCTGAGCCACCCAGGGATCCCCGGATGCCATATTTTAAAACTGCATAAAACACACTAGAAAGGAACTCTAAACATACACATAATAATATACACTGTTTTTATTGTGCTGTGAATACATTTACTCTTCCCATAGACTCCCTAAAGCCCTCCATGTACTAGTCATATTTGAAGGAATTGGTTGAAATGGCAACGTTTGGAGTCAGCATGGATTGTTTTAATATTTCTATTAACTCGAGTCATCTGGCACACTGCAATTTCCCTGAAAAGGCTCTTGCTTCCTGTTTTATTTTAGACAGAACACATTTGTTTCGTTTTGGCAGTGAAAAGTTATACTTAAAACACTGAGCAGGTTTTTACAAAAAGGTTTTTATGAGAAGAGATAAACAATGCTTCAGTAAAAAAAATAAAAAGTACTTTTAATGTTTCCTCTGAAAACAGAAGGCCTCAAATATATTTTTTGATTCCCATATTTAAAAATATTTTATTTAAAAAAAATTATTTTACTAAACAAGTATTTGCCATAGTCCCATTTTAAAAATATTCATAATTTTCTATTTTCCCTATTCTTGTTTTTCTGCTTATTCAACATACACTCCTCATCCACATATTCTACATTTCTAATTCTAGCTTTCCTATTAGATCTTCATATTGAGTTCTAGGATTTGGAATCATTTAAGAAGAAACCCATATTTTTAATTAGGTAAGTCTATTCCTCACCTTCAAATACAGCAAGCAATGTTCATGGGTTTATTAACTAACTGGCTTCACAATCCCTAAAGCAAGGCACTTCCAACCCTACTTTCATTCAAATTTCAAAATGGTACTCATTTATCAAGACATTTTTCCTCATAAAATTGTCACAATATGGAGGCTTTGTTGTTAAAAGATATTTTGTTGTCATTTGGCAGAATATATGATAAATATACAAATCTATGGGATGTGAACAATTTTCCCTGGGTTTTGTAGTTTTGGTGTGTTCTTCAATTCAATCTTCCAAAATGCTACTTTGGATTTCCAAACTAGTTTAATTCTTGGGTTCTAACAGTCTATGACCTGAACTGTTACAATTCATATAGGACAGTGCCTATTTCAAATACCTAATTTTTAAAGACCTTATTTGAGAAAGAGAATGCACATACACGAGTTGGTGGGGAGGAGCACAGGAAGAGGAACAAGCAGATTCCATGTTGAGTAGGAAGCTGTACACCTCACTGGATCTCACAACCCTGAGGATCATGACCTGAACTAACTGAACTAACATGAAGAGATGGACGCTCAACCTACTGAGCCAACCAGGCACCCCTTAAATACCTATTTTTTAGATCCAGTTTAATTCTGCATGGTTAGTAATGGATTATTTTTAGCTGTACATTTTATAACTGGATAAATGAAGTATCTTTTAGTTGAGGTATTTTAAAAGGATAAAGTTGTTAAATTTTTGTACTTTCTATGATACTATTGAGAGGGTAACAACTATTTGTAAGCTCTTTTACACAAATTGTTTTGAATAGCACCAATTAATTTTTATAATTTCTAAATTTCTTAAGGTTTACCAGTCTATTTACAGTAAGCTTCAGTCTATCTAAGCACGAAAATTCGTGCTTAAGATTAAGAAAATTTATGTGACATTGCAAGATTTCACTTCAAAGTTTCTTTTATTGCTTGTAGTAACTGTTTTGAAACTATTCTCCAAACAGCCTCAGAATTTACTAACAGCCCCTCCGAAAAGTAGATGTTTTTATGTTTCTATTCAGGCCTTCCCACCCCAGTTTCACCACAATCACTCTGCTTTTCTTTAATCATACAAAGCTAAAATTAATTAATTAAATTTTTAAAAAATAAACATACAAAGCTAAAAGGTTGAAAACATCTATTGAAAGCAATATAGTATGATAATGTGAGTTACAATTGCTCATCTTAACAAAAAAAAAAAAAAGTCTTGTGGAAGTAGTTCTAGAATCAATCATGAAACAGAAGATGTTGCATATTGAAATAAGTTTACCAGCATCATCCTGATAGGTAATATATATTGAACAGTAAGTGTTTAATTCTAATCTATTTACATTTATTAACTCATTTGATTTTCCAAACAAGGTCATTTCAAGCATATTTTACACTGAGAAAGTAGAGACACACAATACCTTATTTAATGTCACTGAGCTAGCAAAAGAAGTATTTCTGGACAATTTATTTTCTGAAGGATAAAATTCTACAATAACATTCTAAAATTTGGAGTTACTGCTGTTTGCTTTTTATTCAAACCCACCACTTAATCTGACATATAATGATGATTAGTCCAAGCACATACACAGTTAAGAGGACATTGTTGGCTGATTTCAGATTTAAGAATTTGCATGTTTTAAGTTCTCAAACCAAATATTTGGTTTCTCAAAATATTTAAGAATTCTAAAATTATGATCCTTTTGTCATCTCAGAAAGCAAATGTTCATAAATACATAGCATTAGCTTCCCATTTATTTTAGGGGTTGCCAAAAACAATCTCTTAAATTTCAGATTTAATTGAGTATTCTTTCACTTTATAATTGTATATGTTATATTTACTGAGGTACATACTTTAAGAATATTCGAGGTTTCAAGAAAAATAATTTTCTTCCTTTACCACACCAATATTTTAAAATTTTACTGTGAAGCAATTCAATATAATGGCAAACAGATTTAAGTTTCTTTTCTGGTTCTACAACTTCATACTTATGCAAAAATTAACATTTATAAAATTCGTAATTTGTAGTATGTGTATTGCAGGAATTTTTTTAATATAATGTCATTATAAGGATTAAATGAGAGAAGGCAGATAAAGACTATAAAATAATTCAGGCAGAGAACCTAGAATGTATGGAACTTTGGTTCTTTTACCCCTCATCTCCACTCACTCTTTTCCAGAGTGACTGCTGCCCCCAAATTTACATAATATTAATATGTACTGAGAAGTCATGGCATCAGTTTCAACATAAATGGCCAATTTCCCCCTCTGAATAGCACAGATTCATAATTAAATCAGAATATATCCTAGGTGAAAATTAGGTTAGTAAGTCATCAATTTCTAACTGATGTCAAGTTCAGCAAAGTAATAAAAAGGTAAATACATATTTAGTAAAGATAAATACTAGTGATGAGAGAAAAATTATATCGACTTTTTCCTTGGGTAAATAAGAAATCCCAGAAAGGTAGGAAAAACTGAAACAGAATTTCATACATACATTTTATCATCTACACATAAAAATTATCTGTCAAAATAAAAAACTAAAAACCCTGTCATTTTGACAAATACTTGCAATGTTGCAATGTTACCAACATTATTTTGGAATAACAAACTATAAACCTCCACACAAATGAACACACAGTATAATGAATTACTTTTGGTGTTATAATAACTAATCCACCTCAGATAGGATCTAGATTATACTGTCTCTCAAATAACAATATAGGATATTTTCACATAAACTTCCTGTCAAATATTTCACAGTATTCCTCAGAGATTTCTTCAAGTGCTAGCATTAAAACATGTAATATTCCCTAAAAGGCCTAATCTGAAATATTTGATTTGATAGAAATGTTTGATTCACAAAGCAATTCAGTCACCCTTATGCTCATTTTCAAAGGTATGATTGTTCTAAGGAGCTTACAGTGAGAAGGTGGTAGGCTATTCAATTTTATAATTTCAATATCCCCTTTTTCTCATCACTTCCATTAGTGTTATTACAACTGTTCCTAAAATCACTAGAAATAAATTTACCAATATTGAGTTTTTTGTTTGCTTTTAAGGGACAGAAATGATACAAAATGATTACAATGTTACAAAAAAGAATAAATTGAAAGTCATACATTTACTAACTATCTGTTGTTGACATCTCATGGATGCATGTTATGTTGAGGACTGGTTTAACTGGAAAGTTTTAGAAAAAACAACACACAACACTAGCAAGAAATTTTTTAACAGGAATGATACAAAATGATTACAATGTTACAAAAAAGAATAAATTGAAAGTCATTCATTTACTAATTATCTGTTGTTGACATCTCATGGACGCATGTTATGTTGAGGACTGGTTTAACTGGAAAGTTTTAGAAAAAACAACACACAACACTAGTAAGAAATTTTTTAACAGGAAAAAACAGTTGTAGCAATGCTCCAAAATCCAGAGTGCAGACTTCCACTTCCAGCTCAGGTGTAGTGGCTTGGAGCTGACCAATACTCTTGCCAAACACAGCAGGAAAGATGCCGTAACAATTGGACACAGAAGCCAGAAGTGGCCAGTGAACATCTAAGAACGTTCTCAATCTCATTAGTTATTGGGGAAAAGTTAATTAAGCCTACAGTGATACATATCAGAAAAATAGCTAAAATTAAAAAGAATGAAAATATCAAGTGAGGGAGATGATGTGGAACAAATGTGGACTTGTCATAAAATGACATTTTTATGGGTCAAAATGGTTGAATCATTTATTTCATGTGTTTTCACCTAAACCAATATTTGTGAAAACCTGTTTGGTAATGTTTAATATCTACATGTACCATGACTCAGCCATTCTACTCTGACGTATAAATTCAACAGAAAATTCTATGGGTATATGCTATACACAGAGAGGAAGTGTGGTACTGTTATCGTCCAAAGCTGGAAACAAATATATTAGGTATTGGCAACATAGTCCTGCAGTACTATAAATCAGTAAGAATAGAAGGAAATGATTGGTAACACCCAATAGCATGGAGAGATCTCACAAACATAATACTGAGGGGGAAAAGAGAGTACATACTGAGTGGTTCCATTTACATAAAATTCAGAAATAGAAAAACAACTAATGGTGGGGAAAACTGGCATGCATGATGGTCCCATGCCTGGCAGCTCAGGGACAGTCTCAGTGGTGTGGGTATCATTCCTGAGACAGGTGTTAGCTTCCACTGGTGTACTTTCTGTATGTTCATTTCAATTAAAACATTTTGACAAAAAAAATGAATTTTACATATCTAGCAAAAATTTAGTGTTTTGACCAGGTGAGTTATTGCACTTTCTCAGGAATTTATATTTTTATTTTTACTTATTTTGAAGTAAACTCTACTCCAAAGGTGGGGCTCCCACTCATGATCCCATGATAAAGAGTTTCATGTTTTACCACCTGAGCCAGTGGCACCCCGTAAGAAAAACATTTTTAATACATTGTACAACTGGATGCTCCCACAGCTGGGTGGGCACTCGCTTAGTGTGGTCTGTCTCTTTGACTTGTGAAACAGCTTCTGTGGTGCTTGGAAGAGGGAATCAAACCACAGAGCAGTAAGAAATATTTTGATATTTCCTTTCCATATTTTTTATCTTGGTTCTCCCTTTTGTTTCATGGTTTTACTTTTGTTCTTATTTTTCCTCTGGTGATTTGAAATATATACATCCAAATTCCTGATGGCTAATTTTAAGGCTTTAAACAGCATATTTGAATATAAATTATCAACAAGAAGAATGAGGCATTATCTGCTACTTCCTACCCGTAACACAGCCCCACTTAATTCATCGTGTCCTCTTATAATTCTGTCTTTACAAATGGATTTTTGATAAAACTAAATTTTTTATCCATATTGCAATGATCATATTACAATGATCAAGTCATTCAAATATTCTGAAATCCGTTTTATTTTATGGTGTTCTATTTTCCTTTATAATAGTTATATTTTTATTTTATAAAAAAAATACATCACTTCACAAATCTTAACCTCTCTAACTGAACCATTTCTCAATTTACTGTAATTCTTTTTACCTATTATGTTTAAAGGAACAGCTTTCCTTAAATATCCATGGGTTGTTTACATTCTGAATCCTATAACTGAAGATATTTTCCTGTTCTCTCAACCAGGAATTTCAACTCAGAAGCAAATGTTGATTTCCAGGTCAAGTATTTCTATCCTAACCTAGTAACAGTGGTTCTTTTAGTGAAATGCAAGACTTGTCACATTTTTTGTAGGAAACCCGATTCTTATTTAAAAAAAAAAAAAAACTGAGTATATGTAAGATTTGTTTTATGTTGCTGAATTAGAAACCATTGAATTTGAAGAAAAAATTATAAGGATGTCAACTGTTTCTTTCAAGTTCAAATAAGCACAAACTGATGAGGAAATTATTGTGTGCAGAAGGGGCGGGGGGAGTGCATAAAAACACTAATCACAGTGTAGGAAACACAAGCATTCTATGAAAATCTAAATCAAAAATACATTTAGTGATGACTGCCGTTTTAAACACTAATAATCTTTCAAAATAAAGCAAGAAGTATGACATTCATATATTCAGTTCCAGTATCATTTTGTCACACATTCCAATGATAAATCTTTAAAAATCTGAACAAAGACTTTGAGCAATAACTATTTACTACAAGTATAGCTCAGGGATATTTCTTTCATATGATACAAATTACAAGGCATAAATTATTAAAATGTTGGATAGTTTAATTATGACCATATAGAATAATTTTTAATGTTCTATCAAGCTGGTTGAAAACTATTGTCATGAGCTCCATCCACCTACACACATAAATCTTAATACGGAGACAGGGTAATGCTATCTTTTTAGCAGCAATATACACCAACAGAAATATGTGATCTCTCATATTACATGGTATATATACAAGTACATAATTTCACCCATGACTGGTCAAGTCAAATCATGAAATAATTTTTTCCAAAAAAATCTATTGAACCTATCTGTGCCACTCTCTTTGTTCACTTATGAAAAGACAAGGCAAACATGTGGAAACATTCTTCAAAGGGTTTAATCTAAAGGTGCATATAAAAATTAAAGTCTTCTAAGAATATGGTGGGATATGTCATAGTAAAAACAACAGTGATAATACAGGCATTATTTTTATGATGGCCTCATAGGTCCCATTTTTTTAAGAAAATAGAAGCACAAAGCACAATTGCCTAGTATCAACCATCCTGCAGTGCTGATGTCAGGATTGACATTGAGAGAGTCTAATTCTGGAAATTAAGGTCCTATCTACTATAGTACTGTCTCTTGAAATGCTACAGTGCCATGGGCACACACACATCCTTTAACCTATTTCGTGCATGCAGGTACTTCCTAGTAAATATGAAGCAAATCTGGGACTTTCCAGAAAAAAATATGTAGGCATTAGCAACAAAGATTTCCCCTATTTTTTTAATATGGGAAAATTTTAAGTCTAGGGAATGAGTTACACAGCTAGAGACAAGGGACATAGAGCAGTTGAAGACATAGCAGAGAAATGAGATCAAATATGAATAAAACTAACAGTAGAAATAAGAACTATTGGGCAGCCCTGGTGGCTTAGCAGTTTAGCACTGCCTTCAGCTCAGGGCATGTCCTGGAGAACCGTGATCGAGTCCCACGTCGGACTCCCTGTATGGGACCTGCTTCTCCCTCTGCCTCTCTCTCTCTCTCTCTCTCTCTCTCTGTCTCTCATGAATAAATAAATAAAATCTTAAAAAAAAAAAAAAAAAAGAAAGAAGAACAATTATCCTAGTGATAATATGTGTGGGATATTTAGAAAAGTTTCTAATTTCTCTCTAGTTGTTAAAGTCATACTTAGGCCATTTTTATTGTGTAGTCCTAATCTCTTATTTAACATTTTAATATCTCATACGTTTATTGTTCTAATGGCATCATTTAACTCCCACCTACTGACTAAATAACAATGAGCTACTTAGGTTCCCCTTCTCCCCTCTCTTACAACGCTTGGCTTTGCCAAGTCTGAAACAGAGCACTGATAAACAGAGTAAAGGATTACCATTTATTGCTTAGAATGAGGACCCATATCTCAAATATCATTAATGGATTACTCAGTTAATAGGTGAGTAGCCAGCATTTGCAGTTGAGGGAAGCCTCTTCCTTACAGTGGAAAACCAACTAATACAGAAGAAGAAAATTAAAATTTGGAAATCATACTAATAATAATATAAGCAAGAATCATCAATGCATGATAAAAATCATGGAGGGAATTTTGCAGAATAAAGGGATATTTCAATCACACCACTATTCACAAAGAAAAAAAAACATTTACTTTTTTTTAAACATTAACTTTTCTTTTTTCTTATTTTCTTAAGATTTACTTATTTATTAATAAGAGAGAGAGAGAGGCAGAGATGTAGAGAGAGAAGCAGGCTCCTTACAGAGAGCCCAATGTGGGACTTGATCCCCAGAAACAAGATTACGCCCTGAGCCAAAGGCAGACACTCAACCTCTGAGCCACCCAGGCGTCCCTAAACATTAACTTTTCAATGGACAAACCTGACATATGCTACATTAACCAAAGTTGACATCACCAGTAACAAATCAACCTCACACCTTGTGAAATGATGATTCTTGCCAAAAGCACAATTGAGAATTTCTACAAATAGATGGCCACTATTTGTACTATTTAAAATGACTGAGGAACTCTGCTGATTAAGGCAAAAGAGACATGAAAACTGAATGTAAGGAATGATCATGAATTCTTCTATAAACAACACTCTCAGAACAATTAGTGAAATTTGTATAAGGTCCATAAAATTAGCTAAGAGTGTATCCATGGTATTTTCCTATTTGTTAAGTATGCAGAGGTTACATCAGAGAATATCCTCATTTTAAGACCACTCAAGTCTGTAAGGGCAACAATTCTGCAATAATTTCTATACCTCCCCCAAAATAAGAAAATATCTGTGTGTGTGCGTGTGTGCATGCATGAGGCGGGGGGGGGGGGGGGGAGCAGGTGTTATCATTTGGAAAATCAGACTGAGGAGAATGTAAGAATTATTTGTACCTCTCTTACAACCCTTCTCTAAGTCTGAAATATTGTATCCAAATAAAAATTTAAATAAAAGTTGTGTCAGCTACTTTATAGAATCTCTTGGAGATTTCAAATGAGCATTATAAATATCAAGGGATCAGCAATTTTTTTTTTAATTTTATTTATTCATGAGAGACAGAGAGAGACGGGGGTAGAGACATAGGCAGAGGAAGAAGCAGAGTCCCTGAGGGGAACCTGATGCAGGACTCAGTCCCAGGATTCCCGGATCATGCCCTGAGCTAAAGCCAGAGACTCAACTACTGAGCTACCAGGTGTCCCAGGATATACAATTTTTGAAAATTTTTGTTTAGCCATTATTTCCAAAGCATGTAATGACTAGCACTACATGCCCACTCAATTGTTGCCAGAAACCTCTGCATTGTAGATTTGCCAGTATTTGCACAGCTGTAAAACCAAATGATCATTTATTTCCACGCAATAATGTATCATACATATCCCTTAAGAAAATCCTAGGAGAGTGCAGTGATCAAGACTCAGACATCCTATCCTGTCCCAGGCCATGCTGCTCTCCTAAAATCATCAAACCCTGCTTGGAAATGCTATATGTTAACATCCAGTAAGTACCAAGTTTTAGGGAAATAGGTATATGCTGACTACTGGCATAAGCAGATGAATTAGTACAACCTATCTGGTGGGAATGAACTAATGAACTGAAGGAATGCCTCTTAAAAATTTGTTGAGTGCATAAAAAGGTATTACAAAGTAAATTCTAGGGGATCCCGGGGTGGCTCAGAGGTTTAGCTCCTGCCTTTGGCCCAGGGCGTGTTCCTGGAGTCCCGGGATTGAGTCCTGCATGGAGCCTGCTTGTCCCTCTGCCTGTGTCTGTGCCTGTCTCTCTCTCTTTCTCTCTCTCTCTCTCATGAATGAATAAATAAATAAAAGCTTTTTTTAAAAAATAAATTCTATAATATTTATACAGCAAAACTCTTGAGAGCTACTAAACTGTCCATCACCGTAAGCTTAGACTGGAAGTATGGTTCCTAAATGCTGGATAAGGATGTAAATAGAACACTCAAGAGTTCGAGTACTCAAGTCAAGCAGCCTAAATTCATAGTTTGGCTCTTCTGCTTACCTACTGGGTAACACTGGTCAATCACTTACTCTATTTAAGCCTCAGTTCTCCCATCATAGAATTACTGTGAAGGTCAAAAGGGATAAAGTATGTATTTCACAGGCCTTTAAAGAAGTCGGGTACCTAAAGCATTTAGCCCAGTAACTAGCACATATTAGATGCAAAATAAAATGTAGCCATTGTTTTATTATTACTTTGTAGTCACACCAAGAAATACTCTGCAACTATTAAACTCCATGGTGTCTACCCACATACTATATAGTTGCATTAATTTAATATATAAATACAATGTTGAAATGAAAAAATAGGTTTCAAATAGCATTATGGTATAATTCTCTCTATGTATCTCCATAGAAATATCTTCTGGACTACAATCTAAATGTTAATGCATAATATTCCTTTTTTTTTTTTAAGATTTTTTTTTTATTCATTCAGAGAGAGCGAAGAGAGAGGCAGAGACGCAGGCGGAGGGAGAAGCAGGCTCCATGCAGGAAGCCCGATGTGGGACTCGATCCCGGGTCTCCAGGATCACACCCCAGGCTGCAGGCAGCACTAAACCGCTGCGCCACCAGGGCTGCCAATGCATAATATTCCTATTTTTCTTTAAATCATTTTTTTTTCATGAGTGAACATGTATATTCGTAACTGAGGGGAAAAAAAGAGTTACTTACATTAAAAAATTACTATTCCTAATACTTCCTGCCTTCTCTTCACGTTAATCTCATTTTATTTTTTTGGCCCAGAGAAACAGAGAGGCATATACATCTACCACAAGCAATCTGAGTGATGATATGGCACTTGAGAGCATTCTTCAACATCCCCTTACAGGCTTTCCTCACTTCTGGCCAAATAATTGTGTTTTTATTTTTTTGTTTTTTGTTTTTTTAAGCAGGTATTGAATTTTAAGTTGATCTTTAAAAATCCCCATTCTACTATTTGGACTTTTTGCATGAAGATTTTAGTATATTCATAATACTTGAAGATTGTTTAAATTTGAACTGTGTACATACCAGCAGGAAAATTATCTTGATTCAAATAAATTAGATGTAATAAACTGTTTAAGTCAAAAAAGTAATACTTTTTTAATGCAAGTTGTGTTTTATGGTAAGACAAGTATTAAGCAGAAAACTATATACTATACTTTATATGAGATGGCATTGATAGCAAGGCACACCATTATTTTATATCCTCCAAAACAAGCTATTTCTTGTCATGTTTATCATCATATGCACCCTAACTTCAGAGATGTTAAATATGAAAAAATAAAACCCAGTTTTAGAAGAATGAATCATCAAATTTCCATAGAGGCTGTGTTTCTTAACATTGTATTATGGAAATTACTGCATCAAATCCTGTGAGATGCATTAAAATGAGGTTTTCTTCTTGGTTTAATTATTGGCTATCAACACAATTTGCATAGAATTCAATCAGTGTATATAATGAAAAGGGTTAAGCCTCTAAAGCAAAGAACATTTTAGTGAGCCCCATCCATAATTAAAACATGAAGGGCTAATAAAAAGTTGAAGCCCAGGGTTGTTTTTTTTTTTTTCTCTCCTCTTTTAGGTTCAAGGCTAATAAAACAATAATCTCTGCACAAATATTTTTTTTTCTTTTCCGTCTAACATAAACCAGTGCTTAATGGAGAGTCAATAACCTTATTATGAAAATTGATCTAAATCAATAGTATACAGACAGTGGTTGATGACGCTAGGCAGCTTTTTCAAATGCATTTACTGACAGCATCCCATCCCTCTGGTCAGGAGTTATTGAGAACACATCTCAAAAAGCACACTGTGATACAAAGAAGGCATGCAGATGCCTCGTGCTTGAGACTAAATTTAATCACCTCCTGCTTGTGACCATTTGGCAGCTTCGGGAAAGTTCTCTCCAGAACCAACTCTCTGAAGCCGAGCTATTAAAGTGCTAATTAAAGAAAGTGCATGGAAGACATGAACACTAGGAGTCTGGGGTAATTGGCTACAAAAAAGACAAGGCTGAAACACGTCACTTTGTCTGCTTCTCCTGATTAGACTCTAATTCGAATACCAATATTTCACTGCACGCCAAGGTGCTCTGGGAGAGATGTCTGCCTCTCTCTTGGTTGAATAGATGGCTCTTGTGTGAAAAGGGAAAAATAGCAATTTTATTTTATATTTAATCCTCTGACACCCTCAGGATCAACAGGGAAGTCCACAAAACCTTTCCTGTGCATCTTAATTGGATTTATTTAAGATGAGGAAAAAAGAGGAAGGAAAAATGCCATCTAATGAAACAAATAATTCTGTACATTAGAAGTTGCCCAGAAAGCCTATCATGAAGCAATGGTAATTACATCTGAAGGGTTTATGTGCTGATAAACTAGTTCAAAACACATGCATCTATTTCCAATCTACTGCTAGCTCCCTTCACAGATGAGATACACCAGCAAGGGTGCCGCGCAGAAGTGGGGGCACACACTGTGGGCAAGAAGGCATTTACAAAAGTTGTGACACATCTCCCATCCTAAAGATACATACTTGAGCACTCTGCATGTGTGCTTTGGTATTATTTCCTTCTTGATGAAGGACCTGAGATAAATTAGGTTATGAAACTACCCAGAATGTCCTGTGAAACAAGCAGTGAATTGCAAATTTTAAATGCTTTGGAATTTTTAGGGAACTGAGGACAGGACAAATGATTTCTAAGGACACATCTCAGCCAATTCTCATCCCAGAATCTGAGCTCAGACTCTAATGAAGTATATATAAACTGCTATATACTAAACAAGACTATGTACAGTCACAAAAGCAATAGTCCTTTTAAATGACTTGATCATTAAATTTGTGCTTTAATATCTGTAAGATTTAAGTAAATACAATACTGTTAAATAATGTAAATTCACTTCTCTGTAATGCCTATGCTGTTTCCCCACCATAAGGTACTTGTGACTGTTTCGACATCTATGGAACACAGGCTTTGAGCTTGGGGGGAGGCAGGGTGGTACTGACAGTGAGTTCTGATAAATAAGGCAAATTTAGAGGTACTTTTCAGCTTTGAATATTTTCTTAACTTTTCTCCAAAGTCTAACCCATGAACTTCATATATGATATACTTACTCAAAAAGTCAATCCCATAATTTTTTAAAGACCAGCAAGTTCATGGGTAGACTTTGGAGAAAAACACTGTCTTTGAGATAATTTCTTAATATGAGTTTGCAATGAAATGTGTCCGTGGCTTCAAGCTAGCACACAGGCTTCCAAAGAGAGAGAGCTCTAATTCTGCAAAGACATATGAAAAGCCATTTAACACTAGAGGGAAGAGAAGCCATGAGTCTGAACTCATTGCAGGAAAAGGGCCACAGGTACAGGACCACGGCACTGGGGCAGCTCAAAGGGATCTCTGGGAGAAAAGACAGGACTTTGAATATATCTGCTGTGCTTTTTTTCCTCTCCCTCTTCCATTCACCTTTATTCATCTCCTCTTTGATACACTCAACAAAGTCTACATTCGCCTTTGTATCAGTGAACCATTTTGAGGACCTTGAAATAGATGTCAAGAAAACACATGGGAGTGTCATCTATCCAGACGAAGAAAGTGCCATGATAACATAAGACTCCGGAATTCACAGAAATTGGGGGTAGGGGTGGGGTATGTGGGCAAAGCTTTTAGTCACAGGAGAATGTACCATCAGCAGATGACAAGAGCTTCACAGAGCAAGGAGTCTGAACTGACACATGGATTATATAATGAGAAATTAAGACATCTGAGAAAACTTCCAACATATGAATCAAAAGGGAGGGGGCAAACAGCGAGTACAGTCTTGCAGAAGACCTGGTATAACCACCTCAAGTTCAGCATAATCAACATTTTTTTTTTTGCCTATTTGCCCATTTGCATTTAAAACTAAGGACAGCATCAGTGCCTCATTACTCCTAAGACTTTATACAGTGGTATTAACCTTCATCCAAACAATCCTCAGGTAGACCTTCCTGAAAATCACTCCGTATGCATCAGGTAACCTCTCCTGGTGTCCCAATGAACACCTTCTTCGTATTATTTATATATTGGACTTGTTCCCACCATGGTTACATGGAGTAAGTTAGTAGGAAAGTTGGAGGTACCCCATGCAAAGCTAAGTGAATCATTTCCTTGGTAATATTTCTCTTAAAAAATGATGCCAGCGATACAGATTTCAGGGTTAATGAGATTGTGAGCAACAGGGCATATAGGAGCTGAGATATATTTGATATCCCTTCCTCACCCTCAACATAGTATAAAATCTTTGAAGGCAAGGACATATAATTTTGTGTTTTCAGCACTTAGTACAAAGCCTGGCTGGTTGTTAACAAATGAATTTATGGAAGAATAAATGAATGTTCATATGATTTTATGAAACATAGATATCTAATCTGGTTTTGGCTTTGCTAAATAGGTAAGCAGAGAGCTCTATTCAAAATAACCAAATTGTGGCTGCTAGAAGGGAACTCCTTGCTGCCATCAAGCCACTAGATGAGCTGATAGAAACAAATAGTGGCTGTGTGGAGTTGGTTTGTGCCCTGTAGTCTTTTGCCTGAGAAATGGTGTCAGGGAAGCAGAATCATCTGGTGCAGAATGGAGCATATAGGAGATGAGATAGGAAACTGAAGTATGTGAGGATGTGAGGTAAACCAGACAATCCAGATGGTGCCAGCCATAAACATGCAAAACAACATGTCAGTGACAGAGCACAAAACAAGTTGCATCTGACAACAAGAGGGCTGCAGCAGACAGATTCCTACATACTGAACCGGGGCTCTAAATTACCCACTTTATAGTCTCCAAGGGATCAGTGGCCCTGCTGCACAAATCCTAAGACTGATGTCATTACACTTAGCTCCCTCATTTTGTCGTTTGCATCACATAAGGTATCAAAAACATAATTTTATGGGTTCATAATCCTTTATATGTAGACTGCTATGCTTTTCAAGGAGTTTTATATGTATTATGGAAAACAATATCTTGAGAGAGAAGGGGAAATGGAGATAGGGAAACAGTTCTTGTGTGCTAAATGACCTCCACTGTTACAAATTAATCTACTGGCTACAGCCACCAACTAGCATTTAAATGTCTTTCTCTACCACTCTTCTACAATATACAGTCTTTCATCAAGGTGGGATATAGACAGATGGAGCAGAAAAACACCAATCCTCTTCTGTGGAAGCCAGATATGGTTCACCTTAACCAAATGCTATTACAGATGAGCAATGTATTCAAATAAAACAAATATTTTGCAAGAAGACCACATATATTTTAAAGAAACATTAATAAGCATATTTACATTGAGCTTACAGTTTAAAACTGATTACAGAAGAAACTATGAAGGTAAAATTATCAAACTGGTTAACTAAGGCAAGATTAATAAACAATAACTCTAATAATAACTAAGGTTAATATTAAATAGTAACTCTAATATCAATTGACTTGGACTACCTCTTGGATAGCAAGGTTCTTGCAGTCAATCTCTTCTCTGAAACATAGGTGTATTAGTTTACTTATTCTAGATAACAAATGACTACAAATTTAACAGCTTAAAATAACCACTTAGTCACAATCTCTATGGGCTGAGAGTGCAGGCAACACTTAGCAAGTCTCACAAGGTTACAATCAAAGTATTGATTGGGTTGCATTCTCATCTAGAGGCTAAACTGGGGAGGGGTCTACTTCTACACTTAAGCTGTTGACAGAATTCACTGCCTTGCAGCTATGGAACTGAGGGCTATGGATTCTTACTGTTTTTAGCAATCACAGGCTCCCTGTAGCTCCTGAAGATCACTCACAGCTCCTTGACACATGGACATGAACCCCCCCCCCACCCATTAAGACAATAAAATTCTCTGCTACTTGGAACCTTTCAATTCAGGAAAACTTGGTCCAACTTTTAAGATTTTCACTGATTAAATCAGGCTCACCTAGAATATTAAAAATCTATTAATTTGGGGTCTTAGCTACATCTGTCAAGTCCCTTCACTTTTGCCATAAATGACATTCCATCATCTTTACTATATTACATCATCTAAAAGCAAAGTACTGGTCCTGCTCATGCTCAAGAGAAAGGGTAGACAAGGCATGGACCCTATGGGCTGAGCATTAGAGAGATCCATCCCAGGGTATGTCCGACACAATGTGTGTTTTTGAACATGAAGAAAGAATCCAAGGTGAAGTAGGTGTGAGTCAACTGAACTGTATTAGTATTAAGAGAACTGGAGACACTTCCCTACTAGAAATAGTAGGGTCTTTAAAGAGGTTATTATTGAGAGGTTCTTTTACAGTTTCATTGCCACTACTTTTTATATGTTTGTGCAGAATCTTGTGCAGTGAAGCTGTGCTATTATATCTCCAAGTCCCACTGAGGTTTCTCCAGCTTGCCTATGTTTGATATCCTTAAAGTTGTAAATTTTCAAATATGAAAAACGCTTTTAAAGAGAAAGTGAAAATACAGTTTTTGAGGTTAAATAAGTGAAATTTATGTGAGGAATTATATGTACAAGGCCACAAGGTCATCTTTATTAGCTCAAGGGATCAGTCTGGATGGAGGCAAATAATTAGGTATTTTTTTGTACCAGAGAAGCTCATTGAAGAATTATTTGAAAGGAGAATTTATTCTTTGTGTGAACATGTAACAGTTTATCTTGAAACTATAATCTGAAATATTAGAAATAATTGGGCAAAAATATGTCAAATTTTGTCTACATCTCTATAATTTTTAAAGTGGAAAAACTTATTAGTAGTGGAAAGTGAAGAAAAGCAAAGCATAGCTGCAAAGAAAGATAAAATGCCCTAAATGGTGCTATTGCATATCTAGTATTCTTATTCTGAAATGATAAAATACAATTGTCTTACTTTTTCATTGTCAAATAATTTTTAAAATTCTAATATATAGGAAAAATCTGTGTAACTACAAATATAGGACACATATACTCTATGGCAATTAAGCATCACCTCTTATCTATTTTTCAGGCTTAAGTATAACCATTATGTTTCATGTGATTACTGGTAAACACTGAGAAAAGAATTTATATTTTCACCTTTTTCTCCACACTGAAAAAAATGCAGCCTGACATGGCTTTGCTGCTATTTCAATTGAGGGATAAAATGGGACAGAATAATGACAACACCTGTATATCTGCCAGGGTGCAGAGAGGAGTTATGGTCCTGTGTGTTTTGAAAAAAAAAAAAAAAAATATATATATATATATATATATATATATATATATATATATATATATATATATAGTTAGTCCCTAGTCTTCTCCATTTAAGAACAGTTACAGCTAAGAACAACTAGGACTATATAAAGTTGTTGCCCTGAGGTGAATACTAATATTAGTAACAATTCTCTAAACTTTGGGGACCATGAAACCAGTTTTGACTTTCTTTTTAACTTCCACATGCTCTCAGCCCTCTGACTGGACACTCACTAATCTCACCTCTGCTTGAAACAAACAGACCAAGACCAGAAGCTAGGCTGAAGCTGCTCCTGGGTGAAAGAGGGACTTGGGGTGGGGGATATGGGGATTTCACAGTGAGAACAAGCAGACACCACACTGAGCAGTTCCTGTTACAGACGTGAGAGCCTGTGTTCTCTTGCACAGTCTACTGCCTAGGCCTCACTAACCCTGACACCTGCAACAAGGATACAGAGAATCAAGTTTTCATTGGTGCTACATAAGGCTATATTAAAACATGCTCTGGAATGAGTTCTTTCATAACAAATATGTGTTTTAGATACACCATCATTATAGTTTTATTGAAAATTCTTCTGTTAATGACTCGGATGGAGCAGGTTTTAATTAGTTCATATATCCAGATGGGAAGATTATTTTTGCTAGGCTAGGGTTCTCCATCAGTTCCATCCCTATACTTTTATTTTATGGAAGTGAAAGGTGAGGAAGCTTTTTCAGCTAAATAAGTTGATGGGAAGGGAATTAAGCTTTTATGATGCTTAATTCCCTAAAATAATCATGTTGTTATGGTGATAGTCTTCTAGCAATTGTCCTATCAGCTGGAAGCTTGATTACTCTTCCATTTCACTGAAAGCAAATTGGAAATCACCTGTCTTACAAGAAGTTTTGTTATTAGATCATTATCAGATTATTTGGAGACATACACTTTGATTGTGTGCCTCTTGTTCACCTTTGAGATTTTACACTTTGGGGGTTGGAGTTGCTGTGGATTAAAAACCAGGGTGCTTATAATGTCTGTCTTTGGCACATAACAGGAAAATGATGATGTGAAAGCAGAGACAGGAATGAAGACTGGCAATCTGGGATGAAGCTGACTTTGGGCCCATTCAGTTTGACCCATCCAGAAGGGAAATAGAAGTTTAGAACCTGGGAAGTGCTCCCCCAGTTTAAAGACCACTGCTATGGAGAAGCCTACTTCTGAGCATTTTCACTGAAAGTTTCCAGTTGAGCAATGATTTGTTGTGCATGCACACACACACAAAAATACAATTTCCAGCTGACAAACTCAGATTTAACCATCTTCCATTGTGCAACATATGGTACATATCATGTAGCAGACACCACATAGTATATATGTCATCTCAATTCACATGGACCCGTATTGTGCAAAATAGTTGTGTATTTTACAAATGGAGCCACTAAGTTTCATAAAAATTGACTTAGAACAGTCTAGTAAAAAGTAGAGATTAGATGATTAGATTTCAGGCCTTGTAGATATTTGAAGTTCTAACACACTATGCATTGAGGTTCAAGAAGAAAATCACAGTGTGATCAAATATTCAAAAGAAGAACATGGGAGATTTTCCAAAATACTTAAATCCAATACAACCCTGAATCTTCTCTCAAATATTAGTGAAAATCACCATGTGCAATCTTATGGACATGCCAGCATTTCCTGCTGACTCAAAGGAAGAACTAAAGGTCATCCGTTCTTATGGAAGTTGGTCCAAATGATGAGAGCTGTAGTAAGACATTCAGACATCAAAGTAGTGTCACAAGCCAGATCATCCAGAAACAAACAAAAGTAAAAATACTCTGTAAGAACTCTCCTCTCACTACAATTATATTAATACAGCGTAAAGAGCGATCCCTGGGTGGCTCAGCGGTTTGGCGCCTGCCTTTGGCCTGGGGCGCGATCCTGGAGACCCAGGATGGAATCCCACGTCGGGCTCCCTGCATGGAACCTGCTTCTCCCTCTGCCTGTGTCTCTGCCTCTCTGACTCTCTCTGTGTGACTATCATGAATAAATAAATAAATAAATCTTTAATACAGCCTAAAGAATAAATGGCTGAGACGCCCAGGTCGCTCAGTTGGTTAAGCATCTGACTCTTGATTTCAGCTCAGATCATGATCTCAGGATCCTAGGACTGAGCCCCACATTGGGTTCTGCACTCAATATGGAGTTTGCTTGTCCCTCTCCTTACCCACCCCTGCCCCGCACTTGCTCTTATGCTCTCTCTCTCTCTCAAATAAAATCTTAAAAAATATTTTTAAGTTAAAAAAAGAATAAGTGGCTAAAATTGTAGCAAACTGTGGACATTCAGAGTATAGGCAAGATTATGCTTCAGTTATTTCTACTGAGCTACCAGGATCATCTTTCACCTTTAAATTGAGGATCTTCCCACATCACACCAGCAGGCTGTTCATGCATATGTTCAGTTAGGTGGACTCAAATGCATTTGTAGATAGTTCTTGAATTATTATTTTATTATATCTCTTCCTTCAAAAACAACCACTCTTTACACTGCATTTAATATAAAGCTAGCAATATTATGTGCCATTTCTTGATAAAGCGTAATGCCACTTACATGTATCTATGAGTAAAGGTTTAGAGATAGCACACTGAGTCCTAGTTTTTACTATTCCAGTCTTCTGAGAACTGCTGGTGTCTTGGGGCCCCTTCTGTTCATATCTCAGCCCTTTAACTTCATAGTATTTGATTTCTATCATTAGACACTTTCCTCTCTCATTGCTTAAAATAAGCTTGTCCTGGAAAACCTAATACTATTACCTTTAGCAAAGACAACTTTTTACTTCCTTTTCTACTCTTTAACCTCCTTGTAGATTGTGGTAAGAAAGGACCATCTACTTATAAATCTTTTGTTTTCTACTCAGAAGTCCAAAGCCATGAGAGAGGGTGTTTCCAATCAAATCTGTTCCATCCTGCCTTACCTCTCTTGGTATCACCTGTTAAGAACAAATCTGAAGCAGCAAAGAACAGTTGGGGGTCATCAGGATCATAGGCAAAGACCTATCAAGGACCAACTACCCTTCCTCAATTTCACTGGTCTTGAGCTCTGATGTAGGAGGCTGGAGACTCCCATGAGAAATTTCTGAACAAGAATACTTGCTTTGTATCATCTTGAAAAAATATTAATAAGCAAATGCTATTCTCCTCTATTACAATATATACTGTACTCACTAAACTATTCTTTAAACAGCAGGCATATAAATCACACTCTACTTAATCGCACTTGGTCCAATGAAGACATTTTTTCATTATTAATAGAAACTGAATTTTATGCCACATTCATGATAGTAATTGTAGCAATATCTTGTTCTCTATCAATGATAAGTTTTGGAACAGTGAGTTTAAGATGCTATTGAACTTTCAACAAGCTTCTCATATTCCTGACATTTTTTCATGCATGCTTCCCAGAAGAGGAAGGGAGGCATATAAAAGTGTGGTGTCAAGGAAGTTACTAACTTTAGGGAAAAGGGCACTGAATATGAACATAATATGATTTGTTAATATATTAAGAGTCAGAAATTGGGAGTATCTAGAATTTGTGTTAAATACATGTCAAAATTTGAAAGATAAAAAGGTTCCCTACGATGCTCATGGTTCATCACTTAAAAGCTTTTAATACTGAAACTCTACTGAATGAAAATTAAAATATAAAAATGATGAGTAAACCCATCCATCCCCAAAAAAACTCCTAGAAGAGCTTTTTGAAGTGAATGTCAAGGTCATTGTTAGCAGAGCATCTAACAAGTTCATTATTTTGTCAATGTCGCTAAACCAAATGGCCTTGGAATAACTAGTATTTCTATTCAAACTACGTTTGTAGAAGTAGTAAATTTTTTTTCAATGCTATTTCCAAATTTGGGCAAATTCAATATGGTCACTTTTTCCCCCCTTAAAAACCCAGGTTATAACACTTAAACTTATGCGTCATATGTTTTTATTTTTTTACATATCAGAAAGTGAGAAAATATTTTTAAAAAACAGGACTTAACATTTATTTCTAAGTTGCCACAGATTTATGTTCTGAATTGCAATGAATACATACAAATAATTGCATATAGTCATTATTTGAATTTGCATTTAAAGTGGTTTCACATACTAAAACACAAGGCTATCCAATCAAATGATAACAATTTATATTGAAAATAACAAAAGAATTTATAATTGTAATCTTTTGTGTGTCACTGCCTAAATGACTTTTAGGATTTAATTAAAAACTTCCTTTGTAGACATCTACAATAGTTCCATAATTTAGTTCACTATAGTAATTTGAGGAGAGGAGAAAAATTATTACTAATTAATTTTAAAGCTCTTTCCATTGGTGCCTTTACTTACTACCCCTTTAGCTTAGAATTTAGAAATTATTATTTTTTTCTAAGGAAAAAGTAGAAATGGACAAAGAATTAAACAGTTTTGTCTTCCTTAATAAGACCTTTCATGGGAACCCCTGGGTGGCTCAGCAGTTGAGTGTCTGCCTTCAGTTCAAGGCATAATCCTGGGGTCTGGGATCGAGTCCCACATCAGGCTCCTTGCAGGGAGCCTGCTTCTCTCTCTGCCTATGTCTCTGCCTCTCTCTGTGTCTCTCATGAATAAATAAGTTCTTTTTAAAAAGAGGTTTCATGATTGAATAAAACTGTGTTTTAGGGAAACAAAAATGTGACCCTGACTACACATCTAAATCCTTACTTTTTATAGCATTTCCCTAATCTTGAGCATTTTATATATCAATGCCATGGCAGATACCCCAACAAAACCTGTAGATCATAAATTATAAAATTATAAAACTCAAAATCTCTATCACTATCCTTTGTGGTAAAAATCACTTGCAAATCATTAACATATCACTTAACATCCAAATCTGTATCAGTTTAGATTAATTCCAGTGAAACAGCATAATTTAACACCTAATAAATAAAATTATAGATAAATAAAAAGTATATAACCCCCTAATCACAATGTGATTATTTTTAGAAAAGATACGTGAAATGTGTGTGTGTTTCAAAAATGTATGACATAAACATTCCAAGGGACCAGTATTTTTTAGTTCTGGGGTTATTTATTTATTTATTTATTTATTAAGAGAGGGAGAGAGGAAAGGAACAGATGAAAAGAGACAATCTCAAGCAGACTCCATACTGCATGAAAGGCCCAACACAAGGCTCTATCCCATGACCCCAAGATCATGACCTGAGCTGATATCAAGAGTCAGAGGTTCAACCAACTGAATCACACAGGCACCCTTAATTATAAATCATTATGCTTTGGGTAGTTAAGTAGACATTTATTTCATTATAACAACCAGTTTAAATGCCCACTTTTAAGAATATGTAAATAAGTTTTTTATAAAGATTCTTTATCAAACCATGTGAAATACAATCACCTGAAATTCAGTAAGGTTTAATCTAATAAATTGGAATTTTGTCAAATGGAATTTGACATAAACTTGTATTTTAAAAACATGCATGCATTTAATGCATATGTACATATACACATTTAAGTTAGAGAAGAAGCTTTAAATTTTATTTTTAAACTATTATTTCATATTTTTATGTATAAATCATATGATAATTTAACTATTAACTATTATTTAACTACTATTATTTCTTTTAGTAATGTCTCTACTCAACATGGGGATCAAACTCACAACCCTGAGATTGAGTCACATGCTCTACTGACTGAGCCAGCCAGTGGCCCCTAGTTAGAAGAGAAGGGTAAGTTACAGATGAACAGAGTAAGATGTGATAAAACTGTACAAATAAACTGGGTGGAAAAAACATATATATTAACAAATACTAATGCACTACTGTTAACTACACATTTTTGATGTTGGAAACACTGGGTGTATAAATTCGAATGTTTTGCCTAGGGCCCAATAAATTGTACATTATAGAGGAATTTCCTTTCATACTCTATTTTGAATTTTTTTTTTTAATTTTTATTTATTTATGATAGTCACAGAGAGAGAGAGAGAGAGGCAGAGACACAGGCAGAGGGAGAAGCAGGCTCCATGCACCGGGAGCCTGATGTGGGATTCGATCCTGGGTCTCCAGGATCGCGCCCTGGGCCAAAGGCAGGCGCCAAACCGCTGCGCCACCCAGGGATCCCTCATACTCTATTTTGTAATTGTTAGGAGTCTTTGTATGCAAGCCACATAACTCAAATCTGGTTAATCTGAGCAAAGAAAGTATGTATTAGATTTACATAAAGGTGCTAGAGGAATTGAAGGGAAACTGAGAAACCTCACATCAGAAAAGACCAAAATCATGTGCTGCACTGATGTAGGAGGCAGAAAGGAGGGTTTAAGCTTGCTCCTGGCACTTCTAAACTCCCTGTTCTCTGTGTCTTCAGGTCAAGATTCATAACCCATGAAGAAAGCAAAGTGACTTGGTGAAATGAAAAACAAATGGTCTGATCAAGTCCTCTACTTTCTTTACCAATCTCATGACTACATTTCTCAGCTTCCCCTTCCCAGTTCACATGACCATGTAACTGGATTCTTCTTGCGTGAGTGATGTGGGCCAATCTTCAGCATAGTCTTAGTGCTTCAGTAGCTGCTACCCCATCCTGTCTTTAGCTAGAACACAGGAACACTTTAAGCCTAGCGTGTTCAAGTACACAAGGACAAGACCCTAGTGAACAGTGGGTAAATGAGAGGGGAATACCCTAGATCTTTGAATGACCTTATAAACCAGAACTGGCATAAGTTATTCTGTGGGAGAGAAATATCTTATTTTTAAAGATTTTATTTGTTTATTTGAGAGAGAGAGAGAGAGAGAGAGAACATGAGAAGAGGAAGATGGAGAAGGAGCCTCACCACTGAGTAGGGAGCCCAACATGAGGCTCAATCCCAGGACCCTGAGACCATGACCTGAGCCTAAGGCAGATGCTTAACTCAGCCACTCTGCAAAATATCTCCTTTCAACAACTGAATTATTGTAGGTCTAGCTTTAGCCCAACACCACCACTATCTAGCTTGGGTTATATGCTACAGCTGGGAATATCAAAAATAAATGACTTGACTAAAATACCCACCATTGGCCAGGATGTGGAGAACAAAGGAACCCTTGTTCACTATTGGTAAGAATGCAAATTGGTGCAGTCACTGTGGAAAACAGTATGGAGGTTCCTCAAAAAATTAAAAAGAATTACCATATGATGTAGTAATTCCACCATTGGGTATTTACCCAAAGAAAACAAAAACACTAATTTGAAAAGATATATGTGCTCCTGTATTTATTGCAGCATTATTTACAACAGCCAAATTATGGAAACAACCAAAGTGTCCATCAATAGATAAGTAGATGAATAAAATGTATATATATATATAGATGATGGGGAGAATTACTCAGGAATAAAGAATGAAACCTTGCCATTTGCAAACAACATGGATAGATCTAAAGAATTTAATGCTAAGTGAAATAAGTCAGAGTAAGACAAATACCATATAATTTCTCTCATATGCATGATTTAAGAAACAAAATAAAACAAGTGAACAAGAAAAAAGGAGACAAACCAAAACACAGACTCTTGACCTGTAGAAAATTGACAGTTACCAAAGGGGGGGGGTGAGGATGGGTGAAATAGACAAATGGGATTAAGAGCATACTTGTCATGAACACTGAGTAATATACAGAATTGTTGGATTAGTTTATTGTATACCTGATACAAATAAAACACTGTGTCAATTATACTGGAATTAAAATTTTAAATATTGACCAATCCACCAAGGCTGCACAAAATGGTAGAAGGATAAAGTCCTTCAGTGTCACTGAAGACCTTGTGTTTGCAAAATGGCAGCTGTGATGAATAATTAGTATGAATTATTCAGAATGGATGGTTATAATGGAAGGGAAAAGGGCCCATGTTCCTACCTTCAGTAGGATGTCTCCTTATTCTCTGGACTCCTCTTTTCCACATATTGAAGAATTCACTTTTACAAAGGGTCACACCTTTAGGCATACAAACATGCTCTCTTCCCCCCTCCAAAAAAACAAGAAAGCCTGAAAAACAAACCAACCTAATCCTGTTTCTTTGTACTTACTATCTCATTTTATCCCTCCCCTTTTTTGAGTAAAATTTCTTACTGTCATAGCTACTATCTCCAGCACTATATATCATTTTCTCTGTTTAGAGTGATCAACTATTTCATATCTAAAGGGCACACAGGATAATGTGGAAAAAAAAAGATAACTCTATCCCCAATTTTCCAGGAAAAGAAAATGATAAAAATCCTGAAAAAGTCCCATTTATTCCTTTGTTCATTTCGCTAGACACACACCTCCACACACACACAGTTACAAATTGTACCTAGTCTGGCATGTGTCATTTTTCTGCATATATTTCTATTGCTATCTCATGTGTAGATCCCAAAACAAAACAACAGGATTTTTACATTTTGGAAATTTTATATAGTGTCTTGCTGAATGGACCATTCCTCAATTTGCTTTTATTTCAATGTTGTGTTTTGAAATTTATCCACATTGACATGTGCAATCATACAGCTTCTATAAATTCAGTGTAAATCCATTTTCTCTCTGCTATATTCACTGCATGAATATCACACAAGTAACTCAACATTCTCTTTTGAAGGTCATATAATACATATACGTACATATGTACACATATATATGCATATATTTATATATGCATTTTACATATGTAATCATAGCTATGAGCATTTTGGCATCTTGTACATAATTTTTGTGCATGTCTAAATTTTTTGTGGAGTTGTTTAGAAATTGAATATTCATATCTTTCATCTACTCTAGAAAAGCTTCATACATTATCTCTTTGAATCACACTTCCCATTCTGCAAATCTACTAAAATCTATTAAATTTGTGCTCATCCTTTAATCACACATTTCAATTTACTATGTCTCTAACACCCAGTTTACCAATTCATTTTTCAGCTGTGTGCACAATCTAAACTCCTGTTTAATCCAGTCACTGCCTTTGAAAGAATCTATATATAATTTTGGGGTTTTTTACTTTTTAAATGTAAATTTCTCATTTCTCTTTGTTTAAATCTGCCTTCTGTTTTTGATCTCGTATATTCCTTATGTGCTTGTTTCCCCTTTTCTTTCTTTGGCATTGTAAATATACTAATTAGAGTCCACAGGTGCTAATTCAGTGACTGCAAATAGGCGGTTGTTTCTGCTGTTGGTTCTTTTGTTGACCCCTGCTCCTGGAAACTGTTCTTCTCATGTGATTTGAATTAGACTGTGAAAGCATCTGAGTGTATGTTCCTCTACAGTATTTTATTTTTGTTTTGCCAGGTCTCCTAGGTTATTTTAAACCTAATACCATTCATTAATTTTTTAGCTTCAAGTTTCCTGCAAAACACAGAAACTGCATATTTGAACATTAAATTGAAAGCAGGTCTATTGTTACCAGTTCCAGTTCTTAGGCATGATTTTTATCCTTTTCAGCATGAACTTATTTTCTAGTTGATCTATATCCTTAAAATAATATTCATTTTATATTATCTATCATTTTCAATAAGTTTTATAGGCTGCTTTTCTATGTTAGCATTATAGGTCTTTCTACTATGAAATGTAATTGAATATATAAGTATCAAATAGTCATTAAAAAGCCCTATTCAGTTTTTTATAGCATCATATATTAATTTTGTTTAAATTGTTTTCATTTTAAATTTGTTTGAATTGTTTTTGAATTGTTTTTGAATTTTGTTTAAATTGTTTTTGTTAAATCTATCATTTTCAATAAGTTGTACAGGCTGCTTTTCTATGTTAGCATTATAGGTCTTTCTACTATGAAATGTAATTGAATATATAAGTATCAAATAATCATTAAAAAGCCCTATTCAGTTTTTTTATAGCATCATATATTAATTTTGTTTAAATTGTTTTTGATCCTTGGATGACGATGTAGTAGTCTTTAAAACCCTTTCAGGGGATGGCTGGGTGGCTCAGTGGTTGAGCATCTGCCTTTGGCTCAGGGTGTGATCCTCCGGTCCTGGGATTGAGTCCCACATCGGGCTCTCTGCATGGAGCCTGCTTCTCCCTCTGCCTGTGTCTCTGCCCTCTCTCTCTCTCTCTCTCTCTCTCTCTCTGTGTGTGTCTCATGAATAAATAAACAAAGTCTTAAAAATAAATAGATAAAACATTTCACTTGTGATTTGCTGTATTTTCAATACTTAAATTTGTTAATAGATACTGAAAACAAGTGCAAAATACTACTGATATTCTTGGCAATTAAATGAATACATGAAGAAAAATAATTTTGATGTAGTTGGATGTGGGAGTAAGGTAATAGGATTCTTTGCAAATAAAGAAAACTTCAAAGAGTTTCTGAAGAATATATGAAAAATAAATCATAACCCAAAGCTAAAGAATATTATTTAATAAAGGTACTGCTCCTAAATGCTATAGCCAAAGGGACACATAAGAAATGATAGAATGATAAAGAATGGGAAATGGGAAAGCATAATACAGCAAATATTTTAAAAGAAAAACTTAGTTGTAATGACTTTATCACCAAGCTCTACATGAACCTAGAGCAAGTAACAAAATCATTTTGATAATCAGGTTCCTTAACGGTCATAATCCCATGGTCCCATCATAAGTACACGGGCAATGTGTTATATTTTTTCCCATGACAGACAGTCATTAATTGAACTTAACAAGGTGAAGAGTAGCAATTCTACCAGAGTTAATGATATTATCATCCCACAGAAACACCAAATTACTTCTATTTCTTTAAAAAGCAGTAATGCTAGGTTACCATAGGTCAATGTATTCCCAAATGATAAAGGTTAGATCTACGCTTATTTACATAATAGTTATAATACCTAACATTTTACCTCAAATCTGATTACTTTGTATCATCTCAAATTTGGCCAAAGGTATGGTGTGAGCTTGATCCTACTTCAACAATTACTTTGACCATAACATTTCACATCAGTTAAATATCATTTTTCCTCTTGCACAGGTTACTATTAACTAATAGACACACAATGCTATCAAACAAAACAAAACAAAAACATGATCACAACCATATAACATTCAGCAATAGCTGTTTATGACTTCTTGGTCTGGGGTCACCTAAAGGATATTACACAGCTGTTCTCATATCTGGACTTGATAACTGAGCAGTTTAGCACTGATGCTAATGTTTCTCATCGATGTTTTGAAAAGTTGAGGCAATGGAACTGTGAGTCCAGAGAGACCAAGATAGCCAAAGATTATAGAACAGTCTAGCCAAGATCTGCAACAGGGAGAATTCTAAAGATCTACTGAGAATTTTCTTTAAGTATTCAGCAAACTAATGAAGAATGCATGTAAAGGAAGAAAACACATGAGGTAAAAAAAAAGAACCCAATGAGATTAGGGGCTGCAATACTTAGGGCTTACACTGAGCTGGAATAACACCTGTTCCCACCCACTATGTTAAGAATTGCAAATTCACAAGGTACTGAGTTCAGAAGCAAGACCAGTTTTGCTCCAAGTTTGAGGGTTAACTGGTCCTAGACTAAACACAATTTCTACCTAGGACATCTTAAACACCAGACCCTAATGACTCAAATGGTTTCCAAGAAATTTAATGGTGTCCCAGAACAAATCTCAAGGTATTTACAGGAACACAACGTTTCCAGCATCCAATAACATAAAACAATGTTTGGGAGTAGTCAAATATTATCAGGAATACATAGAAACAATAAATGATCTATATTGAGAGTGACTGACACAGATATTAGAATTAGCAAGTAAGGCCATTAAAATAGTAACTGTATTTCACATGGTTAACAAATTAAGTGGAGACATGAAGGAAATAAAAAGACCTGAAATAGACTTCGAGAGATAAAAACTATAATATAGGAGATGATAAACATACCAGATGAGATTAATTACAAATTAGACATGTAAAGGAAAAGGTAGTTGAACTTGAAGATACAGCAATATGAACTACTCAAATGAAACAGAAAATAAAATTTTTTAAAAGAACAAAGCATCTTTGATCAGTGGCACAACTTTAAATGGTCCACCATATAAGCAACTGGAAACCCCCAAAAGGGAGCAGTGGGAGACAAAAACATGCTGGAGAAAATGGCTAAAAATTTTCCATATATGATCAACTATAAACCTACAGACCCATGAATCTCAATAAACCCAAAAACAAGATGAGTGAAACTGCAGGTAATCACACAATAATCAAATTGCTTAAAAATCAATGATAAAAAGAAGATCTTAAGTTGTATTTTAAAAACATACATGAGGTTGGCAACTTCTAAAAAAAAATCCCAATGATTCAGGGTTCATGATCTAGAAGTCCTGCACACAACAACTTGCTTCTGACAAATACCTGACCCTGTCTTTTAGACACACTTTAACACATGCCACTGATCCCAACCACGAATATGGTCACCTTGTCACTTATGCTGATCCACAGGACATACATACCAGGTCTCCTTCACCAAGAAAGGGACTGGCTAATGATCACTTTTCTTAAGATTGTATTTATTTGAGAGAGAGAAAGAGAGAGAGAGAGAGAGAGAGTGAGTGTGTGTGTGTGTGTGTGTGTGTGCATGAACAGGGAGAGAGTCAGAGGGAAAGGGAGAGAATTTCCAGCAGACTCCATGCTGAGTGCAGAGCCCAACACAGAGCTTGGACCTATGACCCTAAAATCATGACCTGAGCCAAAACCAAGAGTCAGATATTTAACTGACTGAGCCAGGACCCAGGGTCCCCTAATGATCACTCTTAAAACAATTTCTAAAAAAAAAAAAAAAAAGACTATTTCTGCACTGAAGCAATAAGTCAAGGCAATATTAAAATTTCCATTTGCCTGGTATGTCTTTCATTCAGGATGATAGCCATAGGGAGAGAGGAAAGCAAAAGATAATTAGCTTTTAAGTAACTTAGTCAAAGTTGATCCTATTCACATAATAAACTAAGCAAGTCCCTTGAAGACTATCTTTTCTTAAAGTTATCTATTGCCATTAAGATGTCTCCAGTCTCCCAGGAATAGCTACATGCCTTATAAAATGTTCTCCATAATCTGTACTGTGTGTTAAATAATAATTATAAATACTAATAAATTAACACAGTCACTGGCTGTTTTACACCTGTGCCTATTTTAATGTGCACTGCACTTAATGACTTCTTAGTAATAACAAACTAAAACAACATTCATTACCCTCTGTCCTTGGATATATTAGAATAAAACACTTAATAATTATATGAAATTGTACTGGAGTGTGTGTATCTATGTTTGACATCAACTATGAACTTGATCTGATAATGCAATTTTGTAAAATTATACTTGTTCATGTACCCTCAATCCATTCTCAGAGCTATATATACATCAGTTTGAAAAACCACTTTTAGGGATGCCTAGGTGGCTCAGCAGTTGGGAGTCTGTCTGGCTCAGGGCGTGATCCCAGGGTTCTGAGACTGAGTCTTGCATCTGGTTCCCTGTGAGGAGCCTGCCTATGTCTCTGCCTCTGTGTGTGTGTGTGTGTGTCTCTTATAAATAAATAAAATCTTTTAAAAAATTTTAAATATCACTTTTATAAAATCTGCTAGTATTCTAAAGTAATATCCAATATACATAGAATCCCCAAGTATAGACAAATTCAATGACTTAATATAGTATCAATATTCTATTTCATATACTACACTCTTCAGCAGTTCCTATATCCTTACAAGCCATAAGCTGGCAATATTAGCATCTCTTATCCAAAGGTTCAGTTATGTTTGTATGAATTCTTATACAATACAATTACTAAAAGATCTCCTAAGATGAGTTGGGGGGGAAATACTCAAAGGCAGCTTGGAGCAATGTAATAAATACCTTGTGTGTGTATTCTTATAAGGTAAAAATCCAGCATTTCAAAATGATATCATATTAGTTCTTTTCAAGGTCATGATTAGAACATTAAAATCTGTGGAAAAATGGAAACATTTGCATTTCATATGAAGTGGGATCAATAATAGGCTCATCTATTACATGGCTCATAAGGTCAGTAAGGACTGCTGAAGAGTTACTACCCATTTGATAAAGAAAGAAATATTTACTGAAATGGAACGTATAGTGATCCCATATCATGTTACTAAACCAGGCAAGCATAAGTAAATAGGCCCTCAACACAGAAAATACCCATTTTAACACAGTTAATAGGGTGATATAATTCCAAAGAAATGTGAATTCGGGTTATAGGAAGGAAATCTAAAGAAATGTGAATTCATGTTGTAGGAAGGAAATCTAGTTGCTGTGTTCTCATTCCAGGGATGAAACTATTTATGCAGAACATGTCGGGTCATTTCCCAAAGTCACACAGCTAGTCAGGGGCACAACCTGAAAGACGGTCAGCTCTTAGATTTCCAATTCACTATTCTTTCCACATTGTTCATATATTTTAGAAACTTCATTTTGAGGATAAAATTTAAAACCAAAACAAGAATAAAAACCTCCCACTCAGGGGCTTTGAGGTGAGACCCTTAGTTGAATCCAAAGGAAAAAAAAATCATTAGTCCAAGTTAGAAAAGGATAACCCTCCTCTTCCTGCTAAAATTTCTTCACATTTTGCTTTTGATCATTGCTAACAGAGCTCATTTGTACTGTTTCCTTTAATGTAGCTCAGCCTCATCCCATCTCTCCTCTAACTATGGAAGATTTTCAAGTTTTAAAATCAAGCCTTGAGCTAGTGAGGGCCAAGTAGATTGATAACTAAGCAGGATGCCTTATTAGCAGAGGCTGAAAACATTGAAAAAGCCCACAACATTCCAGTAAAGATTTCAGGGTGCATTTCTTCTCCTAGTTACAAAGTTACTTTTGCTTCATGGCCTAAATTGCTCTCTTGCTAGCTAAAGAATCTCCTTATTAGCATGAAGCCATAAAATATTAACAGAGAAATTATTCCTTCTTTGGAACAAGACACCTTGAACAATTTGCTCAATATATTTCCAATTTATCCTTCCTGGTTCATTGAAGAAACCGTCTATCCAAATAGCATTAGAAAGAAGGTAGAGAATCGGCCATGGCAACATAAAAGAGACAATAATCTCTTGAAGAATAGGCTACATTTCATCATGACAAACATTTGCACTGAAACCCTTGATCATAAACTTACATGGGCACAATTATTCCCAGAAGAGTTCAAAGACTTGCTGAAATGTTTACAAGCGTTACACAATATTAACGGTGTTGACAGATGTTTATTTTTCCCCCTCCTGTTGAGTTGTCCAAATACCTATTTGCATGTATAAATTATTCCAACTATTATGGAAATAAATAAGATATATCATGTTTGAAAGTATGACATTTAATCTATCAAAAATTCCAAATTCATGAGGAGATATCTTTAAAATAATTGAGATGTGGGTTTTTCCTACCAATTTTTTTTGCAGCTCCTGGCATACACATAGCAGAGATGCAGTGTTGGTCTCGATAAATATAAAATGTACAAAGCAGAATTTTATTTTTATTTTATTATTTTTCAAAGCAGAATTTTAGAGAATGGATTGAAATTCACTAAAGTATTAATAACGTTCAAGCTCATTAGACTTCTTGAATGTCAACAAAATGTTCTGCTATAGGGGGCATCAATTATGGATAAATATACTCTTTAGCTTTGGATTTTTTTAAAAAAGATTTTATTTATTTATTCATGAAAGACACAGAGAAAGAGAGAGAGAGGCAGAGATACAGGCAGAGGGAGAAGCAGGCTCCATGCAGGGACCCTGATGTGGGACTCGACCCCAAGTCTCCAGGATCATGCCCTGGGCAGAAGGCAGGAGCTAAACTGCTGAGCCACCCAGGGATCCCAGATTTAGCTTTGGATTTTTAATATGGAACTGATATCTGTTCTGTAACACATACAAAAGTCCTATAAAGGCAGCCTCCTGTGGGAGGAGACTGCCAAGGAGCTTGCCAAATTTGTTTTAGCAATGGATTGTATTTGAGGCTCTAATAAAGTGCATTATATTAGAAATGTTAATGAACGCTATCAGAAATACATACCCTTCAGTTACTGTTTTAAATGTGTACTACATTGCTAATCTGATCTGCAAACATAGCTGGCTCTGATCGTCCTTCACAGCCAAGGTTCACCTTTCTATGAAAAGTTACACACATAAATTCTCAGGATTTTTTCTCATTACTTAAACATACACCCTGGTAATGGAAATGTACACAGCATTTTATGGGGAGTTTAAATCCTCCTAATTTCAAGATCACAACAGATTAGATTACTAGTCATGAGATTCACTGCTAGACTTGATAACTGATACCAGGCAGCCACACATGAAGACCAGAAACCATGACTAATACTTACTTACTCTTCTTCCTTCATATCCAACACAGCAAGATTAAAAAAAAAAAAAAATACTTCAGAAGAAATTTGTTGTGATTAAAAGTAAGCCATTATAAGCACTTTACAAAAGTCCTCCACAGATTCCTTTGTTAAAGAAAAAGTGTATCAGACATAAAATAAATCATAATCATCTACCTTACCCCTAACAAGGGGTAGAGACCAGATGCCAACAGTCAACGCTTTTCCAGAGACAGTCTTCAACTGAGTGCAGTTTAGTTCTTGAACATAAAATCTTCCATCTACAAAAAAGAGTTCAAAGGACTTACAATTATTTTATATACATACACAACATATATATATTCATATAGACTATATATATATATATATATATATATATGAGCCATTACTCACTCTACATAAACCGGATGAGATAATCAGAAATTCTATGTACATACACAACATACATATATTTATTTATTTATTTATTTATTTATTTATTTATTTATTTTATTTATTTATATACATAGACAACATATATATTATTATTTATATATTGTGTTGTGTTTATATAGTTTATATATGTGTTGTGTATGTATATACACAACACATATATATTTATATATAGACTATATATATATAAGCCATTACTCTACATACATATACATACACTATATATATATGTGTGTATATATATATATATATATATATACCATTACTTACTCTACATAAAATGGATGAAATAATCAGAAATTTTTATTGACTCTTTCTTGCAAAAGTCCAACCAGAATAAAATTTATGAAAATTTCCTTTTTCTTGGGAAAGAATTTTTTTTAATATTTATTTATTAGAGAGACAGCAAGCATGAGACAGTACAAGCATAGAGAGAAATTCAACCAGACACATTAATCTCATGACCATGAGATCAGGGCCTGAGTCGAAACCAAGAGTCAGATGCTAACCAGGTGCCCCCAAGAAATTGTTTTAAATGCACTATATAGAAATTTTAAAAACTAAAGGAGGGTACTCCTAAAAAGTTTTTTTTTTAAAGCTAAGAAAAAATTTTTTAAAAGCGAAGAAAAATTCAATCATCTAATGTTATCTCCAGAATTCAAAGGATTATGATGAAGTTTATAGAATGACTCATGACTTTCTACAATAACAGCATGTCTTTTTTCAGTTCACATTTGATATTACAAATCATCCTAATGGAGGAAAACAAAACACATTATTATTTTAGGTCCAGTGGAGAGAGCTTTCAGATGGGTAAAAGATGCACATGCATGTACACCCACACACAGGACATGAAAATCCTGAGTGAGCTGAAGGTAAAGCAACAGGTGTATCATTCCCATATGGAAGAAGTAAAACAAGCCTGCAGCCTGTCTTTAGCATTTCAGAGACAAGCAGAGCCCAGTGTAAAGTGAGCTTTGTGCAGTTTCAGATTTAAAGATGGAGAACTCGATAACAGTTGGATTCCAGTGAAAAACCATCCCATCTGAGCATAGAAAGTCACGGGACAATACAAGAGGATCGACAGACCTGGGATAACTCTGAAAGCAGAAGCCGTCTGATTTAAACTAAAACAGAGACTCCGCTCACTGAAAAAGTGTTAGCCCCGACCTTCTGGTGAGAAGAAACCAGAAGTATACATAGAAAGTGAATGGCTGATACTATTTAAGTCTTTAGCAACTGTAAAGTTTTAAAAGAGTATTCATTTCAATGAGCTCAAGTCTATAGAGTAAATCATTTATTTTATCCTTACAAGTTAAAACATTTTTTTCCCTCCTCTTCCTCTCTTTCACACCCCTTCCTTCCCAGGAGATCCATTACTATATACCAGTTATTTCAGCCTAGGTTTTATGGCCTAGAATGTGCAAAGTAAATAAAAGGTTCTCACACCCCATGACATGTATCTTCTCCTGGATGTGACATCCACAGGCCTGCACTGCTACAAGTTACATCGGGTCATTAGGAGTCCTGTTATTAAAGCCACAGTGTGTTCTTTCTGGCGGGGGGTGTCAACTTCTCGAAAATGTGGGTAAGACTCACCCCACAATTTGGGAATGCCAGCGGGGATTGCAAGAGAAGTGAGTGCATGTTTGAGTGTACTGGCTGTCTGAGCAGCAGCACAGACATAGCCATAAACATGATCCCATCTACCTCCCCCCCCATTGTTTGCTCATCCCTAATCTAGGATAGAGAATAATCCCAATCTACAGAGTTGTTACATTAGTGATACTAAATATTGTAGAAAGAGAATATGTGTTATTAGCAACATAGAATTCTAAAGGAGACACCTTGGTCCCACTGCCCTCTGCCACCCTGCTCAATGCCCTCAGGTCTGTGACTTAAACAGACCTTTAGAGCAAGGAAGGCCCTGGGATTGGCCATGGGGGGCCTTGGTCCTTTATTTCAACCTTATAAACCTGCACCTCATTATCCTCAGTCCTTAGAATACTTACCTCATAGATTTGCTGGCAAGCTTCAGGTATTTGTAAAAGAGGCACACTGAGCTACACGCCCTTTTCTCAATAAAGAAGAGCCAGTATTACTAAAAAGGCTGGAATGATCTGCAAATCTGTGATTTGTACACTTGATGCAATTACACAAAATTCCATAGCCTGGAAAAATTCTACAAAGATGTGCCAATGTAAATAAAGACACTGGAAGTGTATATAGTGATGAGTCCCATGGCAGACTTCAGAAGCTGCCGTGGGGACCACCGTTAGTCTCCTCTCTTCCACAGTGACTCTGAGCCCAGCTTTAGTCCACGGGAGTGTTGTAGACACGCCACAGGGACAGCCCAAGTCCTCGTCTTAAAGAGGAAGAAACATTCTAACAGATTGTACAAAGCATTTCAAGCCATTTGAAATGGAATTATTTTCTCCATTTGGTTAATATGATGTACTGTCTTTTAAAATAAACTCTTCGTTCTAAGTTTGAAAATTTGAGGGCAAAACTAAGATAAACAAGACAGCAGTGTGTATATGCTGTGTATCAAGAAAGATTATCTCCCTCTGTGACCATGGAGAGGAAGGTGATCGTATTCCTCCCAGGCACTCTTTTTTGTATTTATTAATGCTTAATAAAATATTAATCACAAGAGAAATAGAGGTTTGGGTCGGAAGAAGTTTTTTTGTGCACCATACTGAGCAGACTGAACTAGTAATGCAAACACTTTGACATCACATTAATGAAGGCACCACTATTGTGAGCTGAATTCTTGTTTTTGCAGAACTAAGTGAGGACTTCATTCCAAAGAAATTTTGACTCTGGAAAGCTTATTTAAGCCCTGAGAAATTTCCTTCTATTAACATTGGTGACATCTTTCAAAGGGCACGCTATTGCCAATTATATTTACCCTTCATTTTAAGGCTAGAATTTTAAAGATAAACCCAATAACATTATTTCTTCCGAATCATTAGGACTGTGTGGAGTTGACAAAGTAATGCTTTTGGATATTCAAGTTTGACTTTGTGAAATGCAGATAATTGGAAGAATGCACTTAGTATTTTTGTTTGCAATTGCAATTTCGCATGGTGGGTAAGATGCAGGCTTTAGAAGAGTCAACTGCCTTGATTCAAAATTTGACTCTCCAACTTACCAGCGATGTGACCTAAGTTGTTTAATGTATTCATATACTGATTTCTTTACCAGGGTGATAATAGATTAGTACATGATACTATTTTGAGGCTAGCTGTGTGTTAAAGTGTTGCTTCATATTATTATTCATATAAATATTCAGAATAGAAGACCTCCTTTGTGCCAGGAATTTTTCGAGGTTGGATAAAACATGAAACAAAATATACCCAAACCACTGTTGTTGTGAAGCTTCATATTTTAATAGATAGACAATAAACATAAAACTATATGGTACTTAAATAAGAAGCACTAGGGAGAAAAAAAAAGCAGGATAGGAATAGGAAATGTTGGAAAGTACTGAAATTTTAGAACGGCTGGTGATGTTAAATATTTAACACCTGTCGCTAAGTTTCAAACTCACCCTTCTCTTTGGTACTTGATAAGGCTGAAGTTACAACTTTGCAAACCACATCCCCACTTAGCTAGCAGGGCCCACAAAGTTTCCTTAGAAGAAAATGCAGGTAAGAGAAGAAAGAATGAACTATTTCCTGTTCACTTCCTGCTTGTTTCCTTGCTGTGAGTGTCCTGCCAGCCATGCTTTGCTCCCACAGCAGAGTATCCCAGTTGAAACACTTAGAGCCCGTTTTTATTCCCCCCACCCAACACTTGCAGAACCAGTCTTATCATATAGCCATGTTCCCAGAAAAGCACTTACACAGGCTGGCTGGTGGCTCCTCCTCAGAGAGGCCCTAACCCTAGCTCTGTGGATCCCTTCCTCCATGCTCTGAGACACCACTCAATTAAGCAGCACCTTCCCCCTAACAATCTGGACTAAGTTTTTCAAGGCTTATCTTCTGTGCTCTGTGGTTTAATAATCCCAGACTTGTCCCTTCACTCTCCAGCCCTAAGGATGGAAGCCCTTCCCCACAGCTGCTCCCTCTGTACTGACTTAGCGCTCCAACCTCACCGTTTCCATCTATCTGGTTCACAAATCTTTATACTGAGTTTATATTTTTTAATTGATTATTCTCTTGAAAACATGATGTGAGTTTTTGCTCTTGGATAGCATGACCGTATGACAGACAGCAGAGGCTTCATTGGGTTAAGACTTGAAGAAGTGAAGAGAGTGAGCCCCACAGATATAGAGGGAAAGCACTGTGGGCGAAGAAAACTGTGAGTGCAAAGGTCCTGAGGTGGGTCCTGCCTGGTATGTGTGAGGAATAACAAGAAAGCCTCTGCTTCTGAAGAATGAGCAAGGACTGAGAACTAGAAGCTGAGATCGGAGAGAGTACAGGAGCCAGATTACAGAATGCCCTGTACACAGGGTGACTATTACTTACTGTTTGAACAGGACATTTGGGAAAATCAAAGCAATACTATTAATCAGCATGCTGAGATAACAGGCATTCACTGGAATGCCCCAGACAATGAGTGAATATAGCTCCTCTGTAGTTCACAGAACTGATATTTGTTATGTAAAGAACCGTTTACATGCAGCTCTATAGTAGAATTTATGGGAAGGTTAGAGAAGAAGAATGGAATTGAGTACAAATAGGCCACCTTTGATACAAGAAAATAATTAAGATATTGAAATTTGACTTTGAGGAATTCTTTTCCTCAAAAAGAAGTTTCAATTTTCCACACAATGACAACAAAACAAAACAGCATGCACTTTATGTTTAATGCTTCAACATGAAATTAAGAGGTAAAAAATGAGAAAGGATATTTAATACATGGGGCTTGGTCAGACACACGAAGTACTGGCTTTGAAGACTGACACAGGTTCACATCCCAGCCCCGTTAATTCTTAGCTATGACTTTCCTTCCAACCTTTACTTTTTTCTGTAATTGATATTAGCTGGAAATAGAGGTAGGCTAATTCTTCCTTGATAGTATTTAAAGAACAGAAGGAAAAATCAGGAACAGACAAGCCCTAAGGACTTTTAACATGCTTAAAGTTTGAAAAAATCTTGATTTTTCCTTAAACTAGAAAAAAACAAAGGTAATGTCAACTTACCTAATTATCAGTAAGTTGGATTTCATGGTATATATGGGGGTAGACCTGTGTTTTATTTCTATTAGATTTACTCAAAAACCTGTGTGTGTTTGGCCACATTTATTATAGATTATAGTTAAATAATTCATATGGAGTTAAGAAAACCCGGTATTTTAGAAAATACATACCTATTCTCCTCTTGGGAGCAGTTAAACTATAAGTTGGAGCAAGTTCTAGCTCCATCATCAAACAGCTTCATACTTCACTTTAAATAAAAACCAAGGTCCTGACAATGACTCACACATAGGAAGGGCATTCAAATCAATATGCCAGAAAATTCCAGTGAATGCCTGTTATCTCAGCATGCTGATTAATAGTATTGCTTTGATTTTCCCAAATGTCCTGTTCAAACAGTAAGTAATAGTCACCCTGTGTACAGGGCATTCTGTAATCTGGCTCCTGTACTCTCTCCAATCTCAGCTTCTAGTTCTCAGTCCTTGCTCATTCTTCAGAAGCAGAGGCTTTCTTGTTATTCCTCACACATACCAGGCAGGACCCACCTCAGGACCTTTGCACTCACAGTTTTCTTCGCCCACAGTGCTTTCCCTCTATATCTGTGGGGCTCACTCTCTTCACTTCTTCAAGTCTTTACCCAATGAAGCCTCTGCTGTCTGTCATACGGTCATGCTATCCAAGAGCAAAAACTCACATCATGTTTTCTAGAGAATAATTAATTTAAAATATGAACTCAGTATAAAGATTTGTGAACCAGATAGATGGAAACGGTGAGGTTGGAATGCTAAGTCAGTACAGAGGGAGCAGCTGTGGGGAAGGGCTTCCATCCTTAGGGCTGGAGAGTGAAGGGACAAGACTAGGATTATTAAACCACAGAGCACAGAAATAAGCCTTGAAAAGCAGGCTGAAAGGAACCTGAATTCTATAATGTTCTCTGTATCAGATCTATAGGGTAAGAGAGAGGTTTAATCTATTTGGAGCAATAAAACAGATAACAAGAATAAAACAAGACAGGAGTTAATGCAATAGTAAGAATCCATGTTCAGTCTAGGTTTCCAACAGTGGCCTTGAGTATCTCTCTAGAAATAGGATTGGTAACAGTGATATTGGAATAAGGAATGTTGAACTAAGCCAGAAAGCAAATACAGAAAATATCAATGTTACCCTAAATGTTAGCTAACCAGAATTTAAACAAAAACTTGAAACAAAATAATGTGATATCAATCTAATGAAAATAAAATTAATCAATTAGAATTTTGCATCTCTGATAATATCTTCTGCTGAGAGTTTATAAATTAAATGTGATTTCCATTTCCTAAATTATATATTTACTTTTTAAAACCTACATACTTAATTAAATGAAACAAATATCTGCACTGAAAAAGAATTAAATCACTGAATTCTGAAGGAAGAGCTATTTTTTTTTTAAGATTTTATTTATTTATTCATGAGAAACACACACAGAGGCAGAGACACAGGCAGAGGGAGAAGCAGGCTCCATGCAGGGAGCCCGATGTGGGACTTGATCCCAGGACTCCAGTATTATGCCCTGGGCCAAAGGCAGACGCTCAATGGCTGAGCCACCCAGGCATCCTGCTACTTTCTTATTGTGAAGCAAGTTTTAAAGAATGAAGTCATTTTTCCTAAAATCTGTATAGAATATGATGAAAACCATCCCTCTGAAAGACCTGAGGGATTGATATTTGTGTTGATAGTCTAGGCCATGAGCACGCTCAGATTGGATTCTAATTATCCTCTTCTGCTACTGAAAACATTTAGTGACTGTCCACTGATTGCTGAATGAAGTCCTGACATCTCATTCAGTCATGAAGTATCTCCTACCAAAGGATCCAAACTTTTAAATATTTCCTGTTATTTATCAACATTAATATTTCACTTTAGGCTAAAGTATATTTCTTCCTATTATCTCAAGAGGTCCCTCACATGCTCTGCACTTTCTACCAGACTTATTTCTCCACACAGAATAAACTTCCATCTCTCCTCTCCTGGGACTATTGCCAAATTCTCTGGCTCTACCAGCGACCAGCAGTGCACTAAGAGAGCTTTTCCAAAGTTATTCTGACTTACGGAGGATACAACTTTGCTTTAGAACTCCAGAGCTGTGTGCCATGACTCACATGGTCCTGGAGATATCCGTAGCATATCTCAACATCAGATCTCTCAGATCACACAATCTTTTCTCAGAACACCTGGCTTAGTACTCTCTCTTGCTGTAACTCCCACTAAAACATGAAGGCATCTCTTATTCCAACACAAATATTACAGAAATATATTTTTTAGCAAAAAAAGATACTTATATTAGCAATGAACTCACCCTTTGGGTGTATAACCCAACCTAAGCTATACGTGGATAAATTAGTGAAGTGAAATCTACTGTTGTACATAAGTAGGATAACTCTGAAATCCAGGTGATGAATGGAAAATCACTTTACCCACCCAAAGCCCTTATTTTTATACTTTTAAAAAAGTATCCACTCAAGTGGTAGAGCATCCAAAATTATCAAAGGATATGCCCAATTAAGCTCTGTAATGCTCAAATGTTTTAACTGTCCATTCATTCCCTATGTGGGAATGTCCTGGTTTTTAAAGTTCAATTTAAGAATTTCCTACTGTCATCTTTCAGGATGCTTTTAAGATTTTACTATTTTTAATTTCTTAAGCATATCAGTATGATACTGAGCTATTCATCATTTTTAAGTGTTAAGACCAAAACCTTTCCCATCCTAAGATTTAAATATGAGTAAAAAGTAAAGAAACCAAACACCAAAAAGTTAAAAAGTCAAATGTTAGTAGAGCCAGTATCAACAGAGAAGGACTCTATGTCTTAGAGTTCTACTTTGGTAGATACTAATATGTAACTAGTAAGCAAAATATTTATCCCAGCTAACAGAAGGAAAAATGTCATTCCAATAATTATTCTTTTGTGCATGGTACACATTGCAAGGTGAACTTCACATTCCATAAGATGGCATGAAAATCTATAAGAAAGTGTGTCCCCTGTGTAAAACCAATTTAAGCTAAGGAAATGAATACAGACCCCTTGCAACTGCTATGAAATGGAGAAGAGATTGAGGCTCAGGGAAAAAAGAGGGGGAAGAGCTGCAAAGTGAAAGGAGAGGAAGGCTGGGACTCTGAGGAAGGGGTGACTAAGAGACCCACATCTGGAAAAGTCTCTCTCACAGAAATATTCATAGATGACATTCATAGAAGTGGCCTTCAAAATCCAGATGTCAACCAGCCAGTTACTCTTACTGGTAGGGATTGCAAGGTGCAGCAACTTTCCTTTCCCCTAGAGGGGAGTGTCCAAGCATGACCCAGTCCTGTAATTTTCACTGTAAATTTTATCATCACAGAAGTATTCTTAAGTGTCCACCGAGTTTATCTCCCACTTCCAGGATATATGTGTTTTGATAGAAAAGATATTTGTAACTTCCCGACTACCAGGTCTAATTAGCACAATTTTAGCAAGTAAACCAACATGCTATTCTTCAGAATGTCAAGATTACTGAGATCCCTGTGTCCTGTGATGAAAGACGATGGGAGAAGTAACACAATCCTGGGGCAAGATGATGAGTGTGTGCTGCTGACCTTGCCATTTAGAGGCAAATGACTCTTAATCCTCCCTGATGATGGTTCTAAAGAAAGCAAGTGCCAGATAAAAGGCCACACACCAAGCACCAGAAGCTGTGTTGATGGAGTCTGTTAAAAATACTACATCCTACATAGCATCTGTGATCTGTTGAGAGAGGCAACCTGTCATCATACCTGAGCATCCTGCTTGTCCCTGCTGGGTGTGCCAGGCGGGCAAGCTCCTGACCACTGTTCACCTGAGCCATTTTTCAGGCCTGGGTTTTCAGGGAGCAACCTCAAGGGATAACGTAATGTCTCCTGGACATTACATCCTCCCACCCCTGAGTTCTTCAGCTGGGCTGCAAATTCACTGCGCCTGCAGAGCATAGTCAAGTGATAGTTTCTCTCAATATATTTATTGTAATTTATACAACGGATTGAGTCCCCTTGCCCTTTACTACTATGTAAAAGAAGTTCTGGCATCTTTGTTTGCTATGGGCACAGTTATGTCTAGATTTCCCCTAACACCACTGGGAGTGAATCCCAAGTGTCCTTGCAAACCCTGAATCCTAAATCATCAACCAGTTTCCCCTTGTTAGCCTTCTCCCATTGTGATAAGCAGAATGGCTATCCAGACATGTGCTTGCCCAATCCTTGAAACTTGTGAACATGTTACCTTATGTGGAAAAAGGTCTTTGTCCTGGTGATTAATTTTTCCAAGTCTATGATGGGGGAAATTATCCAGGTGGTCCCAATGTTATCACAGGGTCCTCCAAGACAGAGGCGGGAGGGTCAAATTCAGATTAGGAGACATTGGTCGGAACTAGGAAAGAACTGAGAGCCTGAGCAAGCAGGCAGTCTCTAGAAGCTGGACAGGTAAGTAAATGAATCCTCCAGGAGGAGCACAGCCCTGCGGAGCCATTTTAGACCTCTGGCCTAGTAAGGTGAAAAGTTTATTTTAAAGCACTGTATCTGCGCTATTTGTTAGGGCAGCAACAATGAACCAACACAGCTCTTTAGCCTTCTTCTCCCCGCCCCCACCCTTAGCCCAATCACCTCAAGGCCTAACTCCCCAAACACCTAGACATCCTTGCATTTCCTGGTTCCCATCAGTACATGTCAGCCAGATCAGAATTCCTACTCCAAGGCTTGAACTTCTCCATGTTGCTATTCCGAGACCTGAAGGCAAGGAGGAGAGGTGAGAAGGGTGCTTGAGAGAAACAAGCACATCTCACCAGACAAGGCTTCAAGGGAGGTCATGGCACAGTGTCCACACAAGGGGTAAGAGCTACTTCTGCCATCTGGAAGATCTCAAACGTATTTGGCAGAGTAGGGATTATTTTTGGGTTTACTTACTCAAATAATCTAATCTTAAATCTTAGGGTTCCATTTTCCATGGAAAGTTTCAAATGGAGCCTCTTTTGTGGCTAGGCCCCTATTACAACATGATCCTAACCTATTTTGTAGCACAGGAGTTAAGAGCATCCATTCAACTTGCCATAGGGGCTCTCTAGCTTTCCAAGAGGTCTTCAATTATCAATTACCTGCTCTGAACTTCTGTATCCAAGATATTTTCAGGATATATTTTTCCATGCCTCATCTTTAGGCTATAATCCCTACCACTTATAATTAAATTGAAGCTATACCACTATCAAACAAAATGATACTATATTACAAGTGAAGGTCAAACATGAACTGAGTTCTGCAGACTACCAGTATCCCAAGGCACACTTCTTTTCACAGGGCTGAATGGCAAATATTGATCAAGTATCTGACCACTCGAGCTTATCCGAGAAAGGCAAATCAGAGTCCAGTAAGGGGGTTTTTGCTCCTCCATGCCTTCCTCAGCCACTCCACTGAGTCATTTGACTTAGGTTAGGTCTTTAGTTTTTGCAGAATGAAAGTTTTCCATTTAGATTGTCCCAAGTTTCTGTTTTCCATTCGAAATCCGTGCTATAATCATTCTTCTGGTTATTAGCAACTAAGAAGGCTAAGGTGTTGTAAGTTTGAGGTTATGGCAACAGAGGTATTTTTTTCTTAGAATCTTCCTTATTATCCATCAGTATTGGATAATATTCTTCAATGTCAACACAGGAAGAGTGACTTCTAGGTAAAATTTAATTGCAAGGTAGGCACTGAAGCCAGAATGCTTTCTTGGCAAAGAGAGTTTGATGACTGGGACATACAGGAGTGTTTCAACATTAAAGGTGACTAAGTCAACTGGATGGGTTGCCACTTGCTCACATTGACACATTCCTAAAAATTGCTGAAAAGCATCCCTACCATACAGATATTTACTTCCATCTATAGGATAACTTTCATGATGTACTGATTTTATGATACTTTATTGCCATATTCTAGGGGAAAAAATGTGATAATCTGTAATGTGTACAATACAAATGACCCTCACTTAGATGTGGGGTCTTCCACAGGGCACAGCTCCAAAACTCTGCATGAATGTCCTAGATTCCATATCCTTACACAGTAGTAATTCTTGGGCATATATGTTCTCTTGTAAAAGCCTGCTCTTACATTGGTCTTTTGGGTTATGATTTCACTGACAGAAGATCAAGTTGATTAGTAGTAGGATTTAATCTAAAAACTTACATAGTTTTCAGCTATTGAAATGTAAGAGAAGAACCCAAAAAATCTGTAAAACCCCTCTTCTTTATACAAAGTCAATTTCTGGCATATTCACAGTAGGTAATTGATGAATCACTAATAAGAATTGGAGAATCTTAATGGTGAACCATTGAGATTGGTGCCAAGTATTTTCTTTCTAACCATGTAAAAATTCCGACTTAGACTGGAATAAGTTCTATCACAGTAGATTTAACCCTTTCAGACCAAGGGATCCTAAAATTTCTATCCAAGGGAATACATGAGGTTCATGTAAGTACATGACAGTATTTCAATCTAAGCATTTATGAAGAATCTCATTCATCAGTATTGAAAGATAATATTTATTCTTTACTCCAATATCATTTTCAATGCTATTAAATTTTAGCTTATTTTTATCACCATAAAAACAATTCCAAATTTCTTTATTTTCATCCGATGGGTTCTTGACCCTTTACACTGCACCCATCAGTAAGCATTATGAATATTCTCCAGATTAGATGAACAGACTTTTGACTTGATTTCTACATGACCATTTAAATACTCTGCCTCCAATATCTATCAAACACAAAGTAACAAACATGCAGCATTGCATTTATGAAAAATACACAAAATCATATAAAAAAAATCCAAAGGAAGCAATAAATACCCTAAGCCCAGAAACTTTATCCACAGAAAAGAAATACTGACTGTTAGTACATAGTATGACATCTCAATCACACAATCTTCTAGTCATGTTTTAAACCATTTTATACTCAGTAATATTCAGAGTATGGTTATTGACATTATCCCCCAACCCTGGCTGAAACCCTCCCTCCCCTCGGCTTTTGTGATATACCATCCTAATTTTGCCCAACAACTCAGTTGACAATTGTTCTATCCACTCCTAATGCTCATCATTCTCTACTTGACCATAAAATGCTGTGATTTCTCAGGTTTCTTCCCTGCCCCTACCCCCAGTCTACTGCACTCACTCTAGAAAATATAATTATTCTTAGTGATTTACAAAAAAATTTACAAATTGTTTTTTCTCTAAGTCCAAACCAATATATTTGTCTGCATATATAATTTAATTGTATCTAACCAGATTAAATCACTAATTATATTAACTCCAAGCACTACTGAAAATACATTCCCAATCCTTCTGATATTGAGCTTTCCAGGAAACTTTGGTCTCACGCTTTTCAATGTCACAAAAGCAACTCTAACCATGTTCAAAACCAAAATAATGATCTCCTGTTGTAATCCATGGGTTGCCTAATTGTCATAGTAACACCTCCACCTAGGGAAAAAAGTATTTTTTAGCATGAACCAGAATCCTTTGGACTGCACATAAAAGCACTACGTCCTTCATGTGCTTATCAAATACATGAACAAATCCTGTCTATTTTACTCTCAAAATAATTTTGTAAGAGAACTTCATAGTTACTACAAAAGTCTAAGCTATTACTATCTTTTGCCCAAGCTGCTGTAAAAAGATCCTAAGCAGTTTCTCAATCTTCAGTAATGCCAATTTACATTTTTTACTCCAACAATCCAGGACAAAACAGTTAAATAAACTGCTTTAACTATGATGGTCTCCTTTAAAAAATCAAGTAAATTTCTTAACTTTCTGTATTGACCCTTTGCCTTGACAGAGCAATATTCAAAGCACAGAAAGATGTATTAGTTATTATACAGATTTCATCTTTGCTTACAATAGTAAAGTCAAGGGCAATTCTATCATCCCTGACAACTGTGAAGAGTGAACTTTTAACTGACCTGAAATTCTTTCCAGGGCTTAAACAGCATCACTGATCACTGATGTTAAGTCAGGGACAAATGTTGAATTTAAACAACACACTTCTAGATAACACATAATTCAAAAAGGATTTATTTTTTTTAAGATTTTCTTTATTTGAGAGAGAGAGAGAGAGTGTGTGTGTGTGTGCACATGCACAAGAGAGAGCACAAGTGGGGTGAGGGGCAGAAGGAAGAGTAGACTCTCCACTGAGGAGGGAGCCTGATGCAGGACTGGGTCCTGGGACTCTGGGATCATGACCTGAGCCAAAGGCAGATGCTTAACTGACTGAGCCACCAGACTACCCTCAAAAGGAATTTAGAGGATATTTTGAATTGAATAAAATTTAAAGAACAGTATCTCAAACTTTGTAGTATGCACATAAAGCAGCTCTTAGAGGGAAATTTATAGCATTATATGCTTATATTATCAAAGAAGAAGGTTCAAGATAATAATCTTTTATGACCTCAGACATAAAAAAAAAATTCACATCAAGCCAAATTACATGGTAAAAATAAGATGGAAATATAATGTGATTGAAATAAAAAAAACAGGGCAGAAGAAATGGATAGGAAATATCAGAAAGGGAGACAGAACATGAAGACTCCTAACTCTGGGAAACGAACTAGGGGTGGTAGAAGGGGATGAGGGCGGGGGGTGGGGGTGAATGGGTGACGGGCACCGAGGGGGGCACTTGACGGGATGAGCACTGGGTGTTATTCTGTATGTTGGCAAATTGAACACCGATAAAAAATAAATTTATTATTTAAAAAAAAAGGGGGGCAGCCCCGGTGGCACAGCGGTTTAGCACCGCCTGCAGCCTAGGGTGTGATCCTGGAGACCCTGGATCTAGTCCCACGTCAGGCTCCCTGCATGGTGCCTGCTTCTCCCTCTGCCTGTGTCTCTCTGCCTCTCTCTCTCTCTCTCTCTCTCTCTCTCTCTCTCTCTGTGTCTCTATGAATAAATAAATAAATAAATAAATACTCTTTAAAAAAATGAAATAAAAGAACAATGAATGTTATCCATGAAACCAAAGGGAAGTTACTTGAAATGATTAATACTACTGATAAATCTCTAGCTACCAAGAGGGGGAAAAAAAGACAAATTATCTGCATCAGGAATAGAAGATCATTAGAGACCATATTCATATTAAAAAGATAAGGGAATATCATTAAGCTTATGCCTATAAATTAGACAATTTAGCTGAAGTAGAGAAAAATAACTGAATGATAGAAAGGATCAAAGCTCTCCCAAAGAAAAAATATATAAACCTTCAAGCTCTATGTCTATTCAAGATATTGCATGCATACACATTCTACAAAAGAAAAAAATCCAGGCCTAGGTGACATATCTGTTGAATAAACAATTAGGGACAAGATAATACCAATTATACTCAAACTTATTCAACAAAATAGAAGATGAAGGGCTATCTCATGAAGAAAGTATTACCCTGCTACGAAAAGAATACACAGACATTAGCAGACTATTTACAGGCCATCTCTCTCTGAAATAGAGATGTAAAACCTTAAGTATTAATTGATTATTAACAGAGACATGTAGAACAATACTTAAAATGATCAAAAGGTCAATCTACAAAGAATATACAGGAATCAAATATGTGTACAAACAAATGCAAAACTATGAAACAAAAACAGAAAAAAAGATAAACCCACAAATAATTTTGGAGACACCAACTCCCCTATCTCAATGATAGAACAAGTAGAAAATCATGAAGGATGTAAAAGTACTCAACAAGACCATCAGCCAATTGACATTTGTAGAACACTACCCAACAAGAGAACACATTTTTTCGTCAAGTACCCATGAAACATTTACCAACAGAGAACAATTCTGAGTCACAAAATAAACCTAACCATAATTAAAATAGTTGAAATAATATAGATTGTGTTCTCTGACCACACTGGAATCAGATTAGAAATCAATAACAAAAAGAAAATCTCAACACTTGGAAACTAAGACACACAGTTCTAAATAATCCATGGGACAAAGAATAAATTAATCCTTTGAATAAATCTCAATTCTTTGAAAATTAAGAAAAAATATGGTCACTAAATGAAAATGAAAACATTAAAATGTTGATATTTTAGTTGATATGGTAGGTAGCAGCTAAAGCAGCGCTAAGAGCAAACTTAATAGCACTAACCACTTATATTAGAAAGGAATAAATGTATCAAATCAAATAATCCAATTTTCCACAAGAAACCAGGAAAAGAAAAATCCAAAACAAATAGAAGAAAATATTTATAAAACTCAGAAATCAATAAAATTGCAAGGCAGAAATATTGAGAAAACCAATGTAAGGAAAAGCCTGAATACAGTGGTGGTTACACAGATCTACACATGTAATAAAATGACACAGAACTACACGCACACTTTATACCCATGTCAACATCCTGGTTTAATTTTATAACAATTACTTTAACCAATAAAGGAAATTGGGCAAAGCGTACACAGAACCTCTCTGTAACATCTTCAACTTCCTGTGAATCTTTAATTATTTCAAGATAATAATTTAAAAATTTCTTAGAAAATGGGCAAGACACTTCAACAAAGCAGAAATGTGGATGACAATTAAGCATGTGAAATGTCGAACATCTTTAGGCACTAGGGAAATAGCAAATTAAAACCACCATGATATGCTTCTACATAACTTTTATAACAGCTAAATATGTAGATACATACATAGTTACACACGCACCTGCATATACACACATCTACATGCATGCACACACACACACCCCAACAATAATGGGCTCTCTAAAAGATGCAGAGCAATTGTAACTCCTACATCAATGGTGCAAATACAAAATGGTACAGCCACTTTGGAAAAGAGTTGGGCAGTTTCTAATAATGTTAATCATTCATGTATCCTAAAACTCAGCAACCACACTAAGGATTTACTCAAGTTAAATGAAAATCTAAGTTCATGTAAAGACATGTACATGAATGTCTACAATATTCTTATAGATAATCAGGAAAACCAGAAACCACCCAAATATCCTTTAACTGGTGAATGGATAAACACACTACCAACCACCACAACAATGGAATGCTAGTTAGCAATAAAGAAGGAATGAATTAGTGTAGATTTACACAACATGAATAAGTCTCATATTAAGCTAACTGAAAGAGTTCAAAATGCTATATGCTGTCTGATTCCATTTGTAGGATACTTGAGGGGAGATAGAACTATAGATAAAACAGTCACCACAGAAGGTAGGGAATGCATAAGGAATGGCAATAAAGCAAGACAAGGAGATTCTGTATTTTATTTTGTGAGTATGACAGGTCTTTATGTCAAATATGTTGGTATTTGTCAAATGTGTATGTAAAATACATTGGTTTATGTCAAGAACATTGGTATTAAAGGTTTTTATATCAAAACTCAGAATTATGCACCAGAAAAGTTAAATTTTACTGTGACTTACAGCTCGATACTAAATAGGAACAATTACAACAAAAAAAGAAGAGCTGACAAGAAACAAATTCAGGTAACAGATGTAAGCTTAAATATACCTTTCATCCCCAAAACACATACTTAACCTGATCATTTAAAAGATTCTCAGATTAGGGAATCCTTGGGTAGCTCAACAGTTTGGCGCCTGCCTTTGGCCTAGGGCATGATCCTGGAGTCCCGGGATCAAATCCCACATCAGGCTCCCTGCATGGAGCCTGTTTCTCCCTCTGCCTGTGTCTCTGCCTCTCTCTCTCTCTCTTTCTCTCTCTGTGTCTCATGAATAAATAAAATCTTTAAAAAAAGATTAAAAAAAAACAAAAGATTCTCAGATGAGATCAAATTATAAAGTCAGCTCTATATTCTTACTTAGAAATGCATCTAAAAGAATGGTCCAGAAAGTTCAAGAGAAAAGGGTAGAAATAATACAAATACCAAAAACAAATCATTTAATACTAGCACAGTGAGTAAATTTTAATGCAAAAATTGAATGAGAAAGAAACAAATCAAGAGAATAAACTGAGGGTTATCTGAGGGGAGGGAGAGGATGGGTGAAAGAGGTGATGGGGATGAAGGATTTATGATGAGTACCAGGTGATATATGGAAGCATTGAATCACTACATTATACACCTGAAGCTAATATTATGCTGTATGCTGACTGGAATTTAAATAAAAACTTGAAAAAAGAACTTGAAATTGAAAACAGAATGAGAAAATCCCTTTCACAAGGGACTTTTAAGTAATCTAAAATAAAAGTCTGTTAATAATATACAATGTTAACATTTATTACATCTGATTATATTGGCGTATGGTAGTCCTCTATGTGTTAAACTTGGAGGCCGTTAGTCTCCTGAGGGCCTAATGTCAGGGTAACCTACATAAGCAAACCCAAATCTAAGCCTGTAAATACCTCAAGGTTATGAAATCAAAATGCTAGGAACAGCTGACCACAAACAGCCAAGTATGCTTTAAGCTACAGCCAATCTTTTATTTATTTATTTATTTATTTATTTATTTATTTATTTATGGCTTCTGCCCTTTATTTACACAAGTCTTTCCCCAGAGCACTCCTAACAACTCTAGTTTTGTTTTTTGTTTTGTTTTGCTTTGTTTTTTGGCTTTCTCCTTTATTAAACATTAAAGCACAAATGAATGGTCCCTGCAGGGAGGACTACAGGACAGCAGGGCAAGAGGAGGGGACACTCGGGGAGGGTCACACAGCAGAGACCCATCTTCACAGAAAGGGCTCAATATTGATTTCCAGGGAGGAGCAGGGCATGGTCAGCTCAAATCTGGTGATGAAGTCAGGATGAAGGACCCCCAAGCTTCCCGATGCTCTGACCCCTGGCCAAGATCTCCGCGCATCTCCCAATTCAAATAGATTTTTTCCTGAAAATAAACTCTTAAATTTTTAATATGCCTCAGTTTATCTTCTAACCATTCTGATATAGGAAGGAAACCAGAGCTGTTCCCAACAACCCCCAGGAGAAACGAAGCAACCAGGCCTAAGAACGTGTTAAGCCCCTTGAGGTTGCTGCTGTTTCTCACTACCTCTGGAGGTGGTGGGTAAATCCTCCTGGGATCCTAGCTCTGCACTGTTTCCATTATGACCTTAAGAACCACCCCCCATCCCCTACTGTGTACAGAAACTGAGCAGGTCAGGGGTTAGACTGGGTCCAACCTAAGCTGGACTGGGTCTAGCATGAGCCCTCTGGTGAATGAAATTTTAAGCCTGAACAAGCAGCTTAACCGACCAAAGATCACCTTGAATCATAGTGGCCGCAGTGGAGAACTTTTAACCTAGAAAAAGTTACCCATTGATGAGGTGTCCTAGAGACAAAGTAGCCTCACAGCCAAGCTCACCATAAAGGATGGAGAGAAAATTATCTGTCATCCTCTACAGTTTCTGGTGACCTGGATAGGACCTGCTTGGACATCCTCACTTCACTCCAGAGCCTGCAGACAGGATCCTGGGAAAACCACCAGTAGCCAGCAAAGGGTGAAAATTCTCCAAGTCAGCTCTCCCAGATCTCTATCTATGGTGCCCAGTCAAGAGAGGAAGGTAAAATTTCATTCATACCTTCCTTTCCAAATGAAAATTGGCAGGGGGAAAAAAAACCCTGGTTACCAACCCTTTCTCTCTCAGGGATAGTTATTGCTTTCTTGTTTTGTGTCTGGGACTCAGCTGGGCAACCATGAGGTTGGGGGCTCCAAATAAATGGCCAGCCAGATACATAGGCTGTATTCTGTTCGGTTTAGTAGGGTCCTACTATGCCATCTCTTTTTCTTTTGGTTATCTTTGGAAGTGGCTTTGGATCCTGGCAGTAACTTATGCACTCTCTGCAGAGACAACTCTTATGTCAAGGGGGTTGCTCAATACTGCCAAGAAATATTTACTATTTGTCCCAGCTGAAACAAGACTTTGAAAGGATTTTTTTTAAGTAGCTCTTTTAGAGTACACAGTTACTTAGGCTTTAACACAATGCCTCAAGACCAGCAAAGGAGTGGCTCATGGCCAACTATGGGGAAAATTAGAGACCTGTCCTGGCAGCCCTCCAAAACAAAGCCACAAGAAGCCAATTCAAACCAGACAGGTCCAAGACAAGGCTGGAAACTCTGACCAAGAAAGGAAAGCCTCGAAACCTGCTCCCAAGAAGTGCCCTCCCCAAGTAACAAGTATTCTACCCCCTAGTTAACAGCTATCAATGAAAGAGACCCAAACTCTGGAGAACAGCTCTCCCTTGAGCTCCCCTGCTCTCATATCTCAAGAGGACTCAATTTAATAAACTTTTCTACTTGCACTGCTAAACCATTGTATCCGCCAGTCCTTGAATTATTTCTTGTGACAAGACCAAGAGCCTCCAGGAACATCCCAGGGACAGGCTGGGCAGAGGTCCAGGGATCTCCCCAGCCTACCTGGCAAGAGCTCTAAGGTGAAGTTGGCCAAATTGGAAGCTGCTGTTGAGAGCCTGGGAGAAACTTTATTTTAAGCCTCCTCCCATAAGCTAAAATGAAACTGTGTACTCAGAGATAAATAAAAACATCTGCAAAGCCATTGCAGAAAGACTTGCTAAAATATTCCAAAGAGACAGAGCTCTAAATTGAGGACACAGGAATCTTTGATTTCCACCTTAGTTGAAGATTTTCTCCCTGATATAAAGAACTAAACAGAGAATAATGCAGTTGGATGCCTAGGACAGGGTCTAGTTATCATTCAGGTTGCAACCTAATTTTCTGAGAAATTAACAACTGTATTTTACAAATGCAGTCTTCACAAGAACAGAAATGTGGCTCTAGAAACAATCCAAGCCTATTTATTCTTTTTACCAATCTCCAAACTTCCCCTATTTATCTTGCACATATTAGAAAAGATCTGGTTTGAGAGAACAAAAGACCTTCCTGGAGAAACACTCTTTCTGTCTCTGAGATGTCAATGTCCTACCTGGTCTCCTCCAGGAACCCAGAGGAATCTCTTGAAATGCAAGCATCAGAGAGGTAATTCTTATTGGAACAACATAAGAAAGAGAGAGAGAGAGAAACTAGTATTCGTAAATTAGCTGACTAAAAAAAAAAAAATCATAAAAAAGTCTTCCCACAACTAACGGTAGAGCTTTAGCCAATCTAGTAGGTAAACAAATTTCTATCATCCAGAAACACAAATTCAACTGCTCTTTTACAAACTATGGAGCTTTGCATTATTATAGCTATCTCATGGCTAAATTCTTAAAAGCAGCCTGGACGTTGCTTTATGTCTGTGCATGTACATTACATATATGTGATACTTTCTACATCCAAATGATTTTGCCAAAATTAATTTATAAAGAATTCTATTTAATTGACTCAAAGACAAATAAGCACTATATAGATTATGTATACTCTCAGAAATATAAATACTAATCCAAATGTTTTTCAGCCCATGTGATCTAATCTTCAGTAAATAAAACCTCATAAAGTTCAGGGTTTTTTGTTTTGTTTTGTTTTGTTTTATCAAGAGGGAGAGAAGGGGTACAGAATCTTAAACAGGTTCCACACCCAATGCAAGGCTTAATCTCATAACCCTGATATCATGACCTGAGCCAAAATCAGATGCTTAACCCACTGAGCCACCCAGGTATCCCTAATTAGGTTGGTTTAATTAAACCAGGCATGCTTTTAAAGTTAGCAGCAGTAAATATAATACTTTTATTCTACCTAGGTTTACTGAATGTTAAGTAAACATATGTTATGAGTGTTACAGAATCTGTCTGCAAAAAAAAATAACATATGATGGTTAATGTTTTAATGTCTCATGAAATTTTCAGGAGTAATCCAAACTGTTGGAATAAATACATTCAACAGATGTAAGATTAAGGTTTCAAATAAACTTTTCAACAGTATTATACTATATGGTACATCTACATAAAAATAGTTTCCAAAATCTCTTTGGTGCTTGAAATCTTCAAGTTATGTTAAATTAAATGGATATTTGTTGAATATCTAGATCATTTTCAAATAAGATAAAATATTGAAACAATTACAGAGCTTAGGTTTATCTACTCCTGGCTTGCCTTTAAGAGAACTGACAATATTTGGGCCTAATAGTAAACATGTCTTTAAAAAACTTACAAGGAATAACAGAATAACATATTTCTTGAAATTATAAAATTATTTATGAATTTTCCAGTTCACTCAATGCTAGTGTAACAGAGTCCACATCTGCTTACTTCTCGAAAGACTTTATTCCTCATGAAAACTAAGGGTTAAGAATTATAATCAATATATGCAATTAAAACTACTTAGAAACAATAATGGTGAAAGAAAACTGTTTAAGAAAAGCAGGAATGCACAATGACTGGAAAAAGAAAAAAACAGGACAAAACATGAATGGATGTTAAAAATTGTGGAAATCTTCACAGAATTGTATGTGGTGAAGTTGACTAAAAATGGAATTGATTCATTTAACTTTTTAAAGAATAAATTGTTTTTATTTTTAAGATTTTATTTATTTATTCATGAGAGACACTGAGAGAGAGAGGCAGAGACACAGGCAGAGGGAGAAGCAGGCTCCATCCAGGGAGCCCGACGTGGGACTCGATCCTGGGACTCCAGGATCATGCCCTGAGCCGAAGGGAGTGACTCAATGGCTCAGCCACCCAAGTGTTCCAAGAATGAGTTTTAATAACAAAACTACACTGGTGCAAAATTAGAATTTGGTTTTTTGTTAGAAGGACAAAGTTTGGGGCACCCGGGTGGCTCAGTTGGTTGGGGGTCTGCCTTAGGCTCAGGGCATGATCTCAGGTTCCTTGGATTGAGACCCACATCTGGTTTCCTATTCGGTGGGGAGTCTGCTTCTCCCTGTATGTGCACTGTCTCACAAAAAATAAAACATAAAAAAAAAAAGTTTTGTTTTTTTTTCTATTTTCTCTTGATATTTCTATATGCTGTTGGTAAGAAATTGTGAATGGACACCAATAAAAAATAAATTTGTAAGTAAAAAAAAAAGAAAACGAAACTGTGAATGGCGTTTTATCTTTTGGGTAATCTATCTAAAGAGCAAAGATTTAGTGTCTTATCTAAACAATTTACTGTGCTTCCCACTGTCTTTATCAGGTCTTTATAACTTAAGAAAACTCAGTCTTCTCAACGTTAAAGGACCTAAGTTTTGTTTATTTTACAACTATTTAATCTTCTGTATTTGCCTTTAAAATATTGTATCACTTTAGACTATCATTTCATAATGATCTGAGATTCTATTTAGCCAAATATTCAAACGTCTTGATATTTTGACAACCTCTCAAAATCAAATTCTAAACAGAGTCTTTTTGACCTCAAAGAGAGTCCCTGAAAATCTCAAAGGATTGGTTTCTCCTCTTGTAAACAAGAGACATTAAACTGATTGGGCTAATTTGGTATGTTAAATAACTGGGAACCATTGTCAGATAAGAAGTGAAAATAAACTTCCTCAAGTTACATGTGTATGGATATACATTCCTAATATAGGTATTTCCAAAAAAAATGTTAAAAGTTTCTAGATATTTGTCAGTACTGTCATGTCTGATTATTATCCTTAATTATTGTATGCCACAGAAATAACTATTTACTTATCAAATGAGCTGTCACCCAATTTTAACCATGACCATTTTTTAAGTCTTTTTGTCATTTACAGACATGGTTTTACTCTGAGGCTTTTGCAAAGGTGCTTCATCTTCAGAGAGATTCACACAAAGGACCTTGGCAAGTACTCTAGAATAAAGGTTTCTGTTAAGATCATGAAACAACTCGGTAAGAATTTCCAGAGCTAGTGGAAAAATTGTACTCAAGAAGAACCATATGGAACTGAAGGAACTGATGAGGATGATTATTTTCCTTAGAAATGTTGCTGGTTTCTTAATGTTTTAATTTTCCAGATTTAAGAAAATCTTTTCTCTTAAGTTGACTTATTTTGTAAAGACCACCTCTGCAAATAGAATGAAAAACTTACTTTCTCTACCTGATCCCCCAGAATTCAGAAGTTTATTGAATTTATATAAATAACTATTATTATCATAGTAGTGTAGTAATTTGCATAAGTTCAATAAGAATCTGTTTTCATTATATCAGGATACAATTGGAAACATTAGTTATATTACCAAGGCTTTGGTTGGGATGTCCTATTTGAGAAAATACATCAATTCAGGTATGATTAGGCAGTTTTAAGAAACTAAGGTTGACTTTAAGGAACCAATAAAAACCCTTTGGAAAAACCAGCTTAGTACTTTGTTTATAGGATTCCCAGCAGCTTATTTGGTGAATAAGGTCAGTCATTCTTGGAAGACTTGGGAACCTCAAGATATTTTAGAAACCCCAAGAAGACTGCAGGCAAAGTCCAATGATGAGTTATTGGCTTGGCATCTTAACCTTGAAAAGCTTTTAAAAGTCCAACCTGAGATTCCTTATGAAAAGCTCTAGCAAGCAGATTTTAGAAGAACTTTATATGGTCAATCACTATTTCTGCTTCACTTATGTAAGCAATCAGGCCAATTTTAATGAGACTAGATTTATTCTGCAAACAAATCAGTCTGTGATTACCTTTGATAGAAAGGAGGGTAATTGTAAAAGAAAAAAATGTTTCAGTAGAAAATTCTAACTCAAGTTAAGCAGGGAGCCCAATGTGAGGCTCCATCCCAGGACCCTGGGATCATGACCTGAGTTGAAGGCAAATGCACAGTGGACTGAATGACTCAGGAGCCCTCTAGTTCTGTTGTTATCTTGAAGTTTTGGGTTTTTTTTTTTTCTCTATCTGCAAACCAAACAGGATCCTGAATTCTTCTAGTTTCCTCAAATGATCAGCTATAATTCTCGGAACTAATATTTCCAATTTTCTCCCACCTTTCTGCTTTGAAATCACTAAGAACAAAAATTGCCTTTGAGTCTCCTTGGAAGGGGCCACACCAGATTCTCTTCACTACCTGCACAGCAGCCAAATTCAGGGCCTTGAACCACGGGTCTACATACAACAATTAAAATGGGTTCCTCCAGACTCTTGGAACTGCATATTAGCTGGATATCTAAAATTAAAATAGACTAAAGAGGTTCCTCCTTGGAAGCAGATAGCAAGATAAATAAATCTCCCAAGGATCAAGATCTTCATCTCTGATATGGAACCTCTAATTCTTTTTGCCTTTTTGCTACTTGCTTTTTCCTGTTAAGGCACAGAAAGGCAATGCTCTTTAACTCTGGCATAAGCTGTATGACATGAGTCCCTAGAGTTTCTTGCTAACGTGGGTTTAGACAATAGAAGTTGCTTTAGATTACTTCCTGGCTGAATAAGGAGTCATCTGTCACAGCAAATACCTCCTACTATGCCTCAATCAACACCTCTGATATTATAGGAAATACAAGAAATTAATAAACAAGTCACATAGCTAAACAGGTCAATGCCCCTTCAGGTATATTCTTGGATACCAGCTGGTCTGGTTTGGGACCCTGGCTAAGGAGTATACTTCAGTGTCTTGTTGTAATTCTAGTAGCTATCATGGTCTTCCTGGAGCACTATGTTCTCTCCAAAGCCATACAGGCACATCTACAACCATCAGCAGTTCATCAGATGGGCTCATTGCACTTACAGAAGCAGAAACAGGAACAAGATGACCAAAAAAAGGCAAAAGCACTTCTTCCATGGATCTGACGTCATAATCTAGGGTGATCTCGTGATGAGTCAAGAGTCACTTAACTCTGATGGTGACATAGTGGCACTAACACCAACTTTTTGGTCAACCTTTCATGTATGAAAAGATGACCCAAAGATGACCCAAAAACTGTTTAATTAAACAAGAAGGCTATTAGACTGATGTGGCCCTAAAACTGTCACAGTCTACATATAAGCAAACCAAAACCCAAGCCCATAAATGCCTCGAGGTTATAAAATACAGATGCAAAGGACAACCAACTACAGCCAACCAAGTAGGCTTTAAGCTATAGCCAATCAATAATACTCAGCTACTCACCTCAGCTTTCACCTTTTCTCTAGGAAGCTTCTCCCCAAGCTCCTGTAGCCGGAGTGCTCCTCACCACTTCTGGTTTGGTGCCACCTGATTCTAATCAATTTTTGTTCAAAATTAACTCAAAGCATTAATATGCCTCAGTTTGTCTTTAAACACGTTTGAAATAATTTAAATAAATAATTAAAAAAAGCAACTGCAAGATATAGTAAAGCTCTAGGATTTCTTAACCTGGAAAAATTTTCTGGTACTTCAGCTCTGCCTTTAATTTCTTTGCCCACTACAGGTCATCATGATTTCATCTGAGCACTTCTTTGTGGCCGGTGCCACTACATACACCAAGATGTTTGTACCCCCAAATATCTAAAATTAATACTTACAATAACCAAGATTTTATTTAGAAAACTAACAGAGTGTGAGTGCTAAGGAAAATACCTTTCCTCTAGCAACTGTAGTTCACAGTCTCCTGGTATTAATAGCAGCCACAGATGAATTTTTAAAAGTAAAATAAAAGTGATCTTAGAATAATGAGTGATCATTAGATACCAGGAGCAGTAAGCAGCACAAAAATGGAACAAGTAAAGATTGTCAACAAGAGAGTCAGACACTGATTTGAATTTGAATACCTAATATCTTGTAAAAGCATGATGTGTGGTCATTCATGTCTGGGGACTTGAGCAATGCTTCATGTGTAGTTTGTATATGATGGAAGAGTCTCTGATTAAACACTGAGTAGTCAGGTATCAAATGGAATTTATTATACTTTTTATACTTTTTAATACCTGGGAGCAACCCATTTATTTACCTTGCTTAAATTTCACCCCATACACTAGGACAGACTTGATTCATCTCAGAAAACTGGTCAGATGAAAAGCAACTTTATCCCTTCTGATGAGAAAACACAAAATAAAATAAATCAAGCAGTGTAAAGATGTAAAGATGTCGGCCAGATGGCGGAGAAGTAGGGTCCTCACCTCACCTGGCCCCACCAACTCACCGGGATAATTTTCAAACCATCCTGAAAACCTACACCATACAAAAATTTGACATGAGATTTAAAGAGAGAACATCTGGAGCACTACAGAGAGAGGGGTTTTTGCTTCTAACAAGGGAGGGAGGCAGAAAAAAAGAGAATCCAGTGGGGGAAGGGCCCCACGAGGAGCCGGGCTAAGGCCGCAGCGAGAGCCTCCAGAACAGGAGAGCCCAGCCCTGGAGAAGCAGGAACATAAAACCCTCACAGGTTCCTCCTGGACTGGAAGGCGCTCAGCAGGGAAACCAGGAGAACCTCAGGAAAGGCGGTGGGGCCTCCAGGGTCACCAGGAGAGGAGGGGTGCCAGGGGGAGAGCCACCCACACCGCAGCCCAGCTCGGTAAAGGGCTGGAGCCCTGACGGGGCCTTGGGGAGAAGCCGATGGGTCAGGGGGGGCTCCGGGGGAGGGGGCTGCACCTGCTGCCTTTGGGGGCCCCGGCCCAGAGCACGATCCCTACAGCACAGGCCCCAGATTCCAGGGCGCTGGGGACTCGGCCCAGGATCCTGGCCCCCCACCCCTGGACAGGACGAGGTGGGGAGGGCCCAGGACAGCGAGGACGCTCCTGCCACTGGGAGCCCCGAGTTGTGCAGGTCAGCACCCCCGCCCCAGGAGCATCCAGGCCAGTGTGGACTGGGAGCTGCGGTAGTTACTGCGGGAGCTGACTTCAGGGCTGGGGAGCTGGCCACGGCCCATGTGGTTGTTCCTCCTGGTGTCACCCTGTGCCTGGGAGGGGCGGGACCCCAGAGGACAGAGGCCTCACAGGAGAAACAGCTCCCACTGACCCGTGCTGGGGGCAGGGCAGCTTCCCCAGGTGCACACACCTAAGAGTCAGCACAGCAGCCCCTGCCCCAGAAGACCAGCTGGAAGGACAGGGGAAAAGCAAGTTCTTGACTGAGCAGCAGCAAAAAGCTCCAGGGGAAGTCGAGGGATTTACAGTATATAGAACCAGAGGGGACCCCTCCTATTTTTTTTCTTCTTTTATCCAGTACAACTCGTTCTTGTATCAGACTATAAATTTCCAATTTTTTTTTTCTTTTCAAATGTTTCAATAGTAACTCTGAATGTGAATGGGCTAAATGATCCCATCAAAAGACACAGGGTTGAGGACTGGATAAACAAGCAAGACCCATTATTTGCTGTCTACAAGAGACTCATTTTAGACCTAAGAACACCTACAGCCTGAAAATGAAAGATTAGAGAACCATTTACCATTCAAATGGTCCTCAAAAGAAAGCTGGGGTAGCAATCCTCATATCAGATAAATTAAACTTTATGCCAAAAACTGTAGTAAGAGATGAAGAGGGATACTCTATCATACCTAAAGGGTCTTTCCAACAAGAAGACCTAACAATCATGAATTATTATGCCCCTAATGTGGGAGCTGTCAAGTATATCAATTAATAACCAAAGTAAAGACATAGATAATAATACATTAATAGTAGGAGACTTCAACATAGCACTTTCTGCATATGACAATATTCTAAGCAAAACATCACCAAAGAAACAAGAGCTTTAAATGATACACTGGACCAGATGGATTTCACAGATATATACAGAATTTTTTATCTGAACGCAACTGAATACACATTCTTCTCAAGTGCATGTGGAACTTTCTCCAGAATAGACCACATACTGGGTCACAAATCAGGTCTCAACCCATACCAAAAGACTGGAATTGTCCCCTGCATATTTTCAGACCGTAGTGCTTTGAAACTGGAACTCAATCACAAGAAGAAATTTGGAAGAAATGCAAACACGTGGAGGTTAAAGAGCGTCCTGCTAAAAGATGAAAAGGTCAACCAGTAAATTAGAGAAGAATTAAAAAGATTCATGGAAACTAATGAAAATAAAGATACAACCATTCAAAAGCTTTGGTTTACAGCAAAAGTAGTCGTAAGAGGGAAAAACATCGCAATACAAGCATCCCTCAAAAAAATGGAAAAAAAACTCAAATACACAAGCTAATCTCACACCTAAAGTAACTGGACAAAGAACAGCAAATAAAACCTACACCAACCAGAAGAAGAGAGTTAATAAAGATTCGAGCAGAACTCAATGAAATAGAGATCAGGAGAAATGTAGAACAGATCAACAAAACCAGGAGTTGGTTCTTTGAAAGAATTAATAAGATAGATTAACCATTAGCCAGCCTTATTAAAAAGAAGAGAGAGAGGACTCAAATTAATAAAATCATGAATTAAAGAGGAGAGATCACAACCAATACCAAGGAAATACAAACGATTTTAGAAACATGTTATGAGCAGCTATACGCCAGTTAATTAAGCAATATAGAAGAAATGGACACATTACTGGAAAACCACAAACTACCAAAACTGGAACAGGAAGAAATAGAAAACTTAAACAGGCCAATAACCAGGAGGAAATTGAAGCAGTCATCACAAACCTCTCAAAACACAAAAGTCCCGGGCCAGATGGCTTCCCAGGGAAATTCTATCAAACGTTTAAGAAGAAACAATACCTATTCTACTAAAGTGGTTCTGAAAGAAAGAGATGGAATACTTCAAACTCATTTTATGAGGCCAGCATCACCTTAATTCCAAAACCAGACAAAGACCCCACCAAAAAGGAAAATTATAGACAAATATCCCTGATGAACACAGATGCACAAATTCTCAACAAGATACTAGCCAATAGGATCCAGCAATACATTAAGAAGATTATTCACCATGACCAAGTGGGATTTATCCCTGGAATGCAAGGCTGGTTCAACACTCGTAAGACAATCAATGTGATAGATCATATCAACAAGAGAAAAAACAAGAACCATATGATCCTCTCAATAGATGCAGAGAAAGCATTTGACAAAATACAGCTTCCATTACTGATCAAAACTCTTCAGAGCATAGGGATAGAAGGAACCTTCCTCATCATCTTTAAAGCCATCTACAAAAAGCCCACAGCAAATATCATTCTCAATGGGGAAACACTGAGAGTCTTTCCCCTAAGATAAGGAACATGACAGGGATGTCCACTCTCACCACTGCTATTCAACATAGTACTAGAAGTCCTAGCCTCAACAATCAGACAACAAAAATAAATAAAAGGCCTTCAAATTGGCAAAGAGGAAGTCAAACTCTTCCTCTTTGCAGATGACATGATACTGTACATAGAAAACCCAAAAGACTCCACCCCAAAATTGCTAGAACTCATACAGCAATTCGGCAGTGTGGCAGGATACAAAATCAATGCCCAGGGCAGCCCAGATGGCTCAGTGGTTTAGCGCCGCCTTCAGTTTTAGCGCCGCCTTCAGTCTGGGTCGTGATCCTGGAGACCTGGGATCGAGTCCCATGTCGGGCTTCCTGCATGGAGCCTGCTTCTCCCTCTGCCTCTATCTCTGCCTCTCTGTGTGTGTGTCTCTCATGAATAAATAAAATCTTTTAAAAAAATCAATGCCCAAAAATCAGTGGCATTTCTATACACTAAAAATGAAACTGAGAAAAGAGAAATTAAGGAGTCAATTCCATTTATAATTGCACCCAAAAGCATAGGACACCTAGGAATAAACCTAACCAAAGAGGTAAAGGATCTATACACTAAAAACTATGGAACACTTCTGAAAGAAATTGAGGAAGACACAAAGAGATGGAAAAATATTCCATGCTCATGGATTGGAAGAATTAAATTGTGAAAATGTCTATGCTACCCAGGGCAATTTACACGTTCAATGCAATCCCTATCAAAATACCATGGACTTTCTTCAGAGAGTTGGGACAAATCATCTTAAGATTTGTGGGGAATCAGAAAAGACCCCTAATAGCCAGGAGAATATTGAAAAAGAAAACCAGAGCCAGGGGCATCACAATGCCAGATTTCAAATTGTCCTACAAAGCTGTGATCATCAAGACAGTGTGGTACTGGCACGAAAACAGACACATAGATCAATGGAACAGAATAGAAAGAAAACCCAGAATTGGGCCCTCAACTCTATAGCCAACTAATATTCAACAAAGCAGGAAAGACTATCCACTGGAAAAAGAACTGTCTCTTCAATAAATGGTGCTGGGAAAATTGGACAGCCACATGTAGAAGAGTGAAACTAGACCATTCTCTTACATGAGACACAAAGATAAACTCAAAATGGATGAAAAATCTAAATGTGAGACAAGAATCCATCAGAATCCTAGAGGAGAACACAGGCAACACCCTTTTTGAACTTGGCCACAGTAACCTCTTGTAAGATACATGTATGAAGGGAAACACAAGCAAAAATGAACTATTGGGACTTCATCCAGATAAAAAGCTTCTGCACAGCAAAAGAAAGAATCAACCAAACTAAAAGACAGCCTACAGAATAGGAGAAGATATTTTCAAATGACGTATCAGATAAAGGGCTAGTTTCCAAGATCTATAAAGAACTTATTAAACTCAACAGCAAAGAAACAATGCAATCATGAAATGGGCCAAAGACATGAACAGAAATTTCACCACAGAAGATATACACATGGCCAACAAGCACATGAGAAAATGCTCCGCATCACGTGCCATCAGGGAAATACAAATCAAAACCACAATGAGATACCACCTCACACCAGTGAGAATGGGGAAAATTAACAAGGCAGGAAACAACAAATGTTGGAGAGGATGTGGAGTATGGGGAACCCTCTTGCACTGTTGGTGGGAATGTGAACTGGTACAGGCACCCCAGAAAACTGTGTGGAGGTTCCTCAAAGAGTTAAAAATAGAACTGCCCTACGACCCAGAAAGTTCACTGCTGGGGATTTACCCCAAAGATACAGATGCAGTGAAATGCCGGGACACCTGCACCCCGATGTTTATAGCAGCAATGTCCATAATAGCCAAACTGTGGAAGGAGCCTCGGTGTCCATCAAAAGATGAATGGATAAGGAAGATGTGGTCTATGTATACAATGGAATATTCCTCAGCTATTAGAAAAGATGATTATGCACCATTTGCTTCAACGTGGATAGAACTAGAGGGTGTTATGCTGAGTGAAGTAAGTCAATTGGAGAAGGACAAACCTTATATGGTCTCATTCATTCGGGGAATATAAAAAAATAGTGAAAGAGATTAAAGGGGAAAGGAGAGAAAATGAGTCAGAAATATCAGTGAGGGAGACAGAACATGAAAGACTCCAAACTCTGGAAAACGAACAAGGGGCAGTGGAAGGGGAGGTAGGCAGGGGGGATGGAGTGACTGGGTGACAGGCACTGAGGGGGGCACTTGATGGGATGAGCACTGCGTGTTATACTATATGTTGGCAAATCAAACTCCAATAAAAACAAAGAAAAAAAAGATGTCTACAAAACAAATAGAGGCACAGAAAGTGTTTTGAAAGGTTTTAAGGGTATAAGGTACAAGGGAATATTCTCTGTAAAGATGTCATAGAGACAGAAATGTTCTTGCTTTCTGCTATACCACCAGCATGCAGAGTGGCAGCTGCACACCGTAAATGATTGTGCAACATTTTTAAATGAATGAATGATGAAATTCTCTAAGCCACATATAGGCAGATAATGTCAACTTTGAAACAATTGAAAAAAACAGCTCAGCCCAAGGTGCCTTCTTTAGCCATTGTCCAAAATCTCCATCTGCCAAAGGGAAGAACCTGGACTGCCAGAGGCTCTGGATAAAACTGATTAGGTGAGATCTGGACTCCTGAGAAGGAGCCATTCCATTGTGTAAGAGTGATCTGCTAGTTTGTGTCTAGGCTAGTTGGCCTGGAAGACCCAGAAGTCTACAGTTAAATGGTAGAGAGTGAGGAGCTTACTCTTAGAAGTTCATCTGGGGCACCTGGCTGGCTCAGCAGGTGGAGTGTGCAACTCTTGATCTCGGGGTTGTGAGTTTAAGACCCATAGTGAGTATAAAGATTACTTAAAAAATAAATAAGAACCTTTAGATAGATGGGGGTGGGGAAGATAACGAGTTTATCTTCAGGGCTGGAGCTTTCATGAGTAGCCCATGATTCAGCAACAATGAGTGGCCATACAGACACAAGCAGGAATACACCTTCTCAGAAGAAAGTGGCAGAGCAAAGATTCCATGTGGCCCAGGGGGAGAAAATGAAGGGAAATAAATTTTTTTCCTAGTTTCCATTTCTAGTGCAACCCAAGTGAATTTCTGAACTTTGCTACTTTTTAAAAGTTTAATAAATCTCGGTTTATCCATTAAGAGTTTATTTGTGCAAAATTCGATTCAAATAGAGCAGTGCCAAAGCAGACAGGAACCAAGGGAAAGACATATACAGAAAGTGTAGAAGCAAAGGAAGTCAATTATTTGATTGGCTGTAGCCTAAGTCTCATTTGGCTGTTTGTGTTTGTCTTTAAGTTTCAATTCCAGAACCTTGAGGCATTTACAGGCTTAGATCCTGGCTGACTTATATAGACCACCTCCTGGGCATTAGGGCCACATAAGTCTAATGATCACCTTGTTTAACTATTTTAACATATTAGGACACATCATTTTGTGATTTCAATTTATTTATTCATCTTAAATAAATATGAGCAAATACAAATAAATATGAGCTTCTACTTTATGTTCTGCACTATTCTATATACTAGAAATATAGCAATGAATAAAACAAAATCTGTGCTCTCCAGGCTTATCTTTGCATAAAGAGGGGAGAATGGCCAACAGTAAGCAAATGAACAAGAACATATATATTAGTACATATGAAGGTAAGTGGGGCTAGGAGAATACAAAGAGCTAATAATTGGACTTGACTACAGTTTTTTATGAAGAATGATCAGAGAAAGACTCGTCATTAAAGTGTGGAATTACGAAGTCATTAGCAGAAGTATTTAAAATCATGAGACTCAATGAGATAACCCAAGGAGCATTTATAGCTTTAAAAAAAAAAAAAAAAATTTAAGCCTTTCTTTTTTACACTGACTTCAAGAGATTTCTGTTTCTTGCAACCAAACAAGTTTGAACTGAAAGACAAAATGTTACTGGAAGCAGCTAAAAATCCCTAATACCACTTTGTTCCCAATTCTGGATCCTAGAATGCCTAGCTATGCTTTGCCTCTGACCGTTCATTAAATCCCCTTTAAATGAACTAGCTTGATTGAGTTCATGCTTCTTTTAACCAAACACCGTTTAAGAAAGAACCTTAATAAACAACTTGGCTTCAGACATAAGACATACTTTTCTAGTCCTCTCAAAAACTCTTTGTATCCCTTGGCAAAATTAGAGCACAAATGCTGCCATTTGGCTAGGCCTCTAAAACTAGTTTTGCAATTATTTAATTTTAATCCTCTTTACAAACGATTAAGTCAGAGATGACAAAAAAATCATTCATTAAAAGTAATTTCCTTAACTAGTGAAACATATAATAATGTATTTCAGACTGTAAAAAATAAATTTAAAGCAAGCAGAATGCTGCCCATACTATTAACAACCCTATGTACCATTTGAAGAACTGTCTCTTGTGTCAGTCTGTCAAATATATGAAAGAAATGGCACTTAGAAATCGTTGCCTGCTGTAGCTGAAGGCATCCAATATATTTTTTCTAGTACTTTGTGGGTTCAAAAAACTTTGTGTCAAACCATATGGTATTTTCCTTCATTAAAAAAAATAGTTCTGAAAAAAAAATAGTTCTGCTTTGTTTATTCTTAAAATAAACAAAATAATACTTCTTATTTTGTCGAAACTATTAAAGATTTTTTTCCTCAAAGGCTTAAAAATAGCCAGGATAATAAGCAAAAACCAACTTGAATATACTTTGATTTTTTTCTCCCACATTAGATCTATTTTATTTGTTCAACACAAAAGCTTATTTTGATTCAGTAAAAAACTGAATTCCAGCTTAATAATCAACCTGTAAGTTCTATTAACTTGCCACTTAAAAAAAAAAGCAATGATTAATGTATAGAACTGTTGAATCATTATATTGTGTGCATGAAACAAAATCAACCCTGTATATGTTAATTATACTTCAATACAAAAAAAATCATATATTGGAGTGTTACAAATATCAAATGGGGAAAGACAATAGGACAGAGGTCATGCCCTTGGCAAGCCTAATTTCTAACACTCATCAAACCGTGAGCTAACATGGCAGTACCTGAGGGGTACAATGCTGACAATGTGGGTGTAGGACAGAGAGAGCACCATGTGACCTGGAGAATTCATGGACAGCTTCTCAAAGGAGAAAGGTCTGATCTGGGCCTTTTAGAGGTTATTCAAATAACAAACAAAACAAAACCATTCTGATTACCTTTAACACTCCATTTGACTGTATCCATGGCAAAAATCCTGGGAATAGGAACAACTATTGTTTCCCTCCTAGAAATCTTAATTATGAGAATTTTCTCTTTAATATTTGGCCCAGTAAGGCTATTGATGTGAAAACTACTACATGTAATTTCATAAGGAGGCCAATAGGAAGGTCTGATTTTTCACCCATACTGGAAAAAAAAAAAAAAATGAAGTGGCCAAATGCAGAGAAAATTTTGAGTGAATTGTAATGTTTTCATACCATGGAGTATCATGCTTTAATTTTTTTTAATGGCACTATGTCCATTCTGCAGCGACATAAAAATACATATACAGATACTAGTATTGACAGGTGTCAACTGGAACAGAAAACCAGACAGGCAACATTAATTTAAATTAAATTTATTTATCTAAATGATAAAGAAATGGGTAGGCCCTCTAAAGATATCCAGCAGAAAGACCAGCTATTCTTTTAGAGCAACACAAACTTTCTGACACCCAAATGTCACCAGTTGGGCTCACAAAGATGGATGACAGTGTCTAGACAGAGAGACAGAGAATATTAATCCAAAATTCTGCAGCTTTGCTTCTCACCTCTAGTCTTTCTGTGCAGACAGAGCAGTCCGGCATCAGCCCAAATCTGTGTAATCTCTGGATACTGTCTTGCATGGGTGAGATGCACCCCACGGCCCTCAGATTTACACAGGGCACATTGTGACCAAATTCATTCAGACCGAAGAAACCTCTCTTTCAATGTCCTCAGCTTCTCCAGATTGACAGTGCTTTGTCCAAACACCCTCCTAAACTCAGTACTGAAGGAACAGAGTGAGTACTATCCAGAAAGACATCTCTCAGACTTATTTGCTGGACCATTAACTCAACTTCAGGGCTAATCTATGATCGAACAACTAAGATGCAAAACTATTTGTACTCTATGCCTGTTATTATGTAAAAATGAATAGGCACTAGGGGTACAGGTTAACAATTATGGCACAGCTGTACTAGAATTGAACAAATACAAATGAGTGGTAGATAATGAAAGCCAAGTTTCTCGCTGTTGGAGTAGGAAATTCACAAATAAGCAAAAAGGAAGCTAGAATCCACCATGTGACAACAAGTTTGAGTGGGGAACAGTATGAATTCACCTTAGGTTAATATAGATACAGGTGATTGCATATAGACATATTTGTAGGTATGTGTACACACATGGGCTACCACACACACATTTACTAGTCCTATCAGTTGGGAGGGCCTAAAAGGAGCAGTAGGAGCAAAGAGAGACAAGCACACTGATTGCCTAGATCTTGGTTTCTAGTTCTCCTTGGAGAAATGCTTGATTGTAGGACTGGGGCAGGGAATATACAAGACGAATCTGGGGCAACTTGTACTGCCAGAAAACAAGGAAGTTCTTAATATACACATACCTACACACATATACATATAGAGATGTATGTGTCCAAGGAACACAGAAGCCAACTGAAAGGTTTCCCAAGAGTCACTGTAACAAAAACATGGTATTGGATTATAGCCCAAGGTATAAAGAAAATATCCATGACTCCACAGTGAGATGATTTTTAAATACATTAATAAGGGAAAAGACAAATATCCCATGCAAAAAATGTCCAAATAAGTTATGGATATACTTTACCTTCAAGGAGGGGGAGCATAACTCCCAGTCCTTACATGTGGGCCGTGCATAGTGATTTCCTCCAAAGAGCACAGTATGAGGGCGCCTGACTGAGGGCTGGCTCAGTCAGTGGAGCAAAGGACTGTTAACCTTAGGGCTGTGAGTTTGAGCCCCATTTTGGGTATAGAGATTACTTAAAACTAAAGTCTTTAGAGGAAAAAAAAAAAAAAGATTATAGAAATGAAAAAAACAAGATGGAGAATCTGGCAAACACTTCCATGGCCATATGACCAAGATGAATATCAATAACCGTAACTTGTGTTAATAGTATGTGTCCTGAACATAGGGGGATCCCTGGGTGGCTCAGTGGTTTAGCGCCTGCCTTCCACCCAGAGCGTGATCCTGGAGTCCCAGGATTGAGTCCCACATCGGGCTCCTTGCATGGGGCCTGCTTCTCCCTCTGCCTGTGTCTCTGCCTCTCTCTCTCTCTTTTTCTGTTTATCTCTCATGAATAAATAAATAAAATCTTAAAAAAAAAAAAAAGATACCATGTGTCCCTGATATAATGTGATGAAAAATGGTGCTCTACTTCTGTATTCTTTTCTAAACCCATAACCCCAGTCTTATGAAAAAAGACAGCAGGTATTTCTGACAGTGGTGCAGCCCACAAAAACACCTGTACAGAATTTCTCAAAACTGTCAACCAACCAGAAGCAAGGTTGAGTCAAAAAAAAAAAAAAAAGGAACATCCCAGAGGGGCCACAGAAGACATGACAACTAAATATGATGTGTCCAAAATGGAATTTTGTGACAGAAAAAAAGGAGGTGAAAACTATGACGATCAGAATATGAAATTTATTTTTTTAAGATTTTATTTATTTATTCATGAGAGACACAGAGAGAAAGAGAGAGAGAGAGGCAGAGACACAGGCAGAGGGAGAAGCAGGCTCCTCGGAGGGAGCATGATGTGGGACTCGATCCCAGGACCCCAGGATCATGCCCTGCGCCAAAGGCAGATGCTCAACCACTGAGCCACCGAGGTGCCCCTAAAGTATGAAATTTGGTTAATTAATATGATTCATTAATTATAATAAATGTACCATACTAATGCAAGATGTTAGTAACAGGGAAATGTGGTGTGGGGCACATGGGACACCTCTGTACTATCTTTTCAATTTTTCTATAAAATGTAAAACCACTCTTAGACTATTAGAAAATATGTAGGCATATTGATTAAAATGAAATAGTGAAAAAAGGCAGCTACAGTGGAACAATGGAGCCATAGAGAATATTTTTTAATAGTTTGTGTCTTTATACTTTAGCTAACCAAACAGAAGGACATTGTTCCCAATGAGATATATTGCTCAGCACCGAGTTGTATGATTTTTTAAAAATCTTTTTCATCATCTCATTCTCATTTTCATAGCTTCCTTAGACTTTTTTTTTCTTGAGAAATTAGGGAAAAGTGAGAATTCTGCCAACTTCGCATTTATTTTTAGAAAAACTTGATCATTTAAATGGAACTTGTCTGTTTCTAATGATCTAATAAGACCCGCCCCTGAGGGCAAGAGAGTGCTTCTCAAAAGCAAGTTCATAATTCTGGGGGTTATGGTAACTGAAAAATCCTGGAAGCATTTTAGCCTGTCATAAATTTATGACTAATTTAGATGTGAGATAAAAATAAAAATATAAAATGTTTAATTTTTCCAGCATCAGCTGTATGTTCAAGTTAAAGATAAAAAGAAAGAATATGTCTGTTTCCGGGTTTACATGGAGATGTTTGAAACATTCAAAACATTTAGAACTTAGAACTGCTCAGAAGGGACGCCTGGGCAGCTCAGTGGTTGAGCATCTGCCTTCGGCTCAGGGCATGATCCCAGGGTTGGGGGATCGAGTCCCACATCGGGCTCCCCACAGAGAGCCTGCTTCTCCCTCTGCCTGTGTCTCTGCCTCTCTCTCATGAATAAATAAATAAAATCTTAAAAAAGAAAAAAAAAACTGCTCACAATTTTTCTGTGAAACCTGTTATCTGATATTCTAATGATGACTATTTTTAATGCCTCTGATTTGTATAATCCATCTTTAGCTCTTTGTTTAGTGCATTTCCTAAGTCCAGTGGGTAGGTTTACTTACATTTAGCTCCCAGTGTAAAAGGAAATTCTCTAATTTGAATAAACATCTCCAGTGCCTATTTCAAAGCAGGAAATCAAAATGCAATTTTAATCACTTATTTTCAGATTGATTAGCTGTCTATTGGAACAGTTAACAAAAGATGGCTAATTATGAAAGATTGAGATATAAAAGGGCGCGATTTTCACATAAATAGTTTTCCCAAAACTGGAAATACAGGAAAAAATCACATGGTCTAGGAGAGCACATTCAGTGAGAAGGACTGAGTGAGGTCCTGCCTCTCTCAGGCCCTTGCAAAAGTTACACCCTAGGATTTTAAAACAAAACCAAACGGTGATGACAAACCTTGGCTGGAACAGGTGTTGGATGACACGTGTGCCTTCTGGCAGGGTGGTTATCTGACTCTGTCAAGGGTCCTGTACCTTTGAGGGTGAGAGGCAGAGACACTTGGACGAAGCCTGTTTGTGATCAGAACACAGATCTAAACAGCCTTTCGTGGTGTGGAAGGGCAAAGAGAATTTGAATTTCAGGATGATCCTGGGGAATCTTGAGGAAGAATTTAAGGAAAGAGAGAGTCTGATACACAAGAACTCCAGCAAGAGCACCAGTGGCTGGCAGGGGAAGATGGTCCTGGGCCAGACACTGCGATTGAAGGGGGGCTCAGCCCTCCCCCAGGTACCTGCCAAAAAGGTAGGAATGTGCACGATAGAAAGCTCGAGTTCACTCTGGGCTCTGCCACCCCAGTTCTCGAGAAGCCCTGCTGCAGGACTCTCTGCAACTCTGACTTAAGGTCCGGCAGTGCCTCCCACCAACTTGGACAAAGCAGGGACATCTCTCTGCACGGCTGGCACACAACCATACTGTGTGACAAATGCCATCACAACCAACACAGCAGATTTCCAGTTCCGTGAGGAAGCATGGTGTGAACAGCGCATACACTTCTACTTCCTTGAGAACAACTCCGTGCATCTGTCAGCCTCAAGGCTGCGGAATCCTGGCTTTCCTACACCTTCGGGGGTGAAGGAAGGAAGTGTAGCTTGGGTCACTGCCCAGCCTAAGGTATTTTTGTGGGAGCTCCTCACCGTTCCTTTCCAAACAAGTGTGCCAGGTGTACCTAACTCTCCACAATCGAGGCACAGACATGCAGTTACCTGCTGCAGCTTTACTGATGTTTAGTGGTTTGTCACCACGTTGTGACCCCCTGTTATCCTAACTACTGGAATCCCAAAGGTCAGCCGATTGGCCCCAAAATGCAACAGAAGGTAAATGACACAAGTTTTTACCAAATGGTGAAACTGCGTAATTTGTCATTTTTTGTGTTTGCTTGTCAGTTTTGTTTTTGTTTTTAAGATTTATTTATTTATTTGGGAGAGAGGGAAAGAGAGTTCATGAGCAGGGGTGGGCAGAGGGACAGAAGGAGAGGGAGCCTGACTCCAGGCTTGTACCCAGGACCCTGAGATCAAGACCCAAACTAAAGGCAGATGCTTAACCTGAGCCACCCAGGCACCCTAGTTTGTTGGTTTTTATCATCTGTACACATAAAGCTTCATGTATATGAAATTTTATGCCAGAGAAGTTCATAATTCAGAGAAATTTATATATCTATGTGTATATAATTTTTTTAATTGTGGAGTACTAAAAAAAAAAAAAAAAAAAAAACCTTCCATGAAGACAAAAATGTCCTGTGGTAATACGACTCTTTAGCCCCCAAATGTGGGTAATGAAGCTGAAGAAGGAATTTCTTTAAGAAAAACTTTTAACACAGAGAGCTGCTCGTGGCTATTGGCTACTGCATTGGACAACACAGGTCTACAAGATAGGAAAAATGCTCATTTAAAAAAATATTTAAGAACCTCATTTTTGCCAGTAGTTTAAAACCTCTTCCCCACTGAGCTGCCAATGACTGGCTGTCTTAACGCAACAGCAAATTTGCTAAGTGTTAGTAGAGGGAAGGTTTCCTAGATAATGGCATCTGTTTCCCTTGCCTCACACCTTTCCCAGAGAGCAACTGGTTAATTTTTTTTTAATTTAAAATTAAAAATAAAAAAAAAATGCAGGAAGAGGAACAAACAAATAACAACAAATGGTCATCATACTTGGAAAATCATCAGCTTCTAAACAGTGTGGATTGGCCAAATGACAACCTAAGAGCTTCAAAAGAAATGCCAAATAAGCAAAGTTACTTTTGCCATTTTGACGGAATTCATTGAATATCCACTAAAGGAATTTTTCTTTTTTTAATCAGACACAGGGTAAGGACAGAGAGGTAAAAGATTTTCACTTTTTCTGCACTTTACTTTTGTTCACATAAGTTATTGTCTATAGCTATTTGCCATTTTTTTTTCCTGTCCTGTAAATGCAGACACAGACTTGTCAATAATATCTGTATTCAACCATTTTGATAAGCAACCTTCTTCTCCATGGCAGCTTACGTTGACTATGTTTAAATTATGCCTCTGCATTCTAAATTTATGTTTTTCCTTTGCAGAATTCAAAGTGTGACCTGTTTTTTAGCATCAGGACCCTTCGCGATGGCTACAAATGATGGCTAACAGGACGTGACGCAGAAGAAAGGACTGGCAGTCTGGGTCAGTCCCCTGATTGACAACATATTTTACCCTCCTGAGTCAACATCAAGAAAGGGCAAAAAAAAAAAAAAAAAAGAAAAAAGAAAAAAAGAAAGAAAGAAAGAAAGGGCAACAAGATATTAGCCATGACATCTTGCCATTTTCTATTTGGATAAAAATAGTTATGAGGGTAGTTTCGTGCCTGAATCATACTTTGATTATCATATACTCCAAACCTTCAACTAGTAGGCACAGGTTAGAGTGGATAATACATCTCAGGATTTGTTAAACTTCAGTTGATGAAGAACAGATTGCAGGAGATGACTAGCTTCAAAAAATACCTCCGAGTCTTTCCCAGAATTTACCCTTCATCACTCAGTTTGGAAGCAGTAGTCTAAAATAGGTCACCTGGAGTTCGCAAGAATTACTGGCATTCCTGCATGTAAGATGCTAAAGAGCTTTCTCCCTCTATGCAGTAAAAAAAATGTAATTGGTTAAAAATCCAGGATAAACCACGCTCAGGTGCCTTCTGCCTTCTGCACAGTTGTCATATTTGTAACAGGCACTAGTAATGCTACAAAAACTTTAGAGAAAGACCAGGGACAAGGTCTGAATGGAACCACCCATGAAATCAATCTTTATACAGGCTAGGAGCCCCCAGGCATCCTTTTTAGTTGCACTTAAGCCTGCATCTTGTGGTTACTTCAAAAACAGTTTCTTAAAAAATGTTGCCACTTTCTACTGATACAAAATGGAAATAGAGGAGCCTGGGCAGCATACTTGCTTAAGCTCATGTGGTGCTCTCAGGATCCCAGCTCAGCAGGGAGTTCTGCTTCAAATTCTCTCCCTCTGCCCCACCCACTCTCCTGGCTCCCACTTGTGCTCTCTCTCTCTCTCTCTCTGAAATAAATATTTTTAAAAAATGAAATAAAAATAAAATGTGAATACATTTTTAGGAGTATTTTCCATATACGTGCAGAGAAATAATATTTATAAAAGCAATAAAACGTAGGATTCTTAAATTTGTTATATTATTATATATATGTAAATATATATTTGCTATACTATTTAACATAGCTATGGTTATGACAAGGGATACTATAAAAAAACATTTATCTCTCTAAAATTTCCTTGTGGCAGACATTTGTCACTCGGCAGGCCTCAGACACCTCTAATGCCTAAGCTGAGTGAGCATCCTCACCACTTTGGTTGTCAATGAATATACCTTCTTATATCATCAAGAAAGTGTATCTTAGGAAAAAATTTAAAAATCACTGTGGACAGTTTTCTTCTGGGGCAAAGTGTGTGTGCACATGTGCAGGCTCATGGACCCAGGAGGACATCTCAGATGGCCTTGCACCCTGGGCCTGTTAATGAACACTCCTTGGAATTTGAATTCCCCTCACTTTATCTTGCAAGCAGACTCTGAGAAACACGTCGGGTTTTTCTTAATTTCAGTTATTTGCATTTGGTGTGTGGGCAGCCATATTGTCAGACTCATATGAACAATGTAGGGACAAAGAAAAAGGACAGACACCAAAAATGCTAAAGGGAGCTTCTTATACCTGGAAGAAGCCTTACTTGTCAAGCCTAGAATCTGTTGTAACTGTGCTTTGCTGCACAGGACTTCAGGGAGCCAGGGAAAAGATGCCTACACCTTAGATCCCTTATTATTATCTACCCCCAATTACTTCAATCAGTCCATCATTCAACCCAGCTATTTATCAAAACTGTCTTATTCTAAATTTCTAACACTGGTTATGCAAAATCAAAAATTGAAATTTAGACAAATTATTGCATCAGTATTTAATAAATGGTATCACAGAGCATTAGTCCATGGTTTGAGTCTAACGTCCTATTCCCACCCTCCCCATTCCTCTCCCTCACACCCAATAAACCTGGTACTTCTTCATTCCGAATATATGCCTGTGTTTGTATTGTCCTAAGAATTGCCTGTCACCTTCTCTGTGGACCCTTTCTCTTGCCTCAAAACACATCAGATTCTATAGCACTAAGAGCTGACAGCCATCACATTCTGTCTCAGATTACAGTAGCTGGTTCTCTAACAGAATTGGACACTTTTATATAGAATCTTAGTTTCCTCCCCCAATTCCTAATACATAGCTGAATGCAAAGCAGATGCATTTTTTGCATTTGTTAAAATGAGTTTAATTGAACATCAAAGCAATTTGATTTCTAAATAAGAGGACCCAAAAATGTGATTTAACTTGCAGAATTATGTGTAAATTTTTTATGCTTTATTTTTGCATTGCATTGCACTGGCCTTATCATTAAGTCTTTTAAGTTAAATATTCAGAGAGGTTGGCCATGGATATGGGTTGCTATGGTAATGTGATCCTGCCAATATCTAGTGCTCTTGAAACTTTATGAGTTTTATGAACAGAAGAACCCTAGGATAAGCATAACCTTTACACTTTAGGTGCAGCTGTATAATTTTGAAAGTTACATCTCAAGGGAAAAATAAAGATAAGTTCACATGTCTTAGAAGTGTGTGTTTTTAAAATAATGTTTATGTAAAAAGTATAATATCCTATGTAAGGAGTTTAGGTCCCATAATCTGAAAAAAATATATTTTTAAGTATCATTGGAATAGGATATGACCCTACTGATTATATTTATGTATTTTTAATACATCTACAAGTTTGGCTGAAAATTTCTCACTGCAAAGAGGCTATGCAATACTAAATCATTACCGCTATTAAGATTTTCTAGTATTTATACACTATTGTATTATATCACAGCAAAATTTCTTACCATCCAAAATCATACTATATTTAATACTATCTGTAGACCAAGAATTGTGATTGGATATAGTTACTAAACCACAATGTTTGTGATTTACTGTACTTATAAACCTAATTTGAGGTAAGCAATTTCTAAATAAAAAAGCTCTCTCTCACTTAAGAAATCTGATATAAATTTCAAAGGTTTTTAATGTGCCATTAAACCTGGCTATATCTAAGTTTGTTTTCTAAAATAATCCATGTTTACCTTTCTTTAAGTACAATAGTCTCATAGTTAACTGATTTATAGAGCCTAATGTCCAATAAGTATGTGAAATATAGGGAATAATTTTAACAACTACTTAGCTTCAAGAGATGTGTGATGAATAATGTACCTAATAGTTCATGTATCTCTGTAACTTTGTTTTTAAGTCAGTGTAATTTACCACGATATAAGTCTCATGAATGCTTTATTACAAGATTATTTCTATAATTTCTTGGGTACATACAATTTTATACTGCTATATAATATCAATGTCTCCAGATAACAAATAATCAGCAAGCTACTTAAATATTGTACTTATGAGAGGATAATATCATTATTCATAAACATGCAAAAGTTTGGAATTTCTCCTTAATGTTTAGAGTTTTGCTTTGATATTCTGTTATCACATTAATAGCAAAAACTCAATTATAGCAAAAACTCAATGTATCTTAAAAAATGAAACAGATTTTTCCTTTAGACAGAATATATATAAAATTATTCTGAATAATACAAATTCAAAGCATAAAAATTTCTTTGTATTCATCCATTGTTACGAGAGTGGGAGTCACACATTGCTTTCTATGTCTCATTCATATGGCTTTGGCCATAAGGTTCATTTTCAAATCCAGAAGGAAGCAGCAACTGACTACAGTAATTTAGATGTGATTGGACCACTGTTTATTTTTTCCTAAGTAGTTACTAAAGGAAATGTCAAGTCACAGCAATAAAGGGCAATTGATGAAGAAATCCAGTAAAACTGCATGACCTAAGGGAATTGCTGTGTGTCATCTATTAAAACTGGTGTGGGATGGTCATCCAGTCAGCCATCTACATTCAAGAGTTAATTCCTTCCCTAAGGACAAATCACTCCACACAGAATATGCCTCCAAAAAGTTTTTTTGTTGTTGCTTTGGTTTTTTTGTTTGTTTGTTTGTTTGTTTACAAGTTGTACTGCTAATTCAAATAAATTTTTCTCCCAGCCTTTCCTTGAAAAAGGTAAAGACATATAACAGATAATTTCACAATAACAGATGATTTAGGACTCCAAATGAGTACCTCCACTGACAACCAAAGGCTTAAGGTTTAATCTCAGAAAACTTTATTTAGATAAATCTCACTCTCCCCAAAATCCATTTTTCGTATCATTAAAATAATGTCTGACTTTACCCTCTACATCTACATATACATATACATAAATCTACATATACATAATATATGGTTTGAAATTCCTATTATGAACTGAAAATAAATTTGACAAACCTTGTCTGAAGCTTCCCACAGAATTTATGAAATTATAAAGATCTGAAAAAGAAAAGAAAGACAAAAACTATTGGGAATTTTTAATTATACATACATAATTTCATAATTCAAATATTAACAATCCATTCTACTAGGAATCAGTCTCTCAATAAGGCTATGCTGGAAACTATTCATAAAGAATAAAGTGCTTAATTAATAGGTAGTGTGGTGGCTGAACAGGAAAAGTACAAGACTACAATCCAGCGCTGACATTATCAAAATTAAAATAGACCAGTAAGAGGAGAGGTACTCATGAAAATTAAAGGGAGCTAAACCACAATCCCACTCAAACCATTTAGTGTATTTGGAGATTAAATCTGTTAGTAATTTCACTAGCAATTAAATTACTCATCTTAGAGCATTCACTCATTCATCCACTGCACTACACACTAAAAATAAATATTCACTTTTGACAATGGACTTCTGAGCCAGGCATTTTTTGTCATTTGTTTTTTAAAGAATGCTCCTTTCATCAGGATCAGAGAGCATATAACACATTATTTTTGTGTAACAGCAGCAAGGCAGATTCTTTAAAAAAAAAAAAAAGATTTTATTTATTTATTCATGAGAGACACAGAGAGAGAGAGGCAGAGACCCAGGCAGAGGGAGAAGCAGGCTCCCCACAAGGAGCCCTATGTGGGACTCGATCCCAGATCCTGGGATCACGCCCTGAGGCGAAGGCAGGCACTCAACCACTGAGCCACCCAAGCATCCCAACAAAGTAGATTCTAAAATCAAAACACTTTTACTATTACCATTAGCTCATACCAACACTTAAAGGTATTTCACAGCAAGATCTGTAAATGGAAAAAACTGGAAGCTCTGTGCTTTCACTTCAGACTTTTCAAAGCAGATACCAAAAAGGGATGAGTTGTACATCTCACTTCACCTCATGATCTCAACAGTTTGATGCCAAAAAATATCCTTTATCTGGGTGTAAACTGGTTCCTTGACCCTTGTAAAAATCCACATAAAATAATGGTATTGTTGCCTAATGTGAGTAAGAACTCAATTTACCAGCAGTGTATTTATCTACAAAGGAATCCATGAGATTACCACTACAATTAAGAGCTTATAATATGAGTGAAATCATTATTTGGTTTTGACAGAACAATCTGCTTAAATTTTTCAACACCTAATTAACACTCTTAATCGATGATATTTTAATACATTAGTGCATCATTCTGGAAATGCTAATGGTATATTAAATATGTTTGATCAATATTAAAGGAGTGGGTTGTAATCTATTTTAACTAATACTAATGGGCATTATTTTAGGTCTTTACTGCTCTCTATCTACTGCTCCACTGATTGTGATATGCAATTTGTTAGGTTTCCCATCTGTCCTTCACGAACATTGCATCAAAGAATCTTGACAAAAATAAATAAATAAATTAAATAAATAAATAAATAAATAAATAAATAAAACCTAATTGTATCATCAAAAACACGTAGTTTAAAAATGCCAATACTTTTACCCTTAAAAATCAATATCACCACGACAAATAAAGCAGAGTGTCTGAAGAGGTGTGGCCCATGACTTAAAAATACTTTGTCTTTTTCAAGGAATTTTGGCATGCCATGAGGACGATCACTGAGGGGTGAGCAGGTCTATTTGAATAAAGAATCTCAGATCTTCTGGGAAGGAAAGTTTTCAATCACTTATTTCTGAAATTCAAAGTCAGTGAAACCTTTCAGACTAGACCTGGTAGCAGTAATCAAGGATCAATGGCTAAGAAAAAATGGAACTGACATGATCAAATCACCATAAGAGAGATGACAGGTCCAAAGAGTTTGCCTGCCCTGTAAAAAAAAAATCAGGATGGGTGCACGAGCACAGAGGTTCAGGCAAATCTGAAACAGCAAACACTGGAAGTTGTTTCTACTCTATCATCACGATGACCACTACTTACCTAGGCTTATAATAAGACTGAAGCATGGTGGGCTGTTGGGGGAACACAAAACAATTATCTTCCCTTGACTTTTAAAACAAATGCATCTTTGGGATGGCCACATACCAGTAAGAAATGAAGCCCAAGTCATCACTTTGCTGGAACAAGTTGTGAGCAAACAATATTTCCACTATTTTCAAGCTTCTATGAAGCTACAGCAAAGTGGCAGCTAATTCGGAAGCAAGGACTTGTGGTCACTCTGATAGATTCTTCTAACCTCAAGAGAGCTTATTAGAGCTCTGATTTCAGTGGCTCTAAGGGAAGCACACAGAATTGTCCTTAAATAAGACTGAGAACAATATATTCCAAGGGGAAATATGTTGGACTCCCTTCTAATTCTGCATGGAGTGCCTAAATCATTTGAATTATATGTAACCAGCCATTTTTACAGATTTAAATTATAAAACAATATGTTTCAGTTCAATTTATAAATCTATTGCCTGATCTGGATGCTTAGCAATGGGAGTATTAATTCTCATAGTGAATCACATCTAGGATCTAAAGATACTTTTCTTTATCCCCCTTGTCTGTAGCAGAAACCCAACATCCCCCTGATAAGATCAATCATCCCAGGAGGTAAAGTAACCTCCTTGTCTATTGGATCAGTCATAGGAAGATCCCAATGATGAGCAAACAGTTTTATCTTTCAATTCGATAAGTACCATGGCTATATTCTTGGGTGAAATTACTTGTCCTTTAAGCAACAGAACTTCAAACTACTGAGTTCCAAGTTGCTAGGACAAGAAACAAAATATCTTCCTGATTTCATAATAAGATCCACTTCTATTTTCACTATTTTCCTACACATTTGTGCATTCTGATTATGGAAAAGAAAAACAAGTATCAGTAGTGTTTTTTAAGTACACAGAATGCTCATAGAACTAGTACCCCAACAACAGTATTGTCTCCAAGCTCATGTTATAACTGAGCCACATTCCATCAAATTGGCTCTTGTGAGTAAATGAGAACATGATTAGTCCAATGAAGTCGGGGGATAGAAGCCACTAATACAAAATATAAACTTTAGTGGAGGCAAGATTTACAGGATACCACAGTGACAGGGAAGACATTCTGTCCACACATAATTCTGACAACAGAAAAAGCAAATCTCCACCCAGATTAGGAACATATCCTCAGAATAACAACAAACTCTCCTCCATAACTGGGGAGACCTTAGTTATCTACTGCTGCATAAAAAACTAGCCCAACATTTAGCAGCTTGAACAACAAACATTTGGTATCTCACAATATCAGTAAGTCAGACATCTGGTGTGGTTTATCTGGGTGCCTCTCAGGTTGCCCACAAGGCTGCAATTATCCAGTGTTATCCAGGGCAGTGGTCAAGATTCAGAGGGGAAGGATTCACAAAAGAGATCACCAATGTAGAGGCTGGCAGGCCTCAGGAGATCCACATGCAAGCATAAAGCAACTATGATTTTCATTAGCGTTCTCCTTGACATCCCTCCACACTCTGCCCATAGCCAATCCAGAAGCCACTCACATACATGTAGGTATTTGTAAAGGCAGCACCCTACCTCCAGTACCAAAGTCTGTGTTCTCCAGTGCTCTATACCAAATTACATCAAAAACTCCAATTACACATATTACCTTACAGTCTCTTTGGCTAATGATAGAAGTATCAGGAAGTGTGGATGCCTCTGACTCATGGCCTCTCACAAGGCTACCCTCAAAATGCCATTTGGGGCCACATTTATCTCAAGGCTTAACCAAGGGAAGATCTGCTTGCAAGCTCATTCTTGTGGCTATTGATAGGGAGATGTCAGCTCCTTGTCACATAAGCTCTCCATATGGCTACTCACAACACACATTCCTTCCTCCAGAGAATAGAGCAAGGCAGAGAGGAGAATGGAAAGAAGCAATAGAAGCCAGTCTTTTTGTTGCCTAAATTCCTCATTTTGCCATGCGAACGCATTGGTTAGAAGGAATTCACAATGTCCAACCTACCCTGGAGAAGAGGAAATTATACAAAGCATCAATTCCAAGAGGTAAAGATCATTAGGAGCCATTTTGGAAGCTGCCCAACACAGAGGGGATCACAGTAATGAACCTGCCATCTATATGACTGGTCCCTCACAGAGAAAGTCTGCTTAAGCTGCTTCTTTGGCAGGTGGGGAAACTCAGCAGTAGCAGCTGCCAGATGAGCTTTGATTAAGGGAAGTTTGGCATCGTTCAGCCCGTACAAAGCAATCACCCCTGACAACATGACCATTTCATGCAAGGGATCGTTGAGAAACACTTGATCAGGGAAAGCGGCTTATTGGCATGCATTGATGGGTCATCTTGCCTCCCTAATAAGAAACTTTGTGCTATTTTTATCAATATCTTCTCAAAGACACTTTTGTGGGATGCAAATTATTTTATACTTTTCCCTTTCAAGATATGTACCTTTCTCTTGGAGGTCTTCATCACTAGCTTTTTAAGTCTCTCTTTTCCAAGTCTCTGTCCAGACAGCCACACAATTAACCAGCACTCAGGGATCGATGCAAATACTTGGCTCCAATTGTTTCTCATTTCACACAAACTGGACCAATGTATAACCCAAAGTTCTACCCGTGGGGACTCTCTTCATCAATCTGAGTTAGACTGTAATTCTACAGCATCTCAATTTTAACTGGTTCCAACTTGCCATGCAAATCCTTCAGTTGGCCATTATCAGGTTATAGGAACCTCTTTAAAGGTTTATCTGTGTAGACTAAGGGATAAATAGTGAGATAAGAGCAAGTACCATGAACATCTGAGCCACCTGCTTTTAAAATTTACTTGGGTCTTCCAGGCTTGCTAGGAGCCACTTTTCATATATACCATTTCCAGTTTATAATGAGATGTGCATGTTTTGATAGATCAGATTAACTGTGTCACGAAAAGGAGTCCACTTGGACTCCTTTTCCATGGTGGTATGGCAGCCATGGAACTGTGTCCCTCAGGTCTATCTGCTAGCATCTCTTTTGGAGAGAGACCTGAGGGACACAGTTCCATGGCTGCTGTACTGCAGTCTTGGGCTATTCCTTTCCAATTCTCCTGCTCCCGTGTCTTATTTCAGGTATCACACTGCTATTGGGGTCTGAAAGTAATCTCTGGTTACTCCTTCTTCCGCCTCCCTCCATCCTTTATAAGTATTTTCCCCAATAAAGTGTCTTCGTTTCTAATTTGGTTTTGGCATTTGCTTCTCAGAGGACCTGAATTCATCTAAGTGGCCTGGTACCCTTGGTCAGCTGCTCAACTTCCACCGGTGCTCAGTAGCAAACCAAAAGATACTTTTCAAATAGAAAGGAGGGGATGACCTTACTTCAAAACCTTGGGACATGTAACTATTGCCCTTCTTTTGAGAAAATTAGGATTGCTAGGTGTGCAGTATTTATTCTCAGTTGTAATCAAATACAGTAACATCTGGTGTATTGTGCCATCTGCCCCAAGTGTCAGGACAACTAACACCTCAAGCTGCAGTCCCCTTTCTTACTAAGCCTCCTGGGTAATCTGGGTAAGTAGGTGTGAGTTTGTACCCATTTGTCTCAGAGAGATATACTGATGAGTTCAAAACCAGCAGATCCCCGGATGTCCACTAATGAGGCAAGACTGGAACTTTGCAGAATTCATCCTACACCTCTAGCATGCATGTATCTTTTTAAGACATCCCTGGTACTTACTACTTCCTGTTCCCTGGGTCCAAGTAGCCTAATCTTATTTACAAAACAAGTATAATGTTTGCTGGGATTTGAAAATATCAAGATTTTATTTTATTTTATATATATTTATATTATTGTTTATTTATTTTAAACGGGAACAGAAGTGTTGACCCCATTCCAAGGCTGTTAGGATCTACTACCTACCGCTTTCAGAAGCAGACTGCTCCTTCTTTCTTTCTTCACTGAAAACGATATAAAAGTATTTGCTAGAGCAGACCTGAATACCGGGGCAGGGATACCAACTACAATTGATATCACCATCTGATTAAGTGCAATAATTTCCTGTCATTCTCTCTGATCCAGCTGGATTTTGCTATGACCAAACTAGTGCTTTAAAATTGGGATGTGGTGTGAAGTACAACCTTGCATCTTTGCAGCCTCTGACAAGGACACCAATCTCTTCCTTTTCCTCCAAGACATGGTATTACTTTTGGCTTATTATCTTGATGGAACATGGAAACATGTCCAAGGACTTGTTCTTGTCCATTTCTATCATAATAGCTCATATTCTGAGGAAGTAGAAGCAGCATGGGTTTCTGTCAGTTTCTCAGGATCCTCACACTAGACCATGCAGAGTCATTATGCGAACACATAATAGTGGTATCTTTTCCGGTCGTACAAGTGCTCTTAGAGCAGGCCTTGTATTAACAATCCACAATTCCTACATTGGGATACAATTCTAGTAATGGACCTGCAGGCTATGAAAGTTAATAAAATAGGAAGCACAGATTCGTGGCACCCCTTGTGAGGAATCTGCCCCAAATACAGTCATTATGAGTAGATTTTATGTAAAAGCTGGTTCGCCAGGCAGGGTGTGGCGGGTCTGGCTATGCCAGAAGGGGAGATTCAGAATTGTGGAGAACAGAGTCCTCAGCCTCTATTTGAGTTCTTGGCATATATTAGCATGTCACTTCTCACCAGTGTGGGGTTTTACCATTTAATCAACTCTAATTCTGTCACTCTTCCACAAGGTCTCTGGTATAATCTTTGGGTACGTATGCCTTACCTATACAGGAGGTTAGAGACTTCTTCACAATTGCCACTATGACTTTCTAATCACCCACTTGCTTTCTCAATCAGAGCCTTACAGCTTTCACTACCACCATCCCCCCCCCCCCCCCCGCCCCATGTATACTCTCTGGTGCTTTTAGAAATCAGGTAATTCTACAATCTTTCCCGTCCATATTGCCACCATAGTGACCAAGTGCCAAGGTCATTGGCTTTCTGAAAATCTGGCCCTCTAGCTGAATTTGCACATCACCTTATAAAAGCACAGTGAGAATTTGAGAAGAGACATCACCTATGCTATATATTATCCTGGCCCATTTCCTTCCAGGAAAAGGTAGAGGCAGAGCTGGAGCTGCCCACACTATGGCCGGAGGACAAAGCAGCAGGTGAGACTGGGGAGACCTGCTTGCGGGGTGCAGGGGAGGGGGGACATACTGCCGCACGTTCCAGAGTTACCCTTGCCGTCTGGGTGTCACCACCTGAAGAGACAGGTGAATCATACACACTTCAAATATGTGAATAAACCCAATCCCAAAATCCCACTGAAGGCTTCAGTTTTCTGGTTTGTTCTGGCACAAGTTACTGAATTAGACTCTTATCAAGAAAGTAGGAACATTACATGTGGTGATATAAGTCACTGTTAATGAAGGGACTATGTTCATGGGTTTAAGTGAGATGTAGCAAACTGACAATGGGTAATAATACCAAGTGCCTCACAGCCCTGGGCCTGAAGTGGTAAGGGTAGGGAGCAGTCACAAGAATTCTGCCTTTTTACATACTTAGGCTCAAGCCTCCCCTTCTTCAAAAAAAAAAAAAAAATTACAAGACTACCACCACCATCTAATTGTAACAATACAAGTTTTAGTGGTTTTACTATAGAACCAACACTACACTAAAGTAATGCATGTAATTTCTGTAACAATTCTGTGAAGTACATATTACTCGTATCCCCACTTAAAAAAAATCTGAGGCTCCATGAGGTTAGGAAACTTGTCCAGTATCATATAATTAGTGATCGTCAAAGCTAGGATTTGAATCCATGCTGTCTGGCTCCACTGCCCTTACACCAACCTGCTATGCTAACTCTGATCTGGGAGAGGGATCTCCCTTGCAAAAATTTTTTTTGAGAGCCTATCCTCTTTCCTGCATATTACCCCTGGGTATAATGGACTGCAGGATGAGGGCCAGATGATGTGTGGGTTCACAGAGTAAGACAGCTGAAATAATTTAAGACTCTTAATTCTCCCACAACATCATCTAATCCATTAAAAATATTCTAAGTACTCTACATCCAAAAGCTATCAAGAATCTTATCTATTCTTAACCCCTCAACCTCAGCTACTACATCATTCCACCTGAACTAGCTTCCTAAATAATCTCCACATAGTTTGTTCAGAGAGTATTAATAATTTTTCTTCTAAATTTTTAGTCAAATCATATCAATCACTCCTCTCAGCAAAATCTTCAGATAGCTTCCTATCATACTCTGAGCATCACTCAAATAACTCAATGTGGACACTCTCTGATCATTCCTACCCCCTTCCCACTCCATGTACACACTATCCTCATTATGGCTCATTAAATATACCAAACATATGACCACATAGGGCTCCCTCTCTTTGGAGTATGTCCCCCAAGATGTCCACATGGTTTCCTCCTTGACTTTCTGCAGATCTGTGTGCAACTGTTGCCTGATCTGAAAGTCTTAACTTGATCAATCCAGATTATGAAATTTTCCTAATTTTTACATACTGTGGATAATAAATTACATGATACTCATCTTTAGACAGGAAAAAGCTGTGTTTGGATTTATGGCTTGTATTTGAAAATGTCATTTCTGTGGAACTCATCATTTCTGTCCTTACAAGAGAAAAAAAAAAAACAGTTGGACAACTGGTAATCATTGACTATTTTTGAACCCATTTAAAAAAAGATTGCAGTATGATAGGTCTCTCTAAATTCTGAAGAGAAAACCACATTAAGAAATATGTAGCTGAAACCTATTTACTTAGACTTAAAGTCACTGGAACCATAAACCAGTAGAAGCACACATGGTATCTTTGATTAATTCCTAAAGACCTGAGCATGTACCCATAATGAAGGTAAAAAAATTCCTGTGGTCCACAATCTTGGTAGGGCTCCCACACTTTCATGGGCTTTAATTCCAGGATCTCATGATGAAGGTCCAAGAAAGATTCCCTATGGCTTTGACAGAATGAGAGGAGTAACCATTCTTAAATGGGATTGAGTCCCACATCAGGCTCCCTGCATGGAGCCTGCTTCTCCCTCTGCCTATGTCTCTGCCTCTTTCTCTGTGTCTCTCATACTCTCTGAGGAAGAGTATTTAGGGAAGCCTAACATCAAAAGGGGAAACAAAAACACTGGATGAATGTGAAGTTTCTGTTATTCACAGCCACAGAAAGATCAAACAGACTATCTTCTAGATAGATTACAGTAAATCCTCACACTAAAGGACGATTAATCTAAGTTGCTATTACCCAAGATGTCCAGCATTCAATAAGAGAATTACAAGCCATGCCAAAAGACTAGAACATACACAGTCTGAAGAGACAAAGCAATCCTTAGAACCAGAGTCAGATATGACAACTGTGCTAGAATTATCTGTCAGGGATAATTATGTAAAAGACACACATGGAAAAAGACAACAAACAAGAACAGATGGGTAACATGTACAGAGTAATGGAAATTATATAAAAAATGCTTGAAATCAAAGTACTGTAACAAAAATAAAGAATGTCTTTGACAGGCTTATCAGTTCAGGATAGCTGAAGAAAGATCAGAAGTGTTACAAGGAATGGGAAAAAGAAATCAGGAATACACGAAGATTCCTACACAGGAAGCAGCATGTTTAAAAACTGACATTAATTTAAAATATATATTGTCAACTCTAAGGCAGTCACTAATTTTTTACGAAAGATAGGTATGATTGATACAGTAAAAGAGAAAGTAAAATGGATCACATGGGTGACTCCATTAAAACTAAATAAGGCAGAACATGGGGATTAAATTGGTGGGAGAAAAAGAAAAAAACACACAAATAGAATTACAAATAGACATTAAAGCAACTATTTCAATAACCACTTTAAATATGAATGGTCTAAATATACCAATTAAAAGACAGAGATGCCAAAGAACAACAAAAAAGACCCAACTATATGTTGTCTATAAACAACCTACTTTATAAAAAGACTCCAGAGGATTAGAAATGAGGGGATAAAGAAAGATAAATCATGCTAACAACTAATTAAAAGAAAGCTGGAGTATTTACATCAATGTAAGACACAGTAGACCTCAGAACAAAAAAAATATAGTTAGGAAGAAGGACATTATTGTGTTTGTGTGCTAGGATTCTGTAGGTCTGCTCAGGCTGCCATAACAAAATAACAGACTGGGTGCCTCAAACAACAGAAATTTTCTCCCAGTTCTGACAGCTGGAAGTCAAAGATCAAAGTGTTGGCAGGCTTCCTTTTTCCTGAGGCTCCTCACTCCTTGGCCTGCAGAAGGCCATTTCCTGCTGTGTCTTCACATGGTCTGTCCTCTGTATGTTTGCATCCCTGATGGACGTCCGAATTTCCTCCTCTTCTGAGGCACCAGTCAGATTCTATAACAGTCCACCTCACAGCCCCCCTTTTAATTAACCAACTCCCTCTCTGCCAATATAGTAACTTTCTGAGGGCATCAGAATTTCAACACCTGAATAAAATTACAGAGAAAGAAAAAGAAATTAATTTTCCAAGAAGACATAACAATCCAAAATAGGCATGGGCCCAGTATTGGAACACTGAAACAAATGGAGCAAAAAATGATAGGACTGAAAGGATGAGTGTGGTTCTTTGTGACCTAAAATAACAGATTTCTGATTTTTCCTAATAAAGTCAAACATCATGCCCTGATACCTGGAAATGTTGGCATAGCACACTCATAACTAAAAGTATACTATAGTTACATTGCTGAGGTTAGTGGCATACGTGATTTATAAATATATCGCCTCTCTAGACTCTTAAACCAGAGGACGCATTCCCTCAGTTTCTCCAAATAACCTCAACACATTGCCTCACCAAAACTGTACCTCCAAATCTGAACTAGTCTGTTGCTGTTATGTTATAGTCAATAACATCTTCTCCCACCACTCTCTATCTTTAATCCTGATTTATTCTTCTCTGATTGAACATATCCCACGTGAACCATGGCTATCTCTCTTTTACTTACCTACTCTAGAATTTAAATTTTGGGAGACTTGATCTGTTTTATTTAATGTTTTATCTGAGAATCTGAGACTAGAATAGTGTCTGGATGTAGTAAGTGCTTGGTTACCATTAACTGGTTGAATAAACAAATCATGAATGTTCTATACTGTTACGTTATATGTTTAAATAGTGTTATTCTTTTATATTTATAAAACAAACATTCTATTTATAACTCATATACAATTTTGCTGTGGGGATTTAAAAGACCGCCATCAGGTCTGAAAATCCAGGAAATATGTGATGAAAGCTGGGGAGAACATAAAGCCTCTCTCACACACCCACAAAATCATTTCCATGTTTGTACTTGAAGTTTTTTTTTTTTTTAAAGTAGGGAAGAAAATCTTTTTATAACATACAAGTTCTTACAAAGAAATTTCATGAGGATGACATAGCACATTGTCGAATTCACACTGATCATCTTTATGCCTTTTTGAGAAATTTTGGCACTAAATTTGATGGAGTGGGATGATGCAGAAGATGTAAACCACAGTGCCAAAGATGAGGACCTAGAACAGGCTCTTAGCAGGACTGCAAGAACTGGTTTCAGCATGCAGAAAAATAACCTCTACATTTGCTCCTTAGGCCTGATTTTCTGCTATAGTTAGAAATGTAGAAGGGTCTAAGTTTTCTCTAATCACTTAAGTAAAAACTAACTGTGCTCAACGTTACCCAATTATTCACCTCCATAGCAATACAGACCACATAATGCATACCACAATTTAGCAGATATTAAACATTTGCTGCTGCCAAGCATTATACTGGACTTTGGGCATACAGAAATAAAGGATAGTGCCCTCCACCTCAACGAGTTAAACTCTGACAGTTATACACATGAACACAATTATGTTTTTGGTATAACTGAGGTATATCTGTCTATATAGAACATATTCAATGGTGTTATACAGATATTAAATGGGACTACTTAAGAATGAATAATTAATTATCCCCAATAGAACAAGGAAAATATCCCCCCACCAAAAGAAATCACTTTAGCTCAGACTTGAAAGCATTAGAAGTGTGCTAGAACACCAAAGTACGGAAGAGTAGAAGGAACCATGTAACTGAGCAAGTTTCTCATTTTATGATGATGAGGGAATATTTAAACCACACAAAATGTTTTTATTTTCCATTTTATTTTTACTGATTTTCTGTAGACGCAAACATTGACTTGCCTTTGGTATTTCTTGTTCTTGATTATATTATTCATATCACAATTTTATTTTAAACACCCTGTAAAAGCATTTTTTAAAACTTTGTAAAAAGCAAGGAGAGAAAAATAAGCCATTACCAATTATTTCAAGCTCTCTACTTGTTAGAATTACACCTAAAGATTTTTTTTCAGCCATTTTGGAAGATTCCAAAATATAGTTAATGATCTCTCCATTGCCCTCTCAAGTTCACTTCCTTTTGTTAAACACTGAAAACTAGTTAACTATTAAATAATACATCCTTACTTTACTGGCACAAACATATTAAAGATATGTAAATACAAGCATGCCTCAGAGATATCGCGGGTTTGGTTCCAGACGACCACAATAAAAGAAACATTGCAGAAAAGTGAGTCAAGTAATTTTTTTGGGGGGGAGAGGGGGGTGTTCCCAGTGTATCTACGAATTCTGTTTATCCTACACCATACTCTATTATGGGTGCAATAGTATTATGTCCAGAAGAATAATGTACATACCTTAAAGAATACTTTCATTGCTAAAAATTGCTAATCCTCATCTGAGCTTTTAGCAAGTCATAATCACTGATCATAGATCACAATATAGTAGTGAGAAAGTCTGAGATATTGCAAGAATTACCAAAATAGGACACAGAGATACAAAATGACCAAATGCTTTTGAAAAAATAGTACTGATAGATACTAGATGCAGGGCTGCCACAAAACTTCAATTCGTAAAAAGTGCAGTATCTTAGAAACACAATGAAGCCAGAGACAACAAAATGAGTTATGCCAGTACACAGGATGGTTTCTCATTTATTCTACAAATGTTTTATTATATCATGCATACTATTCTGTAACTCTTTAAATTTACCTAATAACATATCCTAAATTATTCTACAATATTTCAGCAAAATTCAGCCATTTATTTAATAGTGAAGATCTAAAATGTGCAGCCTCTGTGAGAAGTGCCAACAACAGAATGTGGTATGGGGTAGCTATGCCCCTGTCCACGTGGTACTGACACCTTACCAGGATGGCATAAAGACAGATGAATGGATGCCATGCATGTTCCAGACCCAAGAAACTGCATCTTCATAGTACAGAGAAAACCTCCATAAACTAGTGAAAATAAATGTTAGGAATATTAAAAAGAATAAGAAAGCCAGAGGGAAAAAGAGATCAAATTTCACAGTTTTCATTTACTCAAAGATTTCAACAAGTAGTTATGGAGCACCTATCTCCTTACTAGGAACAAAGTATTCCTGCTGTCCTGGAAGGAGCAGAAAAAATTAATATATATGTCATTTATTAGGTGAGAATGAATGCACAAAAGAAAATTAAAGCAGCTAAGGATACAGAAAAAGCCAGGTTAGACGGGAGGGGTTATTATTTTACAGAGGGAGGGTGAGTGAGGTCCTCACTAATAGGGGATATTGAGGCAGAAAAGGAGGTAAAGGCACAAGTTGTGAGGATGCTCGTGAAAAGCTATTCTAAGGCTGAGGAATGGTCAGTGTAAAAGCCCCGAGGCCTGAGGAGCTGGGCGTTTTCAGCGAGGCACAGAGACACTGTGGCTGGAGCAACAGCAGAGAAAGAAGAAATGAGGTCATGAGTCACAGTGAGACAGGAGACCACCGAAGGCTCTGACCGCAGAAACACTAGGGCGCTGTGCAGCATGGATATTGGCAGGGCAAGGAGGAAAGCTCAAGGACCAGTTAGAAGCCTCATGAATTAGTGCAGGCAAAGGATGCTGGTGGTTGGACCACACAGGTAACATTCTATGATCAACTGTATTTACACTAAAGATAGGTATGTAAAGATCTCTAAAGGATTTTATGTGAAGACGTTCATAAAAATTCTGGTTGCAAGAGAATGAGCTTGAATTTGAATATAAGGAGTCTGGTTAGGAAATTATATAAATTTGGAAGTGTTCTGTTTTCCTTTTTAAACAACACTCTAAAGTAGGATAAGAATTAATTCATATTCATGATAGAGGCTAAGTAAGCAGATGCCTATGTTGGGCAGGAAGAAAGGAACCGAAGTGGGAAGGGACGGAACAGCAGGCTTGCCAGATAATCCAAAGAACCGATAAAGGCTGGTGGTGATTTCCAACCTATAGAATTTTACATCATAAAAAAAGAATGTACTGTACCATACTGCAAGGCTCACAAACATTATGACTATTTAAAAAAAAAATCAAAGCATTTTAATACAAAAATGGTGTTTAGGGAGAAAAATGCCACGATTCAGCTTTATAATTTCTTTATAATCTAAGAATTTCAAGTGTGTCGAAATTACTTGCTGAAATATAAAGTTATACATTTTTAACGCATCACAATCATGAAATTCTATTCATTATAATTATTTATAATTGCTGCCTTAGTCATTTTAAAGACTGGACTTTGCTAATTAGCTCTTTCTGAATGCTCTGATCCTCTGATTCCTGCTTCCTCTTCATGCAGGCTTTGTGTAGTCTTGCTTTTATTTGTGTTGACCTTTGACATTTCACTTTTCTGTTTGCTTTTTAAATCCTAGATAATTAGAGGATTTCAAATTCATCATGATACAGAAGTTCTTGTGCAGAGCATGTAATTAAAATATCTGATGACAAGAACCAGGATTTTAGCACCCCCGGGTTCAAAGATCATACCTCCAAGCAGCATATTCCCACAGGATATTTTGTGTTTCAGCAATTAACCTCCTGTTCAGGACACGGCCTGCTATTCATCTCCTAACATCCCCTGGTTGGGATTATTTCAAAGTCTGCCCTTTTATTGCCTTTTATCAGATGTAGTGAACCCTCGGGTCAAAGTAAAAAGGCCTAGAAAGAAAGTCTCATCATCTTGTAGAAACGATCACAGTACCTTTTATTAGAAATGTATCATTGAAAGCTTGCAAATTGCCTTTTACCCTGCATAAAACTGTTGCATTTTATTATAATGTTACAGCTATTTCCTCAGTGAACTACAGTACTTGTGGCACAATGCACTTGTGGGTACCCACATACACACAGCTGCAAACTTCCTATGGAGCCCCAGAAATTGTTGGAAAGAGGGAAAGAGAATTAATGTCTGAGTAGGCAATGAGCTAGGACAGAAAGGATCTGGGAACTCTGTTGCCACAAAATTGCACCAAGGCATTTTCATTCTTCCTTCATTCCATTCAGACTTAACAAGTGCCCGCTCTGTGATAGGCAGTGTAATTTGTGTTGTGGATACCAGTAGGATAAACTGTAAGTTGTCCCTCTCTTCAAGAAATACAAAGAGCAGCTAAGAAACAGACTTCAAAGTGTTACCACCACCATGTGTGGTATTATTTAAGTGGTAGTACATATACACTGCACAGTAACAGCAAAGGAACATCCCTATCTGCTTAAAGACCTCCAGGAAGACCTCAGAGAAGAGGACATTTGCCCTGAGAGAGGACACTTAAATAGAAGATTAACATATGGACAAGTGTGTAGGAGTGTATGTGTGTGGTGGGGTGGCAGTAGTGGTGACAGGGGATCTCAAGGAAGTAGAAATGCACAGAACCAGGAAAGAACATGCTCATGACCCAACATAATTCTGTATGGTCAGACTGGAGTATGAGAAGAGCCATGAGAGAAGATGAATCTGGACATCTAGTTAGCAAATCAATAAATGTGTATATATATATATATATATATATATATATATATATATATATATCTCCTCTGCTAAGGCAAAAATCAACTTGCAAAAGTCTTGGCACAAATGCCAAAAAAGACATTGCAAATTTTATCCACAGATGATGGAGCACCATGGAAAACGTGTATGACCACCTGTGCCCTAGTAGTATTATTTTGCTAGTAGCAAGGCTATAACCAGAAGGGCTGGAAGTAAAGGCAATCTAAGATGACCACTGAGAGGCCAGGAAAACAGGATGTGAGGACCTGAAATTGAATGATGGCTATGGAAAGGTGGACATGGTAAAATATACAAAACAACTAGTAGTTGATGACTGATAAATGTGACTGGTTTAGTCCATTTTCTGACTTGAAAGAGTGCCCAAAGAAAGATCTCTAATGCAATAGCTCAGAAGAACGTTCCATTACCAGATGATGATACAACATTGAGTGTGTTACTTGCCCCCTTAAAACTCCTTTCTCAACGGAGAGAATACTGGCATCTGACTCATAGGGATGATATGAAAATTAAAAGGATTAAGACCCTACATTAATGAAACTGTGTGGGCCCAGAACAAGCTCTAAAATAATATGTAGTATCATTTACAAACATCTTGAACTTATCATGACTTTGAGGCAATCAAGTTGAAATGTCTATTATTGGATAAATAGACTATAGAGCATTTACAATTTTTAGCATCAAGTCAATAAACTCACAGACAACTCTAGAAATTTCCAGAACAATGGAATAGGTGAGTAAGCAATTTTGGGAGAGGCCAACATTTAAGGGGGGTACAGAGCAAGAGTAAAGCCTAGAAAAAGAACACGGATGAGAGCCCCGAACAGAAAGAATGTAGCAGTCAATGTAAGATCCACTCAAAGGACCGGAGTTAGAGAACAGATTTCCAGCCTCTGAGAGGCTCCTGAGAACAGAAGGACATCCAATCTTGTTTCGACTGTCATCCTGACATTCGTGTGTTTCTATTATAATGCACATAATATTCTAAGTCATACTTGTTTTAACAATTCTATCTTCCATTAAAAAAAAAACCATACCCTTCTATATCATCTTAAAAAACTTAACATCTAAAAGCAAAAATTTTATTTGCTTATAAATAACATGTATCCCATTTTAGGATGGGCTCAGTTGGTCAGTTCTTCTGCTTGTCTCTCCTGGGATGGTGTGTATTTATGTACACGCAGCAAAAACAATTCACATCTACCCTCTCTCAGCAAATGTCAAGTATACAAAATATAGTCTTGGCAACTATTTTCACTCTGTCTTACATTAGATCTCCAGAACATCTTGCACCACTAAACTCTAAACCCTTTGGCCATCATCTCCCCTGCCCTCTAGCTCCTGACAACCACCATCTTACTGTCTGATCCTGTGAGTTTGACTATCTTAGATTCCACATGTAAATATGATGATGTAGTATTCGTCCTTTTTTGTTTGGCTTATTTCACTTACCATAATGCCCTCTAGGTTCATCCACGTTCTTGCCAACATCACAATTTCCTTCTTTTTTTGAGGCCAAATAATATTCCATTGTATATATACTGCAGATATCTAGCAGCTCAACAGAGTCTGCAGTGATTGTCAGTTTCACTCACACTGCAGGCAAAGGAGGCTGGTTGTGGTCTCCAAAAGGCAACTTCCATCTCCCTCACATGGCAGTCTGATTCCAAGAGTGGAAATGGAAACTCAAGGGCTCTTGAGGCCCAGGTTCCAAACTTTCACATATTCTTTGCTACCTTCTATTGGCCAAAACAAGTCACAAGGCTGGCACAGAGTCCAGATAATGGGAAATAGACTCCACCTCTATTGAGAAAAGTTATAAAGAACTGTTGGCCCATTTCAATCAAACATACCCCCTTAGTACAAAAGCCACATGGTTTCAACTTGGTCTTCCCAGCTCCTCATGCAGTATTTTTCTTAAAGCTACACTAAGTGAAAGAATACAACTATGGTCATGTAGGGTATACCTCTTTTATAAACATCCAAAGCTAACAGTTTAAAAGGGGAGAAAAAAAAAAAACTTCTGAATTAAAATAGAACCAATTTACTGAAATTAGAAACAACAACAAAAAAATGAGTCTCTGTGGAAGGAATGAAGCCATACCTCAAACCTATGACTTTTCTCTTTAATTTTACCATCCCTCAGAGAGAATAGTTTTACTGCTGCTGACATCGTGTACTTACTTCCTTTAAAACTATGACCCAATAGACTTTCCTTGATACTTGGTGTCATCTTAAATGAAACAAATCTGAAACATTAAATAAGACTTGACTATGGCAATAAAGGTCAAGAGTAACATAAAACTAAATAGGGCTTGCTCGCAAAGGTTTTAGACCCCATCCCATTATCTTATTCCTCCTTCAAACTCTACCTTGACTCTGTAAGAGCCATCATTGCATATCTCAACAGCTACCCTCTTCATTGTCCAAATTCAGGAAAGACAATCTTGGAGAGTACCATAAATTCCTCTCCGATTTCCTTCAGAATTGGTCTTCTCTGCCTGATGATCTAGCTTTTTTTCAGATGCTCACTTGAGGACTATGATCATAACCTATGGTCATGGCTAGAACCATAACCATAGGAACTAATCACACTATCCATTGATGTAGCACTAGGAGTACTAGTTAAGGAGAGTATTCTTTTTCAAACAGTCCTTAAAATTAAGAAATGTAAAAGGTAAAATAATCCAACTTTTTCCCATTCATACACATAATTTTCTTAATGTTTTAGAGACAGACAGGAGAACAATGAAGGTAAAAGAAATGGCCAACACAGTTTAAAATCTATTAATCGTGGTTCCTTAAGCAACTTGATATTCTATGAAACTAGTTATTTTTTTCTACTTTTAAAAAAAAACTTTATTTTTTAGAACGTTTTTAAATTCAGAGCAAAATTGAGTGGAAGGTTGAGAGATTTCCCATATACCCCTGTCCCCATTCATACATAGCCTCTCCCACTATCACCATTCCCCATCAGAATGGTACATTTGTTATAATCCATGAACCTACAATAACACATCATTATCACTCAGACAGTATTGGAAAAAAGAGACCTAGGGCAAAAATAAACAAATCAAAAATCCCTACATGTATAAGGACTTTGATCTGTCTGGCTTTCAAATTAAGTCAAACACTATGGATTTTTATTTTTAATATTTTATTTATTTATTCAGGAGAGACACAGAGAAAGAGGCAGAGACATAGGCAGAGAGAGAAGCAGGCTCCATCCAGGAAGCCTGATGTGGGACTCGATCCTGGGACTCCAGGATCACGCCCTGGGCCAAAGGCGGCACTAAACTGCTGAGCCACCCAGGCGTTCCAAATACTATGGATTTAAAAAGAAAATCCATATGTAGCTAGTTACTTCTTGACATTAATAAAATTTTCTGAAAAATAAAATAAAATAAAATTTTCTGGATTTAATTCTGCAGTCAATTTCCACAGCACTATGATTACTCATAGTTTTACTGAATCACTGATAGGGAAGATTCAAAGCATTAGAAAACAGTGATTTCAACTCAAAATATCCCTAAGACCATTTCATTGACACAGAATAAAGATGCCAAATAAATCTGGCACTACCACACAGTAAATAAATATAAAATACATAGCACAATTTCTTCCCTTACTTTGTCAGTACTAACAGTAGTGTCACATTTTTCTGCAGTTGTAAAATTTTTCGTCGCATTCTCAAAGCTAGAGAGGACTTGCATAATACAAAAGAAAACAGTGAACAGGATATATAAGCTGCATATAGAAGACTTTCCTTTCATCCTCTACAAGGCCACAATGGAGCCAAAGTTACAGGAATACACCAGAACCAAGGATCTTCAAATAGAAGAACTTGCTTTAAAATAATTCTGTTTCAAACAGAAAAATTCCCAAGGGAAAAAATAGATTTAAGTTTGAGAAATTTTCTATGAGCAAACAAGAAAATATCAAAAATTTACTTTTATTTGTGAAATGGAAATGAATGAAAACTTTCATAAGGAAAGCAACAAAGCCTATTTGTAGTAATAGTGGTTAGTATATTAATGGAACATTTCAAATAGTTGATTCTGTATCAAAATAAAATAAGGAATATTTCAATTAAGTTTTCAAATTTTGCAGACTTAAGATGTACCTCACTCAACAGCAAAATATTTTAGTTTGACCTCAATAATTTGGTTCATCATAGCCAACAGTAATATCTCTTTCACAGAACAAGAGAGACAGGTACTGTTAGACCTGATGCCCAGAGAGGAATAGGGACAATTGTTCTCAGGTCCAACATTCACACTAGATATTAGGTGCCATAAATCTTTGAGTGGACTTCTCACAGTAAATGGTTCTTACACAAATTGAATATTTTTAAAAATCACTCTTTTTACAAAATTGATTACACCAGCAAATATGCTGGCACACTAGCAGGAAGAGCTATTGCCAGAAGCAACCCAAAACTCATAAATGCATAGATGTGCAGGTGCTTAAAACTTCAGAGAATTGTAACATGATTATTCTGGTTCCCAAAGACCACTGTTAATGCCATCTGTTCCTGCCAGCCCAAATCCAAATGTTTGGGCTGCTCTCGAAGTCACTCTTCAGCATTTGTTATGGATAACCTCTACACAAAATATTGAATCAGGGCTCCATCTTGCCCACATGATTGCTCCTTTCTTGTTACCAATGCCTCAACACTCCCATCCAAGTCTCTAATGCCCTAGGAGATAATTCTGCTCTCATGACTCCTCAAGGTGATGTCAAACATGGGCCAAATATTCCCTTATTATCACAATCCAGATACCTTACCTCTTCCATCCAGATGTGTGTGTGTGTGTGTGTGTGTTGTTGTTGTTTTTTTGCCTCAGTACTCTGCTAGTTCATCTAATTGACTTAACCAAAGTATTCATTTATTTTTTTTAATTTTTTTTAAAAAAGGGTTTTTTTTAAATTTTTTTTAAATTTTTATTTATGATAGGCACACAGTGAGAGAGAGAGAGGCAGAGACACAGGCAGAGGGAGAAGCAGGCTCCATGCACCGGGAGCCTGACGTGGGATTTGATCCTGGGTCTCCAGGATCACGCCCTGGGCCAAAGACAGGCGCTAAACCGCTGCACCACCCAGGGATCCCCCAAAGTATTCATTTAAAAAAAAACTATCTTGTTATTGCTTCCAGTTACCATGTTTATGCTCAGTAAGGATGTATTAGATGAACCCCATATAATGAGCAATGTGAGGCTTTCATGGACCACAGGAAAATTGGAAGGCAAACAATTTGGGGGGCAGGTGGTATTCTGGTATTGAATTAGTGGCTGCCTTGTCAGTGTAGGTTTATAGGAAATCTAGAACTGGAATGTGTTTCTGTAAGAGCTGCACCTGATAGAGATGGAATCCTCAAACTGGCAGCACTTTATTGCTTAGTTCATGCCTTCTATTTCAAATTCAGCAGAGAATGATACACAAGCCCATAGGTTGGTTGTTGTTGTTGTTTTAATATCATAACGGGAATTAACAAGTTGTTGACATTTTTAATGCTGGGAAAAGGCCAAGTGAAAATAATTGAAATGTAAATTATAAGGAAAATGAAATTATAAGGGTTTTAGATTTCATAACAATCCAATGCACAGTTATGAATATCCGTGAAAGCAGAAGCTTCCTAGTACCTGCTGCTCTTGGAGAGTGGACTAAGCACAGATGATTGTTTTTCTTATCACCCTCCTGGGAATTCACCAGATGTTAGAGACAACAGGACAGAAAAGTGCCAGTTTGGATCGTTGCCACTGAATTAATAGGAAGCAACGAGCGGATAGACTAACAAGAAATGACTTCAACATTTCTCAGGACAAAGCTTTCCATTGCCTGCTTTTTTATTCCCTTTGCAAGCCTACCAGGTGTTTTAAAAATAATTTTTTAGTATCTGAAACATTAAAAGTATTTTCCATAGTCTGACAATCTCCCATGGATGAGATCTCTATTAGGCACTTACATTTTTGCTACTGAAATACATTCTTTATCAGAGGTTAATGAAGTTTTTCTGTAAAGAGCAAATAATAATTTTTTATATACAGTCTCTGTTACAATGACTCAATTTGGTCATTGTCATGTTAAAGTGCTATAGGAAACACATATATGAATGAGCATGGCTGTGTTCAAACAAAATTTACAAAAATATTTAGCAAACTGCATTAGGCCCATAACCCATAGTTTGCCCACCCTTTTTATATAGTGTTTTTATGTATTTTTTCCATTCACCACCTGCTACATTGCCCTGCATATGGATATCAATATTTATTATAGACAGGATGACTATATGAGTTATGATATAAATTATTTAAGGTTGGAGAAAAATGTTGATACATCTTTACAAAGTTTTATTAGGGAAAAACATAGCTTCATAATCCCTTACTAATCTTTATAATTTCCTTATAAAATGAGCAAATATCAAATGTTCAGAGACAATCCCATAAAAATAGTTTAACATTTTTATGATAAAGATACACACAACAGTAGAAGCTTTCATTTAAGAACTATTTAAAGATAATTTTTGCCACTAGATTATTAGGAATTAATATCTTATTTAAATATTCTGCTATGCTCTTTTTCATAGAAAACTGAATGACAACAGTACAAACAAGGAGATTTTAAAAATAAGGGAAAACCCTTCTAGATGTAAAAACAACACTAATAACTGATTATAGATAAAATATGGGTTAGCAATTAACATAAAGTGCTTTCAAATGAAATAACTTAGTTACCTTTATTTTTTTACTCTAAGACAAAACTTTGAATAATGTTGGGTATGATTTCACCTACTTCAAAAACCACACAATTGAACCTATAATGTGATAAATTTTAGGACATTGTGATTCTAGTGGTAAAACTTTCTAGCTCTTGATACCCCACAGCGTATATAAAATAAAATGTTCTTATGGTTCAAGGAACATGAAACCTCACCAAATTACTGGGATAATGAAAAGATCCATGGAGTTCAACCTTTATTGTAAAGCATATAAATTCCTACATATTAATTTGGACTTGACAATTTTTCACACTTAATTTCTTGTTTCCATTATGTTGCATAAATATTCTATGCATTTAAACCTCCTCATGTGGTCTCCAATAAGAAATGTCAGTCTTCAGGAATCTTTGGAAGACTTTTCTAGGAACAAGGGACTTGGCGGGTGCCATTTCCCTCCCACAGCCCCCACACTAAACATATATCCATCTGTGGAAACCAGCACAACACCAGCAATCACTGCCTAACCTGTTAACAGCGAACTCTACACCTACATGCCCCTGCAGACATCCCCCCTCTAGTAAAACTTCTACTCTAAGTTCCCAGTCACAGAAAAACCACACAAACATTGCTGATACCATGCTTCTGCCAAGTCCCCCCTCCCCAGCCAGGCCTCACCTCAAGGTCTCCTCCCACAGCAGGAGTGCAAGCAAACCTGGCTAACACCTTGCCTCCCACTACCTCAAGTTTCTGCAGATGCTTTGCCTCCAAGTTGGTCTTGGACAGAGCCCATCCAAAGATATGACAGAAGCCCAACAGTGTGTAAGCAGTCCCAACAGGGGCCAGCTCCCTATCTGACTCCAGGGCAGAGGAAGAGATAACCACACATAAGATTCCAACCACGGCTACAACACTGGGCTGGAGGCAGATCACTGATCTCACTGCAGGCTCCAGCCACCCAAAAAAAAAAAAAAAAAAAAAAATTCCCAGGGGGGATCCCTGGGTAGCTCAGTGGTTTCGCGCCTGCCTTTGGCTCAGGGCGCAATCCTGTAGTCCCGGGATCGAGTACTCCATCGGGCTCCGGCATGGAGCCTGCTTCTCCCTCTGCCTGTGTCTCTGCCTCTTTTTCTCTATGTCTATCATAAATAAATAAAAAAATAAATCTTTAAAAAAAATCCCCAGGGTACAATACAGGGAAAGGGCCATGCTGTTCCATGACGCAGCATCTATGGTAAATGCCTGGTCTGACCCAAATCAAGCCCAAAGTGGCCCCAGACAAGCCCACTAATAACCCATAGACCAAAATCTGCCCACAGTAGTAGGGTAGGGCAGTACAGGAACTTCTCTTCACAAGGGGGGTGGGGGACTGCAGCCAAGAATATGCCACCCAGCAATGCTATCCTTCAGGATAAAAAGAAAAAAAAAAAGACTTTTCCCACACAAAACCAGCTCCACAAGAAATGTTCAAGAGGAATCTTTAAGTGGAAAAAAAAAGACCAGAAGCAGGAACAAGTAGAAAGTACAAAAGCAGTCAAAATAAGAATATCTATGAAAATCAGCCAAGGGACTCACAAAATAAAAGGTTTTAAAGTATGACACTGTTTATCTAAAATGTGAGAGGAAAGGAGTAAAGAATAGGTTCAAACTTAAGAAACAATTAACTTAATAATATAGACTGCTATATTCTTAAGATGTTTCATACAAACCTAACAGTAACAAAAAATCAAGAAGCAGTGACACCTATGAAATAAAGAGCAAGGAATTCAGGCATATCACTAAAGAAAGCCAACTAACCATGAGAGAAGAGAGCAAGAATCAGAAAGGAACTACCAAAAAAACAAAACAAAACAAAACAAAAACCATACACATGTAAAATAAGCAAAAATAAGTACATACCTATCAATAATTATTAAAAACATTAAATGTTCTAATCAAAAGACAAAGGATGATGAAATGGATTAAAACAATACAAGACCCATTAATATACTGCCTACAAAAGACTTGTTTCAGACCTAAAGACACAAACAGATTGAAAATGAAAGGATGGAGAGAGATTTATCACACAAATGGAAGTGGGAAAAAGAAGTCAGGGTAGCAATATTTATATTGTTTTAAAGTCTCTTTTGTCTAGTAAGAGACAAAGTAGTACACCATATAGTCATAAAGGAAAAGTCCAACAATAAGGTATAATAATTATACTTATGCACCCAACACGGGATAACCCAAATAGTTAAAGCAACTAATAGACATAAAGGAAGAAATTAACAGTAATATAATAATAGTAGGGACTTCAACACCTTCATTTAAGTAAATGGATACGTCATCCAAACAACAAGGAAACGGTGGTTTGGAATGACACACTGGACCAGATGGCTCCAACAGATATATTCAGAACATTCCATCCTAAAACATAAGAACACACATCTTTTCTATGCCCTTGGAATATTATCCAGGATAGATCACACATTAAGCCACAAGACAAGTTTCAAACTCAAAAATCCAAAATCATATCATGTATCTTTTCAAACTAGAACAATGTGAGACTAGAAATTAACCACAAGAAAAAAGAAATCTGGAAAGATCACAAATATATGGAAGTTAAATGACATGCTACTCAGCAATGAATGGATCAACCAAGAAATCAAAGAATAAATCAAAGAATACATGGAAATCCATTGAACAGTTCAAATATCACTGAGATGCAGCAAAAGTGGTCATGAAAGGCAAATTTACAGCAATTCAGGCCTACCTCAAGAAGAATCTCAAACAACCTAACATTATACCTACAGGAGCTAGAAAAAGAGTAACAAAACACAAAACAAGTAAAAGGAAAGAAATAATAAAGATTAGAGCAGAAATAAATGATACACAAACTAAAGTAACAACAAAACAGTAGCTGGTTGCTTGAAACAATCAACAAAATTGATACACCTTTAGCCAGACTCCTTAAAAAAAGGGGGGGAGGATAACTGAAATGAAATCAGAAATTAGAGGAAAAATAACCAACACCATAGAAATAAAAAAGATTGTAAGAGAATATTATGAAAAATGATAGAACAACAAATTTGACAGCCTAGAAGAAATGGATAAATACCTAGAAACACAGAGCCTCCTAAAACTGAAGCAGGAAGAATGAAAATTTGAACAGACCAATTATCAGCATTGAAATTAAATCAGTAATCAAAAAACTCTTAACAAACAGAAGCCCAGGACCAGATGGCTTCATAGGTTAATTCTATCATACCTTTAAAGAAGAGGTCATATTCTTCTCAAACTTCTCCAAAATATTGAAGAGAAACGAAAGCTTCCAAATTCATTCTATGAGACTAACATGATCCTAATACCAAAACTAGGTAAGATCACTACCAAAACAAAAACAAAAACTGTAGGTCACTATCTCTGATAAACAGAGATGCAAAAATCTGCAACAAAATACTACCAAACTGAATCCAATAATACATTTTAAAAAAATCATTCACCACAATAAAGTGGGATTTATTCCTGACATACTTGGTTGATACAACATTCACAAAAATCAAAGTGATATATTTTATCAATAAGAGAAAAAGGATAAAAGCTATATCATCAATTCAATAAATGCAGAAAATGCATCTGATAATGTTCAAAATCCATTCACGATAAAGACTCTCAACAAAGTAGGTTTAGCAGTAATATACCAGAACAAAATAAAGGCCATGCATGAAAAGCTCACAGCTAACATTATACTCAATGGTGAAAAACTGAGAGCCAACAAGACAAAGATGTCTATTCTCATCACTTTTATTCAATATAGTACTAGAATTTCAAGCTATTGCCATCAGGTAAGAAAAAGGAATAAAAGGCATCAAAATTGGCAGGGAAGAAGTAAAATTTTCACTATTTGCAGATGACGTAATACTATATACAGAAAACCCTAAAGACTTTACCAAAAAACTACTGGAACTGATAAATTCAGTAAGAGGTCAGCATACAAAAATCAATATACAGAAATCTGCTGCATTTCTAAACACTAATAATGAAGTAGCAGAATGAGAAATTAAGAAAACCACTCCATTTTCAATTATACCAATAATAATAAAATACATAGGAATAAACTTAACCAAGGAGGTGAAAGACTTATACTCTGAAAACTATAAAATATTGATGAAAGAAATGGAAGACATAAACAAATGGAAATACATTTCATGCCCATGGACTGGAAGAACGAATATTGTTAAAATGTCCATACTATCTCAAGCAGTCAACAGATTTAATGCAATCCCTTTCAAAATACCAACAGTAAAAATACTTAATAATAATAATTAATAAATAAATAAATAAATAAATAAATAAATAAATAAATAAATAAATAAAAATACCAACAGTATTCTTCACAGGACTATAACAATCAAAATCTGCATGAAACCACAAAAGATCCTGAATAGTCAAAGCAATCTTGAAAAAACAAAACTGGAGCGATCACAATTCCAGACTTCAAGTTATACTACAAAAGGCTATAATAATCAAAACAATATGGTTCTGGCACAAAAACAGACACACAGATCAACAAAACAGAATAGAAAACCCAGAAGTGAACTCACAATTATATGGTCAATTAATCTTTGACAAAGGAGGCAAGAATAGGCAATGGGAAAAAGAGAGTCTTCAATGAATGTTGTTGGGAAAACTGGACAGCAAAAGAATGAAACTGGACCACTTTCTAACACTGTTCACAAAAATAAACACAAAATGAATTAAGGACCTAATTATGAGACCTGAAACCATAAAAATCCTAGAAGAGCACAGGCATTAATTTCTCTGACATCGGCTAAAACAACATTTTTCTAGATAGGTTTCCTGAATCAAGATAAACAAAAGCAAAAATAAACTATTGGGATTGCATTAAAATAAAAAGCCTCTGCATAGCTAAGGAAACAAAACTAAGAGACAACCTATTGAATGGAAGATATTTGCCAATGACATATTGAAAAAAGGTCAGTTTCAAAGAAAAGAAAGAAAGAAAGAAAGAAAGAAAGAAAGAAAGAAAGAAAGAAAGAAAAAGGGTCAGTTTCCGAAATATATGAAGAACTTCTACAATGTAACATCAAAACTAGTAATTTTTTAAAAAGGCAGAAAGCATGAGCAGACATTTCTCCAAAGACATACATATAGATGGCTGACATATAAAAAGATGCTCAGGACACTTATCATCTGGGAAATGCAAATCAAAACCACAATGAGGTATTACCTCATAACCTGTCAGAATGGCTAATATCAAAACCTCAAGAAACAACATGTGTTGGCAAGGATGTGAAGATAAAGAAACCCTGGTGCACTGTTGGGAATGCAAACTGGTACTGCCACCATGTAAAAGAGTATGAAAATTCTTCCAAAAAAATGAAAAATAGACTTACCATATAACCCCGGTAATTCTGCTACTGGGTATTTACCCAAAATATACAAAAACACTGATTTGAAAATACATATGCACTCCTATGTTTAATGCAGCATTATTTACAATAGCTCAATTATGGAAGCAGCCCAACTGTCCATCAATAGATGAATACATAAAGAAGAGGTCACACACACATGCAAGAATATTATTCAGTCATTAAAAAGATGGAAATCTTGCCATTTTCAATGACATGGATGCATCTAGATAGTATAATGCTAAGCAAAATAAGTCATAGAAAGACAAAGACCTTATGATTTCACTCCTATGTGGAATTTAAGAAACCAAATGAACAAATAATAAAAGACAAACCAAAAAGCAGACTCTTATTTATAGAGGACAAATTAATCATTACCAGAGGGAAGGTGGGTGAGGGAATGGGTAAAATAGGTGAAAGGGATTAAAAGCACATTTATCATGAGCACTAAGTAATACCTAGAATTGTTGAATCCCTATACAGCACACCTAACACTGTATGTTGGGGTGCCTGGGTGGCTCAGTCATTTGGGCATCAGCCTTTGCCTCAGGTCATGATCCCAGCGTCCTGGGATGGAGTCCCACATTGGGCTCTCTGCTCGGTGGAGGGCCTGCTTCTCCCTCTCCTTCTGCCTGCCACCCTGCTTACTTCTGTATGCATGCACACTCTCTGTCAAATAAATAAATGAAGTCTTAAAAAAAATCACTGTAAGTTAACTACAATTTAAAGAAAAGAAAAGAAAAAAAAATGCCTGTCCTATATTTGGCAGTCCTGACTACCCTTTGAAGACTTCTTCAAGTATCTTATCACAAAGTCTTACTAATTGTGACTTCATCTTTGTCAAAATTTACTTTTTTTCCTATTATTATTGTTACTAAATCACAAACTGAATCTTCTCCTTGGCCATCTAGCCTCATGAAAGACAATAAACAAACTTTCTAAAGAACCCCAATTACATTCAATTACCCTTGTACTGGATGGTTAGAAGGAATACCAGGGGCCACCAATGTTACTTCCAAGCCCCTTCTATAGTATTCTCGGTCAATCATCATTTAATTTCAGCTCTCCTGCTTACTACTCCATAAGGTACTTAGAAAAGGCAAATTTTCTTATTACAGGCCAAGGTATATATTTCTTCATGTTTTTCCATTAGCTTTTAAATTTAGCCTCTATGGAACACCTGGGTGACACAGCAGTTGAGGGTCTGCCTTTGGCTCAGGGCATGATCCCATGGTCCCGGGATCAAGTCCCACATCAGACTCCCTGCCTGGAGCCTGCTTCTCCCCCTGCCTATGTCTCTGCCTCTCTCTCTGTGTCTGTTATGAATAAATAAATAAAATCTTTTTAAAAAATTAAATAAATAAATTTAGCCACTAAAAACAAAAGGCATAATTAAGAACCATCATATAAAAGTTCAAGATTTTCCTTTATTTTCATTTTAGTTCCTTAAATCATTGGTCATATGGCATTTATCCTAAAATTCCCCTAGACACCTTATCAACCTTTGCAGGCTCCACTAAACATCTTCTGTATTTTCAAATACTTCTTTTTAAAATGCTCAGATTTTTAAAATAGTATTCTTATGTGGTAGAATGGCTTATCTCACCAAATACCATTTAAGATACAAAATAAATTCAAGTTATGTACTTTACATGTATAATTCATTTCTAGTAACAAATTCAGATTTCATTAGTAAAAAAAAAAAAATCCACATACATTTTAAATACTTCAGACACCAGAGTTGCAAACATGTTTACAGATGTCAGAAAAAAACCACTATTATTGTAATTCCCCTTTGCACATACACAATTACATTATCAATAAACTAAATCAGTATTTCGGACAAGTACTAAGCACTAGTGATAGCAAACCTAATATTTTTACACATATTTTATGACAAAAAAAAACTTAACTGTAAATTCATAATCAAAATCAAAAATATTTTAAAGAGAAAAGGGACACAAAAGAATAGGCTATAGAGACAGGATCAAGATGGCAAAGGAGGAAGATCCTGAGCTCACCTCCTCCCACATACACAATGAAACTACAACTACCTATGGAACTATCTCTGAAAACAAACTAAGGACTCATAGAACAGGTTCTACATAGCAAAGGATATAAAGTAAAAATCATATGGATATAAGAAGGGCAGAGAGTAAATCTGGTCAGGACCCACATCCCTAAAACGATGACCCACAGCAGAGGACATATCACAACAATGCAGGTCCTCCATGAAGAATCAGGACTAAAAGTACCCATCCATACTCCCCATCCCAGGGAATCTACAGTAGGAAGGTGAGCCCCCATAACATCTGGCCTTGAAACTTGAGGGGCCGATATCCAGAAGAGCCAAAGAGCAGCAGGAAACCAAGACTCCACTGAAATTTTAAAGGGCAGACACATCTCACCTGTTTCAAGTCTCAGAACAGAAGCAGCAGTTTGAAAAGCACTGAGTTTATACATGAAGACAATTTCAATGACTAATTTTAGAGCATGCTGACAGAGGAACAGTGATCTGTTGACCAGGGCTGGAAGCACTGGCAGACCACCTTTTACTCACTTCCCTTCTACTGAGCTGACCAAATACTGACAGGAGTCAATTCAGACACTCTCCACCTACAGAGTATTCTTCTGGGAACTTGCCCAACCACCCTGCCAACCTGGCAAGAGGCACCAAAACTCTTCTCAAGCAACCCATCACATCCTATTGGATGGCCCTGGCCAATAGTGGCAGTCCTGCCCTATATAATAGAGTATAGGGGCCAGCCTATATCTGCAATATTTGCTGCCAGACTTTATGGCCAACCACAATATAGGCCCACATCACCCACCAGCATGCCCACAGCAGGCACAGCTGGGCCTCTTATCCAACAGGCTGGAGAGCCAGGGCCACTGACCAGTGTAATTGTAGCAGTCATGGTTGGGCCTCACAGCCAGCCACACCAGAGCACAACCCTGCACACCAGAATCCACACCAATCAATCACAGCCCAGCCACAGAAGTGCATGTAGCCCACATGGAGATGTTGTTGGAACATCTGGCTTGGGTGAGCATTGCTATTACACTACTGGACCCCACAGGACACTTTCTAAATAAAGTCACTCACATCAAGACTATGAGACATAACTGATCTACCTAATATACAGAAACAGAGTTAGACAGAATGAGGAGAAAAAGGAATATGCTCCAAACAAAAGAAGAAAACCTCAGAAGTTACAACAAATATCACAAAAAGGATAAGAGACTAATAACAATTATATCCCAACAAATGGGACAATCAAATGGCAAGTCCCTAGAAACATAAAAGCTTCCAAAGAATGAATCAGTAGAAACAGATAATCTGAACAGACCAACTACTAGTAATGACATTGCATTAGTAAATCAAACTCCCAACAAACAGAAATCCAGGACCAGACCACTTAAGTATATTCTATGAAACAGTTAAAGAAGAGTTAATATCTATCCTTCCCAAATTACAGGCCAATATCATAAATGAACACAGATGCAAAGATTCTGAATATATTACCAAGCCAAAAGAAAATAAACGTATAATACAAGGATCATACACCATAATCAAGTAGTATTTATTCTAGAGATACAAAGATAGTTCAATATCTACAAATCAATATGATACACTACATTAACAAAAATAAACATCATAAGGTCATCTCATAGAAAAACCATCTGACAAAATTCAACATCCATTTATGATAAAAACTCTAAACCAAATGGGTCAGAGAGAATGCAGCTCAATGAAACAAAGGCAATAAATGACAAACCAACAGCTAACATCATATCTAGTTGTGAAAACCTTAAAGTTTTACCTTTAAGATTAGGAAAAAGACAAGAAGGCCCACTCTTGCCACTTGTGTTCAATGTGGTATTGGAAATTTTAGCCATAGTAATTCCACAAGAAAAAAAGGAGGGCATGCCAATAAGAAAGTCAAGTGGTCATTATTTCCAGATAAGATAACTCCACCTCAAGAAACAATTAGAATAAATTACTTCAGTAAAGCTGAAAGATACAAAATTAATATACAGAAATCTGTTTATTTGAAGGTGATCAAATAAACAGAGAGATATACCATATTCATGGATTAGAGGAATATCCAACCATGGATAATATAGACATTACCCAAAGTAATCTACAGATTCAATGCAATACCTATCAAAATTACCAATGTCATTTCACAGAACCAGAACAAAGAATCCTAAAGTATATATGGAACTACAAGAATCCAAAATAGTCAAAGAAATAGTGTAAAAGAACAAAGCTGGAAGTATCATACTTCCTGATACTCATACTATACTACTAAGCTACAGTATCCAAAGAGTATGGTACTGACACAAAAATAAACAAATAAATGGAACAGAAAAGAGCAGAAATAAACCTACACATATAGTCAATCTTCAACAAAGGAAGCAAAAATGTACAATGGAGAGAAGGCAATTTTCAATCATTGGTGTCAGGGAAACTGGACAACATATTCAAAAGAATGAAATTGGACCACACTCTTATGTCATACACAAAAACTCAAAATGGATTAAAGTCCTAAATTTAAGACCAGGAATCCTAAAACTCCTTGAAAATAAGCAGCCAGCTCTCTGACATCAATTGAACAATCTTGTTTCGGATCTGTCTCAGGCAAAGAAAACACACAGACACACAAATAAAACTACACCAGAAGAAAAAGCTTTGAACAGCAAAGGAAGTCATCAACAACATGAAAAGACATCCTACTGAATGGAAAAAGATATTTGCAAATTATCAGCCAGTAGGTTGATATCCAAAGGAAAGAATAAAAACAAAAAGCAATCCAATTTAAAAACTAGGAAGACTTGAACAGATACTTCTCCAATTAAGACATACAGATAACCAATAGACACATGAGAAGATGCTCAACATCACTAATTATCAGTGAAGTGCAAATCAAAACTGCAATGAGAGATATGGATGCAAAGAAAAGAGCACCCTGTCAGGCATTATTGGTGGTAATCCAAAATGGTGTAGCCACTACAAAAAAAAAAAAATATGAAGACTTTTCACAGAGTTAAAAACAGAAATACAAAACAAACAAACAAACAAAACAGAAATACTATACAACCCAGCAATTCCACTTCTGAATATTTTTCAAAAGGAAAAATTTGAAAAGATATATATACTCCTTAATTACAGCATCATTTGCAATAGCCAATATATATGGAAGCAATATAAGTGTTCAAGAGATGGATAAAAAAGATGTAGTAGTGTGTATACACACACAGAGAGAAATATTATACTCAGCTACAAAAAGAAAAAGATGAAATCTTCTGTTTGCAACATGGGTGGACCTAGAAGGAACTATGCTAAGTAAAATAAATGATTAAAACAAATATATGTAAACAACAACAACAACCCATACCAAAAAAAAACACCAAATGGAAACTGACTCATATATAAAGAGAACAATCTGAACAATCTGGTGGTTACCAGTGGGGGGATGGGCAAAAGACAGGAAGGATAATAAAAGGTCAAAATTTCCACTTATAAAATAAGTCACGTGGGTATAATGTATAGCATCAAAAGTATAGTTAACAATATTGTAACCACTTTGGCAACAGGTGGTAGCCACATTTATCCAGGTGGCCACTTCCTAATATTCATAAGTGTCAAATCACCATATTGTACACCTGAAACTAATATACTTCAATTGAAATGGAAAAGATAGGTTATAAAATTATCAATATTATTTGTTTCCAGAAAAAGAATAAGCAAGCAGCAACATATGGTAAAAGTGCTTTTGTGGGCTTCCTTCCACTGATTAAAGAAAAAAAAAAAATAGGACTTTACACATGACAAACTACCTGTGGTATCTATCTACTATCTTTGATAAAGCCAACATCAAACATTGAAGTAATGCTTAATATTCAGAGAACTAGGGGGGGAAAGGCAACATTTTCTAAAACCCCACATCATCTCTATACTCTTTTATGTGCAACTACATCAGGAAAAAATACCAACATACTCAGCAATAGAACATGACTGGACATTGAGGCGTGCACCTTTTAACCACACACCCAAGGGATGGCATATCAACAAGGATGGGAGGATTTTGACTCCCTAAATAACTTCATGAGGCAGAAATACCTATATCAATCTAGGCCACCTACTCCCAGACTGTTACCTTATTTAGACCATCATGTGTTTTTGCTGTTATAGCAGCCTAGACTTTACCTTTCGTCATTCAAGTATCTAGAACTCTGAACTTCCATCACTTATGGTTCAGTTTGCTATTATAATTGTAGTTAAAAGTATAGCTTCTTAAAATCAATCATATGGTCTTTGGTCCAACACATTTTCTAAGTATTTGCTGCCTTTGTATACCTGGAAATGCAGAAATGCTATAGTTTTTTAAGAAGACTGCTTCTTACTTCTTAATATTTCACAGAAGAACACACCACACTTGATGATCTATGTTCTTTGAGTATAAATTTATGGCACATTTTTCAATGCATTCACTGTCAATTCAGCTACACTGCTATTTTGGACTGTTTTATGATGCCCATTTTTCTCAGTGTGACACTTCAGTGGGTCCTAACACACACACATTCACTGGGGAAGTCTAAACACTAAAGAAATACAGGGTTATCAATCAAGCAGCAAACACTTACTGAGTGCCTACTAAAGTCAAGTTCTCTACTAGATAAGAATGACTCACAGAGGGGCAAAACGTGATCCTTGATATCAAGGAACCCATGATCTTGCTAGCAGAGACACACAATCTGAACCAAATCCCTAGAAAGTACATGATAAATGCCACTAAGCTCTGATGAAGAATTGGCAAATATTCTAAGGTTAAATTGATGCAAAATGTAAAGCTACCTAAATATACTCTTAGCCCTGGACACATTTCAATTTTCTTCTTCACTCATTTTGTGACCATATTCCTGAAACATAGACCTAACTCCTCAAATCTACCATCCATTACCCTGTCCCATGAATTATGGACTGCCACCCAGAGAGGTTTAAAATAGCAAAGCCTTTTGCTATGGATTTATCCACCATTTAATTTTTCTGCTCTATATATACTTGAACTCCAGTGAGATTCTGACGTAGACAAACATATACTTCTAGGAAATTCAGAAGTATAAGGGAGCATGGAAGAATGACAGCCTGGAATGTGTTGACAACTTGGCATTGCTACTAGACTCCTCTAAGTTTTTTTTCTCATCACAAAACATTGCAAATACTTTTTTTTTTTTTTTTAGAATTCACCTACCTTACATGGACTTAATCAGTATTTGCCAATGAGAGCACTTGTGTGAGATTTGGAATGCAGAAACATGGAGCCATTATTCACTATAGGAAGTTGTAGATAAATGTGCAGACAGACAAGAGATACCCCAGTGGGTTCCTGAAGAATTCTCGAGAAACATTCTTTACTGCTGCCTAGTGAGATAGCTGATGGTAGTTTCCCAGAAAGTCTTTAGAAAATGCCACCATTTCCAAGGAAACAATTGAGAACCATCTATTCCAGAGCTTCTGGCTGAGGTCCCTGTAAGGGAAAATTCACTGTCACCTTCCTTGGCCTTTACTCTTGCAGCTCTTGCTTCATTCATGTAAGCCCCTATTCCTTCAATTAAGCCTTTTACACCAATACACACAGCGGCTAAGATTTTCCTGAACCCTAATAGCCACCGGTGGGAATCCTTTTTAAGTAAGAAGATATCAGAAGAGAAATGCTTGGCACTCATTCTCTAAGCACACACACACACACACACACACACACACACAATATACACATATACACACACCCCAAATCCTGAACAATGCTTGGAGGAAATAGGAAAAAGTAAATTAAAATCTAAACTTACTAATTCATTCACTTAGGTGCAACAAGAAGGTAGACTTGAGCCAAAAGTCAAACAGGATGCCAGACATAAGCACTAGTTTAATTGAGCCTGGAGGAAATGCCTAAGAGTAAGGCCAAACAGGAAGAGTTCACATGAATGCAAACAAAGGATAAAAGCAGAATAATAAAAGTATATATTCAGTTTGGGCATCTTGGATACAGACTCCTTTGATGTATGGAGACAAATATATGGGCAATGCAGATGAATAGATGGCTCGGATCTCAAGGCAAGATTGGAACTAGAGATACAGATTTGAGATCAATACACATAAGCCATAATAATAGCACTCCTTAGGGAATACAGGTAGAACAAGATGAAAAGTACAGAGTAATATATATTCCAGTAATGCAACAGCTTACATAGAAGCTTCTAGAAAAAAAGACTAATAATATACAAACAAAATAATGTAAACTTGCCAGTATTATGTTAAAAAATCTTAATAGATGAAAGCATTATTAATTTTGTACCACCAATCTGAATCTTCTCTCAGTTTGCCACCTCAGAACATTAAGTATATGTATAGATCTATAGAATAGTAATAGATATAAAGCAATGTGCTATACAATCCAGACATCATGAAATCTTCACATTTCATATCACTTTGATGATCTTCAGCATAATATTGCCTTTCTCCCATATTTATATCTGCTTACACATGTTTTACTCCTAAAACTTAGAGTTATCATCATACACCCCTCCTGCTCTTGGGACAGTCTCTCTGGTCTTCCAAATCCACAGCTCTCTTCATTGGATAGCTACCCTGAAAACTAAAACTAATTAAAGCATTAAACCTAGGCACCCTTAGATGATGATGGTTTAAATCCATATGTGTTTTCTATTGTTGTTCAGGTTTTTTTGTTTGTTTGTTTGTTTGCTTTTTAACTAGAGCTTTCCCTGTTCTTAACAAAAGCAATGATTGATGTTGTATTGGAAATTACCATGACGCTATGTTAGCTTCCCCATATGCTAACTGGAAAGCTATTCCAGAAGTCACACAACAGAAAGACACACAGATCACATTAAGATGTTAAATAATACACAGTGAGAAGGAAAAATATGGGTCAAGTTAACACACTTTGTATAAAGTGTAAGTGCAGTAGTAGAAACACACAACTGAAATCCCAGGTCATACAACGTTCTTATGTACACTTGCTCCACACTGTCTCCAATATTAGCCTTATCTACCAATGATGTGGCTTATGAAGACCAGAGTTGAAATTTGAACAAGGGGGCTTAGTAGGCCAAAAGTCCTGGCACCAGCACACACTGGGCTCTGTTGCAGTGTATAGTACTAAGTGTGCCAGGACACAGCTGTAGCTGGAAGAGGGGTTAGGAATTTTACATGTGTTTTCTTGGACAGAAGACAGGGGGAGCCAGGATAGAATCTTAGTGGTTGTTACCAATGAATGGCAATTTAAAGATCTCATGAATACTGAGTGCTTTAGATACATCATGTATATTTGTCTACCTTTTTTTTTTTTTATATTTGTCTACTTTGAAAGTAGCTATATCTGGGTCCTTTCATCTCTTATCTGCATTCAGTAGATAGGTTCTTGTTTTATCTCTTCCTAATATGTCTCATAGGTCATTAACTTAGTTATTAACCCATAAATTTGTTTATCTCCCATACTACTTACATATTCAATATGTATACCTAATTAGCCTTATGAATTTCAACTATGTTCACAACTGATTCGTCATTCGTGCTTAACATAATGATTTTTTTAAGTAGTCTTATTCATACCACATATCTCCTCTTCATTTGTCAACATAATTGTGGATTCTTAATTAACAAAGCAAAATATATTACAACTGAATACTGGTAAAATGCCTCAGGCATGTGGCAGGCCATTGGAAGAGAAATTTATATTAAAAAAATGAAAACTTTTGATTTTCCATGAAATTATGTTTTATAGACAACTGTTTCCTATTTAAAGACTTAACATTCTGATATACTCTCTCTCAACACCACTGCTTGAAAATACAATGCAAATACCTAAATTGTTACTGCTTTATTTAATGGGAACTTCTAATATTCTCAATAGTTACTCTACCAAATTTCTGAAGAATGTGAAGAATGAGTAGAAATGGAGAATGAGATTTTTCTCTATTTACTAAGATAATTCAACTACCCTTTCCCATTGCTGTAAGTTTCTTAACAGAAAAATTGAAGAAGATATTCCCTAGAGGTTTCTAGAAATTCTTTAAAAAATCACCCAATGCAGTTATAATCAGAATCTACTTGTGACATTAATTTCCTTTGTGAATAGCCCTATTTATTTTTATAAAATGTCAAGTATTTTTATTTGAATAGAAAAGGCCCAAAGAGCAATAGTCTAATTTTTTTTTCAGAGTCAAAGGATGTCAACTCACGAGAAGCAGGTATATTGTAAAATGTAAACAGTCCATGGTGCTCATATTTATATCATTTACTATGCCAGGTTTTGTACTAATAAGTAAAAATCTCAAGATACCAAATTCAAAAGGCTGCAGCATAATATACCCAAACTATATTAGAGGAATCAAATAGTTTTTTTTTTAATATTACTTTGCTGATTCCAAATATAGTAAGGTTTCACCTATGTTTTTCAACAAGTATTTAACAAATCAAAAAGAAGCTGAAGATCCTGCAATTAAAACTACTAGAATAAAGAAGAGGAAAGCAGCTTTTTGCAATTAGTTTTAGCAATTTTCTATAGGGCAACAAAAACAAAATGAGACATGTATGATTACATCATACTAAAAAGTCCCTGCAAAGCAGACTATTAACAAAATGAAAAGACAATCTACGAATGGGAGAAAATATGTGCAAAATATGTATCTGATAAGGGATTAATATCCAAAATATCTGAGGAACTCATATACCTCAATACCAAAAAGCAACTCAATTTGAAAAAGGACTTGAGTATGCATTTCTGAAAAGATGACACACGAATAGCCAACAGGTATATATATTTTAAAAAATCACTAGTAATCAGGAAAATGCAAATCAAAAGCACAATGAGGTACCACCTCATACCCGTTGGGATGACTAGTATCAAAAAGACAAAAAATAACAAGTAGTAGCAATGGTGAGGATAAAAGGGAACCCACATGCACTGTTGTTGAGTTATGTGAGTTGGTACAGCCATTATGGAAAGACAGTATGGAGGTTCCTTAAAATATTAAAAATAGGGGCAGCCCAGGTGGCTCAGCGGTTTAGTGCCCCTTCAGCCCAGGGTGCGATCCTGGGGTCCCAGGATGGAGTCCCTCCTCAGGCCTCCTGCATGGAGCCTGCTTCTCCTTCTGCCTGTATCTCTGCCTCTCTCTCTCTCTCTCTCTCTCTCTCTCTCTCTCTCTTTTTCTCTTTCTCTCTGTCTCTCATGAATAAATAAATAAAATCTTTTTAAAAAATTAAAAATAGCATTACCTTCTGACCCAACAATCCCACTCTGTCTGTACCCAAGTAAAATGGAATCAGTATCTCAAAGAGCTATCTGCACTCCAGAATTCATTGCTGTGATGTATATACATATATAAGCACACCTACACATACATACACATACACAATGAATTATTTTTCAACCATGAGAAAGATATCCTGTACTTAGAACAATGTGCACGAGCCTAAAGGACACTGTGCTAAATGAAATAAGCTTGACGCGGAAAGAAACACTTCGTAATTTCACTTTCATATAGAATCTACAATAGGCAAATTCACAGCAGCAGACTGTAGAATGGAGGCTTTTGAGGGCTTAGGTGTAGGGGCAATGAGGTCATGTTGGTTAAAGAGTACAATGTTTCGGTCACAAGAGGTAAAGTTTGGAGATATAACATAAAGCCTAGCCCCTATCGTTAACAATACTATATTGTATACTTCAAATCTGCAGAGAATTAAATGTGCTCACCACAAAACAGAGAGAAGAAAACAGTAGCTGTGTGAGGTGATGGATTAGCTTGATTGTGATCGCTTCACAATCCATACATACAACAAAACACCAAGCTGTATACCTTAAATATATACAATCGGTTTGCCAGTTTACTTAAATACAGAAATTTTTCTTAAATATATCTGAAATACATTAAATAGAAGAAGCAATTCTGGCTTATATATACAATGTTATCCTTTTTTTTTTTGGTTGAAATAAAAATTAAGTGGCCTACTGTATGTGTTTAGCAATACCCATAGTACTGTATGTTAAAGAGAAAATTTTACTGTATAAAGTGAACAGTAATTTTTAAAAATTATGTGACCTCCTATAGGTTATTCTATAAACTTAAGACCACATCTATCAAAAATATGTGTCAGATCTTATAATACCTAAGGGGGGAAAATTTTTAAGTAATTTTGCCCCTGCCAAAAATAAGCATATTGACGATAGTTTTTTTAGGGGTCAGAGAGGATTTAAAGTATTAAGAAATCTGAAAGGGTGCTCAAGCAGAAAGCCCAGAGGCACCCAAGTGAACTCAATGAGGCATGTCAACTATAGATTCTGGATATGTCATCATAAAACCAAAGTGACAAGGAGATAAGAGCAATAAATGTAAAATGATAGCCATGCCATCACAAAGCCATGTAGGCATCAAATACTGACAGGACAAAGGATAATGTTCAAAGGTCATTCACCATCGTCAACCTTAAGGGTCAGTCTTTAATCCTATACCCAAGAACTTCTAGAAATCCAGATTTAGGCAGGAAAGTATGGAAAACAATCCTCACAAGGTCACATGTCAGAAAGTAATATAACTATCACCCCTTCTTCTGTGACTTAGTGTCAATTTTTAGTACTACACACTCTTAATAGATGCCATCCTAGGTGGGTGGGTGGTAGGGCCAATTTCTAAGTTCACAGTGCAATTTAGAAGTGCAAAATAAAGCATGAAAGCATACACAGTGCTCCAGCTCACATTTCAAAACTTATGTCTCAAAGTGGCCAGAAAGGCATGGTTTCATCATCTAAGCTTTAAGTGTTAAGGATGGAAAGAATATCACACATATGTGGCTCTTCTAACTTACTTTAAGAAACATCTGAATATTACCACCTCTTTGGTAATAAGTATGGCTGAATAGCAACATGAGTTAGTGCTCAGAGTTTCTTATAGCCTTGTAAACAAGTGGAAATGTTCATGATCACAAGGAAATCAGAGAACACACTGGCAGGATGTGGCCTTGAATATTCTCAGGCTTCCATTTCCAAAACTGAACATTGATATTTCACATATTTTCCAAGTTAAAGGCCCATCCCAGGGAAGTCCAGGTGGCTCAGCGGTTGAGCACCTTTGGCCCATGGCATGATCCCAGGATCCGGAATCAAGTCCCACATCAGGCTCCTTTGCAAGGAGCCTGCTTCTCCCTCAGCCTGTGTCTCTGCTTCTCTCTCTTGCTGTGTCTCTCATGAATAAATAAATAAAAATATTTTTTAAATAATAAATAAATAAAAATAAAGGCCCATCCCAAAGGCCTGGTCTGCTAAGAGTTCCAGGCAGTGAAGAGGCAACTGAATGTCATGGGAGAAGAATTAAAGTCCAACTAAATGCTTGGCTAAAGAGACATATCCTACCTGGAACACAGGCAGAACAGTGAAAGAGATAGTGTCTGTTCTGGCACCTGAAAATGTTTTAATTATGTAAAGTCTTAAATATAATATTTACTAATGGTTAAAAAGCTGCTTTCTGATATGCTACAGACTCAATAACAAATACTCTGAATAATCATGGAAGTGCTACACGATATCTTGGTAGTGAGACAAAAGAGAAAGAAAATCTGAACAAAATCTTTAGATTTGTTCTAAAGAATAAAAATCACCAAGGGCAGTTTAGAGTTAAAAAGGAACATCCGTAGTAATGGGGTGACTTCCTTATATTACAGTACAATCTCATATAATTTGAATCAATTAATAGCTAAAGTGGAAATTGGAGGCTTTGTGGCCAGCAGGGAAATGTGGGAAAATGTCTTATCGATCCAACTGGCGTTTCTCATCGAGATGAGGATAATGCATTGATACTCCAGAGAGAAGATACTGTTTTGTTTTGGTTTTCGTCTGTATCTCATTTGATAAGACTGAAATGTAAAAGCATGCTGACAGTAGTAGTGATTAACTGTCCATCTCAGTTTTAGCTGGTCCCTTTTCACAGATTCAAGATTTAAAAAAAAAAAGAGGAAAACACACAAAAGTTTATGAAGAATAAAATGCGTACTAATCCAAACATTTAAGTGCCACATACACAAAAGGTAGAACTCTACCTCTGACACACTGCTCCCTTAGACTTTAACTTCTTGAAGAACAAGTTTCAGAGTTCAAGGACTGTTCAAGTTATGGACACTTATTCTACCCAACAGCTTCAGCTCTCTTACAAAAATATTCAAGGTAGATAGAGTAGGTCCATGGTCTTGAAAGTCATTTCTAATACATGCAGGAATAAAATGCCTCCTCCTCCATTATTTCACTTGAAGAGAATGTCTTCTGAAGTAATAATGCAGTGGTTAAATTTAATTATTTCAAACCACAGAATACCAAACCTTCCATCCACCAGCCATCAAGATTTTTTAACCTATTTAATATGACTTGTGTTATCAAAGCCTAGAGGTTCACAGGTTTCCTAATCAAATGATATCAAACCCTAATATAAGAAGCCGTTTTCTGGAGTGAAAGTCAGGTAGCAACCATATGAGAATTTCTACCAAAACAAACCAAGGCCAACATAACAGAGATGATGCTTGAATCCAACTAGTTGTGTACAGAAATCTTCTAATGAGTGTGAAAAGCTATATAGTCAATGCTGTTTTTTAATTACATATTTTAGGTAGTTTACTTTTTATTTGGTACAGAAAATAAGCAATTATCTATTTCACATGTTTAATTTTATTTTTAAACGAATTCTAGGGGGCAGGTGGGGGGGCTCAGTGGTTGAGTATCTGCCTTTGGCTCAGGTTCGTGATCCCCGGGGTCCTGGGATTGAGTTCTACAACAGGCTCCCCATGGGGAGCCTGCTTCTCCCTCTGCCCATATCTCTGCCTCTGTCTGTATGTCTCTCATGAATAAATAAAATCTTTAAAAAATAAAAAATAAAAAATAATTTAGTACAATATGCAAACAGACATTAAGCACAAAAAACAAAAGTCAACAACAACAACAACAATAAAAGGATTCTGTTAACACAAGAAACCAAGGGTATGTTCCCACACAATCTTTTAGTTCAGAAGGAAAATCAAATCAATATCATCTGAGATGCCTATGCACAGATATATGGTATATAATCCATAATTTGATTTGGGAAATACATAGATCACAACACATTCTGTCTTCAAATAACTGTAGCTTCTTGTGATGAACCACTTTGACGGCTGGCCCAATTATTGATGGAAAGGCAGCTGTGTGAATCTATCAGCTACCAGCCCTGCTATCCCTGGGAATATTTTTAGGCTATTAAGTACTCTTCTTGGGGTTCAAAAACATGAGCCTCAGAAGCTCACTAGGACTCCTAGTTGGGAAGGACCTTTATAATCAGTTCTGGTATCTTATCCTCTGAACTGAGTCAAAGAGATGGACTTGTGTCTCTTTCCCAGGGAACCTGGCCCAGAATGAAGCCCTGAAGGGCCTATGCAGTCCTGAAGCCACCCTTGTTTTGAGAATAAACACTAGGAAATATAAAGCAGGGTAATACAGAGACAGAACCGTAGCTGCCCCAAGCAAGCACAGGGGACAGAGCTTCAGTTCTTTAATGACCCTCTTGGGGAACAGAAAAATCCCTAAGATTAAAATTCTTTCCTCTGTGAGAACTATTTCACATTAAGGAAGTGTTAACATATTAATAAGTTAGTAGATTGTATCTGAAATGTAGGACTGCTTGAGTTGGAATCATTACTTGAATCCAGATTTTAGTCGCATGTCTTTACACCTTATTTCACCAAAGTAATAAAATAAAAGTTCCTATATAAACTCCATCCACCAGGGAGGGGCAAGATTTCATTAGTGGAACATGTGTATGTTTCCTTGAGGTTCTTTCAGGTAAGGTGTTGCATAATATTAAATCATAATGTTCAAGTTATTGGATCTTAGCAAACAGCACAATTAACTATTTAAATAGGAGACAAGTGAGAATTTATAAACTAAGATAAAATATGCATTATGCAATTAAGGTATGTAACATTCTTTTCTGGAAACAAAAGCAAGCACAGCTTTTTCCACAGCTCTAATGTCATTTTGAAAGCACCATGTTTCTCCGGAGCCATCAATAAAGGCACTGCATCCATCTCTGTCAATTTCTTAGAGGAGTCATTAGTGAAATGTCACCTTCTGAGTTCCTCACACCTCGAGTACAGAAAGTTTTTACTTTTTTAAAAGAGCAACAGTAAAAATATCTGATGATGACATCATGCATTAAAATTGTGCAACTATCCACCTTGTCCAATTACAAAAAGATCTCAAATGATAATGGGATCCAGATTGTTGTAGCTAATTATCATTATTTTGTCATTATAGCAAAGTTCACCTCCATTATTCTCCCCTCATTTAAAACTGCCTCAGAAATACTGCACTATGAGAAAAGCAATGCAGAGTAACTATATCATTTGAATAAGATAATAACACATTATGTTTTAAGCTTTCCCTATTTAGGAATCACTTATCACTGTATAAAATCTCCAAATTTGAAAATAAGGAATATATTACAAATCTTATCAACCCCCATAACTTTAAACAACTGGAAAGAACAATCAGGATCTGGTGCTGAACTATGTTGTCTGAGGTAACCTTAGCAAATTCCAGATACCTGTATATCCAAATATTTTGGTGGCTGAATCACATCACCTGCTAGAATTGACGTTAAAGAGGTAGTTATATGTATTAGGCATCCGACAGCTCTGCTCTCCAACCTCATTTCCACACACAGGATTCCAAGACCACAATTATAGGTAATAATCAAATTTAGTTCCCAGGTAAAAAATCTGCCAATATTTCAAAGTATTTTTAGTAATTTTGCTGAATTCCAATTATTTAAGACATAAAATGTAAAAGAGCAAAACTATGAAATCTACTCATATCCCTGCTGAAAATTTATTTTTATTCAGTATGTTTTCACTTAGTCCTTTGGTAAACATCAAGTTCAAATACAGCTAATTAGAAGCCCTATCACTTATCTATCACTTGCATGTCTGTAGCAAATTCAAAAGCACATGCCAGTCCTGTGCCTTTTATGTAGTCTGGACAACTATGCTAATACAGAAACAAAACTTCTATGAAATGAAACAAATGGACTCTAACACTGATTATATAGTTAGACCTTTAACAACATGGGTTTGAACTGCACAGGTCAACTCAGATTTTTTGTCAATAAACACAGTATTATAAATCTTTTTTTCTTTTCCTTGAGATTTTTTTTTTAAGATTTTAATTATTCATGAGAGATACAAAGAGAGGGAGGCAGAGACATAGGCAGAGGGAGAAGCAGGCTCCCCCTAAGGAGCCCGATGTGGGACTCAATCCTGGGCCCCAGGATCACACCCTGAGCCAAAGGCAGATGCTCAATCACTGACCCCCTAGGTATCCTTTTGCTTTGAGATTTTAATATTTTCCATTCTCTAGATTATTTTCTTGTAGGAATACAATATATAAAACACATAACATATAAAATACGTTAATCAGCTATGTTATCAGGCTTCTGGTCAACAGAAGGCTACTTATTAGTTCAGGTTTTGGAGGGGGGACATCTAAAGCTATACGCAGATTTTTGACTACATGGGGAGTCAGTAAGCCAAACTACTGTGTTGTTCAAGGGTCAACCATTTAATGAAATGCACAACTGATATCAACATATAATGGACTATAATACTTATAAGAGCATAGCTTGTACTTAAATAGCCTGTACTGCTTAAGTTATACCATTGCATCAGCAGATTCTTATATTTCTATATTCATTTTGGCTTTGAACTACCTCTGTTGACTGAGTTCCAGTTCCATTTTCGTAAAAAACTGTGCATATGTATTTTTTCATATATCCCTTCCATTTAAACACCTCTGGTGTTAAAATTTAACAAATGCAGGGATGCCTGGGTGGCTCAGTGATTGTCTGCCTTCAGCTCAGGGTGTGATCCTGGAATCCCAGGATCAAGTCCTACACATTGGGCTCCCTGCATGGAGCCTGCTTTCCCCTCTCCCCTCTGCCTATGTCTCTGTGTGTTTGTCTGTCTGTCTGTCTCTCTCTCTCTCTCTCTTACATGAATAAATAAATCTAAAAAGATAATAAAATAAAATTTAACAAATACATATAAACACATAATTGTACTTGGGTTGAAATGTTTAGTGTTTAACTAGTTTTCAGGGATTCATAATTACAATACTGATGAGATTCAGGGTTATGACTTGACTATTGCTTGCTGTTTCTATAATTCCTTTATCATTAAGGCTGAAAAATGTAATTCTCTCAATAGTGCAACTTAATGAAATACTGTAGAGCTCTAACTGATGGTTTATGAAGAAATCTGAGAAAGCCATTATTACTATCTATACATAGAGGGTAACAAACTTGGCCTTCTAAGACATCTTCCCATCTTGAGACAGATGTTCTGTTTTCTAATTTATGTCCAATTTTTCAAGTTTAAGGTAGATTGGGAAGAGAATAAAAGGCAAATTCCAACCTGCTGTCTTTTAGCAGATGCATCAGTTTGAAAGAAGAAACTTACATCCTTGTGGCACTTCTAGCTCCTCTCCCATTCCACTGGATGCAAGCTTGTATCACATGAGCATCGTCTTCTATCAGAAAAGGAAATATATCATACACCTGTTTCTATAAAGGATTACAATTATGCACTCTACACATTCATTTACTCCATTCAACAAACGCTCATTCAATTCATTTATAAAACACTATATGCAATTTAAGGATACTGAGTAAAAAAAATAGAGTAAAGCTTTCATTGGAGAATGTCAGGTCTAGAGAGAGAGGACAAGTCATCGATGACAACAGCACATGTAATATTGTAATGAAGTAAATAGGTTTACTACAGACACACAAGACGACAGTATCTAAGTCCAACTAGGAAGAGTAAACAGCACAGAGAGCACAGTTGAAAAAGCATGACACGGCACCCTGAGGAATCAAAGATAGTTCCACACACAGCTAGAAATAGGGAAGTTCAAGAAAACAGAACCTAGGCCATAAATGATCTTGTTATGTTTTTGTTTAGGTTTTTTCATTCCAGTATAGTTAACATACAGTATTAGTTTCAGGTGTACAACATAGAGATTCAACAATTCTCCATATTACTCAGTGCTCATCATGATGAGCGTACTCTTTAATCCCCATCACCTGTGTCACCCATCCTCCCATCCACCTCACCTCTGGCAATCATCAGTTTGTTGTTCTTGGTTAAGAGTCTCCTTGGTTTGTTTTGTTTCTTAAATTCCACATGAGTGAAATCATATTGAATTTGTCTTTCTCTGAATTCTTTTTCTTTTACTTTCTAGCTCTATCTACTTGTTGCAAACGGCAATTTTTTTAATGGCTCAATAATATTCATGTGTGTATACACATCTTTACTCACTTATCTATTGGTAGATATTTGGACTACTTCTATAGTTTGGCTATTAGAAACAAAGCCATCAACATAGGGGTGTACATATCCCTTTGAATGCTTTTGCATTTGGGGGGAAATAGCCAGTAGTTTGCATTACTGGTTTGTAGGGTAGTTCTTTAACTTTTTGAGGAACCTCAATAAACTTTCCACATTGGCTGAAAGTTTGCATTCCCACCAACAGTGCATGAGGGTTCCTCTTTTTCTACATCCTCACAAAGACTGCTTGTGTTCCTCGTGTTGATTTTAGCCACCCTGACCAGTGTGAGGTGTCTTTGTAATTTTGATTTGCATTTCCCTGATGAGTGAGGTTGGCCATCCAGAGGTCTTCTTTGGAGAAATGTCTGTCTGTATCCTCTGATCATTTTTTTAATTGGATTATTTTTGGGGTGTTGAATTATATAAGTTCTTGATGTATTTTGGATACTAACCCTTTATCAGATATGTCATTTGCAAGTATTTACTCCCATTCAGTAAGGTTGTCTTTTGTTTTCTTCATTGACCAGAAGCTTTTTGTTTTGATATAGTCCCAAGTTGTTGGATTTTGGGAAGAGGGGGGTTGCTTTTACTTCTCTTGCCTCAGTAGACCTACCTAGAAAAATGTTGCCATAGCCAATATCAGACAGACTTCTGCCTGTATTCTCTTCTAGTGCTTTTATGGTTTCAACTGTCACATTTAGGTTTTTAATCCATGTTGAGTTTATTTTTGTGTAGTGTAAGAAATTGATCCAGTACTTCCAATATCATTTGTTGAAGAGACTTTTTTCCCATTGCATATTCTTTCCTTTTTTTGTCGAGGACAAATTGACCATATAGTTGTGGATTTCTGGGTTTTCTATTCTGTTCCATTGATCTATGTGTCTGTTTTTGTGCCAGTACCATATTGTTTTGATTACTATAGCTTTGTAGTAGAACTTGAAGTCTGGAATACTTTCAGCTTTTTTCTTTTTCAGGATTGCTTTGGCTATTCAAATAGGGTCATTTGTGTTCCACACAAATTTTTTTAAATTATTTTTTTTATTCACGAGAGAGACACACACACACACACACACACAGAGAGAGGCAGAGGGAGAAGCAGGTGCCATGCAGGGAGCCTGACACGGGACCTGATCCCAGGTCTCCAGGATCAGGCCCTGGACCGAAGGCAGCGCTAAACCACTGAGCCACCCGGGCTGCCTGGTTCCATACAAATTTTAGGATTGTTCTGGTCCTGTGAAGAATACTGTTCGCATTTTGATAGGGACTGCTTTGGGAACTATGGACATTTTAACAATATTGGTTCTTCCAATCCATGAGTATGGAATGTCTACATCTTTGTGTCATCTTCAATTTCTTTCAATGTTTTACAGTTTTCAGAGTCCAAGTCTTTCAACTCCTTTGCTAAGTTTATTCTTACGTATTTTATTACTTTTGGTGCAATGGTAAATGGGACTGCTTTAATTCTTTTTAATGCTGATTAGTGTATAGAAATGCAATAGATTTCTCTACATTAATTTTGTATCCTGAGACTTTACTGAATTCATTTATCAGTTTTAGTAGTTTTTTGGTGGAGTCTTTAGGGTTTTCTATTTATAGTGTCATTTCATCTGCAAACACAAAGTCTTACTTCTTCCTCAGCAATCTGGATGCCAAAATGATCCTGTTCTAAATGAAGAATTATGTGTTTTATCCTTTAGCTACTATAACTCTCTAGAAGCCTGGAAGAACAGTACTTGCATGATCCAATAATATACATTAGATGTAAGCACCAATCTCAGGGACATGTTATTTGACCATCAGGTATGCTCTGACCTTCCATAAACCATGAGGTGTCTATGAAAGCTCATGTGTATGCACTGTATCAATGAGCTCCCCAGGATCTATTGCCAGGTAGTTTTCACTAATGGGTAGCACCAATAGAGGAAGAGAGGGAGGAAACTAAGATCAGTATCTTTATTCCTCTAACTCCTTGCCTGATTTTCTCAGATCAGATGCATCCCTCAACTAAATTTAAGACTCCTGTAGATAGCTATCTCTACTACTAGTAACCCTGTACTAGTACTGGTAACCATATCTCTGGTTGCTTCCATACATCCTGCCTGCAACTGTTTAAATGATACCCTAATTAAACTTGGCTGTAATTTTCCCATATAGTTAGACTTCCTTTTATTATATCCAAATCCCCATTGATACCGTGTTTATCCTCATATATCATAGTGAAGTCAAAATCCTCTTCCACATTTCACAGGTAAATTTAAAAACTAGCAAATTAGGAATGAATGCTCCCTCTACCTAGAAAGCCCCTAACTCCACTTTCCCAAACCCAGTGCACTGGCATAAGCTTCTTATTGACCAGGGGATGGCTGGCAGGTCATGGGACTTAGTATGAATGATTATGTCCCATCATGTCATGCATTTCCATGCTTTACCATGGTAACATATTGGATTTGCAAGATGTGACTTCCCATGTATGTTATCTTGCTTCAAAAAAACCCTTTGGATAAACCATCAGAATGAACGAATCTTCACAGTTATGCCCTTGCTAACATAAGGGGACTATGACAATCACTCAAAACTGCCTAAACCTATGATACAAACACTATTCATCAAAATATATTTCTAGGGGCAAAGGGTACCTCAGTCAGTTAAGCATCAGCTCAGATCACAGTCTCAGGGTCCTGGGATTGAGCACTGCATCAGGCTCCCTGCTCAGCTCTGCCTCTCCTTCTGCCCCCCTCTTCCCCTGCTCATGCTTTCTCTGTCTCAAGTAAATTAAAAATCTTTAGAAACAAGTAATAAATTTCTATTTTTAGTATACATGATTTCTAAGTATCATTCCTCCAAAGGAACTGTCAACTCCAGTGAAGACTTTTTTTTCCTCAGTTTTGTATATATTTCAACAGGGTATTCAATCTGTACCCCTAATAGGAAGTATTTGGCAAATATTTAAAAAGATAAACAATCCCAATGACCATGTTTAAGCAAAATTCCTATCCTATTCCTTTATTTCTTTTTACCAAAGAGTTTAATACTAACTTGTCTACATAATGATTTTTTTCATATTATACCATCACATGGAATAGGGCATTGATACCTTACCCCAAAACAGATGTAAATGCTGAAAATTTTATCAATCTTATTTATACTAATAGCATTGTCTTTTTTAGGATCTAATTTGCTCAGCCTCATATCACCCCTCCTTCCTTCCCTATACTTGTGTCCTACTCTGAACTCTTGATATTATTGATAAAGACTTCAGAAATAGGATGATGTGTCAAAGTCATGGGCATACTAAAAACCTTAAAAACAGATACAATGACACCTAGTGGTCCCAAGAAAATGCATTTCCTTAAAGCTAAATAGATTCAATGAATGTGCATAGAAAATAAGTGAGAAAATTGAAGGATTTCAAGCTTAAACATTAGAGCACATGCATTTGCTCTCCTAGTACATACGTCCTTCACTTATTTGACTTTACATTCCGGAGGGGACAAGTTGAATTAATTCCAAAGTGATTTGTCTTCTTACAAATCTTTTGAATGCTGACAGAATACATTTGAACTTTCAATTTTAAAAATTAGATGAGGCACTCTACTAAAAGATTCATCTAATTTGAATTGATCAATGAAATATTATTTAATAGACCAGCATTGATGTATAACTTCGGTAAAATTTCAAAAAGGTTCTTCACATTTTTAATTCCTAGCTAACACAGAACTAAATGAAGCACTGTACAACCTTTCACTGTAATATTTACAAATAAGCAAATACCCATCTTTCCCAATTCCTCAGAGAATTTAAAATAACAGCTTTGAAATGCCAAAGTCTTCAGGATAGTAATTTAGATGGTGCCTGTTATTTAAATTATCAGAGTGTCATCATAAAAGGGACTCTGTGCTTAATTTTCTACCTGCCATGTGAAAATGTCAAACTATATTATAATACTTATTAAGGATGACTGAAAAATTTGATTTTGCCTTCTGTCCCAAAAGGAGTTTTGTTCAAGGTACATGCAGTATCTACTTTGCTGCCCTCTCAGGAGAGAGGCTAACAAGAATATTAACTCTCAATTTTATCATAGTCATCAAATGGAGAAAATGCCTGTCCTTCTGCTGTATTTATTGGAAATAATATTGGATAATTGAATAATAAACATGGTTTTAACTTGAAAAAATTCCTAACGTTAAACGTATAAGCTGTGGTGTGAAGAATGAAGAACTGAGTATCAGGGGAGCTGGATCTAACCCTTGCTGTCCTTCCCCAAACCTGCATGACCTCCTTTTATTATGTCCAAATCCCCACTGATACCATGTTTATCAGGTAACCTGTTTATTAGGTAACCTGCCTGACCAATCAGCTTCGGATTCCTCACCAGTAATACTAGAGCGTATGCCTAGATTATATTTAAACTGCTGCTTCTGCTATTATGACAACACACATTTAAAGCTATCAAATTCACAACAAAAGACTGTGATTTGCTCCATAATTATGACTTTTAGAAAGTCATTTTCTTAACTTAGTAAGGCTATTGTGTTCATTAATCACATTTTTCCCTCCAGATACATAAATTCACCAGAAATAAAAATCCTGCTTATAATTTCCCTGAAACACTGAAACAAATTCATTAAATTTAAATAAATATGCAGCTATAAGGTAATGAAACTCATTTCTGTAAGATTCTGCATACCAAAAAAAAGTTCCCTTCTAAATTATTTTCTTGAATGACATCACATTACAGTAAGTTATGCAACAGAGCTTTATTGCATCCATTAACATATTTAGAGGGAGGTAGAGAAGGTACAAATAAACCTTCTCTACATCTGAATTCATGTAAGAGTGAGCTGTGAACTCCAATGCATTACATTTACAAAGCCTGATTAATAATATACCTCTATTAAGTTTCTGCCTTCTGGTGGGAATTATAACATATTAAACACGACCTAACTTCTTATTCCTACATTATTATTAAAATAATCTTGGAGGGAAGCTATTTTTGCATTCTAACACATGCCTTAGGAAGAAGGCATAAACACAATCTTTAGGAAGGGCAATCAATTCTTTAATCATCTAATAAAGGCAGAAGTTCCTTCTTGAGTTCATTCATTCTACCCCTCAATCAACAGCAATATCATAGAACTTGGACCAAAATATGTACCACTCTCATTTTAGAGCAGAAGGGCCATGGAAGGGATTATGAAAATCCATATATATTGTGATAATATTTTACCCTTACATCAAAAGTTTGTGCTTTATTTTTTATAAACTCACATCTCAGTGTAAGCAATATAAGCAACCTTCCATATTTCACTGTAATTCAAATATAAATATCTAGAAGAGTGAAATTTGATTGTTTTCTCAAATATTATATTAAATCCCTAAGAATAAATCAAGACAGTCTAGGCATATTCATGGATTTCAAACAACACTTCTCTCAGTTTCAATTTAGTAAACATTAATATCTGCTTAAATGTATGAACATAAAACATACAAATATGTATGAATTTCCATGCATGATGTTAAAAGGCTCGATTTCATTGAGTTGCTAATGACAATATAAATAAAATGAACAAGGATAGAATATGTTATACTTTCACTAAAATGCCAAAATACAAATATATCTTTCTAATAAGTTAAAATGGGAATCAGTTTATTACTTGTAATAAAATTGGTAACAAACCTATTCACCCTAAAGTAATGTTAATAAATGTTTCTTTAGATTATATATTATGCAATCTAGGACATTTTTTTCCTAATTCTTCCTATATACTTTCAAAATTTTTCTTTGAAACAACTATCTGGCTGCAGTACTACTATGTCCATTTCACAGATAAATATGCTGTTGTGTTACTTGCGTTATCAAAAATAGTTCTTTCTGACAATCACTTTTTCATATCTTTCTAAAAAGAAAATGCAGTAAATTTTTTTTAAAGATTTTATTTATTTATTCGTGAGACAGAAAGAAAGAGAGGCAGAGACACAGGCAGAGGGAGAAGCAGCCTCCATGCAGGGAGTCCGATGTGGGACTCAATCCTGGGACTCCAGGATTACCCTCAGGCCGAAGGCAGGCACTTAACCACTGAGCCACCCAGTGATCTCCAAAAATTCAGTAAATTAAATATATTTGGTCCATTTGTATTAAACATGAACCTCTTAGTCTGAATCAGTACAGACTTCTTATTGTAAACTGTTTGGATTTTGAATTCATTAAATAAGCTATAGAAGTCCATGATATTAGAATTATTGTAGGAAAAAAGTAAAGACAATTAAGATATAAAAATGTGGAATGGATGAGATATTACATCAATCGTATTTTGAACTCAAACAGCTTGGAAAATTTTAAATTTTAATTACAAAAATTTTAATTTTAAATTACAAAAATTTTACAAAAGCCTAATTATTTGATATTAACAGAGGTATGACAATCATTGCCATCTTATCAAAACAAATAGGTGGATACAGATGCTGTGACTTTAGTTTCCAGAAGTTAATTTTTTAAACCACTCCACTGTAAATTAATCCCAACAACAAGGTATAATGATTACAAATATCCTCCCATTCATTCCTGGTCTGAAAGATTCTGCCCAGGGTAAGCACTCCAAGAACTCCACTATGATTATCCCACTGATCCACTGTTGAGCCAAGAGAGGATTCTTTTCTTCTCAGGGACTATGTTTCATCTATAGAAAAAAGAGGCCCGCGAGGAGCCAGGCTGAGGCCGGGGCGAGTGTCCCCAGGACAGGAGAGCCCCGTCCCGGAGGAGCAGGAGCTGCACCGACCTTCCCGGGGGAAAGGGGCTCCAGGGAGGTGGAGCAGGACCCAGGAGGGCGGGGATGCCCTCGGGCTCCCCGGGACAGTAACAGACACCTGCGCCCCGGGAGATGCGCCGAGCTCCCTAAGGGCTGCAGCGCGCACGGCGGGACCCGGCGGGACCCGGAGCAGCTCGGAGGGGCTCGGGGGCGGCTCCACGGAGGGGGCTGCGGGGCGGGAGCAGCTGGGGGGGGGGGCGGGACTCGGAACAAATCCTAGCTGAAAACTTTCCTAATCTGGGAAGGGAAACAGGCATTCAGATCCAGGAAATACAGAGATCCCCCCCTAAAATCAATAAAAACCGTTCAACACCTCGACATTTAATTGTGAAGCTTGCAAATTCCAAAGATAAAGAGAAGATCCTTAAAGCAGCAAGAGACAAGAAATCCCTGACTTTTATGGGGAGGAGTATTAGGGTAACAGCAGACCTCTCCACAGAGACCTGGCAGGCCAGAAAGGGCTGGCAGGATATATTCAGGATCCTAAATGAGAAGAACATGCAACCAAGAATACTTTATCCAGCAAGGCTCTCATTCAAAATGGAAGGAGAGATAAAGAGCTTCCAAGACAGGCAGCAACTAAAAGAATATGTGACCTCCAAACCAGCTCTGCAAGAAATTTTAAGGGGGCCTCTTAAAATTCCCCTTTAAGAAGAAGTTCAGTGGAACAGTCCACAAATACAAAGACTGAATAGATATCATGATGACACTAAACTCATATCTCTCAATAGTAACTCTGAATGTGAACGGGCTTAATGACCCCATCAAAAGGCGCAGGGTTTCAGACTGGATAAAAAAGCAGGACCCATCTATTTGCTGTCTACAAGAGACTCATTTTAGACAGAAGGACACCTACAGCCTGAAAATAAAAGGTTGGAGAACCATTTACCATTCGAATGGTCCTCAAAAGAAAGCAGGGGTAGCCATCCTTATATCAGATAAACTAAAATTTACCCCAAAGACTGTAGTGAGAGATGAAGAGGGACACTATATCATACTTAAAGGATCTATTCAACAAGAGGACTTAACAATCCTCAATATATATGCTCCGAATGTGGGAGCTGCCAAATATATAAATCAATTATTAACCAAAGTGAAGAAATACTTAGATAATAATACACTTATACTTGGTGACTTCAATCTAGCTCTTTCTATACTCGATAGGTCTTCTAAGCAAAACATCTCCAAAGAAACGAAAGCTTTAAATGATACACTGGACCAGATGGATTTCACAGATATCTACAGAACTTTACATCCAAACTCAACTGAATACACATTCTTCTCAAGCGCACATGGAACTTTCTCCAGAATAGACCACATATTGGGTCACAAATCGGGTCTGAACCGATACCAAAAGATTGGGATTGTCCCCTGCATATTCTCGGACCATAATGCCTTGAAATTAGAACTAAATCACAACAAGAAGTTTGGAAGGACCTCAAACACATGGAGGTTAAGGACCATCCTGCTAAAAGATAAAAGGGTCAACCAAGAAATTAAGGAAGAATTAAAAAGATTCATGGAAACTAATGAGAATGAAGATACAACCGTTCAAAATCTTTGGGATGCAGCAAAAGCAGTCCTAAGGGGGAAATACATCGCAATACAAGCATCCATTCAAAAACTGGAAAGAACTCAAATACAAAAGCTAACCTTACACATAAAGGAGCTAGAGAAAAAACAGCAAATAGATCCTACACCCAAGAGAAGAAGGGAGTTAATAAAGATTCGAGCAGAACTCAACGAAATCGAGACCAGAAGAACTGTGGAACAGATCAACAGAACCAGGAGTTGGTTCTTTGAAAGAATTAATAAGATAGATAAACCATTAGCCAGCCTTATTAAAAAGAAGAGAGAGAAGACTCAAATTAATAAAATCATGAATGAGAAAGGAGAGATCACTACCAACACCAAGGAAATACAAACGATTTTAAAAACATATTATGAACAGCTATACGCCAATAAATTAGGCAATCTAGAAGAAATGGACGCATTCCTGGAAAGCCACAAACTACCAAAACTGGAACAGGAAGAAATAGAAAACCTGAACAGGCCAATAAACAGGGAGGAAATTGAAGCAGTCATCAAAAACCTCCCAAGACACAAGAGTCCAGGGCCAGATGGCTTCCCAGGAGAATTTTATCAAACGTTTAAAGAAGAAATCATACCTATTCTCCTAAAGCTGTTTGGAAAGATAGAAAGAGATGGAGTACTTCCAAATTCGTTCTATGAAGCCAGCATCACCTTAATTCCAAAGCCAGACAAAGACCCCGCCAAAAAGGAGAATTACAGACCAATATCCCTGATGAACATGGATGCAAAAATTCTCAACAAGATACTGGCCAATAGGATCCAAAAGTACATTAAGAAAATTATTCACCATGACCAAGTAGGATTTATCCCTGGGACACAAGGCTGGTTCAACACCCGTAAAACAATCAATGTGATTCATCATATCAGCAAGAGAAAAACCAAGAACCATATGATCCTCTCATTAGATGCAGAGAAAGCATTTGACAAAATACAGCATCCATTCCTGATCAAAACTCTTCAGAGTGTAGGGATAGAGGGAACATTCCTCGACATCTTAAAAGCCATCTATGAAAAGCCCACAGCAAATATCATTCTCAATGGGGAAGCACTGGGAGCCTTTCCCCTAAGATCAGGAACAAGACAGGGATGTCCACTCTCACCACTGCTGTTCAACATAGTACTGGAAGTCCTAGCCTCAGCAATCAGACAACAAAAAGACATTAAAGGCATTCAAATTGGCAAAGAAGAAGTCAAACTCTCCCTCTTCGCCGATGACATGATACTCTACATAGAAAACCCAAAAGTCTCCACCCCAAGATTGCTAGAACTCATACAGCAATTCGGTAGCGTGGCAGGATACAAAATCAATGCCCAGAAGTCAGTGGCATTTCTATACACTAACAATGAGACTGAAGAAAGAGAAATTAAGGAGTCAATCCCATTTACAATTGCACCCAAAAGCATAAGATACCTAGGAATAAACCTCACCAAAGATGTAAAGGATCTATACCCTCAAAACTATAGAACACTTCTGAAAGAAATTGAGGAAGACACAAAGAGATGGAAAAAATATTCCATGCTCATGGATTGGCAGAATTAATATTGTGAAAATGTCAATGTTACCCAGGGCAATATACACGTTTAATGCAATCCCTATCAAAATACCATGGACTTTCTTCAGAGAGTTAGAACAAATTATTTTAAGATTTGTGTGGAATCAGAAAAGACCCCGAATAGCCAGGGGAATTTTAAAAAAGAAAACCATATCTGGGGGCATCACAATGCCAGATTTCAGGTTGTATTACAAAGCTGTGGTCATCAAGACAGTGTGGTACTGGCACAAAAACAGACACATAGATCAGTGGAACAGAATAGAGAATCCAGAAGTGGACCCTGAACTTTATGGGCAACTAATATTCGATAAAGGAGGAAAGACTATCCACTGGAAGAAAGTCTCTTCAATAAATGGTGCTGGGAAAATTGGACATCCACATGCAGAAGAATGAAACTAGACCACTCTCTTTCACCATACACAAAGATAAACTCAAAATGGATGAAAGATCTAAATGTGAGACAAGATTCCATCAAAATCCTAGAGGAGAACACAGGCAACACCCTTTTTGAACTCGGCCATAGTAACTTCTTGCAAGATACATCCACGAAGGCAAAAGAAACAAAAGCAAAAATGAACTATTGGGACTTCATCAAGATAAGCTTTTGCACAGCAAAGGATACAGTCAACAAAACTCAAAGACAACCTACAGAATGGGAGAAGATATTTGCAAATGACATATCAGATAAAGGGCTAGTTTCCAAGATCTATAAAGAACTTATTAAACTCAACACCAAAGAAAGAAACAATCCAATCATGAAATGGGCAAAAGACATGAACAGAAATCTCACAGAGGAAGACATAGACATGGCCAACATGCATAGGAGAAAATGCTCTGCATCACTTGCCATCAGGGAAATACAAATCAAAACTACAATGAGATACCACCTCACACCAGTGAGAATGGGGAAAATTAACAAGGCAGGAAACAACAAATGTTGGAGAGGATGCGGAGAAAAGGGAACCCTCTTACACTGTTGGTGGGAATGTGAACTGGTGCAGCCACTCTGGAAAACTGTGTGGAGGTTCCTCAAACAGTTAAAAATATACCTGCCCTACGACCCAGCAATTGCACTGTTGGGGATTTACCCCAAAGATACAAATGCAATGAAACGCCGGGACACCTGCACCCCGATGTTTCTAGCAGCAATGGCCACGATAGCCAAACTGTGGAAGGAGCCTCGGTGTCCAACGAAAGATGAATGGATAAAGAAGATGTGGTTTATGTATACAATGGAATATTACTCAGCTATTAGAAATGACAAATACCCACCATTTGCTTCAACGTGGATAGAACTGGAGGGTATTATGCTGAGTGAAGTAAGTCAGTCGGAGAAGGACAAACATTATATGTTCTCATTCATTTGGGGAATATAAATAATAGTGAAAGGGAAAATAAGGGAAGGGAGAAGAAATGTGTGGGAAATATCAGAAAGGGAGACAGAACGTAAAGACTGCTAACTCTGGGAAACGAAATAGGGGTGGTAGAAGGGGAGGAGGGCGGGGGGTGGGAGTGAATGGGTGACGGGCACTGGGTGTTATTCTGTATGTTAGTAAATTGAACACCAATAAAAAAATAAAAAAATAAAAAAAAATAAAAATAAAAGAAAAAAGAGTATTATTATATCAAATTATGTAAAAGAGTTACTGTCGATTAATTCACAACTGCACTCTTCAGCTAACTCTACATTTTTCCTAGGGAACGTGGCCAGAAGCAATTTTACCTTTTCCCAAATACTCTTACACAACGCCTGAAGGATTCTCAATACAGTATTTTTCTAAGAGTTTATTCCTTTCAACCATCTGTAATGACTGGTTCCTTTATATTTCTAAAAGGCAAAATATCCTATCAAAAACTTTCTCCTAGTTTCATAAGGGCAGAAGGTTTCCAAAATTGATGTTAATACAATATGTAAGGTAATTTTCAGTTAAATATTAAGAGCTAACTTTATCAAAACTAAAATAACACTGTCCTCTGAAAGTTTGGCTTCAGCACTTTTTTGATGTCTGGGTCTCTGCTGTGTGCTTCCTTATTATAATTCATTCTCTGTTGAAAGACTCTGAAGAGAAGAATGCTAGAGCAAAACCCGAGTTTAATCATAGGATCTGTGACTTCTAGAACTTAAATATGTCACAGTTTAAGAAACAATATCACCAATTTATATATTTTTCATTAGCAGTTTACCTCAAGATTGCCTACTTCAAAGCCATTTGCAAATCAACATGAAGTATACTAATAAGGAAAAAATAATCTTGCACAGTTCATTAAGGCTTTCTCTATTTTGTTAAAAAAATATGTAACATTCACCATTTCACAAGAGATGTGTAATTTGGGCAAAAAACCTGAAAAATCACAGCATTTATCTGTAGAATATTCATCCTCTACAAAATATATGGCTTTGTAATAAATTGTATGCTAATATGAACATGCAAGCTGTCTGAGATCATTAGAATTCAATGTAGATATTAAAAATGTATAAACGGAGGTTGGGGGTTTAAAGGCCAGGTTCTACAAAGCAAAGACTCTATTTAACTCCTTTCTTTTGAGGGTATTTCTATCAGTAATAGACCTGATATATATAGTGCTTTCAATAAGGTCAGAGAAATCAAGTTCATAATTTATACAAAAAAAATTAGACATCAGTTATTTCTGCCTTAAAGAGAAAATGGTGTGTTGCCCACACATCACAAAGAGAAAAAAAGACAAAACTATATTTATTGACAAAACTATATTTATTAAAGATCTACTCCATATAAAGCTGTCTTAGGTACTCTAATCGGCATGACAACATATTGCACACTCTCAGTTCATGCCCTCCTGGGGACAGAGGACCATCATCTCAGGTAGATTCTCAGAACTCAAAATCTGCAAAATATTCTCTCTCTCTCCTCTCTTTTGCTCTTGTTGTTTAAGAAAGTCATCACCTTTATTTTTAGGTTCTAATATCACAAGCTACATAGTAGAAATAAGCATAGAGGAAGACAACGTCAATAACGAAAGTATTTTGCAGCTTAAGCATCAAGAGCTCAAAATGATCAAGAATTGAGGCCCAAAGATTTATCCAGTCTCCCTACTTCTACGTTAGCAAGACTAATGGTTTTCACAGCCAATTTTTGATCCAACTACTATGTGAGTTAGATGTAGCAGGTGTGGGGTCAGGGAGCCCCAGACAAGATCAAGATCATGATCACAGACTCACTTTTTTCAGGAATAAAAACTTCTCAACTTACAGCTTGCCACTGATTAATTTTAAATGTGTGGATATGGTTTTGGCAATTTTATATAATTTAACACTTATTTGGGGGGGGAGTGAAGAAGATTCACCTACTTCACACTGTCATAATCAAAGGCCCGTCCACTTTTCCATCTTCATTTTTCCTTGCCAGTAAATAATCAAAATCTGTAAGAAACTTCTTTTTTCAAGATTAGGAATTCAAGTTACCATTTAGCTTTGACAAAACACCCTTACTTTATCAAGACAGTACTTCATAAACCAATCAACATGATAAACTATTGATTTCATGGCAGTGAAAACGAATAATTAGTGGCTTATTTACAAACTAAGATTATTCATGCAATTTATTTCTGATATTTATGCATATTTGATTAATATTAATATGATTAATATGAACCCATATGGCCAAAGCGAAAAATTGCCCTGAATTATCTATATCTGTTTAAAAACTTGTGTGCACAGTGAAGGAAAGAAAGAGTCAACAAGACAACACAGGGAATGAGAGGATATCTGTAAATGATATATCCAATAAGAAGTTAATTCACAAAACATATAAAGAATTTATATAACTAAACTCCAAAAAAAAAAAAAATCCAATTAAAAATGGGCAAAGGATCTGAATAGACACTTTTCTAGAAAAAGACATACAGGTAAGTCAACAAACACATACAGATGTTCAACATCACTAATCATTAGGGAAACAAATCAAACCCACAATGAGGCATCACTTTTGCCAGTCAGAATGGCTACTAAAAAAAGACAGGAAATAAGACATATTGGCAAGGATGTGGAGAAAAAGAAATCCTCATACACTGTTGGTGGGAACATAAACTGGTGCAGCTGATACAGACAAATTATGGAGGTTCCTCAAGAAAATTAAACATAGAGGGCAGCCTTGGTGGCTCAACAGTTTAGCACCGCCTTCAGTCCAGGGTGTGATCCTGGAGACCCCGGATCGATTCCCATGTCAGGCTCCCTGCATAGAGGCTGCTTCTCCCTCCCCCCGCCTCCTCCCCCCGCCGTGTTTCTCATATATAAATAAAATCTTTAAAACAAAATTAAAAATAGAAATGTCATATGATCCAGGAATTCCACTACTGGGTATCTACCCAAAGATGATGAAAACAGTAATTTGAAAAGATATATGAGTATCTATGCTTATTACAGATTTGCAAAAACCAAAATATAAAAGCAACCTAAATGTCCATGAATAGATAGATGAATGGATAAAGAAGGTGTGGTATGTACATTCACGTATGTACACACGCACACACACACGCACATACACACAGCGCCATAAACAAAAGAATGAGATCTTTCCATTCATGACAATATGGATAAAACTAGAGGGTAATATGTGAAGCAAATCGAATACCATATGATTTCACTTATATGTGGAATCTAAAAAATGAACAAAGCAAAGCAGAAACAGACCTAGAAAATACAGAGAACTGGTGGTTTCCAAAGTGGTGGGGAAAAGAGGGGGAATGGAGCCTATGCTCTCAGGGATGCAATGCCTAAGTCATGGAGATGAAAGGTACAGCATAGGGAATATAGTCAATGGTCTTTTAATAGGATAGTACAGGATAGTAGCTACACCTGTGGTGAGCATAGTAAGTTAAAGGCACTATATTATATACCTCACACTAATATGACTCTAGGTCAACTACACTTCAATAAGGATAACAAGTTACTTCCCTATGCCTCAGTTTTCTTATGGTAAAATGGGGTATCACTACTATCTATCACAAAAAAATTGAGGTGAAGATCAAATGAGTAATATTCCCAACAGAACAATGCCTAGCACAGTGACTTGTGCTATCTACATGTCCCTTGGTAATGTGCTGGTGATGATAATTCACAGCACAATTATATGGCAATGTGCAAACAGAAGCTGCATAGTCGTTTCCTTGAGTAAAGCAAGCACTTACATGCAATGAGTAGAAATAGCTCCATACTGACTGGAAAGAAAGTCATAGACTAATTTCTCATTTCTATCCTTTTTGTGATCTGAGTTTGAATTCTGTGTGATTCCTATTCCATATTGTACTTGTCTTAGTTATTTCAGTAGATGTGGTAAAGTTCTCAAAACTACTAGTTTTAACTCACTTTAACAAAAAGTTGTTTACACATCAAAAAAAGGTTTCTATTACAATACTGCCATTTATACTTTTATTGTCTCTCAAAATGTTTCATCCTAAATTTTAGTTGAAACTGAATTTCAACTTTATTCAACTTTAAAAATTACAAAAAATGTATTTGTATTGAATGATGGCTTAAATATATAGAAACAATTTTGTGAACAACTTTAATAATTGGTAAGTGTACATAATTTATTTTTCTCCTTGAATTAATTCCCTATTATTTACTCAAGATAATTTTATCCTAATCATATAAATACATTGTATATAGACATATCTATATCCCCTATGCTAATTTTGAGTAGATAATATCTCTAACAAACTTTTGGACTTTTGGACTGCTCATTTCACAGTTTGTCTAACCACCTACAAATACTACTGATGTCTCAAGTGAAAAAAAATTATAGAAATTTATCAAAAATAAAATTAAAACAATGAAATCTTAAATTTATATTTAATTCATTTAAATTTTAATATTTGTTTTGTTTGGTATATTTCTGCAAAGAGTACAGGGCCCCACTGTAAACATTACCGCTAAAATCAGACACATTTTAAGCTCCAATTCTAATTTCTATGTTCATAGATCTAAGCATTAAAGAAATCTTGTTTATTGAAAATAGGATATAAAAGGCTTTCTTTCAAGTAAAGTATACAATATTTTCAATTCCTACTGAATTAAAGGTCGGAGATCTCATGGCAATTCATCATTTTTTTCCATTTTGGTCTATCTACTAAGATAGCCGTTGGGTGTTTGTAAAAATTTTGTAAAAATAAAAAAATGGGGATACCTGGATGGCTCAGGGGTTGAGCATCTGCCTTTGACTCAGTCCCACATTGGACTCCCCACAGGGAGCCTGCTTCTCCCTCTGCCTGTGTCTCTGACTCTGTGTCTTTCATGAATAAAATATTTTAAAAAAGAAAAAAATTAAGACTGACCTGTGAAAATATTTGGTGCCCAGTCATCAAACTCTCTCAATATCAAGAACATACCCATTGTCCTTTCCTTGGTGTTGTTAGGGTAAAGCACCATGGGGGAGACTGAGAATATGCTAGAAGTATGGCTGGGAGAAGAGCAATTACAAAATCAGAGTTGGAAATGAGTACCAATATGATGACTAAGAGACTCTGTTTCATGAATATCTGCAGAGAGAATGAATATACATGGATTTTTAGGCTCTTGAAATGAATACTCAAATACACCAATCCCCAAGTAACTGTGTCATATACACAATGGTAAGTAGAACTCAGTTTTAAAGTCACTGGATCTACATCAAGCTCTGTGTGTACAAAACTAGCCTATGGTAAATCAATTAAACATGTTTAACCTGAAGACACATGTGAAATGTGGATGTGAATACACCACCCAATATGTTGTCTATTTAAAATCTGCTGGTTTAATTCATTAGCATAAAGTAAACATTTTCACATAACAAACAAATGACTTGCAAACTGCAATACCCAATTTCAATTCATAATCAACTAAGATGAGCCATGAGATGCCTGAGATTCCTCTTCCTCTCAAATTCTGAAGAATATGTTATTGTAACATGCGCACACACACACACACACACAGCATAGACTAAACTGAACAATATTTAGAACAAGGATCCTTTCCTTATATATGTTACAAAATATAAAACAAGCAGAAATCACTAGGTTATTTGTTCCAGGAAATACTCACTCCTAGGAAAAATAATGAGCTATTAAAATAGCTAACTTGTCAAGATTAGCAAGTTGCTTACCAGTACTTACTTCAAAAATTTTGGTTAAATGAGAGAAGTCAGAGAAAGACAAATACCGTATACCATTCACTTATCTGCAGAACCTAAAAACACCAATCTCATTAAAAGAGAGTAAAATGGTGGTTACTATCCAGGAAGTGAGAAGATAAGAGAGTAGGTGTTTAAGGGGACAAACTTGCAACTAGTACATAAATGAGACTTGGAAATCTAATGCAGAGCTTATAATACATTATTATCTGTATTCACTAATCATCAAACTTACTAAGAGACTAGGTCTTAATTATTCCCACCACAAAAAGTAATGACAATTACTTGAGGTGATAGAGATGTTAATATCAATACAATGACAATCATATTACAATATATAAGTGTATCAAGTCAACATGTCGTACATGTTACATTTACACAATGTTGTAGGTCAGATACAGTTCAATTAAAAGTAAAACTTTGAAAAGCTTCAGTTCAATGTGTACACTCACCAAGCACATTGATGGAAAGGACCCAATCAAAAGCTGTTAACGTTAGTAAAACATTAACCTGTTAGACCTTTAGATACGCATCTCTCAATCAAAGAGACATAAGTCATCCTTGAATTACTGAAAACAGCTATCTAGATTGAAGACCCAATGCATAGAATTAATCTTGATGGAGGAAATAGCTTCTAAGCAAGACCTTAGGATCAAGACAATGAATGCATAAGGCTGACATCTTCCATCTAAGACCCAAAAAATAAGATCAGAGAATTGGAAATGTGGCTTGTCATATTTTAATCAAAGTTTTTTGTTGTTGCTTTGTTTTTATCTACCCAACTATTTTCATCTTTTTGGTCAAATACTCTGCAATGTCTTAAACACTTGAAACTAACTATGAAATTACCAATTTATTTGGTTTCATTTGGGCATTTTTGCTTAACATAGTGGTAGGCTTAAAATTGTGATCAAATCCTTCCCTTAATACTCATGTTGTAGGAATGAAATGCATGATCTCAGGAATCTTAATTACTGCCCAGCAGCCACTATACCATCATATGATCTACTAATATTCCATTTCTAGAGGAAAAAGGAAATCTGATACTTGCAAACATTGAAGCAACCATATCTACACTCTATATGCAACCATGATATGTTGAGCAGCAATGAATATCTGGATTGATAGTATACTTTAACAATTATAGTCTATTTTCCAGCTTATGTTGAAGAATGCATAAGGAGAAAACTAAAAACAGAAAATAATAAAGGTGCCTACTCTTTTGTTAAATTTTACTGGACTCTTATGAACCCTTCATCTCTAAATAAAACAGCATTGAATATGTGCAGAGGTTATTTATCCATTTACTCCAGGAAATACTTGCTCCTGGAAAATGACACTATTAGTGAAATAAAATGGCTCACTTGGCCACATTAACACTTTGTTTTCTGCTTGCTTTAAAACCTTGCCTCACTGTGCCCATCAATTTAAAACTATTCTATGTTAAATATTGCCCAATCCCACCCTTCCCCTGCCTTAAAACAACTGACTTAAAAATTACTCATTCAGGGATCCCTGGGTGGCGCAGCGGTTTGGCGCCTGCCTTTGGCCCAGGGCGTGATCCTGGAGACCCGGGATCGAATCCCACATCGGGCTCCCGGTGCATGGAGCCTGCTTCTCCCTCTGCCTGTGTCTCTGCCTCTCTCTCTCTCACTGTGTGCCTATCATAAATACATAAAAAAAAAAAAAAAAATTACTCATTCAGATCCTAAAATTGTATTCATTTTCTCATTTTATTTATAGTGCCTCTTAGCACTGTATCTTAAGCATCTAATACTACGGGCAACTATTTATTCAATAAATGCACAAATATTAAAAACCTTTAATATATATTTATTAAATTCTGATTGTGTATACGTGCAAATATATATATTTATACACACACAGAGAAATATATGTACACGTGTTTCTGATACATTATAAGGGTTATTTACATAATACAAAAATTGTATTTTTACATGTGTTTGTGGATACACATGCTTGAGACATTATTTGTGACACAGTATATTTTCCAGTTTGTATCTTAGATTTTTATTTGTACATGTTACACACTAAAGAATATTCAAAGTGGAGGAAAAAAAAAACTAGGCATCCTTCATAATCTTACAAAACATTATTTTAACACCAAACCTATATAATAGACAACTTATGCATAAAATGAAGTGGTGGCAAAGTCCTAAGTAGTGTTTCACCCAAAGCCTGAGTTTGTGATATTAGCCACTGATAGTGAAAATGCCATGACTTGTCTGATTCCCCAAAATAAAGCCAAAACCTAAGAGTATGTATAATTATCTTTCAAATATAAACATGATTTCTTTTCCTTATTTACCACATACTCAGAGCTGTGAACCATTATTCCCTTTCCTACCTTTCATGATGCTCTATGCTATGAGACTGCTACAAGCCAATGACTCACATTTGAATGCTCAGATTTAAGCCAGAATTTGGTTTATTGTTCTGCACCTGTGAGTTTCAAGCCAGTTAACTTTTTGCCCTGAAGAAATAAAATATTCAATTTAATATGTTTGTGGAAAAATCCATTGAAGCCACAAGAAATTCCTATGAGAGTTCTAAATATTCCTAGAGCATATTTCATAGTCCCCAAGCTATGAACACGTATTAAGATATAGCAGCTTGGTAGAGGCAAGATGCAACCCTTATTCACATCTGTCAACTAATGGAAGACTAAAATGCTATAGCTGCCAGGGTAAATATTAATCACTCAAAAAAGGAAAATTGTATTAATCTCTTGTGCATGCTATGTTTATATATGAGTGCTATTTATGCACCGTATGCTATGCTTTTGCTAAAATAACCTGCCCTTGATAAGCCATAGGGAAGTTTTGTGATTGGAAACAAATCATGCATTTATGTGAGTTAAAGTATTGCCAGCTTTATTATTAAATACAGATGATCACAAATGTAACTAAAAATCAAAACTGGGGTTTTCCTTAATAGGGTGACAGGTATAAATAACTTAGGTTTATCAAATAACTAACCTTTATTTTTCACAGCAAATGAAGCCGATTACTTGGTATTATAGTAAATTTCTTTCTTTAGAAAAGCATATAATTGGGGAGTAGAGATGGATTATTTTTAATTTCAGTTTGAAATCTGTATTCAGAGTATGTTTAAAAAATCTTTCCCAACAAAAGTAAATAGTATCTGATGTCTTATAAATAGTACTACCACTGCTCCTTGATGTGACATGGTTGGCAGCTATTCCTCAAAGCACAACAGGAAGAGTAAGATGGTCTACAAGTGGAGTCCTCTACAAATCTTCTAGAGAGAAGATCCTCTGGCTTAATGCTATTTCATTCCAGGAGCACCTGGTTCTGCTCCTTCAGACCCATACACAATTGGTCTCAAAAAGCCATTAAACTCTAGAAAAACAATATTAGGAGTGATTTTGAAATCTGGCCCTCAGCGTTTAGAACCAATGTCAAGCCAATGTTGACTATTTATTTCTATGGGTACCAAGTACCAGAACTTTTTTTTTTTTTTCCTTCTCAACACTAAGATACATTAGAGTGGGGGAAGGAATTGAGTCCCAGTTAATTATAAAAGAATGATCACATGATTGTCAACTAATTTTTCTAAAGCCTCACTAAGAAACAGAAGAGAATAAAAGCAATGATGAGACAGTGTAAAGAGTCAGAAGTGGAGAAGAAATTGTAATAAAGATCTGAGGTAGAATAGTAAAGAGGAGTTAAGGTGGACAGAAATACTTACATAGAAGTTCTACTGAAATGGAAGCAAATAGAACTTATAATGACAGCATTTTCCATGAGAATGCTAGAGAATAATGGTGAAATTGGGGCTGAAAATGAGAGGATAAATCTGAAGTCCCACATATAGATTTTTAATAACCTCCAATATCTTACTTTCCCAACAGGCACAAAGGGAACCTAGGAGTCCAATTCCAAATTAAAAAAAAAAATTTATTCTTTAAAGGATTTGAAAGATATTAGAGAAAAAAAATGCTTCAAACATACTAAGATGCTTTAGGGTAATCAGATATAAATCCAGCTCTTAATCTGAAGTATAATAAGGGATTCATGGGGCCCATATTAACAGTTCCCAACAGAACCAACAGTTCTGTGCTTCAGTCTTTTTCTTAAAATATTTTGTTTGTTCATGAGACACACACAGAGAGAGGTAAAGACATAGGCAGAGGGAGAAACAGGTTCCCTGTGGGGACCCCAATGTGGGACTCAATCCCAGGACCCCAGGACCACAACCTGAGCCAAAGACATATGCTCAACCGCTGAGCCACCCAGGTGCCCCTGTGCTTCAATTTTAAATATAAAGAAATAAGTAAGGATGAGTCCTCACTAAAAAATGATAACCATAAACAATAAAAATGAAAATATAGATGTCCTTAACAACTATGCAATGTTCTCAATTAAATTCCTCAGCAGCATGTACCATTACACATTGCATCTCAGCCAGAAAACAAGATCCATGGAAAAAAAAAAAAAAAGAATTGGAGAATACCGCTTAGCAAGAAAAATAAGAAAAATGTAATAAATTGAGAAAAACATTTGGAAGATGCTATCAATTTCACAGAGTTGAACAAAAGGTCAAAGATAGAAAATGTGAAAAACAAGGAAGTTGAGATTTAATAAAAGTTCCAAGGGGAAAAAAAAGGGAACATAGAAGAGATGGGTATAAAAAAATAGAAGTCTACAGATTTAAAAAAAAAAAAAAATCTTATCAAAGTCCAAACTCGTGGGGGAAAAAAAAAAAAAAAATCAGGCCAATTCAAAAAAGTGACCAAAGAGGTCTTAATGTTCCCCTCAGCTTAACTAAACTTTAGATACATTTCTTGCTGGCTACTGGTCCTAGACCTCTGTTTTCTTAGAGCATTTACTTTAGAAAACTTGTAATTATAAATTATTTCTTCCCTTCTTTGAAGGACCATCTTCTCCTAGGTTTTTGCCAATTTTACAACCTAGGAATGTCTTTCTCAAAGCCCTAGAAGGCATCCCTTTCAAAGGTAACCATAGGAGACAGCATCCTTATCTCCTTGGAGTGTTAAGGTGAGTGTAGAAGCCCAACTTCAGTAAACACTAATTGGCAAACACAGAAGGTATAATCACATTGATCAACCATCCCCCACATTGTCCTTCAGTACTTTTCCACTAGCTCATCCCAGGACTTAAAAATTCTACCAACTTTTCTTTCAGGAGAGTTTAATCTCTCAATTTGCAATAGTTCTTGATACAGTTTTTGTGTACCTGTTTAATTTGGCTGCTGTAATTTTCCTTTGACAATTGTATCAATAACTTTCAGAATATCAGAAATAAAGAGAAGCTCTAAACTAACTCCAGAGAAAGGGAAGGATTATCAGTATTCTATACTTCCATATAACATTACTGCATATTAGAATAAAAAGGAACAAATCTTCCAAATTGTGAGAAAAGAATCTAATCTAATCCTCCATGTTTACCCAAACAAGAAGTCAAGAAAAGGAATATAAATAGTTTTACAACCAAAGAAATGCAGTCTCCCTTAAACCTTCATTTAGAAACAGAATTGGGTTTGAGATTGGTGGGCTCTGCCTTGCATCAATTAAAATAGATTTGACTTTACAAAAAATGTATCTTTAAAATAGAGTTTTGAAAAAGATAGGAATTTATTTCCCTCTTGTATACCAGGGCTCCTTTATCATCAAAGACCCAAAACTCTTTAAACTGTTTCTTTCTCTATGGTTTTGATACAGGATACCTTCTATAGCTCCAGTCATTACATGCTTAGTCCAGATAACTGGATGAACATGAAAAGCAACAAATCTTCTCTTCTTAGGAGCTATCCCTAACACTGATTCTAATCCATTGGCTAATATTTAGTCACATGGCCACAGCATGATACAATTGAGGCTTTAAAAATGTTGGCTTTCTAATGGGTGGCACCATGCTAAATTTAGAATTGATGTTAGAGAGCAACAGTAAAATAGACCTAAAGAGGCAACAGTTTTTCATGAGATGGCACTCAAAATGTTGAGTATTCATAGTATAAAAAAAGTAATTTCAGAACCTATTTTAGTACCCTCCTCTTTAAACCAGACAGATAAAATGGACAAACTAGATAATACACTACAGATATGAGTTATACAAATCCAAAGGATTGTTTTACTTGGCATATAAAGATATAGATAAGACAACTGCTGCAACCTTAAGTGGAAAAATGCAAATTAGTTCTAAGCACATGGGAAACAAAAAATGACTATATATTTGACCACAAAGAAGTCTCATCAAGTCCTAAATAAGGACTTCTATTTAAATCCCATCCCCCAAAATCAATAAGACCCAGGACTGCATTCTTTTACCATTATGACACTAAATTAGTATTGATTTTTAAAAAGTCAAAGCCCAACACCCTTTCATGGTTAAAACTCAGAAAACTAGAATAGATGGAAACTCAACTTGATAAAGAGTACCTTAAAAAAAAAAAAAAAACCTATAGCTAGCGTTACACCCAATGATGAGAAATTGAAAATCTTTACTGCAAAGATAAGGTACATGACAAAGACATTTCCTTTTACTATTCCTTTTCAACATCATACTGGAAGTTCTATATAATTCATTAAGAAAAGGTATACCACCAGGGTGTACATAGAGGTCTACAAAGAAATAAAACACAGATGATATGACTGTCTATGAAGAAAATCCAAAGTGAAAAAAAAATCTCTTGGAATAAGCGGTTATAGCAAGATTGTACAGAGAGGTCTATAAAGAAATAAAAACACAGATGATATGACTGTCTATGAAGAAAATCCAAAGTGAGAAAAAAAAAAACTCTTGGAATAAGCAGTAGCAAGGTTACAAAATATAAGGTTAATATACAACTGTCAACGGCTTTCCTATATACCAGCAATAAATAAAACTGGAAATTAAAAGCACAATATAGTTTATATTAGCACCTCCCAAAATGAAATGCCTGGGCATTAGTCTGACAAAATACATACAAAAATCTTTATTATCTTTCATCATTGACATGTCATTTTATCATGTCAATGTGTCACTTCTTCCTAACTTTATCTATAGGTTCAAAGAAAACCCAATCAAAACCCCAGTAGTTATTCTGTGACTTTCAACAAATTGATTCTCAAGTTTATTCGTAAAAGCAAAAAGATCCAGAATAGCCAATACAGCATTAATGGAGATGAACAAAGTTGGAAGACTGACATTACCTAGTTTTAAGACTTACTATAAAGATGTAGTAATCAAAGTATGGTACGGCTGAAGGAATAGACGAATATATCAAAGCAATAGAATGGAGAGCACACAAGAGCAAAGGCAATATAATGAAGCAAACAGTCTTTTCATTAAGCACTGCTGGAACAACTGGACATCCACAAATAAAAAAAAACAACATGACACACCAACAACAAAAAACACTTTAAACACAAACCTTCTACTCTTCACACACACAAAAAAACACAAACAAAAAACAAAAACCCTTGATATGGATCACAACCCTGAATGTGAAATACAAAACTACATAACTTTTAGAACATAGGAGAAAACCTAAGTAACCCTGGGTATGGTAATGACTTTCTAGATACAGTATCAAAGCCATGATCCATGAAAGAAATAACAGATAAACTGGACTTCATTAAAAACTCTGTGAAGGACATTTTGAAGAGAAAGAAGACCAGTCACACGCTGGGAGAACATACTTGCAAAATACACTTCTAATGAAGGACTGTTATCTAAAATACACAAATCCAACAAGAAAACCACCAACCTAATTACAAAAAGGGAAGGGGAGGCAAAGATCTGAATAGACACCTAAAGAAGATATTCAGAGGATCAATAAATATATTGATGATTGAAAAGATGCTCCACACCTTATTTCATTAGGGAAGTGCAAATTAAAACCATGAGCTACCACTACACACCTATTCTAGGAATCAAAATCCGGAATGCTGACAAAACCCATGCTGGCAAGGATGTGGACCAATAGAAATTCTCATTCACTGTGGGCAGGAATGTCAAATACAACAGCCACTTCAGAATCTTAAATGCATATTACTAAGTGAAAGCAGCCAATCTGAAAAGGCTACACATTGTTTGATTCTAATCATACGCCATTTTGAAAAGGAAAAATTCTGAAGAGTAATAACACCAGTGGTTCCAGAGGTTGGTGGGGAGGGGAACAGAATGAATGGGAAGAGTATGGAAAATTTGGGGTCGGTCAAAACAGGGTATTTTGATGGTGGATGCAGGAAATACATTTGTCCCAACACATAAAATATACAAAAAGAGTGAACCATCAGGTAAGCTATGGACTTTGGATAATTATGATGTGTCAGTGTAGGATCATCAATCTTAAATGCATGACTTTGGTGGGGATGTTGATAATGGGGAGGCTTTTCATATGTCTGGGTAGGCGGTTTATGGGAAGTCTCTGCACCTCTCCCTCAGTTTTTCTGTGAATCTAAATCTGCTCTAAAACATAATCAAGTCTTTTAAAAAAAAAAAAAAAAAAAGAGTCAATGCAGATCTAAAATTAAAAATCACCACATTGGGCAGCCCGGGTGGCTCAGTGGTTTAGCGCCACCTTCAGCCCAGGTTGTGATTCTGGAGACACAGGATAGAGTCCCGCGTTGGGCTCCCTGCATGGAGCCTGCTTCTCCCTCTGCCTGTGTCTCTGCCTCTCTCTCTCACTCTGTGTCTCTCATGAATAAATAAATAAAATCTTTTTTAAAAAATCACCACGTTAAAATTAAAAAAATTTCAATACATGCAAAAAATTCAGTGTCCCCAGGACTATTGCCCAGATCAGGCATTTTTGAAACTCTGTACTGCCATGGACCAGCTGTCAGAAAGTCGCAAAAATGTGTATTTAGATATTATTGAGCTCTAAAGAAAGTAGGGGATAACTGAAAGGAATAGAAAAGTGAAATGAAATACAAATATGTAAACTTGAAATTCTAAGCTGCTCTTCCTTAATGGAAATACCAATGCTGGAAACTGAGGAACAGGGAGAGAAAAAGAGAAACAAGTTATTATTCCAACAAAAGGGGGTCGAAAAGCAGAAGCACACAATACCAAGCATAAGGTTAGGAAGTTCAATAAAAACACTTAACAAAAACCTGACTAGGGAGAGATTTGTGTCCATGTGAGGAGACCTACAAATGAATCTGCCTCGGGCCTGTGCTGTAGACAACAGTACTGGCACTGCCAATGGTGACAATGACATCATACCACCATTAACAAAACAATAATTGTGATATCTCCGAATCATTTGTAACTCCAGACCTGGTACCACTCAGTTCTGTGACTTAAATTTAAAGAACACTTTTGTGCAGGGAGAAAAATCTCCAGGTGAAGAAATTAATATGGGTTTATTTCAGCTTGGTAATATCAGCTGACAAACATTACAGAAAATACCAATCTTCTCTGGGTATAATCATCCTTAATTAAGGTATTCTAAGATCCCACAGATGAAATTCATCCAAGCATGAACTTCTATAAAGGAATTATCAAAAAACTGATGAAACAAAACATGAGCAGCAAGTGTTGGCTTAAGTACACCAAAAACAAGATCATATTTAGACTCCTCAAAACTTCAGACTAAAGAATTATCAGTTGGAATAAAGCAATACTCTGAAGGAAATATTGGAAGGCATAACTGATGAAAGTTAAAAATAAGAGATAAAACGTGGATAGGAATATACAAAATAGAAAATAAAGATAAAATTCAGTGAAACACAGAAGACACTATGTTTCAGTATTTGAATGAATGGGATGCCCATTACATATCCCATTCAACGATGTACTGACAGTCCAGGTAAAGACAAGAAGTCAACGAAAAGTATATAAATCTCAAAGAGTTGACAATGCTAACTCTCCAGACACACAACTTTCTACATTGAAACCCTCTTATCATATATTTGGTTGATAAATAGGTTCCATTTACAGGAGTAGTGACACAGAGCAGCGTCAAAATAATATAAAAGCAGGACAGAGAGACGGGAGAGCTCAGCAGTCCAAAACCAAAGGCTAACTGCCCTTCCCAAATTGCAATGGTACAGACTCCCCTGGCCCTCTTGTGAACGTATTATTTTCCCAAATGCTTCATTACCCTGTCCCCTCACGCACTCTTACACAAACCATGCAACCCATTAACAAATCTTCACACCATATCTGGAATGTGGCTCATTCCCAGCTCCCTTAGTGACTACAATGGTTTCCTCACTCTAGTACCTCACGGCTACTTCTTTTCCCCTCCTTTATCTGTTTTCATCAGTGCACTGAGAGAGTTCCTCCAGAAGGGCAAGCTATAGAACTATTTTACGATGAACCCTGGCCCCCAACCTTCCAGTGTCCTGTGAAACCCGACATTGCAGGTGACTCTCTCAACTCCTGGTCTCCATCTTCTGCTATGATACCCCTTGTTCCCTGCTCACTTCAAGTAAAGCTGCTTCTAGGATATTCCAGACATTCTCTTGTTTGGAGACCTTTGGAGATATCTCTAAAGGGATCCTTCTGAAACTCCTTCCAGATGCCTTTTGTGCTTTATCCCCCCCATAAATTCAAGCTTACACTAAAATTCCTCCACCTCAAAGATGTTGACAGTGACCACACACTAGCCACTTGCAGCCTTCTACAACTTCCAGTCTACCTTTCTTTTTTCCTACAGAAGTCATTAATTCTAATATTTACTACTCAATTTACTACCTGCCTTGGCACAGAATGTATGTGCCAAGAGTCAGAATATCTAGTTAGAATAAATAATGAAAAAATCCTGCTTTATGTAATTTACTAGAGAAAGATTTAAGACACAGGATGCAAGAAATCAAAAGAATCTTAAGAGTATACTTTTCCCAATATTTTTATAGCTTTATTTATAATCAACTGATCATAAACAACTGAAAACAACCAGTTGGGGACTAGGTAAGTAAACTGTAGATCCTCCATACAATAGGAAATCATATCTTCATTAAGAATGGGCAGGCAGCCCTAATTATAGCGTAGATTAACCAAGAAATATTGACTGCCAAAAATTGATGTATAAATAAAGCAAAGTGTAAGCAATATGCATAGTATGCTATAATTCCATGTGTCTATAAATCATATACATAATCCATTTCTGGAAGAAACACAGATACCTTGTAACACTGGTGGTCTTTAAGATGAGCAAAATATGTGGCTAGGGGCCAGGTTACAAAAGGAGACTGTCCCTTCAGTATCACATGTCCCAAATCTGGTGCCTTATAACTGTAACTACTATATAACAACTGAATATAACTATTAGCATATAGAACAAAACCTGGGCGGAAGTCTCTCACTTTTAGGTTTATATATTAGGTGGACAAATATAAAAGAAGATTTAAAAACAAATTATCTGATTATGTTTTTTCCTGGAAAAATAGAACTTTTACTCTGTGTAGGAAAAATGGCTATCCTGAATTTCTCCAAGGTATCCTGAGCATTCCCTCTGACCACATCTCCACCCCTCCGAGGGACAGGTCATGATTTGAGCATGTTTTCTCTCCTGAACATAAACAAATGACTTTTTTTTTTTTTTACCCCTTTTTCTGTTTCAGAGAAATAAATCAGCATGTGTGCATGTTCACATGTGTGTAGACACACGCATACACACACACTTTTAACCTTAGGACTCTCTGGTTATACTTGCTTATTTTTCTCAATTGTGCTTCATGCTTCCTGGGCACATTTACAATAAAATATTCCACTAGGCTTGAACTGTGTCCTCCTTTTGCTCAATCTGGCATACAACCGTCATCATCCAAGACTCTATTGTGACGTTACCATCTTCATGCAAAGCCCTATGCAAATTGAGTTTCCACAGTCTTTGTCCTTGTGTGACACCCTGAAAATCTATCACAGAAGACCTACAGCAGAAAACAGCACAGCAGCAATGAAATAGTGCGCTTGCGTTCAGATCAAACAATGAATTTGCTCTGAATATTAAGGGCCAAGTTTACTGTGTCAATAGTATGCTCACAGTAAGCATACAAAGTTTTACTCCTATCAAAAATCACATTTTTGTTACTCATTCATCTCAACCATTTAGGCCTTATAAGCAATATTTAATTTCAGGACAGTTGTCCTCACAGGCCTAATCACAACCTCCCTTTGTTTTTTATTTTTATTTTCCCCCCTTTGTTTTTTAAATGCTGGAAAGACCCTGGAGGGTTTCCACTGGGGCCAGACTTCCTGGAGACCTTCTCTGGATTCCAGAACTCCTGCCTTAACATGGGTTTCTTCAAGGCCTCACTCTGCTTTCCAAGGGGGCAGACAGGCAACACATATATTCACTCTTCAATGTGAATGTGAGATGTCAGGCAAACTGTCAGGATACTAGAGTTCTTGTGATAGGACCCTATGCCTACTTAGTCGTATCTATAGACAGTCATTAAAAACCCTTGGTCTCTCTCTCTCTGTGAAACTAATTCAGTCAACTTAATCATTTCTAGGACTCTTTAAATTCTAAAATCCCATGGATGTCCATGTGGACATTTGTACATGATGACAATTTAGTTGGTCCTTAGTTATACAAGCCTTGTAAACCGGTACTTTCCCCTAAGTACCACAAGCAAAATGGCTTTAAACCAACAAGAGGGCAGCCTGGGTGGCTCAGCGTTTTAGTCCTGCCTTCAGCCCAGGGCATGATCCTGGAGTCCCGGGATCGAGTCCCACGTGGGGCTCCTTGCATGGAGCCTGCTTCTCCTCGGCCTGTGTCTCTGCCCCCCTCTGTGTGTGTGTCTCTCTCATGAATAAATAAAATACTTAAAAAAAATAAACCAACAAGAATCTCCTTACAATTCTGGCATCTAGAATTTCAAAATCAAGGTGGAAAGAGGGCCATGCTCTCTCTAAAGGGACAGAATCTGTTCCATGCCTTTCTCCTGGATCCTGGTGTTGCCTGTAATCCTCACTGTTCCTTGGCTTATAGATGCTTCACTGGGATCTCACCACCATCATGTGGTTTTCTTCCTATACCTGCCTCTTTCTTCTTAAAAAGACAGCAGTCCTATTGGACTAAGGGCCCATCCCACTCCAGAATTACCTAATTGTAACTGCAACCAAATAAGGTGCCATTCACAAGTATTGTGGACTCGGACTTCTGCATATTTTAGGGGGTACACAATTCAATGGAAAAAGAGCACAGGTGATGTGGTCTATTTTCCTATACACACATTTTACACCAGATGCTCAGCAGGTGATGCAGTTTACCAATCTAATATTCAGAGAAACTGAAATACAGATAATTAGAACTTAGAAACCTAAAACACCCATAGTCACGAAGAGCATCTCAAAGGACATTATCTGTCATGCCTCTGCATTTTATAAGAAAAATGTGCCTCTCAAAAATATTGCTTCTTCAGGAAAATATATTGAAATTGAAACATAAAAATAAAGAAGATCCCATATCAGATATTATTGCAGGAAATTTGAAATCTGCCTCACACATAATACCTAAGGAAACAATTGACTTTCATTAACAAAATTACAAAACCTGTAAAGTTTAGATGATAAACTTGTGAAGAATATTTTATAGTCCCTGATAAGGTAATATACTGCTACTAGAAAGAATACACTAGGGAAATTTAGATTTACATAAACACATTATTACCTAAGCAGAGTAGCATTATGATAATCCTAATTATAATACTTATTAGAATCTATTAAGTGACTATTAAGTTAATCCATTCCCTTATTTTCCATAATGAATGGAATGCCTCCTCAAGGTGTGGTCAGAGGTGTGCTGGTTAAACCAGAACACAGAAAGTTGCTAATGTTCTGCTAATGGCCTTTGTGTTTCTTCCACCGGGAGTTCTGTGAATACAAGAAAAGTCAGGCCTGGAGAAGTGGTTAAAGAGGAAAACAACTATACCTTAGGTTGGCAGAAAGTTTAAAACTCAAGTCTCAATACAATGTGCTATCTTGTTACCTGGTAAAATCAAGCAGCCTCAAAGGCCTAACCACACATGTTCCTCTCCTTTCTGCTCCTGTGGATAAGCCTCCTTGAACCAAACAATCCGACTTCTCTAATGCACTTGGCAGAGTGCCTTGTTCTGAGTAGTGGGTGACAGCTGCCTGCCAGCATGCAGAATCATTCCAACAAGCCAGTGACATGCCCTGGTGAGAACCAGGTGTTACCTCACCCACTTGATACTTAAAAGACTGCCTTCTACACAGCCCCAGGCTGTTGGTTCCATTCCCAAGTGCATGGCATCCAGTGTCCTTCTCCTCAGGCTGTGAACACACGTGACTAATTCACACTGCTGATCTCATCTGTCCAATGCCTGGTGTCCATATTCAGTGTCCACGTTACTCTAGGGCAGGAACGCCTTCCTCACCAATGGAGCAATTAAAACATACGTTTAGTTAAATGGCTGGATAAGCGAGGAATCCCTAGCATGCTGCAGCATCCTCACAAGTACTTAGCACTTGACTGGACACAATGTGCTAGATCTCCCAGGGCAGGAAAGAGTAGCAGTCACCTGTGCAAGACCATCTTCTTATATGCCATGTAATACCGCAGGATATAAACATCACTTTATCACCTAATGGACAAAAAAGAAGCTAAATGGTCTACCTGTTTGGAAATAAAGAAAATTCTAGATAAAGAAACCTAGCTGATTCAAGTCAGACCACTTAGAAGTCTTGAAGGAAAAAAGATTTGTTCAAGCCAAAGTTGTTATATTTAATTGTCCATTAACCAGTTTTTTTTTTTTTTTTTTTTTTTTTTTTTTTTTAGGAAAGTCTAATAACACTCAGCAGTATCTAGTATCTAGTCTTTTGCAGAACACATTTTAGGAACATTATTTACACTTTTGCCTCCTAGTTACACCTCTACATCCATTTCCACAAAGCAAACAGAATCCTTTATCTACAATGCTAATTTTATCATGTGATGCCCCTGCTTGATTTCATTCAGTGGCTTTCCATCCCCTAAGAAAGTATAAAGTCCTAAAAATATCACATGCACGGCTTTTGGTGACCTCTCAGGCCCCTTCTTTAGCCTCCTCTCTCATTACTGACAGTGTTATTTCTTTTTAAGCAAAGAAAGACTGATCATGTCTATAGCCTGAGGGGAAGCACCGAGTGGAGAGGAAGAAGTTAAATATATATATGGGCAGGGGAGATGAATCATAGAAGGATATTCTGGAAAAGAGTGGACGTGGGCTCAAGGATTCAACTAGGAAGGGCCATAGCTCATACTCTGATCTTGACATAATGGAGGTAAGATACAGGCTGAGAGAAATAAAAGTCCATGTAGCAGTGGGAAAAGAAGCAAGATTACCGAAGGCCGTGGTATTTTCACTGAAGTAGGAAGAAAGGTCATCTACTTACGCTGAAGGGAACAGGGATTGAGTTGGAGTTTTGAAGGAAAAGGCAAAATGGGGATAGTTATTGATATGAATAAGAGGTAGGTCTTTCCAAGGGCTCCCCAAGGGCCAGTCTGAGGCAAGGCTCTAATCTGTAGGGGCATGTGCTATAGCCAAACATAATTCAATCACCCAGGTGATTTATAACTAACTGCACTCTCTAGGAAAAAGTGATTTCCAAGGCAATTGATAAATCCTAGTTCATATCATTGAAGAAAGATGTGTATGAGTGAATTAAAGGAAAGAGAAGAGTGGGACTTGTAGATAATGGAAGTTCTAAGGCGTAGATATCTCTCTGAAGTCAAGTATCATATGGAGACCTGAAATTTTGGCAAGGTTTTGCCGAAAGACTTAATATTTACCATTTCAGAGACTGTAATATTTCTAAAGAATAAAAATTTCTAAACAGTATCTAAAAATCTTCTGTAATTATAGAAAGAGGTAAAGTAATGAGATTATGAAATCATTTCCAAATCTTCAGTAAATGGTAGGATTATCTCATTTAGAATATTCTGATAGAAAAATCTATGAATACTGGAGAATTACTGACTCACTTATCTGAAAACCTGTGATTGTGCTGCCTTCATGGATTTAAGGGCTCAAATAGTATTATAAAGATTATATTTTTTCTATTTTTAACTGTTTGAGAAATCTAAACTTTGTAATATCAAGTAATCGCACTACTAGGTATTTACGAAAAAAATACACAAACGCTAATTAAAAGGGATACCTGCACCTCTATGTTTATAGAAGCATTATTTACAATAGCCAAGATATGGAAGCAGCCCACATATCCATCAATTAATGAATGGATAAAGAAGTGATGGGGGGGGGGTGTATGTGTATATATACACGCATACCATGGAATAATAGCAATAAAAGAGAATGAAATCTTGCCATTTGCAACAACATGGATGGAGCTACAGAGTATAATGCTAAGCAAATTCAGAGAATGACAAATACCCTATGATTTCATTTGTGTGGAATTTAAAGAACAAATGAGAAGAGAGAGAGAGAGAGAGAGAGAAAAAACAAGCAACAGACTCTTAACTATAGAGAACAAACAAATGGTTACCAGAGAAGAGGAGCAAGGTGGAAAAATGGGTGAAATAGGTGATGGAGATTAAGGAGTACACTTGTGATAAGCAAGCACTAGGTAATATATGGAAATGTTGAATATTGTACACCTGGAACCAATAACTCTATATGCTAATTATACTAGAATTAAAATTTAAAAATAAAACAATTATTAAAAACAGATTTCTCTATAAATAACTGAGCTCTGCTTTGCTACTCTTTGCTTGTAGACTTTATTTTTTTTAATTAATTTTTTTTTGCTTATAGACTTTAGATCAGGTTCTATGTGATAGCAAAAAGTCTGTAGCATCTCCAACTGCATATCATATTCTATGCAAGTCTGGCAGGAAAAACATTTCAAATGAAAGCCCCAGAGTTAGCTATAATGGTACCCAACCCAGAAACAACATTGTATCCAGAGGTGTGAGGCACTAATTGGCTACAGATAGACCGCAAGCTCTACTCCTGGGAGAGGATGAGACCTCACTCAAACTTGAAGTATTGTGATTGGGGAAGGCATAGATCCACAAATAGAAATCAGAATCTGTTAAAAAAAAAAATCCTAAAATGAATTAATGATGAGAAAAAAAAATTCCTCAAGCCACAGTCACTCTATGGTTTTTCATACCCAAACCACAGGATACAAGCTCCAAGATAATGACATGGAACAATTTAATCACTAGGTTGCACTTGTATAAGAATTTACAACTTTCTAATCCTCCACACAATAATCAACTCAACCAAATTCATGTTTTCCAACTGTCGCTTTTAAAATCCCATTATGGTACTGTTTCTGTTTCAGATTACTTGCAAGCAAGAGAAACCAGCACTACATACTTAAGGCAAATAGCAATGAATTTGAAAGGAATTATTAGAAAAGAACTGATTTTTTGGAAGTCTGAAAAATCAGCCTCTAAGAAGTGGACATGGACAAAGGCAATTCTGGATGCTGGTTACCAAGAACTCACCTTTATTTTCATCATGGAAGTGAAATGCAGGATTGAATGGACTCCAATCCTTTTTCAATATATTGTGTAACTCCATTCAAAGATTCAAATTCCAGGGAAAAAGCATTTGATTGATTTAGCTTGAGTGACGTAGATCTTGGCTAGGAGAGGTGAACACATGCATTAAAAATTATATTAGAATAATCCCAAAATGAAGAAGAAGGTGTTATTTTTATATAGATGTATAGATATCTACAGATGCAGAGATAGATCAATAGGTAGATAGATATGAGGACACCAAAACAAAACACGGCAATAAGAGTCTATTGAGAATTACAAGGAAGCAGAGAGTACAGTGGTAATCATTTCATAAAATATAAGCGTATCCAATGAATATGTTGTACACTTTAAATTTATACAATCTTCACCTCAATTATAGCTCAATAAAAAAAAATAGAACTCAGAAAAATACATCCACAAGAAAAAGCGAGCATAGAGAATGACAGGATAAGCTTCCAATGGGTAAAACCACAGAAGAATGATCAAGGATGGTGGCATTTGTTGTTACTGAGAATCAACAAAGAGCCTCGAGGACAGAGAAGCCAAGGAAGCAGGTGTTTAAAAAAAAAAATGGTGATTGCCCTAAGGGGCTGCAGAGGGCAGCGGTGCCCATGTGGAGGAAGTAAGGTTTATCTAGGATAAAGGGATAGAAAGAGAACTACTGAAAGAATGAGAACAGACAAAGCCTCAAGTAATGGACCAGACTGAGGTCTGGTTTTGTGGAACTCCAGGCAAGCTCCAGTGAGAAGGAGGAAAAACTGCACGACATCGCTGAATCAAAGGTCTTGACGGTCGTGTGAGAGGGCGCTGGTACATTTAGCAGAAGTACCAGATACTGCCTCTGATTTCAAGTCTTTATGTTCTAGCATTTCATCACTGGTTAATAGACCTTTCTGCCATAACAGAAATGTTCTATAATTAATGCCCCAACATAATGCCTTTGGCCACTAGAGGCTAGTGAGTACTTGAAATGTGGTTACTGTGACAAAAGAATTGGATGTTGTATTATAATTAAGGTTAAAAATGAGGGATCCCTGGGTGGCGCAGCGGTTTGGCGCCTGCCTTTGGCCCAGGGCGCGATCCTGGAGACCCGGGATCGAATCCCACATCGGGCTCCCGGTGCATGGAGCCTGCTTCTCCCTCTGCCTGTGTCTCTGCCTCTCTCTCTCTCTCTCTCTGTGACTATCATAAATAAATAAAAATTAAAAAAAAAAAATTAAAAAAAAAAAAAATGAATAGCCGTGGGGTGGCTCAGTGTTTAAGCAGCTGCCTTTGGCCTCAGGGCGAGATCCCAGGGTCCTGGGATTGAGTCCCCATCAGGCTCACTTCAGAGATCCTGCTTCTCCTTCTGCCTAGGTCTCTGCCTGTGTGTCTCTCATGAATAAATAAGCTTTGTTTTGTTTTTTTTTGTTTTGCTTTGTTTTGTTTTAAATGAACAGCTATCTGCATGAGACTAGAGGCTACAGGAGACAACATAGTTTAGGATGACAGTATCATATGAAATAAATACTGAAACATACAAAACAGAATAAAATTAGAGCCCAAAAACCTCCAAATTTTGTAAATAGATATTTAAAGTAGGCTTTGGATTTAGACTTGAATTTTATAATATTTGAATATTTATTCATACATCAAAATTCCCACAGATGGCTTGATAAAAGAGTGGACATAAGTAATCTTATTAGGCAGTTCCATCTGAGAATGCAGCCTGAGCTAGCTAGGCGCGGTAGAGGGGCATTCACAGGAGAGAAGCTAAGGTCCAAAGAAGAAAATCACAGTAATTGGGGGCGTTCTCAAAGCTGAAGCTGACAACGGGTGGTGCACATCCAAACAGGAAGCTATTCAAGGGAAACCACAGAAGTTCCTCCATCAACTCATAACTAGTTACCATAGGTTTTTTTGTTTTATGTTTCCCACCCCCACCCCCACCTCCCAGTGCCTTGTGAAAACTACTTTAATATGGAAGTAACTGGGCAGCCCGGGTGGCTCAGTGGTTTAGCCCAGGGCCTGGATCCTGGAGACCTGGGATCGAGTCCCACGTCGGGCTCCCTTCATGGAGCCTGCTTCTCCCTCTGCCTGTCTCTCTCTCTCTCTCTCTCTCTCTCTCTCCTTCTCTCCCTTTCTGTGTCTCTCATGAATAAATAAATAAAATATTTTTTAAAAATATGGAAGTAACTGAGGATCCCCAGTATTCTTTTTATTCCCTCTGCCTGTCAGATAATATTCCTACTGATTTCATTAATAAGTGGTACAATCACACAAATTTGAAAATGCCCACCTACCGGTTTAATTCAGATAAAACTGTTTCGTAGGTGACTTGAAAAAAAAAACAAAAAACAAAAACAGTATGACAGGTCACCAGATGAAGAACTGAACATACCACAGACAGCTGTAAAGCAATGTAACACAGTTTATTTCACTTCTCTGAACCAATTGAAAGTAGGATACAGTCACTGGTCTTTTCAGACATGCTCCTACACACCAGTCTTTTTTGCTAAACAATGCATATGTATAAACTCAAGAAATCATCAATGCAACAGTAGGAGGGAGGCTCTATTATTATGCCCACTTTAGAAGAGCAGTAGCTAGAGCACTGAGCAGTCAAGCAACATCCCAAGGTCAAGGACTTGGTGTTGGAGGAGGACTTCGACGGAAAAGTCTAGTTCTAGAACCTTTGCTTTTCAACTTCACACCACACTTCCCTCAGCCTACACAGGCACACAACCACCAGAAGAGCATATGAAAGGATTCTGGAGAATGAAGAGACACGTGCTGTCAATCTGTTTACATATATTCGTCTCTAGTATGTCCCTTCTCTGCTCTATACCTCTTTTCTCTCTTCCTAACTGGTGCTTTGTAGGAACCACCAGGATAGACTGGGGAAAACATTACAGATTGCAAGTAATCCATAAATTTAATACACATCTGTAGAGAAAGAAGCGTTTTTATAAAGTGTTTTTGCTACCTATCACATTCTGGGGTAAATTCAAGAGATAATTTCTAAAGATATTTTACATAAAATATCCTAACAAAACGGGAGAATGCAAAAGCAGCCATGGCAAAGCCACCACAGCCTGTATTTAACAATACAATTTAAAACAAGGCAGTTATCCTTAAAGAAATGCCAGGCACTGACAAAAAAAAAAAAAAAAAAAAAAAAAAAAATTCCTATGACTCATCCTCTTTGTCAGTTACAATGTTTAAGAAATTTGCAACAAGAACATGTTTACATTTAATTTAGTGGGGTTTTATAGAATAAGAAGTAAACAACTTAGTGAAGTTTCATTTTCCTGGCAGGCTCAACACTGGTCAGTTTTATGATAATGATGCTGGATTACTTTGTGGAATGAGGTGAATAAAGACACCACTTTAAATAGCGTGCACAAACTTTTAGTTGCAGTGTAACCAAATCCTTCATCTTGAAGATTATGTCCTTGGTCTTGTTTCCACTATGCATGGTAATGAACCTTAATGTGTGTTCCTAGGTATACACAGGCCATTTCCTTTGACTGTCACAATTGCCATTTGAAGAGACATGCTGTTCATTAATTTGGTATCACATCCAATTATACTAAAGGTATTGTGATATTAACATAAAGGCAACCAAGACCTCCCACATGCCTTTGCTTCTATGGGTCAGCTGTCTTCACAATATTTCTGTTCATTAAATATTCCCATGGTTCTCTCTCTCTCTTCATTGCCATTGTTGTTACATGTTTATTTCTCATTTTTCTCTTTTCTATCCTAGATTTAAATTCTCTAAGTATGCAAAACCATGACTGTTGAATTATCACTTTATCTCCAATGCCTAGTACAGTGCTTAGACCAAAAAGTGTTCAACTGCGACTTGACTAAATGGGTGTGTTAGCTAGATATGTATCCCTCTTTCTTAAATCCCCCCAAGCCATATACATTGATGAAATGGATGATTACCAAGTTGAAAAAGTATTTGAATAATTTACCATCTATTAGAAACTACACATAAGGTACCTGAAATATATAAGATAGTCCCAACTATTTAGATTATTTTAATGGAGAGTAAGAGGTAAACAATTATGATTTTTTGAGGTTTGTAAAAGATTATGGAATTAAATACCTTGATCAATCCTACTTGGGAAGGCAGTGGCTGATAATTTAGAGCAAGCATTATAAAATGCCTTGCAGGAAATATGGGCATCCTCAACAGAAGGATTGCCATGAACATAAAGATTGCCATGAACATAGGAGTGGAGACGTGGAAAGCACTGTATACTCATGTAAAGACAGAGTCCAAAAGTCCTGAAGTATGGATGATGAAGAAAGTGACAAAAGATTAAAGATATTGACAGTGGTCAAATCATAGAAAGCTTATAAACTACGCTCAAAGTTTAAACTTTGTACAATGGATCAATATTTTCTAAAATGTTTAACTGAAACAATCCCAACAGAAGCTTAAAGATTTAATAAAGAAATTAAGGAAGTATGCTACACACTATGTCTGCGCAGATAATCACAATGCACATGATCTCATTAGAGTATCGATAAGCCCTGCAATCAGTAAGTGTAACTCAGAATTTCACAAATGATTTGTGAAGTATGCATGTGTGTGTGGTTTTCTGTTTGTTTGTTTGTTTGTTTTAACTAGAAAAGGACACCTTTGTCTCCTATGCAGAGAGAGCAAACAGTTGAACACCTCAATCCTAGCACAGACAAGGGTAGACCGAAGTTGGTAGGCAGGTTAACAAGAGTCAGTGTCTCACCCATCCCAAGAAAATGACTCTCTAGAATTCTTACTGGAAGTATTTTTCTCTATCACTTGGAGTTGCCAGAAATCTACTCTGGTTTACAGATCTCCCAGTCTCCAGCTCTGAGCTTCATTAGCTTTTGACAAAGGCCTGAGTTTGGGACAAGCTGTGTGTGAAATGCTGCTCAAGCCTCCCGTTTACAAGACAGTTGGTCTGTGGTATTTGGTTATACCAGCCTGAATGGATTAAGATAGGATTTAAATGGTACAGAAAAATCAATAGTTTGGTAGCAGTGTTCAAGGGGGACAAGTAGTATTGCTAGCCATCTCTCCTTTGTGTTTTGTCCCAAATCCATGGAGAGGGCAAACTCAGGGAGGCATAACAAACAGAACATGTGGTGATACACACCTTTCCCAGACACAAAGATGGGGAGCAGGGGCTGAAAACATTGTTCAGAAGGGAGAAAACATTATAAAAATCTTCTCCATCACTTCTTTACACCTATCATAATTTTCTCTTTATTCTGGACCTAAGGGCTCCTTCTACCAGGTGTCTAGCAAGAGGCCCCAGAAACCAAACACAGAAGGAGCCAAGAGAAAGGGCATCTACAGCACGGCCAGCTCTGGTCTGGCTGAAGGACACAAAGTTAACCTTGGCTTTTCTCCATCACCCATGTAGAGCTTGTGGAGCTAGAAAAGGACACATGGATTTGGGATACACAGTGTGTATTTGGTAGGAGGAACTTCTGCCTGTTTCTTGGAAAACAAGGTATGGTAGGGTGTCATTTAAAGGGCGCAAATGTACAGATAAGGGATGAAAGCCAATCAATTCTACCAACGTGACAGATTAAAAGATGTTATACCTAGCTACAACATCACATATGGGCAAATTCATTGATGCACTGGAGTTTGGAAGACACACACTGTACTTTTTCAACAGCAAAAAAAATGAAAAATGAATGAGGAAATGAAAGTCCACCAAAATGTTAATCATTTGTTCAAAAACTGTGCCAAATGGGTTTATCATCTAATTAACATACTTAGTAGGTCTTAAATTATCATCACATGATTTAAGAGGAAAATATTTTAGAGTCCTTTAGAAAATATCCAGTATTTTCAAAAAGCCATCTAACTGGGGACCTGGGTGGCTCAGTCAGTTAAGGGTCTGCTTTCAGTTCTGGCCATGATCCCGGGGTCCTGGGATTGAGCCCTGAATCAGGCTCCCTACTCAGTGGGGAGTCTGCTTCTCCCTCTCCCTCTGCCCCTCCCTGCTACTCACTCTCTTGCTTACTCTCTCAAATAAAATCTTAAAAAAGAAAAAAAAAAAGTCATCTATTCTTCCAGTTCTCAATGATACTTAAAAGGACACCAGTTATATTGGATTAAAGACCCAGCCCACTCCATTATGATCTCATTTCAACTTCCATAAAATTGTAACAACCCTATTACCAAAAAAAGTCATATTCGAGGTTCTAAAAATTAAGACTTCAGCATTTCTTTTATGGGGATAATTCAACCAATAACAGGTATCTCATTAGACTATCATCTAATCTACATAACAGGCAAAATTTTAGATCTGATGGGAGTAGCCCGGGAAGACAGTGAAGGAAGAGGATCCTAAACTCACCTCATCCGAGGGACACACCCAGAGAAGCACCATACCAGGGCAGCTACCCAGGAAAAGACCTGAAGATTGGCAGAACAGACTCTCCACAGTTAACTGTCAAGAGGAGGCCACCCCAAAGAATGGCAGGAAGGACAGAGTCCGGTAAAGAGACAAAATCATCTGGAAGACTAACCACAGACTTGAGGGGGGACAACACCGTGAACACCAGACAGGGAGAGAAGTGGACCTGTCCCAGGTCTCCCAGATGTGGGAGACCAGCACTGGGAAGACAAGACCTCAGAACATTAGGCTCTGAAACCAAAGGTGCTTGGCTTCAGGAGTTTTTACAATCAGGGGGCTTCATACTGAGAACTTTGAAAATCTGTAGGCTTGGTGCCAGGAGAGACTAGGTCAATAGAAAACTGAGTCCCACCACTCCACTTAAAGAGACACCATAACCAACAACCCTCCAAGATACAGCATAGAAACAGCAGTTTCAAAACCACCTGGGGGATACAGGAAGGAGATTTATAACTAACCTCAGAATGTGAGCAGGAGCTACAGGATCTTTAGAAGACTTCTCCAATGGTAAGAAAGTTTCCAGGGGACACTTCTCTACCCCCACCCACCCTTACAAGCCTAGATACCCAGACTCCTGCAGGAACCAGCAGACTCTTAACATAGCTTGCTAATATCATGCACCCTACCCTCACATTCTCCTGTGGATTCACCCCATCCAACCTGTCCCACTCCACAGGAGTCCCTCCAGAGCATCTCCTGATTCATCTCATTCACAAGCAGCCAAAACAGTGACTAGCACTACTCCAAAATGGCTCTTGCTCTGGGACTGGGGAAGATAACCACACAGCCAGTTCCACTGCAGGCCCAGCAGTGGGTAGGGGGTAGAAGGGGTGCAGGTCAGACATCTGGTCTGACTGCAGGCCCTACTCCATTAACAAAAGCCTCTAAGGACAATGATCTGCAGTTTGGTACAACTGCAGTATGAGTAAATGGGCTGAAGGTAGGCATCTAGTCTGACCCAACTATAAGCCTAAGGCAGTCCCACAATGGCCTCTTAACAGCAGGTTGGATCAAACCCTACTGACAAAAGGCAAAGAGAATCACTGCATTTGACTGGATTGAAGACAAATGTGGCTCAGGCACAACAGTAAGGCACACACAACATACACAGAGGACACCTCTGAAGCTCCTGGTGCTAGTGAACAAGGGACATCACACTGTAGGATCTGTTCATTACACCACTACTTTCAAGGAGATAGAACTTTCCTAATACACATAAACAAAGTTGTACAAAATGAGGAGACAGAGGACTATGTCCCAAATGAAAAACAGAACAAATTGACAATGAAAGAGCTAAATGAAATGGAGCTAAGCAATATACCTGATAGAGAATTCAAGTAATGCTCATAAGGATAGTCACTGGATTTGAGAAAAGAGTGGAGGATCTCAGAAAGACCTTCAACAAAAAATAGAAAATGTAAAAAGAATCAATCAGAGATAAATTAAAAAAAAAAAACACCTCAATTAACGGAAATAAAAATAAAGGAAATAAATAGAGGAAAGAGAAGAAGGAAAAAGAAAAAAATGAGAATAAGTTAAAGGAACTTAGTGACATCACCAAGTGCAATAACATTCACAGTATAGGGATCCCCAAAGCAAGAAAAGAGAGAAAAGGTGATAGAAAATGTATTTAATGAAATAGCAGCTAGAAATTTCCCTAATTTTAAAAAGAAAACAAACATTCCAACCCAGGAGACAGAGTGCATCCAAAAAAATCAACTGAAGGAGATCCTCACCAAGACATGTAATAACTTAAATGGCAAAAAAAGTGCTGGTAGAGAATTTTAAAAAGCAGAAAAACAGTTATACACAAGAGAAACCCCATAAGGCTTTGAGCTGACTCTTCAGCAAAAACTTTCCAAGCCACAGGGCATGGCGTGATGTAGTCAAAATGTTGAAAAGAAAAAACCTGCAACCAAGTTTACCCTATCCAGCAAGGTTGTCATTCAGAATAGGACAACAGATAGAGTTTCCCACACAAAAGTTAAAGGAGTTCATTACTAAACCAGCCCAACAGGAAAGGTTAAAAAAATTCTGTGAGGGAAAAGAAGAGGCCATAATCAGGAATAAGAAAATTAGGAAACAAAAAAAATTCACAAATACATACAAACATAACAAGAGTAGATTATAGTCACTTATAAAACCAATACAGTGGTTAGAGCACAAATGCAGTAAAATCAACTGTATCTATAAAACCAGCCAAGGGATTTACAAAATGAAAGGACATAAAGTATGATGTTATATACCTAAAACATGGGAGAGGGGGAAGTAAAATGTAGTGCTTTTAGAATGGGTTCGAATTTAAGCAACTATTAACAGATTGCTACATGCATAAGATGTTGTATACCAACCCAATGGTAACCACAAATCAAAAACCTATAATAGATACGCAAACTATAGAGAGAATATAGGAAGCCATGAAACCACAGTGGGGGGAAAAGGAACCAGAAGAATTACAAAAACAACCGTAAAACAAGTAACAAAATGATAGTAAGCACATCAATAATTACTTTTTAAAATTCAGTCCATTTACATTTACATTACATTTATATTACTTTTAATTAATAATTACTTTTTAAAATACAGTCCATTTACATTCTATTAGAAAACATAGGATAACCGAATAGATAAAAAAGAAAAATCAGATCCATCTATATGCTGCCTACTAGAGATAGAGATACTTCAGACCTAAAAACACATGTGGATCAAAAGTTAAGATATGGAAAAATATTTGTCCTGCAAATATATGGAAGTGAAAAGAAAGCCAGGGTAGTAATACTTCTAGCAGACAAAGTAGACTCTAAAAGACTAACAAGAGACAAAGAAGGACACTATTTAATGATAAAGAGAACAATCTAACAAGAATATATAAAAACTGTAAAAATTTATGCACCCAACATGGGAGCACCCAAATATATAAAGCAACTGTTAGTAGATATAAAGAAATTGATAGTAATACAATAGTCTTCAACATTCACATCAATGGAAAATCATTCAGCTAGAAAATCCATAAGAAAATGCTGGTTTTGAAGGACACACTGGACCAGATGGATCTAACATATATCAGAGCATTCCATCCTCAAGCAGTGGATTATATATTCAAGTACACATGGAACATTCTCTAGAACAGATCACATGTTAGGCCATAACACCAGTTTCAACAAATTCAAAGATTCAAGTAATCTCATGCATCCTTTCTGACTACAATGCTATGAAACCAGAAATCAACCACAAGAAAAAATCTGGAAAAACACACAAAGACATGGAGTTTAAGTAACATACTACTAAACAATGAATGGACCAACCAAGAAATCAAAGAGGAAATAAAAAATACATTGAGACATATGAAAACACAATAATCCAAAATCTTTGGGATGCAACAAAAGCTGTTCTAAAAGGGAAAATTATAACAATACAGACCTACCTCAAGAAGAAAAATCTCAAATAAGTAACCTCAACTTATACCTAAAGAAGCAAGAAAAGAAACAGTCCAAAGCCAGTAAGAAGAAATAAAGATTAGAGCAGAGATAAAATAGAAGAGACTAAAAAAACAATAGAACAGATCAATGAAACCAGGAGCCAGTTCTTTAAAAAGATCAACTAAAAATCCATAAACCTTCAGCCAGATTCATTTAAAAAAAAGGGGGGGGGGCGGTTGAAAGGATTCAATTTAAATCAGAAATGAAGGAGAAATAACTAACACCACAGAAACACAAAGGATTACAAGAGAATATTATGCCAACAAATAGGACACCTTAGAGAAAATGGATAAATTGCTAGAGACATACAACCTTCCAAAACTGAATCAGAAAGAAAGAGAAAATTTTAACAGAAGAGTTACTAGAAATAGTAATTACTGAAATAGCATCAAAAATCAAAAAATTCCCAAAAAACTCAAGTCCAGGACCAGATGGCTTCATAAGTGAATTGTAACAAACATTTCAAGAGTTAATAGAAGAGAAGGAGAGCTTCCCAATCCATTCTACAAAGTCAACATTACCCTGATACCCACAGTATAAATATACCCAGTATAAAAATACTCCAAAAACAAAAGCAAACAAACAAAAAAATATGAAAGGACAATACCTCTGATGAATATAGATGCAAACCTCAACAAAACATTAGCAAACCAAATTCAACAGCACGTTAAAAAAAAAAAAAACATTCAGCATAAACAATGGGGATTTCAGGTATAAAAAGGTGGTTCAATGCTTGCAAATCAAGGTGATGCCTCACATTAACAAGAGAAAGGATAAAACCATATGATCGTCATCTCAACAGATGCAGAAAAAGTATTTGATAAAGTACAACATCCATTTATGATAAAAATTCAACAAAGTAGGTTTATTTTTTTTTTATTTTTTTTATTTTTTTTAAACAAAGTAGGTTTAGAGTGAATATACCTCAATGTAATAAAGGCTCTATGAAAAAAACATAGTAAATGTCATACTCAGTGGTGAACAATTGAGAGCTTTTCCTCTAAGGTCAGGAACAAGACAAGGATGTCTACTGTCTCCACTTTTAGTCAACAGAATACTGCAAGTCCTAGCCATAGCAATCAGAAAACAAAAAGAAATGAGGGGATCCCTGGGTGGCGCAGCAGTTTGGCGCCTGCCTTTGGCCCAGGGCTCAATCCTGGAGACCCGGGATTGAATCCCACATCGGGCTCCCGGTGCATGGAGCCTGCTTCTCCCTCTGCCTATGTCTCTGCCTCTCTCTCTCTCTCTGTGACTATCATAAATAAATAAATAATTTTTAAAAAAAGAAAACAAAAAGAAATGAAAGATATCTAAATCAGTAAAAGTCAAACTTCCACTATTTGCAGATGAAATGATACTATATAAAGAAAGCCCTAAAAACTCCATCAAAAAACTAGAACTAAAAGAGCTGATAGATGAATTCAGTAAAGTTGCAGGCTATTAAAAATCAACATACAGAATCTATTGCATTTTTATACACTAATAACATAGCAGAAACAATCCCATTTACAAACGCACTGAAAATAATAAAATACCTAAAGTCAAGGTGGTAAAAGATCTATACTATGAAAACTATAGAAAGCATTAATGAAAGAAATTGAAGATGACACAAATGGATAACACTCCATGATCATGGATTGGGAGAACCAATATTGTAAAATGTCTACATTATCCAAAGCAATCTACAGAGTTAATGCAATCCCTATAAAAATACCAACAGGGTTTTTCCACAGAGCTAGAAGAAACAATCTTAAGATTCTTTACCAGGGCAGCCACTTCCTTCATCTCTGTATTCTGGGCTCCTGTCTTGAAAAATAGTTTTTGATTAGTATACAGAGACTTCTATGGGCACTACCTCACACCCCAAATTATGCTCAACATTTTTAGTGAATATCCTTTCTGTTGTCCTTGCAGGTGGCTTAAAGAGATGAAATTATGTGTTGGATGGATAAGTATCAATAATTTATAAATAATTCTACTCAATATTTCACTGAAAGGTCATTTTTTTTCTATTGGTTTCTGTCTTTGCTTTTATGCTTAGAAAACATTTTTCCATCTCAAGATAAAAAAAATCATTGATCTATCTTTTCTGTTTGTTTGGAGATAGTAGTTTACCCTGAACAGTGAATAATGGTTGGGCCCTCAAAAAATCTTACAGTAAAGAGCAGTAGTTAGTATGCAAATAAAATAAAATAATAAAAAGATTTGTATGGAACCACAAAGGACCCCAATCAGCCAAAGCAATCTTGAAAAAGAATAACACAAGAAATATCACAATTCTAGATTTCAAGATATACTACAAAGCTACAGTAATCAAAGCAATATGGTATTAACACAAAAACAGACACATACATCAATGGAACGGGATAAAGAGGAAAGGAAGCAAGAATGTGCAATGGGAAAAAAATAATGCTGGGAAAACTGAACAAGTACATGCAGAAGAATGAAACTGGACTACTTTCTTACACCATACACACAAGTAAATGAATTAAAGACCTAAATGTGAGACCTGAAACCATAAAATTCCTCAAAGAAAACATAGGCAATAACTCTTTGGCATCATCCATAGAAGTATTTTTCTAGATCTCCTTTGACAAGGGAAACCAAAACAAAATTAAACTATTGGGACTATACCAAAATAAAAGGCTTCTGTATAGAAAAGGAATCAATCAACAAAAAGACAACATACTGAATGGGAAAAGAGATTTGTAAATGATCTATCTGATAAGGGGTTAATATAAAAGAAATATACAAAGAACTTACATAACTCAACACCAAAAAATAATAATTAAATATGGGCAGAGTACTTGAATAGACATTTTTTCAAAATCCTACGTATGATCAACAGACACACAAAAAGATGCTCAACATTACAAATCAGGGAAATGCAAATCAAAACCACAGTGAGCTATCCCCTCACACCTGTCAGAATGGCTAAAATCAAAAACAAGAAATTACAAGTGCTGTTGAAGATCTGAAAAAAAGGGAACCATTGTGCACTGTTGACTGAAATCCAAGCTGGTGCAGCCACTGCGGAAAACATGAGGGTTTCTCAAAAAATAAGTGAAAATAGAATTATCATATCATCCAGTCTTTCCACTATTGTTTACCCCAAGGAAAGAAAAACACTAACTTGAAAAGATACGCACCCCTAATGCATTATTTACAATAGTCAAGATATGGAAGCAACCCAAGTGTCCATTCATTGACAAATGGATAAAGAGGATGTGATTGATTGATTTAAGGGAGTATTACTCATCCATAAAGAGGAATAAAATCTTGCCATTTGCAAAAACTTGGATGAATCTAGAAGACGGTATAATGCTAAATGAAGTAAGTCAGAGAACGATAAATACCGGGATCTTACTCACATGTGCAAGAAACAAAACAGCCAAATCAAAAGGACAAAAAAATATCAGGCTCTTAAGTAGAGAACTACTGGTTCCTAGAGGGAAGGTAGGTGGGCAGATGATTGAAACAGGTGAAGATCACACGGAGTAATGTCTACAATTGCTGAATCATATTGTGCACTTGAAGCCAATATAACATTTTATGTTAATTACACGTGAAAAAGAAAATAAATTTGTATCTCTTGAAAAGAAATCTAATCTGAGTTACCACAGCAGATAATCCTATCCTCTCACCTTCAGTTCACAGATCCAAGCCCCTTAAGGGGAAGTGTCATCCCCTTGGCAAAGATACTTCAACACTAACATGAATATATCATAAGTCTTCTGCCAGCATTTCCCCTAAAAGAGATGTGCAAGCACATGCTGGGTAACTAATGCACTAGGAAAGATAACTTGCTCAATTTTGGCGGGCACATCAGACATTGGTTCTGAGTGGATGCTACTCTGAAGGGATCCCAAATACCACTGTGGTCTGGTCTCAACATGGGGGTGAGTACCAGACAATAAGCATAGTTTTGACCCATTCAGGGTGCAGAAGAACCTTGTCATTATCTCCCAAGTTCCCGAATTTACAAAGAAAATGGACATATGTAACAACTGGCAGACTTCCAGTGCAACGCCGTCACTTAGGGAGCAAAAGCTTCAGTAGGAAGAAGCAGATGAAAGCCACCAAAGCCTCCTTTCCCTACCAAGCTATTAGACCAAGGGGAATATGGCATCTGTGAAGGAACTGGAAAGATTCTTTCCACCACCAAAGATGTCAAAGATGATAGGGATTCCTACCCTGTCCTAAATTAATTCACCCATTGGATTTATGCAACTCATTTACACCATTTTCTCTTTTCTTCTTGCGATGTCTCCTGACCTTCCACCATCCTGGTGACATCAGACACAGTTTAACTCTGTGTTCTCTTTCCATCTCCTGAAGCCCTTCTCCATAGTTAACGAACAGTCCTTTTCCACAATATCCCTCTTGCCTTCTCAAAGTCCATCAGGTCTACTTCCATCCATCCTCATTATAATCCCAATTTCCTCATCACTCAGAATAAAGCAGTATCTGGATCTCTGATGCTCCCCTTTTTGGCCACAGCTTCCTATCTCTCTGCTCCCCTGTGCTCAAGGAGCACATTAAATATCAGCCTTCTAATACGAGCATTCACTGGTTGCATCTTAATCTTTTAGACCTACTTCTGGCATGGTTCGCAACTTCAATACATAGTCCTTGCTCCTTGGGATTTTCTAATCAGTTAGAACCATCTTTCTAACTACATTATTCTCCACTTCTAAGCAAGCCCCACTAAGACTTCCTTTACTTCTAGACAGGATGACTTTTCACAATGGGGGCCGTTGTAAGTTTACACAATGATACCTGAGGTGGACTCTCATTGATACTTAGAAATTCACTCATCCAGGCTTTCTTAGTATCCTGGTGCATTTCTTTAGTTCCTACTCCAAACTTTGTTTTTTAAAGCCTGTAAATCTCCATCTATCTCAAAGAATTTTTTTTTTTTTACTTAAGAATGTTTTATCTTCATTGTATCTGAGAAAACATTGCAAAATGCTTCAAGGTGTAAGCAGCAGCCCTCCATCAACCTGAATCCTCCAAAGGTGAATGGCAACCTGACATCAAAATTCAACACCCTTCATTCCCTCCTAGCTTCTTCAGAACTGTGGCATTTCACTTTCTACAGTTATTTTTCCCCAGTTTGTCCTTGTTTCCAAGTGTATAGATCCCATCAGGAAGACACTACCTCACTAGGTATTTCAAATAAATGAGATACAATGGAGGGGGTTCACCACACAGTGTGGGACTTCTCACAGAGGAAAAGCAGAGGTGACAAAAGAAAGCAGAGCTACCACTACTGAAATGGCAGGGACATAAAGGGAAGAGCAGGAGTTTTCAGGGACTATGAACACAGAGCAGTGAGATGAGGGTGCATATATCTTCCAAAGTCCAGGTAGCTGGAGTCCATGCCTCTACTAGGAAGTGCTGTATGGCTGGCATCCAGAATCCCAAAAGCAGCTGCGAAGTGGGGGGAAAGGGAGGGTAGAGCTAATTTTTTTGCTGCTAAAGTAACACTGACAGCAGTTGAAAAAAACAGGAAATCCCTCTTCTCTTTTCTACTTTCCAATCTGCTCTAGTGCTTTCCATTAGCAGAACCTAGCAGCGTGCCACTTGTCAAGGAAATCCAGGAACCAACATTTGCAGAGTCCCAGCCCCATCAATTCAAGGTTGAGCACAGAAGTGTGGGCTTGGAGCAAAGAAACAGTAGTCAAACTGCTGGCACGCTGTGGCAAGAAAGCATCCGTATTCCAGGCTGGTATACACTGCTGTTCCACAGAGAATTTGACAGAGAAAGCATCAGTTTTAGAGTCAGTTCAGCTTAGAATTAAAATTCAGCCTCATGTTCCTAGCTAAATGCCAAACTTCTTATTCTCCATTCTTTCCTCTATAAAATGAGGATTATAATGCTATAGAGAGATTTTGAAGGGTTAAATTAGGAACTACATATAGTGAGTATCCAACCAGTAAGCACCCCCGAAATGTCTGTGACTTCGCTCCCTGCTGTACTCCTACACACCTAGTCACTATGCCTGTTTCCTCCTATTCCAATTATTATTTCTAGGTCGTCTCCATTTATTAATCTTTGTACCAATTGTTTGTTTTAATACCCAGTGTCCTGCCTCTGGACCCATCTTTATACCGCTACGTTCCTTACCCTGCAATTCATTTAATCAAATCCTAAATGTTACGTCCAAACGAATGACTCCCGGTTCTAAATGTACAATATTGACTCTGAGTCCCAGATACATAGATCCAATTATTCACTGAATAGAACCATTTAATCAACTACAGAACACAGTATTTCACAGAACACAGAACACAATCGTGTTCACCAATGCTCACCTCCTTCCACCACTCAAACCAACACACACACACACACACACACACACACACACACACACACACATACTGCTCCATCTGTATTTTCCTTAGGGGCTAATGCACTACAAATATTCAATGCAAAAGACCTGTGAGAAAGCTTGTCACTCCATTTAGCCAACTTTGTCTCATTAACATTGATTAGGTCTCAATTTACCTGAAACTTGAGTATCGAATATCTCAAGCATGTAAGGTTAAACATTCCTCATTCGTAATGTTAAGACCATTAACATGTTTATCTCTGTCTAATGAACTATAGCTAAATATCCACAGTGGCATTCAGGGCCATTGGAATATGGGTCTACCCAACACTCTAGCATTCCCACTCTATACCTGAGAGAGGCTCCCCTCAAAAAGATCCAGTCATTCTATCATCCATGTAGTCCATCCACAGTCCACTCTCCCTTTGCCTTCCCCCAGAAGGCTCATCTCAAAGAACATCTGTTCCATAAAACCTTACCGGATGCTTTCCTCTTCCTTAGGTCTGTAGATACACAATATTATTCATTCTTCTCCTAGACCTTTCTCCTATTTCATTTTGCATGCACTCATTTAAAAAAAAGTAACTTTGACAGTACAAAAAAAGTACATCTTTGCCTGATACCATTTATTTTTAGGAATGGAGAGGTGATTCTGTACAAGGATTTTGATGTCCAGATTTACAGAGGCACAGAGAGTACACTACTGAGAGAAAAGCAAAATATTAGAGCATTTCCAGCAATTTCTACTTTCTGGGATTAAATAATGATTGACACTGACAAGCCCTGGGTCTAAATTTATGTAATATAAGATCTGAGAGAAGAGCGTGTGATTGCTAATTTGACTATATTCAAAATCCCTCTAGGGATGATTTCTAGTCAATTAAGGAAACACTGTCTGATGCTTACATATGAAATGAGGTCCTGCTTGCTCTGGACTAGGGCCATGGTTACTGAATTGAGGCAGGAGGACAGAAACTAAACCATTTTTTGTGTTGCTTTGTACTCATCAAACACTAAAATGCTAAAGAAATACAAAGTCCAAGGGTACATTTCTACAACTTATAGCAAAAGTTTCACCTACCAAAAGTAGGTGACGGATGAAAGTTTGTTGAAATAAATAGTTGAATCTTCTCATTGTGCAAAACAGAAATTTGAAATTTGACTAATTAGCTTAGACAAGCTGTTTGCTGACACATCCAAAAAATTATTTTTGGCAGAATTCTTTCCCCTCAATCTTTCATCAGAAAATAGTTACACTAAGCAGCTCTCTACTGTTAGTGGAAATCGTGATGCCTGAGCAGGAACTCAGAACTGCTGTCTGTGAAGCAGCTGTCCCTGAGGTCATCAACAAATACACAAGAAAATATGCTTTCTCCCTTCCTCTGACCTTCAGATCATCCTGCTTGCCTCCCATAGACAGAATCTTCCCCTTTGTTCCTCAAGCCCTTTCAATAACTTTGTGATAAATGTCATATATTAAGGTTTTTTTGTTGGGGGTCGGGTTGTTGCGAAGGATATAAAATCTCCTATGTCCAAAATATCTTCAATTTGTCAGTATTCTCAAAACATAATTGTGGATTCCATCTGATAGTCTATAGGAAATGTGGAATTGAGAGTTCCAAGCATAGTCTTTGGAATCAAGTCACCCGATGAAACAGTTCTTCACCATATTTGATAGGACCATTTTCATGTGTCTCTGGAAGGGACTGTGGCTGACAAGGAACAATCCCAGGGAGAACAGTCAGGAACTTCACAGGACGTCATCTCCCAAGAAGAGTCCAAAAGTGATGTTATTAACTAAATGGAGTTTGAAATAAGCTATGTATGGAGAACAAAAATTTTCAGCATAAAGTTGTATGCAGCCAATTCCCTTGCAAGGTTTTGTGCCTGGGGAAATTCTATCCAGACACAATTACAATGGGTAAAAAAAAGGATGTATCAGAAATAAAAATTGGTGGGCAGCCCCAGTGGCTCAGCGGTTTAGCGCCACCTGCAGCCTGGGGTGTAATCCTGGAGACCTGGGATCGAGTCCCATGTAGGGCTTCCTGCATGGAGCCTGCTTCTCCCTCTGCCTCTCTCTCTCTCTCTCTCTCTCTCTCTCTCAATAAATAAATAAATCTTAAAAAAAAAGAAAAAGAAATAAAAATTGGTAATGCCATATGATGCTGGGTAAAAGGAATGGATCAGGAAATTGTTCATATCAGGTACCTTTCTTTCCTCTTATCACATTTTAATTGCCAAGTTGGTTTCACTTTGTGTCTGTCTGTGCATTTTCTTGGTCTGCCCGATGATCAAGTTTGTGTTAGTTCCTCTACTGCCACCTTTGCCTCTTGAGCACTGTATATGGAGTCCACTAGGGAGAGCTGATGGGCTAGGCAAGATCGTATTCTAGAGTAGAGCATAATTTGAAAACTTCTGTCATCTTAAAATCTCATCCTTTAAAAATGTCCACTTTTAATAGAGTTTCCACTATTACTATATTAATTCAGTGGAGTAGGTATAGAATATATGAAAACTTATATGTATACCTAACAAAAATATAGGTGTATATGTAATACAAAAACTTCTGTGTAAACACAACTTTTACACATGGAATGTGTGATGAAAACATTTAGATCCCACAGTTCTCAAAAGCCAAAAGTCCATGGACCTTCATATAGAAGGAAAGGGAAAAACCAAGAGTGGCCATCAATGCTGTCAGCAGGGCACTCTGTAAGTAGCTCAACAGTATGTGTTTGGAAGACATAAGATAACTCCAGACATTTTTTACCAACTCTGGATGACTCATCAACTAGTTTCTGAGCCACACAGTACTCATCATTGCAGTTACTCCAACAAAGTAGGTGATGAGCTACCTTTTGCAAATGACAGCTCTGCTAAAAATTAGTATCTTAAACCACACCATTCATTTTGCCTCTCCATTCTAGAGCCACCAGATTGACAAACACACTCCCATCTTCAGGCTTAGTTTTTGCTGGTTGCCAATCCTTGGCCAGGGCAGAGCAGTAGCTACTTACTAGTTGTTGGAGTCAAATACATTGTCTAGCTCAAAGACCAATTTGCAGTGGTCCCAGAACCATTTCTCTACATGTGTACACTTACCACTACAGACACTCTTCCACGTCCTATTCTTTTCTTTATCCTTCTGACCTAGACCCCAGCTTCTGTCTTCTAGCTAGCGCTCATCTTTTCCTACAGGTGCTGGAGCCTGTCCCAACCTACACTGCACTGATTAGCTAAAACCATATTCCCAGTGAGCACTGCCTCCACCCAGACTATGTAAATAGCAGCCACCTAGAAATTTCTACCTACATGCAGAGCATCTAGCCTCTTCTAGATACTCAGCTAGGCATTGATAATAGAGCAATGAAGAAACCAAATCTGTTGTTGGTATCATGGAACTTAGAATTAAGAGGAACTCTTAAATTCTCACTTCCCCTATAGCTGCTATAACTAGACCTTTTGTGAAAATAAGTACACATGGTGAAAATTATAATGGACCAACGTATTCATTGGAAAAACAATCAAGTGTTTTCCTCCAAAACTAACTACCAGCCCTACTTCCCAAAAGTATTTTAAACTCAGATATTTCTCATTTATATATTTAAATACATGTATCTACAAGTACATAGACAATTATAGTTTATTAACCATACACTCTGAAGCAGAATGAGTATGTTCTATACACTGTTTTGTAATCTACATTGTTTATTTCAACATTGAATGAAAAAGCTCATATCAACATGTACAGACTTTTCCTTTCTTTTTCTTCCCTTTTAAGGATTTATTTATTTATTCATTTGAGAGCGTGCACACATGCTCAAGCAGGGAAGAAGGGCAGAGGGAGCAGATATAGCAGACTCCCTGCTGAGCAGGGAGGCCCAGAGATCATGACCTAAACCTAAAGCAGATGCTTAACCTACTGAGCCACACAGGAGCCCCTTACTTTTTCTTTTCTAATAGTTACATAATACTCTATATAGAGAGAACATTGGCTATTTCCCTTAGGAATCTGCTGCACAGCCAAATTAGTTCTCCTTGTCCTAAATTCTTTTTTCACCAGGTCGCCAAAAGTTTGAGTAAACTTCAAAGTCGTGGCCACAGAAACCACAGAGCACATGTACACAAACACACATATGCAAAGATATAAGTGGTTTTTGAAATACTGAGGGGAATGGGATATTTAAAGCTAGGAAAAGAACACTTTCAAAAAATCAATTATCTCATTAATTTAGGAGTTCTAGGATAATTTAATAGAGTGATTTTGTGAAATTAAATGATTTAGACACATTAATGCTCGCTTTTAAAATAAAGTACACTAAATATGAAGAGAATTTAAATAGAAGACAGATTCCAAGCAGGTTGTGTTTGGTCTGTCAGCTGCAGGGTGAAGACTGCAGCCTTTAATAGGGCATTCTGGAGCTGCTGCAGGTTTTCTTCTACCTAAAATGGAGCACTTTTCAATGCAACTTAAGGTGTAACCATTGGTTATGAGAAAATGGATTTTTTTAAGATTTATTTATTTATTTATGATAGAGAGAGAGAGAGAGGCAGAGACACAGGAGGAGGGAGAAGCAGGCTCCATGCAGGAGCCTGACGTGGGGCTTGATCCCGGGTCTCCAGGATCATGCCCTGGGCTGCAGGCGATGCTAAACCACTGTGCCACTGGGGCTGCCTGAGAAAATGGATTTCTGTAACACTTGAGAACACATGATGCAGCTCAGCTTCCATGAATTTAGCAAATACAACCTGATAATATATTGAATTCTTACGGAATAAGGCAGAAAATTCTCATCTTGGCAATCTTGGTAATGCACTGGATCTATGGCCTTTCAGTACCTAAAAAGCAGTCCCTTGAAAAAGATTAGATGACAAAATTCTTTCAAAATAAGTCTTTGAGCTTATGAGGAGATATTTCTCCTATATTATAAATTACATTTTAATTATGATATTAAGTCATTTTATGCTACCTGGATTTGCACCCAGACAACATCCTTATAATTTTTGGCTAGGTCCCTGAACAAATTTTCTTATCTCTAAAATGAGAAGAGTAAATTTGGTATGCTCTTTGATATAGAAGCATTTTGCATTACATAAAGCACAGAAAACAAACTAAAATGTCAAAAAAAAAAAAAAAAAAAAAACACCCAGAAATATAGGAAGAGCAAAGCACGGCTGGATAATGTGTGAAGAACATGAATGAGTGTTGTGTTCCTGCAATGGAAAGTTGAAATGAAATTGTTGGCAATTTCCACCACAGACAGGAAACTGGCATTGACTCCCACTGTTTTTATTGATTGGGTAAGCATATCGAGTTCTTGACACATGATAGAAGATGTAGCAGTGAAACAGGCCAGGATATCTTTCTCTTAGCTTTATTCAAAAGAAATAGGTATGGGTGATTTTCTTGGCAATTTCCTCAAAATCCCATGTGGGTATTTTTTTTTCCATATGAGTATTTTATATAGGAAGAATAAGCACTATTTTAAAGGATATTTTGCATCACAGTCAACTTTTGGTCTAGATCTGAGTCACAGATTTTACATAAGTGGAGGGTCAGAAGATGGGAGCAACCAAGTGTGAAATTTACAATGAACTAATAAGCCTTTTTCAAAATGATGGTTTTTCTAACAGGAAGATTCGTTGTGAACAGAACATCTTCACATACACATATCAGAATCTAACATAGACTATTTTTCTCTGTAACCAACTTCACACCTAATCAGACTTTGTCTACGTGAGCATGTTTATAACCAATCCCATCCATGCAGGGAATGTAGGACCTCGGCTGAGAGTAGAAGTACTGGTAGGATTCTAAGACTGAGAAACAGACTTGTAGCCCACTTTCTAGACCCCAAATATACTAGGAAATTTGAGGAATATTCTAAAGCTTCATGACATCACCATGAACCTGTTGAGATTCTTCCTAATTAAGAAAGATCCACAGAGATTTGTTTCAGGTGGGATGGTTGATGTGGCCTTTTACTGCATTTATTTTTCTCTTGTTGCATAGCAAATTATCACAAATTCAGGAGCTTAAAATACCAATTTATTAGCTCATACTATAAGTCAGAAGTCCAACACAACATGACTAGGTTCTGTGCTCAGAGTTTGACAAGGGTAAAATAAAGATAATTGGATATACTGAATTCTTATTGGAGGTTCTGGGGAAAATCTGTTCTATACTTTGGGTATGTTATATATATATGTATATATATATATATATACATATATATATAAAACACATATACAAATATATATACATATATATATATATACACACACACACACACACACACACACACACACACACACACACAGAGTTCAGTTCCTTGAAGTTCTAGAATTTAGATCCCTGTTCTTTTGCTGGCTATCAGGTCAGGCTGCTTCTGGCTTCCAGAGGTGCCCCTTTTTCCTACCACAGACCCCATTCGTCTAAGCCAGCAGCACTCTCAAATCCTCCTTGGGCTTGGAATTTCTGATGTCCACTCTATGGCCAGAGAAAGCTCTCCATAGTTAAAGGGTTCATGTGCTTAGGTCAAGTCCAGCTCTGTCATCTCACTATCTTTACATCAGCTGATATGGTGCTTTGCATCTACAAAACCTCTTCACAGCAATACCTAAATTCATAATTGACTGAATAACCTGGAGAAGGCAGGTATAGCAGCCAGAAAGGAGGGAGTCACCTTCAAGTTTAGCCCATTACATACCTTCAATCAAGATTATGTTCCATATATACATACAAGGTTGCATCCTAAGAAACTGTCCTTTTCCACCACAATCCCATTAATAGAGAAGCCCCCAGAGATCACAGGATCTAATACATCTTAGTGGAACAAGTCGAGTCTCCCTGGTCTGAGGTCTGAAAGCTTGTGCCAGTGACTGCCAAAGTCCAATGTGCCTAATTTAGTCAACATGGCTCCCCAGATGCTTTTGGTGACCGAATTCCAGGGCAGAAATACCCTGGCATAGTATAGGAAGAACCCTAAATTGCTATCTTTCTAAACGTCTTTGTATTTCCATCACTTATATTTACATACCTGTTCTTAGAACTGCTTAATAACCTGAGATGCCTGAGTGACTCAGCAGTTGAGCAACTGCCTTCAGTTCAGGGCTTGATCCTGGGATCTGGGATCGAGTCTCGCATTGGGCTCCTTGGAGCCGGACCTGCTTCTCTCTCTGCCTCTCATGAATAAATAAAAATTTTATAAAAAATTAAAAAGAGAACTACTGAATGAATAACTTTTTACAATAAAAAGTGCTTGATTGGACAACAAATATTCAACTCCTGGGCCAATGCAGTTTAGGCCAAAAAGTAATTAGAAGAAACAAAGTATACATGTGTGTGTATATATGTGTGTGTATACATACACACACACACACGTGTGTATATATATATTTTTAATCACATGGAAATTTAAGGGTCTGATGTTTGATATTTACATATATTAACATTTAGTAATATCCTACTGCTTTGTAATTAGAGTCAACTCCCAAGAGGTAGAAGATAATTGCTCATTTTGTAGATGTGGCACTTCTCAATCAAGAAGTGATTAAAATATTTATACTGCACAGCTTGTTCAATTCACTTATATTATCAGATTAATTTACTTTCATTCTCTGTGCATCAATATTTTTGCTTTTTTTCCTTCTTGGAAATGGCACTTGAAAGAAAATAATTTTTCATGTACTCTTAACACCTAGTTGTATATTTGAAACAAAGAGATGGACTAACAACCTGTTCTATATCAGCACATGGTCAATATATTTCCTATGTACAAGATGTAAAATACAAATCATTTCCAGCAGGACTTCCTTAAGAGATGAAATTTGAAGTAGTAATTTGCCAGTGATACATGATTTTGAATTTGTCTATGTTAGGAAGATGTTCCATGATTAAAATATTTCTAATTAAGATGAATAAGAGGAGTATATTTATTGCCTTATTTTCTAGTAATAGTATAAATATTCCATGTCCCGTCAGGTGTATCTATGGATATTTATCTTTGGAAATTTAACATTCCAAGTGGAATTTATATGAATGCTTTTCTAGCTTTTTTATATTCATTTATATATTTTCTCTGAGTTTTAAGCAGTAGATACTTGATTTGGGTAAATACTCTATCAGATCTCTGAACAATGTAATGAAAGTAGCCCCCCCCAAAAAAAAGAAAATATATCAGACTCAGGGAAGATCTATATTTGGAAATTGGTTTTCAAAGTGCTGCATTTCAAATTATCTGTGTTACAAGGTCAAAAGCTAGTCAGGGAAATAATTATCCAGTATTGAGAATGCATAGCCACGGTCTCATCCCCAACTAAGTAAATTAGCTTTGGGCACTTCTGACTTAAGGCAAAATAAAGAAGTAGGTAAGAGAAGTTTAAGTGACCAAAACACAACCCTGCTCTTATTAATTTGTGTGAAGCTAAGTTACTAAAAATCAAATCTGTTCACAATTTTAATACCATTTCTGAAGTATGTTAAGGAAATGCAGACTTCGGCCTAGGGGCCATTGAAGGCGACATAAATCTGAGTCTTGCTGCCCCAAGGAGAGGTACAAAAGATGGAAGAACTGTCAGAAATTGGCAGTCCCATTACTACTAAACATTCACCGCCTGCAGTGTCTGATGACATGAAAGAAAAGAAAACAAAACAAAAGCTTGTCCAATTAGACCCTAACATCTCCTGGAAGACCATGTTGTAGTCCCTTAAGCAAAAGGGAAAATAAGAAGTTAGGAAAAGGGACATGCCAAAATATGAATGCACAAAATCTCTCTAGCCAGCAGAAGACCTCTGGTCAACGTTATTGATTTCACCTAGAGGCTAAATGTTTCTTCCTGTAACATACTAACGGGCTAATTTCTAAGGAGACAGAGAGAGAAAATCTTGTAAAACACGAGGATAAGAACATGTAGAGAAAGAACCAGTAAAGGGAGAAAGAATCCAGGAAAGAAACTTTAAAAATCAACAATGAACACTGGAATGCATGCACGTTAAGCTGAATGTGTTCTCATTACGAAGATATAATCTCTCGTTACAAGACAGATAAAATAAAATGAAGTGAAATCAAATGTCACTCTCCATCCCTTAACTGAAAGTGGAATCTAACACTGAGGGAAATCTAGGTCAAGTGGTAGGGCTTCTGAACCCTACAGATTGCCTTCGAACTGAGCTACAACATGCCAGAAAACCTGTTGAAACCTGTGAAGACATCTGAACAACAGAGTAGCACCTTCAGGAAGAAAAAAAAAAAAAAGTCAACATATTGAACAGGTTTCTCTCCATATACAGGTATGCATTGCACACACACACACACACACACACACACAGCAGCCGTGGTTTTCAAATGACAGCAGTGAGATGTGGGGTGCCTCTTGCCCCAACCCCCATGGCACAAATAGTCCCTCTTCTGCCCTGGTTCCATGTTCACAGACTCAGAGGGTCTGTGTCTGCCATGAGACAATGTGTCAGCTCCAGCTCATTCTCTCCAGCTGCCTCTACACCCTTGTCCTTGCATTGCCTTAAAGTCAGTTACTTCTTCCACCTGTTGCCAGAAGTTTGTAGAAACTGACCAGTGTATAATAAGATACTGGCAAACGGGCTCATATATGAAAAAGCAAATTAGTCCCTGGCCTATGGTGTTTGTTGACTTCTGTGGTCTAAATACTCCCACCATAGCTAACTGTGGGCTGCAGACTGGATCTCACCAATCATCAAGTTGGGAAGACAGGCACACAGTTGTCCCCCAGGAAGCCAGTGTGAGCCTGTGCTGCATACCTCTGAAGGAAAATGGAGCAGCCTGGTGAAAAGAGCTTCGCAAATTAACAGCCAAGAGTTGGGTGCTATAAAAGCCACAGAAATCACCATCCACCCTCCTTTTTCTTCACCCCTGGGGTGCTGGATTTAGACTTCCCATGCTCTTTGATAAGCACACCTCCTCAGACGGTATCCTCACTGTCTCTGGAAGTGTGCTATGTTTTGGTTGGGGATTCATGAACCTGAGTGAGTTCCTTTCTCTTCCTGCTCAACAAGCACCTCTCCAGAAACCCCTTCTATTACCGGACAGATCAGGAATAGCTCGGCAAAGGGAAGAGATCTACATGAATGTCATTACTGAGTCCTCGGCTCATCATTTTACCCTATTTATTTAGCCATCGTGCATGCACTCATGTACTCGTTTAATCCCTCAATAAACATTCATTTTATGGAACAGAATCTAATGTTCCTTCTCTTGTAAGTTTTTCTCAACTCATCTATTCAGAGTCCTTCGTTCCTTTTTCTACCCCTGAAGTACTTTTTTTTCCCTACCTACATAAAAAACAAAAACAAAAACAAAGTCAAAAAAATCATTCAGCAAATTGGCATTAGTTCTTTACTTATAGGAGACTAAGTTTCTCAAGAACAGTGGAGATCTATTCTGCTTCATACGCCCAGAGCCTGACATACAACCTGGCGCACAGTGTGAGTCAAGCAGCACTGAATGAGACTGGAAGATGGTGGGATAAGCCTTGTCCAGGAAAAGAGAAGGTGGAGATCCAGGCTCAGCTCTGTTGTGAACTAACTAGGATGTTTTAATTACTCCTCTCACCTCTCTAGCTCAATTTATAAAATGTGAAGATGAGCAGACACTTTCAATATTAAACACTTATAAATTGAGCTTATATGTCAACCAGGGATGACGCTAATAGCTAATAAAAAATAGCTCTTTCAAATCCAAGAAAGAAATATTGTCAATTGAATTGAAAATAAATCCTTTTACTATCAACATTATGTTATTTTCACTCTTGTGCTGCCTCTTGCTGATCATAGATGATATGTGAGGAAAACAAGAGGCTACCTTTAATCCTAAATTGGCTATTTGTGGTCTAAAAAAATCTGTGTTCACACTTTAAGAGAACAAACAAGTACCCAAACCCATGAATATCTGAATCTTATTTTTCCATGACAAGAACTGGATCAATTTCATTTATTGTGTCTGACAAAAGATCACCCAAAAGTCAAATTTTGACAAAATATTTCATGGATGTCAGCTGAAGGAATTCATTTTCCATTTTATATACATAGTTTTATCTAATTCTTTCAACCTCCATAAAAATCAAATTACAAATAACCCTGAAGGAGTTACCACCACCAGTGATTTGCTGCTAAATCCTCCTGGGGCAGGGGGTGGAGGTGGGGAGGAATTAAATGTTTTAGCATTTGCTGATTTCCATGATGTAAATGCTTCCACCAGGGCCAATTTCAATATATTAACAGTCTGCTGGCTCACAAAATTCCCAAATATTTTTAAATCTGGTCCATGAGTTGGTAGAAGGCTCCAGCAAACCACTGAAACAAAACCCCTCACAGAAGTTTACACTTCGGGACGCCTGGGTGGCTCAGCAGTCAAGCGTCTGCCTTCAGCCCAGGGTGTAATCCTGGGGTCATAGGATCGAGTCCCACATTGGGCTCCCTGCATAAAGCCTGATCTCCCTTGGCCCATGTATCTACCTCTTTCTGTGCCTCTTTCATGAATAAAATCTTAAAAAAAAAAAAAAAGAAGAAGAAGAAAGAAGAAAGAAGAAGTAGTAGTATATACTTCACTGCTCTGGAACTCTGCTCCAAAACTTTGCTACCAGAAGTGTGGCCCTTGAAGCAATTACTTTGGCAAACTCTGGGATAGGTATTGGCAATCGTCAGTGCCCCTGGTCCGGCACCTTTTTCCGTAACTAAAACTTTATCAGAATAAACCACATACATTCATTTACATAGGATCTGGGCCGCTTTGGCACTGCAATAGCAGAAATAAGCAATGTTAACAGAGACCATGTGGCTCACAAAACCTAAAATATTTGGCATTTTACCAAAAAAATATTCACCAAGCTCAGGACTAGGAGATTGTTGGAAATGTAGACCCTAAGACTTCACTGCCCATTTGCTAAACAGAATTTGTATTTTACAAGGTCTTCCTTCAGGTGATGCTCACAGAAGCATCCAGGCTGGGCCTACATGGGAGGAACATAGCAAGGACCTAAAAGATCACAACGCAGGCATAGCAGACAGGCTACAGAGAAGCAGAGAAAGGAGGAGGTATACTTTAAGATGTATTTTGTAAAGAACTGGTTTACCAGATTGCCAGAGCTAGCAAGGCAGCTTCAACCATAGGGCAAACAGGAAGGGCAGGCAAATTCTTGAGTGTGAGATGAAGCTTATGTAACACCAAAGTCAGAATTTCCTGATCAAGGAATCCCCAATTCTACTCTTAAATCCTTTCTACTGATTCAATCAGGCCATTCAGATTACCCAGCATAATCTCCCCTATTTAAAGTCAATGGATGATAACCTTTAATTACCTATAACCAACCTCCACAAAACCTAGATCAGTGTTTGATTAACTGTGGACTATCACCTAGCCAGGTCAACACATCACAGCAGAGTAGGAAATAGCTAAATAAAAAGGAAAAAATATATAGACAGGATACAACAAAGAACAAGTGTGACAGTGAAATATCTCTAATTCATACTATTGCAGAAGAGGTGTGACCCTATGGGATTCAAACAGTAAACAGAATTTTCACTGAATTCCAAAAATCACAAAATGGTTTGGAATATAGTCTTCTATAAATTTCCTAGAAATGACATGATAAAAACAAAATTAAGCTAGGTTCCTGAATCATCTAGTGTCCAAAATAAGTTTTTATTAACGAATGATATATTAGAAAAAAAGAAAGGTATCAACTCTCTCCATTAGATCATATGGTTTATTCCAAGAAGATATTGGTGTCTATTAAACCCCAAAGGGTTATTTTCAGACCCAAAGACAAAATATATTTTTGAACTTCCAGAGGCAAAAACAAAACCACCACACACACACACACACACACACACACACACACAGAGAGAGAGAGAGAGAGAGAGAGAGAGCGAGCATAAAATATCTTTTCAGTGAGTTAAAATGATAAAGGTTTCCACTTGTAATGAGATGCTAGTTGAAACAACTCTAGATTTCTCCTGGGGTCTTTCCTTGCCAAAGACAGACATAATATTTTCTCATTATTAGCCCTTCAGCAGAAAGAAAACTGGTATCATGTTCTTTTCCATGTCACTGAGGAAAGGACATTTTGAACCAGTAATTTAGAGCACCGAGCTGAAGGGAGGATGGCTGCACAAGTTACAGTGAGGCATAATTATTTCACTGGAAGAGATGGGCCGTGAATACTTGTGTTGATTCTGCTTCAGGAGGGGCTCTCTTGAGGAATCTGGTTTAGGAAGAAGGAAATAACTGAAACTCTGTTGTCAAGCACAGACACCTCATTTCTTTATTATGTCTCATGGTGCAGTAGGAGAATATTTTCAAGACCACTAAAAGGCAATATTCCAACAGCCCAGGGTTTATTTAGACTCCAGTCATCTTACCAAATCTATATGTATGGTAATCTATTTTCACATAAAAAATCTAGGTGGTTTGACAGGAACCAAGTTTTTTTTTTTTTTTTTTTTTTTTTTTTTTTAATATAGAAGTTTGACCTCTAGGAATATTCCACATTCATTTCCAGACCTCATTTAAGTGCTGACCCATGTGTCAAGCCCCCTAGAAGAAATTGGAGGAGCCAGAACAGGGGGCTCTCAACTCTGTGCAATAGGATCGGCTGGGGCACTTTTACGAAAGATCTGTGCTGTGTGACAAAAGCATTGATTCTTGGGGAGTGGAGCCCAGGGCTCAGGAAATTGAAAAGCTCTCCTGTTGATTGCAAGGTAGAGTAAGGGTAGAGAACTGGTGGGCGGGGAGAATTCAGGCCATAGGCAGCATCTGCGGAAGGCTCCACTTTGACTTTATAGCTGCTGCTTTTCAAAGGGAGTAACAGAAATCACAACTGCCCATTAGTTAAGACTAAGAGTGCACGATCCTCAGAATAGAAGTTTTAGGATTTCAGAGGTGTATGGTTTATGAGCTCAGGCCCTGACTCGAGGCAGAGCCCAGCCCTCTCTCCTGCACCACTGCCATCACCCCACAGCTTCCACCCCCTCCTGTCCCACTCCATTCTGTTCTCCACTCAGTAACCGAAGTACGCTTTTAAAAATACAAATATAATCACAGATCACATCCCTCTAACTTCAAATTCTGTGATATCTTTATTGTTCTCCCAAGACCAACAGTTTTTAACCTGACCCACCACTTTGATAGAAGCCTGAATTCACTCTCCAGCTTGCCCTTTCCTCAGGCCACACATACCTTCCTCCCAGAGCTCAAATTCAGCCTTACTCCTTCCCTGCTCCAGGGTTTGCAAAAATAATCTCTCTCCATCTACCTCGCTTTTTTGTATACTGAGCTTTACTCAACTGCTCCTTTCTGTGGAAAGTCTTCCCTCAACCCCTACGCTCTCCTGGCACTTTTTATGGTTTATAATTGCCTATTTATTTGAATGATAAAAATGTATACTTCTCCTGCCACATTTTAAGTCCTGTGAGGGCAGAGGGCATGTTTCTTTTGATCTGGCTTCCCCTCCACACTTAGCATACAAGCTTGTGTCCACAGTAGATGCGATGAATGATTATTCTTCACGAGTATTCCACAGGATAATGCATATAAAGTGCTTTGCAGTTGCAGAAACCCAGGGGCTTCATCTAGCATAATATCTTAAGTACAGGGTAGTATGTTTTACCTAGGACATGTGGAAATCTATTTAAAAGCATTAAATATGCAGAACCAACCTATATACCCATTAACAAACATTCATATTCTGAGCTACCATCAAAAGTAAGTAGCCTATATATTATAAACTTATTTGTAATTGTATCCTTTATTAAGACTTGTTGGAAAAGGGACCTCTGGGTGGCTCAGTGGTTCAGTGTCCACCTTTGCTCAGGTCATGATCTCATGGTCCTGGGATCCAGTCCCGCATCAGTCTCCCCAGAGGGAGCCTGCTTCTCCCTCTGCCTGTGTCTCTGCTTCTGTGTCTATCCTGAATGAATAAAATCTTAAACAAATTTTTTTAAAGAATTGTTGGAAAATCTTATGAAGACAAATATAAGATCATAGGCTAAAGATGAGCTTTGTTGGATTAGAAAAGAAAGACTAAAGGACATAGCAGACATAGCACATGGTGCTTAAGTGATGGTATTATATTAAAAACGTGGAGAGTTCAGGTAAGGTTTTTTTGTTTGTTTGTTTGTTTTAACTATCGTCTGAAATAACTGATTTAAAATCAGGGCAAAGAGTTGAGGTCCCAAGCAGCAAAGACTACAAAAAAAGGTTCACAAAGTTCAGAAGGATATTTTGCTTGTGAGCAGCTCTGGGATAGTCCCTTTCTCAGTACTGCATTTCATATCCTGACATTGCAGTCTCAAGAGGCATTGAGGTTCAGTGCATACAGTTGTTTCAGTTTCAGCTGGGTCAAAACTGATAGTTGCCTACGATTTAAGACTTAGGCCAACTACACTCAACTGAACAGCAATCAAATGATTTAAGTATCATTAATATTTAGGTTCTTAAAAAAAAAAAAAAAGGTACCTCTACTGAGCTGCTGGGAGTGTACTCAATAAAGATGGAGAGAGTTATAACACTCATCTGCCCCCTTCTTTCACTCACCAATGCCAGATGAACTCATGGCCCAATGATCTGAGTGGCAATAGCAGAGGATGCAGTAACAGTTATGGGGATAACTAGTGCTGGCCAAGTGCCTGATTTGGCCTTTACCCAGCTCCCACTGCACTTCCTCGTTTGATTCTGTCATTTGAAACTAGGGCTTGATTTTCATTGGCCTCCATACCCCAAGTTTGCCACTTCAGGAATAAGAACTTACAATCATGGGTTCACTCCTTCCTAAGATTGACTTTTCAGAACTGATGCCTATTTCTTATTCTCTCAATGACTTTTCCTCTGGCTATTATTGCATACAGATTGCTGGAAAGTACACACCTTATATAATCCAAAAAAAAAAAAAAAAAGCCACTTGAGATTTACTTTTGTTATGTTGGGCAGTTAACTTCTGTGTTTAATATAACACAGAAGAGAATGGATTTGTGGTCATGATGTCTATGAACCTCTGAAAGGGTTGACTTAAAAGGATGTATTATTATGTAAGCAGAAAATTCTCAAGTAGAAGCAGAGTTTATTTTCTGCTGCAGAGGTTATGGCCACTCCCACCATGTGTGGGACAAAGTGTCAGGTAGGATTATTAGTAATGTGTCAGCATTCAGATAAACCCACCACTCATGCCCTCAACACATATTTGTTTTTAGATTCCCTCTAGTAAAGACCCTGGTTAAGTAGTGTGGCTTGCCTTGGATGTATCATTTTAAAATGGCAACCTATCCTCTCCAGTGCCTAAAATTGATCTGAGAAAAGATTTGAGGAAAAAGGAAGCTCTTCCTATCACCTTCCTGGTTGACCCAGACTTGTGTTCTATTATATCTGTTGAGCAAATGAATCAATTGATCTATCAGCCTGATGAGAAATTTTGTTCAGGCAAAACTATCTGGTGAAGAATATTGTTTTAGGTTCCTGGAGAAAAACACTACACTGTAGAGGCTACATGATTTAAAAAGTCAATAGTAACTCTTAAAATACTTCATTCAATGTCAAGGTTTTGTTAAACAATAAATGTATATGCATACTCACACATCTCACATAAATAATATATAAATTTTATAAAAAGTTAATTCTTTTGTTTATGCTTCCTTTTTATGGGAATGTATTATCTGGTGTTGATGTTTCAAAACATAGCAAATTTAGGGCATATCAATGGGCAAAGGGGCCTCTTGAAAAGGCTGCCAATGGCCAAATCTGGGCCACTTTGAGCAAAAATGATAGTTATGGATTATATCCCAAATAAAAAAAAAACTAGAAAAGCATATGAAAAATTAAAAAAAAAAACTATGGTGGAAGAAAGGAGCTATTTCTTATTTCTTGAAGGATAATTCCAACTAACAAATGTATAAGGAATGATAAAAACAGAAGGACCACCATTTGGCACAAATAATTCATTAGTGAATGCTAAAATGAGTATGCCTAAAGCATGATGAAAAAAAACCCGTTATTTACATGGTCCCAATGAATCTTACCATATTTATTGATTATGAAAAGATAAACTGAGACAACAGACACACTTTAATCAAGTTATTAAAGTTCACATAAACACTAGTTGAGGAGATTTTAAAAAAGTCAACATCATAGATTTCCTGATAGGATATGCTGAGAGGGACACTTCTTGCTTTGTGGTGTTCTTTCCAAAATGTACAACATCAACTGAATCATAAGGAAACATCAGATGAACCAAATACAAGGGCATATTCTACCAAATAATTGGACCAGTACTCCTCTGGTCCAATCACTCTCAAGGACTCTTAAGACAGAGGAGCAGTTATAGACTAAAGGACACATGAAAGCTAAATCCAGTATACAATACTAGCTTTGATCCTGGAGCAGAAAAAGAATATTACCAGCAATTTGTAAAAATCTGATTCAGTCTTAAAACTTAGTTACCATTTTATCAATTTATGGTTTTAACATTTGGTACATCTGATGCAATTTATAGGATAATTCTCTATAATGTATTTACCATGTTGTGTCAGTCTAAAGTCACTTCAAAATTAAAAAATTTTAAGGATAGAACTCAATAAGAAAATCTGTTTCTAAAATGCACAGAAAATCTGAATAGACACTTCAAAGAAAAAAAGCATGTGAACTTAAACTCAACATCGTTTGTCAGTAGGGAATTTCAAGCTGCAAGAATGAGGTAACACTACATAGCTATTTGGATAAAATCCAGAAGACTGGTAATACCAACTACTGCCAAAGATATGGAGAAATAGTTATTCTTGTACATTGCTGAAGTAAATGTAAACTGGTAGAGTCACTTTGGCTCTGAACACAGTTCAAGAGTTTCTTACAAAACTAAACATTTACCCAACTGATGTGAAAACTCACATCTACACAAATACCTGCATGAAAACAGCCTTATTCTGAATCACCAAAACCTAATCAAGTAAGGTGACCTTCAACAGGTAAATGGATAAAACAACTGTGGTATTTTCATGCACTGATTAATCAGAAAAAAAAAATATTTAAAGGAGCTATCAAGCCCTTAAAAAGCCACATATTGCATGATTACAATTGTATGACATTTTGGACAAGGCAAACTAAAAATGACCTTAATGGGAAAGATCAGTAGCTACCAGGTGTTTGGAACAACATGTCCGGCAACACATGGGTTGGTTCTCACTTCAGAAATAGGTCATTAAGGCACTTTCTTTTCTATATAAACTTGAATGTTGAATGAATTCCCAAAAGCCATGTAAGAACAATGAGAAAGAATGGCCTATTAAAATTCAAAACTAAGGGGATCACTGGGTGGCTCAGCAGTTTAGCGCCTGCCTTTGGCCCAATGCATGATCCTGGAGTTCTGGGATGGAGTCCCACATCAGGCTCCCTGCATGGAGCCTGCTTCTCCCTCTACCTGTGTTTCTGCCTCTCTCTCTCTCTCTCTCTCTCTCTCTGTCTCTCATGAAAAAATAAATAAATCTTTAAAAAATAAAATAAAATAAAACTCAAGAATAAAATTTCATCTAGTGATATAATATGGAAGATAAGATGTGCTGGGTTGCTGAACTCTACTGAACAATGAAAAAGGATACAGGCAGGGGACTGATAAGGATACATAACTAAGTTTATCCTATGCTTGCCTGTTCCCTAAATATAGATGTTGGGGAAGTGATGGAGAGAGGCAGAGATGGGCTAAAAGGTCACAGACAGGATGCCTGCTCTAAGCAAGGGGACCTCAACACCAAAAATTGAAGGTCAGTTGTACAAAGCTTTACATTAACCTTATCACATAACTTAGGATTGGTTGTCTTCTTCATCCTTCATGATATCCAGAGACCTTATCAGTAGTTAGAATTTTATTTAAAAGTTGAATATGAAATTGAATAAGGCATTGATTATGAAAACAATGAAAACCAACATACTAGACTAACCAGAAGCCATCTCAAACATAACAGTTAAATAAGTCAAAAAGGAAAAAAGAGTGAATTTTCTTCACTTGGAAGAATGAAGGAAAATCCAAAGTATTGTCTTTATCAAGTATTTAAAATTATCTGAAACTAGGTAAGTCTACCAAGTACCCATTTCTCTGCTACAGACATGTATGGATTTTAATTCCAGCCTCATCATATCCTAGCTATGAAACCACAGGAAAATTATTTAAGTTATTTAATACTTTTATTTCTGCCTTTTTATAATGAGGACAAAATGACTTGCTACTTTTTAAATTTATTATTAAAATTAAAATAATGCATGTAATTCATTTAAAACTTTGACAACAGTAAATATACAAAAAGGTTACTTACTGATTTATACTTTTATTTCTCCAAATTATGAGGTGAAGTAAATGAGAATTATATAGCTAGAAAATATATATGTACTGCCGAAATGAGCACATATAGCTAGAAAATAAAATGTAATAGGCATCTACTATATTTTCTACAAAAAATATTTTTAAAGTTAATGTTTTTCTATGTTCAAAAAAAAAAAAAAAACTCCAAACTTTTATAATACAATACACCTCGGTAATATTTTGTACCAATAGGCATCTAAAGTACCAACATAACAGTGATGAGAGATGAATGTAGAGGAAGAAGATATGAAAAGGAATCAGAGGATATTTCCTCAGCTATAATTATATACATTTGGCCCCAAAAGCTAAAAAGGAAATGTGTGTCATTATAGATGGACAATCCAGCACAAATTGGGGAAAAAAATTCAATCCTATGAGATACTTTTTTTTATAAATTTTTTTTTTTTTTTTTTTTTTTTTATATTTATCATAGTCACAGAGAGAGAGAGAGGCAGAGACACAGGCAGAGGGAGAAGCAGGCTCCATGCACCGGGAGCCCGATGTGGGATTCGATCCCAGGTTTCCAGGATCAGGCCCTGGGCCAAAGGCAGGCGCCAAACCGCTGCGCCACCCAGGGATCCCATATGAGATACTTTTCAAGGTGAATATTTTCACTTGAAAATCTTTACAAACTTGAGATTCTATTAATTGAGATTTTAACATAATTCTAGTGTTACAGAGCCCTTACAATGCTTTCTCTAATCTGAGTGTTATGGCAAATATTCCGGATTCCCTACTGGGAGTATTATCTAGGAGAGCTCTGTGCCCTTGAACAGCTATTAAGCAATTAGGAAGTCTCGTATAAATATTTCATTAACATTAAAGAAATTGTCATTCTTTCTTCAGGAAAAATAGATGTGCCTTCTGATGCTTGGTTGAGAATTAGAATGTCCACCCTGCAGTGCAGAATTCTATTATTCCATCAACTCCTTATCACCTAATTGGATAGCAAGGTGTTTGCATTAAATCCAAAAGAGCTTAGATCCTAAGTACAATAATGATATTTAAAATAAAAGTCACCACACCATCTGGTAATAAAGTTGATATTTGAAAGTGAGGACAATAAAAAGGACCTTAATGGAAATAACGTTTCCACATTTTACTTGATGTGGAAAAATGTTGACAACAGTTATAGATGTATTCATTATATACAAGCATATTGTTATATCCAGAGTAACCACTAACAAGTACCACTTACAGGGTATTCAACATTCAGCCAAATCCTTAGTTTCCAAGACTTCCAAGACAACTTCAAGTCCTCTTCATCTGCCTAATATCTAAGGTTTCCTTATGGTCCAAATGAAGCTCCCTTTCTCTCTGAAATGTTATCTGGTTGCCCCAATGTTTGAAAATAAAAGTCTATAGCAGACAAAATTTGTCCCACTCATTTCAAAGATACCATATGATATTAAAAATTGTTTTCTTTTATATACATTTATCTTTCCAACTAGTTTAGGAACCCAAGGTTATTGTAAAGTTTGTCATCTTTGTGAATCCTCAGCCCTTAGTCAAGAACTATTTGATAACCATTCAATGAATGGATGCTAGTTCTTGAGTGGGCCCCTAAATATATCTAATGAAAACCACTCAGACTTCAGAAATGAGGCTGTTGAATTATTTGTAAGATCACAGAGTATAAAAAGTATGTGATGCAAAGTGTGTAAAAGCTTAATTGTACAATAGGATCTTAGCAAGGTGCAGAAAGATGATCCAATTCCCTTAACTGTGGCAACATCAGACCTAGAAGCTGGACAGAAAATGTAACCTTTGTGTAAGTCACACTACCAGAAGTTTAGAAAGACTGAAAAATCTGCACCATCAGTTGAATGGTATATGACAAAATCGGAAAAAAAGTACCAATTATAAAGTGGCCATTCTTCCGTAACCAAGGTTAGTGTAAATCTCACTACATTTTAAACGCTATCTACAGGATGTTGTAAAGATATTCATTTTCATTTGTAAAGTGCTGTAACAAATTCTCCAAATTATAGATAAAAAGTGAATTGCTTCATCCTTATCCATTCCATTCCAATTAGTAGATAATACAATGCATAACCCTCCAAAAGGTACTGCAGTATTAGTTTTATAAATAATGGTTATCAAAGGAATAGAATTTCCCCTACCACATAAACTAGATCTATGAATGAGGAGATGTAAATACAGATGGAAACAGAATTTTAATCAAGTACCTATCACATCAAATTACTATAGAGGCAATAAAAGAAGGGTGAGGACATAGAAACACTCATTTACATAAAAAATGATCAACATATAAAGTGGACAAAAGTGAAATTATGAGATGCGAAAGGAGACACTAGAGCTCATATTTAATTCTTCTGAAGTTGGAGCAGATATAGATTTCCATTTTATGTCCATTGAAGGACTGACCTAGAGCCTTACTTATGAAAGATGCAGCTTTCAGACTACATGTTTCCAGTTTCATGATGCGTTAAAGAGGGATACAAATCAAACTGAAATGCGAAAACCTCAGAATGGAAACATCTACATATCTGCCCTTGGAATAACAGATAAATGGTGATTGTGGGTTATATTTTGTATCACGTTTTCAGCTGAAATTAAGGGCAAATAATATAATGCTCCCTGAGAAATAGCAAATGGGAAATTGAATCTGAGACGTAACATGATTTTTAATATCTTTAACCTAAAGCATTCTTTCTACATTTTTCATATGCTTTGATCTGCAAAGCATGCAAAAGAATTGAAGTGCCAAAATATAACCGGTAGAGGTAGAAAGGCAACTCAAAGACTTCCTCCTTCTGCTGTGCAGATTTTTAAATAAAAGCTATCAGAATGACTCTTTGCAGACATGGGAAAAAACTCTGGAGGAGAAAGGACATGAGAACTTTAGCTATCTCTCACCTTCTAACCATGGACTTTGTTACTGATTTAAGCCAGTACTGACTCACGTTCCTTTGGGTAGATGTCGGTACCTGCCAAAGTAGTCTGAGGTCTATATTAGCTACCCACCTCCCCCACCTACCACGTTAGGAGGAATGCTGCCTTGAGATAATTCTGCAAGACAAACAGCCATTAACTAGTAAGTACATAGTTACTAGAAATCAAGGCCAAAAGGTAGTCTTACAGCCTATCTGTAAGCTGGGTAAAGCTTCCAGTTTCTATCCAATTACTCTGTATATATTACCTTACTGTCTAAAGCTTAAAGATCGAAGCCTTAGGCCTCTCCTCATCTCTTACCCCCCATCCTCCATCCCCCAACCTGCCATCCATGCATAGGTGGGAGTTGTCTAAAATATTTTTAACTGATACATATATTTACAATATTGTTAATGCCACCAAGAACCCATTTCTTAATGTCACCAAGAACCCACCAAGAATGTGAATCAGTCCTGGCTTAAATCAGTAACAAATTCCGTGTTTAGAAGGTGAGAGATAGCTAAAGTTCTCGTGTCCATTGTGCTAACAGATGGTTTTCTACAAAAGCTCATTTCTGACATTCAGTACACTAATTAGCAAAGAGGCCTAGTTCTTGAATATCCCTGGAATACAGTGCTCAGAGTGGCCACTGCTTAAATATGTGCTTCCTGATTAGAACCACTCTTAATGCTGATTTCCTTATTAGAACCTAGGTGACAAACATACAATTTTACATTGTTCAGGCTGAAACACTTAAACGACGATCATCATGACAACATCTTCTCTTATTTTAAAAGTAACTTAAAAATATGTTTTGATAAGATTCTTATTTATTTGACAGAGACAGCACACAAGCAGGGGGAGAGGCAGGCAGAGGGAGAGGGAGAAGCAGGTTCCCCAAAGAGCAGGGATCCTAATGCAGGGCTCAGTCCCAGGACCCTGAGATCATGACCTGAGCCAAAGGCAGACGCTTAACTGACTGAACCACAAAGGCGCCCCTATGATGCTTAAAAAAAAAAAAAAAACAACTACTTACAATTATATCTACTACAAGTATAACATGTAACCATTTAACATTGTCTTGTTGCTCTTTGACCAATCACACACACACACACACACACACACACACACACACACACACCGGTATATACATGTATACCCAGAAACACAGAAGTATTCAGTGACCACATTTTTCACCACATCCTGTGCATATAAATCACGTTAATATGCATGACTACATTTCACTATCTTATGAGCACCACCTGTACATGATAGACTTTAAGCCTTGTTTTAAGGACTCATCGGACTATTATTTCTCAAGTCTCTAGAGGTTTGTCATATGGCATCCATTTCCATTACTCTTCTCTATTTTCTTGTCACTTCACCTAGACTGTTAACCTTATTTCAGTCTATTAACTCTCTATTCTAGAATGTATTTCCCACCACAGGGCAACGGTGGCCAACATTTGCTCTCAGAAGAGATGAATTCACTCATGTATTAATTTCACAAATATTTATTCAGTTCCCACTATGTTGCACATATCTTTCCAAGCCCTTGGAGCCCCAGCAAAGGAAACTAAACAGCTGTTATTTCATAGAACTCATGTTCTATTGACTTTGGGGTGGAGAAGTTAAAGTAACAGTAAAAAAAAGATGTCATGTTATCTAGCAAGGAGAAAAAAGTTAAAGCAAGAGAGTGTCATGGGAAGTGCTGGGATTAAGGAAGCTGGAATTACAGAGGTGAGATCTGGGTCAAACCTCAAGTAGTAAGGGAGTGTGGCATGCCAGCTTCCGGACAGCATGTGCATGAGCATAGTCTCCAGTCTGAAGCACTCGTGCTGGGTTCAAGGGATACCACACAGACCATGGTCCTGGAAGAAAATGAGCCAGGCACAGGTAGATAAAGAAGGGGCTAGAGATAACGAGTCTAGATTTCACCGAGCTCTGTCAGCCACCAAGGACTCTGGCTTTTCCCTAGAAGAAATGGAGACCCACCAGAGTTCTCAGAGAAGTGACATTTACCCAGTCTCATCTTAAGATCTTTCTGGCTTCTGGGTTGAGAATATAAAAGGGACAAAGGTAAAATAAACTCTTAGGCCAGTCCAAGTCCAAAAGCTGAAAAGAGCAGGAGACTGACTGCCCTCCCCCCCACCCCACCCCTTCAAGCCTTTTCCCAGGAACACAGATCAGATCAAGTTTTAATGTATTATTTCAGCTTTACTAAAAAGCTCAAGGGTAAGAGAATTCAAGGTATTAACAAAGGATGAAACAGGAATGGCTATAATACCTGATGGACCTGCATGCCCCCAGCTGCAGAGCCATCCTCAGGGACACTGTGGCTCCAGGTTACCACTAACTCTCAGCTTTTCTGTTTGCAGCAGGCTCTGCCCCTGCCCCTGCCCCCACCCCTGGGAGCATGCCCAGACTCCCTGAAATAAGTTAAAGGAGAGGATGAAACAAGAGGGGGAAATGAATTGCATCACCATGTCAGTCTGATGCTTCATTTCCAAAACCTCACTTCTTAAAATTCAGAGTAGGTTCCTCTCCACACAGACTAATATTGGGACTTGAGTCTTCATATGCACCTGTGGACCTTGCTCTCTGGCTTACTTTTTGAATATTAATTCAGAGTATAATAGACTAGCATTACTAGAAGTGATAAGCCTGGGGTAAAAGGGTGGAAGTGCTGTCTGCCTGTATTTTCCTATTCTAAGTGAGAAAATCAGAGGAGGGAGAATGGCTGTGAGCGTTAGCATTGCTCCAAGTCCTCATTACCTGGTCTTTAATATCACCACGTGGAGATACCACTCAGCCAGCCTCTAGTCCTCCTCCTTGCCTTATATGAAGATGGGGATTTAATTTCTGTCCTGCAGTTTTATAGGCCTCAGCTGCCCATCTTCTGAAAGCAGGATCACAAACATCCTCACTTTGCAGCCATAAATTCTGACTGAAGAAAAGCAGGTCTTCCCTGGGAACATAGCTTACATGGGGTACATGTATGTATCCATGAAAAGATCACTGCTTTGGGAGGCCCTTAGTAAAATTCTCTTTTATAGGTTTATACTTCTTCTTCATATTTGGCATACTCTTACCATTTTATCTTTCCTCTTTCACTGGAAAAAAGATGAAGATGACAAATTGATACTGTTAACTACTATTTTAAGTCAAATAGATTTTTGCCTACCTTTTTAAAGAAAAAAAAAACAGCCTTATTGCAATAAATGAGCATATAATGCTCTTTGAAATGAGCACTGCTGTGAGAAATTACTTTTCAAAACTCATGCCAACTTACTGTTTTATAGTACCTCTAAAGAGCATCCATTCATTAACTTGTGCCAGGCCCTCCCGTTAGCCCTCCCTTAGGAATGCAGCAGCAAATGAAGCAGACAAAACCCTTTTTCCTCTTCTAAATGATGTCCTAATAGAGAGTGGCAAGTGCCCAAGAATCTTAGTAGTTGTCTGAGTGGAACTCAGAGCAGGCACTCATTTATGCCTAAAAATAGAGGAAATAAGACGTCTGATAGTGTGTTGCTACTGGCCCTCGGCAAGGTAAGGAGTAAATGAATGGTTGCACAACATGCTACCTCCCTCTAAGCATCAGAGTCCTAGCTTCCTGGTGCCCAGGCAGAGAACCAGAAACCTGCCAGCTGCTGCACTGCAAGTAGATATTACTTCTATATCCCAGCCCCTGGACCTCAGTGGACAGAAAGAGAAAAATGCCTGCCCAAGGGGGCTCAGCTGTCACACACAGGGATGAACAAGAGGCCTGTGGACAGAATCTTAAAGGGAGAGATTCTGCTAGAAGAGGTCACATGAACATTGCAGACTGTCAGGCAGATCGAACCAGCAATGCCATGCACATGATTATAATGTATTTGTCACAGGGTGAAGGGCATGTGAAGGTACCAAGGACTTAGGGTCTCAGTCACCCACAAAACTCCAACTGAGAAAAACTATCCAATTATCAAATGCTCAGAAAGGAAATCTTAAATAACTAAGGGATGAACTATATTTAGTTAAATCAAAAAGGTGATGATATTCTGAGAGTTAATACAAATACTACGTAAGGATTCCTGAATTAAAAAAAAAAAAGACATTGCAAATACATTCTCATAATATGTTGAAACTAAATTAATTAAAATATCAGCAAAACTCAGATTTGGGGCCACATAGAAAGGGAGGAAATACAAGTATTCCAAAGTGTTCAGAGGGTAGAGATGGCAGGAAGAAGTTATCTTATGAGAAAGACATCACCTTTCTAGGCTGAAAAGGAAGAGTGAAAATCAGTGCTCTGTGGTCATTTTCTTTCCACGTTGTAGTAAAGAAATACATAGGATTATGGACACTGGAAAAGGGAAGGTGACCAACCAGTCAGAAAGCACAGTACATCTCCAAACAAGAATACTTCTGACAGCGAAAATGCTCTGGTAGTGATTACCCAGGATGATGGGCACCAAGGGGAATTTCAAGAGGCTACCTAGGGAGACCACTGCATCAACCAAAATGGAATAGAACAGTACAAGGGGGGCAGAAACAAAGACAAGGGAACCCAACGTAACACAAGTAATAACAAGCATGTTGAGGTTTATACACGTGAGCAGAAAAATAAATTCAAAGACAGAATGTTGCATCTCTTAAAAGAAAAAAAGCAAACACAGCTCTTTACAAGTATAAACGAAGAAAAGCTAGAAACAGTGGAACAAATGGGTACCAGGAAAATGAAACAAAAAGCACCAGTGGCAATGCTGCAGTCAGACAAGACAGAATCAAGGTCAGAAGAACTGAACATGTTAAAGAAGTCTAGTGAGGAAAAAACAGGCTCCAGGTGGCCAAAATCTATGAAACAAAAAGAGCAGTTACATCGATTAGGCAACAACTCTCATGTAAACAAAGAACACTCAGAAAATATACAACTCTAGTGAAGATTTCAATACGTGTCGGCAGAAGTTGAGAATAATAAACACAAGAAAACAACAGAAAGGGAATTAAAGAGTATAGCGAACAAATCTGAATAAATAGGCTCATAATGTGCAAGTGAGGATGCAGCTACATTTAGAAGTCTATGGAAGATTTTAACATTAAAGCCTGTATTTTGCTACAAACAAATAAGGTAGTTTTTAGTTCACTTTCTCTGGTGGAACCCCCCCAAAAAAGTTATAAATGTAATATAAAGGTAATAAAATATATTAGCTATTTTGATATTTAATACTTGCTCCTAAATTATCCAGAACCAAAAAGGAAATAAACATTGATACAGCGAGAGCTGGTTCTCACAAGGAAATAGCTGCAAAATCTCATTTACGGAAAACTAAAAATAAAGGCAAACAGAACTGCGAAAACTAAAAGAAGCAAAGAGAATATAGTGGAAAGTAGAAATTGATTAAACAGATATTTACAAAATAGAAGAAATTAAAGTTGTTTTTTAAGTGCATGTTTGTTTACTTATATAAAGTCCCATAGACTGCATTAAGAAAAAGACTACCATGTAGGATTAGAAGGGGTAGAAGTAATTGCTCTGTTGCTAGTGAGAGAGATCCTAAGGAAAAGATGGAAAGAGCAACAACAAACTCTTCAAAGTAACTTTTTTTTTAGTGATCCTACTAATAACAATAGCTATAAAATAAAACAGATAATAGACTAATGCAAATGCTATCTCATTAAACAATGATTTTAACAATGGGAAAAATTATAATAAAAGACTTGAGTGCTTTTGATCTAGATGCTGTTCTAAATGCATCATTTGGATTAATCTTCACAACCACATTATGCCACTGTATCCACCTTTAACAGATAAATAAACTGAGGCACAGGGAGGTTGAGTAGTTGCCCAGGGTCACAAGGCTATGAAGTGATAGATCCAGGATTGAAACTCAGACAGGCTTCAATGGGCATGATCTCAATTATATTAGAGAGTATGTTTTTTAAAAACAAGAGTGAATCCATTAACAGGGTTTTATAGACACCTGTAAACCTAATTGATTTGGATACTATTATGACTTCTTATAAACCATTATAATGTTGAAATGAAATTATAATAGGGAGAGAAAATAAATTTATAATCTTCATCACTCGGGAACCCTGGGTGGCGCAGCGGTTTAGCGCCTGCCTTTGGCCCAGGGCGCGATCCTGGAGACCCGGGATCGAATCCCACGTCGGGCTCCCAGTGCATGGAGCCTGCTTCTGCCTCTGCCTCTCTCTCTCTCTCTCTCTCTCTGTGACTATCATAAATAAATAAAAATCAAAAAAAATTATAATCTTCATCACTCATACAAATCTGTTCTTAGGGCTTGTTTCCATCCCTAATACGTTATAAGAGATATTATGCCTTATAACCTTTCTAATCCATCTTCAATATTAACTTCCTCTCAACATTTCATTCATATCAATGGCTTAGACCAGTCACTAATATACTAAGCTAGTACTCAGTACTTTAGGCTAGGAGAGAGCAGAGCGGTTGGGAGAATAATCTAGTATATTCCTTCCTGTGTGGTCCAGCACCAAGGACCTCAGCAGCACCTGGGAATCTTAGAACTGAACAATCTCAGCCCCTCCCCCACAAATATAGAATCAGAATCTGCATTTTAACAGTCTTCAAATCACCAGACTACAGGTCCGACTTGCATAGTTTTTCATAATGAATTTAGTCTTTCAAAAAGATTAATGCTTGGATCCAAGTATGAAGAGATTCTGATTTAGTTGTGGTTTGGGCATTAGGATACTTCCCAAGAGATTTTAATGTCCAGCTAATGGTTCATTCCTGTCTTTCCCTCACTTTATTCTGGTCGTCGCCTTCTTCCCTTCCTGTCATCCTCATTGGGCTTTCTCAGAGTCCTCCAGGGTTGGAGCTATGGACGAGAGAAGAGAAGACAACATCTTACCCAGGGACAGAGATAGAGTGTGAGTGCCTCCAGGAGTGGCAGATTCCAACTGTGACACTCCTCTGATAATCTCCCACTGAGCTCCTTACCTCACTGTCCTGGATGGGACTACCCTTCAGCTGGCCCACACTTAACATCCCTCTTAGGGAATACCCTCAACCTCTTATGCCTGAGGTTGCCTTGCCCTGTTTTGGGACAAAGTCTAAGATCACACCCAGAATGCACATCTGGTTCCCAGAAAACAAATATCTGTAAGGCTCACAGAGAAATTAGACACTGGGGATAGATATACCAATCATTTACTTAAAAGCTCTAGGGGACAAACATTTCTCTCTAGGCTTTGGTTGAGGGCAACCCCCTCCATGATTCTATGTTGGGGTGGAAATAATGGAGAAGATGGTAGTGTGTGCGGGACAGGAGGTCTGAGCTAACCATGCTCACCAAAACAGTTATTTCCTTCAACTCTTTAAACTTTATATTTTCAAATAGTTGAGGTTCACTACAAATGCACGCCATTTCAGAAGGTCACATTTCACATTTGTGTGTCCTACTGTCAGTGATCAATCACCTCGTTTTTTGAATATGAGGGTACCTAAAACCTATTATTTGGCTTGGTACCCCTAGCTGAAACTGAGCCATCAAGACTTCTTTACAGGGGAGCCTGGATGGCCACAGTCTGTTCAGCATCTGACTCTTGGTTTCAGCTTAGGTCGTGGTCTCAGGGTCACAAGTTTGAGCCCCGCATGGAGCTCCACACTCATCCCAGAGTCTGCTTGAGTTTCCCTCTCCCTCTGCCCCTCTCGTCCCTCTAAAATAAGTAAATAAAATCTTTTAAAAAATACAATAAAAAGACTTCCATTACAATGGAATGACATTGAGAAATTAAAGGAGAGACAACTGTGATTATTAAAAGCCTTTTTAGCATTAACTGATAAAGTAACAGGAAATTGAAAATGACACAGTTCAAATATGAGGGGAAAAAAAGATTTACCATAAAGAATATTGTAAGTGGCACAATATTAAAGGCATTTCCATTAAAATCCAGAATTGAGGAAGAAAACATCTAGTGCAATTTTTGTTCAATACAATCTTCTAAGTTCTAATAAATTCTATGATAGGACAAGGTTAAATAATCAGCATAATCACTGGAAAAAAGGATAATGTTTCCAATGACAATACTTTTCTAAACCTAAAAATCAACTGTAGGTAGGAAAAACAAACATGAATATTGATAGTAAAGAACTGAAATTAAGCACTCCAACATGGAAACCAGCTTTTTAAACTGTGTTGTATTTACACTTATTATCAGTTTACAACATAAATTTGAATTACTTAGAAACAGTTTATCCATAATATATAGAAAGAACTCTATATTATTGAATATATAAATATGTATGCAAATGAAAGGCATCACATATGCATTGATTATAAAATTTAATACTGTTAAATTATTTAAAATCCACATAGATTAATTGATTTTAAAGTTAATATTAAAGAAGAATAGTCAAGAAAAATCTGACAGTGGAAAATATGATCAGAAACTTGCTTTAACAGATACTGAAATACACTCAATATGTTGTAGTTAAGTCATGATGGAATTGTTATTATCAGACCCTAAGAAGTTGCCCTTAGGGTAGAAAAATAAAAAGTGGAACACAATAGAGCATATGGAAATGGATCCTAATGAATTATAAATACAATAGACAACATATCAATACAGTGAAGAAAGGAGAACTGAGTTATGTAAGGGTGCCCAATGTCTAAAAATATAAGAAGAGTATTTCAGGCACAAGAAACAGCAAGTGCAAAGGCCCTGAGATGGGGGCATGCCACATACATTGGACACACATTAATGCAGCAAGTGTGGTTAAAGAATAAAACAGCAGGAAGGAAATATGTAAAGACACGGTCAAAAAAGACAATAAGGACCCAGAGCATAGAGGGCCTTGCAAATCACACGGAAGTGTGGAGTTTATTCCAAAGGCAAGAGAAAGCCATTGAAAGAAAGCACTTAATATGGTTTCATTTTTAAAAGAAATGCTCTGGAAAAGAAAGAAAAAAAAGAAAAGAAAGAGAAAATAGAAAGGAAAGAAGGGAAAGAAAGAAGGGAAAGAAAGAAGAAAGAAAGAAGAAAGAAAGAAGAAAGAAAGAAGAAAAAGAAGAAAGAAAGAAGGAAGAAGGAAAGAAAGAAAGAAAGAAAGAAAGAAAGAAAGAAAGAAAGAAAGAAAGAAAAAGAAAGAAAGAAAGAGAAAGAAAGAAAAAGAAAAGAAAGAAAAAAGAAAAGAGGAAGGAAGGAAGGAAAGAAAGAAAGGAAAGAAGAAAAGAAAGAAAGAAAAGAAAGAAAAGAAAGAAAAGGAAAGGAAGGAAGGAAGAACTGCTCTGATTACCGAGTGGAAAACAAGTGACATTTGGGATAAGAGAGGATAACAGCCTAGGACAGAAGGTAGTGGAAGTTCCCTGGACACATTCCTATAAAGTGGAATAAGTAGAGTCGAGCTCTACAGGATAGAACAGATTCAGCTGCACAAGGTGTCTGTCTAATACACGATTGTTGTTGTACTAATACACGATTGTACTAATACACGTTTCCACCATCAGTAAATAAGAGTTCCACATCGCTGTGGGGCCGCTGATGTTATCAATTTCTTTTTTTTTTTTAATCTAGTAAAAGTAAATCGTTATCTCATTATCTATGATGTGCATTCCCCTCATTACTAAGGAGATTGAACACCTTTCACTTTAATCATTATTCGTTTGTTGTCCTCTGCTATGAAATCGTTTTTTATGTTTTGCCAACTTTTTAACTGATCATAGTTCTTGCTTCCTTTTATAGGTTCATGGCATGCATATTTTTTCAGTTATGTAGGCTGCAAGCAACTTTTCCCAGTTTTGCCTTTTCTTCTACGATTGGCTCTAAATGTGTCTTATTCAAGAAAGCATCCGCTCACTCATGCTACCAACCCCAAACCTGTATACATCGAGTGTCACAGTGTGCACAGACCTCTATCAATAACCTATTGACATAATTACTATCCATGTATAATGTCTTGCTTGCTGGTAACCTCTCTGATACACATGTTTAATAAAAGGCACTCACTTTTTATTCCAAAATTGCAATTCACTGTGATACTAGTTTGTCTGCTTTGAGGATTTTGCTCTTCCACATATATTACAATTCAAATTGCTTTGGATTTATAAAAACTTGGCAAAAGAATTAAAATCGAAGAGCTTACCATGTAGTTGTATCAACTTTAACGGTTTTCAAATAAGTTTTTTAAACTTCCTCCATTACAATCTTGTGCTTTTCAGGGTTTTGTTTTGTTTTGTTTTTTCTCCACTATTTTTGTTGCCTTAAAATTGAATTCTCTAGATATTTTAAAATATTTTTCTCATGTATATAAGCAATGCAGTTTCATACTATTCTCTGGCAAACCGCTTTAATTTTAGTAATGTAAGTTTACATTCTTGTGTTTTTCTCTATTAATTATATATAAGTATTTTTTTTCCTCCTTTGCAAGCTTTCCATTTTTTTGTAGGTTTACTGCATTGTCTACTATCTCTCCAGGAAATGTTGAATACAAGCTCTGATAATGAGTATCATTTCCTTAGTTAATAATTTTATTTTGAAGTAGCACTTTTAAATGTTTTATCATTAAAACCCACCTAAAAGGGCATCTGGGTGGCTCAGTGGTTGAGCGTCTGCCTTTGGCTCAGGTCGTGATCCCGGGGTCAGGGCCGGGGGGGAGCGAAATCGAGTCCCACATCAGGGTCCCTGCAGAGAGCCTGTTTCTCCCTCTACCTATATCTCTGCATCTGTGTCTCCCATGAATAAATAAAATCTTAAAAAAAAAAAAAAGAACTAAAAACTTTTGGTAACCTTTCTTTTCCAGATTAAATTCATATCTAATCTATTACATTAATAATTTTTATTATGAGGAAATATACATGCTCTTCTGTCTGCACTGAGAGGACTTTATAAAATTAATAGATTAAGGAAACAAACCATAAATATAATAAAATGTTATTCCTGGAATAAACTTGATCATGATTCAAAAATTTTATATATAAAAATATATAAAAATTTTTATATATACACTGCTAGATTTTACTTGCTATCATTTTAAGAATTTTTCTTCTATGCTCAAGAGGGAGATTGACCTATAATCTTCCTCATACTATTTTTTTTCCAGGGTTTGGAATCAAGAATATAACATTAACTTCAAACAATGCACTGGAGATCTTAGCTATTTTTCTGGGAAAAACATATAGATACTTGGAATAATCCAGTTTTTGCAAGCTGAGTAGAAATTGCCTGAAAATCCATTTGTGCTAGTTGTTTTGTGAGAACACTTTTATCTACTCATTTAATCTACTTAAATCCTTGACTTAACTGTGCTTTTTTTTGGACCAGAATTTGTCCATTTTCCTAGGTTTGCAAATAGAGTGGCATACATGTTTAGTAAACTCTCTCAATTTTTAAAATTCATCTGCATCTATGTTCTTTGTTAATTGTTAGTATAGTTTAATTCCTGCCTTATCTCATTCCTCAGGGCTTTTTAAGTCATTTTTTAAACTGTAGTAAGAACAGATACTATAGTTGATCTTAGCCAGAAGACGGAGTCAGTAACATTGTAGTAACTGTGTATGGTGACAGATATTAACTAGACATATAATGGGTATCCTTTGTAACATTAAAAATAAAACCAAATCACTATGATGCATGCCTGAATATGCATGTTAATTATGCTTAAATAAAAATATAGGTAAGTTAACTCTTCTATATTGCCTTGTATTCATCTATTCTTAGATTCCTGCAACAATCCAAATTTGGTTATGATAGTGTATGCACAAGTTTCTTCTTGTGCTATTATTGCTTTATTGATTTAGTTTTTCCAAAGAACCACTTGTGGGCTCTGTTTCTATTGTAAAATTTTTTTTTTTTTTTTAATGTATGATAGTCACAGAGAGAGAGAGAGAGAGAGAGAGAGAGAGAGGCAGAGACACAGGCAGAGGAAGAAGCAGGCTCCATGCACCGGGAGCCCGACATGGGACTCGATCCCGGGTCTCCAGGATCACGCCCTGGGCCAAAGGCAGGCGCTAAACCGCTGCGCCACCCAGGGATCCCTGTAAAATTATTTCATAGAATACACATAATTCACTTTACTATATTCTTGATTCTATTTCTATCTCCTGTTTTAATGGCTATGTTAGATGGTCAGTAATTTTTTTTAGCCTTTCTCCTCCTCTAAGGGAAATATTTAAACATGTAAAACAGTCCTTTAACATTTTTTTTTCATCCCAAAAGTTGTGACACATAGCATTTTCATTATCACTCAGTCCTACATAATTTTAAATTCCCATTTTCATTTTTAAACACAATTTGTGGGGCTATTTCTTGAAGTGCATCCTGTAGAAAGCTACATAAACTTTCATAAGCTGCCAGTAAATAGGGGCATGAGGGTGGCTCAGTAGATTAAGCATCTCACGGGTAGTGAGATCAAGACTGGAAATGGACTCTTCACTCAGCAGGGGAGTCTGCTTGAAGGTTCTCTGTCTGCCCCTTCCTCTACTCACGCTTTCTAAAAATCAAAACAAAACAAAAAACCCCAACTCAATAATAGATTTGCTTAATTTTGTATGGAGAAAATGTATTTATCTACTCTTCTACTTTTGCTAGATATACTTATTCAAAGTTTCCAGTTTTCTTTTGGTCTCCATTATTGTTTGAGAAAATTGTTGCCAGTCTCTTTCCTTCTGTGTAGATTTACCTTCCTGTTGATGTCTTTATGGTCTTTACCTTCGTTGTTCCACAGATGCATGACCTTGAATCTAGGTATGCATTTATTTCTATTTGTCTTGCTTGCTATATGTTGTGCTTAATCTGTGCTGCAGATTCTGGTCCCAAAGTTCTGGGAAATTCTCAAACACTGTTGCTTCAATTCCCTTTCTTCTCTTTTTTTTCCCTCCTGAAACTGCCATTAGACTTAAAATGATAGAATGTAATCAGAAGATCAAACCTTTCAATTACTCTTCCAAATTTGCTAGCTCATTGTCACTCTAGTTTATCCTGATTTTTTTTTTTTCCAAAATGCTTACTCATACTCTCCCTTTTGGTCTAAAAATGCTGTTTGTTTCCAGATGGTCCCTGGAAGTCTGCTGACCTGGCACTGTACTAGTTAGCATTCTGTAAGTTATCTTGAATAATTATGGGAATCCAAGAGAAAGCAACCTCACTTTGCTGCAGGCCTGGACTTTAACGTTTCAATCCCAATGCTGAAAATGATTTATGCCTCAAGGACAACCCAGCCCTCACTTCAGCATTTACTTAACCACTGTCCACTGATAAAATGTGTTGTTTCTTCCTTTTGGGGGTGAGAGAGGGCATTTTCTTTCCTTCTTTATGAGATATGCTGTAAGAAGTAGGTTTTGAAGTTTATCTGAGATCTAATCGCATTGCAGTGGGAGTTCCTTCGGGATACTTAGTAATACTGCTAAGAACAGAAGTTAGAAGCTCTTGAAAACTTAAAGAAGTATATGGGTCAGCTTCAGCTTCTGCTGATAAAGGCGCTGGTCACAGAACAATGCCATTTTCTCTCATTTCAAAAGTGTTTAGAGATCCTTAATCTTTTGAAGTCATCAGTCATTCAGAGTCTGACAAAAGTGCAGGATCTCATGTCTACACGACGTGCCTATGCATATGATTGATATTTTGCATGTAAATTTCACAGAGGTTGCAGACACTTGAAACCTATCCGTGGACCTTTATGAATCCAGATTAAGAGATTTGTACGAGACAACTAATCAAGTTTATAAAATTATCATGAATGATGAATGCATGAGGAGACATAGGGTCAGTGTTCAGAAAGAAACAAACCCGTTACCCCTAGTTTCCTTCAGTGTCTCTTTAATAAAAGGCAAATCACAGTTCAAGAACTTTGATTCTGTACATATTAAGTGCTATGCTTAAATTGGCTTTTCTATTTATGATAATTTAAGGGAAAGCAAGTCTCTCCCTCGTGGAGTTAGACCATTAACAGTTAAAGTCATTCAGGTGCTACACCAGATTTTAGTACTAGGATTCAAAGCTGTAATTTTAGCATTTGAGAGACAAAGGGGTAAACGGGAGTGGGGATAGGGCAGGCAACTAAGATAGTCTGCTTGATTTCCTAATGAGGTAGCCTTCTATTTGGCCAAAACTATAGTGCTACCATTAAGAGGCCAATAAATATTATCTCTCCCGGGGCTTTCATAATGGAGATAGCAGGGAATACACCAATGCATGACAGAACAGGTAGGAGAAATTTCTGAGACAACACTTGGTTATGTTTGGCCACACATAAGTATTTAAGTAATTACATAAGAAGTGGAAAAGCAGAGCTGATGTGATGTCAGAAGTGATGTGAGAGTATCCAGAAGGGTCCCTAGGAAGACTGGCCCCATAATCAGCTAGGTCATTGAACCTGGAGGAACAGCTATGTCACTGTCCCTGGAGGAACATCAGCTCTTTTGCAGAATGCAAACCAGAAGTTGCAAGGGAAGTGCAATCACAATACTAGAGCGAGAGGGCGGTTTACTGTCTATGTAAATCGGAGTGAACTTAACTAACCTGCATTCTGAAAGATCTTTTCACACTGACAAGCATTTCAAAACATAACCTAAAACACAATAATGCTGAAGGCCTTTTCACCTAGTTAAGAGCAGGCCACTGGAGCTGGAATTTAATTCCTGACTCCCCTACTTCCTAGCTGCTGGATTTAAAAAAGTAGGCAGTTAGTAGCACATAAGCTGGAGGCAAGGACAGTGATAAACAGATTATTCAGTAGAAGCCCCAGGGAATAACATCCTGACCTGCGGCTTCCCAGACCCTGGAGCTAACAGATCAAGAGCCACAGGTGCAGAGCATGCACCTCTTCTACCTCTGCCCCAGGATAACCCCTAGACTCATCATAATGAGTTTGTACTGTGGTTATAGCCCCCCCAATGGGGGAAGCCTGCATGACAGTTCCAGTACAAACCTTACCAGGTTAAAAACTGCCTGCTAACCTGTGGGAGGAATCCCCTCAAATGATTGGGAGCAGCATCCATTAGGGAGCACCCGGTCCATGATGCAAGACCCCACACACATACAAGGAAAGGACCCCTGTAGCCTCATGCAGCTGCCACTTCTGGGCCTGCCCACTCTCCCATTTCGAGAGTGTACTTTCATTTTAATAAACTGCTTTGTGCTTGCTACTTTCCTCCTAGATTCCGTTATTCCAGTGCAGATCCTCAAGTAAACTTTTTTGTGGGGAACCCAAGAATGGAGACCTCCATTCACACAACATCAATTCTCCCACTGGTAAGAGATTCACCAGGATTTGTGACATTACAGTGCTTCAGTTCTCACCAGGGGAATAGTGCTAAGTATAATATATCCAAAAGGTTACTGCAAAAATTAAAAATGGTAATTATGTGAAGTACTTAGCATAGTATCTGGCTTGTAAAAAACATGCAATAAGTGTATTTATTATTTTTTATTATCAGTACTGATTTTATTAACCCATGCTGAGCACCTCTATAAATATACAGTAAATATTTTAAGCATTATAAACTATTTCAGGAGTTGACCCAGCATCCACATGGGGATCTTTGTCAGCATCTGGATCTATAAGACTCTATCACACTTTCTGCCATCATTGTCATAGGATATAGCAGGAGAGAAAAATTCCCCTTAAAGGGTCAGGAAGAGTGAACCCTTTGGGGAGTCAAAAATAAGGGCAATATAAAATCCAGGTCAGGAAGGGCCAAGAAACTGAGCTCAGTATAGAATCATGAATCGCACAAATGTACCAGGAGCTTGGGGGAGATAGTACATCCATTGCCATATCTATGGTAGTAAATATTTATGGTAGTATGAGAAACCTTTATTCCAACCAACCACTGAGCAAGTAGCTTCACCTGGGCAAGGACATTAATTGCATGAAATGCAAGTATGAATATGAATATGAAGAATTCTTGGGAATTCTCATCAAACACAGTTCACTTATCTTAAAATGAACCTTCTAAGAATCAACTATCATAGTCTCTTACTACCACAGGTGACCTAAACAGGTAGGGTTAAGCATGGCCAGCATTGAAATCCCACTCTATGGGCCTATGGCAAAGAGCTAATTGTATTGTTAATAAGTCATATGAGAATAGTTTGTTGTATTCAATCAACAACAAATTCTCTCAAATCACAGACCATCCACAAAATTTACAAGAGTGACACTAACTGTAGAAAACAAACAAAATCCCTTACTTAAGGCTTTGGACAACTGAAATATTCCTCTATTCAACCAAAGTAAAAAGTGATAGCATGATAGCACTCACTGTAAGGACTCAGGAGCATGTGGTAGAGAGCTATGGAAAGACTATTAAGATCTATATTCGCAAACAAGTAATTCCAGTTATTTTTAAAGAAAGTTTGGCGACTCATCTGCCTTATGAAAATAGAGCAAGAAACGTTCTCTGCACAGTGTGAAGTTCCTCTGTCTTTCATATTTCTAATTCCAGGCAGCATGCTGTCTGCTCTAAAGAGCAAGAAAACAAATGCCAAGCTTTAATCAGACTGGTGTGGACCATTGGAACTTTCGGATCATTTAGCCATGCCTAACTATGTCATGCAGCTTCTCATCGGAATTATCAACGCCTGCACCTATGCTCTGCCATGAAGAGGTTACAAAACACTGAAAATGAGCAGCGATTCTAGGCTACCTTACCATTCTTTTTCCACATTCGTTAAAAAAAAAAAGTAACAGTTTCAATCTAATATTACAGTGAAACTAGGAATTAGAATCCCTATAGTGTGGAGTCAACCTTTCTCAACAGTCAAGCTTTTTTTCTTCCCCTTTCTTTTAATTGTAGTTTGATAACACTGATAAGCCTAAGGCCAAAGCTGAGGAAGAGAACAAAAATACTATTAAGAACTTAAATCCTCTTGAATCTTTAAAAGCTGCCTTTTAACAAAGATCTTTGTTTTGAAAATGCTCAGGTGTTAATCCTTTTTAACCACAAAATTTTACTCAATTCTTTGTAATTAGATACAAGTTCCCTGATTTATATTAAAGCTTGAAACTTCTGGTTCTCCATTAGAAATATAAGGAGATATTTTGAAATATAAGACTATGGATTTTTTTTTGGGGGGGGGGATTGTATTCTATCCCTAAGATTTCATACTTCTTGACTCTCAGAGCAATAATTGAAAGTTCCTATAGGAATAGAACTTAAATATTTTTCCTAGTGCCAAAGAAAAATTGCATCGGACAAGAACTGGCAAGGAAGACTTTATCCAAGACTGGCAATAGGGGAGACAGGCTGAACTCAACTCCGCTGAAACAGAAAACAGGAGGGTTTTTAAAGTGCTGGGATAAGCCAGGGGAAAGCCCTGGAGGGAGTTAAGGAAGTCAGCCAATGTGATTAAAGAGTCCGTTCTTGCTACTAAGCACTCATAAAACTCAGGCTCCTTCTCCCCACCCTCCCTCCTCCACCCCAGACTTGAGATAGGGATCCTATCCTTCTTGAAGATTACATTTCAAAGCCATCACCCCTAGGTCCTTGAAGACAGTCCTGGGTTGTAAAACTTGCAAAGGGCTTTTTAAAAATTTACATCTCAAAAAGGGCAGAGAAGAATTTACAGGATTTCTAAAGTAAATGTTCTTAGAAGAGGGAGGTGATCAGGGACACAAAGTCAGAAAAAAAAAGCCTGTCTGAAGTTCAGGCAAGAGGAGGGGAACTTTAAGGGGGGTCTTGATCACTAGAGTCACTGTAAGAGAAAAGCAATTCTACTCCACAGTAGCAGGTGTAATTCTGTGGGTTGTGACAAGGAACAAAATAAGCCTCCAAATATTTCAGTCCTTGTGAAATTCAAATGGCATGTGCTTAAAACATTTAAATCATCTAATTAAATACATACAATATGTTATATCCTTCTTATCAACTTATTCTGAATGGTGTTTAAAGTGTTGTGTGTGCAGAATATCCTATTTTTCCTTCTAAGCCTAGTTTAGGATTTTCCTTTCACCATGAAATAGAATCCTCATTTTAAAAACTGTGTAACCCAATCTAAGTCCTTTCTTACCTACGTTTATTTTTTTGTTTCCACTCTGCTACATATGGTTTGCAACAGGAAGGATATTTCTAAGCAGTGCTAGGACTTGAGTGTCCCGCAAGAAAAACCATATTTAAGTTGACTGTGGCTTTTAAAAATTGCTTTTTTATGTGATTTTCTTCCAAACAACAGGAAGCATAAAGCATAGTTTGAGAGCCTTTCAGGTAAGGCTTATGCCATCTTCTGATGATTGCACAGATTTAGGACTTTAAAATTTGCTATGGGCTCTATTTGATCACACCATTTTTCAAGGCCATTTTCATAGTTAGATGTTTTATGATTGTTTTACATTGGTATTCCATTTAGTATTCTGTTATAAAGATTCAGAGTAATTAGTAAAAATTAGCAAACTGCTAAGACTTCTGGGAAAATGACACAGGAGGAGGTCCCTAGGCTCATCTCATTGCACAGATACAACTAGGTAACACCCACATCAGTATAAATACCCAGAGAATGATTCAAAGACTGGCAGCAGCAAAACAAACAAAAAAAAAAAACAAAACAAAACTGGCAGCACAGACTCTCCACAGCTAAATGTAGAGAAGAGGCCACAGTGAAGAAAGTAGGAAGGGTAGAGACATGGTCAGGAGACAAATGGACATGTGGGACTATCTATACCAGGGAGAGACACTCAGAGTACAGAAACGGGAGAGGACCATACCCTCACACCAAGCACCCCAGGCAGGAGGAACCCACAAGAAAACCAGAGGGGCATAATTTCCCAAGTTCTTACAATCAGCTGGGCTTAACCCCTCAAACTGTAAAAAATCAGAGGGCTCAGCTCAGAGAGTGGGGAGGACAAAGAGAAACAGAGTCTCCCTCCTTAGTGAGACAGGACAATAGACACCCCATGGCAAGACAGCACTGAAGCAGCAGTTTGAAAGATACTAGGGTTATATGAAGTTTTCTTTACCAATCTCAGAGTGTATGCTGGAGGGGCTGACATCAGGGAGAAACTTCAGAAAAATAAAGAAGCTGGTGGGTGCCACTTCCCTCCCCCACCACCCAACCTATACACAGACAGCTGCAGGAATCAGCACAGTGCCAATATTCACTACCTAATTTGCTAAGAGTGCACCCTGACCCCATGTTCTCCTACAGAAATGCCACCCTCTCCAATGCATCCTTGGATTGAGCCCATCCAAAGCAGTGCCACAATCCAGGCAGAATGCAAGCAGTGCTAACCAGGGGCCAGTACCACTCCAGAGTGCCTCAGCCCTGGGAAGAGGGAAAAGCTAACTATATACACTAGTCTAACTGCAGCCTCAGCAATGGGCTTGGAGCAGTTACCAGATCCAACTGCAGGCCTTGCCCACCAACAAAAGCTTCTCAGAGGACAAAACAGGGAGACTGTCCTGCAATTTGGCTACTCCATCTCTGGTAAATGCCTGGTCTGGCAACTCAAGCCCAAGGTGGCCCCAGACAAGCCCACTAACAGAGGGACCAAACCCTGTTCAAAACAGAACTGTTGTTAATGACTATACTAAAGGCAAAAGCAGCTCCACCACAACACTAGGGCATAGGCAACACACATAGGAGACACCCATGAAGCACAGGCTCTGGAGTACAGGGGCCATTGTACTGCAGGGCATTATAGGATCTCCTCTTCATAAGGCTAGTATTTTCAAGAGCAAAAGACATAGTTGACTTTCCTTATACCTAGAAGCAGACACAGAGTTAGACAAATCGAGGAGACAAGGACTATGTCCCAAATCAAAGAACAGGACAAAAATCACAGCAAAGAAGCTAAACAAAATTGAGATAAGTAACTGCCTGATAGAGAATTTAAAGTAATGGCCATAAAGATGCAGACATGTTAGAGCCAAGAACTTGCACAACCACTCTGTGCCTGGCCATCTGGCTCACAGAAATTAAAGGACAACAGGTATTATTTTAAACCAAGGTTTGGTCATTTTTATGACAATAATAGAAGATGTATGTAGTATGTAGTTTATTATACTTCTATTATACTTTATGAATGTAAAGTCACAAAAACAACTATGTTTTCCAACATTCTACATGACAGGTGTACCTCGCAAAGTCTCCAAAATTTTTTTTCCATTTCCACTGACCTATAAAATGCCCAAGTTTGCCTTGGATAAAATTATAATTAAGATCATTAAAAATCACATATGTATGCTTACTTCTAACATCTTTGTGTTCTACTGAAACTTAAAATTTCAAATAAGGAAGTTGATAAAATGTTGAATTAATTTCCTTTTTACATGCAAAGATATTCATCTGTATGCTTTAACCTCTGAAAAGTTGCATCTAGCAAATGTGAATGTTTTAAATATATTTGTATTTGTCTTGGCAGCCTGCAGTCCCTCATAAACTGTGCCAAAACTTGTAAGAAATAGCAAATGAAATAGGCTGTTACCTTTAAAGAATCGGAACTAGAGGATTTGAGTACATAAGCTCTTAAGTTAAAAAAAAAAAAAAAATCACACTTTTAACTGATAACATAGACTTATATTAGTTTCCCTGTAGCTGCTCTAACGAAGCATCAGAAACTGGCCAGTGCAAAACAAATTGAGCATCTCACCGTTTGGAGTCTAGATGTAGAAAACCCTCCTGTGCCTAGGGCCATGCTCGGACACCTGGGAGAATGCTTCCATGCTTCCTTCCAGCTATTGGCTGTTTGCCAGCAAGCTTTGAGGTTCTTGGAATTGCAGTGGCTCCACACTTGGAAGTCTTCATGTGGCCTTTTGTTTTTTATAAGGAAACTAATCATATTGGAATACAGGCCTATCTATTCAGTGTAACTTCACCTTAATTATATCAGCAATAGCCTTATTTCCCAGTTAAGTCACATTCTGAGATACTGAGGATTAGAATTTCAACATATCTTTCCTGGGTTCAACCTAGAATGAAAGCTTACCATATATTTTCATAGATAAAGAATTAAATATCACTCTTGCATTTTGAGAGTTTAATCCAAGTGCCTATTATGATTTTTCTTCTTTCTCTTTTGTGGTGCCAGAGGGGGCTTTTACAGCTTCTTTGTCTACATTTTGAGTCCTTCCTCCCAAACTATACACTGACCAACCACCACTCACCAAAATTTAGACTACCACTTATATTCAATTGTTTTTCTTTTAAAAAGGTGCAAATCTAACAAGTAAGTTATATGTATGCTAAAAACTATACTATTGAAGAGGTGGTGGCCTGGGTGGCTCACACAGTTAAGCATCTGACTTTGGCTCAGGTCATGATCTCAAGGCCCTAGGACTGAGCTCCACCTCAGGCTTCATGCTCAGTGGGAGTTGGTTCCTCCACCCCCCTCCAATTATGTGGGCTCTCTCTTTCTCTCTCCTTCTCTCCCTCAAATAGATAAATAAAATCATTATTTAAAAACCACACTCCTAATGGGCACCCTGGGTGGCTCAGTGGTTTAACACCACCTTCAGCCCAGGGTGTGAACCTGGAGACTTGGGATCGGTTCCAGGTTGAGCTCCCTGTGTGGAACCTGCTTCTCCCTCAAACTGTGTCTTTGTGTCTCTGTCTGTCTGTCTCTCTCTCTCTCTCCTCTGTCTCTCATGAATAAATAAAATCTTAAAAAGAAACACACTACTGAAGATTTAAATAAAGAGATTTAATGTATTCATGGATTAGAAAATTTACATAGTAAAGTTGTCAATTCTCAAATTTACAGATTGTCAAAATCCCAAAGAATTTCTTTATACCTATAGATCTTTCTAAATCTTATACAGAAAGGTTAAAAAAAATTAGAATACCTAAAATAATTTTGGTAAATAATAAAGTGAAATAACCCATCTACAATATTTCAAGACTTACTATAATCATCAAAAGTATAAACTATAGTAATCAAGATTTTGTGTGTCTATTCTTTCATCAACACCACACATCAACAGAAGACATTCTGAAAACAGACCCACAGAAATATGTCCAAATGAATTTTGAGAAATATGTAAACACAACTCAGATTTAAAAAGATAACCATTTCAACTGTGGAGAGACTGGAACGCCAAAGGTAAACAAACAAGTAAATAAAACCTGGCCTAAGTCTCACACCTTATATGAAAATTAACTCAAATGGATCATATAATTAAATGTAAAACACAAAACTAAAATTTTTAGGGGAAAAAAACAGGTGAAAATCTTTAAGAGTAGACAAATTACCTTAGACTTAACACGAAAGCACAATGCATTAAAAAATAATAATAATAATTGATCAACTGGACTTCTTGAAATTAAAACACATTAGAAATTCTTGAAATCAAAAGCCTTAAAAGACTTTAAGAGGATGGAAAAGTCAGCTACACAGTGGGAAAAAAATTTGCAAATCACTTATCTGACAAAGGACAAGATTTAAAAATATATAAAGAGCTCTAAAAATGTAAGAGTTAAAAAGTCAATAAATCAGAAAATACACAAGAGATATGAAGAGACATTTTACCAAAGAGGATACACAGATAGCAATTAGTCACAAGGCAGTATTTTCAACATCATTAGCTCTTAGGAAAACCACAATGAGATCTATCAGAATGGCAAAAATAAAAAGTAATGACAACCTCAAATGCTGGTTAGTATGCATAAAAACTGGATCACTCACATTCTGGTGGCAAAAATATAAAATGTAGAACTCTTGAAAACACTTGGGCAATTTATTTAGAAACTATATACACAACACAATATATCCTAGCAATTGCACTCCTAGACATTTTTTCCAGAAACATGAAAACTTAAGTTCACACAGAAACCTACACATGAATGTTCACAGCAGCTTTAGTCTCAGGAGCCAAAGAGTGGAAACAATTCAAATGTCTTTCATTGGGTAAATGGAAAACTGTAAGGCATCTGTACCATGGAATTTTACTCAGCAAAGGGATAAAACTATTGATGTCCACAACCACTTGGAAGTAACTCCACAGAATTATGTTAAGTGAAAAAAGATAATCCTAAAAAGCTAGGTAATGTAGGAGTCGATTTATATAACATTCTTTAAATGGCTAGGTTATAGAAACTAAGGAAGTCCAGTAGTTGCCCAAGATTAAGGTCAGGGGGAGGATGGGTTTGAGTACCACCATCATAGGGTGGCTGGGGGATCTCTGTGATGATGTAAATATTCTGTATCTTGACTAAATCAGTGTCGATATCCTACACATGCTATCGTACTATAGTTTTCTAAGTGTTGTCTTTGAAAAAATTAGATAAATGGCACATGTGCTCCCTTCCTCATTGATAATTATCTCAAAATTTCAAATAATTAAGAACCTCTCCTTTCTTTTATTCAATAAATGCCCTCAAAAGACCTCCAACTACACAAACTAGATATTCTTGGACTTCCTTCTCTTGCCCACCCCTCTTCTCCCCACATCTTAACATTTAATCATCACCAAACTACACCTGGCAGTTAGGTATCCATGCTTCCCATCCTGCTTCTGTCTTCATGCTTTGAGCCTGTCCAAGGCCCCCTTTTCTATTTTACTGACTGTCACATGATCTCATGACAAAGCTCTCAGTCTCTAATATTCTCTAATTCCTCCCTGCTCCAGATCTTTCTTAAAGATACCTTAACCCACAAATACAAACACTATGTCTACATAAGCAAACTCCACGTTTCTTAGCTGGGAAAACAGACATCCCAGAATCCTTCTTTGCATAGTTTTATTACATTTCCCACTTATTTGGTGCTTAAGTTCAAACCTTTTCAAACACCTTCTTATGCTGCATCTACCCAAATTCTTAATGTTACTGGTCACTGGTGACCTCATGCCCACTCCCCAGTGCTGCCCAAAAAGTCTTGTCTGAACTTTGTTAGTTCATTCTCATTATCAAATTTTCATTATGTATTTCTATTTGCTTCTTCCATTAAATCAGGAGCTTCATGGCACATGATAGGATACATGCCTGGTAAATTTCAGTAATAACTGCCATTTTATATCATAATACAATTTATTGTATGCTAGCTTCTTTATCCCTAATCTTCACAAGAAATCAGCATTTCCATTTTCTAAGTGAGAAAGCTGGGATCAAAGAGGTGAAGTAATTTGCCAAAGTCTCAGAGCTAGCAAGTATCAAACTAGAATGGGTACTTTTAAAAGAAATAGGTTAAAAATCTTTAGATGAATTTAGTAAGAAGTTAAGCTTCCTTATATACTATGATTAGACCACCAAGTCCATGTGTCAGGTTGTAGTTATTTCACATTTCTTAGCTGTGGCTAGACTATCAGATCTGGATCAACTAAATCACTGGAACAGCAGAATTTGAATGAGACTCTATATTTTTCATATTAAAAAAAGTTTTTTTGTTTTTTTTTTTTTGTAGGAAACTGCCAAACAAGCAAGCACACACATATGCCACAAAACCACATGTCCAACAATCGTGCTCCTGGGTATTTCCTAGGTACTTAACCAAACCATTTACAATTTTTATCTACCACAACAATACAAACCTGCATGCCAAAAAACTGGATGCAAACAAGCTGTTCTTATAAAAGTAAATGCATCCATACAATGGAATATTGTTCAGCAACAAAGAAAAATGCACTATCAAGCTATAAAAAAATGCATGAGCCTTAAATGCATATTTCTAAGTGAAAGATCTAGTCTTAAAAGATTCTGTACTGTATCATTCCAGTTACAGGATATTTTGGAGAAGGCAAAACTAGCAGATAATAAAAAGATCCAGGATTCCCAGGAGTTTGGGAAGGAGCAAGGTGACTAGGAGAAACATGGAAGACGTTTAGGGTAGTGACGCTATTCTGTAGAACACGGTGATAGATATACAACATCAGGCATTGGCCAAAACCTATAGAACTTTACAAAGATCAAATCTTACTCTAGGCAAATTTTTAGGGGGAAAAAACAAGATTCATGAGGTGGAAGGATCCCAGGGAGGAATGCAGACTGACGAGAGAACTAACTGTATTACAAATGTGTGCAACCACCTCACTGAAAGGGCAAGGGGAAAGGTGTAAGCTAAGTGGATGGAAATGTGTGACATCAGAAACATCCAAGGCAAAAGGAGTTACACGGAAGTATTGGACTCCAGTTTAACTCTCCAAGGGTATGCTGCTTAACAAAGCTGACAGCCTGTATATTGGAACCAAACTATAAATGGGAAACAGATGATGAGTGGCAGGTCTGTCACTGTTGGAATAGGAGTCTACACATACTAGGGGAGGAGGCCAGGACAGTCCTCATGGCAACACCGCAGAGGTGGAGACAATGTGAACTCATGTGTAGCTTAACACATATACACTCATATGGAAATATTGATAGAAACGTAGATATACACTGGTTAGTATATACCATACATACTTCCTCATTCTATTAGATGAGGGGGCCTCCAAGCAATGAGCTTGGGCCTCCAGTTGTAATGAGCATATCAAGCACTCAGCACTTGATTTCTAATACCATTCTCCAAAATCAAGGAACTGTGCTCCGTGGAGAAACAGCTCCAGGCCTGGGGTAGAAAATGCATTTATGGATAGGTATACATACATATCCGCAGGTTACTACACATATATTCTGTGTTCTGTCAGCTGAAAGGCCCCCCAAAAAATGAAATGAAGTGGTAACAAGCACAGCTAGTATGCAGACCTTAGTGTCAAGTCTAATGTGTATGTGTGTTTGTGTGTGTGTGTATATATATATATACATATATATATATATATATTATATGAAAAGAGAGCAAAAGCAAGAGCTATGGAGAGATAGCTGGTTCCCAGCCTCGGCAGCAAATATACAAGATGAACATGGAGCTTACAGCACCTGAGGTGCTCAAAAATAAATAAAACTTGACATCGATGAGGGTTTATGTCAAAGAGACTCAGGAACCAACGAAAGGAGTTCCAAATGGCCAAAGCTAGATTAATTTGAGTAAGAAAATGAATAAACTAGTACTGGAGTATAACCTAAAGTATAAATAACATCTGAGAATCTGCAACATTGATGTAAACAAACAATTGAATAAATGGGGGAGCAGAGATTCGTAGAAGAACTACAAATAACTTATGTAAAGATTGTATCCTCAAGAAAGGTGAAGCACAAATACCTATTTCTGTGTGACCTGTGCTTAATGACTTCCTTCCCAAGGGGACAGCATGCATGGGAGGGAAACAGAGTGTGGGGAGTAAGCTTACAATTGAGAACCTGGCTAACTAATTCAGCCAGGTGATCAAAGTAAACAGTGATAAACCATGTTTATAGTATGTACCTTTGTTTTTGTTTTTGGTTTTTTGATAGTATGTACCTTTGATGTGAAGTCATGAAAATGGTATTTTACCTCTGGTCCTCCTCCCCAAAACTGGTAACCCCTCTATAAGCATAAAAAAATAAAAAATAAAAAAAAACAGATTCCCAATATAAGGGTATTCTACAGAGTTAACTGAGCAGCACTCCAGAAAACTGGAGTCAATGTCCTAGAACAAGGAAAGTCAGAGAAACCATCACAGCCAAGAAGAGCATCTGAGACATGTCAGCAACAGGTAATGGGAGATCCTGGATGAGATTGTACAAAAGAAAAATACTAGATAAAACTAAGGAAATCTGAACACAGTATGGACTTTAATATTGGTTCATTAAATACAACAAGTACACTATACTAATTTAAGATGTCAATAGGAAAGATTGGATGTGGGGATACATGGGAAATGTAAATACTGTGTTTTCCGTTTTCTGTAGATCTTTAACTGTTCTAAAAAAAATGAAGTCTACTAAAAATAAACAGTGATCGATTCAAAACTTTTTTCAAAAACTAGGTGGCCAGTGGCTTTGCCCCTCCACTTTGCCTTTTTTTCTCTTGGAACTTTGTAAGGACAGAAACTGTTTAGCATCTCCGTATGTGCCACATTGGTTGCCAATGGTGTTGGACCATGGTCTCAGCTGGTGTGAATTTCATTAACAGGTGTTACTCTAGAGTTCCAGCTTTTGACTAGGGTGTAAAATGATTCATTCCCAAGTAGGAAAGTAAAAATTTTCATATCTGTACTTTTAAGTATGAACTAGCATTTTACCTCAATAGAAAAATTATGCCTGATTTTTATTTTTATAAAAATTACAACCTAAGTAGATGATCAGTGTTTCCCTATGTACTTTGAGGTTTGGCTCACAACTAACATACATTTTTGCTTTCTGCTCAGAGCCATTAAGTATGACTCCAAATATCTATTCATTTGTAATTAACTCAAATTCTCTTAAAGTAGCCATGCTTGTGTTTAAATGTGTACAGTTACAATATTCAACATGGAAAAAAACTGTTGACTAAAATACATCAAGAGGCAAAGCCATCCTTTAGGGAAAAATTTTTAATTATGTTGCTTAGGTAGAGAACATCCCCTATTTATTATGTTCCCTTGCTTAAAAGAATCTACTGAAGTAGTCCTCTTTTATTCAACAATTTCAATTTTTCCTGATATTAAAATAATTCTATTTAACTATGTCTTAGCTGCCCCAAGGCAATAATCAAAACAAAGACAGTATGTCTTGGGTATGCAGTTTTTTGTTTTTTTAATTCAAGATGGTCTGTGTTCAACCGTATTTAAATCAAAATATTTAAGGAGGAATGTTTTCAAAAGGCCTCAGAAACCAATGTTCTACTATCTCTTAAGTATACCAGATACTTTAGGAATTTTTTTTTAAAAGATTTTATTTATTTATTCATGAGAGAGACACAGAGAAAGAGAGGCAGAGGGAGAAGCAGGCTCCATACAGGGAGCTCAACATGGGACTCGATCCGGGGTCTCCAGGATCATGCCCTGGGCTGAAGGTGGCACCAAACCACTGAGCCACCGGGGCTGCCCTATTTTAGGAATTTTATTACAAAATAACCTGCAGGTTCTGCTTTCTGACATGCAGGTAATCATGTATAAAATCACAATAATCCAATCATCATCAGCCTCCTCAAGGCATTTCTGAATATATTTCATAATGTTTAAAAGAAAAAAAATAAGATAAACACCTTTTAATAGAAAAATTAGAAGAGATAAATGAGACAAAAACAGAAGCAAATCATGAAGAGTATTGTTAACTCAAACCTCAGTATTTCCACATTTCCTCTTCCAGGAGAATCATTATTGATGGTGCATTCTGACAAGGCAATTGCATATTGCCATGCTGGGCGAGGAGCCAAGCAACATACAAGTAGAAGGTGGAGGGAGGCATGGAGGAAAGAACACCCCAGTGAAAGATGGTCAAAAGGCAGAGGTGACAGTGGAGACACAGATGGTCAACACCAATCCAAGGCTTTGGAATCAGAACAAGTCAAGGACTACCAGGTCAGCCCACAGAGTGGAGATTGAAGTAAAACTGGATCAATCCACAGCTACAGTTACGAGCTCAGAAACACCCAGGTCCTGGAAATCAAGATAGAGCTAAAACCCTCACATGAGAGAAACAGGAAAGACTAGGGTACTGGAAAGCAAGGGGGAAAAAAAAATCAGGAAATTCATAAGAACTGAGATAATGGAGCAATGTAGAGGAAGAACTGAGTCCAGGGATCAGCCCCATAGACAGGAAGCAGAGTCCTGTTTCCCCGCCTCCTCTAAGGGCCATCCTCTAATTGGAAGCAGGCAAGTCCACACCCAACCAGAGCAAGGGGTGAGCTCCAAAGCAAGCACATTTCAAAGCTTTCCCTAGCAAGTGTTATCATAGAATTTGTAATCCCCTTCCTTGTCTCACACACCTAATTACTACACAAAGGGGCCTACGGAGCTCAACCAGATTCCTCAGTTAAACCCATCTCAAATGGGAATTTGTACTCCAGTTCCTTTCTTCTCATCTAAGTAAAAAGCCTAATAAAATTAAGTTCCTGGCGGATGAAAGGCAATTTGTTCATTGTGCTCTTACAACAAGATTTAAAAAAAAATAAATCTATAAACAAAATAAACTGTAAAATAATTTGACAAGAGTGACTCATACCAAAGGCTTTATATTTTTCATACAGGGGCTGAAAATAAATCCCACGGTGTTCTCTAGGCCGGGCTGGAACACAAGCACTGTTTGCACTCCACCACGGTTTTTCTCAGTCTTTGATTGTACTAGGAAATGAGTGAGGACTCAGGTGGGCCTCTAATGTGAGCACATCCCCATGGCTGGAAGGCTTGAGGCAGCCTAAAGCCTTCTCCACTCGTCTCGATTCCCAACACGACCTCCGGGCACATCACTCATCTGCATGCTGATTCGTTTCCACGTTTCAAAAAGAGTATAAAATCCACTATTTTCCATGCAAAGATTTAAATGTCTGGTTCACCAACTCATTGAGGATGAATTTACAGAAGCTCACAGAAGGAAAAGCTTTCCATGAAGCATACCTGCCCCCACCTTCCTAGGACTCACCAAGGATTCTCTGAGAGCCTCTGGAGCTTTGCTCTACTTTCTCCTATTCAGTTTTGTTTCAAATTCATTATTTCAATAAACATTTATTGGCTGTCTGCTATCCCAAGCACTATACGGGGGACTGCTCCCCACAGCAGCACTGTGATTAAAGTATTTTTAAAAGTGTCTTAACAATGGGAACTCTGGGAGCACCTAGACTTTTTGAGGGTTCCCAGGAAACTTTCTGGAAGAAGGGATATTTAAGCTAGAGGTTTAACAGTTAAGCTAGCTGCACAGAATTGAGGAGAGAAGATGTTCCTTCCAGGCCAGCCAAAACTTTCTGTGGTTCATTCTAGCTAGAATGCCGAATTCAATACAGAGGATTGGAGAGGATAAAGAAAATGAGGTTCTGAATCATAAGGAGCCATTTGGTTAACAGCAAGATCAAATAAATAGGCAGACACAGAGTAACCCCCATGCAAGAACGTGAAAAGGGATCAGAAATAAAACCTCTTCTTTCGTGCTATCATCAAAGAAAAGAGTGTTTTAAGGATGTGATAAGAACAGCAGGGATGAGACTCAGTATGCAGCCCGACAGGGGCCACACCATCAATAAAAGTAGCGCTCTGACCCACACACCTGCAGCAACAAGCCCAGGAAGCCAAACCACATCCCTCTGCAGCAACAGGCCCCATACGGCCAAGACTTAATCAATAATTGCCAGGTTCCCTAATTTTTGCCCTCACTTCCAATCCTGCACAGAAAGGCAAATAATCTCCCCTAACCAATCACATAAGACATCCACATCCACTTTGCCCACATACTGCTTCCCCACGCCAACAGCCTCCAATCAGCACACACCCAGAACCTTCCCTTTTGACCTTGCAATATAGTTTCCCTAGCCCTCTGCCTACCTTTGAGTCTTTGCCAATCACAAGTGATGATGATGGACTTCCTTGCTTTCAGAAATTCTAAAATAGCTTTTGCTTGTTCTCATTTGGGCCGTTTTGCTTCTCCCCAGGTATAACCAATTTTTTTTTTCTTTTAAAGGAGGTTGACTGGGAGGAGAAGTGAAAGAGCATACAGAATCTGCCAAAACAGTAGCAGCCAGCTCAAAGATTCCCATCCAATGGTTTCGAATCTGAAAAATTGGATAGGGACATTTTCTTATATTTAGAGAAGCAGGATGTTCTGAATCAAGTAAAGATGGCAAAATTGTGCCACTGGTTTACCGCCACTACTGTGCTATAAATGCTGGAGTGCCTCAGGGCACTAGAAGAGGGGGGGAAGGGTCCTCCTAGAACTTCCCTTGGTTTAATCTTAATGTTTTCCTTACATAATACAGCCCTATCATTAAGAGCTTGGACTTTACGGGTAGCCTGTGCCTGTGATCATAATCCCAGCTCTACAATTTACTACGCACCTTGTATTTAAAAAAGAAAAAAAGAAAAAGAAAAAAAGGTCATTTAGTTTCTTTGTGCCTCAAATTCCTCCACTGTAAAACCAAGATAGCAGCACTGTCACTTTGGGTTGTTTTGACAATTAGGTGCTATTTGTAAAAGCACGTAGAACATGTAGGAACATATTAGTTACTACACAAGTATTTCTTAAACACAATTATTCCCTTGTCTTTAGAGGATCCCTAAACTTGTATCTCCAGCACAAATAAACCTTCTCTTTCCAAATCAGTACATCCAACTACCTAATTAACTTCCTTTCTTAAATGTCTGGCAACTGTCCCATGAGAAAACTTGTTCCATATCTATGGAATATATTTGATAGAAGAGTGTATAGAAGTGAGGAAAATTACAATCACAATGCTTCCATGAGAGGCTTCTCTCTTCATAGGAGATTGCTCTCACTTTTCAAGCAAGGGTGGCAGATAGAAGTGGGGGAAACTTCTAAGGGGTAACAATCAGAAATGGGTGCCTCAGTGGTTCAATCAGTTAAGCATCTGCCTTTGGCTCAGGTCATTATTTCGAGGTCCTGGTATCTAGTCCCATGACAGGCTCCCCATTCAGCAAGGAGTCTGCTTGTCCCTCTCCCCCTACTTGTGCTCACTCTTTAACTCTCAAAATATTAGAAGGGGGGGAGGGGGGAGAGAGAGAGAGAGAGAGAGTATAAATATGCCATGAGAATATGGCTGGTTGTTAATGTTTCCAAATGCAGCTCCTGGCCTCCCCAGGTTTCAGGATCACTATTCTAAAGCCATACATATGTGCCATGATGTTGTGTTCTCAGGTGACAAGTTTGAACAGGCTTCTCTACTTCCAGTGCATCTCATTAGCCTGGCTCACCACTGCTTCCTACACTATAGAATCACATAGAACAACGGGCTCCCCTAGGGTCCCTGCTAAATGGCAGTAAATGGCACACTGAAGCCCTAGGCTTCCCAGGAAGAGACCTGCCAGCCACTGCTTGAGCTGCTTTTCACCCTTACCCAGCAACTTTCTCCAAATTCTATCAAGCAGAATTTCTCTGTCTCCCATCTTTCCACTTCCTGCAGAGCTGGAATCATTCCTATGGTCCCATCCACCACAATCCCCTCAATATCTTGCTGTAGCCTCCCTGCACCTGGGCTTATCACAACTGCAATGAAACAAGTTATTCTGCAATTTTTGTTTGATGCCTGTAGCTTCTACTAGATTATAAGCCCCATGAGAGCAAATCCTAGCCTAAACTAGGTGTCTGCTAAAGGCTTAGTGTATAAATATTTGCAATCTCTGAAGAAAGGATTTGGACAGAGTCTATCACAGACTATGTAATATTAAGAGTCTGATTAAAGGTTTTCAAAAGTTTGATACTAAAAAAATGCTGAGTTGGTTATCAAACTATCCTAGGCACTGAAGGCTAAGAAGTTGCCTGCAACAGCTGATAAGTATTTTGCATTCATTTAAGCAAGCCAGAGGACCAGTAAACAACTGCCAGATGTTCTATGTCAGAGCAACTGGGTTTTATCTTAGCTGAGTCCAGCAGCTCTCCCAGGGCATCCTGGGAGAGGGCATCTCATGCAGGGCAGTATAGGAAATCAGGTGTTGAACACAGAGGAAGTACGTGGAAGTACACGGAGGAATCCACTGTAAACAGCTCTAACAGTCTCAGTGCACACACACAAGTTTCATGAAAATAGTTCAACCAACCTCTCCTTGCAAAAGAGTGATTAACATCACATGATTAGCATTTACCTTTCTTGAGACTTTATGCCTTTTTGGTGCAGGCTTTGTGAGATTTCTAAGTGAGATTTTAGAACGACTTTCTGCATCTTTGATGCTGTAACCCTTGAGCCCCTCTCAGAGGCTCACAGATATAAGGGTGCGGTGGCAGGGTAGGGAGGGCAGTAACAAACATGGCCAATACACAGACTCTAGATTGTCAAAGGGTAGTGTGAATACTCCATAATTTTGCAGATTTACCCTTCCCTTTTATATAGCACTGCTCCTCCACTATTTCTTCAGTTTTAGGAAAACCTCAGAAAACTGACATCTATCCAGACTATGTAAGCACCTCAGGCAGTCAAGTTATCAAGCTGTTTACATGGCGACCGTAGCTGTCCAAACACCTGAAAAAGCTATCTTAAGTCACAGTGCCATGCTGTAATTCTCTTTCTCTGTGAGGGCATTCGGGCAGACATTAACAACCTGGCAAGAAAATCACAAAAGATAATAACGCATTTATGTTACTCAGTCTGGCTCAAAATTATAGCTGGCAGTTAGTAAGACTGTAGCTCATTTGTGTAATTCTTTCAGCAACTCTCCAAATGCAAGACTATCAGAAGCAGAATAAAAAGTGTACCCCAGCAAATTAATTGCCTAAATATTTTGAAAGGCTAGAAACTCAAAGAGCAAGTTTTTAAAATACTATATCGAGCTAGCGAAAATTTTATCTGTGCAACAACACAGTCTCCAAATAACCACATTCCGCACGTCTAAATGAGAAGGAATTTTGAAATTGACTCGAAAAAGGAGGCCATTGTTACATGTTTAAATTTATACTTATCTTGACATCTTATTTTCCCTTTAGGAATTTACAGAAAATTATCAGGCAAGAAGGGAGCAGTCTAATACTTAATCTGTGTAGCAGCAAAGAAAGGCAACAATTTATAGGCCTGATTTGTGCATAGGAGGCTCATTGCAGAGTGCTGTGGGTGAACTGTGTCCCCCCAAAAGATATGTTGATATCGCAACCTCCTCTGTGAATGTGACTTTATCTGCAGATAGAGTCTTTGAAGATATAATTAAGATCACAGGATGGTCCATAATCCAATAAGATGGTCCCCATGTAAGAAAGAGGAGACAGAAACTGACACAGAGGAGGGATGCTGTGAAGCTGTGCAGAAACGCCACGTGAGGACAACTGACACAGATACTGTGATGATGCACCTGCATCCAAGGAATAACAACGGTTCATAGCAACACCAGAACAGAAAAAGAAGTGCATGGAACACATTCTCCCCTGGAGCCTTCAGAGAGCTTGGCCCCGTTGACAACTTGAATTTTGGATTTCTAGCCTCCAGGCCTGAGACCAAATTACTGTTTTAAGCCACTCAGTTTGTGGTGCTTTGCTATGGCAATCTTTAGAAACTACCACCAGATGGGTTCTCAGCTACAACAGGACCTCAGTGAATCACACCAGAGACCTGGAGCCACAAAGTTTTTCCCACCTGAGGGGGACTGGGCGTTTGTTCTCCTGTACACACCAGCCGTTAGATGTGGGCCACCCCAGGATGGAATCCTCCAGCCAAGAATTATGCCCAGAGAGACTCCGCTTTGATCTGTTTCTGAAATGATTTTTTATTTTTGTTAAATAATATTTTTATAATGCTAACATATCTACTATTTCTGTTTTCAAGTCTCAGTATTCTTGTCTTATGTATATCGTCTTACACAGAATTTTATTTTAATTAAAGATTTTATTCATTCATGAGAGATGCAGAGAGAAGCAGAGGCATAGGCAGAGGGAGAAGGCTCCCTGCAGGGAGCCTGATGTGGGACTTGATCCCAGGACCCCGGGACCATGACCTGAGCCAAAGGCTCAACCTCAGAGTCACTCAGGTGCCCCGTCTTTCACAGAATTATAAATATCTATATATAATGTCAGTACTAGATTACACTTATCTTTTAATCAAATTATGAGTATCAGGGATTCATCTGCTTACTCTGGGTTATTGGTCAATTTTCTATGCAATGCTATTTCCCCAGTGATTAGTTATATCATAAATTCACAGAGATGTTAATTTCTAAACCATCTATTCTTCCATGAAATTCTGTTTGCATCAATACAGGATTGTTTCTTTATATATTTTGATATTGTACCTTAAGCATTTTTGGCTTTATTTCACCACATACACTTGCCAAGAAACTTCAATTCAATGACTCATTTTCAAAACATTCACTGGGAAATTCATTGATTTCACTCCATTTTTAGATTAGCTTTGTGATATCTGACATCTTCACAATATTGATTCTCTCTATTGAAACTTTCCTGGTGAAATTATATAGGTTTCTTCATAAAGAGCTTATTGATGCTTTTGACCATTTCTCTGCTTGTTAACTTTCAGTTTATTCTCAGGTGTAAGAGCCTTTGTTTCCAGGTTAAGACATGTGTTTTTGTCCTTTCATTTAAATTTATTTATTGCTATTATTTGTATATTTGCTAGTTGTCCTTATTTCCAACCACTCTTCCAAATTATTGGAGATTTTCTAATGAGGGTCAGAGCTTTTAGAGAGAAAAATCCTGTCATCTGCTGATTATGTCAGTATAGTATCTATGATGATCATCCTTTTCCTATTTGATTTAGAACTGTTCTAAAATTTAAAATTAAATACCAGGTGGCTGGTATTTAATTGGTGGCTTGGTGGCTCAGTGGTTGACCATCTGGCCTTTGGCTCAGGGCGTGTCCCAGGGTCCCGCATTAGGCTCCCTGCAGGGAGCCTGCTTCACCTGCCTGTGTCTCTGCCTCTCAAGAATGAAAAAATAAATCCTTAAAAAATAAATAAAAATACCACGTCTTACAATATTTTGACAAATTTTTTCAAGGTGAGAAAGTTTTTTTCCCCCAGCTCATAAATTTTTTTTTTTTTTTTTTTTTTTTTTTTTTTTTGCTCTTACAGTGGTCTGTTTTTTGTTTTTAATTTGACAAGAGGTCATGGAAGAGTCTGGCTTCGAATCAAAATCTTGTACGTGATCCTTCAGGACAACCCCAAAGAATTGTGAAGACTTTCCCTGCCCTCCTCCTGGCAGACATGGCACACAGAAATGCACTGCAACCTCTGGAGAGAGTTTCAGTCAAGGATCCAGCCCTCAACCCTATCAGCCAGCCATGTTGGTAGGAATACCTACATTCCATGCCTAGGCCCTTGGCACCTCCATTCATAGGTTGCCCTTGATCAAGATCTTTCTCAGGCATCTTTGCTTAGACCACTCCCCTTATGAGTAAAGGGTTAAAGATACCCTTCTCCACAAAGACACCATCCTCTGCCATTTTTCTTGTCTACTCCTTCCCCCACTCAACCTTTTCCTATTCTCCCAGGTCCATAAAATGGCAGAGTCCATGGCTCAGAGTAGTTGTGTTTGATGTTGAAGTGTCTTAATAGCATGTACAGAAATTTTTCTTCATTTTTACAGAACCTGAGCATCTTTCACAAAGGGCTTAAAAAAATGACATTTTTGACAGCTGAAAATTTCGATTTTTACATTTACTCAATGTTGTTATCTTTTATGTTCCTTTCTCAGTTTATTTTTTCCAGTATTTAAGTATCAGAATTCTATTCTCCAATATACCTAATTACATTAAAACTTTAATAGAAAAATAAAAGTTAAAATCATGTTGGGAAATTCAGTATTCATAATATTCAACTAATCAAAAAGAAATAAGCTCTTAGCACCACAGAAGTCTTATTAAAATCTAATTTTTATACCAGATTTTTTCTATTATGCTTTGACTGTTCTAAAAATCCTGTAGACTTCAAAAGCCACACAGTATCAACAATTACTTGGTGCACCAGTTTCTTTTCCAAGTACTCTTTCTTACATCCCAGGATATCCTCGGTCTCATCCCTTTCAGGCTTGGTTGCATTCTTAGGACTTTTTTTTGTTTGGGGGCAAAGTTGATAAATAAGAGGTAAAATGTCAGATTCAATGCATATTTCTATCTTCTCACACAATTTAAATGACAATTTGCCTGAGCACAACATGACAGATGGCCTATAAGCCTGATAAAAATTGGAGAACTGCACCATACAAAATGTAGGTGCATATGGATATGGGCAATAAGAACCCTCATGCATGCTCACTAGGAAGTAAACTAGTGTAGCCATCCTGGAAAATGGTCTTAAACTAATCAAATTTTATGACTTATGACCTACTAACTCCATTTCTAGATTTGCATGACAAATATTTTGCTTTCATCCAAACTGAGGCATGCATGCATTCATAAGAACTCTACAGCATTACCTGTTGAAGTAAAAGGTAAATGAGGGGACACTGATAGAGCAGATAGTTTAAATATAATAAATATGCACCATGTTAAAAATTAAATGTTCCCTGCTTGGTAAACTTGAAAAAAAGAGAAAGATGTAATACAAAGAAATTCATATAAGAATCCCTAGTAACATATAGGCTACCAAGACTAAGTCAGGAATAGGTGTTCTGTACAGTCCAATGATGAAAGATTCAATCAGTAATCAAAAACCTCCTAACAAGGAAAAGTCTAGGACCAGACAGCTTCACTAGTGAATTTTACCAAAAATTAAGGATTAATGACAATCCTTCTCAAACTATCAAAATTTATAAAGGGAACACACCCAAACTCATTTTATGAGGCATTACCCAAACTCTCTAAGGCCAACTAAGTACACTTCAAAAGTACAGACCAATATCCATGATGAATACAAATGCTCAAATTCAAGAAAATATTTGCAAACCAAATCCAGCTAGTCCATTAAAAGAATCCTACATCACAATCAAATGGGATCTGCAATGCAAAAGTGGTTCAAAATATACACACCAAATTAATAAATGTGATACACTACATTAATAGAACATACAAGACTATTGATTGCACAGATACAGACAATGCATCTGATAAAATTCAATGGCTGGTCAGGACTAAAAACTCTCAACTTGGATATAGAAGTAACATACCTCAACACAAAGGCTAAGACCAGACCACAGCTACCATCATATTCAATCATAAAAAGCTAAAAGCTTTTCCTCTAGGACCAGAAACAAAGGTGCCAACTCTTATTACTCCTAGTCAACATTAGTACTGGAAGTCCTAGCCAGAGCTATCAGGCAAGATAAATAAAAGGTCTCCAAAATGGAAATAAAATTGTCCTTATTTGCAGATACAATCATACATATAAAAACCCTACAAAACTCCACCAAAACTGTTAGAACTTGTCAACAAATTCAGTAAAGTTGCAAGATATAAAACAATTTCTATACACAAATGACAAAATACCTTAAGGTAAAATACCATTCACAAAGCATAAAAAGACTAAAATTCCTAGAATAAGTTTAATTAAGGCGATGAAAGATCTATACACTAAAAAGTACAAGACTTTAATGAAAGAAGCTGCAGAGGACACAAAAAGATTTTCCATTTTCAGAAATAAGAAGATTTTTAAAATGTCCACAGTACCCCCAAAGCCATCTACAAATTTAGTGTAATGCTTATCAAAACCAATGGCATATTTCACAAATACATAAATGATCCTGAAACTTAGTTAAAACCCCAAAAGACTCCAAATAAACAAAGCCATCTTAAAAGTTTACAAAGCTGGAGACAACACATTTCCTGATTTCAAGCTATATTATTAGGAAGCTTGAATAATCAACACAATATGATAGTGGCATAAAAATCAGACACACAGACCAACACAACAGAACTGAGCCCAGAAATAAACCCCTGATACATGGTCAAATAGTATTTGACAAGGGAACAAGAATACTCAATGCGAAAAGGATGACCTCTTCAATAAAGGGTATGGGGAAAACTGGAGAACCACATGCAAAAAAATATAATTGAACTCCTATCTTATATTATTCACAAAAATTAACTCAGAATGGATCGAAGACTTAAACATAAGACCTGAAAACATAAAACTCCCAGAAAAAAACCTAGGAGAAAACTCCTTGACACTAGTCTTGGCAATAATTTTTGGATCTAACACCAAAAGCACAAGCCACAAAAGCAAAAATTAGCAAGTGAGACTACAAACTAGAAAGCTTCTGTACAAAAACAATCAAAAAGCCAGTCTATAGAATGGGAGAAAAATTTGCTAATCATTTAAGAGATTAGTATCCAAAGTACAGGAAGAACTTGTTCTATTCAACTGCAAAAAAGAGAATGAGCAAAGGAACTGAATAAACATTCCAAAGACTACAAAAATGGCTAACAAACAATGGCGGCCAACAGATACAACAAAAGAAGCTCAAGATCACTAATTAGGGAAATGCAATTCAAAAGCACAATGACATAGCAACTTCCACTTGTATAATGGCTATAGCCATCATCAGAAAGCCATGAAATAAGTATTGGCAAGGATGCTCAGAAAAGGGAAACTTGTTCTCTGTTGGTGGGAATGTCATTTATACAGCCACTGTGGAAAACAGTATGGAGGGTTCTCAAAAAGTTAAAAATAGATCTACCATACGATCCTGCAATTCCACTTCTGGGTATAAATACACAAAACCACTATGTTGAAGAGTAATATATGCACTATTGGTTTACTGCAGCATTATGCTTCATGACCAAGATACAGAAACAATCTAAGTGCCAGTCAATGGATGAATGGATAAAGATGTGGTGTATGAACACAGTGGAACATTATTCAGATGTGAGAAAAATCCTGTCATTTGAGACAACGTGTATTGACCTTGAGGGCATTATACTAAGGGAAGTCAGACAAACAAATACTGTATAGTATTTATATGAGGAATCTAAAACCGAACTTATAAACACATTAGAATTGTGGCTCCCAGAGGTCAGGGGAAGTGGGGAGACGTTAGACAAAGGGTACAAGCTTCCAGTGAGTAGATGAGGAAGTTCTGGGGATCTCACATACAGCATGACCATTACGGCAATGATACAGTACTGTATACTTGAAAGTTGCTAAGAGAATAGAAGATAAATGGTCTTACCTGCCCCCCCCCATGATTATGTAATACCTGTGTTAACACTAGAATGGTAATCACTTCACAGTACATGTGTACTAAATCAAATTGCACATCTTAAAGTTATGCCTTTTTATCTCAACTAGAAGAAGGAGATTTCAAAAAACAATTTCTTGGGGCACCTGGGTGGCTTCGATCAGTTAGCCTTTGGCCTTCAGCTCAGGTCAGGTCATGATCCCATGGTCGTCAGATCAGCCCCACATCAGGCAACCCGCTCCACGGGGAGCCTGCTTCTCCCTCTCCCTCTGCCTGCCACTCACTCTGCTTGTGCTCTGTCAAATAAATAAAATCTTAAAAATTTCTTGGATATTTGTCAGTTCTACTTTTTAAAGGTTTTATTAATACACTGCATTTCATTAATTTGTTTCTCCTGCTTATAACCCCCTAAAGTCACTTATGATTCCAGAACAATCCTCATAAGCTCACTTATAGAGGATTACACAAGTATAATCCTTCATTTTTAAATCTTTGTAAATTCTGGTGGGGTCCCCCCCCCCATATTATGAGTTCTTAAAGCAGGCACAACACATTGGTGTTTCTTCGTCCTTATTTTGTTTGTTTTTAATCCTATATTCCTGACATTTTGCCTAAACATTAGTAAATATCTTAAAGAAGCTACAGAGACATAGAATAGAGAATAGGCAAATACTTACAGAACTGTAACATGCAAACAATGACAATAAACATTTATGCACATGGTTATTTCCCTTTGAAGACCTCATTATAAACGGACATATGGAGAGAGTAAAGATAATTGTGACCAATTATTTGGGAATTAGTATGTGTGCTTAAAGAGAAAAAAAATGCATGAATAATCCAGGAGATGAGCAGTTAGGGAAAATAGGACTACAATTCACCCCTATACTTTTAAAATAATGTTTATTCCTAGCTTTTTAATATAAATGGTATGCAGGTCTTCCTATCTGACAAGCATGGATGGATATAGGCCAAACATGATTTCAAATATAACTTATCAGTTACAAATAATTTTAAGTCATTCAGAAAACATACAATATTAAGGGTGACAGAAATGTACTTTTCTGGGGTATGTGATCAAATAGCAAAAGAAAATCAGTCCCTAATCATATTAGGAAATGATCGTGAAATATCTCAAAATGTTAAATCTAAGGAACAGTAAAGGCTAGAACTGGCTATATGGAACTCTCCAGTGCTCTATCATGATCTCTGCAGGATAACCATTCTCTATTAAGCCACTTTATCCAACATGGCAACCAAAAGTACCCTCCAGACTCTCCATTTTCATTACCATGTTTCATTTTTTCTCCACAAAACATCACAACTGACACTATATATATAGCAATCCAACACAGTGATTGAGAACACCATGTAGGGCCTCATGGATCATTTGGATGTGCTTTAGAACAGCTGGGTTTTCTGTGCAGGCAATACCCATTCCATTTATTTATTTACTTATTGATCGTTTTTAGGTAAAGTAACTTTGATCACGATCCTTGGTACTCTCAAAAAGGGAGTTTTTTATTTTAGAAGGGGAGATCTGAACAGTAACCAAAATTCTCCAGGGTACAAGATCTTGCTAATGAGTTACCAAAATTTTTGAAATTCCCAAGGTACTACTTGTGTTAGACCAAAATCTATCAAACATAACAAAATGGTGTTTGAGCATGGAGAGAATGAGCAGCAGGTACACAGAGGAAGGGCAGAGGGAATATGTACTCAGAAGGAAAACTGGTGAGAAAAGTAAGAGGTGGATACAATTGCCTCTTGGAAACAAAGCAAAAGAAATCGAAGCTTCCCTCTGGGAACATTGGAAAGGACAGACAATATTTGCTCACAGGTTTCAGAGAAAAACAGGAAAACCAAACACACAACTGCCTTGATTCTAATCCACACATGCAGCCTAAGACCCAGAAGCAGGCACTGGGCCTCATGACAAGGATATAGGTGCTTTTTAAGGAGACTGGCCTTAATGCTCTACCCCTTGCCATCAACCCAGGACTGCTGCTCAGTAAGGTTTTGTTTTTTTGTTTGTTTTTTTTTTTTTTTAATTTATGATAGAGAGAGAGAGAGGCAGAGACATAGGCAGAGGGAGAAGCAGGCTCCATGCACCGGGAGCCCGATGTGGGATTCGATCCGGGGTCTCCAGGATCGCGCCCTGGGCCAAAGGCAGGCGCTAAACCGCTGCGCCACCCAGGGATCCCTCAGTAAGTTTTTAAAGAGGCAAATGAAAAACTAATTAGACTAATTAGAAACATCAAGGAGGCCACAACCAGGAAGAGGGCCCAGAGATAATCATGTGACTAAAAGAGAGAGAGAGAGAGAGAAATGGGGAGGGGGGATCCTTCAGGCTCATCTTTGACAATTTTTAACAGGATAACACTAAGTAAAATGATTCTCATACCTTGCTCTTTGGTTTTAAAAATACGTTCCTCCAGGTTGATAAGAATATAGGAAGTTTGAAGGAGAAAGTGACACGGACTTTATCTCTGGGGAATGAACAATGTCACTTGAGGGTGGGATGCAAACATTACTGCTATGCCAGAGGCTTCCATCAGCCAAGGAGGACCACCAGGGTCTTGAAGTTAAAAAAAACACTTCGAAAATGTGTGCTAGAAGAATGGGTAGAGTTGGTACAAATTTATAAATCAAATCTTGGCAAAAAAAAAAAAAAAATGTTCTATATAGGAAATACCTTTGAACTAGTTTTGACCACAATTGGCCATTCCTTTCTGTCTACTTTGTGACCAGCAAGCAGTACTGAGGATATGCCCACAACAAAAACAGATGAGAGCACACAGTTCCCTATGTCCCCTTGATTCCATAGAGAGAAGGGTCAGAATTCCACACAGAATTCCACAGTCCTGTGTGGGAAAAACCAGAGGGGAAGCCAGAGCTGGGCTCCCTGAATCTTTCACCATCAGCCACAGAAGAGGGGCCTCGCCCTTCACGCCATCATCTCTAATACCACGTAAGGAAGCTTTTGCTATGCTGTGTTTCCTATTTCCCCATTCATCTTTCTGGAACAAGGGTCTTATGGAGCATACCATGCCCATAATTACCACAGTTCATACAATACCCTTATGGTCAGCTCGTGTCCAGCAAGAGCATATGCTCTTTTATGGAGTAGAATTGCACAGAGAAGTAGAGTCTTAGGCAGAAACCGGATTTTGTCACTAGGTAGGACTACATGAATGGGTTGTGAAAGAAATGTGAATAGAAGTGGGATGAGTCACTTTCTGGTCTGGTCTTTAAAAAAAAAAAAAAAAAGGCTCCACGCAGTACTGCTCTCTGCTTCTCTTTTACTCTGTCTAGAACAGACACCTCCCAGGGGGACCGTGGAAGCCATTTGTTGAAGATGGCAGAGACCCCACACAGCAGTGCCAGGATGTCTGTGTGAAGAGGACAGTCCTGCTGAGCTGGTCAGCCCGCCCAATATTTTAAGTAAACTAGAAATTTCTACTGTGTTTCAGCCATCAATCATTTGGGGGTGAGTTTCCTATTGGAGTTAGACCCCCCCCAACTGATGGACACCTAGAACAGCAGGACATCCTAACACAGGCAGACCGCCTCTGTGCTTTGATGTAAGTGGGGAGACCACTGATCACATTATGGCTCCATTTCCACCTGCCCAGCTGCCAGCACAAGTAGAGAGGACAATGTGCTGAAGAAATTTAGAAATGCTCAGGGGGGGGCATTTCAGAAAGATTAAAATAGCCTAACGGATGAGCAGGTATCCTGCTCCTCCACTACCATAAAGGACGGTTATTAAAGCCCACAATTATCATTAAGGACAACTCTGACCCAGGAGAGCTGGTAAAAATCATCTGGGCTTCACGTAACTCTGGCTGCCTGCACCCCAGCGACTCTTCAGAATGACCAATTAGCTCTGTGGGAAATCTAACTGGAGATAAAGATAGAAGCATGACAGAAAAATTTGAGAGATACCTTTCATTTTCTTAAAGTTAAATGTCGCCTTTTGTTCTCAGAAATATGCCAGCCGTTCAGTCTCAAAGGGAGAGAGGTGATTTCAGTGGCCCCTAAAAAATGCACTTAGCCACAGGCAGTGATGTGTAATCACGCTGCCTGACAATGGCTTCTCTCTGTCATTTCCCAGCTCTTCCCTGTGTCCTTGTTCACCTCATTCAGTTTAATTTGCTTGTCCATACAAGCCCTCTAACCTCGTCCACAAATGAAAAAAATAATCTCAGTGTGACAGCACATCACTGGACACCAGAGCTCTTGAACGGGTGTGTTTCCGCCTCCAACACCCCCGCTGCTACAGCTGCTGCTAATCACAAATTCTCTACTCCAGTCAAAGATGCTCTCCTTTCTGTGATCCCCATGCTTGGGTCATCAAAACACAGGATCCCCCTCTTTGAAATGTTCAGCATCTCCCCCAAAGAACTTTACTGTAGGCCGCCCTGTCACAAATCTGCTTCAAAGACTGACAACTTACTCAAGAGAGTTTTCTGCTTGATGAAATCCTGTCTGCCTCCAAGTGGGGGCTACGTGGGCACTCCTTTCCTTGCTCTGTGCTGATGGAGCAGTGGCAGGATTGATTTTAGAATGGGAATTTTGGAACTTAAAGGATCTTATAAATCATATAGTACAACACTCTCTGGGGTCTAGAGGTTAAGTGACTTGCTTGAGGTCACCAGATTAAGTAGCGGGAAATCAGATACATTAACCCAAAGCTCCTGGCTTCCAGTTCTCCTTCCAGTGCTGTGCCAGGAGAATCGGTATTATGAAACCCCACACAGTCTAAAAGAGATCAGGTCAAAGATCAGTTCTTTGCCTGTGCTTCCCTATTCCCAAGATTAATTAGGGAGTTCCTCATGTAACTCTCATGTCACTGATGCTATAGCTCACTTTATGCAGTTAGATGGGCAAATTTCTCTGAAAATCTGCTTCCAGCTAGAAATATAGACAAATATCAGCACTGGACATCCCAGTGTGCCAACAGCAATTTACTACCATACAGGCACATGATCAATAATGTATCAAGAGGAAAGGTTACCAGAAGATTTTTTTAAACATAGTGTATCTATTAAAACCGCTAAAAAGCCAAAAATAAAAAATAAATGAAACCACTAAAAATCTAAATAAATAAATAAATATGCTAAAAATGCAAAACACATACTATAAAATGCCAGAGAGAATGAAGAGCAACAGGATGCTCATTCGTCATTGGTGGGATTGCAAAATGGTACAGCCATTTTGAAAAACCATTTGGCAGGTTCTTAACAATGTTAAAAGTTACCATATGATCCTGCAGTCATACTCCTCTTGACCCAAATGAACAGAAAGCTTTTGTTCACACAAAACCCTGCACATGAATGTTTATAGTGTCTTTACTCAACCATCAAAAATGGAAGAAACCATGATGTTCAACCGGTTAACAGGTAAAATAGGGTATACTCAAATAGGTCATTCGATGAGAAAGAAATGATCTGTCAAGCCAAAAGAAGATATGCAAGAACCAATATATTGCTAAGCGAAAGAAGCTAGTCTGAAAGGTTGCATACTACGCAATGCTAACTACATGAAATTCTGGAAAGAGTAAAATTATATAGAGAGTAAAAAGATTAGTGTTTGCCACAAGTTCAGGGGGAGAGGGGACAGGGCGGGAGTTAAGAAGCGATGGGTAGGTAAAACAAAGGTCATTCTTAGGGTGGTGACATTTGTATGCTAATGTAACCCTGGATACATGACAAATTTGTCAAAAGCCATAGAATGTCCAAAGAATGAACCTTAATGTAAACCATACCTTCAACATTAGGACATATAAATAAATATTGGTTCAATTGTAATATACTACACTAATGCAAGATGCTAATGGGGAAACGAGGTGCTGAGAGGGGGGTAAATGAGAACTATTCCTGTTCAATTTTCCAGTTTTCCTATGAACACAAAAGGCTCTTAAAAATAAAGGCTCTTGGGATCCCTGGGTGGCGCAGCGGTTTAGCACCTGCCTTTGGCTCAGGGCGTGATCCTGGAGACCCGGGATCAAATCCCACGTCGGGCTCCCGGTGCATGGAGCCTGCTTCTCCCTCTGCCTGCCTCTGCCTCTCTCTCTCTCTGTGACTATCATAAATAAATAAAAATTTAAAAAATAAATAAATAAAAATAAAAATAAAGGCTCTTGTAAAAACACTTCATAGTCAACCAGAAGAGCACCACCATGCTGATATAGTTCTGGCTGACAATCTTTCAACTACAAATTCTCCTGTAGTTAATCCAAATTACATAGTTTAATCCCCAACCTTCCTGAATCACTCATGATTCATTGATTCAACAAATATTGAAACTCAGGTCCCTGTCCTTTGTGGATATCACATGGTAGTGATAACAGGATCATGTTTATATAGTACTGACATACTTACCAGATACTGTTCAAAATCCTTCACAGTGTTCAGAGAGTTGACACAGCAAAACTACAAGGAGCAAGATTATTAGGACCATCCTGATACAGCTGTGAAAACTCAGGCTCAGAGAGACTGAGTAACTTGCCCACAGTTACAGACAGAAAGGTACCAAAATAACAACATCTGAGATCAGGCCACAGTTCCAAAGTTCTTGCTCCTAATGACTGCATCATGGCAGATAAGACCAAAGTAAAATTTATTAATTTGATAAGGGATCACAATTCTTCCAAGAGAGCCCAAAACTCAATGGCAGAAACCAAGGAAACAAAAAGCCAACAGAATAAAGTTGGGAGCCTCAAGGAACTCACCACCCACTAACAACAAACTGTGTTAAGGGCTGGGACCACTGGAGGAGACCTGAAAGGAGATCCTGAGAGGTCAGAGTCAGAGGACTTCAGCTAAAAGAGCCATAAAGGCAGAACCTGAAGCAGAGAGCACACACATTTGCTACCTGCAAAGAGTTTGATTAACCCACCGGAGTATGAGGAAGTGGCCCAAGATTAGGCTCACCTTGGTCACATCAGGGAGAACAGGCTCCGTTACTTGTTATCCACGTGCAGTCCCTGAATCAGCATCACCTGGGAACTTCTTAGGTATGCAGAAGATCAGGTCCCACTTCAAATCTGCTGAATCAGGAACAGAGGATGGAGTCCAGCCATCTCCATGTTAAAAGCCGTCCATTCCCTGTATGGTCTATTGCAAAGATTTAGGACTTTTCAATTTATATGCCTAAAGGATTACAGGGAAATGGAAGCATTTATTTACTATAAAGTGATCCATGATAAAAATAAATCTATCACTTTATTTTATGTGATGTCTAAGGCCACTAGAACTGAATTTGCTTTCTCACTCATAAGTACCATGAACTTTCCACCTGTGCCTTCATGGCTGCATCTGTCCAGACATAACACATTCCAAGCACCTGAGAGTCATTTTTCAAGTCAGTTACTCAAAGTACAGTGAGCTTTAGAACAGATATTAATATTTGGTTCCCTTGCCTCTGACCTGCCTAGTAAAGAAACATCAATCCCACTTTCTCCATTTCTACCTAGGGTTTTAAGAAAACTATATGCACACTTTACGGTTTTCTATTTTAATAATTCATTCCCCATGTGAATAGCAAATAATCTACCATCAAAATAAATGAGGTGAATGATCTACAATAGAACTATTCTTAATCAACCATAAAATCAACTTGATTTATTAATACAAAGCAAATATGATTTTCTCTAGAAAAAAAAAATGGAACACTTCCCTGAAATCTTTCCTGAATAAAAACTCCATTAGGGGATCTCAAAAAAGCAATTCATAAATAACTTTATTTTTTTTTTCATAAATAACTTTAAACTACACTTATTGAGAGATAATTACGTGGAAATAACTTTTTAGGACAAATTAACAATTCAAAACAGGTCTTCCCAAAATTATTTTTCCCTTTTCTCTGGTTATAGAAAATCCAAAACTAAAACCAATCTCATAATTTTTAATAATACCCATCTCTTGGAATAAATAATTTTAATAAAAATTAAGTTAGTCCTTCAATTTTAGTCTTTCAATTTAGTTTTTAGTCCTTCAATTTTATGGTTTCAGACAAATTCAAGTGACTACATTATTGAAATATAATTTTGCAGAACAGTATTGTCTTTATCACTTATCCAATCAGTTATTTATGTTGCACAGATATGTGACTCCAACCTAGAATAACTTGTTATGTTTAAGTTGTAACATCATAGAACATAGTTAAAAAATTAAGTTTACCAACTTTAACATCTAATCAAAAACTCCATAGAATTTTCAAGTGACCAAAAATTCATAAGTGCTCATCGTACATTTTATATTTTGCTCTGCTTGGTTAGAAAGTTCTTCCTCATATTTACCACAAATCATTTAAGTTTCAAGCTGTATGGCTTCTAGTACTATCACCTGTGACTGATTGGCATGCTTCGTTTGTCAAGGGTTAGGTTTTCCCACAATGAGATACCACCTCATACCAGTCAGAATGGCTAAAATTAAGTCAAGAAATAAATATTGGCAAGTATGTGAAGAGGAACCCTCTTACACTGTTAGTGGGAATGCAAGCTGGTATAACCTTTCTAGAAAACAGTGTGGAGGTTCTTCAAGAGGTTAAAAATAGAGCTACCCTACAACCCAGCAATTGTACTACTAGGCATTTACCCCAAAGATACAAATGTAGTGATCTGAAGAGGCATTTGTACCCCAATGTTTATAGCAGCAATGTCCACAATAGCAAACTGTGGAAAGAGCCAAGACGTCCATCAACAGATGAATGGGTAAAGAAAAAAATGGTCTATATATATACACAATGGAACATTACTCAGCCATCAGAATGAAATCTTACTATTTACATGGATGAAACTGGAAGGTACTATCCTGAGTGAAATCAGAGAAACAATTATCATATGGTTTCACTCATATGTGGAATATAAGAAATCGCACAGAGGATCATAGGGGAAAGGAGGGAAAACTGAATGGGAAGTCATCAGAGAGGAAGACAAACCATGAGAGACTCCTAACTACAAAAACAAACTGAGGGTTGCGGTAGGGGAGGGGGTAATGAGGGCAGAGTAATTGGGGGATGGGTTTGTACCGCAACTGATGAATTATTGAACTCTACACTCGAAACTAATGATATACCCTATGGGCTAATTGAATTTAAATTAAAAAGTTTGCAGAGAAAAGAAAACCTAGTTTTTTTTTGTTTGTTTTTTGTTTTTTGTTTTTTTTTATCGTTCTTAATGTATGAAGTTTTAAACGCTTTTGCATCCATGTCATTTACCTAAAAAGAAGTCATTTTTAAAACAATACCTTTGGGGGATCCCTGGGTGGCGCAGCGGTTTGGCGCCTCCCTTTGGCCCAGGGCGCGATCCTGGAGACCGGGGATCGAATCCCACGTCGGGCTCCCGGTGCATGGAGCCTGCTTCTCCCTCTGCCTGTGTCTCTGCCTCTCTCTCTCTCTCTCTCTGTGACTATCATAAAAAAATAAAAATTTTAAAAAAATAAATTTTAAATAAAAATAGTAAAATAATAAAATTTAAATAAATAAATTTTATTTATCATAAAATAAATAAAAATTTAAAAAAAAACAATACCATTGGGATCTGAAAGTACATGATTTTTTTACATAATGAATAACTATTATAAACCATGCACTGAGCTTGATATACCAGGCATATTTTAACAAATTAAGGACTAAGACTACCAAAATTAATTCAATTCCTATTATTATTAGAAGACCAAGATCATATCTTTCTGCTAGCTTATAAGCACCATTCCTCATATTAGGTTTGGAATTAAAGACTGTTTTTTAAATGTCAATAGTTGCTAAGCCTCCTCTCCTCCATTTTGTACTTTGGTAGTACAGGTCTGCTCAGTGAAAATGGCTTATAAATGTGAAATGAGAAGGCCACAAACAGGATGGGAGAGTGACAAGGATTGGAAAAAACTTGAAAATCAGTTTGTCAAAATGTAATATGAAGCATAAGTATTAATACCTCTTAATTTCAGGATTGAAATTTCTATTTTGGGGAATTTGTCCTCAGGAAATGTTGAAAGCAAATGCATAAAGATGTGTATAAAAGGAATATTTTTAATATCATTATTTTTGATGAAAATGAAACTTAAGTACTTTTTAAAAATGGGTAGTTACTAGTTACAACAGAGTCAAACACAGCCCAGACTTAAATTTCTCTTAACAGATGAAATCACTTTAGTCATACAAGAATTTAGTTTACCTTATTTTTCCAGGTAAGGGAGACTTGACCTGAGTCACTTATGCCTCTCTAAATCTTAAGCAAAACTTAGGTTATTCCCCAAAAGTGATACAAAGTAACCAGTAACCAAGGGTATTCTAATATAACCAATCACTGAAGAATCAACAATCACTGCCTCCTCACTATGTAAGAGGCTTGTGCCTGCAACCAACTTTTACTAATTACTATGTTGGTCATTCAGTGGTTTCACTTTTATTTCTGAACTTTCGACACAACTATGTAAAAACACATAAGCAAAATTCTGTGGATGGAAAAACAAGGACAACAAATGCTCTGATGCATTTAAAAAATGTTTTTTAATTCCTCCAACATTTTGTAATGCTGTTACAACTTTGCCTCTGGAATCACAAGATTTTGGCAACCCCCAGCTCTTTTGTTCACCAAATGAGGCCAAGCCACTTACCTGTTTTAAACTTTATCTCTAAAATTGAGATAATGCGTATTTCACAGTGTTCAGTAGGTAAATATTTCTCTGACGTCTAAAGTGCTTTATCAGCATTTCTTAAAACTGTATCAGCATAACTGAGATTACGCTCTTGTTTTGTACCCCCCCATAAAGATACTACATAAGTACAGTGACCCAAAGACCCAATGTCTATTTACCTTCTGTATCTCTTAAGGTCCTGCTGAAGAAGCAAAAAGCAAATATAAAGGGAAGCAGAAAATCATAAGGCTGGAAACATGAAACAGAATTAACGGTCCAGGAAAACAGAAAACAAACCAATAGAAAAATAGAAAACCTAGTGAAACACTCACCCAAGACAGCAGAGGAAAGAGCACTCAACAAAGGTGAGAAATAACAAATATAAGAGGCAGGTGTGAGCCTCGGGACCAAGGGCAGGGTAATTACTGAGAACCCTTATTGACAACAGCTGGCCAGGCAGGGCAATTCCTCGGGACCACAGGCAGGGTAATTACTATAATTTTTACTCATAACATCTGGCCAGGTATATGTTGGCTCTCCTCGTTCCTGGGTTATGTATAGACAGAAACTAACTTTTTGAATTAAACTTGAGAACCACGCTCTAAAGAAAGTGGTTTGTCTGGGTAGCAAACGAGAACAGGCTATAAAGCCCAAAATAGAAGAGCGAAATTTGAATTCTGGACTTTCTATCAGATGCTACAAAATAAATATATAACAAAGATGTAGAAGGCAGCTTTCCCCATGCATAAAATGCAAGTTAGAATTCTCCCTGCAGATTGGAGAGACCTTTCCTTTGGTAGAGTTGGGGACCCACACCCACTTTCAAAACACACCGAACTGGGTCCTTACATGCAAAGCAACAGGTAGTAGGAGAACCTCAGCAAAGGAAAACCGCCCAAGCCAGCTCCACTCAACCTAAGTTTTCCCAGTAATAAATTTCAAGGGGCATTTGAAATAAGGTTTCTGAGGAAAATTAACAGCGTGTGTTCAAAACAAGACAACAGGCTCATTTCAGAGTGGCTTATGTAACTAAGCCCCACATCACCACACCAAGACTTGACTACACCTTGGGCTCTCCCAGAGATGGAAACCTGAGCCACTGGATCAGGAATCAGCTGACCCACACTAGTAAAATTACTTGCAACCCTAAGCCCCTGCCATCCCCTGAAGGAAAGAACTTTGGAATAACCAACCCACTTTTCTGCCCACAATAACTTCCTCATGCCCACTACCTTCTGTCTAAAAGGGTCCCCATCCTGGAATGTTCCTTGAAGCGCCTTTTATCTGCTGGGTGGCACCCCTGCCTCATTTGATTCAACTTTGCTCAATAAGTTGTTAAATTTTTAAATATTTCTCAGTTTATAACAGGTCTGGTATCAGGAGGAGGCCCCCGGTGGCCCCCAGGAGGAAGGAGCAACCTCCACCCCAACCCCAGGTACCTGCCGAGCACCTGGAGCTCGCTGCTCTTCCTGCTGCTGCTGGGCCTGGACAGGGTGGACAGCCCCTCTGGACCCCGACTATTCACCAGGAGCCACCACACATTCCACCTTTCCTGCCCCCCATGGGCTCCCAAACTGGTCAGAGGCCACCAGCTTAGCCTGACAAACACCAGACTGGTCTGACCTGAAAACTGGACCCAGTGCCACTTAAAAACCAGGCCTCCTGAGGTTGGATTGGTTCCAACTTAGAAACTGGGCTGGGTGCGGGGGGAGAGAGGGTGGCCACTGCAGGACCTCAGATGAGTAGAATTTTGTGATGAAGCTCAACAAACAGGTTTATTTACCAAAGATAATCCTGAATTACAGTGACCGCAGCAGACAGCTTCTAACCACCTTAGATAAGTAAATCCACTCAGAAGACGCCCTAGAGAAAACAGGGCCCCAACGAAGCCCTCACTCACCACAGAGGATGGAGGGCAAGTTAGCTGTCCTCCTCTCCAGTGTCTGGTGACCAGGACAGGACCTCCTGGGACTGCAGACTGGCCCCAGAGCCTGCAGGCGGGGTGGAGAAAAGGGGCAGAAGCCTGAGAAGGGTAAGAACTTTTGTCAAAGTCAGCTCTCCTGGATCTCCATCCGTGGCACCTGGGGGGGAGAGGAAGGTAATATTTCACACGTCCCTTCCTTTCCACATTGGCAGGAAAAAAAAAACATTGTAAGAATTAAATCTTTGGATTGTGACTTGTGAATTTGCTTTCAGGTACCCATTGATGGTCTATCCTTTCTTTTCCAGGGATAGCTATCCTTGTTGTCTCATCCTTTGACCTGAGAATTTGGCTTGGTAACCATCAGGCTGGGGGGCCCCAAAATGCGGCCACACAGAAATGTGGGCTGCACCCCATTTGTGGTTCTCATCCCATTGACTGACTGTGCCAGCTCCTGGGGGAATTGTCTGAGTCTTTTTTTTTTTTTTTCTTTTAGTTATCTTTGGGAGTGGCCCTGGATCCTTGTTTCCACAAACAGGAATTACCAGGGGGCATTCATGATTCAAAATTAGTTTCCTTTGGCAGATCACTACTGAAGAGGTTGTAGAACCTTCTTCTAAATCAATGACTGCCCAGCAAAAATCCCTACATCCTCTGGACAAAGTTGTCCTTGATAATAAGCTAGTTCTTGATTATCTTTTACCTGAGCAAGGAGGTGTCTGTACTGCATCCAACACCACTTTTTGCACTCTGGATTCCTACTTCTAGAGGAGGTGAGACTAGCCTACATAAGATTACAGAACGAGCAGGTTGGCTTTTAAAAAGTGGCTCCTGGGATCCCTGGGTGGCGCAGCGGTTTGGCGCCTGCCTTTGGCCCAGGGCGCGATCCTGGAGACCCGGGATCGAATCCCACGTCGGGCTCCCGGTGCATGGAGCCTGCTTCTCCCTCTGCCTGTGTCTCTGCCTCTCTCTCTCTCTCTCTGTGACTATCATAAATAAATAAAAATTGAAAAAAAATATTTAAAAAAATAAAATAAAATAAAATAAAAAGTGGCTCCTTCAAGGGAGTCTTTCTTTGACTTAATTGATGCTGATTAGTTTGGGTCTTGGGGACCATGGCTCTGATGTGCACTCAAGACGCTGGAAATTATCCTACTTATAATAATCATAGTAATCTCCCTGGTGCCCTGTGTTCTCACAAGAGCTTTAAATGCACGGTTGTAGCTAACTACCTAGATAGAAATGATCTCCTTAAGTTTGGAACAACCAAGAAGGAAGAAGAGAAAAACCAGCTTGAAGAATGTGAATTTCTTGTCACGACCTGTAAATACTACACAGTGATTCAGCAAAAAACTCTAGAGAGGTAGCTGGGAATAGCGCTAATGCCTTAAATTTTTATCACATTTCTCAGTCTTAGAGTCTGATCAAAAGGGAAAAACTCTTAAAAACAAGATAACATGTCCAACGTGGAGCTGCTTATGCTAAGCTCCATGTCACCAAACCACATTGATCACATTTTCAGCTCTCCGAGAAATGGAATCTTAAACCAGTCAATCAGGAATCATCTGATCAACCCTAGTTAGACCCCAACCATCCCCTAAAAAAAAAAGAATTATTTTGTAATAATTAACCCACATTTTTGCCTAGTATAACTTCCTTTTTCCCACTCCCTTCTGCCTATAAAAGTCTTTCCTTTTATGCAAATTTTTTAAAAGATTTTATTTATTTGTTCATAGAGACAGAGAGAGAGAGAGAGGCAGAGACACAGGCAGAGGGAGAAGCAGGCATCATACAGAGAGCCTAACGTGGGACTTGATCCAGGGTCTCCAGGATCACACCCTGGGCTGCAGGCGGCGCTAAACCGCTGCACCACCGGGGCTGCCCCCTTTTATGCAAATCTTTTGAGCTCCCACCTATCTGTTAGATTGGATTTTTGCTCGAGTAAAACTCTTAATTTTTTTAAATATGCCTCAGTTTATCTTTTAACACATGAAGGATCAATATTCCATCCATTCTGAATCCAACAGCTATCACTATAGCCATTTAGATTTTGAACACAGAGACACTGAGATGTGGATTTCATTGTATACTTCTGTCCAACAAGATTCCTTGATCTATGCATTCAGTAACCTTGTCAACAAAAGAAATTCAGTCAGTCTAATGTAAATTGTTCATAGTGAACTCCTGTCTGGATCTAATGTGCATTAATTTATATCTCCTACACATGGCAAATATTCCATTCCTTGAATAACATGCATAAAAATCTTGCCAAAGATCAATGTTAAACAAACTAATCTCTATTCTAAATCTGGCATTGTCTTCCATAGGAAAATCAAAATAGTGTTGTCTTGATGTGTTTTCCACACATCTTCTCTCATTTTCCACATTTCAAAAATGATTCAGTGATTTCCGATTTCATTCACAAATGCCTTTGGTAAAGTAAGAAGTTTGCGCCAAAAAACTTTTGAAATGATACCATTGTGTGTATCTGTACAAGAGTTTTATTATTATTTCTTTATTGTCCATGACAAATCTTTGAATAAAATGTTTTTCTCCCCATTTTTAAGATCAGAAGAATAGAATAATGCTCAAAGAAGTAAGAAACTTCCTACAGTTCCACAACTAGTGAGTGACAGTGCTGAGTTCCAATCCATTTGGATTTGGGGAAGAACAATCTTCCTCTCCATATTATTTTAGTTTTCATCTAAGTCCTTTCAACACCTTTCTTTGTGTGTGAAAATAGCTTAGAAATAGAACAGCAGTTAAATCCTTATCATTTCACCATAAACCCTAATGGCAAGACCCTTCTCATCTTTTTACCATGAAAAAAGACTTACAGAAATAAACAAGTTAGTGAATGAGCTTGTGTTGTGGTTCACATTTTGGCCTCAGCTCATTTCAGGACACAAGCTTCCTTATACCCTACAATTCTGTACCAGCATCTTCTCTTCAAACTTGAATACAAAATCCCATAAGCTCTTCTCAATCTTGTGCACATCCTTTCAGAAATCAGAACTTGGAGAGCTCCTGCACAGACAAGCACATCAATATCTTTAGGTACCACCCCCTATTCATCATGTGGAATCTGAATAATTGCACACTGGAATGGCTGGCACGAAAAGCTCAACCATCTCAATCTGTTCTTCTCCAAAGACTCATGCTTTGAAATGGAGCTAACCTTTTACTTAAGCTTTTGGAATCTGCTGTCATATAGGAGAGCAAAACAGTCTGTTTATTCTCAATTTCTTCTCCCTTGCCTTCAGCTTCCTAAAGTTCCCTCACCAACTTCAGTTCGATTGCATTCAGAGGATCAAGTTCAGCCAATTGTTACCTACGTTTTTGCTGTTCTCAAGCTTTATGCGTACGTAAGTAGCACCAAGTAGCACCTAGGATGCCTGGTTTTAAAAATCAGAAACTTCTCTACCACATGCACAGTTTATTAAATCTTTGGAATGCCCAAGGACCTGAATTATAAAGTATATACTGTAAGACTTTGGTGTGGGTGTTGCATATTCATATTTTGAGAAACAATGGTCTACCTTATAGGAAATAAAATTTTCAAGATCTGTCAAGTTTCTCCCTGATTTTCTACATTTAGGCAAAGAAGTGATTCTAATGCCTAAAGAGTACAGCCTGAGAACTTTCCCTGCAGCCCTTCTGCACCTGTCATTAGTGTTAGCAGTTTATTCATCTGACACGTAAGGTAAATAATTTTCCTAGAATAACACTTACTTTCATGTCTCTATTGAGTCTCCTGAGATATTCACTGAGATCTGTAATTTTCTGTGCAGTATGGACATTTTGGATATCTGAGATCACTCTGCCTTTTCCTTCACAGTTCTTTGTACAACGTATCCACGTCCATCTTGGTGGAGCCACAAGGCATAGGTCAGACCCTGTCAAGCAGTACTTCCTTGAGCTGAGTGATTGAATCACTATTTGTAATTCTGAATTGCATCCCATGCAACTTCACTGATAGTAGTGAGAAAACTATCTGCTCTCCAGAATCAGAATCTCAAGGTCCTTTTTCAACTCACATTTTACATGTTGTAACTGGGTAACAAAGTACACATTATACAGAATGTTACTGAAATAAGGCTATAGCCAGAACTAGCAGAAACAGTAGTAAGGGTCTTTTTTCACAGTAAATATGTCCTGAAACTCTAGTAATTCTCTATTTTTCTTCCATGAACTCCATTCAGCCTGTGTCAGTAACTCACCCCAATTTTGGGTCAGTAATCAACACAACCTACAAAAGAAGGGGAATTTTGAGACTCTCACAGTCACTGGTTGTGCCCCAAGTTGTTTGAGAGTAGTATTTTAGCATCTGCTTTATAGAAATATAGAGCAAATTAAGGAATACTATTGAATAAAATCAAAAGTGCAGGAGCTGTGTCCTTAGGTGAATATCAACAAAAGCCCTATGTTTTTACACAGTGATTTCATTGAAACTTATCTTCCTGCCAGGAATGTTCTGCTTTCATCAATCACTTTATCCAAGAATCAAAATGACTGAAGTTCTGGTGACAATATGTTTGAATTTCTGAATCTTAATCTCATCCCATTTGACCTCCTCCATTATTCTGTGGGAATTCATAGAGAGTTGTGTGTGTAGAAAGGCTAGACAAATGTACATCCTGTTTGCTGGTAGGAAGCTTTTTTGCCTCACATCACTAGTTTGGTGACTCAATGTCAATAATCTCTATGAAGGCTAAAGGCTGAGGAGCAGCATGGGCTTAGCAGCTTCCTTGGCTCCCTTCTCCTTGACCTGTACCCTCACCCCCAGGCATCTTCTATAGTATCAAAAATATCCTCCAAAGTGCCGTGTTGGAACTTCCAGTTATCACTTTTTTTTAATCTAAAACTTATGGGGAAAAATAAATTCTATTCATGATTGCTATATGGAATGAAAACGGAAGTCCCCACCAAACCCCGCCACAGCTTTTCATGAATATATGACCATTTCTGCGGGCTCAAATTTGTAGAGTCATAGGTTATATTTCCTAGTTTTAAATTAAGCCCAAAAAATGTGAAGTTCATTCTAAAAGATGTCTGCAAAGAAATCAAAATTGAAGATAGTATTAATAATGCAAGCACAATTTAAGAGCCAAAAAGTATTAGATGTGATCATTCTGTTGTCCTAGTACAAGCTCTTTGGTTTTTGTTTTGTTTTGTTTTTAAAGATTTTATTTATTTATTCATGAGAGACAGAGAGAGAGAGACAGAGACAGAGACACAGGTAGATGGAGAAGCAGGTTCCACGTGGGGAGCCCCATGTGGGACTCAATCCCAGGTCCTCAGCATCTTGCCCCAGCCAATGACGGTGCTAAACCGCTAAGCCACCAGGCTGCCCACTCTTTGTTTTTTGAGTTTAAAAACACTGAAATAATTGGGTTTGATAAAAATTGAACCAAAAACTTGTATCAAGAAAATCATTTATCATTTATAATATGCCTCTAAATGTATAGCGTGACTTATTTGCTAATAATCAGTAATTCATCTTAAGATTAAGTATTAAGAACATGAAAACACCTTTTCCATTTTTTCAGTTAATGATAATACAGTATCTTATAAAACTTCACTGAGCTTCAGTGGTAAGTGATGAGAAGACTTTTTGGGGTTCCTTACTTGAAAAGACAAAACCCTACAAATTTGGGAAACATTATTCTTTTAGATGCATTAAAAATGACTGAAATTATACACACAAGACAATAGCAAAATAAAAAGCACTCCTTTGTCAGCAAATATGCTAGAAGATTTGGAAAAACATTGAAAAATTATAAAAACAATGTCAGAAAAAAATGTAGTAAAACTCTTACACTGTTAGATGAAAATACAGATGTTGCTAATGCATCAAGCTTATGGCATTTTGGTATATTATAGATTCTATTTCAATAACAAAACACAATTGAAAAGCTACTTTTTTGTGAGCCAACAGAAAGAAAAACCAGGAAAGATATAGTCTCAATAGTAAATTATTTCTTAGATATAAAACAATGTTTATGGAAAAAAAAATATGTAAACAATCATTGATAGAACAGCTGCTCTGGCTGGAATAAAGAAAGAATCCAGAATGAGTCTATGAGCTAGCACCACAAGTGAATTTTCTTCACTGCATTATTCATAGCAAGCAAATGGCAGAAAAAAGTATAATGTGTTGCAGGATGTCATGGATGTAGTTAATTTTATACAAATGGCACCTTTAAAGTGTATTAGAATCATTGCAACATGTGTAGTGAGATGGAAGAAAATTAGGAAACCCTTTTGTACCAGAAGTGCACTAGTTATCTTGGGATAAATTACTTAACTAGTTGTCAAACTTCAGTCTTCTGAATTTACTAATCCTGTTTGTGAAGACAAATGGCTCTATGGCTACTCTTCCAGTCAATGTTTAAACGTACACATCCCATACTCCTCCCTTTCGATGCACAGTTGACATTTTAATGGGTGTGAAAATTAACCGTTTGTCTAAAGAAACTTACGCTATACAGGTGATATTTTGAAAACAGTTGTTTAAAAACCACCTGGGTTCCAGTCATGGCTTTGCCACTTGTTAGCTGCATGCAATTTGGCAAATTCTGGAATCTCCCTGTGTCTCAGGCTCTTATCTGTAAGGGAGATAATAGAACCTACTTCACAGGATTGTAGTGAAGAACTGATGAAATAATCATAAGAAAAGCTTAGCCCAGTGCCTAATAAATGGAAGGCATTCATTCAATAAATGTCAGCTGCTGTCAATATCACTCTCACCACCTCCTTCATCAGATTTTACAAGTGTTGTTACCCTGCAACATGCCAGCTTGCCTAGGTGTAACTACAATCCCCAGAATTCCCCTTTTTATATGTTCCTGGGCCACAGGAGAGTTTCTGAGAGCCACTGGAGGTTGGGAGGGAGGCAACAGCCCTTTGTAGCATATGTGTATTGTTTTTGATCTGCTGAATCACCCCCTTTGTTGACAGCAGCGGCTGAGCCAAATGTGTGTGTCAGCTCCATGAAGAAGGGTGCTAGTTTTTGCAGGTTACTTTTGTCACCACCATCAGAGGCAGCAAGAATCAGCATGATTTTCAATCTATTCAGTCCCTGCTGCTTCAGCTTGTGCTCATGGGATTCTAGACTCTTCCATCCCTTCCCTCCTGACTGCTCTGAACTTTTCTCCAACCCCTGATATAGTGATAGACTACCAAGGGCTACATACCCAACCCCCATCATCATGTAAGCCAATTCTGCATACACAGATGTGTGAGTACATACACACGCACATACTAATAGACCCATCAAATGACTAGCAAAATAACTTTTAAAAATTGCTCTAATACTTTGAACTCAATTGGCCAAAACAACCCATCACAGATTTTCTGGGACCTGAGACACAGAGACCTCTCAGGTTGGAGGCAACCAAGCATATGCATACTACACCAGCAGAAAGATAGGTATGTAGTTAGTCAGATGTGAGGAGTTAGTAGTTAGACAGTCATCCCAAAAATCAAGCCGAACAGAGAGACAAGACCCATTAAGCACAGTGAAAGTGTGGATACTTGAACTCATCACACCAAATTACCTTTCATCTTTGCTGCAGCACCATAACACCACAACTGAGCTTGCCCTAGATTTTATCCATTCTTCAATAAGGAAGGCAGGGGAAACTCCTGGCTTTCCCTATTGCCAAAAAATCAAAATCAACTTTTCTAGTTGGTGTTTTATTTTTAACGGCAAAGAGAATACACAAAAAAATTTAGCCTTTTTGTTGAATTCCATCGAATATAGCATTGCCCTTTCCTGATCATTGCTCAGCTATCGTAAGAGACCCACACGGCTCCTTGAACCAACCTCACATATATTCCATAGCAATTTTCAGAATATGTTGCCACTGCTCAAAATCATGGGCTCCAGGGAAAGGTGCCGGTGGGATTGTTCACAATCCCAAGATTGTTTGGTCTTGATGTCAGTGCTCAGATTTTTCATTCTCCTATCTTGCCCAACTATATCTTTATCATCCCTCCTATCCACATTTCTCTACATTAACCACTTCTTCCTTTTAAATTATTTCATCAAGATGCCCAGCATGCTTCATAGTTAGTACTAGACACATTCCTGGTAGCTCATAGGCAATACTTGATTGGTGATAGGCAGATAGACAGACACAGACAGACTTTTGAGGTGTACTTTTCTTGTGTGGAAGATTTCTGGTGACCATAAAGGAAATGATAAAAGGAGAGGGGAATAGATATTTTATCAAGGAAATATGCTACAAACTATTAAGCCAGATGGAGGAAATGAATGCTTTGTTCCATAGAGAGATCACAAAATTGTCATGAGGTAAAGATTTAGTAGTTTGTTGCTTTTAACTATAACAATTTTAAAAAGTAATAACTCTGCTTCATTATAGTTAAGAACATGAAAGATTTGGTCAGTACTGTTGCAGGCTTTCTCTTCTTGCTTCCCACCCTTAGGACTATCCTACTGCCTATAATTTACTTCTAAGACTTTGATAGCATCCTCATAATGGTCTGCTCCACACAATACCATTAGAGTTTATTCAAAAAGTCAGATTGAAAAAAAAAAAAGTCAGATTGGCAGAAACTCTGCAAGAATAAGATCATTCTCTCAAGCATCATAAGCACTCCTGGAAAAGATCTGCAATGTCTAGCAAACAATTAAAGCCCCTAAAACAGACTGTGCAGCTATTTATTCTCGTTAAGAGATGGGAAAACACAGGTTGAATTACCTTATAGCAAATTAGATGGGAAAGTAGAGAACATAATCATATAATAAAAGACCTCATTAACTCCTCCCATTTTTCAAAGCACACTACCAATTGTCATTCCGGCTTCCAGAACAGACTAATACTCCGGAGCCAAGGCAGAGATGATTGCAGAATGAAAAGCACCATTTTCCGTTTAAATCAACCCTAGATGCTTCGATAAAAGTCCAGCTTCGAACATCCAGAATGAGGCGTAAGGGATAACCACTCTTAGATTTTTTTTATACTTAATAAAATATTTCTCAATTTTATAAAGTGCATCAGGAGAGTTTCCTCTGTTTTCTTACCCTGGTTGAATTTCATATCCAGACATTCCATGTTCAGTATATGAATAGGAATTTAAGAGGAAATAATTTTCTGTTCAAAATGCTTGAAACACTTAACTGCAATACAGCAACCTCATTGCTGATTACTATATGTCACAATAAAGTACAATATAACTTATTCATCTTTTAAAGTTCAATAATTTATTTTGCATAATCCTTTGTGGAGTTTATTTGAATAGTCCAATTTTAAAGTCATTTCCACTCTTGAGAACTACATTTTAAAGACTTTTTGATTAAATTTTAAAGAATATATTGATATTTATACGTTAAACTAACCCTATGATAAAATGGGTACATGAGATGTGTACTTTGATAAAGACTCCCTGTAATTTACTATTTTAGAGGTTATTTCATTTTCTTTCTTAAGCTCTCGTGGCTGTTGGTGGCTCTGAGCTGTGGAGCACACACTTCCCCCCTTGCTAGTGGTTCTATCAGTTAGATTTCAGCCATGCACACCATCACAGCAGCATGTACTCCATTGCTCTGGTCTATAGTTCAGTGTGTTTGGGAATTATGTAGCAAACAATAAAATGCGAGCATGTTATCAGAATGGTTTGCCCACTCTCCAGAAAGAGTGTGCTCAAATGCTCATGTTCATGCAACAGTTGAGGGTGACTGTCTCTTCAAATTGCTCTCAGATGGATGTTTTGGCTCACCTCATTTCAAAATCTTTAAGCATAAGAAATGGGTCCATTTGAATCAATCAGTAATAAATGGGGTGCCTAGCTGGCTCAGTTGGTTAAGCATCTGACTCTTGGTTTTGGCTCTGGCTGTGATCTCAGGGTCATTAGATCAAGCCCCATGTTGGGCTCCATGCTCAGCATGGAGTGTGCTAGAGACTCTCTCCTCTGCTCCCTTTGCCCCTCCTCTGCTCATGCATGCTTATGTGCTAATGCTTTCTCTCTCTCTCTCTCTCTCTCAAATAAATTAATCTTTAAAAAAGAATTAATCACTAACCAATCAAATGAAATCTGTTAAAGTCAAGTAATATTTATAATTCAAAAATTAAACAGAAATAACGAATTACAAATAAGGTCAGTTGATATATGAAGCGAGGAAAAAAAAACTAAAAGGGACCTTCCGGGTTTTTTAAAATATTAAACATTTTACACCTTTTATGAACTGGTGCAGGAACTACATAAATGGTAAAGCTGGTGTCACTTGATCTGGATGGAATAAATTATAAAATAAGAGTTTATTATTTCATTTTCATTTGAGGCCCAAAGACTTAAAACAACAAATGATAAAACCTTCTACCCACATTCCAAAATGAAGAGCTAAACTATGTAAGTAAGGCCTGCATGTATAGACATAGAAGCCAATTGTATAATCTTTAAAGGACCACATACTCTCCCCCTATGAAGGAAGTTAGAGATTAGATAAAGAGTTTCATAAGAATCATCAGTGTATAGTTCATGCCATTCCACTCACCAACAAATCTTCAACAGTAGCCTGACATCCACTTTTCTCATGCTGGTCTGAGGTTGTCTAAGAGGACCAGCTGAAGGACAGACAAAATCTCAGAGACCAAAGGAAAAACTCAAAAGTGAGCCAGAGGAGAGGCATTTAAGCCACAACACATCATGAGAGCATCTAAACAACCTTCTCTGTCCCTTCCTCTCATCTCTGCCATCAAACTTCCTCTCTCCTTTGGATCCCAGAGGAGTCAGAGAGCCTAGATAGCCAGCTGGTAAGAAGAGAAAGAAGTAAAAGAGAACCCAAAAGAAATTGATCACACTCTCATTTCAGACTACGGATCTTCCTCAACTAGTGATGGTGCTTGGTCCCCACAGAATCATCTTGAGTTGAAAATGTCATAAATTGAAAGTGTATTTAACATGAAACCTACATATTACCCTAGCCCAATCCAGCCTACCTTAAATGTGCTCAGAACACTTATATTAGCCTACAGCTGGGCAGAACCATGTAGCACAAAGCCTCTTTGATAATAAAGTGTTGAATATCTCATGTTTAGTGAGAAACAAATGGTTGTCTGGGTGCAAAATGGGTGTCAGTGTATCGGCTTTTGACGCCCTCGATCATTTGGCTGAGAGCTGCAGCTGCTGCCCAGTGTCGCAAGAGAGGATCATACCACATATCCCTAACCCAGGAAAAGATCCAAATTCCAAATCCCAAGTACAGTTTCTACTGAATGTCTATCATTTTCACACCATCAGAAAGTGAACCATTGCAAGTTGGGGACCTTCTGTATTGGCTTCCCAGCTGGAGTTGGCCCACTCTGGAAGTGGCCTTGGGAAGACAGATAATATAATCTTCTTTTTAAATCCCATTGGAAAACGCAGTGCCTTCCCCCACCAAAGAAGAGATTCCATAAAGGGCCCAGGACTAGCTAATGGCAGAGCCCGAAGCAGGCCTCTGGCTGCCTAGTACATTCTTGCTCTCCTTCTGTCCCTGTGACACACATGTGAGCATCTGCCCAAGAGGACAGTAATCAAGAATGGAAGGATTTGGGGTACCAGGGTGGTTCAGTCAATTAAGTGTCTAACCCTTGATTTTGGCTTAGGATGTGATCTGGGGTCATGGGATTGAGTCCAATGTTGGGCTCTGTGCTCGATGGGAAGTTTGCTTTGGAATTCTTGCTCTCCTTCTGCCCCTCCCCCGCATTCGCAGCCACTCTCTCTCTTTCTCTCTAAAATAAATAAATAAATCTCTCTTAAAAAAAAAAAAAAGAATGTGAGGATTTGTGATCTGAGAGTGAAATGAACTTAAATTGTTGAGGAGTGCAAGTAATATTTCATTTTAATGACATAAACATGTTCTATGAAGAGCAAATTATACTAAAATGTCCAAAGAACATTCCCATAGAAATAGTAGCTACCATTTGTTCAGCTCCTGCTATGAAGACAAAATTAACTTCCCATGGATACATAGGTAATAGTGTGTACCAAATGATTTATTACCAAGCAAGTAATAGTACATGCCAAATATGTGCCAAATGTGCCATACATTTACTCATTTGTCTCCCTTCAGCCACATGAGGAAAGTGTTATTAGCCCTGTTTTTTTTTTCAGATGAGAAAAACAGTATTCAAAGAAAGTAAGTAATTTTTCCAAGGTTACTCAACAGGTATGGGGTCTCAGCAGGATTCAACTCAGGAGGAATCTCCAAGCCTGTGCTCTTTTCACTATGCTCCAGTGAAGACAACAAAGAAAGGAAGGAAAGAGAGGAGGAGGGAGGGAGAGAGAGGGAAAGGGAAACAGAGATAGCAAGGGAAGAAGAAGGAAGAAGAAGAGAAGGGATTGAGGAAAGCAGGAAGAGAGATGAGCAAAGAAGGAACAGCTGCCAGTAAGAAATACTGAAAAAGAGGAACCCCCAGGCAGCTCTGAAACACTTTTCACTCCAGGGACGGCCATTATCATTATGTTCAAGAGCAGACAGTGCATAACTTGGAGGAAAAAAACCCAGGCCCTCCCCCTCCTACGTTAAAACAAGGAAAGGGAAATATATGAGCTAGGAGATTTTAGGGATAATCAAGGTAACTTTGTGTCACCCTGCATTCAAATGGAATTACCTAGAAAAGGGGGTCTTACTGTGGCTATGGAGAGAATATAATGAGGTATAACTAAGAAAATCACCAGACCCCTTCCTCTTTCATGAATGACACCTTCATTATCTTCAGACATCAGTGAACAGTAAACCCAAAAATGTTTAAATTGTAGTCATAAAAACAAAAGCAATTTTGCTTGGGGCCTACACCCTGGTCTGTTTTGTGCAAGCATAAACATTTCTTAATTTTCAAACATTGAAAGACAATAGCGTTACATGATTTAGGGCGTGAAGTGGCATGCCATTAATAGATATGTTAAGTAGCATAACCAATTAATCTGTTTTACATAACATAAGAAGTTGAAAATACCTCTGAAATTCCGTCCAGCACTAATGAGTCTTGGAGAGGCCAACTCAAAACCAAATTGAACAGAACTCCTGATTATTCACCCAATACTGCCATCTAGAGTCAAAAATCCCAAACAACAGGCAAAGCCACCCAGCGGTATAGAAATTAGTCTCAACTGCTGATGGGGAGGCACACACAAGCACTACCATGATTGCATATATGAAGGCAAACCACAAGAATTAAGTTTTGTTAAGTTGTAACCAAATCAGTAATTTCTGAAATCAAAAAGTTAGCCATTTGTAGACAACTGAATATTAATTAAGTCAGTATTTCCTGCATAGCACAGATTTTCTCTTTTGCAGGTTCACTATCCACCTAATGCAATGTTCTGCTATTTGAACCAGTGACAACCTCTGTGTGATAACTTGGAAGTGAGGTCCTGGCATGGGTTTCGTATCCAGAGAGCTATAAGTTCCCTACAACACACACCAACTCAAGCACATAGTGTCTTCACAAAGCAATGCTAACTAGGTCATTCTAGAGACACACATGAGATTTTTTTAAAGGAGGAGGCAGTGTTATTTGAAAATAAAGAGCGAGATTTAGTCATTCTTATTCTGTTTTTTTTCAAGCCAAATACCACCAAACCACATTATTCTGATAAATGGTGATAGCCGTCTTGATAGAGTCACTAACAAGATGCTCTTTGATTTCATTACAATAAAACAACTTGCCTCATCTTGATTCCTGAAGTAATTAATCCTTAAATTACCCTCTGATAAGCTGAAAAGATGTTTAGCCTAGCAGGAGAAATATGTTACTAACATAAGGTCAAGATTGCTATTGAAAAGTGCAGCCCATCTGTATTTCTGAAAGTTAAGATCTGCAGGTTTAATTACATAAGTGATTTCATTTTAATCTATGTAGAAAAGATGCCTTTTATTAAAAAGGTGATGATAGCTAATGAAAACTAACATAAGGGTTGCTTGATGCCAATACCAGAGGAAGTATGATTGTGCAAAAAAGCATTGAAAATTACCACTTTACATAAACAAGTTGGTTTGTGTTTTTAAAGATTTTATTTATTTATTTGAGAGAGAATGTGTGTGTGTGACAGAGAGAACATGAGCAGAGGGAGAGGGAAAGAGAGAGGCAGACTCCCTACTGAGCACAGAGCCTGATCCCAAGATCATGATCTCAGCCCAGGTCAGAAGCTTAACCAACTGAGCCACTCAGAGGCCCTGACAAGTTGGTATCTTTTAATTTGTATTATTTACTTGGAGTTTTAATCCACAGAATTTGCATTTCTCTTTATCAATGCTATTTTCTTTTTTTTTTTTTTTTTTTTTTTAAATATTTTATTTATTTATTTAGGATAGTCACAGAGAGAGAGAGAGAGAGAGGCAGAGACACAGGCAGAGGGAGAAGCAGGCTCCATGCACCGGGAGCCTGACGTGGGATTCGATCCTGGGTCTCCAGGATCGCGCCCTGGGCCAAAGGCAGGCGCCAAACCGCTGCGCCACCCAGGGATCCCTCAATGCTATTTTCTAATATACACAACACTTCAGCAAGTACTACCATCACTTGGAATCAAAACATAAGCAAAGTACTTGAACACATATGTAAAAGAAAGCATGAAAAAATGTGTAAAGTAAAAATATGTGAAATATTTGCAAATATGTAAAATACATACATAGTTGTTAAGTTTGGTTTTTAAAGTAAAATGTATCCCTAAGTTGTCCTGTATTGTATTTTGTGATCATAAAGCCTATTTAATAAAAATACAGAACTATTGCAACCATAGACCTCCCACCTAGAGTAAATCTATACCCACACAGGCACTATATATTGAGTCATACTGCACATAGTCTATTACAACCTAGTCTGTTCTTTTTAAAATTCTCTCTTTTCATTAATGATTTTCTAAAATATAAGCATTAATCAGGAAAACAATTAGAACATAATAATGTGTCTTTCTTCAGGAATTTAAAGCGAGGGATGATGGAAATAAAACTAGAAAGTGCTGATTGCTTTATTCATCATTCCATTTGATCTCTTAGTTATATTTATGAATCTCATTCCATTAGCCATGTAAAGGATAAATGGCAAGGATGGAAGTGGAGAAATTGGTTTAAATGATATCTAGGACTGATAAGGTACCATCAGAGGATGCAGGTAAAAGGTGTCTGCTCTTTTCTGTACAGAACTGAGTTTAAGTCTCTACCCAATATGTGTGCATCTTAAGTCTGGCTTCCCTTAGAATCACCCTGAGAGGACCCTGTACCTGGATGGCTAAGTTGGCTAGGTGTCTGACTCTGGATTTTGGCTCAGGTCATGATCTCAGGGGCATGAGATCAAGCCCCATGGGGCTCAGCACTCAGCAGGGAATCCGCTGGAGATTCTCCCTCTCCAAGCAATAGTGAGGATTGACATGCCATGATGAACATTAGCAAGGATTGACAACTATTGGTCTACATGATGTCTAAACCATGACATTAAACGAGATAATCAAGAGATCAGTTGTAAATGGGGACGAGAAGAGAGCTGAAGAATGAGCCCTGGGACATTTCAGCATTTAGAGAGGTGGAGAGATAACAGTGAAACAGGAGCTCCAAAGAAGTTCCAGGAAAACCAGGAAAGGATGGCTTTCTAATAGCCAAGTGGAAGAAGTGTTGGAAGGAGGGAGGGAATGGCTACCCATGGCAAGCAAGAAATCAGGAAATAGAAGGATTGAGAGTTGACCATTAAATTCAGCAAAGAGAGGACACCAGTAACCTTGACAAGAGCAGTTTTAGAAAACTGATGGGAAGAAAATTCATTAGAGTCTGTTTATGCAAAAATGGGAGAAAGGGGATGTTTAAAAATCTTTTAAGGATTCTTGTTATAAATAGAGCAAGCAGAGAAATGAGTTGGGAACTGAAGAGATAGAGTGTCAAGGGAAAGACATTTTTAAGGGAGAAATGACAACAAGTCACTTGGTCCAGTAAAGAGGAAAAAATGATGATGTAGAAGATTGCAGAGACGATGGTTGGGGTAACATCCTTGAGTATATATGGCTCTGGATGACTCAGTGATAGCTCATCTGTAGGAGGAGGAATGGCAGAGGAATGGTGTAGATGTATGTAGGTCAGGAGACTGAGGTGGGTGCTTTGGGAAATGCTTCTCACTTCTTCTGTTTCTCTGGGCAGAAAGAAACAAGATCATCACCTTACAGGGAGGATGACAGTGGTGCTAATGGAGATCTGGGTAGAGAGAATATGTAAAAGGCTAACATTCAATGACCCAGAGAAATGGACATCTTTTACCAGTACTCCCATAGTGTTTCGTACAAAAAACACGATAAATACTTAGGTTAAAAAGTGAATGTTTCTTCATGAAATATTGGTCCAGTGTAAGCTAAACAAACAAACGAACACCTTGGAGAATCTAAGTTTTATCTTTCTATCCACCAAAAGTCATCAGAAAGATACCTATATAAACAGTATTACCTTGCTACGCCTGAATAGCAATGTATTATTATTTCCTTGGTTTTTATGGAGGGGCAATAAAAGAAATAGTCCCTTCCTCATTAGGGGTTTTGATGTTGTTTTTGTTTTTGAGGACATTATCCTAAGTTGCTTAGTGACCTCTCTATGAAACCCCAAGTGAAGTGTTTATTCTGGAGGTGTCAGAAAAAGCTACTTATATCTCATACTCAAACAAGCACAGTGTACCTCATTAAACAATAAGATATATATAAATGAGTAACTTCCTTTTTTGTTATGTCTGCAAGAAACTCGGAGCCAAATTTATGCCTCAGCTATAACCATTATTGGGCACATGTGGCCTGCACAATTGGGATCCAATTTTTCCCTGAAATCTACTTCCTATTTTAATTTACATTTTTCTGAAGTCTAATTTTATTCGAATTTACATTTTACCATTTTCTTCTAAACCACCATTAATTTATTTATGGCACAAAGCAGTGTGTAAATAGAGGTAAATTAGTACAAAAACATATAAAGTTGGAATTGCAAACCTGATTTGTCTAAAAAATATTGGCGCAATACTACATTTACACAGTTCTTGATACTTTTGTGTTTATGATCCCATTCAGATGTTCCTTTTAATCCTTTAAGTACCAGAAAAATTAAGATTGCCTGAGTTTCCCAGCTAATGAACTAAGATTCATATCTGAATTAGCATCTTGCCTACCGCACAGCCAGCGTGTGCTGAAATTTCCATGGAACCAAGATAACCATACCAAATTCTTCAAGCTATACTCAACATCCCCAGATCCCCACAAGCAAAAAAGCCTAGAAATTTGTTCTAAAACTAAAGTTGGATTGTAGTTTTTCAAAAAGTTTTCTTATTTCAATTTTTTCCTTTCTAATATAAAGCAATAAACAGCTATCTGTTGCCCAATCTATCAGCGTAGATTTTCTTCTTTCTGTTTCTTTCTTTTATACTAAAAGCTAGTTTCCCCCCCCACCTATATTTTAAATGCTTTTGTATTTCTGGCACTTTCTTTTTTTTAAAGATTATATTTATTTATTCATGAGAGACACACAGAGAGAGAGGCAGAGACATAGAGAAACAGGCACCATGCAGGGAGCCCGATGATGACCTCGATCCCAAGACTCTGGGATCATGAACTGAGCCAAAGGCAGACGCTCAACCTCTGAGCCACTCAGGCGTCACTGGCACTTGCTTTTATTTGTGGTATTTGCATCAATATCATACAATTAGATCTATAAACATGCTCCCCATCCTCCAACATCATTTGCTTATTTTTACAGAAAGATCTCGAAGAAGAATGGGAGGAGTAAAAAGATAAAATCTCCCCCAAGTGCAGGTAGACATCGAAATACCAATAGAAAGTGACAGTGACCTTTCATTCTGTTGACATTTCAAGGGCTTTATTTCTTTTGGTGACCCCCTAAAGGCTTCCAACCCTCAGTTTCATGGACCTCCATCAAAAGATGTTATCATGTTGTGTCAAACCAACAAAAATAGCATGATCGCATATAAAATCAAGCTGTACAAAACTCGCTCAGCCTCGAAGGCACAATAAATCTGGAGCATTTTTAATATTTAAAATTCTAAACAATATTTTCGTTCTAGGCTCTAAGCATATATTTTTATAGTTGCTAGTTTAGCACTTCTTTTTACAGCTCGCACAAACAGTGCTGTCTTTGTAAATTCCCAAAGGGACAATTGAGACAGTGATATCAAACTGAACCATGGCTGTTAATTCTTAATGTCTGTAGGAAAAGTGTTGGCTTCAGGGTGAGTTCTTAGACTTGACCATGGAAAATGGTAAGGAAAGGATTAAGAAACAGGGGACACAGGAGACCAAAGAGAAAGCAAAGCAAACACAAACATTAGGACCAGAAATGTAAAGCTGGAAGGAGGGTAAATTCTTTTATTAGACAATTGAATACACTGAGGTCTGCGTGTTCCTCAAGACTGATGCAAAGTCTCAAGGCTAATCTGTGTTAAAGCCAGGCCTGGTCTGTAATTTTCAGGCCAACCATATCACATCCTGTTGTCACAACGGAAAGAGTTAACTCACCGATGGGATTCAAACTGAAAATTCAAGTGTTGCCATCATTATGATAATTGAAGTTTCAGAGTGTAATTAACATTTCATCCAAAACTCTGTTGTCGAGTGATAAGTCATTACAAGACTGCACTAAACAGACTAGGTTTTTAAATGAAGAGAAATTTTATTCCCAATGAGAAAGGTCTCAATAATGGAAAACAATTGAGAACTACAGCATAAATATCTCCAAGAGCGAGGACATGACATAAAACACTGAACATCAGCCAAGGAAATATCAAGATTATTAGAAATACCACAAAAGAAAAAAAAGGCAATTCCCAAGATGGGGAAAGTTATAATAAAAGTGCATTGTAATTAAAATGCTCTGCCAGGTGTAATATCTCGATTCCAGCATTCTGAATTTATTTAGTTCATTCTGATACACATTTCTCTCCATACTATGAATGCTGGTGTATGTGTCAAATTCTCATCATCTCTAGCAAAAAAAGAAAAAAAATCATATAGAAGTGAAGGGAAAGCAGAAGTGCCTTTCTTGTTGTGACAAAATACTTTCCAAAATGAGAACTAAATCCCATGTGGCAATATGGTAATGAGATGACATGTAATATTTATGTAAATTTTCATAAGGTTGAAATATAAGAAATCTTTAGTCACAAGAGGCTTTCTTTAAGCTCATTCACTTTAGAACGTGTATGACAACAAAAGCTCAAAAATTGAAAATTAAGTAATAAATGAATAGTGTTGCATTGTGGGGAAAACATTATTATCCATGAAAATGAAAATTTGTAATGAAAATCCAATATTACATTGAGTTTAATAAAGCCAGCAATCACCACAACTTAACAATAAAGGAATCCCTTGAAATGATGAGCTGACATGATATGGTAGGGGTTTATAACTGCTTACATAAATATGCAACAAAAATATTCAGGAACTAAGATTTTTGCATTCTTTGATGTCCTTAATAATAATAAAAAACATTTAGCTTTTGCTTAGCATAGATCCTGCTTAAAAATTTCACATGTGCATAGTTGCATTCACATAGCAACATTGCATGCTTACTGGGCTCACAATAATGTAGACAGAAAGATAAGGGGGACTTGTTCCCGGCCATGAAGTTTGTGGTGCAGGGAAGGCACTGGAAAAATGATACTTATTATGAGAGTTTTCTCATCCCCTTTCCTGGAGTTAGCAGGCTTCCCTGTTCATTAGAATGATGAGAATAAATGAAATTATACCATCGGTGCGCATGACACCAATTAGCTCTTGTGGAAACTAGGAAATATCCCGACTTTATTCTAATATGCTGATTCTCAAAGTAGCTGTATGTTCCCTAAATAGAGAGACTACAGTAAGTTTACCTTCTTTAACTATAAAGTCCCGAAGAATCCAGCGTTAAACAGGCATTTGTATGCAATGCAAATCATAAATGACCTTGACAGTGCTCTTCCCTTTTTATTCTATTCCTTCTTCCTGAGCAAGCTCATCTCCTCCCATCATGTTGACTGCAAACAATATGCAGATGATACCCACTTGGTTTCCCCCGACCTTGTCCCTGAGCTTCTCTAGGCTCTGGGGGCCCAGGTACATCTGGAAATGTCTACCTCAACACCACATAGGCACCTCCAGCTTTGTATGTTTAAAACAGAGTTGTCATCACATGCGTCTGAACCTGTTCCTTCTCCTGCAGGCACCCCTTGCCAGAGCACACCCATCTAACCTGTCATTCAAGCCAGAGAAACCTTGTCCTGGCCTTTGACTCTGGTCTCTGCCTCGAGCTCCATACCCAACCAAAGAGCAAGTCCTAAAAGCTTTTCCTCCTAAATATTTCTCAAAAGCATTCCTTCTGCTGCACACCTAGCACCATTTTCCTGCTGCACACCCTCAGTATTTCTCATGTAAGTTCTTCAAATGGCTTCTTCACCAGGCTGCCTGCTTCCCCTCAAAATAGCACCCGGAAAGTCTCCATCTGTTCTATCTGCAATTCTGGGCATGTCTCTCTGCTGCAAAGGCCCTACAGTGTTCCCTCTCACTGCAGCGAGATCCCATAGAATGGCCCATGCTTTTCATGATCTGTTCCCCATCCCACAGGATTACCTTTGTTTCTTGTCACTTCCAGTGACACTATCCTTCACACAGTTATTATTTATCAGCATTATTATTAGCATTATTATTATTTCTTCATGCTCCTTTTATCTACCTGTGCCCTCCTGGACTAATCAACCTGTGCTCACGCTATGGGATTTGGCTCTTCCAAAAGCCTTTTCTGAAACCACAGACTCACACAGATGCCCGAGCAAATACATAGGGTCATGTGGTCATTTCAGACTCAAAGGAACCAGGGATGTTATCCATTAACATGTTTCAGTCATAATTTCAAAGATACAGACAATCAAGTGGCTGAAATTAAATAAGGAGATGTCTGAGGCTGTGAGGTAGTTCCCATGTTCTTCCTTTCCAAAGTAGACAAGAGCCCATGGTAGGCAAAGTACTCAAAAGCTATTTCCTCTCAGTGGGGATGTTTAGTTTATGAAACATATCCATTTTATGTCACCCAACTAACATGACATTATTTCAGCAAACTTATTGACTACAGGCAAGCCTTCAACAGAGCCATGTCGTTAAGAACATTCCACAGATACGGATATTCTAGCAAATATCATTTACTTATTTACTAGGAGACCCAGTTATCATATTGATAAAGCTACCCAGGTCACCTGTTTTTGTTTTTGTTTTTCTTTCTGCCAGGGGTGTAGAAAAAGTGGAAATAAAAATAGTAGGGCAGCTGATTTAACTCTCCTCTCCACTCCCCCCCTCCAATCTTATATTTCAATAGGAATACCTGAAATTTTGCCAGAGCTATTTTGATGTGGCTATACTCACTGAGTCTTCACATTGGGAGAGCAGATGTTTTCACACCATCTATAAAAAAATTTTAAAAACAAAACAAAAAACTCTTAGTCTTTTTAAAAACTCATTACCTCATGAATGTGTATATCTGACACCTAAATCCCAGCCCACATTTCAATGCAATATACTTCAATAATCATATTTCTGGATGGGATGAGGCTTGGGGAAGAGGAAAGAGAACTGATATGGTTAGAGATGTCCATTGTGCTCAATGACAATTAAGAAAAAGTCATAAAGTAAATTTCAAAACAGTATAATTGAATTCTTTTTTATTCAAATACAGTATTTCCATGTCACTTTCTTTAACAATCTGTATTAAAATTTTCTAATAATATGTATATTCACAATTAACTTACAAGTTTCTGAATTTGAGATATTTCCAGACATTCTAAACTTCTTCAATGACATTTCCTCTCTTTCTCTTAATTAAAATAGAACTTTCTTCTATTGGCACAGTTTCCTTGCTGCTCTAAAAAAGGCCATTCATGTGTTTATACCTCAGAGCCCTCAAATTCCAGAGAGGGCATTACAGTCTTGCCTACTCCATGACGCTAGTCACCTTCATTCTTGCAAGAAACAACTCATTCTTTGGGTCCCAAGCTTCTCAACTGTAACATCTTATGCCCCTTCAACTGACTGTAATCTACTGACCTTCTAAACATTTCCTCTTTTCATTTATATTAGATTCGTTTACTTAAATACAGAATTATTTGAACTCTCATCATTTTTTTAAAAGATTTTATTCATTTATTTATGAGGGACACAGAAAGATAGACAGACACAGGCAGCAGAAGAAGCAAGCTCCTCAAGGGGAGCCTGATGTGGGATTCAATCCCGGATCCCGGGATCATGCCCTGAACCCAAGGCAGACACTCAACCATTGAGCCACTCAAGCCTCTGAAACTCTTATCAGTTTTGATAAAATTCATTCTTCTTGAAGTTTCTATATTTCATTTCAATTAAAATGTTGTTATTATAGAACTGTTTGGAATTTCTTCTTACATTATTTGCAATTTCTATAAGATTTATAGAAATAATCACTTTTTGGTTCCCAATTTTAGTAATTTGTACTTTCACCTTTTTTCTATTAGTCTTGTTATGGGCCAATTAATTTTGTTAGTCTGTTTAAAAAAACAGCATTTTATCTGTTGGTATTAGCTTTTCAATTTTGTTCTCTAGTTCATCAAATGTTTACCTTACTTTTATTATTTTCTTCTGTATACTTGTTTGGAGCTTAATTTGTTGCTCTTTTCCTAATTTCTTGGGACAAATATGTAGGTCACTGATTTTCAACTTCTCCTTTATTCTAATATATTTAAGGAAATAAATTCCCTCCAAGTGCAGTTCTAGCTCTATATCATAAGTTTTGATGGGTCATAATTTTGATGATCCTTTAGTTCTAAATATTTTCTAATTGTCAATTCATTTTCATTGTGTGTTTTTTTTATTTTTTTAGGGATGAACTGTCTAATTTAAAAGACATCTGATATTTCCTATTTAGCTTTTTTTTTTTTAATGTCTAGCTTATTTCAGCTGTGGTCAAGGAACACTCTGCAGATATTAAGTGTCTAAAATCTCTCTGTTTGCTTTATGGCCCTAAATATTATAAATAATACCTGGGGACCAGAAGGGAGCATCCATTCTAGTTGCTGTGTGCAGTGTTTTATATATGATAATCAAGTTACTAATCAAGACATTGAGTTTTGTTATATCCTTTCAATATTTTATCTGCTTATGTTATCGCTCAAATGTGGGTTTCTATATGTTCCCTTTTATTTTGGCCAATTTGGGCTTCATATAAGTTTCTTTATATATTTATATTCTTTGAGATATGTAATTAGGTTTATTTTAATAAGGAACTGTTAGATCATCTGGTTGTTTTACCCTTTAATCATGATGAAATCACAACCTTTATGCTTGTTGGCATAGCCACACCAGGTATCTCTTAACATTTCTCTGAAGATGTTTTTCTATCCTTTCATTTTTAACTTTTCTGGTTTCTTATATTTAAGATATCGCTCTAGTAAACAATATATAGTCAGATTTGCTTTTTTATTGAGATTAACATTTTTAATTGGTTTATAAAGTAATTCATCGATAAGTAGGTTTAAATTCACATTCTTACTATTTGTTTTATATTTGTATCAATTTCTCCTTCATTTAATAGCCATGCCATTTAGAATATAGGACCTCCTTGGTCAATGCTCCAGGGGAAGAATGGCATAGAGAATCATAAAGGACTCAAATTCTTTCACCTGGAAGTGTTGTGTCACTCCTGATTACCTGTCACTGGACAAAGAGAGTCATGTGGCTGTGGTGAAATGGAAGGTAGCCGGACCACGTACTTTTCTATTTTCCCAGGAAGAGAGATCAATTAGATCCATCAGGAACACTATAATATCTGACATATTCTACATAAATTTTTTAAACTTCCATATGTCAGAGAACATTAAATAAATGGTACTAAAATTCAGGTAACACCTGGGTAGAAACCACTTCAAACATGTATTAGAAAAGATTACTATCCAGAATATATAATGAGATCCCTCTTTTCACTTTAATAATTTCAATTACTTAGATATAGAATTAGACTTTCTTGTGTCAGCTTTGGTGAGTTGCATTCCTCTTTAATTTTCTCCATTATATCTAAAATGGAAATGTATTGTCATAGATTTCAGACACTTGAGTACTCAAAATATTTATTTCCTGGGGTGCCTAAGTGGTCAAGTGGTTAGTTAAGTTGGTTAAGTTGGTTGAGTGTCCAACTCTTGATTTCGGCTCAGGTCATGATCTCAGGGTCATGAGATCAAGCTCCTCATTGCGCTCCATGCTCAGTGTGGAGTCTGCCCCTTCCCCTACTCTCTCTCTCTCATTATCTTTCACTCTCTCTAATAAATAAAACAAACAAACAAAAAAAAACACATTCATTTCCCTCCATATCTTTGCTCAGAAAATCACTTAAGTACTCCCAGAAAATGAGAAATCATATCTCACAAAACAAAATATAGCAAAGAATTTAAAATTAAATAGTAATTATAGTCATAATACCCTGATGTAGTATTATAATACATTAATTTCTCCCTTTGTAGGTGAAGATCTGAGGAATCAGGCATTTTCAAATACTCTATGAGAGAATGCAAACCTAAAGTTTAGAATCCATGTCTCCCATTGCCCAGAAAGTCTGCTCCTAGATATGAGAAAATGAGAGCACAAAAAAGAATGCATTATGAAGCAAATCTATACACACTGACCTGAAAAATCTCTCTCAGACATATTGGTAGTTTTTTTAAAAAGTTACATATCAATATTCAGAGTGGTCTATTTATGTTAAAATTATGCACAAAAATAAAACAGAATTATAGGAGCTGCTCTTTGTGTGTACATATATATATATATGTGTGTGTGTGTGTGTGTGTGTGTGTAATATAAGTATATAGAAAGTGTTCTTATAGGACCAACCACAGAAGATTATCATGTGAATAAGACTGGATGAGGGTTAAGAGGAACTTTTATTTTATCAAAATTGTTTGACTACTTCACATTAATAATTCAGTACTTATGTATGTGTAATCACATGCTAAAAAATACTAAAAATACACTAAATAAGATACATTCTAAAGAATAACCAGGTTGTTTCCATGTTTATAGAAACATTTACACTCTCAGTGTAATTTAAGTGTAGTTTCAAGTGATTTTTCATATTTGATTTCAAAGTAATATATGCACTTAATGAATCAAATGGAAGGAAAAGTTCATAATAAAATGGTCCTTTTCCCGATTCTTCTCCAGATCTCACCATCCCAACACCATTCATTAGAGACAAACTCTTAACACTTTGTTTAAAATCTTATAGTTTGCACAAAACATTAAGTAATAAATTTATACCTTCATTTCCAAATTTTAATAACATCTTACATCCCACTATAAACATTAAATATATTGCTCATTATACTGATTCATACTCTCTCTTTTCTGTAAAGTTTCATAGTTATAGTGATATAAACTTTTCTGTTAATTACCAGAGTAGCTTTGAATAATATATTTAAATATTTCTCATTCCACTGATTTTTGACATCATTCAAATTCCACTCTGTATGTTGAGAATATTAGCACCCTTACCATTCTATCCACTTTCCATGCCATTCCCCCTCACCCCTGCTTTCTGCACAACTGGACTTGTTATACTTTCAAAGCTGAAAACATGGATATTTTGTTCTGCCACCACAATCAAGCCTCTATGCTTAGTTTATAGGTTGATACTACAAGTTGAAAGACCAATAAACAGAATTACATTATTATGATTATGTAAATATTCACTATTTGGGTTATTCATGATGTGAGGATTACACTTCCTTTTCCACATTCAAATGCCATGACCCTGAGATGTATGAAAAACAAAGTACTAGTACTTTGTCAAATGAATTTTTCTTTTGTTATCCTCTATCAGTGACATAATTATGACACAATTTAGTTTGCACTGTACTTGGACCATAGCTTTGGCTTGGCCATTTGTTTTTTCCTGGAGTTTTTGTGTGCTTTAATTTCTCTGACCGAACTCTGGTACTGCTATGAACTACCATACTAGAAATTCCCAAGTAGGATGGACCCATTCTTTCCTAATCTCATGCCCACATTTTTATTTACTTTTCATTTTTTTAGTGGAATTAATTGACTTTCTAAGCAAAGACATGAAGTAATAAGTGTTTTAAGTACTCAGATGTCTAAAATTATGTTTTCTCTGGCCTCAGCCTTGATTGATACTTAGCTGCGTTTGAAACCTGGGTTCCAAATAAGATCTCCTCAGAATTTTGAAGGTATTGCTCTATTACCTTCTTTTACTGAATTTTGGAGATAAAAAGTCTGTTTTCAGTCTCATTCTTCTCACTCTTGTATTGGTAACCAAATTTGTTTATGGTTTATTTTTCTTCCTGACATTTTAGAAACTTCTCTATATCCTTATTATTTTAAAAACCTTGGGATCCCTGGGTGGCGCAGCAGTTTGGCGCCTGCCTTTGGCCCGGGGCGCCATCCTGGAGACCCGGGATCAAATCCCACGTCGGGCTCCTGGCATGGAGCCTGCTTCTTCCTCTGCCTGTGTCTCTGCCTCTCTCTCTCTGTCTCTCTCTCTCTGTGTGTGACTATCATAAATAAATAAAAATCTTTAAAAATAAAAAAAATAAAAATAAATAAAAACCTTAAGGACAAGTTTAATCTGGGTTTATCTTCACTTTCTTCATTCTTTAGACTCAGTAAGATTTGAGCCCTTTCATTGTAATACTAAGAAATTATTACTTTTTAATTCTTTGAATATGTGTTCTTATCCATATTCTCTTCCTTCTCTCATTATGGAATTCTTATAGTCAGATACTGTATCTCCAAATCACCAATGTCTCTGAGAGGAGACTATCTAGATGACTACAGAGGTCCATATCCTCTCTGCTTTGTTAGCTTGGTAGAAAACAGGCTAAGGATGTCACAGTGAGTTCAACAGAGGCATAGGATGACAACAGCTGGTGCGCTCCTGAGAACCCTCCTTGCTGGTAAGACTACTTACGTGATGAAGGAACTTCCACTCTTAGATTGATTTTCAAACAGATGTTCTCTTGCTGCACTTAAAAATATATGGGACATTAGGGGACAGCCCTTCTTCACCACAGCACTGACCATCATCATGCAGACCACCGACATCTGGCCTAGATAAGGGACAATGAGAGGCAGGGGGTTACATACACTCTATTACTTCTCTTGTGGTAAAATTCCCCCTATCTCCAATAAAATCTGTTTTACATCTGTACTGCATAATGGTCTAATACTTTCATTTTTCATCTCACTGCTCTACAGTCTGGGAAGTTACTCAAATTTATTTTTTAATTTCTATGAACTCTTTCTTTTCGATTTGGTATGGAAAATGATTAATTTTATCCTTTGTGTCCTTTTTACAATGATTGTAATGTCTTCTTACATCTCTCTGGATATATTAATGAAAGAAATGTTTTAAGTTGATTTATTTTATTTTAGCTCTTTTTAGTTTCTGTATTACTTCTGTCTCTGCAGAACCAGCTTTGTTGTTTGTTCGTCTTCATTTTTCTCTTTCATGCTTTTGGGTCCCCTCATATATCTGGTGATTCTTACGAGCTGGCATAGATGTCCTCTGCTGATTTGTAGATATGTCTGTTTCCATTTGAGATCTTTCTTCTGAAGGAAGATTCTTCTTTTTAAGATTTAAAGAGAGCACACGTGAATGGGGGGATGGGCAGAGGGAGAGAATCTCAAGGAGATTCCACAGTGAGCACAAGGTCCAACTTGGGGCTCAATCTCATGACCCTGAGGTCATGATCCTGAGGTCCAAAACCAAGAATTAGACACTTTACAAATGAGCCAACCAAGTAACCCCCAACAAGGGAGGATTCTAATGACAGCTGTGTGTAGAAATATAGACAGCTGACTAACAAGCTGCAGGTCTGACATAACTTTTTTTTTAAGAGTAAGGAGGTAGGTAGAGGGTCAGGAAAGAATCAGGAGGTTGGCAGCAACATAGGAGAATGGGCATAATAATATAAACTCAAGGCACTCCTGACCAGCCAGGCATGGCCCAAAGGCATCAATGCAGAAGACCATACTGAAGGGTGAGCAGTGCTGAAACCAATAGAAAGCCATTCACACTGCTTTGGGAGTGCTGTCTCTTCACAGAGGCACCAGGCTCTGTACCTACAGAGTTGCGGGCACCCAGAGGAAGAACTTGTTCTAATTTATTCAAAGACATCTTATAGCCCAGCTGTGGACCTGCAGGCTTGCTGGAGTCTTAGGGGAATCAATGACAGAGATGGGAATTAAAGCCTCAAATCTCAAATGCAGCTAAAAGATAAAGTGGGTCTCAAATCAGATTAAGTAAATTTATATCACCTATTTCTTCTCTTTATTTTGCATATGAATAATATTTTTTCTTTCCCATGTAAAATACCTTAGAATTTTAAATGAGATTTTTATAAAACCTGAGGAATTGTAGTGATTCTTTTTAGCCCTCCTTAGTTGATGATAGCTCCATGAAAATTGAAATCTACTCTTTAGTCTCTCCTCTGGCACTAACATGATAAAGCTTTTAAAGTGATTTTTTTCTATAAAACTGTCCATTTGAAATCTTCATTTTTTAAAGAAGACCTTTTTTATCCACAACACATTTTTTTAAGGTACAAACTGAAATCTAAAAAGGACAAGGGAAGTTTAATTAGCCACTATATTTTCCTCTTCTTAACAGTCTTAAAAACCTATTTGCTGGGCATGCATTAATAATCCACAAGTAATGAATTAATTCTCATATCAGTGGGATATCTATAAAACCTCCTTTATATAGCTCCAAATATATTAATTTGCCACCACATGGCGAAGCAAAGGGAGCTCCTTCCTCCTTTGCTCAGCAGCCTCCTTGCCTGACTTCTGGGGCCCTCCATAAGTCTGTGAAGATAGGGATGGTGCACAGCTAGTCACGCTCATTGGATGGGCATCTCTTAATTCGGAGGCTGGGACTCCAGGGCAAGCCTCCACAGCTCTCAAAGACCAGTCTTAAGCTTGACAAAAAAGACAAATTCATAACTCTGTAAACTAAGCACAGAGTGTATTTACCTGCCATCTAATATGGATACTTTCCATTGATATCATCAAAACCAATCACACAGAAATGGAGTCTTCTTACAAAAAGAATGCAGTTTCCCTGTAATGATTTAGACCCAACTGGAGATTTTTTAAAAAATTAATCAGTAATCAATGCACTTAAAAGGACTGTGTTTATCCTTTCTTGTAAAAGGCTAAGTATTGAAAACAGATGACACTAAACGAATACTCTTAAAATGCAACACTGGGCCACATGTACCCATTCTCACACCTGCACACACAAACGAGAGGGCTCTGTTAGCAATCTACAATACAGAGACGTGAACATCAGACCAACTTCCTGACATAAAAGGTGTTCTGTGTGCTTCAAAAGACATGTCTCAGGTTTATGGCATAAGAGATACACATTCAGGCACTGAGGAAATGCAAAAGGTTCAACTGTAAGTGTGTGGGTTAGTGGCTTGAAAATAACAGCCGATTTGACAGAGAGGTAAGAGGAAAATGGACAATTACTGGGCTCAGAATACAAGGCAAAAAATGTAAAATGTTAGAAGCATTTAAAAATCAATGTGGAAAAATAAACAAGGTACAGGAATTAAGAGAAAGCAATCACTTTGAAAAGCCTCTAAATAAAAAATGTTTTTAAAGCCCTGAAATTACTATTTCTGTTTGTAAGAAATACAGGTTTCTACCTATGTGAAATTTGATTTCCTAAAGAAAATTAAATGCTGTGTACAACAGTGGGGGGGCTTTCCTATTCATACACAGTCTATCTGAAAACATAACAGATTCACCTAAAGAGGAGTCCTCATTCTTGGTAACCTATAATCTTTGCATACAAAAATTTCATACCATCTTTGATATCCCTTGAAATGTCAAATGAAATTCATGCTGCCTTTTAATCTATAGAAGTAATGATAATAATGGAAGATAACATTTTGACCTTAGAAGACATGTGATTGTTATGTTAAATCACATGATATCCAGGGATCCTCAAAGCTGCTGGATTTTCTGTCTCAGATGACACATAAAATGGAGCACCATTCAACAACTTGAGCATGTAGAATTTTTCTGTGGCTTTGGGATCATTACATTTATATGAAAAGCCCGAATAACTCAAATAACCTCCCCCATTTAAAGGTTCACAACCTTAACTGCATTTACAGAGCCCCTTCTGCCATGTGACACAGCAGAGTCACAGATCTGGGCATCAGGCTGTGGACACTGCTGGGAGGCCTTCTGCCTACCACACATGTACTGGGGCAAGTGGATAACTGGGTTTAAAAAAAATGTGCATTTGTTTTCTAGGACTGCCATAACAAAGCAAAACATCACAAACTGGGTGGATTTACTGAGACATTTCGTGTCTCATAATTTAAAAACATATTATGAACAGCTATACGCCAATAAATTAGGCAATCTAGGAGAAATGGACGCATCCCTGGAAAGCCACAAACTACCAAAACTGGAACAGGAAGAAATAGAAAACCTTAACAGGCCAATAACCAGGGAGGAAATGGAAGCAGTCATCAAAAACCTCCCAAGACACAAGAGTCCAGGGCCAGATGGCTTCCCTGGGGAATTTTATCAAACGTTTAAAGAAGAAACCATACCTATTCTCCTAAAGCTGTTTGGAAAGATAGAAAGAGATGGAGTACTTCCAAATTCGTTCTATGAGGCCAGCATCACCTTAATTCCAAAACCAGACAAAGACCCCACCAAAAAGGAGAATTACAGACCAATATCCCTGATGAACATGGATGCAAAAATTCTCAACAAGATACTGGCCAATAGGATCCAACAGTACATTAAGAAAATTATTCACCATGACCAAGTAGGATTTATCCCTGGGACACACGGCTGGTTCAACACCCGTAAAACAATCAATGTGATTCATCATATCAGCAAGAGAAAAACCAAGAACCATATGATCCTCTCATTAGATGCAGAGAAAGCATTTGACAAAATACAGCATCGATTTCTGATCAAAACTCTTCAGAGTGTAGGGATAGAGGGAACATTCCTCAACATCTTAAAAGCCATCTATGAAAAGCCCACAGCAAATATCATTCTCAATGGGGAAGCACTGGGAGCCTTTCCCCTAAGATCAGGAACAAGACAGGGATGTCCACTCTCACCACTGCTGTTCAACATAGTACTGGAAGTCCTAGCCTCAGCAATCAGACAACAAAAAGACATTAAAGGCATTCAAATTGGCAAAGAAGAAGTCAAATTCTCCCTCTTCGCCGATGACATGATACTCTACATAGAAAACCCAAAAGTCTCCACTCCAAGATTGCTAGAACTCATACAGCAATTCGGTAGCGTGGCAGGATACAAAATCAATGCCCAGAAATCAATGGCATTTCTATACACTAACAATGAGACTGAAGAAAGAGAAATTAAGGAGTCACTCCCATTTACAATTGCACCCAAAAGCATAAGATACCTAGGAATAAACCTAACCAAAGAGGTAAAGGATCTATACCCTCAAAACTATAGAACACTTCTTTTTTTTTTTCTTTTTAATAATCTCATACCAATATGGCATATATATATATATATATATTTTTTATGATAGTCACAGAGAGAGAGAGAGGCAGAGACACAGGCAGAGGGAGAAGCAGGCTCCATGCACCGGGAGCCTGATGTGGGATTCGATCCCAGGTCTCCAGGATCGTGCCCTGGGCCAAAGGCAGGCGCCAAACCGCTGCGCCACCCAGGGATCCCCCATATAGAACACTTCTGAAAGAAATTGAGGAAGACACAAAGAGATGGAAAAATATTCCATGCTCATGGATTGGCAGAATTAATATTGTGAAAATGTCAATGTTACCCAGGGCAATATACACGTTTAATGCAATCCCTATCAAAATACCATGGACTTTCTTCAGAGAGTTAGAACAAATTATTTTAAGATTTGTGTGGAATCAGAAAAGACCCCGAATAGCCAGGGGAATTTTAAAAAAGAAAACCATATCTGGGGGATTCCTGGGTGGCGCAGCGGTTTAGCGCCTGCCTTTGGCCCAGGGCGTGATCCTGGAGACTCGGGATCGAATCCCATATCAGGCTCCCGGTGCATGGAGCCTGCTTCTCCCTCTGCCTGTGTCTCTGCCTCTCTCTCTCTCTCTCTCTGTGACTATCATACATAAATAAATAAATATTAAAAAAAAAAAAAAGAAAACCATATCTGGGGGCATCACAATGCCAGATTTCAGGTTGTACTACAAAGCTGTGGTCATCAAGACAGTGTGGTACTGGCACAAAAACAGACACATAGATCAATGGAACAGAATAGAGAATCCATAGTTCTGGGGGCTGGAAGTTTGAAACCAAGGTTCTAGCAGGGTTAGTTCCTTGAAGAGTCCGATTGAGGTCTGTCTCCTTGGCTTGTAGATGGCTGTCTTCAGGTTCACATGATATTCTCTCTGTGTGCTTGCCTGTGTCCAAATTTCCTCTCTTATGAAGACACCATCAGGTTGGATTAAGGATTCATCCTGTTCCAGTATGACCTCATTTTAATTAATTATATTTGCAACGATTGTATTTTCAAAGAAGGTCACATTAGGAGGAGCCTGGGAGTTTAGAAACTTCCACATATGAATTTTGAAAGGGACACAATTCAGCCCGTAACATACTGAGAAGTGATATTTCATTCAAATCTTAAGAATTAATTATAAAATATTTTCATAATGTAATTCTTTTCAGATACAGCTTCTTAAGCATTCTGGGTCATGAGAAAGATCCATAAATAAAGAATACAGAAGACAGAAGGTAATTTTTATATAATCATCTCAGGGAAACTCTTTTACTCTTTGAAGAAAGTGGCTCTGGTGAAGTTAAAAAGTCAAATTTCACAGTTATTCTTCCCAGAATATTAGAACCCCAGCCTCAAATTTTTTCAAAAGAAATATCTATTTTTTTAAATCAAAAAACCTTAATGTATTGTGTATATTCTAAAAATTAAACTATTTCTGGCTAGCTCTCCAGCCGGTAGGATTCTTTGGTTTTACAGATAGCACACTGGGGCATACCTTAAGTATTAGATGACCTACAAGCACAGCCCAGTGTAAGTCCCCCATTTGCCCTGAGTGATGACACATCGCTGCACCACTCCAAGGCCTGCAGAAATGATGACAGCTCAAAGAGTCACTGCCCTTTCAGCTTTAGGCTAAACCCCACACTTCAGAGGTCTTTGTATTATCTGCAGAGCAAGAGCAGGTACAGGTTTCTATAGACAAGAAATACAGGACAACCTCCTTCCTGTGATGTACAGACACAGTACTCCAAATTATGAGATATTACATATAGTGAGCCAGCACAGTGCAATGCTATTACAAATGTATGTAAAAAAAAATTTTGCATAAAAATTGGACTTCAGCACTCAGTGATATTCAGCACTCAGTGATATAGCCCCTGAAAACTTGCAATAAATGACTACTCATATCATCATTCACATGTTCTACAAACCTTTACTGAACACTCTTAGTGCAAAGGACCACAACAGGAGGAGTTAGAAATCACAAGTGATGCCCACCTTGATCCTATAGGCACTAAATTCAGTCCTGTGGGATTGCAGGGAAATCAAGCAAAGGAATCACTTTCTTCTCCACACCTCCCTTTTAAATTAAAAGGACCAATTGAAAAAAACAAAATCCTTTTTGTCAACAGCCTGCCTCTTTTTATACTTCCACTGAACAAAATGTTCAAGGACAAAATCCATTGCGGAGATAATAAGGAAGAAGGACTCTCTGCAGCAGCAGGTGTGAGATGAACGGAAGCATGACAGGGTTACCTATGGCGTCCAATTTTCCAGAGAGGGCTTTTCTGCCTGGTTGGGCAAGACAAAGAAAGTAAAGGCAAAAGATGGAAGGACACGTTTGTGCCAAGTTTAAAACTGTCTCAGAATATGTTCCTTCAAGATTTTCAATAGAGTTCAAAGCTTTTAGCTTCTCAGGTTGGCTTTTTTTTTTTTTCCTGCTGAGAAATTGGAACATTTCATAGAAAATGAACCCTTGAAACTAAAATATATGTGGATAGATATTTTCCATAAAATATTTTACACGTCGATCCATTTCATCAGACTCTCGGTTCATTAAATCTTAAAATTCAAGATTATTGTGTGCTTAATTAATCCAGGAGGCCATCAGACTGAGTGGGTGTGATGCCCTGCAGCCTACATAAGCAAATCCAAGTCTAAGCCTGCGAATGCCTCCAGGTTATGAAGTCAAAATGCTGACAACCAGTCACAAAGAGCTGGCGATGCTTGGCGCTGTAGCCAGTCAATAACTTCCCTTCCTGCTTCTGCACTTCACCTGTATCAGTCTCTCCCCTGGCTCCTGTCCACCTGGGTGCTATGAACCATAAATCCCAGTATATAATGGAGCAGCTCAATCCTCTGCTGGAGGCTCACCAGGCCAAAATCAAGGTGTGAGCAATGCTGTGTGGAAGCTCTGGGGAACACCCCAGTTCAAGCTCCTTCAAGTTGTTGGCTGGATTCAGCTATGGGCAGTGCTGTGGCTGAGCTCCTCCTTTGCTGGCTGGTGGCCAGGCCAGGAATCTCCCTTGATACAGAAGGCTTCCTGTATCCCTCATCCTGTCATCCCTTTTGTCTCCAAACCAGCAACAGTAGGGGTCCAGTCAGTCCTTCTCATACTTCAAATGTCTCTTCCACGTCTCTACTACCTTCTCCTATCTTTTGAGTCCAGGTAGGGAAAATCCTGTGCTTTTTTTAAAGGCTCATGGGATTAGATTGGGCCCATCCAAACAGTCCAAGAAAATTTTTCTATTTTAAGGTCCATTAACTTAATTGCATAAGTTAAGTCTCTTTTACCACGTAACACAACATATTCACATGTTCTGGAATTAGGTTGTGGACATCTCTGACAGGCCATTCTGCTTATGACACCTACAGTTATTGAGGCAAGTTGAAAAGTCGTATTTCCTTCAAAACTGAAAAATTAGGTATAAAAATAATTCTGTAAAGCGATATTTTTCAGATATACACTCTCAAACATTCTGCATCATAAGTAAAGCCAACAATCTCACGTTGGGATTATTTTCATTCACTATAACTCAAAAAAATTACTCATTAGCTGCCTTTATCTGAGTTATTACAGTCTAATGAAGGCTGGAGAATGTGTCATTAGCCTTATTCTTGAAGCCTGATAGTGGTTAAGTCACTCATCAATGACCTCCAAGTCTTTACGATGTAATAGATAAGTTCATATTGACTAATGTGATAATAAACTCATGTCATTTTTCTTCGTAATCTAAGATAGAAAATGTTAAAAGCAGTGAAAATAGCTTCCATTAATTAAAGGTTGTCCATAGGAAAACAGCGGATGACAGCAGTGTTGTGATGAGGTTTAATTTTACAGATAAGACATTTGCTGAAGACTAGTGAAAGCAGATTCTCTGTCTCGATATTTGTTTTCCCACCTCTGGGTTTAGCATGTGATGCTATTATAGAAGGCTCTATTTCCAGACCTTTCGTTCCAGGAATGATATAATCAAGTAATATGTGACAATGTGTTACCTCACTGTTAGTAAGTGTGGTATTGGCAGTAAATTACCAGCACCCCATGGGTTACAAATGTGTGCGTTTGTGGGTGTTGCCTGAGGCCATAAAAACAGGCTTAAATATATTTGCATATTGTCAGAAAAATTCATTAACCTTTTTATTTTCAGAGAGAACTGTGTGAAGTATTCCTACATACTAGAAACCATGGGAACAAACATAAATTGAATCACTTGGATATTTAGGTTTCTAGCTTCTTGTCACATTGAAAAATAAGTAGCACCACAGGATTTCCAATATCCACCTCTCTCTACTTGATGCAGAAGGCATTTTGATCCATAATTAAATTTGTGCTCTTTCTTGCTAAAAGAATTGAAATGTCCTACAGTGCTTTATAAGAAGTTTTGACATTATCTTTCCATTTAGAGCCATGTTACGACAGCTCACAATTTTCCCTCTAAAAGGGCATAGAAAACACATCACACACTAATTGAGGCCCTGCCGAATCGGGCAAAACTCAGATCTCTTTCAGCCAAACTGTAACTTAGGATAACTCTAAGTGTATAATAAACTAAGTCAAACTACCTCCAAAAATAATACAATAAGGAAATATGTTTTTTCTACTCTAAACAGTTCTTATTATGAACGTTGCTCCTTCTCCCTCTCATCCTCTTTCCCTTTCTCTTCTATCTCTTCCTCCTTCACTAATAAAATAGTCTGAGCTCTCAGAGCAACAAGATGTGATGGATATCTGATTATATATATTAACAAATCTAAACACAGAATGCTGTTCCATGAGAAGAAATGAAGTAAATGAAGTAAATCATGAAACAAAACAGGATGGAGTCACCTCTGATAAAGAGACAAGGCAGAAATGTATACTTTAGGCATCTGAGATCTACTGGTTCCATAGATTAAATCATTCCTGCCCACTGTTCTGAAGGAATTAATTCATATACTTTGTTCATTCCATTCTTTTAACCTTTTAACAAACATTTGACCAAGAAGCTACTACACACCAAGCATTGTGCTTAGTGGCTGGGAAGACAATGGTTCCAAACCCAATCCAGTCCATGCCCTTGTGAATGTTAAGAGTTTATTAGGGAAGAAAGATAATAATCAAATAATCACACTGAAAGATTACCTGCAAATTAGTATCTTTTCCTGTGTCATAAGGAAAAGAGCATGTAACAAGGCCAGGAGCTTTACCAAAAGCATGGCCTTTGCAATCCTGAGATTTGCAGAATGAGTAGGAGTTAGTTAGGCAAAGTTAAGTGGAGGTGGCTAAGAGAGTCTTTCGAGCAGACCCTGGGTGGTTGGGGTGGGAGGGTACGTTTTGCTTTAAGGAAGAAAGAAAGAGATATGGAACTTTGAAACAGATTTGCTTCAGTTTGTTTCAGAAGCTAGTTTATCAAAGATGGGACCCAGCAGAAGGAAGAATGATTCTTGTGGTTTGAGAGTCTTCAGTTGAGCAGCTCATCAACATGTGTAGGCACTATGTTCGCAGGACCTGCCAGGAGAGCTGAGGAGGAATGGTCACAGGGTCCCGAGCCACACAAGGCTCAGAGGGGAAGAGTTCAGGCACTCAGAGTTTCTCTCTCTCTCCTGTTGGTCCATTGAGATTTCAAGTCTCATCATTTAACCATATCTTGTTTTCATTTTTGTTTTCAGGATACTTGTCTATACCACTGGTCAACAGCAGCAGTCTTGGCCTCTTTGCTGATGACTGCCATCAGAGCTTCTTGTGACTTCATAGTTGAATTTCAGTCATTTGATGAGTGGGTGACTGCATAAAAGCATTACAGCCTCTGGAGAAAACACCACCATAACTATGGAGAAAAGCATTAACATGAGATTACTAGTAAGCCTTGGACAATGCCTCTTAACGAAGATCCAGTCTGATCCAGTCTGATCAGAGAAATCTCATCTCTAGCCAGGTATGCAGAAAGGAAGGCCTGATATGAATAGATTTCCATATAATATGGACTGACCCAAAATGACATGAATAGGGGAAGAAACTTAAAGAATGTCAGAGAAGGAAAATACTAGGACACGGAAAAAAAAAAGGAAAAAGATAAAGAAGGAGCCAGTAATCAATTGCTCGCAATGGGTTTGGATCTGAAGTTCTGGAGAAAGATGTCTACTTTAAGATGTCATGTGTTCTTGGAGAGCCCTAGAGATTCTCAGTGTTTGATCTTACATTGGCATGAATGTCTAGGAAGTGGGTGTGGGTTGTTCCCTTTTAAAAAAAGAGACATGAATCCAAGGCGCAGTTCCCAGGAGTTTCACTGCAGTGTTGGTGGCTCAGAACCCCTCCTCTAAGGTTTAAGAGCACTTTAATATCACTTTCATTTTCAGTAGAGAACATCTCCAAGCTGAATGTCATGCATTGTTTAGAGTAATTTATCCTTGGGTAAAACCAAATGAGCTTAATGAAAATAAACTTGGCCTTAAAGTTCTACAGCATTGGGGCACCTGAGTGGCTCAGTTGGTTGAGCCTCTGACTCTTGATTTGGCTCAGTTCATGATCTCAGGGTGGTGAGATCGAGCCCTATGTCTGGCTCTGTGCTGAGCAGGGAGTCTGCTTGAGATCTTCTCTCTCCCTCCCCCTCCTACTCACCACCCCCCACCCAAGCTTGCTCTTTCTCTAAATAAATAAATAAAATCTTTTTTAAAAAAGTTTTATAACATTAGCCTGTATCAGCCTGTGAACAGAGTCAAGGATAAGGCCAATATCCCCATACACATGGGCATCTAGTGGCCAGCTCAAATGGGGATAGTCTATGAATTCCTGTTATAATCTGCATAGTCGAGGAGCTAAGAGTGAAACCTTCGGCCACAGCAACTGTAGCTGCCCAGAGAATTTTGCAAGTTTCCATTTTAATGTGTTATTCATGGTTCCTGATTTCTCTGAGGACTGGTCATGGTTGGACCCATGAAGCTTGTGGGTGACAGGCAAAGCCACACAAAGTTTCTTACGTTCCATTCTGGCCACATGAGAACCCCTAAAAGAAGACAAATAGATGTGTTACTCAAGTGGGAATCCATTTGCAAATGTTCTAAATGACTAGAAGTTTTGGTCCATGTCCTTGCCCCACTTTTACAGTTTTTCAAAGAGTTTGGGGCTTGGCAACTGGAACATGCAGCAAAGATGTGCTCTGTAATCTCACTAAGGTTTCCCTGTTAATACTTAGGACATTTTTCAATTTTCTTTTCCATGGATGGTTATGGCTTGGCTTTTTAGACACTTTATCTCAGTCTTTCAGTGCAGAACAAATAACCATCTTGGTGCCACCAGATGCCATCTGGGTGAAGCAAACAATCCGATCTTTCCAAATGTGTTATTTCAGAATCAGGTGGTGGAATCTGGAATCAACTCAAGATCTGATGCCAATAGTCAGAAATTCACTTTGGCTTTGAATTTTGGACTTATTGGGTATCCTGAATGTGTTCACATAGCTTGTTTAGTATATTAATCTGCTAAAAGATGAACCTTAGCTTCTTGAGAACTGCTTATATGTGGTTGCCTTGTTTAACTGGAGTACATCAGCTGCAGTCAAGAAGTTGTGTTTCTTCCAAAGTAGATCCAAGTCTTGAATCACTCCAAAACCATTTCTGTATAGACATTTGCTCTTTTATCTCAGCGAACTGGCAGGCCATTTCTGTATAGACATTTGTTCTTTTGTCTTAGTTAACTGGCAAGCCTTAGTAAGGGCTACAATTTTGGCAACTTGCACAGATTTCATGTCTTGGAGAGGGTTAGATTTAAACAAGTCTCAGTGGGTTGATTGCATATCCAGCTTGATAGCTTTCTTGTTCAGTTCTCAAACAGGATTCATCTACACATAATTCACAATCTAGGATATCTAAAGGGGTTTCAAGAAGGGTCAGATAAAACCAAGGAAAATTTCCAAATAAGTTCATAGCAGTCAGGAGTCCCTACTCCAGGAGAAGAATGGCAGGTTTTAGGGTATTTCAGCAATGGATAGAAATGTGTGCTGGTAAAAGCTAAAGGATTTCAAAAGAAACATTCTAGAAACAGAAAAATGTCCTGTGTTTTCAGTCAAAAGGAAGATCTGAATGGTATGAGGGATCATGGGGTTAAGTGGAGATCTTAAGTCTAAGTCAGCAGGGCCCTCTGTTGACCTTGAGCTGCTGCCACTGTGTGCAAACAAGGAGGGCAGGTTTTGTTATGATATAAATGTGAAGATATAATAAGCAATGGATCTTGGATGTCCATTTTCTTGTTAAGTTAGAATCCACAGAACTTGTCTCAATGTACAAATAGAAAGAAAGATTTATGATTATCGGAGAATCCTTTAAGTTGTAAAAATCATTCTTTAGTGACTCTGTATAATACAAGGGCTCAAGAGTGTCAGCTTTCATTAGCTTATAGGAAGGAGAAGCTGGTCCAAAAAATGTTAGGAATCCAAAGTCTACAATATCCTATGGGACCAAGAAACCTCTAAGATGTCTTTTGTTAATTGGCCAAGAAAGTCATGAACAGGTTCCAATCTTTAAGGGGAGAGAGACTCTTAATTTTTATTTGACGTCATGGCCAAGAAAATGTACTTGGGTCTGGTAAAATTGGAGTTTATCCTTAGAGACTTTGTGTCCCCATACACTTATAATGTCAGCAAGTGGAAGAAATTGATTCTGTAAGACTCTCAATCTTAAGAACAAGCAGAAGAACATCCATATATTGTATAAAAGTGGAGTCCTTGGGAAATTGGATGTCTCTAATAGTTCAGGTATAGTTGAATATTGGCGGGAAGGAAGAGGATGCTTCTGTAAACCCTTGGGCACAAATGTCCATGTGTATTATTGATTTTCCAAAGTGAATCCAAATGGGTACAGTGAGTCTAGGAGAAAGGATATAGTAAAGAATGCTGATCATAGTTCTATAGCTAGAAAGTAAGCAGTAGTCTCAGGGATCGAGAAGATGATGATATTAGAGATAACAGAAGAAGGGAAGTGAAATCTCCCTAATCGCCCTCAAATCTTGTGCAAAGTGGTAGTCACAACAATTTGTCTTTGAGATGGACTGGACAGAGGTATTACAAGGCTAGTATGAGAATAATAAGCCCTTGCTGGAGGTGCATGGATATAATGGGCCATAGTCCTTCAATAGATTCCTTTCTTCAGTGAGTATTTGGGCATTTTCAGCAAGAATATAGCAAGATTTATTGAAATATTTACAAGTACAGCCTCTTTTATATGTCCCAAATCTTAACCATCTTTGGTCAAGAGGCTATTAGGGACACATTCAAAGTCTAGGGTGTCCATACAGGAGGCATGGGGGAGTGGTAATCAAGCTGTGCTATTATCAGGTTGTAAGCCAGCGATTCTTCTCCCTCTAAGAGTTCTAGAAATACTCTATCTGGTCCACATTTAATAATAGCACCCCATTTGCAAAGTAAATCTCATCACAACAGATTCACCACCTGGCTTCTATTACTCCATCATCCTGATGGGTGATACTGACCCATTACCATTGCTACCACTCCTCCTGCCAGCCCTGGCCTGAGAGAGAGCCACCACTGAGCTTCTTACTGATGCTGTGCCCCAACTGCCAGTGAGTGATTAATGTCTCTGGTGAATGTTGTATCCTCTGGGCCTTCTCAAGGTCTTCTGGCTTTACCTGAAATACCCACAACTGCTCTCTACTTCCCCCCTCAGCCTCTTGATTTCCTCCTCTGCCATCTGCCAGAGTAACTCAGGCATTTCCTCCTCATGGAGAACAGCCCATCCTTTTTTTTTTTTTTCCAGAATTCTAAGAGCTACAAAACTCCCATCATGTGGGTTCCTTGCCAGAGTGTTAAATTCCAAGGCCTGAGAAGGTGCTCTTAAGTTAATGAATTCCTACTCATCCAACTTTACATTCCTACTCCTTTGATCAAACAATTTTAAAATCCAACCCTAGGCATGCTCCCCTCACACCAACTAAGCCAAGTCTTACAGCTCCTTCAGGGCAGAGTGTCCTTCCTCACTTATCAGGCCTGATATGTCTCTAGCTAGGTCATGCTGGGTTTTAGTTATTGGGCTAGCACTGATTTAACATACGATGTATTAATGGGAAATTTCAGGATAACAAGACCAACAGGTTGGGAAAGGATGGCCATTGAAAAGATAGCTTAATACTCACCCTTCTCAAGAAAAGAGGGTATGTCATGCCATAGAGGGGCCACATGGGGAAGCCCTGGGATTTTTCAGGAGGCAGAGGGAGATGGGGAACAGTAAGCAAAAGCTTTTACTGTGGTTTCTACAGGAAAGAACAAGCAAAACCAGGTAAGTGGCTTATGATTGGCTGGCTTGAATAATTTCAGTGGTCTCTGGGACATGGAGCTGTCCCTTGTTGTCTGGCACCTGGACCTGGAGTGATTAGGGCAGCTCCTGATGGTTATCTGTTTCCTAGCAGGAAAGAAATTTCTGCAACATTTTCCCTGTACCCACTAGGAGGGAAGGGTGGACCCTCTGTGAGCTCTGAGGTTCATGGATCTACAGAGCCAAAATCTTCAGAGGCATTTATCCAGACGTCCCTACCTCATATTTCAAGGCCTCTCATTTTCCCAATCTTACACCTTCCCTAGTATCATAGACCTACCTTGGTTGAGCATTCAAACGTCTCTGAAGCCCTGGGACTCTATAAAATCCTTAGTCATCTGCTCTTCCACTGCAAGGGGAAATGACATGTTTGTAAGCCACTACAGAGGCTCTCTGGCTCTTACAAAATAACAAGTCTTTGCCTGCTAGTTAATGGCTCTCGATTCTTTGTTACCCTTCATCAGGGCATATCCATATAAGTTAGCCTAAACCAACTGATTCCACTGTCTTTGTAAGCATTGTCACTCTCCCTCCCTCCCCATGTCTTTCAAATTCATGAGTCGCGGAACCTGCAAGGCATCCCTGCAACTGGGCCACCTCCTGGTTCCGGGGATCACCCAGGCGCCACACACCACTCAGCATAATGTGTTCTTCACCCATTGGGTGGTGATTGAGCCAGTCCAAAACCCCTGTCTTCCTGCCAAGCTTTTGGACCATTCTTGGTACCATTTCTATTACTTGGCCAAGAAGCAGATGCCAAGATGGGATCAGATACACAAGAAACATATTGTAGGAAGAGGCAAGAGAAGGCAAGAAGATAATTCAGATCACAATGCAAGTCTGAGGCTTGCAGAAGGAGAGGGAAGAAGGGAACATACAATAGAAAGAGTATTGGACTGCAGGGCAATTCAAGAAATGTTCAGCCAAGTCCTCAACTGAAAGTCACCCTCAGGATGAGTCCTGCATCTCAGAATGAGCCTACCCTAGTATTCCTGCCACACTGGATCACAGGCGTGGAGTGGCCAACAGAAGCATGGCCCTGATGTGAACGTGACGGAGGATCCAGAAGGTGCCACCTGGGGCCATCCTTCAGTGACTTACCTCTTACATTCTCTCAAATGCAGAAATGGAACATTCAACTACACTGGCTTAGCTAACTTCAAATTAACCTGTACCAAACAGGTGTGTAAAACAATTCTTGAATATGTTATATGGTGGTACCTTCCTATCTAATTATATTTATTACTCTTTTAAAAAAAATACTTTTTTGGGCTTATTACCCTATCTGCGCGTGTAGCTGAATAGATGGGCGTGTCAGCAGAGGCTCCCTCCAGATGCCTTCCTCTCTGTCTTCTGTTTATTGAATTGTTTCTTGGTTTCTATCCAAATATCCTCAGATACCTGGCCTCCCTAAGCCTTCAGTTGGAAAGAGTAGGCATTTTACAAAAATATATGAGCTACAGTGCTATGAAGTTTCATTCATTCATCCATCCATTCATTCATTCATTCATTCTGCCATGTTTTCATTAATTCAATGCCGCTATTAATCATCCTCTATGTACCAGACACTCGGAAGCTCTGAGAGCCCATAAAGCTGACAACATGCAATTATTCAAAACACACGATGAGCACCTGCTTCTTAGCAGTCTTCTCTCCATCCACAGGTTACCAATGATAGGACGGTATCCTTTACAAATTATGTAAGCTATCCTATCCTAACAAGCACATCAGACACAATCAGAAGGAAACAATCTCCAGCTGTTTTCCCTACAAAGAATACATATGTAGATTTTGCCATCAAACTCCTAACTACATGAATGAAAACCTCTATTTTCCTCGGGAAAGATTTTCTAAACCACTTACTGAGTCAACTTTGGATGCAGTCACAGCATATTGCAAATCAAGAAGAGAAGGTTTCAGATCAGAATAACCTTAGGGCAAGTAAGAAGGTAAAAAAAAAAAAGATATTTCTGAAATTATCCAATGGATATTCAAAGAAACTGGCTACAATTAAACCTCACCTCCAACAGGGCCATGCTGAAAACCACAGACTATAGGTCCCACTTTAGTTTAACAGACCTGCAAGGTAGCTGATGTTTTGACATTAATTGAAAAGAACCTTGTATTTGCTAGAGTTGAAATTTCTGAGACTGTCAATGCACTTACTGAAAATTCATTTGAGAATCCCCTTCTGATGTCTGTTTAACCTGAGTTTCAAACCCCCAGGAAAATCATGATCTCTTCATCTATGTCTTATAGAGCAGGAGGCAAGACACTTAATAAACTGAACAAGACTTTAGAAAGATGGAAGTCTTAAATTTGAATTCAATCCATGGCTTCTTTGCTACAGACGCTCTTTTTCCTGGAGAAACCTCAGGCTGTTACAAATGAGAAGCAGAGGTGGGATAGCCTACCCTATCACATACAAATGTTTCCTATCTGAGGGCTGCAGCTGATTGATTTGTTTCTCCTAAGGCAGACCAAGAGGAGTATCTCTCCATGAAGACAATTGGATGTAAAGTAGTGGCAGGTCAGAATGATGACAACAACAATGAAGCAATAGTACCAATTAGCAGAAGAAACAATTAATATAAAATAAATGAGTGATTCCAAAGGCTTTCACTTTTGTAATAATTGGCTAAACATTACAGGAGAGGGGTTCTTAAATTTAGGGGCCATCATGAGACAAGGTTTTGTCTAACTCATGATCATTACTGTCACAGTCCCTCAAACCCCGACACAGACGAGTCACTTCATGCATGCACGCAGTCATTCATTCACTCATTGTGTTCTTGGATGTTGTTGTCCTTATTGTCATGAAGAATGGTATTGTTGCATGACTGCTACCTTTTAATGCTGAGAAGGCAATGGGTTTTGTAGCTGTCCTTCAAATGCAAGAATACAGGCAGATACTAAAATAAGCCTTTAAAACAATGGGGCTGAAATCAGCCTATTTTGCTTCCCATAGTTCTGTTGACAAAATAAATCTATGTAGTGATTTCAGGTCAGATATTTTGGCTTTACAAAATTACATGGAAATGGAAATGCTCACCAAAAATTCGATTGAGCCAGCGGCCTACAAACAACCCATAAAATGTGGTATCTGTAAACAACATGTGAACACGAACATTTACTGCCCCAGCTCTGCTATATGAAGACTGTAAAACTGTCCTTCATTCTATACCGTCAAGGTCAAAAGAATAAATCAAATCCAAATAAATTTTTTTTCTAAAATCCATATGCACCAAGAAACTCTAAAAGTCCCTGGGGTAAAAAGAACTCTTTCTAGTCTGGCTTTGTATTTCCTCTCTGTTCCTAACTGTTCAGAAACATACCCAAGTGATTCAGTATCATCACAGGCTACTCACCTCCACATCTTTCCCTTTCAAATAGTTTATACTGTGAAATCACAAAGGCACTGATTGTCATTCTCAAAAGACAGAATCACTCTACTATCACATCAAAAGCATTTGAATAGTTCCTCTAGTTATGGAGAAGGTTAAAGCTAAAATGTTGAAACTGTTGCATTATTATTTTGAAATGAAATAGCAAGCCACATGAGACAGCTCAATTGGCACAGAATTGTGCATGCTTGGAAAACTAAAGACAAATGCCTAGACTATGCTCAGTATCTCTTATATTTGATTTATGTTTATTTTCCATGTGCAAGTCTCCATATGTTCTAGTTTTCCATTAAGAAACAATGGGGGTTCCTTCTGAAGCTAATTGAACACCTGTGAATTCCCATAGGCTGTAACTGGGGACAGTAATATGTTTGATTAAGTGACTGCCTTAAATTTCAAACGTACTAAGTTCAACTTCTGTGTTGGGATTCTATTTTCATGAGAAGTTTATTTTAATTTTAGTGATTATATGCAATGGACAGAATTACAGTAGCTAACAGGTGTACGATTTCAATTTTCTGATAATAGAAGTAGGAAAAGTTCCTCAACTTTGAGCTTCTGAAATTCACATATCACCACAAGGGCAGAACAACCAAGCAATACTTAAAGATTAAAACATCGTCTGTCCTAGACTTCTTCGTATGTCCCTCAGACTCCGAGCACCTTGTCTGCATGGATTATACGTAAAATATAGCATATTCCCTTTTCTGGACTCATCTTCCAGCTAAGTAAGAGCTGTACTGTTTTCCTCAAGCTTCTAACAAATTCCAACGACTGGCTTCTAGAATAAACTCCCAAGTAAGACAGGCCACTGTGATCCTCTTTTTCTGAAGATATGGATTACCTTGTGGGTACCATGAAAACTCTATCGATTTTTCTCCAGGTAATTCAGCACCAAGCCAGGCTGTATTGGCTGCTACGGAGGAACTTTCTCTTAAGGAATTTACACAATTGCGGTAAAATACCAATGTTTCCAACAGCACAACTCTCCCAAGGGAGCACTCATTTGTTTAGGATTTCTTTATGAAATGAGACTAAAAGAATAGCTGTCTGAGGGGGGGGTTTCTCGGCCTTTTAATCTACTGCCCCTTCTGCAAAACGAATCTTCACTCCATATCTAGTTTTGCAATTAATTCACTCAGACTTAGCAATAAATTAGAGCTTCGTGCTGTGAGTATATGCATTCTTCACCTTACACACATCCCCTCCACCTGGAGCCCGTTTCTTCTCCCACTTCCCTTTGTGAACCATTGTCTCAGAAAGTCAAACCTAGAGAGAAATCTGCAAGCTGCCATCTAAGGAGTTTTTTATCAACATAATCTAAGCTGACGATATAGGTCCCCAAAATGACTAATAAAACCACAAAATACAGACTCGTGAGAAAGTGTTAAAAAGCATTCTAGCTAAGGTACAGTCCTGATCTTTTAAGGTAAACCATATAAAGCTAATCTTCTGAGAAAATTCATTCCACGGATCTTGGCAAGACGTCTTTCTTTCCTCTGTCTCGTTTCTTGTTCAAATGTCACATCGTCAAAGAGGCCTGAATACAGCGTCACACGTAATGCATCCCCTGACCACATGGCTCACCATGCCTGGGTTTTTCCTCCTAGCACTCATTAGCGTCTAACTTTATATTATGAAAGTACTTGTTTTCTGATTATTTCTCTCTTCTGGTAGAATGCAAGCCCCATGCGGGCTTGGTCTGTTATATTCGTGTCTATTCCCCAGCACATAGAAGAGCAGTACTTGGTAGTCACTCAATAAACGTGTATTAAAGGAGTAAATGAATATGTGTGTCCTGAATTCCAGATGTAAAGTCACTCAAACACAAAGGGAGGAAAATAAAGCAAGATGAAAGGTCCTAACACAGGACTTCTTCCCTAAAAAACAAATACCATCACAAGGCTTAAGCCTTAAAACCTAGAGAAGTAAATTCAATTAGACCTGGCAGCTTCTAAAAGATACATATAGATACATATTATATGTATCTATACATATATAATATATATGTATTATAATTATATATTATAATTATAATTTTATATAATATATTATCATATTTTTCCACAAGGATGGAAATCCATAGTTTCCAAACCACTAACATCATTTTAAATTGTGTAATTATTCTAGAAACAATACTTAAAGCATATGAATAAGCTCATTGCCAACAATTAACACTCAGGAACTTAGAGCCTCTTGCTCAAAGTATGCATCTGGGCCAGTTTTGTCACATTGATTATTACATTGATTGTAGGCTTTTAGGAAAAGAAAAGTGGGAATCTGGGAATGATGCCTCCTTAACGCCAGGGACAAGTCTAGCGCAATCCCCAGCTGTCAAAGTTTTGAGAGTAAAGGCCCTGGGGTCATTCTCTGTAGCAAACTTGCTGAGGCTTTCAGGCTTACAGGTATGAGTGCCAGCGATGAATCTCCCTTGGCTAATCAGAAGCTTCCTGTCAGAAGGTATGCCCTCTGACAGGGTCCCCTGAATAGCACACCCCAGAGTTCTCCTGGACCAGAGAACCCATTAGTCTCCCAACTCCATGGATCCTTGTATGAGCACTTCCAGCTTTTATCGTTGGCCGAGAATATTATCAGGACAGATATGGATAGAAGCTTTTGTCCCTTTTATTTGCTCTCTCCTATGCAAAACTTGGGATGCCAGTGCACTTCATATGCTCCTGTACATGTCACTGTTACCCAGAGCCTCAGGGTCACCGAGCAAATAAAATCATCAGCGTCAATTGTAGGTTATTTCTCAGTCTCTGGTTTGAGGCATCATAAAAGAGACATCTTTTCATAGTGTTATTGAAATATTCCAAAAGAAGCATATCCTGTCCCAGCCCTTTTGAAGAACTTTTCTTACCCCCTCCCCATTTATGTCTCACACTGAACACTCAATTTGCGCACAGTCCTACAATTGTGTTGTCTTGTGGTTATTCTTGTCCTAATTTTTCTTCATCAGTCAGTCAGGTTAACCTTTACCGAGAGTCTTATCTCATCTGGAGTGCTCTTCCATCATTCCCCAAGTGCTGTCTTCTCTAATATTTCCACTTTTATCACTTAATTTTATTATTTGGTGTTAAATGTAACCCTGCCTGCCAATACCTGGTAAGTCGTTCCTCTGATGACCGCCTCTCACACCACGCCTCAAGCAGAGCATGGCAGGCAGCCCCCCTGGAGACTGCCTGGGGCCTCACTTGCAGAACATTCCACCTGTAGGCCACTCACCCCTTCATATCCTGCAGGGGCGCTAATGGTATGGGGCAGTGGAACCTTTAACTGCTGCAGCCTAAGTAGGGGCAGCCCTCAATCCCCCAGAACAAATCCTTGAGAAAAGGAGCCACTGACTAATTTTTTATGAAGGAGAAGGAGCGTGGTGTGAAACGAGCAGTGGAGGCAGTTTCACCTACGAGTAACCTGCTTCCATTGTTTAATTAAAAATACACATTTTTACAGGCTCCATAAATGAGATGGCTATACAGGCACAATAAAATCTTCATGAAAAGATTCTAATTATACAGCAGAATCACTGGGGATTTCTACAGGCAGAATGAATGCATCTGCATCTTTCCAGTACTGTAGAGGCAAAATTGGCTTCTTGCTTTACAGTATCCCTTCGCATTCTTTGTTACCTGAGCAGCGAAAGCCAAGCCTGCCTGCTGTATAAGCATCCATCCTTGTTTCCAAGTCTCTTGTTTTACAGTCCAGAAGAGCATCATTAATGAAATAAAACACCATTCACACAAAGAAGGCGAAGCAGCAACAAGCATGTGGCAAATGACTCCTGACAAACAGACAAATCATTAATCACTGATTACCAACAAGGTACAATTATCTGGAGCAGTGCAATGATTATAAGTCATGCCGATGAGCAAGGCTTTTTTTTTTTTTCTTGACCCCTGAGCAAGTACACAAAGGCACATGGGGAGGGGAGGAGAAAAAGCATATTTAACATGATTTCCCTCCATCTGCCCATCACGGCATTTCCAACTGTCACGCCTCGTCGGTGCTCAGGGGAACAGCTTCATGGAAGCGATGCAAGGTTTCTAAATAATACATCAAAACTGGGCTCATCGTTTACCTTCATCATTATTTCTCGGTGTCACCTAGCTGGAATCCTATTTTCATGTTCATTTCAAATTTCCATAGCCGTCCCGGGCTGCAAGGTACAGGGGAATAAAGAACCCTTTGAGAGAGTGTGAATGTCATGAGCAAAGAATTGTTTGGGATCAACAGGCAAACAAAGAACCGTGGTGAAAATTGCAGGTGGAAAGAAGGATGCTCATTACTCCCTGACACAAAAAATGTATGTCTTTCCTGTCTGTGCGCCTATGTGGTCCATAGGGACCTGGAGACCATTGGTTGAGTGTGACACCGTGTTCTGTCATAGCTGAAGAGAAATGGCTGTAATATGGGAACCACACAGGGAACGGCATCTGATAGATGGAAATGAAAAATCCTATGAAAGAACCATTGGAAAGCCAAGCCCCATCCGTTATGCCATTGAGCATCATTTGCATGCCAAACCCTGTATTAGTCTTTTACAACAGTTATTTTTAACTATGTCATGAAATATTTACTTGACAAAAAAAAAATCATTTGACTATCTTTGGAACAAAGTTCTTGATAAATCATGGAAATCACACCGTTCCTCTTATATATGGCATTTTCTTGACAATAGTCATAGTATCAGGAAGTTGGGAATCTAATGAAATGCTCAAAATAATAATTTTCATTCTTTTTAACATATGAAATACTTTCAAGTAATTGTGTTTTCTCATCAGGAAATCTGGCGTATAATCAAAATAATGATTTATTTCCCACAAAGATTTACTTTAGCACTCTATAATGCTCAACTTGTTTTCTGCTAAATGAGCTTAAATAACATTTATCAATATTAATCCTCACTTGGATGTAGGGAAGAGAAAATGAGAAAAATCAGCCATTCTTTGACACATCTAATATTTTGTTAATCATTCCTTTTTGCTTTTCTTAGAAAACATCACACACTCTGGCTCTGACGGTTGCATAAATCCAACAATTAATTTTGACCAACATTAACTGAAAAGGGTACAAAATCCCTCAATAACAAAATTATAGTAAAAACTGAGCTGGAGTCATTTGAAAATTTCCACATTTTTAAGCTGTTTCTCCATCAGAACAACCCTTTACTCTCTGTAACATTGAAACCAGAAGCAATGTCCTAGAAAAGTCTTCAAAAAAGTAAAGGAATTTTGCTAGTCTAAGTAAATCTCAGTTTTGGTGGCTTTCACCCTCTTATCCTCTCAAATACTTCATGTCTTTGATGCCTAGAGTCCTTCAGGGTACAAACACGCCAGTTTCAACCTACCAAAAACACCAGCACTTCTGCTCTTGCTCAGCCATCCAAACGTCTAGCTTTGATGGCTCACCTAGTTAAGTTCAGCTAAAACTAAATTGGAAATCCAAATTTAAGTACCAGGCTACTCCATCTGAATTTACTATTCCAAGTTAGAGTAAGATCAGTAGATAATTACTTCCTGTGATGACCCGGTATTTTAATATTATTATACACTAGACTATAATTTCCTCAGTGGAGATCATGTCTTGCAAAGTTATAAAGCAAATGCATGTATCATTTCATTAACATAATGCAAAACTACATTATGCATGCCAGACTCTAAGGTCTGTAGGAACCCTAAGGGGTAAATGCATATATTAAGATTCTTTTTTTGTCCCCCTCCCCCATTTTTCTGAGGGCAAATGGGAATTTCCAGAGCCTTGAGGAAAACATCTCATCAATATTTCCTGAATTGATTTATGTTGGATTGATTCATGTTTAGTTCAGATGGGTCAAAGACGGAGTCAGACACAGTCTGGATTGAAAACCTGGTGTTGGTTACCCTGTGTGCCATCTAGGAAGCTCTCCCACCTTCTGTATACCTCATTTTCACTTCTGTAAAATCTGCCCAATCCCAGAGTTGAGTCTGTTTAGCAGGTGTGATGATAAAATGACATCACTAGCAAACTGTACAGGGAGAGAGGCCTGGTCACCAAACGTGGCCTCCAGTTCCTGGTCCATGGGACACACGGACTTTTATCTTAAATGGGATATTATTATATCTAGCTGTTACTATGCTGCATAAATGTACTTCATGCTAATCTTGCTCTGACATTTTCCTTTAAAAACAAGAATCTCTCTGCCTTATCACGTATCATAAAGATAAATACTGCAACATCACAAAAAATAAGTGATAATGTTTAAGAGGCTTCAAATTTCATCACGAACATAATCAAATAGTATTTGAAGCGGTTTTAGGTTCGCATAATTTCCCCTACTGAGGGCGTACTAAGTTTTCTATGAAATACTGCATCCGTCTAGACAAATAATAAAAAGCAGACACTGCATTTTCCACATCTATCGAGTGGATCGAAGCAGACAGTTTAGTATCTTGCCTAAAGCCACATAGCTAGTTAGAGCTAGATCCAGTATTAAAACCCAGGCCACCTGACCCTTGATGTCTCGCTCTCAACCATTATCCTTCCTGGTTACGTTTATTTGTCACGATGTCTCAGACACTGCCATCTAAAAATGTCTTGTTGTAAATTAACTATAAATCCATCTGGTCCCAGTTGCTGCAAAGAGAATTAGAGAACCTTCAGACATATGATATCATGAAACATCATTCCCAGGGGGGAAAAAATGCAACTTTTCCGATAAAAGTTGCATTAAAATTCTGAGAAGTTTTTAATTATCCAGTCTCTTTGGAAAATTTTAAACACAAAAATAAATTTGCACACATAGTAACATAAACGTATCATTATGGCTCAACAATAAGAAACAATCTTGAGGAGGAAAATAGTTGCTGACATCAGAAAAAATATCAAATTTAAAACCTACTATTATCGTAATCAGTACTAATAGTTGTGTTATGAAAAATATTCTCTTTCCAGTTCTTCCAAGGAAAAATGGAAATGTCAGAAAGGTAGCTAGCTTTGATTAGGGGAAAGTTTTTTTTTTTAAGCCATGGAAATATGAGGTCACTATGTCAGCAGCCACCAAATGTGGAGGATTTCCTTCTCCTGACTTAGTTCTCTGTTAATCCAGGGCATATAGATCAACTCACTTTACTGTCATATTAAAATTAAAATTTTAAACTCACCTAGAAGAAAAAACTCAAATTTGTATTTCCCCTGGAAACATAATTTAGGCCCTTTCACATACACATGGCATTTCAGGTGAGCACAGATTTCTCAGTGGTGTTGGGATGACTGGATGTGATATAACAGTTATTAGAAAGAGAGAGTAGCAGAGAGTGAAAGCCAGGGAGCCTCTAGGATTTTTTTTTTTAATTGTCATTTTTACTTCAAAGTAAACTCTGGTTTTTAACAATACTGTGAAATAAAGAGACAAAATGAAATGCCTGAGCTTGGTCTGGTTCCCTGCTCAAGGAGACAGAAAGTACACACATTGTGCATATACTCTTTTACACATTCAACTGTCATATCTATGTACACAAGAAAATCATTTTTGTATCAAAGTGCCTGGAAAAGATTTGAGGCAGCCTTTAGCATCAATTCTATATAACTGTGGTATTTTTACTTACTTTTTAATTTAAATTTGATTTAATTAACATATAGTGTATTATTAGTTTCAGGGGTAGAATTTAGAGATTCAACAGTTGCATATAACACCCAGTGCTCATTACATCACATGCCGCCCTTAATGCCTGCCACCTAGTTACCCCATTCCCCCACCCACCTCCCCTCCAGTGACCCTCAGTCTGTTTCCTATGATTTAGAGTCTCTTATGGTTTGTCTTCCTCTTTGATTTTGCCTTGTTTTATTTTTTCCTCTCTTTCCCTATGTTCTCAGTCTTGTTTCTTAAATTCTACATATGAATGAAATAATATTATATTTGTCTTTCTCTGAGTGACTTACTTTGCTTAATCTAATACCTTCTAGTTTCATCCACATCATTACAAACGGCAAAATTTCATCCTTTTTGATGGATGAGTAATATTCCATTGCATAGCTATAATCTTCTTTATCCATTCATCTGTCAGTGGACATCTGGGCTCCTTCTATATTTTGGCTATTATGGATATTGCTGCTATAAACATTGGGTTGCAGATGTCCCTTTGAATCCCTATATTTGTATCATTTGGATAAATACCTAGTAGTGCAACTGCTGGGTTGTAGAGTAGCTCTATTTTTAACTTTTTGAAGAACCTCTATCCTGTTTTCCAGGGTGGCTATATATTCCAGTCTGCATTCCCACCAACAGTGTAAGAGGGTTCCCCTTTCTCCACATCCTCACCAAAGTCCATTGTTTCCTGAATTAGGACCATGGCATTTTAGTAGGCTCATTCTTATTTAGATATAGCAAGACCAGCAGTAGGCAACTGCCATTGCAAAGATCATTTTGAGAATGATGTCAGCAAGATGGCAGAGAAGAGGACACAAGTCTTTGTCCTCTACAGAAACTAACAATGAGACAGCTATCCACAATGAAAATAGCCCTAGGAGTGTTCCAGAGTCCAATTAAGAAGCTGTAACAACACAAGTATAGCCAAAAAAACCCCAAACAACAAAAAAACAATGGAGAATGGCTGCACACAAGGTATTGCTGTGTGTGTGTGTGTGTGTGTGTAAATGTCACACTGTACACCTTACATATATGTGATTTTTACTTATTAATTACATCTAATAAAACCTATGGGGAAAAAAGAGATAAAAAAGAGAGGGGGCACATGTCATGTCAGAAGGGGCTACACAGGGAATTAAGGGAGGCACAGAAGGGGCTGTGGGGAAACATCTTCACTGTGGTTTCCTTGGGAAGGAATATGTAAGGCAGTGAACAGGCTCAGGGTCAGCCTGGGGACATGGTCTGTCCCTCTGTGCTGGTGCCTGGCCCCAGAATGATTATAGCCAAGTTATGAGCCAGGAGGTGGGGGCCTGGTAAGGGAAGTAGGTTGGGGAAGAGTTGGCTAAAAAGGGTAATGCCCGGCCTCTACCCAGGGCCTCAAGCATGGGTCAAGAGCATTTAAAAAACCATATCACACATGGTTTAACGAATTCAAGAACAGGCAGTCTAATTCACTGCGGTCCCTGAGAACACCAGAAATACCTTTAAAAACGGAGAGAAAAGTATTTTAGCAACCAGCCTATAGATTCCCTCTTAACTCACACCAAATATGGCAACTTCCCACCTCTTCCCAAAACTCATATGCTCTGATGAGCTATGAATGCCATTGAATTTCTTTTCTGTTTTGCTGAAGGTTTCACTAGACACATGATAAAAATTTATATTTAATCAACACTTCTGCAATGAACATTTTACAATATAAGAAAATTCAGTCATCCTAACAGGATGGTATTAAAATAATAGTGATGTTTTGTTATTGACTTCCATGGGTCACATGCTGTGCTGGGTGCCTTAGAAACATCAGATCTAATCCATTATTGTCTCCATTTTACAGATAAGGAACTAGCACTCAGAGATGTCAAGCGGCATAATCACTGCTCCTCAGCGGCCACGAATCAGAACTGGGATTCAAAACTGGATGTACCTGGCTCCAAGGTAATTCACTTCTAATTACACCAAATTATCTCTCAGTTCTGCTTAATGACCTCAGAACACTTGCCTGAATACATGGCTACCTGAATGGGTCCACACAGAAAGGTTTTTGGTTTTCTGTTTGTTTCTGCTTTCACATTTTCAGCAATTTTATCCCTTGAAGATTTTAAAGCAATTAATCACCATTTTACAGATAAATCAATTTAATCCTAAAGAGAAAATAGAGATGTAGTCTATCTCCATAGTAATAAGTCAGCTCAGCTCAAAATTTAAATCAGGGTTTTTTTGCTTTGTGCAAATACATCTTAGATTTGTACACTAGGGACTCTGGACATGACCCAGACCAACAAGGAGGCTACTCTGCTGAAGTGGATGGATAAGTAATAGGCCATTCAATCTTTCTAACTCCCTGGAGAGTGAGGGCTGGAAGTTAAGCACTTTGCTCTTGGGTATCTGCGTACCTAATGAGCAACAGGCCTCCCTGGGTGCACAACCCGTGTGCTTTCCACTAAGCTGGCATGCATTCAGAAAAAGGAAATTCTTTTGAATACCAGCAATGCCTAATTATCCCAAATTTGAGTTTTAACTGGGTCAAACTGTAGATTAACAAATGTAATTTGAGAGACAGATCCCCTTCTGGCAGTGCAACAAGATGTTCTCCAGGGGACAGAGGAAGATGCCCACCCCCACCCAGTTCTCCCAAGGTCATCCAAGATCACCAGGCTAGATTACTCCCTCCCCAGAGAATTGAGCTGTGCCATCACATCCACCAGAGAGTGAAGAGGTATGGCCAATGGAATGGCTGCACTCCCAACAGACTAACCTCGTACATTCCAGGCACCTTTTGCTTTGAGGGTGCCAACATACCCTCAAGATGTGTTGAGTTTAGAGAGCCAAGAACTCAAGAAGATAAACTATGAGAAGGATGGGGTAGTGGAGTGGAGGGGGAGTGAAAACAAAACAGAAGCTTATGGTATGTTTTTGTATTTCTCAAAAGAGAAGGCAGTATGAATGCTTCCATATCAGAGGGCTATCAGGATCCATGTGCCTCTTATGTGCTAATATTTGTAAATAAAAGCATACATAAATTTTAGCGTATTTTCCTAAAAAATTTATCCGTACCTTAAAGTAGGTATTAAACTGTCCATGTGGCTATTTTATCAATATTTTAGAGCCAATGGTTAAAATATTTAACTTACAAATTATTTTTTGACAAAATAAGAGGATGGAAAATTTCAATAGATGGGTAGAAAAAGCACAGAGAAAATAAAAACTGAAAGCTAATAACTTGGAAAAGCATTTCAATTATTAACAGATATTGTTCTCTCCACAAGCATCATATTTTAAAGATTGCAGCCAACTGTCTAGTTGCTAAATGTCATACTTAGTGGGTAATTGCAAAAACTGTGTCTATTTGTCATAAAACATCTGGCCAGCCCGCTAAAAAGAAGAAACTAGCCAAACCTTTTCCAGGTATAATATGGGCACGAACACCAAGTAAACTATAGGTGACCATAAATTTTAACAGCAGTTCGCCTTTGACAAAAGAGGCAGTATTGGAGGCGTGAGTGAGATGTTGTCTTAGTAATATTAATAGACATCATGAAATCACAGTATTGAAAACTAGAATCTTTCTTAAGTAAGAAAAATAAAATAATAAAATAAAATAAAATAAAATAAAATAAAATAAAATAAGGCTCCTACATTTCTTTTCTCTTCCTTCTTTCTTTTTGGACCAGCATGGGTGTGTCTTATCATTTTAATTCTCACCTTCATCAAAAACATGCTTTCAAAAAAAAAAAAAAACATGCTTTCATTGTGCTGCTGTTTGACAACCTAGTTAGTTTTTCAGAGGCCAGAAACCACTCAGCACCATCAAGACTTACTGTTCACCCAGGTGCTCATCGCTTGGATCCCTAAAAGGCTTCTTCCCATCCCCATTTCCCCTTCATGGGATCTTTCCAGACTCCACCTTGCAGAACAACTTTCTCTAAATTGCTACCTGTTTTCTCTCTGCAGCCATGACCTTTCTTACCAGCTCCTCGGACACCCAAGACAGGCCCAGGGCCCCTACCATGTGGGGACAAGAACTCTCCCTCTCAGATCAGAACCGCCTCCATCATCAACCTGACCCTGGAAACCCAGCTTCAAACACAGATCCTCTCATTGCTCCCTCCTGGGATTGGTGTTCAACCACAAGTTTTAAGACAGAATTACTCATTTAGGAGGAAAAGTACAATTCAAATTTATATAGAGAAGTTACTTAAAGTTACTCCTAACTTGGATAGTATCACGAAACAGGAAATTTTCCCTTGTGATAAAAAGGGGTCTGGAATCCTTAGACCAAGTGATGGTTTCACTGACTCTATGGAACATGCATTCACTTATTCACTGACACACTCGTCCAGTTGACAAGCACTTACTGAGTCCCTGCTGTGTGTAAGGTATTATGCTGAGCGTTGAGGATACAACAGTAACCAAATAATCAAATAACAGCAACCAAATAACTGGCTTTTTTGGAAGTGGCATTCTACTTGTGCAGATACCTTAGAGCCTAAAATATGGATGGGAATTTCTTGGAGGGTTTTCAGTAGGGAAGTGACATGATGTGCCCATAAAAGGGTGACGTATGACCACCAAGATGAGACTGTCAGTAGGACATGGAAAAGCATGAGAATAGAAGCAGAGAGACCTGTTAGAAGGTAGCTTCATTAGATGATGGTGTCTTAAGCAAGGCTGGTGGCTGTGGCTATAGTGAGAAGGCATTGATTTCAGGATGTACCATGAGGGAGAGTCAGAGTCACCAGGGTCTGCTTTTGGACTGAATGTGAAACGAGAAAACAAGAAAATCAAGAGATAGAGGATTACAGACAGATGTAACACAAGAATTCAGTTTGGCACATGCTTCAGATACCCACCAAATCTGAAGACAGCCAGGATGCTGACCGGAAAGAACTCAGGAGAAGTTCTCTTTTTTTGCTACCAGTAATGTGAGGAGGCTGGTCAAGAGGACTGTTTTTGAGGAAGTCTAACAGGAAATTTAACAACGTGTAAAGTGACAAATACGTAAGGTCAAAATGTAGCTGTGTATCTACAGTGAGATATCTCCTCACACCTGTCAGAATGGCCAAGATTAACAAAAGGAAACAACAGATGTTGGTAAGGATGTGGAGAAAGAGGAACCCTCTTACACTTGGGAATGCAAACTAGTACAGCCACTCTGGACAGCAGTATGGAAGTTCCTCAAAAAAGTTAAAAATAGAGTTACCCTATGGCCCAGCAACTGCACCACAAAGTATTTACCCAAAGGGTATAAGTATACCGATTTGAAGGAATCCATGTACCTCAATGTTGATAGCAGCATTATCAACAATAGCCAAACTGTGGAGAAAGCCTAAATGTCCATCAACTGATGAATGGATAGAGAAGATATGGAGTGTACACATACACACACACACACTCACACACACTGAAATATTACTCAGCCATCAAAAAGAATGAAATCTTGCCATTTGCCATGACATGGATGGAGCTAGAGGGTATTATGCTAAGTGAAATATCTCAGTCAGAGAATGACAAATACCATGTGATCTCACTCTTATGTAGAATTTAACAAAGAAAACAGATGAACATATGGGGAGGGTGAAATGAAAAAAGAGAGAGAGAAACAAACCATAAAAGACTCTTAATGATAGAGAACAAACTGAAGGTTGATGGAGGGAGGTGGGCGGGTGATGGGCTAGAAGGAGGATGGGGATGAAAGAGGGCACTTGTGATGAGCACTAGGTATTGTGTGTAAGTGATGAATCACTAAATTCTACCCTTGAAACTACTATTATTACATTCTATGTTAACTAACTGGAATTCAAATAAAAATTTGAAGAAAGGAAAAAATATAGCTATGTATCAATTATAAAGCTATTTCTCAAAATTCTGAACTTGGAGTTTAACTGTAATAATTGTTAACAATTTAGAACCCTGACTTCTCAGAATAGACTAACACATCAACTATGAAGCAAGATGCATATGATTTGGATCCATAACAGAATTCTCTTGATAATAATAATTCATTTCAGACCCAATACTGGATCTTCTTCAATTTAAAATATTCTTGGGGGGACGCCTGGATGGCTCAGTGGTTGAGCTTCTGCCTTCGGCTCCGGTCCTGATGCCAGGATCCGGGATCAAGTCCCGCATTGGGTTCTTCAAAGGGAGCCTGCTTCTCTCTCTTTCTATGTCTCTGCCTCTCTGTGTCTTTCATGAATAAATAAATAAAATCTTTTTAAAAAATAAAAAATGAATAAAATATTCTCGGGGTGCCTGGGTGGCTCAGTTGGTTAAGCATTTGACTGCTGGTTTCAGTTCAGGTTGTGATCTCCTGGTCATAGGATTGAGCCTGGGTCAGGCTCCACATTGAGCATGTACAGTCTGCTTCAGATTCTCTCTCCCTCAGCCTCTCCCCTGCTCATGCCCTCTCCCTCTCTAAAATAAATAAATGAAATCTTTAAAAATAAAATAAAATAAAAAGTTCTACTGTTTTGTTCTATTTCATCGAATTCATTGGAAATTTCACCTTGGATATTAGAAAGATTCACTTCTTACTGAAAAACATACAGTAAAATATTTTAAATGATGAACCTATATTAAACAACCTCTCCCAAGTGAAATTAGCCTTTTAATTTATCCGCCCATCCATCTTTCTGCCCATTTACTTCTCAAAGAGTGTTGAGGGAATAAATTGAGGCAGAATGTAAGAATCTTTAAACATTTACATTTTGGATATATTTAGTTTAGAATATCAAAGCGATGCAAAATTAAAAAGAAATGCATGCTAACAGTATTTGTACTTGGGATTCTCCTCTCAAATGGTGTTTACTACCCTCCTCCCAGTGCTCGGCTTATTGTGTTGGGTCCTACTTGGTAAAGATCCTACTTTTACCAAGCCTGCTAGCTTTAATTAAACACAGAACTAGTCAGGAGGCATTTGGAGATATGGACCTTGACCTCCTTCACCGGCACTTTATAGGACCTAAAGCCTCTGCTAACTTATAACCCTGGTCTTTGGGGTAATTGAAAAACAAGGAGAACCCAATGTCCTATTTAACACTGTTAGTATATAACAGCATTAGCCTACAACAGGCAAATCAGAATCATTACAATACTCAGATGATGCTAAACGCACTTAATTAAAAGAGGTAAAATAATTCTTAGTGATGTTTTCACAATAGAAAAACTAACATGTAGGGGATATTCATCTTTTTTTTTTTTAATAGACCTATAAAGCATCCGAATGTTGGTATGTCTGGGTGGCTTAGCTAGTCAGTTAAGTGTCCAACTCTTGATTTTGGCTCAGGTCATGATCTTAAATTTCTGGGATTGAGCCCTGCATCAGGCTCCATGCTCGGTGGGGAGTCCGCTTGAGAATTCTCTCCCTCTGCCCCTCCTCCCACTCGTTTTCTCTCTCTCTCTCTCAAATAAATAAATAAATAAATAAATAAATAAATAAAGCTTAAAAAATAAAGTATCTGCAAATGTTGAACTGATCACTTGAATTCTTATGACTAGATTTTTTAATACCACCAAGAACCAAGCCTCCTCAACACTCTGGTCAACAACCTCCTCCTGAAAAGAGAAAACGTATGCATGTTTCTATACCAAAAACTAGTAAAAAACAGCCCACCACATGAAAGGACTGCTTTGTGGGTGTCTTCTGTCCCCCAGAGAGATGCTAATAAATTCACATCTGAAGAATATTATGTTCTCTTCTAGTTCTCTGAAGTCTACTTTCAGTGTGTAGTCTGCCCCAAGGAGAAATGTGACAAGCGATACAAAAATTTGAAATATTGACATTCTCACCTGCTAGTTTACTTCAACTTCTATAGAAACATTCGTATATCCTTAAAAGATAAGAAAGTTGTTTTAGGGCAGTATTGTTGAAAATAGTACCCAGACAAATGAGTGCTCTTAGTAATTCACAGGGTGTGAAAACTCTTCACTGGAACCTCCGGCCTTACCTTTGTACCCTAAGAGATCACTATTTTAAGCAATCTATTGCATACATTTAAAAATACTGAAGACTAATGGACAAATGGTAACATAGCATGAGTCAGGTACAGCATCAGAGGTCAGGAGTCAATAGAGCACAGTTCTAGGCTTGCCATCTAGAAGCTTTATAACCTCTAACACACGTTTTTATACACATCACGGCCCTCGCTTTTTTCTAGTTGCTGCCACCCAGGGCTCACACCCACCATCTCTCACATGTATTACTACAATCACTGCTCACCCAGCCTCCCCATCTCACCATCCCCACCCTATAACATCATGCCCCTCCCTGCTTGAACCTCCTCAGTGGATTCTCACTGCTATTAGGATAACATCCAACATAAGGTCCCGGGTTTACTATATGGTCTGTGCCTCTAGTTTCATTTCCAGACTCATTTCTGGATACCCTATCACATATTTTATTCGCAAAATGTATCCGAATTCTTTCATTTCCTGCATCTTGCTAAGCTGTTTGTGCTCTTTGCCAGTGATCTTCTTTCTGCCAAGAACACTCCTCTTCCTTCACCTTCTTCTGGCAAATTTCACTGTTCCTCTAGGTCGGAATTTAAACCTGGGTTTCTCAGGGAGAACGTAACTAGCTTATTGATTAGCATAGGTTCCTTGCTGTATGCCTGCCTGCCGCCCTGCACACCCCCATTATAACACATGTCCCAGGTCATCATCAATTCTTATGTAGCATCTGTTTCCTCCCTCTCACAGAACTTCCAGGGGAAAAGGGACTACGGCTACCTTTCCACTGTAGGTCACCCAAAACCCATCACCATGCCTGACACAAAGTAGGCATCCAAAACATATTAATAAATGATTTAATAAACATGGCAAACAGCCTAAGTCTGTCTTGCTTTTTATTCATTAAACAAAGCATAGACAGGACCCATGTAATCAATGAATTATACTGAGGAAAGGTGTTGGCATAAAATCACATGGCATATCACCTGAGATTCTGGTTTGCTGGGGGTGGGGGCTGCTGGAATCCCATTTCCTTCCTGTCAGAATTAGAGTTTGATGTTTATTTGCTGTTCCAGCGACTTTACTTGTCTTATCTGACCAGTGCAATATTTAACTAGCCAACATTAATCATTTTGAAAGTCTTTGGAAATCAGAGAACTGGGCTTATATACAAATGCTTTTTGTTTAAATTGCTTCTAGATGATCGTGCTAAAAAACAACCTATTTTAAGGAGAATCAACTATGAATAATGTGAGAATTACAGTGAGGAAATGGAGTCTTCAGCTAAACCGAGGGGAGGGATTGAAAAGGAAACGAAGGTAAGATGCATTAGTCTGAGACAAGAACTATTTTTTCCTAGTGACTTTAAAGGCAGCCTGATAATAAACATTTTTAAATAACTCTAAGTACCTCACTGAGGACAGTAGTGCTATTTATCCCATTTCTGTAACCACTGTCTGAGCAGTTTCCCAAATAGGGAGGCTCTAATGGATTTAAATAGTTATACCTGAAACTGACTTATACGATTTCTGGTCCCACCCATTATGCTCTCCTTCTCCACACTACAGAACGTTCAAAGAGCCAGGGAGTTATTGATTGCTCATTTCCTCTTGATCTATCTGTGGTTTCGTATTTCCTGCATCCTGTGCCACCTGCCCGTGTGTATGGCCAACCCTTTTGACATCCCCCACCCCCACCTCTATTCGACCTCATGACCTTATAAAACAATTGATGATCTCAGGAAGAATCAATGTCCTGCTTTGACCGCAATTTCTTCTACTGGTCAGGGAAGCTCTCCCAAATACCACCCTATCCCATGCTATATAGTCATGCCTCCTTGTCACCCTCCTTGCAAGCACTTAGTTACAACTGTAATTATGTAATTATTCATGTAATGTCTTTCCTTCCCATCAGGCTGATACCACGGTGAGTAAAAGGACCATTACAAATGCTGGTCAAGCAACCCTAGTTCTGAAGAATACACATCCATCCTTTCATAAAAATAATTAGGCAAATCCTTAGTCATGTGGAGAGGTCATTCAAACTGCTTGTTTCTGCCTTTTAATTTTTATTTACAAAACAGAAGAAAATCCTCAGGATTTAAATCTGATTAATTGAAAAGCAAGAGTTATCTTCAAAGCTAGAAAAGCCATTTAGTTCATGTTGGCCTCAAACTATGTTCACAGTATTAATCTTCTTAGAATATTACTTTATTATGTCAATACGCACAATGCTTAGCTTTTTCCATATACATATACTGTCAAAACTCATCAAATCAAAATATTTATCCAGACATTAAAGGCCTTTCACAATCTAGCTCAATACTATCATCCAGTCATGCTTTGAGCTATTCTTAAAAATCTTCCTTCTTTGCTCAAATTGATTTGCTCACAAATGTCTCCTTGATTTTAGCTTTATCTTGTCATATACCTTGAATATCCACCCTGACCTCCACTGATGAAAATCCCACCCCGTCTTTCAATATCCAATCAAAATCCACATCTTCCAAAACATATAATTGAGAATATACAGACTGAAATAAACTCTTCTGTTTTTAGTTTTAATTAATTTTTGTAGGATATTAATCAGGTAAGCTATTGGCTATCACAATGTTAATGGCTTAAGCACAAAGTTTGCTTCTTGCTCACAGATGGGAGGCAGGCCTCCTCAGTACTGTCATTCAGAGACCAGGAAGACAAAGGGTCTCCAGCACATTGCTTCCAAGGTGACTGTGGCAGTGGTTTCCATTCCAGCCCGCCAAAAGGGTACAGATGGTCTCAATAGAAGATCTAGCCAGAACTTGAGGTAGGGATCATATTTAACCACAACTCGACTGTTTAGAACTCCGTCACATGCCATTTCTAACTTCCTGGGAAACCACAAAATGTAGTCTAGCCATGTGGCCAGAAAGAAGGTGATGTGGATTTTTCTAATAGCTAGGTTTCTCTGCCACAGAAATAGTATAATGGTGCATCTTCAGATACTTATAACATTTCTCCCTCAATCATTATTTATATCATTCCTATTATTTAACACTTTACATGTGCATTACTGACTGACTTAAAGATATAGTTCTTTGCAAATATTAGAGATCTGAGGTAAGATTTTTCCAGATCCTGGCTTGTCGTCAATCCTTTCTAAATTCACTAACAGGGGCTCCGAAGAGCAGATATTTTGGGAGGTGGTAAAGAGCCAGAACTATATGTTTTATGCACCAGATGTAAGGAGACAGAGTTGCCATGATGTTGTGAAAGTTGAAAGAGGGAATTGTGTTCTCAGCCAAACATAAGGCTTACCCACTCCAGCAGACAGGAGGAATTTAAGAGAAAAGGGAGGCAGGGTTATACTATAGTTCTTCCAAAGCACTCAAGCCATCTCTTTCATGTTAGAGAAAAATAACATTCAACATCCTCCCAGAGCAGTGAGTTTTAAGGAAAATAATATATCCCTACATCACACCAGTATGTCAACAGCTCTGAATAATTGTGTGAGTAGGGCAACATGATGGGGGAATTTCTTTAGACTGGTAGAAATATAATTGATGATAATCTGTTACTTATCCTGAGCATGAGTTCATTTAGATCAGGGATAACTGATCATGAGGAACCAGACTGGAAAGCAAGAAAGGACCACCAGAGTTAAACAGGAGAATGGGCTAAGCAGGAAGCAATTACAAGATGTTTAAAAAGGCAAGTGAAGGGGCACCTGGGTGGCACAATTGATTGAGTGTTCGACTCTTGGTTTTTGGCTCAGTTCATGATCTCAGGGTGGTAAGATCAAGCCCCAAGTTGGGCTCTATGCTCAGCGAGGAGTCTGCCTGAGACTCTCTCTTCCTCTCCCTTTGCCCCTCCCCAGCATGTGCGGGCTCTCTCTCTCTCTCTCTGTCTCTCTCTTTCTTTCTCTCTCTCTCAAATATATAAATAAATCTTTTTTTAAAAGGCAAGTGAAACATAATTGAAAACTGATAAGTGATAATATGTGGAGATCTAAGCACACATGATAGTTGATTTCAAGAGAAATCTGGAAATAAATCACAAAATTCCTGAAACGGACACATGTTCAGAGGCAAAATGCCCTTCCCCCAAAATATTAGAAAAACCAATGCTAAGAGCCACTGGGGTTACAGACATGGGTTCCAAGGTAGGAAAAGAGGCAACTATTGCAGATATAAAATTAATCAAAATAAATCCTTTCCCCATATTCACACAAATTTGTACCATAGGTTCTATCTCTCAAATTGGCCCATGCCACAATCCTAGTCTAACCCGCTACTGCCATTCACCTGGACTACTTTCCTGTCACCTAAGGCAGCTGTCAGGCAGAAATACAGAGATGAAGATGCTAGAGATTTGGAAGCTGTCAGCATGATGGGTGAAATACTGTGCTACAGATGAATGAAGGTATGAGGGATCTGGGACAGCACATCAGCAATATCTGCCCTACCTCTCCCCTTGCATGACACAAAACCACTCATGCCCTAGGTAACCAAAACCTATGGAGAACAACCACCACTGAGCTTCTCAGTGTTTCCGATAACTCACTCACATGAGTACTCCTCACTCCTCTAATGAAAGGAGTGTCTTCTGAATATTCCCAGGAAATACTACTAATTGGCATTTCTCAACCCATGTAATAAATCCATTCTTGTCCTGAGCCTTTCAACCCACTCCGTAATGATTTTCTAAGACACGTCTATAACTGTAGACCATTATTGTATAAAAACCTTGAAAGGGCCATCCACATGGTATTTCAGGAAGTCTTCAAGAGATCTTTGCCAGGGCGTCTGGGTGGCTCAGTGGTTGAGGGTCTGCCTTTGGCTCAGGACGTGATCAGGCTCCCCATGGGGAGCCTCCTTCTCCCTCTGTCTGTGTCTCTGCCTCTCTCTGTGTGTCTCTCATGAATAAATAAATAAGTAATATTTATAAAAAAAAAAAAAAACAAGAGGTCTTTGCCATTGTGTTCAACATTGGGAGGCCTCTCCCTTTTAACAAGCATGAGAGAGCCACGTCTACCTGTCTGGAAGGTTCATGAGAACTTGGGGGTTCAAGGTTATCATGAGTCCACCAAAAGGCCCCACCGCATGTGTCAGGCTCCTTTTACTTTATCATTAGGACTTTTACTTGTGCATTAGAGACCTACCAGGCTGTACATTCTATCTCCTTTAGATTTTCATCTCCTGTTCAATTTTTAATACAGTCTGTCCTATGGATATGAAGCCTTCCAGTTTTCCATGCGTGCCCTAAGTGATAGCTGTTGAACTGAGCCTATTATTTGCTTTCCTTATTGTTCTAAAGAAATTAACAAATGCTAGTCAATTCCACAGTCTATATAATTACCATTGCCCTCACATTGTGCTGAAGCATAAGAGTTACTGCATAAGTGAGCAGTTCTACTCCAACCTTTACCTCACCCCAATCCACAGAGGGGAACTGAATAATTGTGATGCTAGGGATTAACACCACCCCACTCACCATTGGAAGTAGCAATAATTCTTGATGCCATACAACCAGTGAATGGTTCAATCGCTGGAGCTCTCGGAGTCTGCATTTTGGTATGACTTCTAGTCCTAACCCTTTTCATTTCAGTTCCTCAAGTAGAAAACATTGAGATAAAGATGTTCATGCAGGCAGTTTATTTAGGACATGATCCTGGAATTACAGCAGCAGAGAAAGTGTTGCCAGAGAAAGGAGAAAGCTAATAAATAGGCTACTCTGAGGAGCGACTGCCACTCAGTCCCTCTAGGGCTTTCTGAAGACTCATGTAGAGATTCCTCATTATTTTTTCACTGAGGGATGAAAAATTTCACTAACTCCCTCCTTTGTGGAGGATTGATGGCCAAGGCATGAAATGCTCACATGCCAGCTGAACAAGATCCTGGGGTACTGAATAAAGCAGACCCACAGATAAGGGCACCCAAGATTGGGAGGCAACAATAAGCATGGGAACTGTCCATCACAGACAGCAGCATGGGAACTTAGAGCAAGGGTCCCCACTATGCCTCATTGATCAGATCTCTTCTGTCCTTAAGAGCCTTCAATAACTTCCCATTGGCACGTCAGAAACCATGTTCTGACTTAGAAACCCTCTGCCCTGTGATCCCTTTGTCTCAGCCTTTTAATCACACCGTCTTCTTTCTGTTCCTTGAGCTTGCTGTCCAACATCAGGGCCTCTCGCACACTGCCCTGGCTGAAGCACTCTGGCCCTTCTCCTTGCTCTGTTTCCTACACACCCCTCAGAGTTTATGGATGCCATTCCCCCTCAGGACTGCTTCTCTAAAACTTAAGATGAGGTGAGCTTGGTGGCATCGTGCACATCCACCTTCACAACACTTGTCATCCTTATTATTATACATTCAATGTCTGACCTGGCCCACCCAACTGGGCCAGAAGAAGGCAAAGTGTATTTGTTTCTCATCTTGAGTATCAAGCCAGAATGTGTCACCCAGTAAACCCTTGGCTAATACGTGTTGACTGAATAAAGAAAGAACGGAGAGCTGAGGTGCAAGATTTGAAAAGGACAAATAGCAGAACCAATCTGATGGGAAACACTGAACTAGTGGCTAGTGACATAGTGACCACTCTCTACATATCCTGGCATCTTCACTTGGCTTTTAGCCCTAACAGGCACTACACTGCTACTTCTTTGAATGTATGCAGGTGCCTATGAATGCCTTCAGATTTGTGTCTGTGGAGTAGAAAAACTGATTCTCATGAAAAAAAATAGTTTGGACAACTCAACCTTACTTTTTATGTATAGGAAGAAAACATGTAACTAATATTGGAAGAAACTGAAACAGGATAGAACACCTATTGATTCTTTCCTGGAGGGAAATATATCTACAAAGATAATTGGACCAAAGAGTGTAGAAAAGATTTAGGAGCATCACTCAGAACAGAATCTCAACAATTTTCATTACACGCTTCTTTTTCCCCCAATTTTGTGTGTTTCAGAACACACACAACAGTGAATGAAGAAAATGAATCACAGCTGAGATCTGGCCCATAAGAGCTCAGTGACACTTCTCCCCTATGTCAAAGCACAGCCTACAGTGACGCACGCACATCTGCAGCCTTGCTCAATTCAGGGACAGAAAGTGGCATGTGGCTGCAATTCCACCATTACCTTGTCTGAGCCTGTGGACAGGTGATTGTAGTGGTGTGAATGGTGGATGCCCTCCACCCCCATAATATGTCTACCCAGAAGATCTGATTTAATTTTTCTGGGGTTAGGATTCAGGCATTGATGTTTTTATGAAATTTTCCCCAGCTGATTCCTATTTGCAGTTGGGACTGAGAAGCATTGTAAATGAGAAAGCCTCACAGAAGCAAAGTCAATTCTGGCATGAAAGTCTGGCAAAATCTTATGCCAGTTGATGATGATGATAACTGCATGGTAACTGTGGTGGTGGTGACAGCAGGTGACAAGTGGTAGTAATAGAGGAGTAAGAATAGGAGGGGAGTAGGAGTGGCAGCAATTGTAGGAGCGGCAGGAGGAAGAGGAGTGGCAGAAGGTGGGAGTTAGAGAGGAATAGGGGAGGCAGGGGGAATAGTAGTAACCACAGTAGAGTAGTAGTAGCAATAGTGGAAGCACAGTTGCAGTAGTAGATGCTGATACTTACTGAACTCCTACTAATATGCGAGGCATTCTATTAAACTCTTTAAAATCTATTAGTATCAGGGCACCTGGGTGGCTCAGTCAATTAAGCATCTGACTTTTGACTTCAGCTCAGGCCATGACATCAGGGTTGTGAGATCGAGCCCTGGTCAGGCTGTGTGTGCTGGGCATGAAGCCTAATTGGGATCCTCTCTCTGCCTCTCCCTCCACTCCTCAAAAAAAAAAAAAAAAAAAAAAAAAAAAAAAAAAAATTTAAAATCAATCAGATCCAACAGTTATTTTGGAGTTGAAGACACTGAAGGCACAAAGATTATTAGGTCTCCCAAGGCCATACAGCTACTGAGTACAGAACATGAATGCAGACATCTGACTTTAGAACTGCTGCTTTTAACCATTATACCACGTTTGACAACTGAACACTCAAGACTGGCTTCCTTGAAAACACTTTTGAGGTGGTTGGGCAATTCAGCATTGGGAAAACAGACTGGTCTTCTGAGGAAGCTCCAGCTCACCACATATAAAATGACGTATGTGAAGGAATAACCCTGTGAGTTTACCATACAAAGAATTCACTTGAGAACTAAGTGTTACATGACATCAAGATTCAAAGTTCCAGAACATCCAGACGGCAATAGAATCTTAAGGATTTCTGTGGATTCTTTTTAAAAAGTGAGTCTTCCCAAGCAGAATTCCCAGAAAGGACTGAATATAAATTGAGAGCCATTGAAGATGAAATTCCTTTTAGTCTTTGGTTGTACAACACGAAGTGCTTGGCTCCACGAGAAAAGCACCCTCCCATTCTCTACAGGAGAGGGGGAGGAGACAAAACAAAATTAGTTTAGAGAATTTCAGCTGCAATCTGCTTCTTACAAATACCACTCTACTAAAGAATACCAGGAATTAATGCCCTCCACCACATTAACCCCTTTGTCATGATTGTGTCAGTGACTTCATTATTAAATGTGGAGTTCCATTTATGAGGGGGGCACAAATATTCTAGCTATCCTTCCTTCAACAAAAACTTATTTGAATTACATAGAATATAAATATATATATATTCAGATGTGTATATATATTATTATGTATTCATTATATGTCATATATCTTATCTAATAATTACATATACTTACATATATACTGCGTGTGTTTAATATACACACATTCATTTATATTTATACATATATACACATATATGTATGTATTTAATGAGGGGTAGAGATGTGTTACAAATACAAAGGTAAACCTCATTTAGCTGGCATAAATTCAAAGGATGTTTTAGACACTATTTATCTAGAAGCAAAATTTTTCAAAGAAAACTTTAAAACTAATCTACATTTTAAAATCGTTGAAGAGGGGATCCCAGGGTGGCTCAGTGGTTTGGCGCTCTGGGCCGATCCTGGAGACCTGGGATTGAGTCCCACATCAGGCTCCCTGCATGGAGCCTGCTTCTCCCTCTGCCTCGTGTCTCTGCCTCTCTCTCTCTCTCTGTCTCTCATGAATAAATAAAATATTTTAAAAAAATAAAAAAATCGATGAAGAAAACCAGAGAAGATAAATATGAATAAGAAATAAGAGCATAGATGTCTATGAATATATACATGCTTTTCTGGTGGTTCTCATCCTTGTAGCTTCTATTTTTCACCATTATACCCCTTACACACTCCAAGCAAACATATTTTCTTTTATGGACTTTGGCTTATCTTTATTTTCCAAGAAATACATAATTGTTCATTACACAGCAAAGTCAGGAAAGTATACAGGTTGAATAACAGGAGCTTGGGTTTTGATTAAGCATTAAGACTTGTATCTAAGGACAGTCTGACAGCCATGTACCTAGTCTTAGTTGTCATAATAAACTATCTCATTGTCTAAAGTAGGCAATTTAGTATAGTATATTTGATTTCACTAGAGGTTGAAAAATAGGAAATGATATTCTCATGTTTCATGGCTAGTTCAGTTAGACCTTACATAAGTCAACTTGGCATTCCATTCCATCATTCAACTACTTTGTTTAGGCTGAAATAACCCTCTGTTATCCAAAAGAAAGCACTGTATCAGAATATGACAATTTGTGTTGGTAATGAAGCTAATTATGTCATCAATTACAATCACATTGCTTGAATATGGTGATTCTAAGGCTGAGCAACAATTCAGTCCTTGCCATGAAAATTAGACAAATTATATAAGACATTAGTGAAATTTATTTTGTCTTCCTGACTTCCAACCACCTACTGATTCAACAATTATGTTGCCTGTAAGAATGGATTAAATATATATACTGAAGTTTATGATTTTTCTTTAATTTCAGAATCATTACAACTGATTTTCTGGATAAATACTAATGCTGAATGGAAACATCTATTAAAATAATCTATTAGTCACCACTAAGTTTACTTTAATTTAGAAACCCATGTTCATATTTTCTTGTATTTTTTTTTCAAGGAACCATCTCTCACCTAATTCAAGTGTGTTTAATGCAACTTTGCATATAATACAGCAAAATAATACTGCTAATCAAAATGTTCACAAGCATTAGAACTGGCATATTCTATCCTTACTTTAAATTCTGTTTCTGATGATAGAAAGTCATCTGTAATCTCACATGTGGGTACATTTGTTAATTTATTCAGCAAAGAATTATTCAATTAATCACATCCTAGGTACACTGCTGCTCATTAAGGAAACATTAAATAAGACACACGTTTCATATCCTCCTGGAGCTTTAATTCACAAACCTGCTGGTGTTAGAAGAGTTGTCTTAGCAGTAGTACCAACTTGCTGAATTCACCAATTCACCATTTTGCCAAGAATATACAGAAGTGTGTTCTACACCTAGCAAATAAATCAAAATCCCTCATTAAAGTTGTTAAAACATGGTTTCCAAGTTGATAACAATCCCATCAAAACTATTAAAAACAACAGGGTGTTAAGTCTGTACGTTTTATAAATTTGGCGATTTGGTCATTTGCAAGTTCATCATGCAGTGAGTTGAGTTTGGAAAGGTGTGTTACTGGCCTAAAGATGCTCTCTTCCTTACCCTTGCTGATGTCCAAGTCCATGGACAAGCTTGCTAATGCATCTCACTGACTCTCACCAGAGAGTGTGTGCAGCTGTGCTGCAGAGGGAGCTTGGATCTGCCACATAGATGATGACACCATGTCTCAAGTATCTGACAAAATTCCTAAAGTTAACATCACACATGGCTGAGCACTGTCTCCTTAGTGCCCAGTTCATTTTAACTACCAGAGTCTTTGCCATGTCTTTTATGCACAACTGCAGGAGCAGCATATTTTTTTCTGGGTGTTTACAACTGACATTTGTGGATTAATCATGCTGGTACTTTCTAGTATCTACAAGCAAGTAGCAGGCCACCTCCGGGAGATCCCACACCCAGCCCATATGGTTGAAAATTCAGCGCTGAAACCTGACACCATTTTGGTAATTAGGCCATGCTTGGATTCACAAATCAGCAACAGGGTGAAGCAAGTGCAGGAGGTTCTTTGGAAGCATGACCCAGGCTGGCAAAAATCAAGTGTAAAGTTTACACAGCAAAGCTCACGGACTTTATATAAAGTTTTGAGGATGGAACTGCTATCAGAAAACATACCTGGCTTGGATTTTTCATTTATCCAGCAAATATTTGAGCTGCACGGTTTAATTATTAAACCCTACAGGACACAGTCTCTGCCTTCAAATTTCAACTGTAGTAGAGAAAGAATGTGACAGGACCGTAGGCAAGTCTTAAACTTCTGTGCCTCGGTGTCCTCAACGACATGATGGAAATTATAGTGAAAAAGATGCCATCCAGCAGTGAGGAGGACAAAATGAGATAATAAAGATTAAAAGCTTAGAAGCTCCTTCTCAGAGCTGACACTGGGCTGCATCTGGAGCAGGAAAAAAAAGGGACCAGATATTGAGAATTGCATACGCACAGGTCACAGGCATATCTAGGGGGTCTTCACAGCTCTGGGATATCTGGGTCCCTACAGACAAAAGACAGGAATGTCCAGCAAGAATCAGAACAAAAGCCTTTTAGACATCAAGGACTCTGAGTTTTATCCTCTAGACTTTGAAGAGACACCTGAGTGGTTTGAAGAAGGGATGTGTCATAATGAAATGTACATTTTTAAATGGATGGTCAAAAATCCATAAATAGCAAAATTAAAATCATCAGATCAATAAAATAGTAATTACTATGAGCTTATTGTGCACCTAAGGACGTTCATGAACTAGGAACTTTCAAATCCAAAAAGGATATGAAAAAAAAAAAAAACAAAAAGGATATGAAGCTCAGAAGCCTAAGATCACAGGATGGCTTATAAATGAAAATGAGGATTGCTTAACCTTTACAATGATTGGTTATCACAATGGAAGTTTCCAGATGGCAGGGTACTGGTTAGAAGTGATTATCTTATACCATTTTCAGGAAGATAATTTTAGGGTTTTTCTTATGATTGCCAGAGGTATTTACAAGAAATAAGCTAAGTTTCATGTATGTTCATGAAGTAAGCTAGATTTGGAATAAGTCTGCATGACTTAAATGGTTTTTATCTGCTTGGAGGATTTTCAAGTCTGGTCTCCATTATGTTTCAACAAGATCATTCTACTAATGGTATGAATGATTGGATACAGATATGGATAGATAGCAATATAAATACGAGTACAGGTATAGGTAACGTATAGATGTCAATGCTAAAGATGTAAATGCACATATGATATTTAACCAGTGAAAGAAGTTTCTTCCTATACCAGGCTCTGTGCTAGGGACCTCACACATATTATTTTGCAAATCAACAAGACAGCCTGCTTCTCCCTCTGCCTGTGTCTCTGCCTCTCTCTCTCTGTCTGTCTCTAATAAATAAATAAATAATCTTTTAAAAAATACCTGTGGCAAGAGTAATCAGAGTAACCCTTCATTCCTTTTTCTCTAAAATGAGTAGTGGACAGATCATAGGAATATGAACTTGAAAGCAGGGAGACCAAACTGGAAAGTACAAGTTGCTCTTCAATGCCAAATGTTAGGGGTCCTGACGTCAGCCAGTTGACATGACAAAGGTCAATGGGACCAGTAGGGTAAGAAAGGAGGGAGAAGGCTAGAATGGAGAATCTAAAATCCAGAGCGACTCCCACACAACCCTTCATAGCCTGGTACAAAGGTAAATATGGAGTTTAGAAGAAAGAGCAGGTCTGGCAGAGGTCACAGTAGACTTGATTTCAGTTTTTAATGCTGTAAGAACAAGGCTTCTCTGATGATCTAAGGGAAATGCCATTTGGAGAAATGCATCTGGAGCACAGGCGCAAGACCTGTAAATTATCATCATCATCATATAGCTGGTAGTTGAAGCTGCAGTGGGGGTTCCCTTAGGGAAACCCACTGGAAAGTAAGTAAGTGGTTGGAAAGATGTTCACTGGGCAGCCCGGGAGGCTCAGTGGTTTAGCACCTGCCTTTGGCCCAGGGCATGATCCTGGAGACCCGGGATCGAGTCCCATGTCGGGCTCCCTGCATGGAGCCTGCTTCTCCCTCTGCCTGTGTCTCTGCCTCTCTGTGTGTGTGTGTGTGTGTGTGTGTGTGTGTGTGTGTGTGTGTGTGTCTCATGAATAAATAAATAAATAAAATGTTGTGTTTAAAAAAAAAAAAAAGAAAGATGTTCACTAGTGACTCACCAGCCATGCCACCTCTCCCGTGAAGCGCTCTCATGATGACCTAGCTTGGCAGGACCGGACAGATTTAAGGAGGGAAAGACTACCTGGTGTGCAAGCATCAGCTAATCTAATGCCTTTTAGGAAGGAGAGCTCTTGCAAGTTGTCCTGACAGGCAGCTTCAAACAGTTCCTGACAATGGGTACCAACAGAAAGTATTCTAACTGCCATTAGACTCATATCTACGTGAGGAATTTACTATACTAAAGAAATGCTTCAAGGGTCCTGAGTGGAAGAGGTTGCTTTGGCACAGCCATGAAGTCTTTCCAGAGGTCATTCACATAACCAGCAGCTCAGGTCAGTAAAACAGAACTGCCGTGAAGGAGGCAATGCTGTCCAGCTGGCCTTCCCACACTCACCCTTGGTAAGCAGCATGGGCAATGACGGCTTTTAAAATAAAGGTTGATTGTTTTATATGACATTCTATTGCTCTGTCTTCTCTGAATGATCAAAAAGAGTATCCTTTACTAAGATTGATCATACTTCACTTTGCCTTATTCTAAACAGCGTCTGCGTCCTGAATATTCTGCATTTAAAATTCATTACATTAAAAATATTCTAAAGCCTTCGTAATAAAGTCTGCTAAGTCAAGACAAACTATGCTCAGATGGGAACAGCAGTTGATGACCACTTTTATTTAAGAAGCTAACATTTTTTTCCTTTGAGTTTAAAACACTTGGAAAACAAAACCAGCATGCTGTCTATAACAGAATAGGATCCTCCTGGTGCAGAGTGTATTAAGAACTTCTGAGAGTAGATTATTACTATGGTTTGGATCCTTAATTCAAAGCATGTCTAAATGCTTTGAGGCTTACAGGCAGATTTTCATGATTATGTGGAGAACTGCTTATAAAAGATAAAAAAAAATATGAAATAAACAAAACCACCTCTGTGAGTGAAGGGTAATACAGAACAATGACCCTCAGGAAGAGAGTCAGGGACAACAGGGATGACAGATAAATGGCCTAAAGTCTAGTAAAAAAGAAAAATGGTTTTAATTCCTCCTGCTATGCAAATCCAAATTCCATTTTAGTTACTAGTCGTTAATGCCATTTAGAATTTTGCTTAAACGTTAAAAAAAGTATTAATTTAGCTATCTTTTCAATGTGTTTCCTTAATATTTTTGTACGTATCATTATTGTATTATATTTAAAGCTGAGAGGACATTTTAATAAAATCAATCTATATCCCATTAACACTCATTTTCTATTTCTAAAGCTATTTCTTATATACCATACATTTCTCTAGCCAAATGCTCCATTCTGACACACACAAAAATGCAAATACACAAACACACATACACACAAACAATATTTTATGATTTCATAATTGCTCCTGGCTGAATCTTCCAAATCTGATAAAAATATAATTGAGAGTCCCACAAAGAGATTCTAGTCCACATATGTTGCCTGGCATGATTTGGTAGCATTAGAAAGGTATCTTCAAAAGAAAGGGGTGTTTGTGGCATAGAAACAACTGTGGAGCACACCAAGTATAGGACTGCTCTTTCGGTCTTGTAATTTGATCCCTTCTCCTAGGCGGTATAGTTGGTATAATAAGATTTTTTAAATTAAAATTTTAAGGTGCTCACAAGCCACATTCACAAGACCAGTGATTTTAGAAGCTGACAATCTTTTATTTAGATCTAAAGGTGGCTATGATTTCTTCAGGTTTCCATATTTGAGTTGGTTATTTGGTGTTCACTGAGTTTTTTAGGAAAAAATGTGTTTAAATTCTACTACTCAGTGCTAGATGACAGGTAAATATGGAAAAAAATTAAATATTTTCTTTATATAAATACCAACCTCAGTGCAAATAAATTCTTCTAATACTAGTTGTGAGATCTTATAAGGGCTTATAAAGAAAAATGTAATTACTAATTACCATTGATATGAGTTCTTAAAGGAATTATGGATGTTATAACCAGGTTGTATCATATCTGTTCATTCATGCCAACAAATCAACACATATAAGTAAACAATATATATGTTAAGAAACAACAGAATAACATTTAATGGCAATATATGCCAGGAAGTGATCTTTAAACACACGCAAATTACACTGAAAAAAAAATTTAAACACTGATTCTATTTAAAAATACAATAAAACTGGAAAGTTCAACAAAAACGTATTCACTTGCACATATACATGCACACACATATGTAACTATGCATTTAAAGTATACATTTATGTAACTAAGCATATATTTATATGATCAAGTATATGTAACTAAATATAAATAAAATGTTCAAGTTATAGTCATAGTTATTAGGCATTTTGTAAACAAAACAAAGACAAGCAAGTGGTTTGGGACCTGGTGAAGGTCAGTTATAATGCCCGTGAGAAACTGTGACCCCTTTATTTTCTCCCTCCTTGTATTAATCTGTTCGGGTTGCAGTAACAAAATACCATAGACTGAGTGAGTGGCTGAAACAATAGGCATCTATTTCTCACAGTTCTGAAATTGAAAAGTACACAAATAAATTGGACTTGTGCCTATGTATTCTGTTCCTGTTGAGAGCTCTCTTACTGGCTTGCAATGGTCATGTCTCCTTTGAGTCTTCACAGAGCAGAGAGAGAGCCAGGTCTCTCTTTTGAAGCCACTAATCACAGCATAGGGGTCCCATCCTCCTGACTTCATGTAACCTTAATTACCTCCCAAAGACTTCATCTCCAAATACCATCCCATTGCAGATCAGGCCTTCAATATATTAGTTTAGTAGGTATACAATTCATCCCTGGTTCTTCTCATCTCTGCTTCACTCATGACTTCTTTTATCATCAAAAGGAAATTATATGGGAGGGACGCCTGGGTGGCTCAGCAGTTGAGATCTGCCTTCGGCTCAGTGCATGATCCCGGGGTCTAGGGATCAAGTCCCGTATCAGGCTCCCTGCAAGGAGTCTGCTTCTCCTTCTGCCCATGTTTCTGCCTCTCTCTGTGTGTCTCTCATGAATAAATAAATTAAAATCTTTTTTTTAAAGAAAATTATATGGGAGATAGGAACACACTGGGCAGCTAGAGGCCCAGTGATGTCACCATTAAGTATATGTATTAGGTAGAAAGATATAAGATCCTGTGGGTAAAAGATATTATGAATCAATAGCAAATATCTGTGAAAATTTCAGTTAAAGTCATTTTGGCAAAACAAATACTTCTATATGCTCCATGGTATGTTATATATTAAATCAGTAAAACTATATGCACAAAATGTATAAAATACACATATGAAATGAACACTACTGGTAGCAGGGATGAGCATAGTCTTCAGAGCTCGACAGTTTTGAACTCCTGGTCTGGAACTTACAAGCTAGCTTACAAGTTAGTTGGGCAAGTTAGTTGACCTGTCTGTGCCTCAGCTTCCTCATCTGTAATACAGAAATAACAATAATATCCATCTTATATGATGGTTGTGAAGACTGAATGAGCTCACCTATATAAAGCATGCATATGTATTATATAAAGAACAATGTCTGATAAATAGCAAGTACTAGAAGTTTATTATAGCAATGAATGAAAGGATTGCTAAGTATGAAGATGAAACCCAACACATGCTCCAAAGGAGTTACAGTTATAAAAAAAGACTGGAAAGAGATACGGAGTTCACTGGTAAGGCATGGAATAATAACTCTGAAAAGGCAGGAAATTTCTGAATTGGTCATATTTCATGTCATTGCATAACAAGGCTCAAATTTATCATGGGAACCACAGTATTCATCAAATCAAATATAAGGGGATACCTGAGTGGCTCAGTGGTTGAGCATCTGGCTTTGGCTCAGGGCATGATCCTGGAGTCCCAGGATCGAGTCCCCCACTGGGCTTCCTGCATAGAGCCTGCTTCTCCCTCTGCCTATGTCTCTGCCTCTCTCTCTCTCTCATAAATAAATAAAATCTTATTTAAAAAAGAAAAAAAACCAAATCAAATGTAAGGACATGTTTGGTTCATTAATGATTCCCCAGAACTCAACTCAACTTTGTTGAATGCATGAATGAAGAAATAAAAGTCCCAGTGGGAATGATGTATGGATGAGGAATACTCAACATAAATGGTGGCAAAAAATTAGGCCATTTGGAATTTCAGAAAAGCATATCAGACACCCAATAAAAAGTTAAGAAGGGAAATATTACAGTCTTCTCATTTGGGAAGTCTGAATTGTTAGCCTTAAAGAGAGTAACAAATCAAAAGAGTATAACAACTAAATGCTTTGAATTCACCTACATAGAACCACCTATGAGCCTGTTGTAGAAGACATTGTGAGAAGTCTAGTAACAGACAATAATTAATCGCTCACTCCAACCGTGTAGGCAAGAGAGCTGTTACACATATGCCTTCCGCTTGTTCGACATCGGAGCCACTTCTTTTAGTAACACCACATGACTCATCTCTGAATAAAACAGTACTCCAAAATAAGAGAATCACAGCTTGCAAAGATATCAGCCAAAAAGTTGGACCTGTGCTGGAAGCTCTATTGAAAGACAGCTTTGCTCTATTAAGAACGAGCCCTATCTTTCATTGCTACATATCACAATCTATGACTTGCAGCCTCACATCTGGCATGTATAGGGTTTTGTCACAGTGCGACTCCAATGTATAAATAGCTAAAATTTCAAAATCTACAGATGCTTGAGGATGTTATTAAAGTCTCCCATAGCTATTTATTTATTTATTTATTTATTTATTTATTTATTTAGAGTGCACAAGCAGGGAGGGAGGAGAAGAGAGAGAGGGAGAATCTCAAGCAGGCTCCACACCCACCATGGAGCCCAACAAGGGGCTCAACCTCACCACCCTGAGATCATGACTTGAGCTAAAATCAAGAGTCAGATGCTTAACCGACTGAGCCAACCAGGCTTCCCTCTCCATAGACTTTTAAAGTTCTTTTCTATAGAAGTCAAGTGACAGAAAGTTTAGTGAACATGTATGTACTTTTGTTTGTGTACATGTATCTGGCTATTTCAAAGTGTTCCAAATATGTCTTTCAAGGTTTCAAATTTTAATGTATTTTTAAATTTGTCAAATAACAGGACAAATGGCTAAAAATAAATTCCTGTTAAATAGCCAGAAAAGCTGCTTAATTCCTAAACAGAGACATGAGTTTGATGAGCAGCTGAGCCAAGGAATGAATGAATGAATGAAAGTTGAGATTTAAAAAAGTGAAAGCTGATCTATGTGTGTATTAGTTGCATTTAGAATCACAATGTATCTCATTAAAAGGAAGGTTACTAATTCTTATGGAATATCTACAAAATCTGAATTATCTGAATTTCTAATAATAAAGTTGGAGAAAATATATTTTGACAAGTCTTCCCAGATGGTCCTGGTGTGCAGCTCAGTTAACAAAACACTGATGTAGACAACTCTGAGGGTGTTAAGGAAGGAAAGGTCTGCTGTTTGGAAAGAGCAAGTTGACAGAGAAATAATGGGGAAGGGAGAGGAAGGGATAATCAAGTTCTCTGTCGAGACATGGTGGGACCGGATGATGGGTGCAGGGAGAGCTATAAGACTTTGCCAGGAGAAGGAACCCAGTGTGCACTGAAGTTGAAGGCTCAGAGGAAAGGGGAAGTGGAGATACAATTCAGTCCACAGAATGGCAGAAAGTTGGTATTTCCAGACTGTTCTCAAAGCCAAACCAACTCCTTGCAAAAAGCCTGAAGTGATCGCTCGCTTTGTAAACTAAGATACTGCATGTTATTTGTGCTAGAGATGGTCATTGAAGAGAAATCCACTAGAAATTTCACTGTAGTATTTCTTATGTGCCTTAAACTATTATAACTACCATCAATTTAAATATGAACTCTAGGAGAGATAAATTGGGCTAGACAATCAGGACAGCTAAAAATCCACACCAAAAGAACTTTATCAAGTTCCACCAAGGCAGGGCTGGTTGCGACAGCATTTCTTAGTTGTGGGTGTGATAGCATCTATGATTACCACCATCGATAATAAATAATCCATGATTCCACATCACACCTCATTTTTAAACCATTCATTCTTGAGGAAGGCAGATGAAAAATTATTGTCTCTCTTTGTATAAAGAATGTATTTCTCTTGAATTAATCCAGCTATTCTTCTTCCCTAGGAGAATTTTGGTAGGAAGAAGATGAACAACCCAAATGAAGAATGCCAAAAAGAGGGGGAGGAGTGGAGGAGAGGAGGGAGTGGGAGAGGGAGGAAGGGAGAGAGAAGGGGAAGAGGAGAGAGGGAGAGAGACACATCATTCCCCACAATTTTCATAAGATGTGCTTACTGTTCGTTTATGTTGGCTGAAAGACACTGATGAGTACAAACTGATTCGTGAGTCAGACATCTCTATAAACCACAGGATATTGTATATTCGAGTCTAAACCTCCACTAAAATCAAAATACAGAACTTCCTCAAACCGCCTCCCAAACGAAACATTGATCTGTTTCTGTCACTGTAGGTTTGATTTGTCCTCTCTAGAGTTTTGTGCCTACAACACGTACTCTTTTGTGCCCACCTTCTTCAGCATAGTTTTTGAAATTCATCCATGTTGTGTGTGGTTTGTTCCTTTTTATTGCTAAGTGGTGGTTCATTGAACAGATGTACCACAATTTCTTTATCCACTCAGTAGTTGATAGACACTGGATAGTTTAAAATTCCAAACAACAATAAATGAGAGTTCCATTTGCTTCACATCCTCACCAACAACTTGGACTGTCAGTGCGAAAATCTAAGCTATTCCAGTGAGTGAGTAGAGAGTTATCTCAAATTGTTTTCTATTTTCACTTCCCTGACAAGCAAAGGACAGTAAAGTACCTTTCCATGTACTTCCTGGCCACTTACATATCTTATTTTGTGAATTTTCTGTTCAGCTTTCTTGCTCATTTTCAACTGGCACGTTTTTCATCTTATTTAATTATAAAAGTTGACACGGACATAGAATAGGTATATTCTAGACTCAAGTCCTTTACAGAGAAATGTAATGCATATATTTTCTCCCAGTCTGCAACTTATTTTTCTATCACCTTAATGATCTTTTAAAAAGTAATTTTTAAAGGGATGCACTATTGATGGGAATGCAAACTGGTTTAGTGACTGTGGAAACAGTATGACGTTTCCTCAAAAACTTAAAAATAGAACTATCCTATCATCCAGCAATTGCACTATTAAGTACTTACCGAAAGAATACAAAAATACCAATTCAAAAGGATATATGTACCCTGATGTTTATAGCAGCATTATCTACAATAGCTGAATTATGGAAACAGCCCAAATGTCCATCAACAGATGCATACACAAAGAAGATATGGAATAAATAAATAAATAAATAAATAAATAAATAAATAAATAAAATATATATAAATATATATATATATATTCAAATATTACACAGCCATTAAAAAGAATGAAATCTTGCCATTTGCAATGACCTGGATGGAGCTAGAGTATATTATGCTAAGTGAGATAAGTCAGTCAGAAAGGTAAATACCATATGATTTCACTCATAAGTGGAATTTAAGAAACAAAACAAATGAGCAAAGGGGAAAAAAGAGAGAGAGAGGCAAACCAGGAAACAGACTCTTAATTACAGGGAACAAATTGATGGTGACCAGAGGGGAGGTAGTGGGGGATGGGTGAAATAGGTGATGGGGATTAAGGAGGGCACTTGTGATGAGTACCAGGTGCGGTAGGGAAGTGTTGAATCACTAAATTGTGTACCTGAAACTAATATTTCACTGTATGTTAACTGGAATTTAAATTAAAACTTTAAAAAATAGTTTTTAATTTTAATGAAGACCAACTGTATTAGTTTACTTTGGTACTATAACAAATTACTCCAAACTTAGTCACTTAAAACAACATAAATTTATCATATTACAGCTTTGTATGTAAATCTGACATGACCTCACTACTCTAAAACCAAGGGGTTGGCAGAGTTCTGTTCCTTTCTGGAAAGGGAAAGATGACTTTTCTGGCCTTTCCCAGCTTCCAGAAGCTGCCCACATTCCTTGGCACATGGTCCCAGTCTTCCATCTTCAAAGCCAAGAACACTGTAACTCTCTGGCAACTCTTCCTTACTCATCTCTCTCTCTCTAGATTAAATGGAAACCACTCTAATAATCCAAGATAATCTCCCCCATCTCCAAGTTCTTAACATAATCACATCTCAAAGTCACTTTTACCATGTAAGCTAACATATTTAGCTGGTCAGAGGATTAAGATATGGACAGCTTTGGGAGGGGACCATTATGTTGTCCACCACACTTAATTATCATTTCTTCTCTTTTATGGTAAGTGCTTTTAGAACACTAAGAAATTATTACATAATCCAAGTTTGCAAAGATTTTATCTTCTGTTTTCTAGTAGATGCTTTATAGTTTTATCTTTCATATTTAGATCTATAGCCTATTTCAAGTTAAATCTTGTCTGTGGTGAGATAAGGATTGATGTTTATTTGTCTCATGTATAATTAGTTGTTACAACACCATTTGTAAAAATGGTTATTATTGCCTATTTGAATTACTTTAGCAATCTTGCCAAAAACTAATTGATCATATTGTCTGGGTATATTTCTGGATTCTCTATTCTGTTCTATTGATTTGTGTGCCTATTCTTATGATGATTACATAATTTTAATTACTGTAACATTTTAGCAAATCTTGAAATCTCTGGGGCTTTCTGTGAAACCACTGCATGAATATAATAATATTCTCTTGTTATTTAAAAATTAATGACAGAATTGATTAGGTAATGGGAATAGTGAATTTCTGCAAATTTGACACTTTATCTCCACTTACATAAAAACTGTGATTCTTTTTATCAGGATCCAGTTGAGAACATATTCCCCAGCTATGACCAGATGCAACAATTATTCATTAGAATATCATAGCACTTACTATCTGTACCATGGTTGGTACTATTTGTACCAACCATGACATGTATTTTATATACTACCTTGTATTGTTTTTAAGTAATATGGGTAACATTTCCCATTCGAAATGGTAATATCCTCAAGTGGATTAAACATATTTGTATCTCTAGTGTCTTGGACTTAACAGATGTTCAATAAATATATATCAATAATATGAAAGGGTATTGTTAACAAAAAAAAAAAAGTACTCTTTCTGGGAAGTAGTACAGCAACATTTGTTGTTAATAAAAGACTGCTTCCTGTAAACGGTATTCTATTGCACTAACCAAAGAGGAGTTGAACAAGAATAAAAGAAAGACATTAGCAGAATGCTGCTTAAATGCAGGAGCACTAGTTAAGAAGATCTAAAAACTGTCACGGTTGCTGTCAAACAGTGGGCCTGAGGAACTCAGTCTGACTCATCTAAGTTATTGACCTCTGCTCTTTGACTCATCACATTATAATAACTATCCTCATTCCTTTCTCATTAAGTGTCCCATTATTTTTTTTGGATAGATTTTTTTTTCAAATTCCTTGAAATATATCTAACAAAATTATCTATGCTGCCAAAACCTCTCCATATTAACTAAAAGGATTTTAGGTCAACATTTCAAAAATGTACAGAATGGGCCCACTCTGAGCCCAAATGCAGTGCATGAAAAGGCAGGGCTGTGTGTGCATTCTGGTCAAAAGAAGGACACACAGGGCAGCCTGGGTGGCTCAGTGGTTTAACGCCACCTTCAACCCAGGGCATGATCCTTAAGACCCAGGATCGAGTCCCATATCAGGCTCCTTGCATGGAGCCTGCTTCTCTCTCTGCCTGTGTCTCTGCCTCTATCTCTCTCTGTGTCTCTCATGAATAAATAAATAAAATCTTAAAAAAATAAAAAAGGACACACATAGTAACACAGCTGGATTACTGCTGCAGTGGACTTTTGCATCAAGCCCAATTTTCCAGCAGAAGTCCTCCTGTCCATCAGAAACAAGCCAAAAGCTGAGCGACTTCAAAGACAAATAGATTTTCCCAGTATAAATCCAAGAGCATCAGATAACATCTGAGATGTGAGTTCTGGAACCTACCTTTGGAATACAGATAGAGTTTTTCATATCCATCCCTATTAAATTTAACATCACTTGTTTTTGATGATTTTCCAGCACATGCAGTGCCTTCTGAAGATTCTTAATGTATTACCTTACACAAATTAGTATGAGATCATTTGTAAAGGTTATAGGCACTTTCGTTGTGTCAAACTGGACAAGCCAAAGGCAAGCAGGAGGCATGCCTTGGTTAAAGTGTGGCCCCAGAAACCAAAGGTACTGAGTGGGTGCTGCTTAGGTACTGGTGACTCCTGAGAGTGTTGGCCAAACAACAGCTGAAACAAGTCTCCATGTTCTGGGAGTGCTAGTTGTCATCCATATATAGCGGAAGAGATGACATGAAGGGATCAAAGACTCTGATGTCATGACCTTGCCATAAGCTATGTTAGTTTCCTAGGGCTAGTGTAACACAGTAAGAAAATTGGGTAGCCAAAAACAATATAAACATATTGCTTCCCAGTTCTGGAGGGTAAAAGTCCAAAATGAAGGTGTCAGGAAGATTATGCTCCTGACAACTCTAGAGGAGACTCATTCCTTGCTTCTTCTAGCTTCTGGTGTTTGCAGGGAATGCATGGCCTTCCTTGGCTTTTTAATGCAATGCTACGATCACATGACCATCTTCTCCTTGCCTGTCTTCACGTCATCTTCCCTGTGTGTGTGTTTGTCTCTGCGTCCAAATTTCCCCCTTTCTAGAAGGACACCAAAAATATTTTTGATTAGGGTCCACCCTAATGATCTCATTTTAACTGGATTACTTCTGTAAAGGCTCTACTTCCAAAGAAGGTCACCTGCTAGGGTACACAGGTTAGAACTTCTTATCTCTTTGCAGGGGAGAGCAAGCACAATTCAGTCCACAACACACACCTTACTAAAATCTGGACACAGGTAATGTTCAAGAGATTTTACTAATCTATATAGGAAATGAGCTTAATTTGGAGTGACTAATACTTAATTGCTCCAACATGATTCAAGGTAGTCATCTTTCCTTCAACAAGCATGCAGAAATCCTATGTTTAATAGGATGCCTGGAATTATATTTACATCTCTGTGGTTAATCATTACTCATATCCTACTAGTTAGTGTATAAACATCTGACGGTTTCCAGATAAAGTGGGCCCTTGAATTCCTCATTGCCCCTTCATGATAATGCTCTAACTTATATCCTCTGTATTTTGTGGTTTTATAAAGAAGTTTTAACCTTTTCTCATTCCAGTTCAAATTCCATTTCAGGTTCTCTTGATAAGGATTGTACCTCTTTGTTCCTAAATCAGTGTTTGGAATGTTTATAGTATGCATTTTTTAAAATCCCTAAATATAAAAAAAAAAAATCCCTGAATATAATAAATGGTGTTTTTAAACCGTGTAAAATGGGCTTATTTACTCTAAAACACTTCAGTCTTTGGCATAGTAATATGTACTGGAAAGTCTGAATAGAAGAATATAATGCACAATGTTTGCAATATATGTCAGACAATGGAATGCTTCTATCATATTATATCACATGGAAAACACACTTTAGGAATTACTGCCCTAAGCCTCGCAATTACTACAAACAATTTTTTAAAATCCTATTCCTTAAAATCATCCATCTAATCAGGTATTCAGTTTTCATATTGTCCTTTCTCTTCAGCATTATGACCTTTGATATGTAAGAAGAGATTAAAAGATTATCTTTGTTTTCTGTTCATTCCATCTTCTACCTACTAAAAAATTCACTCGTTTTCCAATTTTTTTTTCCTGAATAGTCAACCACACTTTGGGGAACATAAGAAGGTGTGGATGTGTCCACCTAGAATTAGCTCATTTAGGAAATCCACTTCTCTTATTCCGAAAAAATACTGCCCAGCATGCTGAGTCTGGTTGGGACCAACCCTGCCCAGGGATGAAAAAGACAGGAGTACTCTACCTACCTTCAGTGAGGGTTGCACACATGAAGCAAAGCAAAATAGATTCATCTCTGAAGTTCTGTACTCAGGAAAAAAAGAAAGAAGGAAGGAAGGAAAAGAAAAGAATCTTGGTTTGCTTGCAAACTGCAAGCTATGAAAACAAGGCAGTTATTTTATTTTCAGCAGTCATCATATTCATATTCTTTTTTTGCCAAGGAAAGTTTGAGTTAATTTTTATCTCAGGCAACTGAAAAAGTCATAACACATGCATTATAGTTATTAGAAAAGCATTAAGGATTACTAGAGTTCACACTTACCCAAACAATACCCAACATGATTACATATTTCTCCGTTTTAGAGGAGGTCCTAAATTCCTATAGAAACAGTGATAACTAGCTTTCTTGTCTTGTTCCACTTCTCTCTCCTCCAGAAACTGCATTTGCAAATACAAGGCGTTTTCTTCAGAGGGTAAGTCACTTAAGAGCAGAGACAATATGTTGCCTTATTTGTCTCGTTCATAAATCTTAGCAGAGTGCTCAATAAGTATTTGTTAAATTAAATTATTTCTTTGATATCTTAGTAGATAATGCATCATTGAGTTTTGATTATAATTAATTGCTCCATCTCCAATTAAAATTCATTCACTGTAACTCAAAAGCATGCCCATCTTAAGATATTTTCATAAATTGTGTTCCAAATTGACGATCATGTGGAGGGATTTCCTTTGCCCTTGTTTCTGGCAGCCTGTTTTCCCTTAGTTTGAAATATTAGTCTCTGAAGACTAGTTTCCTTTGAGTAGATTATCAAGATTAACAATCATTCTGCACTTTCTATTCCACAAGGAAAGCTTTTACTCAATTTCTCCAGGGAAACAAATGTACTCTCTACTCTTCCTGATTTGTTGGGTTAACACATATTATTTATTGTTGGGGTTGCTGCTGCTGCTATTATTACAATGTTTAATTTGGGGAGTTAGGTTTTGCAAATAGCACTAAGAACAACCCCCCAAAGCTTTGTTTTTTTCTTGAGATACTAGGAGCAGTATTCTGACAGGAACTATAGGAACATGATGGCCTTTCAATCCCTCTATATTTCCACTATGTGGGAATGGTAAGATCCTCTTAATTCACCTACAGGTTTATCTTAACAAAAGCTTTAGCAAACATTATTCAAGCCCCTACTTTCTACCTCTGGCATTGCGGAAACACAGTTGAACAAGACACCTTGCTTAGGGAATATAGTCAATGGTATAGTAATAGTGTTGTATGGGGACACATGGTAAACTACCCTTGCAGTGAGCACGGCATAATGTCTAGAGTTACTGAATCACTATGTTTTACACTTGAAACTAATGGAACATTGGGTACCAACTATACTTCAATAAAAAAAAAAAGAAAGAAAAACATATCTTGCTTTTCTTTCACCAAATGTATTTTTTTTTTACTGAATGTCAACCTTTACAGTCTAATTCTCTATTTCATTATGTTTCTGCTACTTATTTTTGCTTGAATCTTTTTTGTAAGATTAGATATGGCTGATAGAGAATTGGAATAACAATGGTTTAAACATGATCGAATCTCTTTTTCTTCCCTCACCTAATACTCTGGTTGAAAGGAGTCCACAGCTGGTACGGTCATTTCACAATGCCAGGGACACGAGCACCTTATTTGGGCTTGTTGTTCAGCCATCCTTAGAGGGTTGGCTTCATCCCTGGTCCAAGGAAGCTTACTCCCTCATCTGCAGTCCTGCTGGTCAGAAGTCCAAGCTGGCCAGAATATGGCTCCCCTTCTTTGCCAGAGAGTACAGGAAACATAATTCTTAACCTTGGCGACTAGGAACCAGCAGTTATATAATTATGGGAAGAATAAGAAAAGTTATCAGGAATAATTAGTGGCTCAGCACTTAACAGAGTTTACTTTCTCTTTCTTGGCTTTGCTTCCCAACACAATTCACCAGGTGCACAGTTAACAAGACTCTGAAATATAAAGTATTACACCTATAAGAGAAGTTTATCCTTGGTTACAGAGTAGATCATTAGTTGTTAAGGACCATAAATTATGATAAGGTTTGTTAGTTGATAGTTGATAGTTGATAGTTGAATGTTCTTTAATCACCAGCAAATAGCTTCTACTGAAGCCAAAACTCTTTACTATACTTCTCTTAACAAATTGCCCAGGCACTCCCAGAAGGTAAGGATTTTAGGTATTTTTCTCACCAATTGAGCAGATCATCATGTGGTAAGTACTCCTAGTCTTTGAAACCAGAGACTAAAACAGATCCCTGTATATTCCTTATAAGTTTTTTTTGCTCCCACAAATAATGATACATGCCTTAATGGTAAAATAAGAAAAAAATGCAATTGTGTGATAACAATATAATTGTAGCATAGTTGGTTCTGCTCATTTCAATACTGCCTTTATTATTAATATCCTCTCATTATTTTTCTTTAACACATGATAAGAAAAAAGGAAAAGAAATTAGTGTGTGATATGGTTGAGATGATGTTCACGTACTCATACAAAGGTGATATCATAGAGGGACCACTTGCTCAAAAGACGTTAGCGTTGACTTTAGGGAGAGAGAGCGAAATAATTATCAGCCCTGAGAAAAAAGAAAGCGAGGAACTGTTTAATGTTCATAGGCTATCCCAAAGAGCAATGAAAAATCAGGATGTAAAAACTGGTTTTGCATAGTAAATGTGTTTTATGGTACAAAAGCACAGCTTTGAAATGAAGGTACAAGGTACATCAACTCTAAGTGCCCTATTCATCACACGCAAGGCTTCCACAGTCGGCTAGCATTAATTCCACGGTTTTGTATTGCAAGTCAGGCCACAGGATACATATTATTTTACAAGAAAATATTGGAAATGGTTGGAGGTGCTGGCAAACATATACTTGAGATAGAATAATGATACATAGCACAGTTACTATACACCCAGAATTTAGATAAGTGGAAGGAGAATCCTCATTTGTCCTAAGGAACCTGCCCACCAGTCTTTACGTAAGGGTTATGCACTGGTTCAACACATTGACATTATGTAGGAGGAAGGAGATGTGCACAAAACAATTAATTTAAAACCTTGAGGAGCATAAACATCCCATTCATGGCCTATAAACAAGAAGGCCTTCTCTCACCATGGTAACCAGCAAGCGCTGTCAGAGTCTTCACAGTTCAGGTTTCTGTCACTGCTCAAGGGGATCCTGTGGATGCCTTAATTTCCTCTGCTTCTAGACATGTTTTCCAAAGGTTAAGGCACTTTTTCGAGGGTCATGTTTAAGGTGCTTTTTTAGTATCGAGAATAAAATCAAATAAAGCAGACCTAACTGAAAACTCTGTGCAACACATTTAGCATTTACTACACAAGGTTGGCTTCTGCATTCTATAACTCTGGCAAAAAGGCACAGGGAAAACGGCCTGGTGCCCTGGAAGGCAAGAATGGGTCAGAATCCATGGGTGAGGAGGACTTTGGGAGGCCCACAGTTGAACTTGCTCTACAGGTATACTTTTTCTCTCTCTGAGTAAAAACACATCTAAGAATGGAAAGTCCTTTATGATCCCAATGGAGAAGTCATTTCAAAAAGGCTGTGCATGTGTTCAATCACAGCCAAAATGGATGGTGGATCATCACTGTCCAGTAGAGAAAAGTTAGGTCATGGAGAGGCATGGCATCTGTCTGGACCAGAGTGAAACGCCATGGAGATGCTTGATCCCACAATCTAGTTATAAATAAATTTTCTTCCTCGACACGAGCTGCATTCCTTCACACTCCTGCTTTTCCTGCTGTGTGCACTCAACCCTGCTCATTGACTCCTTGAGTTTATCGTCCCAGTTACCAAGCCTTTCAGCCTTACGTGTTATGTTAAGGTTTCCTGCTTGGGCAAGTGATATTCTCAAATGTCCACCACACTGACACCCGAAGCCAGGGGTCTTCTATCTAAAGGGCCTATGCATAGCAATACACTCTAGATTCAAATAAGGAGAGACCCTGGTCCCCTAGGGAGGAAAGATCTTCCAGAGCCCCATTATCTCAGAGTCCTGTTTTTACTATTTCTATGATAACTAAGCTTGTAGGTTCAAGATTTAAAATACAGTATTATAGGCATGCCATGTCTTGATTTCAATAGGACACTTAAAATAGTGTTTTTGGGAATGTATTGATAAACACAAACTAGAAAATAATATAATAATATAGACATACAGCTAGATATATAGCCTACCCTAAAAATCTTGGTCAATGGGTTGATATAAATTTTTTTTTAATTTTTTTTTAAGATTTTATTTATTTATTCATAGACACAGAGAGAGGGAGAGGCAGAAACACAGGCAGAGGAAGAAGCAGGCATCATACAGAGAGCCTGAATTGGGACTCGATCCAGGGTCTCCAGGATCACGCCCTGGGCTGCAGGCGGCGCTAAACCGCTGCGCCACCGGGGCTGCCCTATAAAATTTTTTTAAAGAGAGAAAATGTTTTTAAAGTATTACAGAGCTCCACCCTTGGCTTTTGCTACTTAATATAGATATAAAAGGTTATTTTTTTTCTAGAATTTGATTGTAAGATAGATTTTTGTAGCTAATTTGATCAGATGATATAATTATCATTCAACATTATCCTTTTAATCTAGAACAACAGCTTGAAGTTTGTAACATTAAGCTGCTGAAACAGAGGGAGAGACAAATTTGATATACAGAAAGGGCCAACATAAGTCACCAGAGGAATATGACATCCAAGCAATAAATGTGAAATAAGGCTAGATGAATGGAAACAAAGCACTGAAAAAAAAAAAAAAGATGATTTATTCACTCAAATTCAAGGAACATTTTAGTTACCCAATCACTTTGAACATGATTGGGATTTAAAGTGCGAGCAAGGCCCAGACATCAGAGAACTTCAGTATGACAAGTGTCGTAGGGGAGACAGATTTGCAAACACAAATGTCAAAGAGTGTGATACTCAGAGCTGACATCCAACCATGCTGCCCAGCAGCATACAGGCTCGTGTCAGCTCTGCCTAGTGACAGATACCCATGCCACACCGACTAACAAACACTTTGAATACCACCTGAACCTGGTGATAGGTTCTGTTATGCTGATGTGCCTCAAGATAGGCAGGATCTCTAACAACACAGGAGCCATGAAACAGCACTGAAGACTGAAGGGCCCATTGGGAATGAAGCCTAGAGACATAAAAATGGTGGACAATCCACAGAGCAGGTGGATATGACGTGTCCATGGAAGGGCTCGGATGGAAGGAAGGTCTGATGTGAGCCCAGGCATGGATTTGGGAATCACTCAAATGGGCAATGACAAGAGTAACTACAACCTCCAAGGAAGAGAATGCATATGGCGAAGCACTGATGACCCTATCAGATAAAAATAAGATTTCTATCTTAAGAAAAGTAGTAAAAAATTTAAAAATCACTAAAGATCAGTAATGTAGAACAAATTGCTTTTTTAGGAAAGCAGAGGACAGCACAGTCCTCTGTGTCTTACACCTCTGGGTCCTGGAACATGCCTCTCAAGGATGCTATGACATCAAATAGAACAAAATAGAAAGTCGTAAGAGGCCTGCATTTTATTTGTACTACTGTAGTTGTCAATTCCTGTTCACATGACCCCAAATATTCTACTGAAAAATTTAAAACTTCAATTCGCTAGTAACATGTCTCCAAATCATCATAAGTTAGCCAAACTGATTCTTTCCAAGGGCTCTTTGGATTTATAGTAAAGACAACCTGAACATGCAGATTTTCTTGCTCTTTGGTCTCACCTACCTTCTTATCCCAATATCTCCCTTGGTAACCACAACATTTGAGAAGAGGGAGAAAAAAAATGAAGAGAAATCTTTTATAGGATTTAGCTCAAGGTGCCCAGAATTACAAATTACAATTTTCATAGGCATTCACAACAGTCGTCTGATTGGAGCTCCATGCTTGGAAAATGAAAAGGTTCATTTCTGATACTCCTCCCAGGCCGTCCCGCAGCACTCGCTGACATCCTACCTTTTGGCTCCTCTGGCAGCACTGTCACCTAATTTAATGTCACACCTCAGACGATCCAGGTCTGCCTTCCACAGACAGAACGTCAACAACAAGGGAAACACAGCTCTGGTAGGGGGGTCACAGCCAGGCAATTTCACTGTTATTACTGAAGACTGATCAGAAGCTCAGCAGTGACCGCCACCCTTGACAGAGCCGGTCCTGAACAACCAGAATTTCATTTCATGGCTCCACTTAAAAAAAAAAAAAAAAAAAAAAAAAAAACTGGATATACTTATGAAATCACCCTTACGAAGTTCGGTGCACGATCTTGATTAAACGCTTCTGTATTGTTGCATGACAGGGTTTCGGGGCAGAAGCTGAGAGCATCCTGAAATCAAAAGTAGTGATGCCAGTTGCAATTTTTCAGTTGAAAGAGAAGAAACGTTCCCCAAGAATAGTCCCTTATGCCAAACCAACTGTTAGAGCAGAGATTACTACCCTTGCTGCAGTTTCCTTAAGCTCAGAGTGGTTGCAAGTAAAAAGTAACAGTTGTCAGGCCTCACAGTGGCTGGCGGGGGGCCAGGGGACTGGGGGGCCAGGGCCAGGCCCGGACATCTGGGCCTACCCGCTCGGGTCTTACCAGGCTCCCAGAGAGAGAACGGGCAGGCCTGCAGGTGCCGGGCCTCGGCCGGGAGCACCGAGGAGGAGGCCCGGTGACATCTGTGGGGCGGCCCTATTTGCACGCGGTTCATTCTAAAAGGATTTTTGTCTCCTCTAAACGGATTGCTCTGCCATTATGTAAAGTCAGAATGTTCTTCGATTCCCGGGACACAGAACCCTGAGGCTACGGAAATACACAAACACTCTCATCAAAAACAATCTCCAGGGCAGCCCGGGTTGCTCAGCGCTGCCTTCAGCCCAGGGCCTGACCCTGGAGACCCGGGATCGAGTCCCATGTCGGGCTCCCTGCATGGAGCCTGCTTCTTCCTCTGCCTGTGTCTCTGCCTCTGTGTGTGTGTGTCTCATGAATAAATAAATACAATCTTAAAAAAAAAAAAAAAAAGCAATCCCCAATTCTCTCTTTATTAAACAGATCACCTGCTATAGCTTTTGACAATTATTTATTGGCTTTCCGGTGGTTAAACCTCAAGTTGTATATCTTCTTCCCGATGGTCCTTCCACATACCTCTCACTACAGCCTGAACTGCTGCCGTCGAACTGAGAAGGGTACGATTGTAGAAATGTTTCACAGAGAAGCTGATCCAACATACTCCATTTAAAGGTGAAAATGCAATGACTGGTTTATTATTTTTGTTTACATCTTGATTCAACCCATTGATTTTTTTTCCAAAACCTCATCTTTTTCTGGCTCCTTGTTTCCCCAGAACATCCAAGGTCTCTGTAAGATTTCAAAAAATAAGTCAGCCTTGTTCTCATGGATAGTCTTACTCTGTTGTTCTCCCTGTATCTACTCTGTAATCTGAGAAAGAGCATAAATGAAAGGTTAACTCTTCTTTCTCTCATACACCAAGCCATTTTAAATTAGAGAAACGACAGGCAATATCACAGTGTGAAATACATATATATGTATATATATGGTATAAAATATATACATAATGTAAAGTAATAGTATACAATGTAAAATAGAAAAATAATATATCATGTAGAAAATATCTTCTACTTTATATGTAGAAAGTATATTTTCTACTTTACATTATATACTATTACTTTACATTATATATACTATATGTGTTATATATTATATACTCTGTATATTATTTACTATTACCTACCTGCCAGGAGGTAATGTAAAAAGTAGTATATAATGTAAAGTAGAAAATATATTCATATACATATATATAATTATAGAAAATATTTGTGTGTGTATATATATATATATATATATATATATATATATATATATATATATTCTACTTTACATTACCCATCAGAGGGAACTATAAACTGTAGGATTTATGGACAAATTTTAGAAGCACGGGGTCCTCCAGATTACTATTTTAAATTAGGGATTTTTTAAATCTCTCATTCACATGTTAGTTTAAGCAATAAACACTAAAGGCATGACCTAACTGGAAATGAACTTCTTAGTTGAAAATGTTTTAATATAAAGAATTGCTGGGATGCCTGGGTGGCTCAGAGGTTGAGCATCTGCCTTTGGCTCAGGGCCTGATCCAGGGTCTGGGGATCAAGTCCCATATTGGGCTCCCTGCAAAGAGTCTGCTTCTCCCTCTGCCTATGTCTCTGCCTCTCTCTGTGTCTCTCATGAATAAATAAATTAAGTCTTTTAAAATACATATATGTATAAGCCATTGAACTTGGTACTAGGTCTGAATGAAAAACCTAACTAGTTAGAAGCCAGGGTAGATTGAGTAGATTGAGTAGATTCTGCTATGACCTGCACTTCATCTCAGAGAATCAAGTTAACAAGATGGATCATTTTTTTTTTATCAGAGTTCAATTTGCCAACATATAGCGTAAGACCCAGTGCTCATCCCATCAAGTGCCCCCCTCAGTGCCCATCACCCAATCACCCCCAACCCCCCACCCACCTCCCCTTCCACTACCCCTTGTTCGTTTCCCAGACAGAGTTAGGTGTCTCTCATGTTCTGTTATCCTCACTGATATTTTCACTTATTTTCTCTTCTTTCCCCTTTATTCCCTTTCACCATATTTATATTCCCCAAATGAATGAGACCATATGATGACTGTCCTTCTCCAATTGACTTACTTCACTCAGCATAATACCCTCCAGTTCCATGCACGTTGAAGCAAATGGTGGGTATTTGTCGTTTCTAATGGCTGAGGAATATTCAAGATGGATCATTTAACTATGTGAACCACACTTCACTTTTAAACACATAGAATGGTACCTGGTAATTCAAAATGGCATCTGGGAGACTCACAATCACTAATGTAGCAAGACCTCAGCTGGCACCTGACAAGGCTCAGTTCCAAGATGATTCTAAATAGTCTTCTTGATTGAGCTGCACAGTGATGGACATGGGCATTGTTTACTTGAAAACTGTGTTGACAGCACCTGCAACTTTAAATTCATGATGCTCTTTGAGGATTCTGCTGTGGTTCAAATTCTGTACCTCTAGAACACTGGTTCAGAGAGAGCATTACCTAGTGCAGGAGGAGGGGAGGGGCATCATGCTCAAGGCACTGTTTCCATCACAGAAAATCTCCCTCCATGGAATGAGCTCTAGGAGTGTGATCACTGACCTGAGCAGTAACCTGTATCTTGTTTGTTCTCTGTCTTCAAAAATATTGCAGGTTATGTAGATGTCGACACTGTCTTAGCCTGGTTCCAGCGAAGGCCATTATTTTCATCCTATTTTCTTTGCAGAGCAATAGAGACAACAAAACAATAGACACAGCAAAGCTTTGATCGCTAGGCATTTTTTAAGAGTGATTAACGGAACAGCAATGCATGTGTTCATCCCAACTTGGTTGGATAAAAACCAAGTATTTGTCAAAGTTGTATCAATGAATTTAGTCACTGTCTCAGATAGAGGTCTAGTAGATGGATAAAGGCAGATGTAAAGGAGTACAAATGGCTGCTTCCACCATGCCAGGCCCCCTGCCAAGGATTTCACCAACATGATTTTACTTATTTAATTCTGAAAACATTTCTTGGGATAAGCAAAGCTGTAAAAAAGCAACTAATAGTCCCCAAGCCACAAACCTAGTAAAACGCAAACTTAAAATCTAACTCAAATTTTTCTCACTTAAAACCTTATCATCTTTTCATTATACCATCCTTCGAAATGTGTATTTTTTAAAGACGTTATTTATTTATTCATGAGAGACACAAAGAGAGACAGGCAGAGACATAGGCAGAGGGAAAAGCAGGCTCCATGAAGGAAGCCTGATATGGGACTCCATCCCAGGACTCCAGGATCACGTCTTGAGCCGAAGGCAGATGCTAAACTGCTGAGCCACACAGGTGCCCCTAAAATTCTGTTAACTACTTATTAAACTCATAAGAGATTTCATATTTTCCTACAGACTACATTATATATTTGTGAAAGTGTACAGAAAAAAATTAATAGAAGTAATAGTAAATAATTATGAGAAAACATTTTGAGGGAAATAGACTAGAGTACCTAATGATGTTAAAGTAATTGCCAACACTTTAAAAATTGCATGATTCACTGTTTGGGATGATATTGAAGCAGCACTAATTTCATGAAGTAGACAAAAGAGAAGTCTTGTTTATTCAAGAGATATTTGTTAGAAGATCACTATGTGGCAGGTGCACTATTAAGTATTGGATACATAGCCATGAATAAAGTAGCTAAAGCACCGAGTTAGGGCTGCATGGATGAAGTGGTCAAAATGCTGGTCCTCCCTTAATTCATTCCTCACTTTAGGAGAAGTGGGATTTTAGGAAATAATTTAAATTTTTTTTCACCTCAGCTTCCTAAACTTGACTTTGTGTTGTATTCCCAACCTCGTATCTTACCTATAGGACTATATCTTCCAAGTTTCCTTGATATATGGACAGGTGGACGTATGGAATCAGTGAACAAGATAAGCCTTTCAGGAAGGAAGGAAGGAAAGAAAGAGAGAGAGAAAGGGAGAAAGGGAAGGAGGGGAGAGAGGGAAGGAGGAAGGGAAAGAAAGACAGACAGACAGAAAAACCTCTCATGCACCAGCCATTGAAACTAAGTCCTGGGAAAACAATAATAAAGTGTAAACTCTAATGTCCTTCAGTTGTATGAACGAGAGGATGAGAGCCTAGACTACTGTACCAGAATGCCCTTACTATAAAAGTCTCAAAATAAATAAAACAGGGTTATAGGGTAATAGGAAAATGAGTAAAAATTGATGATTTTTTACTCTGATGCATATATTGAAATATATTGCATCTTTTCTGCTAGAAGGAAGTAACCTATAAGTACTTGCATGTCTCTCTATAGTAGTAATTAGAGGGAATTATTGATGGGCTCACAGAATGAATGAATAAATATTAAAAAGAGTACCAAGGGGTGCCTGGATGGCTCAGTGGATTAAGCATCTGACTCTTGATTTTGGCTCAGGTCATGATCTCAGGAAGATCAAGCCCCATGTCAGGCTCCATGCTCAGCATGGAATCTGCTTCAGATTCTGTCTCCCTCTGCCCCACCCCCCCCACCCCCACCACATGCTCAATCTCTCTCTCTCTAAAATAAATTAATAAATCTTTTAAAAAATAAAAATAAAAACAGTGCTGATCTGATCATTGGGAGGCCCAAGCTCTAGTCCTCTCCACCACTGGTTGGTTCACTATTGAACTGTGCAAGTAATGCATCTCAGATCTCAGTTTTCTGATGAGGAGGATGGTTACCTTTAAATTCTAAAATTCTGAGATGATGATTACTTTAACTATAAATTTTAAATATATACTGGGTCTATGTACACCTTAAGATATCACCCAAAGAGAAAGTTTTAGATCCAGTTAAGTGTCCTCCTAAAATGCAGAGGCAACAAATTTAGATATTTGCTCCCTATTCTGGGATTATACAACATTAAGAAAGAAAGATAACACAAATCTGTCATCTGTGCCAAAAAGGATAAAAATCATCCCTTCTCAAGCTGAAAATATTGATGCTTTTGCTATAATTAAATCCACAGGAGAACTAACCCATCCAAATAGCAACAAATTCTTCTGTGAATTGTCACATACTCCTATGCACTAACAAAGGCCCATTCCCCATATTAAAGGAAATGCTGAACAAGCTAGACAAGAAGAAATTTTTATTTTTTCACATATTTATTTTCTACTCATTTTCCCCATTACATTAAAAAAAAGGTCTTCTGCAATTCAGAAGAAAACTTTTGAAATAAAATGACATACACCCTCAAGGTTGACATCCTACGCTTTTCAAAGCACTAGCATTGTTAAAGCTTAAAATAACCCTGTGGAGAACTTATAACCAGTTATCGTTTCATTATTTTGCAGATGGGGAAACGGAAGCCTAAAAACTGGAGTCCCTTGCTCAAAGTCAGAGGGCTAGAAAAAGGCACAACCAGTGTTAATTGTAGGGTAGATATCTTCTCCCAACCACGACAAGGTGAGTGGAGATCTATTTTTACTCTGTCATAATTAAAATCATTTCAGCAAAGATTTTGTGTTTGATAGATTAATAGTGATTAAGTTGTTAGTATCACAATAGCTGATTAATACTCTAAGCCTTAGTTGATGTATTGTCAGAAACTATATATTAACTTTAATCTTAATGTCAAATATTCTAAAAATACCTAACATAAGTGTCATAAAGTCAAATGAATATTTAAGATTATACTTATAACTGCTCTCTGTTACTGAATACTTAAGTTTTAAATCACCTGTAAGATAGAGATGAGTTTAGAAGGAAGATTTTTTAAAAACTCTTTGTTTCTTGGGTTTCAGTAATTTGGGTGTATTTGTTTTTCATGATCAAATGTAACGTATATGACTAAAATCACCAGAATACAGAATAACAAATGGATTACATTGAGGAATACTTGTTATAAATATAGGCTATTACATGATCCATTTGAGTATAAAAATTACTCTATTCCAAGAAGACAATTGAAATGATTGCATCGATCTATCACATCCATCTTGGCAACCACATACAAAATTATCAGAGCTCTTCCATTTTTCTACCAGTTCTGGTTTTGTGTTGTTTTTCGTTTTAATAACTGACTCCTTGCTATGAAATGTCACAGAAGGAGAGTTCTCATTAAATTTCCAAACTTTCCAGAAATAAATAAATCTATCCAACTTCACTGGGATCTCAGAAAACAGACTTTTCTGCAGTTCAACTCTGTACCAGACTTGAGAACCATTCGTTCATTCTGGAGCCGCTAGCAGGGTACATTTACTGCCCTAGTTATGATGTCTGCAGAGTGCACGGAGAGGGTGGCAGAGTCAACCCACCCTTTCTCTCAGTGGGTCAGGGACCATCAGAAAGACAGGGCACAGAAAACGGTCACAGGTAACACAGGAGAGTTCCACAAAAGGGATATTTATAAAGTAGGGGGACCCAATAAGCAAGAATAGGGCATCTGCCAAGAGAAGGAGACCTCACGGCAAGAGAGGGAGCCCTGATGTTCCCTACTTAAGGAAGACACTCACGTGAAACGGACTTGTTTATCACTTTGTCATCAAGCCATATCATCTTAATTAGGAAACTATTTTGAAAGAAAATGGACAAAGCTGGTCTTTTGTAGTAACTGTGATGGAAGCATCACTCTGAAAACTTTCTCCTCTAACCCATGAGGAAGATCACCTCTATAAATTCCAGTACATATATGTCACCTGCCTAGAGATTACACATATTATATATCTTGTTGACCATTATTCAGTCCTAAATTTTGGTTTGATTCTTTTAGTGATGAAGGACAATATGGATACATAATACTTATCAGGCAATAGGTATTAAAATACTATGTCACCAGATCCCTGGGGGAAAGGCTGACCAGGAGCCCTTTTGTTCCTGGGATAACAGAATTCTTTTCAGCTCAGCTCTACCAACGCCATACATTGGCCAAGCCTGACAAGAGGCCAGGGGAAACAGCATCCCTCCATGCAGCCAGAGAAAGATGGATTGATGAGACAGTGCAGGGTAGAGAACGGTGGAGACTGAGTAGATTCTGAGGAACACCCAGACAATACCCAAGACAACCCCCAGCAAAAGCACACAACAGTCAGAGACTTTTCCCTCAAACAGGTTTGGGAAAGGTGTGAGAACAAAAGGAGAGCCAAGAATGACCCCCACGCAAACATGGGAATGAGGCTGGGTTATGCTTTACCTAACTGGACTTTACCTGACTGGACATCATGCTTTACCATCTGTGGAGAAACTATTAGTCCAATTTTACAGATGAGTAAACCGACGTGCAGAAAAATTCAATAAATTGCCCAAATTCATACAACTGGCAAAGGGCAGTGCTGGGACTTGAAGCAAAAGCTTTCTAACTTCAAATCACACACTTTCCCTGTAGGGACCCCACATCCTGAGGAATACGTGAGTGCGATTTCCCGCTGGCCTGAGACGTAGCTCCACTAGGGAAGATCAGATTTTACCTGACCCTGTTTGTATCACGATTAGCCATAGCAGAAGATCCTTGAGACTTGGTATTCAAAAAAATCCATTAAACATGAACAGAACCAGCCATCAAGAGTTTGTTTTTTGCCTTTGCATCTACTGGAGACACATACTGGAAGAAGAAAATGTGCCATCCAGGCAATTTTCCTCTTTGCCAGAGGCATGTATACCCCCTGAGAGAAGACATTGTCATTTCTATAATACTGGAACGGTTAATATTTATGCTTACTTGTCTGCTACTATCCGCCCCAGGACAACTTGAACTAATTTTCAGAGTATAACTAGCAACATGCTTTGTAAAAACAAAAGAAGAAATGCATGTAACCAAGCTGGTTTTGATTTGGCCTCAGTAAACTTCTCTTCCATTAACTCCCTTCAATAATCCAACAATAATTTCTCTTATGTTCCTTAAGTAAAACACTCACATGAAATAGACTTGTTTATCACTTTGTGACCAGCCTATACAATCTTTTTTTATTGAAATAAATTTGACACATAACATTGTGTAAATTTAAAACATATAACATATTAGGGAGCCTGGGTGGCTCAGTTGGTTAAGCACCCAAATCTTGGTTTGGGCTCAGGTCATGATCTCAGGGTCAATCGAGCCCCACAATTGAACCTACTTAGGATTCTTCTCTCCCTCTCCCTCTGCCCCAACTTGCCACCCCCAACCTGCTCACGCTTTGTCTCTCTCCAGAAAAAAATATGTTAATTTGATACATATTGTAATACGATTGCCATTGTAAAGATAATTAGCACCTTTATTATATTACGTAATTAGCATTTCTTTTACATGGTTGCAATAATTAAGCTCTGGATTCTGAGCAAATCTGATGATATTCTGGTCTATATTCCCTATACCATGCATTAGGTCCCTAGGATTTATTCACTACTCACTGCAAGTTTGTCTCCTGAAACAACATCTGTCCTATCCCACCACCTCTCAGCCCCTGGTAATTACCACTTTACCTTTTGTTTTAATATGTTTGGCTTTTTTAGACTCTACATGTAAGTGACATCATGCAGTATTCATCTTTTCCGGCGTCAAGATTGTCACAAATGACAGGACGTCCTTCCTTCTCATGGCTGGACAATATTCCTCTCTCTATATATAACAATATTCCATTATATATATAAAATCTTCTTTATCCATTCATCTGTTGATGGGTACTTATGTTGTTTCCATATTTTGACTATTGTGAATAATGCTGCAATAAACATATACCCAGAAGTAAAACTTCTGGGCAGTATGGCAGATTTAGTTTTAATTTTTAAAGATTAGATTTTAAATTTTTTTTATTGTCTTCCTATAGTCATGAAAGAGCAACATGGATACTTAATAGGCAACAGACATACATTAAAATACTACGTAATGATCATTGTCTAGGCACTATTGACAGGACTGCACAGAGAAGGTCCAAGGGATAAAATGACACACACATACACACTCATCATCATCATCATCATCATCATCATCATCATCATCTTTAGACCAAAGGACTTTGCCATCTGATGGGATGGGTGAAATTCTCCTACAAGCTGAGACAGATATGCAAAGAAATCACCAATTTGCAGAACACCACAAGCATTGTTATAACTGCCAATTTTTGCAACTCACATAAAAGACAGTACTATCTACTTTATATAAAGATATATATACACATATACATGGAAATGGCCTGGTATAATATTTCCCACGCTGAGAATAGGGATTCCATCTAAGGAGTGTAGGAGGAGGAACTGAAGACAATGGTCAAAGGAGGATTTACCTTCACCTGTAATGCTCCAACTTTTATAAGATGAATATATTTTTGCACATGTTATGTATTTTTCAAAGTCTTTACAAAAACACAAATAGTATTATATACAAAGTTGTACTAGCATGGATGAAGGAAATGTTAAATGTGCCAGTGTAATCATGAAAGCCATCTTAGAGGAGGTACCATCTGAATTTAGTCTCAGGGATAAATAGGAATACTCTGAGTAGAAATATGAGAGTGGTGCATATCAAGAGAAAAGCAACAGAGTATGAGAAAACAAAGAAATAGGACAAAATATGGTGAGTCCTGGAGAGGGAACAGTCATAGAAAAGGGTTCCTGTGTTTCTAACAGGCTTGCTTCCAAGACTAAAGAGTTTAGAATCAGGGTTATCAACTTTTAACCCATGGCCCCTTAGATAAACAGAAACATCTCCTGCCTGCCTTTAATGTTAATTGAGTTTTATTTATTTATTTATCTATTTATTTGGAAAGAAAGAGAGAGAGAGAGAGAGAAGAGCATGAACAAGAGAGTGAGCACAGGGGGAGGGGCAGAGGGAGAAAATCTCAGACTCCTCACTGAGCAGAGTCTGACTCCATCTCATGACCATGCGACCATGACCTGAACCAAAATCAAGAGTTGAATGCTTAACTGACTGAGCTGCCCCAGGCACCCCTGAAATTTCAAAAATAAATTAAATATTGAAACTAAAAATAAAACAAAGGAATAACTTTAGAATTATATCCATACACATACACACAACACACGCACAATTTAGTCATATGATCTGGCTACAAGTTTTATATTCTGTGGGTCATGAAAGAGAGAAAACACAGCTCATGCTCAATATCAATGCAGTTATAGACAACAAGACACATAAGGCAAGTACTTCTCCATCACATACAGATTAAAAGATGAGAGCATGTCCAAAGCCAGCAAGGGAACACCAATTTGCCTCGTGATCAAATCCTAAAAGCTACTTTCTAGAAGTTAATTATGCCAAATCTGTCAAATGTTAACTTTAAAAACTAAAACTTTTCTGGATCATTTGATGAAACTGAACATCTCCGAGGAGGGTTTTGTGCAAGCTCCCTTCTACACCAGGGCATAGGAGGCCATGCACTCATTCTCCAGATTGGTTCTTCCCCAGATAAGGTGTGCTTTCCTTCCTTTCAATCACTGTCAAGACCAGGGCCCTTTGAGATCTTCATTAAAAGGATGAGGCATTCGGTGCCACAGTGTCTCATATCTGTGGCTGGAACTTATTTACAGATGCTGTAGGTTTTTTCCTCAGTTGCAAGTTCAACATTTTTGAAGCTCAGTTATTTGCCAAATATGCTAAGCTCTCTTGAAAATTACCATTTTTGGAAGATTGAAGCATTTAGTGTTTTTCCCTGGTGTTCCAAAACCAGAGCAACTTCAGGTTATAGATCTGGACAAGCATATTTCCCTTTGACAAGATTGCAACATGTTTTCTGTAGCCTAATTACAATAATTTATAAGCAGCCAATTTCAGGTCTCTTGAGCCAACCTTTGTGGTACATCCAATTAAGTCTTTTTTTTTTTTCTTTTTAACATTGGACATTTACTAAAGAAAAGAAGTCAGTCCATTGGATGAATGGACAAAAAAGAAAGATTTTGGAATGATGCCTATCACCTGGCACCATCTGATCCATGCTCGGGGTGCTCATAAGCCTGGGGTGGTCATTACTTTGGGGGGAATCCATGTTAATGGCTCCTCCTGGACCTAAGACCCAAGTGTTTGAGCAACATCTTATCAAGCACAAGCAAATCTTGTGGGGGGTGTATCCCAATACATCATGTTAATGGAAAAGTTGTCATATCAACCACAGTGGAATGTGGCAAAGCTATATATTTTTTTAATAGTACCTACTCTTGCCTTAAAAAAAAGCAAAACCAGATTCTCACTGAACCATTAAAGTTGCCAGGAAGGGAGCACTGAGAGACTCAGTTGGTTAAGTGGCTGACTCTTGATTCTGGCTCAAGTCATGATCTCAGGGTCCTGGGACAAAACCCACGTCAGGCTCTGTGCCTAGCAAGGAGCCTGCTTGAGATTCTCTCACTCCCTCTGCCCCTCCCTCTACTGTCTCTCACTCTCTCTCCTTCTAAAAATAATAAATCTTTTTTCTTCAAAGCTTCCAGAAAGAGGGTACAGATTGCATTGATGATTTTCTTCTAAGACCCTAATAGTGTACAGAGTTCTAAGGATCATTGGATGAACTATGATCTTTCTTAGGGTTAAATAACTCAGAATAGTCTTCTTAGAAAGTTATCTTTTGATGTGTAATACATTAGGACAAAATATATTCACTACATCAACTCTAAAAATAAGTAAGCCCTTGGTTTTATCTTTTTCCCCTCCCTTGAGTAGTGAAAGCATCTTCAAAAGAAATTCCCAAACACAGGGGGAAAATGGGAAAATAGCTTCATTTTTTTAAAACTTCAAGTCCAATGAGAAGATACTGTAATCTGAATCTCAAAAATTCTGATAGACGTTCAAATGATGTCACTGTGGAAAATAAGCAAATTCTAGCATTTACAATCTTCACACTGCAACGTGAACAATCTGCTATTCAACATTGGTTGGTAAGTAACCAAATTAATAGCAAGAATGAAGTCCTCCCTTGGATCACAGGGCAGGGTTTTCAAAGTTAATATTTGCTTGTGAACAATCTGATGCATTCCAGAGAGAATAACATGTGTCCCTTCTTGATCTTCCCACCGAAAATCTCTATTACAACACCAGCATCGCTGGCACTTCATCAGTTAATGCTTCAATCATTTTTCCCCAGATTATTTCATTATATCAAAAAATTTTATTCACTGGCAATGGCTATCATAAGCTTTACTGTAATCCTCAGGGCTTGAGACAAATTTGGATTTTTTTTTTTCCATAGGCCTTTTTTAGCCACATATGTATAAATTAGAAGTTGGAAAAAATTGTTTTGCTGTAAAATTCATTGCAATGAATAGCATAAGAGTAATGACATCATTCTTGGCACATTTTACAGTTTGACACACTAAATTTTTTTTTGACACACTAAATTATTAATTTAATTCTTGACTACTATGACAGTTGGTTTCATGTGTCAACTTAACTGGGCCATGGTACCCAGATATTTGACAAACATTATCTTAGGTATTTCTGTGAAGGCATTTCTTTAGATGACACTAACATTTAAATCAGTAGACTTGGATTAAAGCAGATTGCCTCCACAATGTGGGTGGGCCTCACCCAATCAGTTGAAGACCTTAATAGCACAAAGACTGACCTCTCTCTAAGAAGAAAGAATTCTGCCTTCAGATCCACATGGCAGCATCAGCTCTTTCCTGGTTGTTCAGCCTGCTGGCCTACACTGTAGAATTAGGACTTGCTGCTTCCACACTCATGTGAGCCAATATTCTTTATATGTTCATGTTTGATGCATAAGAAATGTATATACAGGGGGCTCAGTGGTTTAGCACCTGCCTTTGGCCCAGGGTGTGATCCTGGAGTCCCGGGTTCGAGTCCCACATTGGGCTCTCTGCATGGGGCCTGCTTCTGCCTCTGCCTGTGTCTCTGCCTCTCTCTTTCTCTCTGTGTCTCTCATGAGTGAATAAATAAAATCTTTAAAAAGAAAAAAAAGAAATGTATACACAGGGATGCCCAGGTGGCTCAATGGTTAACCATCTGCCCTCAGCTCAGGGTGTGACCCTGGTGTCCTGGGATTGAGTCCTGGATCTGGCTCCCTGCATGGATCCTGCTTCTCCCTCTGCCTGTGTCTCTGCCTCTGTGTGTGTGTCTCTCATGAATAAATAAATAAAACCTTAAAAAAGTAAAAAGAAATGAAGAAATGTATACACACTCACACACACACACACACACACACACACACGCTATTGATTCTGTTTCTCTGGAGAACTCTAATACAACTATACATCTAAACAAATTCGTAGGGATCCCTGGGTGGCGCAGTGGTTTGGCGCCTGCCTTTGGCCTGGGGCGTGATCCTGGAGACCCAGGATCTAATCCCACGTCGGGGTCCCTGCGTGGAGCCTGCTTCTCTCTCTGTCTGTGTCTCTGCCTCTCTGTCTCTCTGTGTGTGACTATTATGAATAAATAAATAAAATCTTTAAAAAAAATAAACAAATTCGTATTAAATTTCTTCCTCATTCCAGGTACAGTTTGTAAGTCCTTGTAATGAACTTTTCCATCAGGTTTCCTCAAAGATAAGACATTTTAAAAATATCTATTTTTAATTGGAACTGTAAGTTCTCAGATTTTAACTTTTTCTTACATAAAATCTGCATGAGGATGACTTGAAATTTTTCAAAGTAGTCGAGAGGGGCCATGTGAAATTCTTGCTCAGAACTTTTAGACATGAAATACTCTGTCCCCATCTACAGTTCCACTCTTTTCAATATACGTGAATCAATCCTAGATATAAGCCTTGTAAATTTTTCAATTTTATATTTCCATCATTAGCTACCTCAAAGAAGAGGAAAACAAAGAGTACTGACCCATCATTCTTGCAGAGAAAGAAACGATGCTGGTTGCTTTTGATAGAAAGCAGATAGAAGTCTTCCAAGCATGTGTTCTTTCATGAATGATGAAAAAGGAACTTTGTGTTTATTTTCAGTAGGAATCTATATTCAGTCTATCACTAGTCAGTAATTGGTGATGCCCACAATAAATTATTTTACATTGATAGTCTTTTGATACTTGGCTGATAAAGCCAATATTAAAACTAACTCCTAAAAAAATAAAATAAATAAATAAAAATTAAAAAAAAAAAAAACCTAACTCCTGCTGAAGACAAAATAAGAGACAGGATGCTTCTAGGGGTTCTAAAATGGCTTTTATGTACTAAATTATAGTATAAAAATTATTTGATTTTAACAAGAGTAATCAAAAACTTGATTACTGGTGGCTATGTGCATAAGCATATTTATGATTTACTAAAAAGAAGTCATTTGAGAGGCAATCACAGAGTTGTTTCAATGGTTCAAGAAGGCCATTAAGCCTAAGCTCCCTCAACCTTGTTTCAGGGTCTTGTCCTTGTCCTCAGGCTTAAATCTTCATTGTCACAGGATGGCTGCCACAGCGCAGGCATCATGCCAAACCCAGAAAGCAAGGGACAGCAAAAATAAGATCTCATTACAGATCTCTCGCTTATCAAGGAGGAAAATTTTCCCACAGAAGCCTATCAGTCTTCCTGTCATAGATTATGTCCTAGAACTGGGTCTCATGGCCCCTTACAACATTCACCTTCAAAGAAACACAGAATTGGGGCACCTGGGTGGCTCAATCGGTTAACCATTTGCCTTTAGCTCCGGTCGTGTTCTCAGCCCATGTTGAGCTCCCCGCTCAGTAGAGGAGTCTCCTTCTTCCTCTGCCCCCTCCCCTGCTCATGTGTGCTCTCAAATAAATAAATAAAGTCTTTTTAAAAAACAACACAGAATTGCTATGATTCTGAGACCAACTATGATTTGTCCACCAAAACTAAATACTTTGCCATCTATACAAAACTGTAATTTTTTTAAAATTTATTTATGATAGGCACACAGTGAGAGAGAGAGGCAGAGACACAGGCAGAGGGAGAAGCAGGCTCCATGCACCAGGAGCCTGACGTGGGATTCGATCCCGGGTCTCCAGGATCACGCCCTGGGCCAAAGGCAGGCGTCAAACCGCTGCGCCACCCAGGGATCCCCAAAACTGTAATTTTTGTTAGCCAGAATGAATAGAAGCATAAACATTGAATGAGCGGCCATAGGCCAACAGTATCTGTCCACCTAAATCACATGAGAATATTATCTAGAATTAACAAACATGCCACACTTTTCATAATAGTGGGATTTACATCAAATGCTTTCTTATTCCATAGTCAGCATAGTTCCACTTGCCAAGAAATTTTTGCCAAGGGTTACTTTTCCATTTTCATTTAACATTTATTATTTTATTTTATTTACATTATGAAATAATGTAAGCTTTTCCACGTACCCAAGTACATTTGCATTCCAAATACAAACTTATTCTAATTGAGTGAAATTTCTCAAACCACCTCACACTTTTATTCAGACTTGTTTTCTTCATACCAGGAAAAGAATCTTTGTTTGTTTGTGTGTTTGTTTGTTTGTTTGTTTGTTTGTTTTGGAGGCGGTGGGGAGGGATAGATGGAGAGGGAGAGAAAAATAATCTTGAGCAGGCTCCACGCCCATCACAACCCTGAGATCATGACCTGAGCCAAAATCAAGAGTCAGATGCTGAGCTGACTGAGCCCCCCAAGTGCCCCAAGAATCATTAGTTTAGACTATATCCTGTTATAAATGTGTCCTACCTACTGGTGTTAAGTGGGAAACAGCAAGGGTTGAATGACAGATGTGTAGGGCAAACAGAGACTGGAAGCCAGTTGGGAAAGGAGTAAAATCTTCCACCAAGGGATAGATGTGAGAAAGGACGTAGCATTGTCACGGTCCACATGAGCTGTCATTCCCGAAAGCATTTGAAGCAGGAGACCAAACACTCCCAAGCAAGTAAAGAGCTAAAAATGATCGCCAAGTTAATAATAATGATCCACATTCTGCTAATTTCAAGGTCCGAAATACTTAGAGAACATACTAATAATGAACAGTTGTGGATGCTTACCCTAGCTCATTTACCTTCTGGAATATTAAATGATAATTCAGTACAGCTGCACACAGAACATCTAAAGCAAAAGTTATTGAGAATGAAGCTTCACAATGGCCTCGTAGTAATATGCCTGCTCATGATATGCCCCACTTACCAGTCAATATACTATCAAGAGAAAATCTGAATTGCTTGGGTAAACAAGACATTTATATGCCATTTGCAGGATTCTGATACAATTTCTTCTAAATACAGAGAAAATAATGCTTCGGCTTTAAACTTAATCAGTGGTCTATACCCAATTTGTTCTCAGAATTGTCATCTCCTTAGACATTGATATAAGGAACCTAGCTCAGAAACATGGTGTCTGTAACCTACAGCAACGTGGTTGGCTACCTCACCCTACCTCATTCCACCCTCATAATGACAGTATGGTGGTGCTATTATCTCAGGCAGTCAAAGTTATGTGCCTCTTAATTTTCTAAAGCTGATCTGTGACTGCAACATTTCACAGACAGCAATACAGAAAGTACAGGATATTGAGCCCTGCCTATGGGCTCTTCCATAAATGGGGGTGTTCAAGGACAGATACATCCAGCCTTGGCAACTGGAGTTTGGGGGAAGAATTCCAGCATGTCTCCAATTATTTGAAAATAAAATACTCCCAAATAATGAGAGAAGAGTGAATCCCAGCCTAAAAGCTCTACCTTGGACAACGCTTTTGAGACATAATTCAGGCCATAATGTGCTCTTTAGCATATAATTCAACTTCAGATTTGAGAGGGGGATTCCCTGTTACATGGATGTACTGAGCAAAAGGCTAACCCAACTCACACTCTTAGTCATTTGAAAACATGAAATCCCAAGGGGCCAAATCTGCCCTCTCCTCCTTCCCTCGCCCAGTCCAACCACCAGTTAAACTGGGTGCCTCACGAATATCTCTACCCAGCCCAGATCTCTCTCCCAAGGTCAGACAAATGTTACACTATTCACAGGACAGTGTATTTCCAAAATCAAACTTAAGATCTTTCCCCAGCCTCATCATGTCCCAGTGCTTCCCACTCCATAAGTGCCACCAGCACCCAAAAGGTAGCCCATCTGGACACTCAGGGGTCATCTGGTGCCTCAGGTTACACATCCCAGCTATTACCAGTCCTAACTGTTTTGTCTCTCAAATGACTCTCAGATCTGCCCTCTTCTCCATGGTAGTCTGAGCTAAGGTCATCCTTGTCCTGCAATCTGCAGGCAATGCCTTACGCATCAGCCAACAGTGCAGCCCTGCTTCCATCTACTCTACCCAACAGAGCCAGAGCGCTCTTTACAAATTCAAATGGGACTTTACTACCCCATCCCATCCCACTTCTTTCCGGCCAAAAACCCAGTAGTGGATTGCTATTGCTCTTAGGATCAGGACAAAACTGCTTCCTGTGGTCTACACTGCCTTCAATGTCCTTGCCCACCACCCTCACCCACCCCAGTTTACATCAGGCATCTCTCCTCTTTCTCTCTCCACATTTGCCAACCCTTTTTAACCTACCATGCTCCCCGACCCGCAAAGCTTTAGACATCCTTTGTCTCCTCCCTGACACACGTTAACCCCCTCTTCACCTGGCTAATTCTCTGCCTGAGCTCCTATTCTCCAGGAAGCCAGGTCTGAGGCAATGACTACATAAATGCTGATGCTGTATTTAAGGAGATGCAAGTCCATGGTAGGAGGGAAGGCAAAGAAGCAAGCAATGGGGAGAACCATTCTGCCCAGGTCTCTCACCAAGGTCTTTTCCTCTCATTAGCCAAAACTCTTTCCATGGGGAGTGAGCTCACTCAGGGATCCAGGTTGTAGCTCCAATTTTATTCGTTGGGAAGCCAGACCACAACCCATTATGCATTGCTTTATCAAGTTCTTTTTTTAAAAATATTTTATTGATTCATGAGAGACACACAGAGAGAGAGAAGCAGAGACACAGGCAGAGGGAGAAGCAGGCTCCATGCAGGGAGACTGATGTGGGACTGGATCCCTGGTCTCCAGGATCATGCCCTGGGCTGAAGGCAGCGCTAAACTGCTGAGCCACCCAGGCTGCCCACTTTATCAAGTTCTAAAGTGACTAGGGAAAAACAGACTCAGGGTTGCTGAGTGTAGGAGGCTGCAAGGGGAGCAGAGTCTGGCCAGTCGGCAAAGGCTGCTCACCCTATGGCAGCAAGTACATCACCCCAATGTGGCAATATCCTGGGATATCAAACCAGCGGTGGGACACGCCCAAGATGTGGCTGTGTCTCTTACAACCCTAATAATGGTATTTTAATGACCCAGAAAACTTGCCAATTGTACAAAACTAAGGGAAAGTAGTCTAAAAAACTGTGTATAAACTTTGTTCCTATGACACTCCTTGGTTCTGTAGGAATTTTTTTCCAAGAGTATATATTGCCTTTATAACTTTATAAAATGGAAGCAAACAGTATCTCAAGAAGAGGGTGTAACAGGTTCCACAGTCATCCCTCAGGGAAGTACAAGATGGAGAGACCAGGAACATCCAGGGACAACCCAATCCCAAGGTGAAGATAGGACTTTAAGACCCTTTTCTGAGGAATCTCGTATGCTCAGGAAAAGGCTGCCCTACCTATAAATCTCAAATGAGGTCTTCATTTGGCCATAAAGAAGGGAAAGTGAAGACATGCATTTGAGAGTTGGCTTTGAAACCCTGATGTTACATTTCCATTCTAACTGCTGCAATATGGCAAGAACTCCCCATGTCACTTTCCAACTCGGTGACTATGGTCTTTTCCCAATTTATCTTTTTCTCTGAAACTTCTTCCTAACTAACTTTATTTGACATTGCAATAGTAAATAATAGATGTGAAACTTTTCACATCTGTACTGAAAAAAAAGTTACAAAATAAAGTTATATAATGCCTCCAGCTATCATTATAACTGAACAGCAGAGAATATTTCAAAATATTTTGAAAAAAGATTGTTATGAAACATCATCACATTTCACCAGTGATTCTCTAGTAGAGTGGTGACTGTTCTGTAGTTTCCATATTTTCTGCTATCAGCATAAATGTCTGTATATTATTCAAATACCTATTTTAGGAAATACATATTCTTCCAATATTTTTAATAAAATATCAATTGAAGATATATTTTTAAAGGATGGCATGTAATGCTGATAGTTTAAGAATGGCAAATATATTCAATCTACCTGAAAACAAATGGCATATCACATTTAAATGACTACACTCATTGATGCAGTAATATGACACGTGCAAATCTCTCCCAAGGAAAGAAATTTAGATGTGGATGAAATTTCATGCACAAAGAAATGTTGGGGAAAAAATGTTGACTGTTGTATCATATATGATCATGAAAAATCAGATAAATCAGGAAATGTGCCCAAATAATAAATGATTAAAAAAATTAAAATATATCCATATTGTGAACATCATAAAGATTTAAGAAATTAGATTTGTAAAAAATTTTAACTTTTTATCATGGAACTGCTTAAATGGGCAAAAAATACAGAGAATGGTATGTATAATGAATTCCCAAGTTCCCATCACCAAGTTGCAACAATTATCAATACACTACCGAATTGACTTCATCTGTACTCCCCCTAACTCTACCCCCCAAACATATTTAGAAGCAAAATCCTCACATTCATATCATTCCATCCATAAATTATGGAGTATGTCATTCCAAGATAAGGAGTCTTAAAATATTGCAGTATCACTATTACACTTAAAATATAAATGGTAAGTAGTTCCTTAATATAATCAAATCCATACTTGATGTTATAAGGAATTTTAATTCTTCTAATGACATGGGCAATACTTTGATAATTTAAGGGGAAAAGCAGGATACATATCTGTATATAGTGCATTATTCAAATACATAAAAACAAGCACGGAAAGAGATTATAAGGAATACATGGGCATTCTTAAATTTAATATACATAATCTCAGCTCTCCACAAATGAAGGGCCTTGACTTGTCATATTTCTGGTGCCCTCCCTGGAACCGCACCCCTGTGCATGGTCTTGTGGGTATATGAACATGGGTGTGGCTGTTAGCAGGTGAGCCATGCCCACCTCTGATACCCCATGCCTCCCCAATGAGCTTTGCTATCATCAGCAGACCACTGTGCTTGTATTTTATGGGAAGATGTATGTGCAAATTTGGGATTCCCAAAATCCTACTGAGATTTTCTTCCCAAATGTCATAAATCTATTACAGCAAAATGTTTCATAGAATTTATTTCTATTGGAGATATCATGCTTTTGGATTTATTTATTGAATACTTTTTTTTTCTTCCATTTAAAAAACCAGGGTGAACATAGTCACCAGGTTGTTGCGAAAATTAAATTAGCCAATGCTCACCAGGCACCTATCACAGTACTGGGAGCTCTGTGAGCCCCTTAGAAGCACTGCATTTACCTCTGAGTATAAAAAAAATAAAAAAAACATGTAACACCAGTCTTCCATTAGGAAGAAAATACTAAGTAAATTTCACTTCTTTTTTCTATTTTACCATAAAACTAAACATTACTTTTTACAAACTACATGATCTAATTACAAGCAGCAAGTAAATAACCTGTATTTTTTTAATCCAAGCTGTGGACTCCTATATCATTTTGAGTTTAACTCTCTTAAAACCTCTATATTCTTCAACTACTGAAAGACTATTATTTCATCATTCCACATTACATCCAAGTAGAAAATCTCCATCATACTATGTATTTTCAACGTTGAATTAAAAAGGCAGTAGTATAACTAAAGCAAATTTGTAATGAGTGATAAGAACCCTCATCAAGCTACTATGCGGTTTCTCCAATACAAACCTAAGGAAAAATCGATTGCTTGATAATAATTAGCCTAGATGATAATATTCTGAGGATCTATAGTTACCTGTATCTGGCCATAATATACTGTATTAATGAATATAAAATGGAGAAAGACAACTTTAGATTTTGAGTTTGAAGCTTTTAAAAATCCATGATTATAAAAGAAGTAAGAAATTGATGATTGTGTCCCAGCTTTTTCTTTCCCGGTATGAGACACACTTCCCATGAGTCATTCCCTCCCTTTGGAGTGTATGACTCAACAGTGATTGTATAAGACATTGCTACCTATTAAGCAGACTATATTTGGATCATGAAGCAAGTGGTGTAATCTGTCAAATACACTCAGAAAATGCTGATGGTTTGTAAATACGACTTTTTAAATTAGTGCAAAATAAATATATTCTTAACAATGCTTATAAATGGAAAAAAAATCTAGCCTACTATCCTTAGAAAGCATATGCATCACAGACAATTCAATAAGAATCAGCCCCCAAAAAAGTAAAATTTACAAGGAATCTCTACAGGTGATATGAATGAGTGCATAAGTGAAGTGTTTGCACACACATATGTGCGCATGCGTGTGTGCTGTGGGGGTGAGGGAATATTTAGCAGAATTACCTGACAAAATTTCAAAATATTCATTCCTTCTTTTAATAAAGGCCTCATTCAACAAATATTTGTCAAGTGTCTGTTAGGTGCCAGGCATCATTTTTGGTATATACAACACCCCAACTTTAATTTCAGTCTCCAACAAAACACATACTTCAGAATTTGTTGGCTTTCTCTGAAGGTGAGGGGTAGGGTATACAGTGCTTAATCTGTTTATCTCCCCAAAATTCTCCATTATCTTCAACCAATTAAAGGCTCTTCCACACAACATCCAAGGAGGCAATCTATTCTATTATGTACTTTCAAACTAGAAAGACAAAACAAAGTGAGACACCCCAAATTTAAGAAATGTCCCCAAGATCACATCGGTAGTCATTAGCAGAAGTAAGATTTGAACTTCAGCCAATTGGCTCCAGAGGAGAACACATCCTTTAGATGGACGGCTAATCCAGGGCAGGTGTGGGAGTAAAAACAGGAAGTCAGCAGGGCTGAGCCAAGCTTGTCTGATTCCTTCATTTTACCAACCAGAGAAGTGTCATGTTCCCCTCTACTGGGAAGAAGTGATTGAGGGGGCAGAGGGACGCAGAAGTGTTACCCAAATACACAGCCCTCCAGATGGAAACATGACCCTGAGTTCTGAGATTGCCCCTGCGAGCAAACACCCGTTCTGACATGAAACCAGTGCCTGGATGTGCATTCAGGCATATTGAGAAGCAAGGTTCAGTTTTGTGCATTCTTCTTTAAAGAAGGAATGCATATATTTTCTAGTTTCCCTATTTAATCATGTCTGATTATGCCAAGTCACTTGATAACTTTAGAGAAAGATTTAGGTAACTCAAATTAACATATTGTGTACATCACATCTAAGGAAGGAAATTCAGCATGCCTGGGTGACTGGTTTCCCAAGTCCTGCCCTATTGTACTTGGTAAAAGCGTCATTTCTCCCTCCTTAGTCTCATGCCAATGCCAGCAAAGAACTGTGACTCCAAATTCATGTCTAGATCACCATTCCTTCTTCTAAGGCTGCTTGTAAAATGTGTGCACAAATGTGCGTGTGTGTGTATGCCTACATGTGATCTACTCTAAAATCTACATTATCTCCTTTGTTTTCTTTTCTTTTTTTTTTTAATTTTTATTTATTTATGATAGTCACAGAGAGAGAGAGAGAGAGGCGCAGAGACACAGGCAGAGGGAGAAGCAGGCTCCATACACCGGGAGCCCGATGTGGGACTCGATCCCGGGTCTCCAGGATCACGCCCTGGGCCAAAGGCAGGCGCCAAACCGCTGCGCCACCCAGGGATCCCTCTCCTTTGTTTTCTTTTCCCAATTTCCTCCCATAATTACTATCATCTCATACACTAGATTTCATACAAGTCTGAAAGGTTTTTTTTAAAGATTTAATTTATTCATGAGAGACAGAGAGAAAGAGAGAGAGAGAGACAGGCAGAGGGAGAAGCAGGCACCATGCAGGGAGCCCGATGTGGGACTCAATCGGGACTCCAGGATCACACCCTGGGCTGAAGACAGGCACCAAACCGCTGAGCCACCCAGGGATCCCCACAAGTCTGAAAGTTTTAAGCGTCTCTTTAAAAAACACAAACAAATATGTTCAGGGATTCAAAAAACTGAAATCTTTCACAAAGGAGAAAAAAAATCAAGTGTTTTGGGATGTAAAAAGTATGGGGATATGCCACTATTATTGCATTTCTTCTTCATGGCGGTTAGCTCAAGAAGTCTGGAACTGGCTTCACCTGGATTGCTTCTAGGTTAATCAGGAAGCCAACAAAGGAGAAGAAGGAAGGGAAGGAGGAGGGGACGAAGGAAGGAAGGAAGGAAGGAAGGAAGGAAGGAAGGAAGGAAGGAAGGAAGGAAGGGAGGGAGGAAGGAAGGAAAGGAGGGAGGATCTTGTCCACTCACAAAAGAAGAGTTCCAAAGATTCCAAAGCCCCACTCACTAGCATTAATCTCCATAAAATGCATTTAATGAATGACTTAACTGAAAACGTAATAATTACACAATTAGAAAATAATCAGCGGAGATTACACACAAATCCTTCTCTAGCTCTTGGCCCCACATTCCAGGCTCAACTGAAATTACATGTAAACCCCACTGATTTGCCCTCCATTGAGCCAAAGTACAATGGCACAGAATGAATGCAGGGTGCAGAACATCACACACAGAAATCATGGTGTCTGGAGGGTTTTCAGGCCACAACTGGTGTCATAAAACTCAGCAAAAACACCAAAGTACCATGAGTCTCCCCCTTCACCCCCCGCTCCGATTCATCCATCCTATGTGACTAGAGAAAATGGAATCCTTGCAAAGCATTGATTGATTAGGTTTCTACGCTGATTCTCATTTCATTAGTGGCCTGTGGGCATAGGCGAATACTTTTTAGCTTAATCAGTACACAACACATCCGGCACATAAAACAAGCCAATCATCCATCCCTAAATAATTATATTATAACAAGTAAAAAGAAGTCAAAACCAAAGATGGTCAAGGAAAACAAATGTATTGTTATAATTAGGCAACACTTATTTTAACAATTCCATTTAGGAATTGTCCATAAACCAAAAGTAGGTTAGATCCCAAGGTGAGATCCCTATTTCTCAAAAATTAATGATGCATAGGTGTAGCTGGAGCCTGAGAGAGGGCATTAATGCTGATGCAGCCAACCTCCCTGTAGTCCACACCACACTCAATGCCAGGGCTTCTTTCACACTATTCCCAGAAATCCTCAGCTTCCCTTGGAAAAAGATCTTTCCAGGGAAAATTAGAGCCAAACAATTGGAAGACAACAAGTTTCTCTTTATTTTACTGCAATTTGAGTAAAAATTATCAAATTGTCCACTCAAAGTTTTTATGTTTGCATTCCTGTTTCATCATCAGTTCTACTATAATCATTAGTAGGGTACTTGTAGGACTGTATCAGAACATATCAAGGAAGCATAAGATCAAGTATGTATCTCTTCTAAAATCTTTTTTAAAATCTTGCTCAATTTTCTTCCACACAAATTGTACCTCTTATAAGTTAACAGTAGATAATAAATTAAATGCTAAACTGGCAATTAATCAACTCAGTTCACAGTCCTCATTTCACTGTATCTGGTCAGGATGACGTAGCACCACAGAGAGAGAGAAGAAAGAAGGAAAGAGAGACAGAGAGAGAGAAGGAGGGAGGGATGGAGGAGGGAAATGAAAGAAATTATAGAAAGGTGAAGAATCACCACCTGCCATTTGCTTGCAAGTGTTTTTGCTTCTCTAGTTTATTGTTCCTGTGTATGAGTGTGTCCACACGTACATATTGAGTAGACCGGAATTTAATTTTCTATATAGAATCACCTACATCTCACAAAGGATTTGAAGTAGATGCCCTTCACCTGTAAGGAAAGTGTATAAGTCTCTCCTTCAACCTAAGGACTTTCTAAACACACCTGAAAAAAGGCAGCTAGTTGACACCGTTGCAACGGTGTGCTAAGCAATGGTTGCCAAGTAAGAATCATAGTAGCTCAGAAGAGAGCTTATTCTAGCTTATTTTCTAGGTTGAGGAGCCTTAAGAGGGAGGAGTGACCTGAGAAGAGCTTGAAATGATGTTAGGATAGATGAGAAAAGGTGTGAAAAGAAGATAAAAGACAAAGGCCCGGGAGACAAAAAAAAGGCATAAGATTGGAACACTTGAGTGTGGTTTCCATCACTTTCACTACTTCTGATACCACTACAGCCGCTACTGTCAGCATCATTATGGCACACATTGGGAAATGTACTGGTACCCATTCTAATCAAAATCTTAAAATGGAAACTTAAAAAAGCTAGTGTCATTGGAGCTAATGGATCGTGGAATGGAAGCACTAACAGAAAATAAAGCTACAACCAGAAACTGGATCTAAACTGTCAAAGCTTAGAAAGCCTGAAAAAAAAAAAAATCATGTGTTTAGATTTTAACCTGTAGATACCCGGAGTTCGGAAGGGTCTCTGGCCACAACAGACAAGCTGAAAGATGTATTTCAGAAACATCAAATTGGTAGTGATGTTAGGATGAATCCGGGAGGCAAAAGGAGGCGACCTCAATCCAATAAGTGAGGTGTGTTTGTTCTAACGCAAGACAAATGAAATTTTTATGAAATTCTCTAGTTCGGTTTTGAAAAAGACAAATCAATGTTGACAAATCGAGGCATGAAAGAAAGGATGCGGCACCAGGGTCAGAAAGTGCGTCTGTGGTGTTTCTTTTAATCAAACAGTTCAGAGGCAGGCCCTGTTCAATAATTAAACGCTGGTTCTCAATGCATCATTCCACTGTGTCATTCAGGAATACCCAGGAAGCAGCCAGGATGAGTGCAGGTCATTTGACTTCAGTTGGAAGAATTCTGATCAATGAAGTAATAAGCACACGAGGCATTCCTCCCCAGACACAGCCAGTCGCCAGAGTGGCTGCTGTGTGCGCAGCCGAGACCAGAAAGTCACACGGCCACGGCAGCACATGTGAGCTGCAAGCAGGTGCTTGGAAGACAGATTCGCGGCCTACGTGCTTCTGCAGCCCAGCATTCCAGATCCGCACATTTTGGAAGGCGCTGACAATTCATAGGGTTTCTCTCCCAAGACCCTGACCCAGATGGCACAACCAGTAGGGGTGGGAGCTGAGATTTCCACTGAGGTCCATCAGGCCAGGAAGGCGAGCGTCTGAAAGAGGCATGTGCTCACTGAGCTTTGCCTGGCATCTCCCAGCCTCCAAAAGGACTCTCCAACATTCCTCCCCATGACCCATCCATGTTGTCACCCCCACTTCCATCTGGCTGGCTTCCTCCGGTGTTGGAAAGGGAGCAACCTATTCATTTTCAAGTTTATACCATCATCTCATTGCGTAAAGGACCTGGGCCAGCTTGCAGAACTGTGCAGAAGACAGAATAATGAATAAAGAAGTTGGCGATGTGAAGAGAAGAGAAATGAAGGGAGGAAAACAAGGTGGTGGGAATAAAGGCCATAAAAAGGAGCAATATCCGAGTGTGTGCTGGGGATCGCACGTGTGGGGCTCACTGCACGAGACTGAGTTTTCAGCCACAGAAACGGGAGAAGATGTGTGGTAGAGGGACACGGCCTACAGATCTGCCTTCACTATTGGGTGTTTGGAAGATCTGAACCAAAACAAGGGCAAAAGTCAGTAAGATGCCCAGGACAGAAAGAGGTAAGTAGTTGAAATAAATGAGAAAACTAAGGCAGGGCCTGATGCCTGGGCCACAGAGAAAGGGAGCGTAAGGCAGGGGGGAGGGGGGTGGTGGGCAGCGGGAGCCCTGTGCACAGCTCACAAAGGCGGCAAGGCCCAGCGGATGGGAGGCTTCACCACGCTGTCTCTGGCCACCTTGGCCAGGCCAGAGATGGGAAATTGAAGGTTAGGAATTTGCAGATTTTACCCCAAGCCTCCTGTCAACCAAAACAGAGAAGAAAGTCATGAGAGTGTAACAGTATTCCTCAAACTGGCATCTATTTAATGCTCTTCTGATAGGTCACAACTGCAATGTCACACAGACACACTCGGTGCGAGAAATACTGGCAAATGCGGGATTAAAACAAATCTACATTTGTCTCTTGGCCGTCGGTGTGCTGACATCCTGAGAGGTCAGCCTGGTAGGAGACCCGGGAAACTTCTCTTCATGCTCCAGTGAGGGGCCTTCCTATGACAAGGGCTTTGCAGAATATAGTCTGGGAAAAATGGCTTCACTAACAATGGTCAAGAGAAAAAAAGGTTCACAAGTTCAGTTTTTCTCTGGTACCAAGACCTGTGAGATGTCTGGGCCGTGGGTTCCCATGAAGGACACACTGCATCATAAGTGGAGGTCAACATTCTCCACATCAGCCCTCCCATAAATGTCCAAATAACAGTTCTCTGACAACATACATGGGCCACGTATATAAAACAAAGGAAAAACTGTACATGTAAATTTTGTTTTAAAGGCCAAAGCTGTCATCTGTTTGCCTAACATGGTTCTCTAGTGATCTGACTTGGTCTAAGACTAAAATTTAGAACAGCAAGAATAGATGATTGCATGTACTTCACGTAATCTCAAAGAAATGTTCTAAACTGATGCCTATGCTGAGTTTCTACAGCTTAAGAGTTAAAGGTCTTTGGAAGAACTTGCAGATAATCTACACTGCCAATTAAGGACAGATTGATTTATTTCATGCATAAACAAAGAAAAGGACTGGGGTTTTAATCCTCTAATAAAAACTAAGGATTTATGCTTAAATAGAAAATTCTATGACTGATTCTTGGAGACAGGCAAAGGGAAAGGTGACAGAAATGGTCACGTGTTCTCACCAACACGTCCATGCAAGTCTGCTCAATCAAAAGGTATCAAAGTTCTGCACTATACAGCTTGTAAATAAGTCTTTTATCCTGGAGGGTTTTTAAAGCAGATATTGCAAATTACCCATTTAAACAATTTAAAAGTTTTCAGTATTGTACCCATAGGACAACAAATTTTAATGACAGTAACTTCTTGGGGCACTTCCAAGATAAGTTGGATAAAAAATGTAATACAAGTAACTAAATGAGTTAAATAGGATTTCTGCTATATGCCAATTATATTTAAAGAATGTCTGCCAAAAATAATGACTAGGTTTTCGGAGTAATTGATCTTAAGTCACTCTTGGACAGCGAAGGACCACTCACCAATTGAGACCACATCCATTTTGATGGGAATGCCTTGTCTCCTTTTTATCCTCAATAGCAATAGGGCATCCAGCGCAGTTTCATGTTGAGAAAGAGAGGCCAAATATAGTTTCATTTGTCCATTTTTTGAAATTGTTCTTATCAGAGAGGTAAATCTTACTCTACTAGATGCTAGTGGAGGTCCCCCTATGAGCATAAACATCAGGTAAGGGCCCAGACTGTCCTGGTCCCAGAGTTAAAGATGGGAGCAGAGGGCAGGGCAGGTGGCAAACATCCAACCAGCTGCAAAGAGCAGCCCTATCTATCTTAGAACAGCTGTGCTCACACTCTGTGCATTGTGTAGAATAGACACTGGGGTCCTCTACAGAGGAGGGAGCCCACAGTAAGGGTGGAGTCAAAATCCACTCCCCTAGGTAACCCAGCCAGAATCGGGGTCAGTGTGGGCTCCCCTTATTTCTACCCATGTTTCCTAAAACTACGTCCATACCTCTCAGTGTCCTGTGAGTTGGTAAAGTATCATTTGCTCCTTCTGAGGGAGGAGAACCGAATTTCCCACTCTTCTACAACTGTCAGGCTTTGGGCCTCCGTCTATGTTTCAGAGCCCCTGTTATTTATCACATGAGGAACCAAAGACAAGAAAATAACTAAAAATCTATGTTTTTTTAAAAAAAAATAACAATAAACTTCGGTAGCCAAGGACTGTAGGCAATGATACTGACGTTCTGAAATGTCTTTGCAAATTGATAAACCCAAAATATCCGCTGAGGCTTTTTCTTAGATAAGGTCCATATACTGCTTTCTGACCAAGATGAAGCCTCTCACTGCAGGTGATACAAAGGTCTAGCTGCCAGTTTTCCAAGACATTTGCATAACAACTGCCCATCACGAAGCACTTTGGGATTCTCTTAGCTTTAGAAGCAACTGAAAAAGAGACCTGTTTGCTAAGACTTTATGGAGAGTGACTATGCCACCCCTAACATGCTATCTTTCTTTTACTTGCTCAGGCCTTCAGTAGGACATGGGCCAACCAAACCATAAATACACACAGGCCGAGCCCCTATTAAATTCAAGGTTCTCTGCTGAAGGAGACTGAACAGAAGTATGAGCCATTCTTCCCAGACTCAAAGAGACAGATGGCAAAACTGGGGTAAGGAAATAAATGTATACATTAGATACATAAACGTGTTAGGTTGGCCTTCAGCCTCGAGCTCGAATTCAGGCCACATCACATACTGCCCTGGTCACTTTGCTTACCTATACAGCATGTAAGGTGCTCTGCATGGCGTCTGTCCCAAAGTAATTTCTTAACAAACTAATTATTATTATCTCTATAAGACCCAGAAACCAAGAGAATTTTAATGATCATTGTTGGCCTAATATACATTAGTCACTCTATCTATCTATATTTATCTATCTATCTAATGTATATAAATGATATCAGTATATTCATTAATTCTCATACTCCCCTCAAACACTATTATTAATTGCACTGATTTGGCAAAATTCCAGTAACCTACAAACAGCAGGTCTGGATTCAAACTCTATCTGATTCCAAGCCTGTGCTCTTTCCACTAAAGAACTCTTAGGCTACAATTTACAACTACACTGTCCAGTGTGGCTATTTAAATTTAAATTCTAACCAGTTTGGGGGCACATGGGGTGTTCAGTTGGTTAAGTGTCTGCCTTTGGCTCCAGTCAGGATCCCAGGGTTCTGGGATGGAGCCCCACATAGGGCTCCCTGCTCAGCAGGGAGCCTGCTTCTCACCCCCCTACCTCTACTTGTGCTCTCTCGCGCTCTCTCTCTCTCTCAAATAAATATATATATTTTTAATTCTAACTAGTTCAAGTAAATCAATTCGAAATTTAGTTCTTTGGTTGCACTAGGGCTCAAAAGCCACATGTGGCTTGTGGCCACGATACTAGACAGCAGACATCCACTGGGCAGCACTGATCCACATAAAGACCAACAGAGAAAACTATTTTTCACAGGCCAGGAAAATGGTATCTTTTCAGTTAAAGCATGATGAACTGAAGGGAAGTGATACATTCTACAGTCTTGTGTGAAGCTGCCCAAAGCATCATGAGCATAGTTGAGTAAAACACCTGTGTCTTCAACCTTTAGGTCTATATTATATAATACTTAGGAAGAAACATTTAAATTCCTAGAAGCTGCTGTAAAACAAAATTTCATGGAACACAGTAAAGTGGGGCATTAAGAATCGCTCTTGGACTCAAGCCAATGTCAACTAGTCTGTAGACCTACTTAGGGTTTTTCTTAGGTGCTTGCTTAGATGCTTGCCTGGGCTTTTTGCTGCCTAAAACAAGAGTCAAAATGACCAAACATTTGAATTAGCCTCCTATCCAAGAACTCTGTTTAACCAGCCTTATTAAAAAAACAAAAAAATACAAACAAACAAACAAAAACCTATTTGTAGAATAGCATCTTCTTTCCATTTTCACTCACTCCTTTAATCGAGAAACATTTATTCATCACCTACTGTGTACCTGGCACTGGTTAGGATGCCAAAGACACAGCAATGAACCAAAGCAAATGGAGTCACTGGGATCAGAGCATTTATACTCTGAAATCTTCTCTCTTCACAAAACAGTAAGGTTTTACTATGAAAGATGATATTCATGTTCAGGAAATAATTTTGCTGACATAATTCAGCAAATAATGACACATCCCAAGTCCAACCAATAACTTAATTCCCTCTAGTATATAGATTTCTTTCTGCTCTGTCTTACTACTTCTCTGTTTTATACTTAATACTCTGTGTTTAAAAGAAAACCATAGATGGCATCTCTAAGACTGAGTCCCCAAACTGGCCTTAAGTTAAGCTAATTGCAGTTGCAACCTTCCCCAGAAATACAGTCTTAACAAACCAAGAATTTCAAAAAAAAAAAAAAACAAAACAAAAAACAAAAAACAAAAAACCAAGAATTTCCTATCAGTTAAAATGAGCCTGCCATGTGGGCCCTCCCCAACCCCCAAAGGAAGATGAGGCAGTCTGCTGATAAGACCCCCTCTTCTTCCCCTAAGAGTAAACCACCTTGTCTGGAACAATCCTTTTCTTTTGCTAATAACTTTCTCACCCCAACCTTCTCCTACAAAAACCTCCCATTTTGTACAACTTCTTGGAGCCGCCCTCTGTTAGCTGGATGGGATGTTGCCCCATTCATGAATGTTTCCATAAAACCAATTAGATCTTCAAATTTATTAGGTTGAATTTTGTTCATTAACGTCTATACATATTACACTTATTCTCAGCGAAACTTAAAATACTTAATTTCTCCTCAAAGATGGGAAGAAAATTGTACAAAAGACCCACTGTATGTCCAAGCTCATACACAAAGTAGAGACCCTAGAGTCTCTATTATTAGCACCTCTAAGAATCGCTGTTCAGATCTTTGAAAGTCTGCTTTTTATGTCTGTGCATTTAAATTAGGAAAGCCAATAAGATGGGGGCAATGCAGGATGCTAAAGCAGATCAAATGGATAGGAAGACGAAAGAATTTTTTCCTTTTATTCATTTGTTAATAATTCCTAAAATAGTGAGTCTACAGAAGCCAATGTGATTGAATATTGTTTTGTGGTCTGTGAAATGAATTTACACACCTTCTAATCTCTTCTCAGTGGCCTGAGGCTGAGTGGTCATGAACAATGGCCATTTTTGACTGGATTCTAAGAAACTGTACTATTTTTAAACTCAGTATAATGGAAAATTCCACAGGAACAGAAAACAGTAAGACAACATAAAACAGGAACATAAAAGGATAAAGAGAAGGGATAATGTCAGTAATTTCATTTTTATGTAACACAACTCTATAGCCTGAAAAAGCAAATTTTCTTGGTATTGTCTGAAAAACTTGGGAGAATGAGAGGGACACATGAGAAGAGTTAGTTCCATTAAGGACAGTCAGAATGAAAGCTGTAATTCTAAAGCATTTGGTCTTTTAAGGTCCGCATTATTTTTACTTTGGTTAGAAGAGGTAAGAAAACAAATAGAAGGAGACTTCCATTTAAATATGAAAGAAAATAAAGCTGCCATCCTGCATTCCTCTCATTCCCAGGACCTCACACAGTCCCTTCAAAAATGCAGCCATCTGAAAAAGGAGAACATTCTGATGTGGGAAGAAGGTTCCTTCGTAGAGAAAGATCAGTATGTGGTTTGCAGGAGACAAGATTCTCTTGGGTTTTTCTGCATGAGAAATACAACCATTATATTACATTGAACACAGATGGCAAGGTGACTGAAAGACTCCCACCAGACACCTCTTAGTCTAATTTCTCCCTTGATTTGTCTCTTACTAAATATAAAAGTTAAATTTCTTCTTTTTACTTTACAATCTGTTGGTCCTATACCAGTGGCTTCCAGTCAATCCTTTGCTTCCTTGATCCCAAATTCACCAAACTTTAAATTGATTTTCAAAACATTTTTCCATCAAATAAATGTGTTTGTGAACTCTTTCTGACCAATTGAATTTTTTTTTCTCAAGTAGTTCCTACTAGAGATGCTCTTCTTACTCATCTGACCATCCCTGTCACCATCAATTCCCAGTATCATATTCTAACAGTTGAAGTACAGCGAATATTTCTGCCTACAAAGAATTTACAATTCACTTCGGGAGGTAAGTCACAGATGATGTGGGAAACAAAGGCAAAAGAGAAAACTTAGATTTCCTTGCTGCTTACAGCCCACTAACAAGTCCTTGAAACAGGTAGAGTGACCTTCCTCTAGGTCAGCTGCCTAGACGTCAATACTTTGCTAAGGCCAAGAGGAAATCTCAGCTTAACATTATCCCAATCCCCAGGATCCTGTAGGTCTTCTTTAACATGTAAAAATTCATTCCGAAACTTCCTTTCTTTCCCCCAAGATACATGTTGGCAATCATCCCCAAAGCATATGATCCACCAACGTACATCTGAAGGGTCTCATGACTAAGGTTTTATTAGACAGCAATAAACGACCTTTTCCTAACAATCGCTAGCCCTTTCAAGGTCCTGGACACCTTGCTTCCAAAATTCCTTAGAGACCTATGCTCTCTCTAACCTCCTCCCAACTTGAAAGTATACAATAGGCCACCCTCATAACCCCAGTATACCTCTTGCTACCCACGGATCCTGTCCTCGTGCTTTAATAAAACCACCTTTTTTGCACCGAAGACATCTCAAGAATTCTTTCTTGGCTATCAGCTCCAAACCCCACTACTTCAAATCACACCAATATATACATGGTATGAAGGATAACAATACAAACCAGGAGATTACACTTTCTCTAGAGACTTTTTAAGGGTAGTGTTTACTGTATAACTGAAGAAAGATCTCTTTTTCATAAAAAGTAGTACTTAATTAGGGTCGTTAAATTAATTGAGGAGCCATGAGACTGATGTGGCCCTATTGCCAAGGTAGCCTAAGTAACTGAACCAAAATCTAAGCCTGTGTATATCCTCGGGTTGTGAAATTGGAACCTAAGGAAAACCAATTACACAGAGCCAACTAGGCTTTAAGTGATAGCCAATCAATAATAATTTCCTTTCTTTGCTTCTGCATCTTCTATACATAAGGCTGCCCCCCCCCCCCCCCCCCGCTCCTGTCAAGGAAGCACTCCTGTCCACTTGCCAGTTTGGCACTCTCCAATACAAAATGATTTTTGCTCAATAAATTCTAAAAATTGTTCATGTGCCTCAGTTTACATTTTAACGAGGTTTAAAATAAAAGGAAGACTGTTAGAAAGAGAGAGGCGTGGGAACACAATTGACAGGAGCAATCGTACTGTCTCTGAATTCCAGAAACAGAAACAGCATGCATTCGTTACATTTTGGAAGACAACACATGACCAAATTTGACTACAGGAAAAGATTTTGTAACTTTTGTTAATCATTGAGTTTTACTGACCCTCTTTCCAGAATATTCAGGGCTGGGAATGGTCACCTTACCCAATGCGAGCTTGGCCCCATCTATCATCGCCAATGAGGATGAGAAATGAACCAGGCTAGAGAAACATCACTACTATCTCTAATGTGGGGAGTGTTACTTTCAAATTGATTAAAATAACTACCTTTACATGGTGCCCTCCAGTTACACAGCTGCCTCACATCCCTGTCTCATCCTCATAAGCACTGAATTTTAGTGCAAGTCACAAATTAGTATCTGTACTAAAAAAAAAAAATCTGCGGTTAGGTGACACTGTTGGTCACCCTGTTGTAAATGGTAGAGGTGAGATTTTCACACCTGGTCTTCAGACCCCACGGTGCTCCCCCTGCCAGCCCGCCATCCCCAGTGAAGAACCCACACCTGTTTAGCACTAGCTGACGAGGTCACGTTGTTCTTTCCTGAAGGTTCTTCCCTAACTGATAACTCCCACGACTACAATGCAGAGCTGAGTTAATCATCCTAATCTACAGCACAGACAATTAAGTAGAAATATGAGAATCCCATGCTTGGCTGTTACATACTCCACACTGTCACCTGATGCCTTCTCCGTGATCAATTTTATGGCACATCTACCACATTTTTCCCAAGAGCCTGAATCACTGTAATTCCTCACCAAAGCAGGGAAATATGTTTCCCTGACTTATAATCAGTAAGGTTTTTTTTTTTAAAGGTTTTTATTTATTTATTTGAGAAAGAGAGGGAGAGGGCATGGTCAGGGGAGGGGTAGAGGGAGAAGCAGACTCTGTGCTGAGCAGGGAGGCCAATGCACCTATGCAGGCCTCAATCCCAAGACCCCAGGATCATGACCTGAGCTGAGGGCAGACACTTAATTGACCGAGCCACCCGGGCACCCCATCAGTAGAGTATTTTTAAATATCTGAAGATGTAGGGGATCCCTGGGTGGCTCAGTTTGGCTCTGCCTTCTGCCCAGGGCATGATCCTGGAGACCAGGAATCGAGTCCTACATCAGGCTCCCTGCATGGAGCCTGCTTTTCCCTCTGCCTGTGTCTCTGCCTCTCTCTTTCTCTCTCTATCTCCCATGAATGAATAAATCAAATCTTAAAAATAAATAAATATCTGAAGATGTAAATGTAAATACATACATGTCTGCCTAACAATCTGCTCAGTTATGATCTAGTATGCCTACAAAAGACATGTTGCCTATTCAATAAGCTATGCTTCACAGAAAGAGTGGTTAGAGGACCGCTCAAATGCCACTGTTTTACAAAAGGATTAAACAACCTCCTGTTTCTGCGAGACTCAACAGACGCTAGATCTTCTCTTGTCTGAGTTTTGATCTTGTATGGTCCACATGGCAAGGCTAACTCTCCCCATAAAAATCAGAGGAACCAAATTCACCTCTTGGCTCTACAGTCACCCACTGACCTGTATGTGTGGTGTCTGTGGGAAACTCACAGCTGAGGCAAACCAGGGTGTTTTCTGCCCCCTTGAAAGAGCTAAACAATAACCTAAGAGTGAGTTGGAGAGAAGGAAAGAAAGAGGGACTCCTGATTACACTCTGGATGATTTCCTAAATTTCTTAAAGATGGATAGAATAATGGAGTCTGATTTCTCAAAGGCAGGCATTAATTTTCCTTAGTCCAAAACTATATCTCAAAGTATATTTTATTCATATTCAGAAAGGGATCAATGGAAGGCCAAAAAGCAGGAATGCAGACCCCGCCAGTGCCCAACCCCAGGGGACCGTCATGGTACGGTTTTTTGTCAGCCCTACCTTTTCTTTTTAGTATTCATGAACACTTAGCAAATAATCACATCGCACTGATTCAGGGACATATATCCTGCCTTAAACGTGAAACTCCAGCGTGTTTATCTGACACAGGGATGCACTTTCTCTCCATCTCCAGTAAGAGCAAGGAGCAGACACGACAGGCAAATGAGCTCGCGATGAACTCTCCATCCCAATGTCTCTACCTGCCCTGCTATTCATCTTCTGCAGTCTACACAGAACTCTTTCTCCTTCAAAGCAAGCTCTAGGGTTACGGAAGAAAAATCAGGTGCAACGAACAGGAACCACTTCACTTGTTAGCCAAGAAGATGTTGGAGATGCTGAAAAATGAAAAGTTAGGGCATCGTGTAATCCAGCCTCAGGCTGGCCTTTGAGTTGAATGTCTTAAAGGTCCTATCAGACAGTGATGCCCAGTGTTTAATGCCTTGATCACCCACATTTCACTTGTGAGTTTCTGAGGACTCCCTGACTGAGAAAAACAATGTATTACCATGCGAGATGGAATGGATGCTATTTATTTTCACTTTTTAAGGGAGACAGCTGAAAGATATCTTGTTCAAAGGAAGGCAAAAGACAATCACGTGTCACGGGCTCAAGGTAAGCCAGCTGGCACTACCAGCCATGCCAAGCAGGCTACCAATTTATAATTCAAATGTTGGAAAGGTTTATCATTTGTATGTTCAACTTCCTTCAGCAAACATTTACTGCTCTGCCAGTAACATGAGCCAAAATGCTACTACATTCTGCTAAGGGGGCACAATAAGATAAAAGGCTAGATGAACTCCCCATTTCTCCACAAAGGGTTCCCCAACGGGGTAGCCACTGGCAAACAAATGTGATGTGCTGTGATTTGAAGTAGAGAATAAAATTCCATTTTATTATCCACGACCCAAAGGCCTGGGATTCCATTGAGTCATTCTTTGAACTCAAGGTGTATTTGTCTAAAATGGGTGTATGTGTGTGTGTGTGTGTGTGTGTGTGTGTGTGTGTGTGTCTAAAATGGGTGTAACATGTGTCACACCAGACCACATTAAAAGACCACTTGCTATGGCTCACCATGAAGACCAAACTGGACAGGTAAGCGTTATGAGGAGACAGTTTTGTGTGACAACTTCCAGAACCCAGAATGTCAAAGTGGAGAACCTCAGGCCAACAGTTACTTCTGGGTCCTGGGGTGGTCACAGTAGATCAGAACCTGCCACTCTCAGGGCAAAGAGAGACTGTAGTAGACAATGATAAAAAAATTTTTCAAGGCTCTCACTCTCGGCCTACTTTTGAATTTTGTCCCACTCTATAATAATCACAAAATTCAAACTGCCCCAAAACTGATTAACTGCAAGATTAAAAGAAAACTACTATCCACGGTGAAAAGACCAGCCCCAGGTGGGAAATAAGGAAAGCAAAAGAAAACAGCGTGTCAGGCAATCTGGAAATAAAATCCAGGAAATTCAATATTCACTGTTAATTTTCACACGAATCCCTTATACTATTTTCTTTCTTGTCTCTAGCCAGCTGTGCTTTTTAATAAGACAATTATTTGCTATTCAGATGTATTCCAATTATTTCTTTATAAAAAAACGAACTTCTATAGGATAATCAAGTGTGTCCAATTGAGAAAATCTCTCTCCACTTTTTACTGCCTCATGTGGCATCTACAAAGGTAATTTTGATTATGCAGAATTAAATTATTCATCACTATTAATAACAGTCACATTAACAAGGAAAGATATAGAGTGTTTATTAGCTTTAATTCAAGTACAAACAATGAGAGCCAAATAAACTGCATAAGAATTAGAAACTGGGTGAGATGGGTAAGGCCACAGGATAAGCAATTTCCAAGCAAGACGGAAACAGGATGAACCATTCACATCTGAACGCCTGGGTCAGTCACAAAGAGAAGCAGCCCAAGCTGCCTCCACAAAAATGAGTTTATTAAATTCCAGCAAGGCCTCCAGCTGCTCATTAGCTGGGAATACTCTAGAGAGGAACATAAGGAGCTGCTTCTTTTATTACGACTTTAAAGAAGCAAAAGTATGGTTTTTAATGTGATGCATTCTGGAGACATTGATTTATTAAAAGTTGGTTTTTTTTAATGTAAGTTACTTGTGCTTTTGAGACAAAGCACTCTGAGGAGTGTGTGTGTGTGTGCGCACGCGGGTGCACATTAATGACAACATTATTAGTGTGCCTGGGCCTCTTCTATCTGCAGGTATAATCAATAGATGAAGATATTTGGTGACTTTTCTCCATCTCCAAAATTTAACAAGTGCCACCATATTTGTTTTTCATTCTTCTCTTTTAATGGGACTATTTTACACAAGTGTTAAAGTTCAACAAACCTGAAGCAACAGAATGTCAGCTTCACACGTGATGATACTTCCCTAGCTCAATCCACGTTCACTTCTTTACACAAGAAAAGCATCCAATCCCTCATATAAAAAGCACAAGAATAGTACCCTGGTTATAACATGCTTACCTACTTTATTATTTATTGCAGGCCCTTGGTGAATCATATGTTTTTCTGCTTTTAAAAGCATTCTGAATAAGCCAGGTTAAATCATAAATGCCTCTCAGGGCTTACCTGGAGAGAAGCAGAAAGCAACTTTACCACCATGCCCTGTAGGGAATGCCCTACTTCTCCCTAAATCAAATGATGGTTTTTCTCGATCTTCATTTTGTGACATTTTTTTGGCACATCAAACTCTTCACCCCTCCCTCCTTGCTAAATAAAACACTACCTTTGGCTCATATGGTAATACACTAATTTGGTCTTCCTGCCTCTAAAATGACAGCTGCTTCTTCCCCCCACCCCCAACACACACACTGACCTCACTCCCTCTCCCAGGCTGTATCTGTGCTCATTCCCCCGATTCAATCATCGATCTACCACTCTTGTGTCATGCCTCTAAGAAAATCCATCCTTGATTTAGTCGGCTACCACCTCTGTGTATTTGAAAATCAAATCTTTCTTGACAACTCATTCTTCATCCAATTCTAGGACCGTATCTTCATCATTCTATCACATAGATTTTGTAGAAAAAAGAATGGGGTTGTCATTTTTAACAGAACTATATACCCAAATGATTAGCTTCCCAAACATGTTACTGTGCTATGGCCCTCCAGGAAAATAGTAATAACTGGAAAATTAGCCAAAACTGAAGCGATGAAATATCAGTTTCACAAGTGGTTAGACTATATATTTTTTTCTTAGCATTCCCTAAATCTATTTTTTAATTCCAGTTTCTGTGAAATTTTATGGTTGGGTCAGAGGCCCTCAAATTCTATATTTCCTCTCTCTGACCTTGAAATCAAGAACTGTCTCAAAATACGGTCTTTCATGGGGGTCACATGGGGGTCTCGGTGCATTAATGAGAATGCGTTCCAATTCTATCATAAATTAGTGATAGTGCTTCAGAGAACAGAGCATAAACGGCCACCACCCATCTCTGAAAAGGATCGGATGTGATCTTTTCTATACAAGGTGTCCTTCTGTCAGCAGGAATTTGAGAGTGTGTTCCGTGCTAGAAGAGATGCCTGGTGGATCAGAAAACTTGTTTTTCTTCACAGATATTTTTCTACCTCTCCCATCTTAAATCAAGAAAGTCTCTCAATCCCCACAATTGTCATCAACATTCCTCTTTAATAAATGACACTGAATTTCAATCATCAAACATTTACTGAGGAGGTGCTAGCAACCCAGACATAAATACACCAGGACCCCTGCGGGTCAGGACTCTGCAGAAGGTGTTCCAATCCTGGATTCACAACTTGGGAGCTGTGCCACTTCGGGCAAGTTAATTCACCTCTCAGTGCCCAGGATTTTGCTTCCACGAATTGTGGAGAATAGGAGTTCAAGGGAAGTGATGGAGAGGGAAGAACCCTGGGATGGCCTGGGATAAAACGAGCCCTGTGTTCCAGGCAGATGGAAGCGAGAGGGTGGAGGGCAGAGTGACCCAGACAGGAGCTGAGAAAGAGCCCACCACCCTTGCCAGAAGGAAGAGCCCCTGAGCGGTGCCAAAGGGCAGGGCCTGCAGGTAGGTGAAAAGCCGCATTCTGAATCATATCTGACGACCTGATGATCATTTCTCAGCAATCTGAAGACTGGAGGAGTCTCGCTGAAGGTGGGGAGATCCATCAGGAGCTCCAACCATAGCCCCAGCAAAGCAGGAAGACACCTGGCCTGAGGAGGTCACTGCTAAGGAGAGGAGGGTACGTGAACTTGGAGGTGGTCCGCAGAGCAGGTGCACAGTGTTTGTATCTTCTCCAAAGTAGATCCTTCCCAGAAGATTTGGGATGGATGGCCACCTCAAGAATTGGGGGCTCCACATGCTCCAGTGCTGGATGATTTCCCCACTTAGAAAGCTATGTGTTTTTCTAAGGGAGACCTTTTCCTTGGAGGGATATCCTAGTTATCTTTTTTTTTTTTACCAAAAAGAATATATCTGTGTTTGTATATGTATATACGTACATGTGTATACGCATGCAGACTTGTGAGGTCCCATCTGTTTCCAGTGACATTCTACTTATGAGTGCACGGATGCATGCTACTTCCTTCTACAGACTTCCTTCCTTCGTTATTTTCCAACTTCTAATCAAACCAGTCAGCAGAGGATGACCGGAGAGTACTAAAAAGTTCCTTAGTGCCACATAAGATCTGAGGCAGAAAGTCGTTCCACATTTCCTGGCGAGCTGAAGCATAATGGTCCAGGGATAACACAAGGTACCTAAGAAGAGCGCCCACTCCTTCAGTCATCCTGGCCAAGGCACCGAGTATTCAAATAACAGGAAACTTCATCATTTCGGAAACCAGTCCTTTGCAGCTTGTTATAGTTGTTAAGTCTTTCAATTATTGTTCTTCTGTGTTCTTTAGGTTATCTTATGTGTATAAGTTATTATAAGTCCACCAAAAATGCATCCAAGAAATCATTTTGGGGTCAACCATGAAGAAAACTGAAATCTTGCCATTTGCAAGAACATAGATGGAACTAGAAGATATTATGCAAAGTAAAATAAGTCAGTCAGAGGAAGACAATCATCATATGATCTTACTTACATGCAGAATTTAAGAAACAAAACCGAGGATCATCGGAGAAGAGAGGAGAAAATAAAACAAGACAAAAATCAGAGAGGGAGACAAACCATAACAGATTTTTAACCCCAGGAAACAAACTGAGGGTCCCTGGAGGGAGGGGTGGGGAATGGGGAAACCGGGTGATAGGCATTGAGGAGGGCATGTGATGTGATGGGTTCTGGGTGTTATATAAGACCGATGAACCACTGACCTCTACCTCTGAAACCAATAATGCATTATATGTTAATTAAATTTAAACAAAAAAAATTTTTGAAAATCATTTTGGGGTCAAAATACCAATAATGGATGTTCCTAGGTATGATGGTAACAAAAAGATATGTTCCTATCTTTTTTTTTTTTTTAGTCTGTTTGCTTGTTTGTCAATCTAAATCTCAAAGGACTAGTTCTTTATCTGTCACTTAGCCCACACCCACCCGTCACTTCTTGGCTCAATAAGGCTGGGGCTAGGCGACCACAGACTATTCCCAGGCTACCTCCTCCTCTGGCTCCCTGTTCCTTAGTAGTAACCGGCTGCTGGTGCAGGACGATGGGAGGCTCCTTCCCTCCCTCTCTCCCCTGCTCCCTGCCTCCTTCTCCCACTTCTTCTTCTCTCTCCACCTCTTCTCTCTTCTCCCCTGGCAGGGTCTCTGGAAGTTGCTGGATTCCCCTCTCCAGTCCCAGCACAACCCACGAAGCTCCTCATCCCTGGTCCGGGCACTGGCTAGGGAGCACGCGTTCCATGCTTTCCTCGGCCCCAAGTGCATGCTCCTCTGCAATCCCAGCCATGGGCAGCCCTCTGACAGATGTCAACACCCCTTGTGCCACGCCTCCCAGCACCCAGCACTCTGAGAACACCATCTCCTCCTTTTCTTCTCAGAAATCTGTGCTCACAGCAAACTCCTAATGTTACCAAGTTCTGGGTAATCTTGCCAGCCCTGTTCTGCCCTTTCTGTGCTTCCAATATTTTAAAAAAACTATTCCCTTGATTCAGTCTCCTCTTTGTGGAATGCCTGGGTGTCTGTTTCGCTGAAAGGACTTGGACCAATACAGTGCTCAGTACCAGGAGTGATTCCCAGGAAACACTCGTTCTAAGCTGGGATTTTTGTATTGATCTGCTACCCTGTTTAAGCTTAAATGGTGTGATGCCCTTATCAGCAGTAGAAATGGCTAGCCAGCAAAATGCGGCTTGAAATGGCATTATAATTAGTTAATCGCCTGTGGTATCTTGAGATAAAAATTCTATCAAAGACAAGACTTTGGGAAATCAAGTGGCTACTTCATTTAACTGTAACTTCCAACACTGATGATTTAAAGAATTGTGTGTGTGTGTGTGTGTGTGTGTGTGTGTGTGTGGAGGGGGAGATCCCTGGGTGGCTCAACGGTTTGGCACCTGCCTTTGGCCCAGGGAGCGATCCTGGAGTCCCAGGATCGAGTCTCACGTCGGGATCCCAGCATGGAGCCTGCTTCTCCCTCTGCCTGCATCTCTGCCTGCCTCTCTGCCTCTCTCTCTTTCTCTCTCTCTCTCTCTCGTTCTCTCTTTCTCTCTCTATGTCTATGATGAATAAATAAAATCTTAAAAAAAAAAAAAAACTGTGGGGTAGGTAATTGCTTCTGAATACATGAGAGATACAGGAAAAAAAGGATATCTCAGGTGTTTAAACTCTCAGTTGAAGGTATGACCAGAGAACCAAAGAGCTTCCATGGAAGGGTAGCTGGAAAAAAAAAAAAAACAAAGCAAAACAAAACAAAACAAAAACAACCCTCATCCCTTTCACAACAACAATTATTATGCCAATAATGAGAGAGCAAGTTGCAGTACAGATTTGCAAGGTGGACACATCGCCATAGAGGGCAGCAGGGCCAGAAGAGCACTCAGAATGCTTCCACCTACAGGGAGCATTGGTGGTGACCAGTCCATTGGAAAGAGAGATGAGCAGCCCATTAAATCACCAGGTCTATATAATTGGATCATCTCAAGGGCTGGTGAGCAGACACCAGCTTGACCTACCACAGTGGAGGAGCACATGCTCTTACCCAGATCGGAAGGAAGCCTCTGCCCAGGCCAGAGTCCTTTCACTGGAGAGGAGGGGCTTAAGGATCCCCTTACGGTTGGATCCTACCATGTTCACTGCTATGTAAAATCAGCCCCTCTCCCAAGCCCTCCTCAAATGGACCTGTGGCCATTTCCTTGGGTGGCTATACACATGGGAGACAGAAAACTCAGATCACTGGGATCTACCAAATAATTGATCCACAGATCAACTGACAGTAATTGACAGTAATCTCTAGGGAAAGTTGCTGTGGTCAACTCTCCCAAGGGAGACTGTGCAGTTTACACAGTCACAGAAATTTGGCCCCCATTCCTCTCACAGTGGGTTTAGACTCAGCTTGTGAGAATGTCTCCAGTTACTGAAGATGTAGCTGGATGATCAGTTCTCAGCAACTAGAAGAGTCCTCACATGGGCTACCTGACCCAAAAGAGGAAGAGCCAAATAGATGTCATTCAGGTACCGCCACACCTTCTGCTACTAAATAGTAAAGCAAAAGCAATATTATATTTCATATATCTATATGGAAACTTATTAATTTAGTCAAAGCATAAAAATACCATAAAGACTAAGGGGCAGTAGTATTGGTAACTAATCCCACATTCCTATTTAATTCACCTATTTGGTCCAGGCAGAAGGAAGATCATTTTTATACATTTTATATCATTTTATAAAAGATATTTGTATCTTCCTAGGATAGGACTGATTTTTTTTTTCTTTTTGTATGGTATAGAGTTTACTTATGGATAGAAGCCCTAGACCGCTTGTGAATTAAATATATAGTATTTCTGCCATAACTGTACCTTTTGCAAATAATTTTGATATATACATTTAAATATGTCAATCAGTGTTCTTACATTTCAAGTAAATATAGGCTTACATGTCGGAAAGCATCAAAAAAGACAGGATCATGTTAGTGGTGTTTCAGAGATTTTATGAAACTTTCTTCTGAAGCACAACTGGTATTTCACTTTAAGAATCTAATAAATATTTTAGAATGGCATTTCATTTGTTTTACAATGACATTTGGTATTAGAATGAAAGAGCTGGAAAAAGAAATATAAAAATGTTCCCTCCACTACCCGCTGGAATCCTTATATTTAGAGACCAAACTGATTTATAATGATCATAAGAGTCACTTTAAATCATTACCAACTGCAGAAGGATCTGAACCAGCAGTGCAGAGGTGAAGTCCACGGTTTGTCTACTGAATACACAAATCTACACTTGATTCTAAATGGTTTTCAAATTTATTTATTCAACATGTTCTACTGAATCATATCTCAGCCTATGCTATTTATTATCATTCTATGGGATGCCACTGGGAGAGGTGCCATTTCACATAGAATAAGAAATCAATGAGGTAGAAAAATTATATTATTTTTAATTAAGTCATCTTTTTTAAGAGTCATTTGCCTTAAGTCCTTGAAGGCCCACGATATGCAACCTAAGGTCATTCTCAGCAGAGTGCAATCCTCAACAGAGAAGCCAGTAGAAAATAGAGGTCTACTGGATTCCAAGGCAGCGGCTCAACAGAATCTCTGGATGGTGGTTCTTAGTTCCATGAGTACGATCTGGGTGGATTCCTCTCCGTTATTTAAGGTATTAGTATTCATCAGGAGTAAAATCAAAGTAGTACAATGTCCTGTGCTGGTGCAGGTAGAAACTAGACACTTCTCCTTCCCTTTCTCCATCCAAACCCTCAGGACTAGTGAATTACAATCTAAGGAAGGATTAACTCTGTTTCCTTTGCTTGGAGGTCTCCAACCTCCTATTTCCAAAGGTCTTCCCTCTTCCAAAGCTCTTTGGAGCTGACATAAACGGGTTCAACCACAAAACAAAATAACATAACATTTGAGGAACACAACTTTTTCTGAAGGAAAACAACACACCGGAAGTACAAATTCTCGTAGGAATTTGTACAACATGATCATACAGGGTCCAAGAACTTTACATTAGCATAACATATATATTAGATTGATGTGAAAGGATAGTGGCAACATAAAAGAAGAAGATAAAAGAAAGAGAAGTATTACATATGAAAATGAAATAAGGGACACAACAGATAGGTGTGGTAGATTGGGTTATATTATTTAAAAATGCATACTCCTTTCCCTCCCCCACACCTTCACAGGAAGAGTGTGTTTCCCCACTCCTTGTCTTTTGGCTCCGCATGGGACTGGTTTTGGTCAGTGTGATGTTTCAAACATGACATGAGGCTTAAAACATGTTTGTGTGGTCGAGTTTATACTCTTGCCCTTCTGCTGTAACATGAAAAGGATAAGTCTCGGGTAGGTCACTAGCCTGAAGAGAAAGGTGAGAGGCACTTTTTTTTTTTAAGTGCACAATACAAGAAACTAAAGACAATATATTGCACAGCAGATCTCTAAACTTACTCATCTCACAGAACTGAAATTTTATACCTATTGGACAACACTCTCTCCCTACCCTCAGCTCCTGGAAACCACCACTGGATTTCCTACTTCTGTGTGTTTGACTGTTTTAGGTATCTCATACAAACGGAATCATGCAGCGCTTGTCCTTCTATGACGGGCTTATTTCACATAGCATACACGTCCTCCAGGTTGGTTGTGTTGTTCCAAATGTCAGTTTTTCACTTTTTATAAAGCTGAATAATATTTCACTGCATGTATACACCACATTTTCTTGATTCATCCACTGACAAATACTTAGGTTGTTTCCATATAGTGGCTCTTGCGCATAGTGTTGCAATGAGCACAGGAGTACAGATATCTCTTCAAGATCTTGATTTCAATTCTTTTGGATAAGTACCCACAAGTGGATCACAGAGTAATTCTAATTTCTTGAGGAACCTCCATACTGTTTTCCATAGCAGCTGCACTAGTCTACATCGCCACCAACAGTGCACAAGGGTTCCAATTTCTCCACATCCTGGCCAACACTTGTGGTCTTTTGTTTTGCTTTGTTTTTTACCATAACCATCCCAAATGGTGTGAGGTCCTATCTCAACGTGGTTTTCATTTGCATTTCCCTGATAATTAGTGATGTTGAGGAGGAGTTGCAAATTAACATTTTAATCATGATCACTTTTGTGAACAGTGTTATAGAAAGACATACAAGGCTGTATCCTCCCGAGGCAGGTACTATGATGTACTCTAAGTTGTTCCCACACTGCTCTAACCTGTAGTTTAGGTCTTTCTGCCTGACCTGAATTTGGAGGGAGCACCACGTAGCAGTCAAGAGCAGGCCACTGGGCTGCTCCCCCACCATGCAGCTGTGTGATCTCTCTGGGCCTCTTCCCTTATCTGAAAGTCAAGATAATTGTCACCACTTCATTCTGCTGTCACTGGAGAGTAAGGTACCCCCAACTGATAAGACCTTCTACTTGATAGATAAATAAACATCACCTTCAAACTATCAGGCTGGATAAGCTTCACACTTCACAGATGCCAACTGTTCTGGGCTCCGATTGAAGACAACAAGATAAATCTGCCGAGATAGAGATGGAATGGCCCATGTCAATCCAGCCCCCTTGGTGATGGACTGTATGACATTGTCAATCCGACCCCACATCTTAGGTGGGACGTTTTAGATCAACTGAAAACACTAAATGGAATGTGCCAAATAGATGAATACACACACACCAACCTGTAGTCCACGCAAGACAAAGACTGTGCCTTCTATTTATTCCACATTCATGTACAGCAACCATTTGAGTTCTTTTTTCACCCCAGACACCCAAGGTCATCATTAACTCTGTTTCATAGCCAACTCCTTCTCTTAGGACATTTCCTACCCACAGTAATTCTTGTGGAAAAAAGACACTCCTTGAAAAGTTTCTAACAAACTTTTATCCAAATGTCCTCAGCTTTTTAAATAGGTCTCACATTCCTGCTGTTAGGAATTCCTTGATGACATCTAAAGATGTTTTCCTGCCCTTCCACTGAGTTCAGCAGTTATGATAAACATTTTACCTAAACAGACTGGAAGCTTCGCAGAACATAAGGATATTAACCAGAACATCAGTTTTAAAAAACAGTCATATAGTAATGTTTTGTGACACACTAAGATAATGTTTCTAAGCATTAAATAAATGTGGTTATACAAAATTGAATGATCCAGCACGCCTCCTCATCTCCACTTCAGGAAGCTATCTATATAATAACCTTGAAATATTCAAACAGCTCATTTAAAAAGTATGGCCGCTCTTTATTCATGTTGGAAGAAATTTCCAATAAGATCTCTGCATAGTCCCTAATTAACACTCAGGTGACTTCAGATAAATGTCAATCAAAGTTCTTTCCTTTTCCATCAAATATGGTCATGTAGGCCTAAGCAAGGAAAGGCAGGTCAAGATTTTCAGTGCCCTTCTCAGCAGCTGGGCTAGCTTTCATCAGATAGCTCATTAGTGGAAACAGGCTGATTGACAAGGTTGCCCCAAACTGAGAAGAGGAGCCAAACAGATCATTTGCATATTATATTAATGACATTCAGAGTAGCATTTGGTGTTCCTAGGGGGATAGAAGAAGAACAAACTGTAATTTTCACAATCATTAATTGTTTAAAGGAAACTGCAGATTCTAGTAACACTTAGGATGGTTAAAGAATTTCAATTTCATGTCAAAGAAGAGGAAAGCTGTGTAATTGTGGAACAGGAGCCTGCTAGTCACTGATTTTGCTTGAGATTAACTCTTCCCAGGGACAGAGATGTTCTACTGGAGGGTGACACTGTTCACCGAGACACACTGCAGAGCCTCATGACCTGAGGAGGGATGGAGATTGAGAGCAGAAGTGTGGTGGTTAAGTAGTGATGATCATTTGTGCATTTGGCTCCTGTGGGGATGAATGTGTGTGCAAGCAAGTGTGTCAGAGCAGAACTCTCCCAATTCCCTCACCCCAAACTCCTGCGGTTTCCATCACTAAGTCTACCTAGCCTTCTGTCTCATTCCTACTATAGATTCTGGGACTGACTTGTCCCCCTGGCATAGAGTCCTGTGAATCTGGGAACCAGGTTGGATTAGTTTCCTAAAACTAACATAACAAAGTACCACACCCTGTGTGGCTAAACACCATAGACATTCTCTCTCAGTTCTCAAGGCCAGAAGCCCAAATCTAGGTGTGGGTGGGACATGCTCCCTGAAGGTTCTTCTAGCCTCTTCCAGTTTCTCTTGGTTGCCCATCATCCTGGGTGTTCCTTGCCTTGTAGTAGCATCACTCCAACCTCTGCCTTTATCTTCACAGATCTGACTTCCCCTTGTTCTTCTCTGTGTCATCACATGGCCTCTGGCCATTGGATTTAGGGTCCACTCTAAGCTGGTATGAAATCACCCAAACTATTTATATCTGCAAAGATTCTGTTTCCAAATACGATCACATTCTGAGGTCTCTATATTTTTGCTGATGATCCAGATCTGCTAAGGTCCCTGTCTCATTTCTTTGTATCATGATTTCTAGTCCTGTTTTTTTTTTTTAATACAAATATGGCTTTACTTCCCTAATTATCTGAGAACCTGAAGAATGGTACCTAAACCTCTTTACCTGGGACCAAGAGCAGGTGCTGATAGCGATCTCTGATAAGGACCGCCCCTGTGATTCTGATGTCTGATGTGAGATTCTTTGCATGAGCTTCCTTTGGTGCAGTAGAACTCCTTGGGGATTGCTGATATCCTTGACATCATCTGCCTGCCCATCAGACTTTTTTATGTTGCCCTATGCTGAGCTCAGCCCCATCCCCAAATGTGTCAGCCTGGCCACTGCTGCCTCCTGGCCACTGTCCAAATAGAAGGCTGCTCAGAAAGACCAGAATCCCACAACTCCCCATCCAACCTTGTCCTATATATTCTTCTCCCATGTATTTCCCATATATTCTTCTATATGAATTTTCTTTAAGTTTTAAAATTTATTTAATTATGAAACATCTCAAACATAGAGAAAAGTACACAATGATTACAAACTCCAAATCCTGAGCAGAACTCAGCTCCTTGCAATTGTAGGACTGGGGTCCCTGTTTTCTCACTAGCTGTCAGAGAATGGATGGTATGTGCTCCCAGACCCTGCCCATATTTCTTCCAGTGCTCCCTGTGGTCCTCCTACAAGAATGGACCAGGTCCTCTCACACTTCAAATCTCTCGGGCTTCTTCTACTCCATCTCTCTGACTCTGGCCAGAGAAAATCTAATTTTCAGGATCGGCACACATTATCAGGGCAGTTTCTCTGTGATGAATGTAGATACCACTAATAAAGGTACTTCTGCCACAAACGAGGAACATTCTAGTATGTGTGAAAACAGAGGTGAGGAGTCGCCTCCATAAGTTGTAGCCATTAAGGTGCCCTCCCCGCCCACCGCATCCGGGCTCACTGGGCCTCGCGGCAGAACCAGGCGCAGAACCAGGTGCGCCAGCAGGTGCACAAGCAGGTGCGCCTCGGGCTGCGCGCTCCACTCGGGCAACTGGCCAGGTGCTGCTGCAGCTGCAGGGAACAGCGCCATCACTGGTCGGCAGGAGGTCCTACAGCTGATGCAGGAGCTCCAGCTGGTCCTGGGGTGACCCGACGGGTGGGGACTGAGTGCCCAGGCCGACACAGTGTCCATAGGCGTCTATAAATGGAATCACAAAGTTTGTATACTTTTGTGGCTGACTTTACTTTACTTTACTCATGAACACATATGTATCTATTTCTTTAGATTTTCTTGAATTTTTCCTTGCAATATGTTATGATCCTTATTGCAAAGTTCAGCCATATATTTTAGATTTGCTCTTGAGTGCATTTGGGTTTTTTTCATTCTAATGTAAATAGGATTTTAACATTTTGTTTGCTCAGAATAACTGTTTGGAGACTGATCCATGCTTTATATTTAATGTTTATCAGGAGTTCATTGCTTTTTTTTTTTTTTTTTAATTTATGATAGTCACAGAGAGAGAGAGAGAGAGAGAGAGAGGCAGAGACACAGGCAGAGGGAGAAGCAGGCTCCATGCACCGGGAGCCCGACGTGGGATTCGATCCCGGGTCTCCAGGATCACGCCCTGGGCCAAAGGCAGGCGCCAAACCACTGTGTCACCCAGGGATCCCCGAGTTCATTGCTTTTTATTGCTCAATACTCATCAGTGATAGGAAAATGCTCTACTTTGATACCCAGGTTGATGGATACTTGAGCTGCTTTTATTTTTTGGCCATTCTAAATCCAGCTGCCATAAATCTTCTCTTTTTCTCACACACACCTTGTGTAGTAACTAGAAGTGGAATTGCAAGATGGTAGGAATGTGTAGCTTTGTAAGAAACTGTCCAACAGTATTTTAAAAAAGATTTTTAAAACTTTATCACCTGCAAAATAGGAGGATTATAGTTGTTTCACATTCTTGCCAATATGTGATCCTATCAGTCTTTTTAATTTTAGCCATTTCTGTGGGAATGTAAAGATATCTTATGGCTTAATCGGGGATCCCTGGGTGGCGCAGCGGTTTGGCGCCTGCCTTTGGCCCAGGGCGCGATCCTGGAGACCCGGGATTGAATCCCACGTCGGGCTCCCTGCATGGAGCCTGCTTCTCCCTCTGCCTGTGTCTCTCCCTCTCTCTCTCTCTCTCTCTCTCATAAATAAATAAAAAAATAAAAAATTTTTTTTTCATTTCGGTGATGACTAATGATGTCGTTCATCTTTTTCTATATTTATTGGCCATTGGTAAAACTTTCTTTGTAGACTATTCAAGTATTTTTGTGATTCTTAATTAAGTTCCTATTTATTACCTCTCTTTATTCTTTGAATATTTTTGACAAGATTACTTGGTCATATATACACGTTGTAAATATTTTATCCTAGCCTGTAATTTGTATATCAATTTTTAATCATAATTTTTAGTGAACAGAAAGTTTGATTTTGAAGTAGTCTACCATTTTTTTCTTTTATGGTTCTTGCTTTTTTGGCATCTGAAAAGCATAAAATATCTTATTTTTGTATTTGAAGATTTAAGTTTTATATTTATATTTGAGTTTACATTTTAAGTTTGGTCTAAAATCAACCTCAAATTATTTTAGTGTACAGTGCAAGGGTCATTTTCTTTCATACAACTTTCTAGTCGTCTCAGCATTGTTTATTGGAAATAATTCTTACCCCACTGAATTCTTTGGTGACTTTGCAAACATTAATTAGTCACATCAGTGAGAGTCTATTTCTGGACTCTATTCTGTTTCATAAACCTATTTCTTCTGCCCTTACTCTGATATTACATTGTCTTGATTATTGCAGCTTTATAGAAAGTCATGAAATTAGGAATCATGAAATTAGGTATTATAATTCTTCCAACTTTGTACTTCTTCAAAATCATTTTGTTTCTTCTAGTTCTTTTGCATTTCTATAAATATTTTAGAATCAGCTTGTCAATTTCTGCCCCCAAAACAAAAACCTGCTGTGATTCTGACTGGGATTACACTGTATCTGTAGACTAATTTAGAGAGGGTTTAAGTGCTAACAATATATTAAGGGTTTTGACCCATGAACACATATGTATCTATTTATTTAGTTTTTCTTTCATTTTTCCTTGCAGTATGTTATGGTCCTTATTGCAAAGTTCAGCCACATATTTTAGATTTATTCTTGAGTGCATCTGGTTTTTTTTTCATTCTAATGTAAATAGCATTATAACATTTTGTTTCCTTTATATAGAGAAACAAACTGATCTTGTATATTTACCTTCTTTACCGAAACTTGTTAAATTCTTTTTTAGTTCTAGTAAGATTTTTTAAATTTCTTTGGATTTTTATGGATACAATAATGTCATCTGCAAATAAAAATATTTTCACTTCTTTCTTTCTGATCTTAATGTCTTTTATTTCTTTTTCTTTCTTATTTGCATGGGCTAGGACTTCCAGGGTAATGTTGAATAAAAGTGGTAAGAGTACACAATCTTAGTTGAAAGTGAGCAGCATTTCAATATTAATTATGATGTTCACTGTCATTTTTTATAGCTGCCCTTCATCTGATTGAAGAAATTCCCTTATAGTCCCACTTTGCTGATTGTTTTTATCATTAAAAACTGTTTGGTTTTTGTCAAATGCTTCCTATGAGCCTATTGAAAAGTTATGATTTTTCTCCTTTATCCTGCTAATGAAGTGTAAGCTGTTACCTAAGTGGCTCTTCTGAAATTCAGGTTTTGAAGGGGGACGTGGTATTATTCTTTGTTTTTTTAGCATGGCTATTTAGTTTTTGAATCCGCCTTATTTATTTATTTACACATATTATCTAATATTTACATGCTGTGTGGTAGGGATGAGTGTGTATCATCTTAGTTCACTCTACTATAGGCGTTGGATTTGCTTTTAGAAGTTCACCTTTGGGGATGTAAATATTTCCTGGGAATAATAAGACTTTCAGTGAATTGTTTTAATTGTTTCAATTAGGTTGTTCAATAATAAAGCACATCCATAAAAAGATGATTCTGCATGTCCCACAGTTGTGGTTCAGAAACTCAAAGAAAAGAGTGGGATTTTCCAGTGTCTTGACAAGTCTAGTGGGTATAACTGTACTGAGATCAGAAGAGTTCAGAAGACGACAAGCAACCTAAATGTGTCCTTTCTCCAGAGGTCAAAACCATTTAAAAACCACGTTCCACTAATGTGGAGGGTATTTTTCCATTTTTCATTAATTAGACTTCATTATTCTAGGAATCAGTGGAATGGTAACATTTAGAGAGCACTAAGTGTGGGCAGTGGGAACCTGGAGTCCTTACAGCTATAATTCACATCCCTCAGACCTTTGTCTCACAAAGATAGAGTTGACACACACACACAAAAAAAATAGCAACTACATGAGCTACTGCAAAAGGTACACAGTAAATCTGGTTCAAAATAATGAGGAACTGGGAAGTTTGTCTTCTGTCCGAGCAGAAGAAATAATGGTGAGGGCAAAGTGTACCTATTTTATATTTTAAATAAATAAGGTAGTTGGACTAAACACTTACTTAGGTGACTTATAGTTCTAATAGTCTGTTACTCTGGAATATTATCTGAACAAATTCAAAATTAAATATTGGTTAAGAGAAAAACAAAGGAAAATGTACAGAAGAGATCTATACTAGCAGAGTCAGAGGTTAGGCTTCCATAACCCTGATTCTTGACTCCTCCAAACTCTCCAATATCTTTGCAAAGGATATTTGAGAAAAATGTGGGGAGTCTCTGTACCTGATTTCCCATGAATTCACTGCATAGTGTGTTGAAACAAAAGCCATTTTTACCTCTACTGCTCAAGACCACTGTAACAATATTTTAAAAATTTGGGGGGTAAACTTAAAATCTCCCAGATTGGCCTGTATTTTCCCCAGTACTATCTGGCTACTAGCTGTTCACACATTCATTTATTCCTAGATGTCCACCAGAATTTGGGCATATGTGGAGAAACAACAAATGCAAAGACCAACCTGAAGACGTCTAAGTTCTCTCTGCCCACTCGCTATTCTGTCCCCCATGACCCAGAGTAGAACTATTTTAGATGCACAGCTGGAGACAAAAGCCATAAGCTAAAATCTGTATTTTAGTCATTGGATGGGAAGAATTGTAAATATTAACATTTTCTTTTCACACAGGAAGAATCTCATGATTTATTGCTAAAGAAAATAAAGTCAAAATACTTCTTTTCATTAGATCATAGTTTATGTAAACAATCATTTAAAAAAAATTATTTATTCAAAATCCCAGTGACATTTTTTGCAGGAATAGAAACAGTCACCCTAAAATTCATATAGAATCTGGGGCACCTGTGTGGCTCAGTGGTTGATGTCTGCCTTTGGCTCAGGTTGTGATCCCAGGATCCTGGGATCGAGTTCACATCAGGCTCCCCACAGGGAGCCTGCTTCTCCTTCTGCCTATGTCTCTGCCTCTCTCTGTGTTTCTCTCATGAATCAATAAATAAAATCTTTCTTAAAAATCTAAAAAAAAAAAAATCATACAGAATCTCAAGGGACACTTAGTAGCCAAAACAATCTTGAAAAAGAAAAACACTGGAGGATCTCACGTATGCTGATTTCAAAACTTAACTACAAAGCTCCAGTAACCAAATCACTTTACAGGCATAAAGACAGACATAAAGACCAGTGGAATAAAATAGAGAAATAAATCCTTGCATACATAGGCAAGTTATTTTAGTCAAGGGCACCAAAACCATTCAGTAGGTTTTGGTAGGAGAGGATAATCTTTTCAATAAATAGTGATGGGAAAACTGAATTACCCACATGCAAAATAATGAACTCTTACTACTCACTCTATATAAAAATTTACTCAAATGAATCAAAGACCTAAATATAAAAGTTTTAACCATAAAACTCTTGGAAGAAAAGATTGAACAAATGTTTCATGACACTGCATTTGGCAATGATTTATTGGCTATGCTATCCAAAGCAGAGAAAACAAATGAAAAAATAGATAAATTAGATTTCATTAAAATTTAAAATGTTGGTATATCAACGGATACCATCAACAGAATGAAAATGCAACCCAAGGCATAGGAGAAAATATTTGCAAATTATAATATGAAAACAGATTAATATCCAGATTACAGAAAGAACTCCTATAACCCAACAAGAAAAACCAAACACCCTCATTCAAAAGTGGGCAAAGGACTTAAACAGATGTTTATCCAAAGAAGACATATGCATGACCAATAACCACATGAACAGATGTTCAACATCACTCATCATAAGAGAAACGCAAACCAAAACTACAATACAACCTCACACCTGTTAGTATGGCTATTATTTTAAAAAATAAAATTTTAAAAATTAGACAAATAGAACAAGTGTTGGCAAGGATGTGAAGAAACTAGAATCTTTGTGCATCACTGGTGGGAATGTAAAATGTGTAGTCTCTGTGAAAAAGAGTATGGAGTTACCTCAAAAGATTAAACGTAGAGGGGCACCTGAGTGGCTCTGTCCATTAAGCATCCAACTCTTGGTTGGATACAGAAAAAGCTATAAAAACAGAATGACCAAAACATTTTTGAGAAGTTACAATTAATTACTTGTGTCTCCTCTGTCACCACAGTTGGTGTGTTATTGTATCCCAATGTAAATACATTAAAGAAAAGTTTGAAAACTACCTGTCACTTTTTCAATATGCCTATATCCAAGAGAGATTTTTTTCCAAGAGAGATTTTAAGCCTATTTCACCCAAAAACATTTTCTAAGCAGAAAACCTGATAATACTTTGTGACAAAAGAACTGGGTGCATGAAAAACTTATGACATTTTTCACAATTGCCAGGATCTTCAGTGCAGATGTTTTCTCAAAATGTCAGTAATAATAAAAATCTACATTTGTCAAGAAGTCACTACTTTTCAAAGGACAATGCATACTTACAAAACTTCAAGTTTTCTGTTAAATTACCTTTTCTGAAAAATCTTGAAATTCCAATTTTTCTGTCTATATCTTTGAAATGAATATAACTAAATTCTCTTTGCTACACTGTTGATAACCTCACTGGATGGACGTTTAAACTTCATTAACATTTCAGAGAATGATATCAACATCATGGCAGCGTAAGACATCCCTTGCTTTTTTCCTCCCCATGAAAAAACAAAAATTCAGCATCTATCTATGGACAAAAAGATGCATTGAGGGATCTGTGGAATCCTGAACCATGCACGTAGGGACCTGACCTGGAAGGATTCTCACTCACCCTTGTGCTTGGGAACAGGTAGATGGACCTCAGTTTGGCTGCGGGCCTTGCCATGGCCTGTGAACTATCTCCAGGCCCTCTCGGCCATGGTCCAGGAACCCCTGGAGAATACAGACTTAGAATCACCCCTGTGAGAGAGACCCTTCTTGGAGGTTCAGGTTTCTAGAAAAGAATTTTCAACACCCTGTTAGAGAAAAGAAAAAAGAAGGAAACAAATAGACCCACAGAGGTGGGTCTAAGAGGAACAGTTTGACTTTTACCATCCGTGAAGGCAGCACAGATTAGGGGCAAAAGAGATCATTCTCCATGTATGACTTCTCCCGTAGGGGAAAGGAGAGGGTGTGGGTGAGCATCCAGCTTCTTCAGCTGTGCAACATGCTGCCAAAATTCTCATTTCTCTCTCACCACATCAAAAAGAATTGAATGGTGAGGAATTGGGAAGAAACAGGGAGAAGAGCAGATAGGACTCTCAGAGGACATTAAAAGCCCACCCATGAGCCACTGGGGAAGTATCACTCAGGACTCCCCCAATCTGGCACATGGCATCTCCAATGCCCCATACGTCTCACTCACACAGTTTTGGCAGAGAGCTAGTGAGCAAGGACAGAAGCCATCCAAATCTGTAGGCCAGGGAGAGACCACAAATTTGAGATTAGTGCCTCCTTTGGGAAAACAGAGAGAGTTTGTCAACACTCAGCCTGGTGTGTTTCAAGATCCAGAGAAGACAGATATGCTTAAGGATGCTGCCACAAGAAGCAGCAAGAAGATGGAGCAAGAAGATGGAGCAGGTGTACCCACAGAAAGTCTGAGCTAGCCTCGGTACCTCTCTCCCGAACACAGTAAAGACTGGAAGAGGTGACAGCTATTTCATGCAAAGAGAGTAATGCAAAGCTAGGAGCATGAAAAACAAGGAAATATATCAAAATCTCATAAAAAGATCGAAATAATGTCCCAGTAACTGGATCCCAAAACATGGAAAATTTTAATTTACTTAAAAAAGAATTCAAAGTAGCTTTTTTAGGGAAACTCAGTGAACTAAAAGAAAACACAGAAAGACAATTCAATGAAATCATAAAAAGCAGTATACAAGCAAAATGAGAAGTTTAACAGAGACAGAAAACACAAAAAAGAACCAAACAGAAATTCTGGAGCTGAAGAATATAATGAATGAACACAAAGATGGGAGCCTGGTAGGAGGTTTTTGGGCACAGGCAGCCCACCTGTTGGTGTGTCCAGATGGAGCAGCATGTCAGCCATTCCAAAGGAAAAGCCAAAGTGGAAAGTAATGCCATCCCTCTGGGTCGAGCCAAACTTTCCCCTAGCTTTATTAATCTTCAAGCATGTTCCCCACCAACCACTTTCTTGAACATCCAGAGAACAAAGCTGCCCTCAGGAGTCGACCACAAGCCCAAGGAATGCCTGGGACTCCTAGAATGCATGTATGCAATCTCCATTCAGACCCAGCCCTCCCAACAATAGATGGCTATTTTGGAAAATTTACAAGCATCCAAGACACAACTAGCTCCTGAGAGGAGAAGCAAGAAGTCTTCTCTCCCAGTCTTATCCTGCAGTTTGCTGTTAAGTCATCTGCCCCAGTTCAGTAAATGAATTCGGGGGGGGGGGGGGGAGCGGAGAGAATATAATGAATGAAATGACAACTGTAATAAAAAGTACTAAGAACAGGCTTAATTCAGCAGAAGAAAGAATCTGTGACATTGAAGACAGGAACTTTGAAATTATCCAGTCAGAGGACAAAAAGGGAAAAGGAATGAAAAGAAATGAAGGAAACCTACATGATCCATGGTACACAATCAAAAGAAATGCTCTCAGTTAACCAAATTCCCAAAGGAGAAGAGAAAAGGGGCAGAGAAATTAAAGAAATAATGCTGGGTGGCTCAGTCCATTAAGGCACCAACTCTTGATTTCAGTCCAGGTCATGCTCTCAGGGTCCTGGGATTGAGCCCCATGTCTGGCTCCATGCCTGGTGGGGGTCTGCCTGAGAGTCTCTCCCTCTCCCTCTGCCACCCCCCCACTCGCATGTTCTCTCTCACTCTCTAGCTCTCTCAAATAAAAAAAATATTTAAAAAAACCTTTAAAAAGAAAAAAGAATAAAAGAATGGCTATGAGCTACCCAAATCTGGGGAGAAATGGATATCTAAGATCATGAAGCTCATAGGTCACCAAAGAAAACCAACTTGAGATCCTCTCCAATATGTATTACAGTAAAACTCAAAAATCAGACAAAGGAAAAATCATAAAAGCAGTAGGAGGAAAAAAAAAACTTGTAACTTACAAGAAAACCCCCATTAGGCAATCAGTGATTTCTCAGGAGAAACCTTACAGGCCAGGAGAGAATGGGATAGTATATTCTAAGTGCTGAAGAAGAAGGAAAAAAAAACTGCAAACCAAGAATAAAGGAGAGATAGATTCCCAGAGAAACAAAAGCTGAGGGAGTTCACCACAAGAGCTGCCTTAAAAGTAATGTGGAAGGGTGTTTTGCAAGCAGAAATGAAAGGATGCTAACTAGTAAGATGAAAACATACGGCAATACACAACCCACTGACAAAGGTAAGCATATAGTCAAATTCATAATACTCTACTACTGCAATATGGTGGAATGTTAAGCACTTAACTCTAGTTAGCCTTTTAGAAGGTTAAAGGACAAGAGCATTAAAAATAAATATGGCTACAATAACTTGTTGATGAACACAGTATAAAAAGAGCTGAATTCTGACATCAAAAAATATAAAAGGAGGAGAATAAAAGGGTAGAACTGTTGTAGGCACCTGGAATAAAGTTATCATCATAAAATAGAGTATTATAACTATAAAATATTTTATGTAATCCTCATGGTAACCAGAAAACAAAAATCTACAGTACATTCAAAAAGGATAAAGAGAAGGGAATCAATGAAAACCACTACATAAAACCATTAATTCACAAAGGAAGCATCAAGGTAGAAAAAAAGGAATAGGAGGACTATAAAATAGCCAGAAAACATAAGATGGCATTAGTAAGCCCTCACATATCAATAGTTACTCTAAATGTAAATGGACTGAATTCTCCAATCCAAAGGCACAGAGTGGCTGAATGATTTTTTTTTTTTTAAGATTCTATCCATCTATTAATGAGAGACATAGAGAGAGAGGCAGAGACATGGCAGAGGGAGAAGCAGGCTCCCAGTGGGGAGCCTGATGTGAGACTTGATCTCAGGACCCCAGGATCACGACCTGAGCCAAAGGCAGATGCTCAACCACTGAGCCATCCAGGCACCCCAGAACGATTTAGAAAAGCAAAAACAAAAACAAAATTTAATTATATGCTGCCTACAAGGATTCACTTCCATTTCAAGGACCCACATAGATTCACAGTGAAAGCATGGGAAAAATATTCCATGTAAGTAGAAGTCAGAATAAAGTAGGGATAGCTATACTTACATCAGACACAGTAGACTTTAAGAAAAAATTGCAACAAGAGACACAGAAGGTCATTATACCATTATAACGGAGCCAATTCATCAAGAAGCTCTAACAGTCATAAACATAGATGCTCCCAGCATCAGAGCACCTAATTATATTAAGCAAATGGTGTCAGACCTGAAAGGAGAAACAGATGACACTGATAATATTAGGGGACGTCAACACTCCACTTCAGCAATGGATAGATCATCCAGACAAAAAATCAACAGTGAAACACTGAACCCTTCTGCACTGTTGGTGAATGATCCAGCAATCTCACTTCTGGGTATTGACCCAAAGGAAATGAAAACAGGATCTCAAAGAGATATGTGTACTCCCATGTTCTCAGCAGCATTATTTACTATACCAAAGATAGGGAAGCAACCTAGTGTCCACCAAAGGATGAATGGATAAAGAAGATATGTATATCATAAAAAAGAAGGAAATTCCACCATTTGTGACAAAACAGGTGGACCTTGAGGGCACCATGCTACATGAAAAAGTCAGAAAAGCAGGGGATCTTTGGGTGGCTCAGCAGCTTAGCACCTGCCTTTGGCCCAGGGCACGACCCTGGAGTCAGGATCGAGTCCCACGTCGGGCTCCCGGCATGGAGCCTCCTTCTCCCTCCTCTTGTGTCTCTGCCTCTCTCTCTCTCTCTCTCTCTCTATCAAAAATAAATAAATCTTTGGGAAAAAAAGTCAGAAAAGCAAAGCCAATGCTGTGGAATCTAAGAAACCCAAATGCGTAGAAACAGAGTAGAAAGGTAGTTAGTTACCAGAGACTGCGGAGTGGGGAAAACTGGGAGATGTTGGTCAAACTCCCATTTAGAAGACCAGTCAGTTCAGGTGATCTAATAAACAGCAAGGTGATTATAACCAATAATCCTGTGGTTTATACTTGAAAGTTGGTGAAAGAATAGGTCTTAATTTTTCTCACCACAGAAATGAAATGGACACTAACACTATGTTGGAAATCATGTTGCAATACATAAGTGAATCAAATTAACATGTTGTATGCCTCAAATTTACATAATGTTATAAGTCAATTCTATCTCAAGAAAGCCACAAAGAGAAAAACATTTCAGGTGTTGCTTCTCCTTTGGTAATGCTAAAACGTTTTAACCGAAGTTGGTGATTTGGATAATCTTATTCAAAATGTATGATTAGGCAACCATTGCGAGCCAGATACTATGTTCAATGCAAATTATACAAAATAGGGCAGCCTGGGTGGCTCAGCGGTTTAGCACCGCCTTCAGCCCAGGGCATGATCCTGGAGACCCAGGATCGAGTCCCACGTCGGGCTCCTTGCATGGAGCCTGCTTCTTCTCCCTCTGCCTGTGTCTCTGTCTCTGTCTCTATCTCTCTCTCCCTCTCTTTCTCTCTTGTCTCTCATCAATAAATAAAATCTTTTTAAAAAATTATAGATTATAGATAAAAAAATAGAATGACATATTCCATTGAGTATCGATTACAAGTGGGGTTGTTTTTACAAATCCATGAAATTAAGGGGAAATATAATTAAGTGACTTTTGTTCATACCGGAGAAGTGAAAGATCAGAATAATTGAGAGACCTCTTTGTTTTCGATTTCAGCCCAAAATGCCATTTAAACTGTTTTAGCTGAAAAGCTGGATTAATTGCTTTGTGTTTTGCCCTCTCAGATCCTCCCTGACCACACTCTGGTATGTACACTGAAGAACTAGAAAAAAAAAAAAAAACAGGCAAAAGATTAGCAGCCTGGAGCATAAGAAGGAAAACAAAACAAAATAAAGAAGCTCTACAATGACTTTTAAGTTAGAATGAAGAATATCTCTAAACTGGTTCGTGGAGACACTTTTATAAGCATTGAGTCACACTGCAACATAGTTTTATTAATAATGTAGAAGCTTTAGAACAGCAAATGTTTCTGACAGAGCAATACTTTAACTTGAAAGCGCAAGCTCCCCTTTATAAACAAAAATGCTTCTTTCACATTGCTCTGGAAGCACAAAATTTGGTTAGCAATTTCTGAAAGACATCATTAGCTCTTCAGCGCACCATTCCTCTCCTGCGCGTACAACTCCTCCCAGAAAGGATTTAAATAACAGTGCTCACTTTGAAGTGCGCAAATCTCATTGACAGCAAAGGCCACCTGAGGCAACAAGGTTGCTATAGCCTTCTTGTCAAACAGTGTTGGAATCTGAACCTTGAGAAAAAAGGACAAATTCAAGCTCTAACGTTCAACTTTTCACTCATCTTAAGATTGACATCCTAAATGTTTACAAATAACTATACTTTACTCCTAAACGGGTTTAATGCATGTTCATCGATATCCTCTTTGTCTCCACAATATCCTCTTTGTCTCCACACCAGAATCGTCTACCTTATATCTGAATCTGCTAATATATAATAATCCTTGTGAAATAGGCAGAAACAATAGTTATTTTCAACAATGGTAATCAGAATTTACAGGGTTTTTTTTTTATTTACACACAATAACTGTGTGTCCCAAAAGAAAATGAATAAATTCTCTCTTTTTCCAAATATTAGTTCTTTGACCTAATGTTCACACTCAGTAACATTAACTAGAAAGACCGAATAAGGGTAATGGAAAGATTGCCTTTGTAGATATTCTTAGTATCATTTTCTGCTTTTTGACTTGTTTCTTCATATCAAGTGATTTTTAGGGAACCAATCTTGCTTACGGCTACCCAAAAAATTACTCCTATAACTCAATGGCTTAAAGCCATCCATTTGATTTATTATATCTCATTTTAGGGGTGAGAAGCTACTGGGGTTCAGGTGGGTGGTTGTTATGCTCCACATGGCACTGATGGGTCACTTGGTGGGACACAGCTGAAAGCAAAACCAACACACTTTCACTCATGTGCATGGACCTTCGAAATGATGCAAGGGATGGTTAGGAGTCTGGGCTCAGCTGGGACTGTCACTTGACAGGCCTACAGGTGATTGCACCCTTTGGGCAGTGTCAGAATATCCATAATTGTTACACGGTGGCTCAGGGATCCCAGAAAGACTGTTCAAAGAAACAGAAGGTGAATCTGACATTTTCTTAAGAACTGGTCAAAGCCATGACAGAACCTAGCTCAGTTCAAGGGAATGAGACACAGGTCCCACCTCTCAAGAGAAATGTCAAAGAAATCACAGCCATCTTTAATCTGTCCCATCAACGAGCTTTCCTGAGGACCTTCTCCATGTCCCCACAAATACAGATCATGGTACTTCACCTGCAGACACCCTACTTTCTGACTTACCTAACCTTTATTAAATCATTCGGCTATTACTTCTAGTTAAAGAATTACCTCGGGCTTCTTTTAATGAGTTTCTTTTAATCACAAAAGAAACAAAGAATATTAAAAAGAATTGTTAGCATGCATATTTAAATTTCAGAATACCTATTTTTAGTCAAACAAGCATGTTTGTTACCACGCCTTGATATTATCAAGAATGATATATTAACAATACTACACATAAAATCATTTTACTGATACAAGAAAAACCTGTCTCAGCTTCAATAAATAATCAGTAGGCTATGGGCTAGCAGCTCTCCCATTTCATGGATTGCAGTTTGAGGCATATAACAAGTAACTTTCTTAGGGTCACTCAGCTGGTAGATGTCAGAGCTGGGCAAGCTGCCTCCCTTGTGATAGAGTGCATACAGTGCTTCTGTTCTATTGAATTACATCAATTTTTAACATAAAATTCTACAATGAAGTTCAATGCTATTTATCCTCATTCTCTGTGAAACCTCGATATTCAATTCTCAGGAGTACTTATGATCATGTATGCACAGTACATTTTAAAAATCTCAAGGCATTTATATTTAAAACCTCTGACCAGAGCTCTAAGGACATCATAATTTATATTTATGCCCTATACAACTTAGAGGTAATTACATGGCAGTTGGGCTATTTTTTTCTAACTACTATACTAATGTTCAATGACTGCACTTTTGACAATCCACTGGAGTTTCATTAGCAGATAAAAACATCTTGGTAAATGCAACAAGCATCATGCTGGTTTGACAGACCTGAGACAGGCCACTGAAAAAGAGGGAAGGAAGTGACACTCAGGTAACTGTCCTAGTGTTGGGTCTTCATATGGTAATTAAGTATCATGAGCTCATTTTTAAAAAATCTACAAAATGATTTTTATCATTTAATGAGAACCACATTGTAATTAAATATTTAATAATGGCCCTTACAAAGCATATTTTCAGTATCACCAGTATGCACAATATTTTAACACTGTTGTACCTCAGATTAATATAAGACTCAATGGATTCACAGTATAAATTACATATATCTCTAGCCTGTATCTAATAAAGAAAATTAAGGAGAAACATAAAATCTATAAATTTTATGAAATGTGCACTTAAATAAATAATCTATAGTAATAAAATTATGAGTGTCACAAATCAAAAAATTTCTGAAGTTGGTTCTTGAATGGACCAATAAGAAATATTTAATAATTTTGCCTGCTACATCTTCACTTAATAAATAAAACTGCCCAAAACTCATCAAAGCTTTTTTGAAAATGTTTTCAAACTAACATGACAATGTCCCTTAAACAGCTTTGGTGACAAACTTTGAGTAAGCAATTTTTATGTTTTTACAGTATTTAGAAAATGTGAAACAAACAAAAATAAAGAGAATAGTAGAGTGAATTTCCTGTTCCTCATCACACAATTTTAACATTTTTGAAATCATTGCTATTAATCTTCCATCCTTGCTCTTACCAACTCCCTACCTCTCTGGCTTGATACAAATCCCAGGTGCTGTATCATTTCATTTATAAATTACAATAAGCATTTAAAACTTCAAATTGTGCTAAGTTAGGATATTTTACACAATCGATAAATATTGAGTTTAAAATTTAATTATTTTTTAGAAACTGAATAAGAAATGAATATCTGAAGTAAAGTTGAAATGTCATTATCTACACTACAAGAGAAGCTACTATTTTTAAGACGTTAGGGAGTTATCATTTGGAAATCAATAATGCTTAAGGCAAAATCATCGTTATTAATTCATCAGAGACTCAATATTATTAATCTGGTTTAAACTGCAGGTTTAAGTATATTTTATTGTTTATACCATATCTAATTTCAAAACCCTGCAACAGTCTTGTACATATTTGAAATAATAACTGTGATTTCGTTTTTAAAATATATTTGCTAGTTCAAACTGATCCCTATTCATTAATCAAAACTGTGTTTTATAGTTTTATAGTAATGTTTTGTAGTAGCTACAGGCAAAATCGATGACAAAATACAAAATATATGATAAATCATGTTTCTTCTTATCAACTCCTTATTTTATCAGGCTGTTCCATATATTAAAGGTAAAACAGCAAATAAGACAATAAAGCTCCTGTCCTCAAAGAGCTTATAGTCTACTGGGAAAACAGACAATGAAGAAACAGAATTATAAAACATAGAACACTATATGGCAGCAAGTATTACGCGGAAAAATAAAGCCAAATGAGGTGGCAAGCAATGACTTGGGGGAGTGGCAGTTGGCTGGATTCCTGATGAGGAGACTTGTGTGTAGTATCTCTGATGAAGGCCAGGAGGAAAGCCCAGCAAAGATTTATAAAAGAACAGCAAGAGGAAAAGAAAAGCTTTGAAAGGAAAATAGAATTAATGTCTAACCAGAACTGCAAGAAAACCATGGAGATTGCACAGAGGGAGAAAGGGGGAAAATCTCCAGGAGTCAGTCTGTCATATTGTCAGAAACCATGTTGTGGGAGAACTTATAGGCTAAAAAGTCATGACTACAGATTTTGTTCTGAGTGTGATGACAATCCATTAAAGGATTCTAAACAGGGAAGCAAAGTAAACCTCATTTTTAGGTTTAAAACAGTATTCTGGCTTTTGTATGAAGAACTACAGAGCAACCAATATGGAAGCAAGGGGGTAAGTTAAAATTCGACTAAAGAAGTCCACAGAAGAAATGATGAGTAAGGGTGACGGGCGGAAAGATCCTGAGTAGTCACGTTTAAAATATGTATATAATTTATTTACTTGAGAGAGGGCAGGAGGGGCAGAGGGAGAGAAAAATCTCATGCAGACTCCATGCTGAGTGTGAAGCCCAACCCAAGGCTCGATCTCAGGGCCCTGAGATCACAACCTGAGCTGAAACCAAGAGTCCAACGGTCAACTGACTGTGCCACCAGGTGCCCCACATTTAAAATATATCTTGGAAGTAGAGCTACAGAGCTTGGTGGATTGGATGTGGGATGCATGGAAAAGAGCATCAAGGAAGACTTCTAAGATTTTCACCTGAGCTCAAAGTAGATGGGGATGCCTTTAATCAACAACTAGGTGGAAAGCAGGTTTGCAGGAAGTAAATCAAGAGTTCTATTTTGGTCAGGTTAAGTTTGAGATGCTTCCTAGACATCTGTAAATGATTTGCTAGAGCACTGAATACACGAGTCTGATGCTTGCCAAGGGGACTGGCGCTGAGATATCCGTGTATGGGATTCATGAGCGTCTGAACCAGACTGAATGGCATGGAAATCAGTGAGATCGTCCAGCGGGTGAGTGTGCATGGAGAAGGAAATCAGGCTGAGAACTAATCCCTGGGAAGATGAGGAGCTGCCAACTCCTCAGGCAGAGAAGGAACAGCCAGAGAGAGAAGAAGAAAGTCAGCAAAGCAAGCTATTTGGAAGCCAGGTGATGTAGGTACTTCCAGAATAACAGTGTGATCGGCTGCACCCAATGCTTCTGCAAGGGTGAGCTGATGAGAAGTGAATGTTGATTACAGAATTTGCCCAAAGGAGGAGGTTACCGGTAAACTGAGTAATAATTTTAGTGGTGTAGCAAAAATGAAAATTTTATTGAAGAAAAATAAGTTATAAAAATAAGGAGATAAAGAAACAGAGAAAGCTAACCTCAAATTTTCAGAGTTTTGGTATGAATGGTACCGAAGAAATCATTTATCTGGAGAATTGCTGGGTTTATGGATGACTAGCCCTTTTTCCTTTTCTTTTCAAGATTTATTTATTTTTTTTAGACAGAGTGAGAGAATGAGAGAGCAAAGGAGGAGGGTCGGAGGGAGAGAGAGAATCCTCAAGCAAACCCCCGCTGAGCGTGGAGTCCAATGCAGGGCTCCATCCCAGGACCCCAAGATCATGACTGGAGCAGAAATCAAGAGTTGGATGCTTAACCAGTTGAGCCACCCAGGCGCCCTCATTCCTTTTTCTTAAGATGGAAAAAAATAGAGCATGTTGGAAGGCTAATTGGAATGACGTCATAAAAAGGGAGAACATGATGATGCAGAAAAGAATGAAGATAATTTCAGAGAAAAGTCCTTGAGTAAGCTTAAAGATGTGGGCTCCAGCAGCCTTGGGGAGGCTGCAGCTGCCCACCATGGATGTATAAGGTGAGTACATGCTCAGACTATGGACAAGGACATGGACTGGATGCTAGCACAGGTGGTCTGTCTACTGCCATGATTCTCAACCGGTGGATCATGAACACAAAAAATAGTTCTTTTTCAGAGCTGGAAGTTTTCAAGCATGTCAACTGTCCTGTGTCTTTAGAGAAGTGGTTTTCAAAGTAGGGTCCCCAGAGGAAATGCAACAGGATCTCATGGTACTTCTGAGAAAAATAATTTCTCAGACCCTAACCCAGACTAACTGAATCAGAAACTCAGGAGGAGCCTAATAATGTGTATAAACAAGCCCTCCAGGTATTCTGATGCATGCTGAAGCCTGAAAATTGCTGTTCTAGAGGGTGAGGGAAGAGGTGAGGAGCTGTGCAGGCAGCTCCTAAAACTACCCCCAGGCCCATGGCTTCCAAGGAACCACTCCCCTTAGACTCATTGGGTTACTATCAGTACCCAGCCCACCTCCGTGACCCTCTTCAAGAAGAGTCTTGAAGGGATCCCTGGGTGGCGCAGCGGTTTAACGCCTGCCTTTGGCCCAGGGCGCGATCCTGGAGACCCGGGATCGAATCCCACGTTGGGCTCCCGATGCATGGAGCCTGCTTCTCCCTCTGCCTGTGTCTCTGCCTCTCTCTCTCTGTGTGATTATCATAAATAAATAAAAATTAAAAAAAAAAGAAGAGTCTTGAAGCCTCTACAATTATCTTTCCCAATTTATATTCTTGCAGTGACCATATTCATGGCCTGTAAACAGTGTTTTTATACTAAAAATCCAAGTTTCTCATTTTTATGAAACTCCACTTTTATATGAGCCAAGAGCTATTTGCAAATGGTTAATATTTTGCTAACAAGTCAATTCCACTCATTTATACACTTCACATGTTTCAGGAAAATAGTATCTTTACATTTCTGGGTATGAAATGTTTCTGAATATTATGATTATCTATGTCTAAAATATCACCGCAAGACCAGAATTTTCTCTTCATGCCACTCTTAGAAGAAACACTACTATCAGTTCTTTGGGTAATTCATGGAAAACTAATGACTCTCTCTTCTCATGACCTGGGGTAGGATGTTTGGATCTTGTTTTCCTAGGACTTCAGCAAATAAATTCTTCTGGAGGCTACACAGACTGTGGAAGTAGGTGGGTATAGTACACATCTGAAATAATCATAAGCTTATGCTATCAAGATGGTATTTAAATTTTACTCTGGTTATCGCTTGGATTGATCAAATGTTTAATGTAAAGAATAGCCTTTTTCTCATTTTAAATGCTAAAGCTCATCTCGGTGGGAAGTATTACAAACTCTAATGTGCTTCTTTTACGATGTGAGCATCACCTTTGTCATATTAAAATCCATCCATTTCTAGTAAGATAAAATTAAAAAGAACTCCAGCCGAATATAATTAAAAACCTGGACTATATGTCTTCCAAAGAACCAAGTGCTTTCTGCACTTTGGGGAGTCCTATATGCTTTCCCACTGTGGCTAAGTTCATAAGTGCAGTTGAAAGGATCCGTGCTGATTATAATTACATTCTAAATTAGCCAATATTAGCACTGTGCCAAATAATTCACATAGCATGGTTTCCATGTTAGACAATCAATTACAGTTCAGATGAATCCATGCAAAAATCCATAACTTTTATTTAGGATCACAGTTTTTGTAATTTAACATATTATTACAGCAGAGCCTTCAAAAGGTCAGAGAGAACAATGGAGAGCAATTTCCAGTTAGTAAATGTTCCTTTATTGTCACAAGAGGGTAAGAAAGCTGAGGATCTCTGCATGCTTGGTAGGATCAAAATTTCAACTTATTTTGACGTTCGCCTTACAGAATACTTTAAAATAGAGAACAGTTCTATCTAAAACCTATTAAAATTTCACAGTAGTGTATCATGATGATACATGTCATGTTAGAATCTTTTATGTTGGCCAATTCACTGGGAGAGTGCAGAGGTAGGAAGAAACACCTTGGGAGATGACACCAGGTAGGAGCACCTGCCTAGACGCCCAGTAGATAATAGTTTTACATTTTTCCAAATTTGAGAATTTAGCAATATCCTGCTGCCCCCAAGAGTTCTACCTATTGCAATGGCATAGCAGAATCATTCCAGAAAATTCTGTGATTTATCTTCTCCATACCAATGTATTAGAGACCTGGAGAGACACCTCTTATTTTCTTTCAGCATATGGACTATATTTCCCAAAGCCAAATGAAACAGGTTAAATTTCGTTCCAAAACGCCTCTAATACAGTGAAAAGAAAAGCAAACACATTTTCAAACATAAGGATTAGGTCCTGTTTTTAATCATCACGTAAGAGTAATAGTCACAAGTTTTTTTCCCTGAGATTTTAAAATTAACCATCATTGGAATCTTTATAGGACAAGTCACTGGATATATATCCTACCAACACCATTTACCTGTCAGCAAGACATGTAAATCTACATGTCTATGGATGGTTAAGAGAATTAATTGGCCTATGTGAGCCAATTTAGACCAGGTTATATATTAAGTATATTTGGTTCAAAATCAGCAAAATCACACACACACACAACTACCCTAGCCTCACTCCTCAACTCTGGCTCAACAGAAGCTCTCTTCAGAATAAAGGCACTGTCTGCAAAAGGATGTGGAGGGAAGAGAGTCCTTCATGACCTCTCCTACCACGTTAGCTGGTGGTTTCCTACTGTGAGGTCTGAGAAGCAGATCCGGAAAGAAAAGGATGAATGTTTGAAGCGTGATGACCAACTGTGAGACCCAATTTGACGACAAGCTCATGGAGACGCTTCACCAGAGGTGTAGACAGCGCAGAGGCGGGGGGCACGGCCAGGCAAGAGGGAGGAAGGCGATCTCCCTGAGGACACCACATTCTCCCGAGGTCCAGGGCCCAGATGCTAGGGCTGGATGGCCAGAGTTCAAGTCCCACCTCTGCTGATCAGTAGAAGCAGAAACAAGAGGAAGTCTCTTAACCTTTCTGTGCCTCTGCTTCCTTCTTCTGTAAAATGCAATTGATAACAGCACTCCTGTGTGATGAGAAAACTGCTGTTCTGAATGGCTGCTTAGGCAATTTATGGTATGACAACCCTGCTCACACTCAAATCGGTCCAGAGTTTGGGGTTTTTTCACCTCCCCAAAGTGGGAGTGTAGATGCTGAGGGAGCTACCCGCCAACCCCATACAGGTGACCTGTGCCTCCTCATTCAGCAAGTCCTAACCTGCATATTCTTGATTTAATATACCAGCCAGAGGCCCCCAACACACCTCCTACAAACACACAGTGGTTGTCCCAAGGATCCAACCTGTAAAGTTTCAGATCAAGACCTTGTGCGTGGTAACCAGCACAGACACGTCTGCTCTTGCTCCCATTAATATTACCTGCAGTTGCCCCTATTTCAAAATTAAACACATATTCCCTGGACCTCGTGTAGAGGAAAGAAAACATGAACACGCTGCTCCATGTCTTATTGCTGCTCTGTTTTTCCGTCTGCTTGCTTGGGTGGAATCATCTCGGCTACCTTAACTCCTGCACTCTGGGAAAGAAATGAACCAGGGTGGGAGGTGGTTTGGGTTGTGTTTATTTGAATAATGTAGACAAATGTTTCTGTTCTCTGGTTTTCTCTGGAAGCACGCCTGCTGTACCGCCCAGAGAAGGGGTCCTGGCAGGTGGGGGCCCAGGCACACAGCACCCCAGCACCTGCCGCTAGCGGGGAGCAATGCGGCCCAGAACACACCAGGCTTGTTAACTGCTCAGCACTCCTAACTAAGCGCTTTTCGACTCCTGGCTCATCTCTTCTGTTTGTGTTGTGTTTTTACTGTTGTTGCTTCTTTGGGAATTTGTGCTGTGCAGGGAGAAGGAAAAAGCTATCTAAAATGCCAAGGAAATATTTCAAGAAAATGCAGACATTTTTAGGTGCTGAATACATACGGAGTAATAAAATATAAAATAAATAACATGGAATAAATATAAAGGTATTTCCTGTTTTTTGTTTGTTTTTTGTTTGTTTTTACCTAAAGGATTCCTGATTCTTTTAGGAACAATGGAAAAGGAGTACGTTATTCACAGCGATGGCACACAAGTGGAAAATATGTAAAATGCACCCCAGATGCACCACTGCGCAAAGTGGGAAAAGCAGCTCATTTTTTCTCTAACGTGTGATTCTCTGATCAACAAAGCTTGGCTGAGTGGCTCCGTGTGCGGTCACCCCTGCAGGTGCGGCGATGGGTCAGGGGCGAGCGGGAGTGGGGGTGCGGGCCGAGCTGGAAGTGGGGGGCGGCCTGGTGCGGGGGGCCACTCCGGCCAGTGGGGACCCGGGGTGGTGAGAACCTGTGGAAATGCCCTTCTGCCTGCTTTAATTTTCTCAGGAAAAGGGTAAGCAAGGTCGCCAACAAAAAGCAACATCTCGACACAAAAATACCCCGTCGCTTGCACATGTGCATAGACGTTCTAGGAGCTTCTACATCACCTTGGAGGAAACAGGAAGGTCGCGGGTCAGCGTCAGAAACCCAACCCAGTGGAGCGAGCCCGACCGACGGCCCGATCCCGGGCAGCAGCGAGGCCGCCGAGATGCCGAGGAGGGACTGATGTCCTGGGACACGTGCCCTGGGTGACGGGCACACGCGACGCACGGTGCCCCCTGGGCCTCCGCTACCCCAGCTCTGACGGTGCTCATCCCCTGGGTCCCACCGCCAAGGTCCCCGCCTTGCGGCAGAGCGCGCAACCCTGGCGTGAGCTATACAAGGTGTGCAAGGGTGGTCTGCACCCTGGAATCCTTACCTCCCCCCCCCGGCAAAAAAAAAAAAAAAAAACTTGCCAAATAATCAGCGGTTCCTCTTCATATAGTAATCAGAGGAAATACTTTTAAAAGTATTTAAATTTCAATAAAAATTATTCAAAAATCATTCACCCTGGCCTCTGCCTTGGTGGTGTCCACCTCTACACGCACGCACCGCTGCACACACACATCCATGCGGGGCACCGGGTGGCTCAGCGCTTGAGCGGCTGCCTTCGCTGCAGGCCGTGATCCTGGGGTCCTGGGATCGAGTCCTGCTCTGGGCTCCCTGCAAGGAGCCTGGTTCTCCCTCTGCCTGTGTCTCTGCCTCTCTCTCTCTCTCTCTCTGGGTCTCTCATGAATAAATAAATAAAATCCTTTTTAAAAATCCGTACGATTTCAACACACATGCAAGCAAATCTACCCAGTTCCCTTTGCCGTGCTGCACTGACTTCACACTCAATTTTTTATGGAGAGAAATTTCTGATCCTCATAAAAGTACAAGTATGGTTTTGTTTTCTCCCTTATTTATTTTCCTTGTTTCTTGCAAATAGCACAGAGAGGCAGAGCAAGGTATTTCTTTCCAAGGCCCTTCGCACACGCATTAGTCACACGTATCTTTAGAAATCAACCTACAGTCATTTTCTTGTCAGCCTATAGTTAAGACTCACTCAGCATCTCCCACATTTTGTCAGATGTGGCCTCCCTAGCTCCCATATTATGGAGTAGCTCACGCAGCAGTCTGCAGGAACTATACCAACAATTTCTATTTTTAGCATCTTCAAATAGAGCAAGACTGTGTCTAAGTGCTACCAAGGGTCTCCAAATATAATTACATACCGTAATTGATACTGTGAACCATATACAGTTTCACTGAACAATCTAATGCAGTCCTTGAATGTCTGCCTCAACAAAACAATTTATTGGGCCATTGTGAGAGAAAATACAGAAGCAATAGTTAATTCACCAAAACCAGTACTTATAATCCATTTACCAAAAAATCGGTGATTTATATCACAGTGATGGGCTTTTTAAAAGTCATTTTATTTTTCAGTGTTATATTTTATTAACTTCTCCCATTTCGGTCCCTGGCATATTTACATAAATCAATCGCAAAATATCTGGTCTTCTTAATTTCATTTATGGACCATCAAGCTTACCTTTCAAAGATAAAAATTACTGAGGACTTTTCTGTGAGGCTTCAGAAAAATAGGATTTGAAAATAGATAATTAGGTAACTAGCTAAATCACAGTTATGATTTCAATTTTTCTTGAGCCATTAATGAGACTGGCAGTAATTGCCTTCCTGGCTTTTTCCACATGATTAGAAACTTTTCCAGGCTAACATCAAATTTACTCAGCCACATTTGGGTCCAATAAAGACAGAACTGTAGCATTTTTAGGGTCAGAATCAATGAACACATGAAAACAAAGCCGAGTCAAAGGCTTGTCCCAGTGGTTTCAATCTGCCAATCTTTTAGGGATGACATATTTTAGAACACCAAACACACATTTGTGCCAGCAGAGATTTTTAATTAGCTTTCCGACCTAACAGCAATAATGGAGGGAGCAGAACTTGGGTCACCACTTAGTGTGTTTTGGATCCTTTGAAAACTGACTTTTGTTCCCTTTTGAGCCTGGCGCTGACTGCCCTGCATCCCTCCGTAGGAGTTTTGCAGAGCGACAAATCAGCCATGGCACAAATGGTTTCTAATTAACGGTGACAGGATATTGACTGGGGTAACAATTGCTTGATAAAAACCAAAGAAAAGTTTTAAGGTCGTGTATTTTCCATTACATTCAGAAATGATTACCCTCTCAAAGATTTTAGGTTGATCATTATCTTTCCACCACAGATATTGGAAAATCCCCTTTTGAAAAAAAAATTTTACTGTTGTAGCTCAGTTGGAGGAAATGGATGAAAGACCACTAATCAATGATCATTCTTACCATGAATCAGCTCTTCTACTTGTAGCTGAATCTTACAAAATGCAAGACATGGGGATAACCAGCAACTAGACAGCGCTGACTTCTGGGGTTTTTCCTAAAGGGAGTATTGTACTCTGAATTCTTCTGCACACACAAGAGTTTTCCCTACTCTTTCTGACACTATTCTTTTTTTTTTTTTAAGATTTTATTTATTTATTCATGAGAGACACACAGAGAGGCAGAGACACGGGCAGAGGGAGAAGTAGGCTCCTTGCAGGGAGCCCGACGTGGGACTCGATCTCAGAACCCCGGATCACACCCTGGGCCGAAGGCAGGCGCTCAACCACTGAGCCACCCAGATGTCCCTGACACTATTCTTTATATACAATATAATGCTGCTGTTTCAAATAAAGCTGAACTGTTTTCCTGCTCCCCTAAATAACTAGATTGCCCTGGGTTCCTCAGAGTCAGCTGCCTTAAAATGATGAGAGCTCAAGTCACTTCACAAATCCCAAAGCACCCCATGGGTGATGACCAAAGCATTCAACATGGGGTTGTTATAGGTACTCCCCCAGGGGACATCTGCTCTCTTATAAGAGTATGGGCAGACAGCTGTTTGTCAGCCTACTATAAACCCTAAGTAGATCCGATTGTATTGACATTATGTACTGGAGATGAAGTTCCAAGCAAAGTTAGTCATTAAAAAGTATTCACTGTCAAAAGAACACATTTGAAAATTACTTGTATACAAGATAAAATGTTTCCATTTTAACCAGGCACATTTGAGCTGTTCAGCATCTAGTGGAAACTCAGTAATTGTCACAGAGTATACAGTCAATTTCTTCACTAATTAATAAAGTTAGAGTCTCAAAAGCAGAAAGAGCCTTATATGTATTCAATTAGTTCAGGTATCCCTATAGTTGAATCCCTTCCAATGTAGCTCTGCTAAGTCACAACCAAGTCTCCGGACAACTTCATGGATGGAGGGTGTTCTAGGAATAAGGAATAGCAAAGGAAGAGACCCTAACGTAGGAGCACGTGTGGCAGGCACACTTGAGGAATACCAAGCAGCCAGTGTTACTGGAGTGGAGAGTGTAAGACAGGGAAAGAATAGATGAGCAAGGGGTGAGCAGGCTGCTAGGTAAGCAGTAGTGCAATTATTCTGGAGGAAATGGACGGAGAGGGTTTGGGGCAGGTAAGTAGCATGAACTGACACGTTTCCACGGGGTCCCTCTGGCTGTTGTGCTGAATGCATTCTGAAGAGGAGACGAGGCCAGATGCAGAAAAGCCAGTTTGAATAACACAGGCAACGTCTGCTGGAGGATGTGACCAGGGCCTTAGCAGAGCAGATGATGAGAAGTACTTCCATTGGGAAGAGATTTTTAAGGTAGTCAACAGAACTTCCAGATGGATAGAACGTGGTCTCTGAATGACACACAAGAGTAGAGGATGAGCCCAAAGGTTTTATTTCAAATAGTTGGAAAGGTGGGATCGCCATTTACTGACCTGAGGAAGACTGAAGAAAGAGAAGTCTTCATGGTATGGGAACTCCATTTTTGGACAAACTTTCAGGTGCTTATCTAGAAGGAGATTCCAAAAGAGAAGTGAGGTATGCAATCTGGCACTCCGGAGAGAGGCGAGGTTGGAGATTTAAATTTAGGGTCATCTGCACCTGGATGGTATGAAGAAATCACACTAACCCCTGAGTGCTCCACCATCTAGGAGGGAGGGAAGTGAGGAGAAACCTCATTGGAGCCTGAGGAAGAAAGGCCCAGAAGCCAGGAGGTAAAGCAGTTTGTGAAGCCAGATGAAAACCGTGTTTCAAGGAGTAAAGAATGATCAGCTGTGCCAAATGCTGCCCAAGCTCAGGAGCCTGAGGATTGGCATGGGATGTAACAATGTGGAGGTCACGGGGCCTTGACAAGAGCAACGGTGGCAACCTTAGTGGATCTGGAAGGAAGAAACGGAGAGGCGGTGAATACAGGTGGCTCTATGTTGGCTTGGCCATGAAGGAAACTATCTCACTTGGAATGACAACCTGGCAGCTACGTATTATCACACCCGGGAGGCTCTGAGGAGCTGGTGAGCATCCGAAGGCAACAGGAGCAAACCTTCCACCTTCACATGTCGGGCTTCAGTGGCCATTAAGTAAAACCACTGGTTACCTATGTATATTGGAGCAGCTCTGACACCAATAACATCATCACAAATCCTGTTCATCTCTACTAGTGACTCTTCCCTCCCTCACCGTGTACACGTGCTGTTCCATAGAACGCGCTTCTGTCCTAATCAGCTTTCATTCTGCGAGAGCCATTGTGTCACTCCTGCCTAGTGAGTACATTTTTAGAATCCTGATTCTGCCATTATACACATTTGCTATTTTCCCCTATTTTAGGTAATCCAAATGTGTGAAATGGATGCAATTGTTTCTGGTTTTGTTTCCCCAAGGATTACTTATATTTCATTCTCAATTTTTCTTAATCAGTATGTAAATGCCTGGAGCTTTTCCATCTGACTAACCTAAAACACTTCCATTGAAATTTAGGTGTCATTCTTACCTAGACAATACTTTTGAGAATTCTGGTCTTTTCCATAGATTATGAAGTATTATTTTACTCTGGAAAATTTCAAGCGCAGGTGTTACCATTCATCATTCATCCTAATTTTTAAAAATAGGGTTTTCTTTATATTTGATGCAATAGATTATTTGTAAGTTGCCTCGCCTCTTGGTGGCCTCATAAACAGCATTACATACTTCCAGAAAACAAACCAACTGACAAGCTTTGGGTTGGTGGGAAAGTGTGCAACAAGAACAAAGATGTGTTTGTGCCAAGATCAAAGATAAATGATATAATATCAAGTAATATTGAGATGTTTGTTCTGCCCATAACTAAGAACAAATATCTTTCCTTTCTGAAGCTCTTTCAGATAAATGACAGTAAAATCTCCTTCAGAGGTGCTGCATGCAACCCACCCCCCAGTCTGTCCATCCGCAATGGCAAAATTACATACATGGAGCTTCTTGAAAGCATAGAGAGAGAGAGACTCTGGCATGCTCATGCCTCTTTCAGGCCCCTGACAGGCTGACTCAGTTATTCAAACACTAAGAAGAAAAATGCAACTTAGGGTAGAGCCTGGGAAACCTGATTCCATGGCTACTTGAGTACTTGCCTACATGAGTTGGAGTCATCTTGGAGGAATCACCTTTTGTGCAGTCCTGATTAAAGTTCTAGATCTCCATTCAAAATTGTGAGGAAATGACTGAGTAATAAATGTGACTCAAAAAACTGGTTATCCACTTTGAAGGAAAAAAGCCTAAGATCCATACACCTCATTCTTTATGTAAAAGCACATGTCAAAAAATTTAAAACTCTAAATATTTTTAATCCATAAAATGAAAAAGTAAATAAACAGAAAATATATTAATAAAGATGACATGATGAGCATGAAATTTTCCTTGTAATCAGGGTCACATTCTTAGAAATAAGCAAAACTATGTGATAATCATCAACATTAAATGATAGAGTTGAGGGATCCCTGGGTGGCGCAGCGGTTTAGTGCCTGCCTTTGGCCCAGGGTGCGATCCTGGAGACCCGGGATCCAGTCCCATGTCGGGCTCCCGGTGCATGGAGCCTGCTTCTCCCTCTGCCTATGTCTCTGCCTCTCTCTCTCTCTGTGTGTGTGACTATCATAAATAAATAAAAAAAAAATTAAAAAAAATTAAAAATAAATAAATGATAGAGTTGATTTAGGCCCACTTGATATCCCAACAGGATTGTTTTAGGGTGACTAGCATGTTGATTCTAAAATATCCCTAGGAGATAACATCTGCAAAGCTAGCCATACATGGGGGCCACAGTGGGGGTCGTGTATGGCAGGAATCTGTTTTTAATTTATTTAAAGATGTAGAATTTTTTAAAAGATTTATTTTTTTTTGAGCAGAGAGAGAGAGAACACTAGCAGGGGGGAGCAGCAGAGGGAGAAGCAGACTCCTCACTGAGCAGGGAGCCCAATGAGGAGCTGGATCCCAGGACCCCAAGATCATGACCTGAGCTGAAGGCAGATGCTTAACCAACGGAGCCACCCAGATGCCCAAGATGTAGAATTTTTAAAGTCTAAAGTCAGGGTAGAAATTAGCAACTATCCTAATTAAACATACTAAAAATCTAGGAAAAGTCTAGAATTGAAGAAGAAACTAAGCATATGATAAAAGTGGCACTTTACCCCAATGGGAAATAATTCAAATAAGTGCTATTAGGACAATGGACTATACATTAGTACAAAGATCAAGTTAGATCAATACCTTATGCCAAACACAAAAATTTATTCCCAATAGTTTGAAGATTTAAACTCTAAAAATGACAGAAGAAAATGTAGATAACATATTCATCATTTGTGTCATAAAAAAATAATTTTCCAACAGTGCACAAAGAACACAGATGAAAGGGAAAAAAATTTGATTGCCAAAATAAGTATCACACATTTAAAAACTTTAGTGTAACAAAAGCATGATAATCAAAGTTAAATAATAAGCAAAAACATACAAGAAAATACTTAAGACACATACAGAAGACAAAAATTTAATATTCTGAATACCTAAGCAACTACTATGAACTACTACAGAAGGGGAAAAGATGAAATAATAAGCAAGGAATATTCATAGGTAAACCAAAACAATGGAAACGCAAATGATTTTTAAAAATTTGAAAAGCTGCTCAAACTCATTAGTAATCAGAAAAAATCCAAAACAAACAACAGAATACAGACTGAATCAAATTTTAGAGATTGATTGCAGCCCGTATCAACAGAAGCATGGAGCAATGTAAATGTTTGTAGAATGTCTTTGGGAAGACAAAATAGTATGACATTTGAGGGGTAGATGGCATCATAGTAGCTCTCAAAGTTTGACTGGAAAAGATTTAAAAATCTCACTTCCAAGAATCGAATCTAACAGAACCACTAGAATAGGTAAGCAACAAAGCATCCTAAAAATGATATAGAAACAGATAAATGTACAGAAATATATGTAGCGTTTTCATAATGATAAAATAGAAACAGCATCAGTAGAGGAACAATTAGTTAAATAAATTAGGGACATCTCTGCAAAAGAATGAAACCTTTAAAAATTAAGCTGTAGGTATATGTTCCAGTTTATAGAGATGGCCTTAACAAGTCAGGTCTATATGCAAGTCGTAGTACAAAATACACAGCACAATCCAAGTCTGTAAGTAAATAAAGAAATAAAAAACCTGTATCAAAATATATGCATACATGTATCTGTACAAATATATACGCTATTTTTAAATACTGAGGTCCATCATTAACATATGTTTTTAGAAAAATTAAGGAACAATTGATGGAAAACTGTTAATGGTGGTTACCCAGGGGGAATGTCATCATGGGGGCAAAAACACCACAAGAACAGTCATGATCACACATGGGCCACTTAAACATTTAAATAATATTTTTAAATAAAATGCTAACTCCTGACCTATTTTCCAAAGATCTTTGTTGTGAAGATAAAATTACATGTGGTATTTCTCTGCAATATAGTCTCAAGTGCTATAAAATTCAGTGTACTATTATTATTCCTTTAGCATGAATAAATCATATGTTCGAAGTCTCTTAAAAAAGAAAGGAGGAAACAAAGAAAGAAACAAAGAAACTGAAGTTGCATAAGAAGAATAGAGTGTAATCAGATCAGATGACCATCTTGATTGCTCTAATTATTGAGACAGTGTTAGCATAAGGGATTTGTAAGAAGAATTAATAACTCAATGTCATTATAAAGCTCCTTGTGTTCCACTCATACAGTATTTCCAGCCAATGAAACAATGATGGGTTACTGAACTCTGCAGAAACTCTCTTACTGTTGGTAATGAATTCTCCATTCCTTTTCACTACTTACTAAACTCCTTTAGTTAGATTTTATTCCATGTTACACTTCATTCCCCAACTGTCACCCAAAGAAGGGCTGTCCAATGACTTTATTTTTAGGCTACCTCTCGGACTTCTCTAAAATTCATGCAAATTTCATGAAAACTTGTATACAAATAAATTATTCCATATATATGTTAACACACACACATACACAAGATAGTTGACCCTCGTCCTTGCTGCAGCCATGAAGAAACCAATATGCCTTAGTAATATGCTCTTGAAAATTGGTTTTACCAAAAGCACAAAATAAAACATAAGAAATCAATACTGAAACAGATTGCATAACTCAATGGCATGGCACCTCTTGTCATATGTGTGTATAAATTTTGAGAATAACCATTTATCCTACTGGAATTCCTATAGACCTTCCAGTAGAGTCTTTTAACTCATTTTACATCTTAAATCTTTAATTTGGCAAGATAGAGTATTAGACAGCCAAAGGTACTGTAGCAATCATATTACAGTTCTGAAATTGTCAAAAATAGTTTATAATTTTTCTCTTTTTAGTTATAAGAATAAGAGGCAATTTTGTGATGCAATATTCACGTTCCATGACAATTATCAGAAAAATAGAATCTCAAACAGGAAATTCTCCGATAGTTACCAAAACAATTTTGTAAGTTCTAGCTTAATTAATTGATCATTTTTCCTGACACCTAATTTCCTAAAGAAGTTACTCAACAAACTTGAAAATTCCTTGATGTTTCTTTAGTGACATCCTTTAAATTAAATTGTAAAGTCAAAACAGTAAAGCATTTTTTAAATAATAATGTTATCGTTCATTTTACTCATCTAGTATAAATACATATTTCCCATACTTTGGCCTCTCAGAGAACTGACCATTTTCAAGGTTTTCATAAGTTTATAATCAATAGGGTTTCAGAGGACAAACAAGTCAATATGGATTCCCAGAGCTTCAGTCTGTAGAAGTCTTTATTACATATGAAAAACCCTGATTTATCTGTACAGTTTAACCCTGAAACAGCAGAAAGTACCTGATTACCAATGAAAGGTTTTTCTTCACCCTGGATCTATGAGATAGCCAAGAAATAGCCAAAATAAGAACTCTTCCCCAAGAAAAGAAATTTGCAACTGGTATTTGCATTCTGGAATTGCCCTTGGGGAAGCAATTTTCTTCTTGCTCAAAGAGGGAAAGTAACACATTGTTAATCCCCCTACCAATTCAAGCACTCCCGTATTTTACTAAACTGTTAGATAATGAGTAAGTAAAGCTTAAGAGATTATCCAAATATGTCCAGATATCCAAGGAGTCAGGAATAATTGAAATATTGAAACAGATTATGATCAGCCTTCAGGGAAATCAAGCCTAGGAGAAGCAGATATTTATCAAAAGAGCCAGGAATCTGGGTATTTGACAGAGAGTAAAATAACCAACGACTGTTCTGCTAATTCCCTAATGATTGCACGGGGTGGGGAGTAGAAGGGCATCAGTCTGAAGCCTTGAATATGCTAAGTACATTTTTGGTTTTGTTTCATTCCATGCTCTGAGTTTCTGTTTTGGGACAAGAACTAGCTGTATTCTAGGAAAGAGTATTAATCATTGAAAGACTAAATCTGGAAAATCTGTCAGATGTGAAAGAACATCATGGCTGGTCTTGCCACTCAGCATTTTGTCATCTGTCATTTGTCATCATTATATCTGATGGGCCAAGTTCACTCACTATAAAACAAGGGATCACCTATCAGACAGCTGAAAGTAGGAGAGTCTAGATAATTCCTAAATCAAATAAAAGTCTTAGAGCAGAAGTCAAGGGCAATTCAAGCAGATGAGAAGTCTCTTGGTCTGCCACGGGGCAGGTGGCAATGAGGAAATTGCTGAGGACACTCTAAAGATGGAGGGGAAATGTTACTGTTTTCAGCGGAACTCCAATCAGTGAGGATGAAGATTAGTGGAGAAGCTTAACCCAGGTCTCTGATTCTCTTTCACTGAGTCCTCAAAGTCAAGCAAACTTGAGAGGAAAACTCAAAGGAACTGTTTAAGTTAAAAAAAAAAAAATCTTTATGCCCTAAGTTCACTGTGGTCTGGATTGCCTAGGGACTTTTAAACTTTGCAGAATGACTTTCTGTGTTTATTCTAGAGAGACCAGTGGAACATAAAAACTTTTTGTCACCTCTCAGGATTCTCAGAAAGACCAATGCCAGAAAATCAATTCAAGAAAGGAGCATTTTTTCTTAGTTTTTTTGGCCTTTTTTTTTTTTTTTTTTTAAATAACCAATGTGATAGTCTTGGATTGTTCTATCGGTGGACCTATCTAATAGAGACATGGCTAGAGATCTCTATCAGGAATAAGTCTAGTCCTGGCCAGGGTTTGTCGGCCCTGTAGAACTCCAGGGAGTAGCTGAGGAAAGCTACTGCAGGATGAAACTTTTTAAGATGAGCTAAAAATGAATGTGGATAAAACCAAGACAAGCATATAGGGGACTACGCACTGTAGAAATATTGCTAGAAGCCTTGGACACACCCTTCTGTACCGCATCCTCTTTTTTTAAGATTTTATTTATTTATTTATTTATTTATTTATTTATTTATTTGAGACACAGAAAGAGAGAACACACAGACAGAGGGAGAGGAAGAAGCAGACTCACCACCAAGCAGAGCCCGACACAGGGCTCGATCCCAGGACCCTGATGTCATGACCTGAACTGAGGGTAGTTTAACCAAGCCACCCAGGCGCCCCATGTGTCTTCTAAATTCTTGTTATTCACAGTAATGATGTTCTATAAAGTCACCACAAGCACTGAATAAGTGAATACTGAATCGCTGTTACCTCTAAGGAAACACAGCGTACATCCTGTGAGTCTCAGGTATTATTGATCAGGAAACCTAGTACCTCCTGGTCATTCTCCAAATTCACCTCAAGTCCTTGCAAGAAGGATTTACCCTATTGTTAAGTGTAGGTTTTGCTTACTTTCACTTCCTGCCATTGCAAATACTGTCAACAGAGTCTGCCCCAAACCTAATGTTTATTTTTGTCATAAAACATACTTTTCAAACTATTTTTGTCCCACAAATGAAATCATGCTCAAATTCAAAGTACAACGCTACACTGAAAGTTCACATGTGCATACTGTTTGTAAATATCACAAACATCCTAAATAGGATAATGAGCCTATGAGTCTGAGCGTCCCAAAGAAATGTCCAGCACATTGATATCAGAAAAGAGAAAAGATCTATATAGGGAAGTGGGAGGAATCACTTTGGAGGATAGATAAAAAAGGAAAAAGTCCCCAGTTACCTCCCTTTGCAGTTGAACCCTCCCCAAGTGCTAGCTTCTCTGCAGCCACACTTCTTTACTGCCTTTATCTTTAAATATACCATTTTTATTTAAGAAAAGAGAAAGAAATAGATTGTTTAAAATAAGTATAGCAATTGAAACAAAAGTATTGAAAAATAACCTAAAAGGTTGAGAACATGAATGAAAAATTCTGAAAGCTGAGTATAAAATATGGAGAAAATCAAAGAAATATGGATGATTCCTCTAAAATAAGAAAGATAAAAAGCCTCATCAAATGTAAAGGAAAAAATTAGGAATATAGAAACAAGTCAAATACATTTAAAGAAACAGAAAAGTTTTGAAATACAAAATAACTAAATACTTCTAGAATAAATTAAGAATAAGAAATGAGGGCAGCCCGGTGGCTCAGTGGTTTAACGCTGCCTTTGGCTCAGGGCATGATCCTGGAGTCCCGGGATCGAGTCCCACGTCGGGCTCCCTGCATGGAGCCTGCTTCTCCCTCTGCCTGTGTTTCTGCCTCTCTCTCTTTCTGTGTGTCTCTCATGAATAAATAAATAAAATCTTAAAAAAAAAATAAGATGAGGAATAAAGGGCCACATGAAACAAGTGGATGATGAAAAAAGCAATAAGTTATAGAAAAAAAGAAAATCAGTAGTAGAAAAATATCTAAGACATAGCATATTTAATAAGGTAAGTACACCCCAAAGAGGTGAATATACAACAGTGGAAGTGAAAACACATTTCCAATGTTGAAGCTGCAGACTAAGTGAAGTAACCATTTAATGGAATGATATAAAGAGATTACAGCTAAAGAACAGAAGGAGGAGACTCTTGGGAAATGTGTAAATTGAAAGTGTATCACGATATCCATTGGGTTCCACCTCTGTCTTTAGCATGAAATCCCGGCAGAGGCAGACCAGGTTCAGAGTGCAATGCAAACCCTACATCGTCCCTCCCTCACCCTGAGTACGGACTGGGATCTCATACGTCTGGTGGCTCTTCCACCCATATGCGTGAGATAAGCATAACCCACAGGAAAACCCCAGGCCAAGCAGGAAAGGCAAACACACAAGTTGGCCTTACACGGGGCAGAGGGCTCCAAACAGAAGCCCTCATTCCATGGAAACTAAGTGCTACAAAACCAGCACGCTGAGATTTTCACATAAAACCCTGCAGAGGGGTTGACACTTCAAAACTAAAGTTTATTCATTTGGGGAATATAAATAATAGTGAAAGGGAATATAAGGGAAGGGAGAAGAAATGTGTGGGAAATATCAGAAAGGGAGACAGAACGTAAAGACTGCTAACTCTGGGAAACGAACTAGGGGTGGTAGAAGGGGAGGAGGGCGGGGGGTGGGAGTGAATGGGTGACGGGCACTGGGTGTTATTCTGTATGTTGGTAAATTGAACACCAATAAAAAATAAATTTAAAAAAAAAAAGAGTTTTCACACACACAACCTTAGTAATTTTTTTTTTTTTTTAGTTTCTATCAAGTAACATCATATGTATTAAAACAAGAATATAATGTCTTTCAATAACAGGTATCAGGAGAATCCCATCAGGAGACGGGACCAATTTCAATTATATAAAACAAAATCACTACTGTATGGCACCCCAAATTCAGGGAAATTTTGAAGTCTTTATGTAAACACACAAACACACCCACACCGTAAGCAGAACTATCCTGAGAACCAAAAAGTGAAGATTCCAGGCCATGGTGTGGATGAAACCAAGTCAGACTCAAGAAGCGACCGTGGGTGTAACAGGACAGGTCAAGTTTCTCTTTTTCATCCTCTCTGTACACAGAGGGTTTAAATATTCCCAGAGTCATGAGTGAAACACATATACTCAAAATTAAGGAATAATACATGACATGTTACTCAATTATCTTTTTAAATTTAAGATTTAATAAAGCCTTTTATTCATTATGACACATCCACACAGCCTTAGCTGAAAAATAACTTTCATTCTCAATAACTACTTATTCTTTGTAATCATCCAATGTAGGAAAACAAGCTACAGAGGATACCTTTTTTTCCACACTGAGAGAACACACAAAAGAGTGAAATGTAGAGGAACAATCATAAATGTAAGGTCCTATACACTCTAAAAAGATCTGCCATTTTAATTTTCTGGCATGTTACCAGTTACTCTCAATTCCTCCTGCTTGTTGACTTATTTCTTCAATCTTTCCTACTGACAGGAAAGCTCCTCTTAGTATGAAATTATACAATTTTCATTCCGCCTTTGTCCTTTTTCTTATACGGATTAGCATGAGCAGCAGGGCAATGAGGCAGGATCCACACATGATTTGTAGCTATACCCACCCCTGAGGAACACCCCTGCCATTAACTGCAACACCAGCTGCCCATCCAACACCACACCTTCAGATCCTCCACTTGTATATGGGAATAATAACACAGTATGTCTCACAAAATTGCTTTGCAAAGGTTTACTCTACATGAGATCCATGTTTTTATATTTTTAATATTATAAAATGAATGGGAAGAAATCTATAGCAACATTGTATGGAATGTGCTATATAACACGATGGCCTCATCTTCCATTTTACTGGTTTATCATTAAAAGATAAACATAGAATGACAGGTAAAAAGAGACACCTACAACTCCCCTCAAGTGGATGTCATTATGATATTAGGGGCTGGTGCTCGGCCAGGTGGTTCATCAGACTTACAGGAAAGTCCCCAGAGGGGGGAAAATGTGGGAAGAGCCAGTTCTGTGTGTAAATAAGCTGCTTTCTTCATTTGTCCTTGATGCCATATCCTTTCTTACTTAAAAATAAAACATCAGAGTCAAGTCAATGCCATTATAACAAGCTGATAATTCTCTGCCTTCATATTTTTCAAAGCTTCATTCAAGAGCCCTTTTGAAAAACACCCTTGATTTTCCATTAAAATTCAATTTGTTGATTTATGTATTTCAAGATGGGACTTCAGAGATGATTTTGAGAAATCAAAAGCTCTGTTTTTTGAAACATGGTTCTTTGAAAAGCCTGATCCATTGGGTACATACTGGTTTTCGAGTTTGGTTGCTGTTTCCTTTAAAAAAATATAAATTCCCTAAGATAAAAAAGTACTCCTGCATGGGTTCACTTTGAAGACAGATCTTTTCAATATTATATTCTTAAAATGGCAAATTCATCTTTTAGCTGATCTAAAGAATTCAAAGGAAGTTAACATATGCTTTTTTCAAGATCATAAATGTTTCTTTTTTCACACAAGGATCAGAAGAAAATCTTGATTGCCAAAAATACTTTTAAAATTCTACTATATATGTATAGATTGTGGGAAAAGAAAAGGTCAAAGTCACAAAATTTTTGACAAGATAAAACAGATGAAAGAACACACTTTAGAATTCATGGTAGTTGTGGCCACTATATAAACGTTAAGTGCCCAAATTAAATGTCATCGGACTCCTGGGTCACCGTTTACTTTAGAGAGTTTCCTTTCCTTTGTAAGATTCATAAAAGAAAGCCAATGCCTCAAAAGGTTCCTTGGTCTGAATGATTCTTCAGAAGAAAACACCTAAGAGAAGGATTACATTTTCAAGAAAGATACCCAAATCTATAAAGATAACGGAGAACCATCAGATGTATCTGTAGAAGTGAATTTCTAGATTCTAAAAGGCCTATTCTTTTTTTTTAGAAGTTATTGTATTTTAAAAAAAAAAGTCTCTCTAGATGTGAATTTGGTCCTGATTTGAACAAAAAAAAAAAAATCTAAAACAAAGTATAAAGCCATAGAGAAAAATGCAAACACTGACAAACTATTTTATGACATTAAGGAATAATTGCTATATTTTAAAGTTTGATAATATTATAGTAGTTTTATTAAAACTTAAAAGAAGAACTTTCCTTTCAGAGATATGTACTGAAGTATTTATGAAGTGCTATGATGTCTAAGAGTGGCCTCGAAATAATCCCTTGATGGAGGAAAGAGTTTGGGGATTTAGATGAACCAAGATGGGCCATATGTTGATAGTCACTGAAGATGAGTGATGGCACTCAGGTGTGCATCATATATTATCTCTAATTTTATAGATGTTTAGAAGTTTTATTAATACATTTTTAATAAGTATTATGCCTTTTCAGCACTTTTCCTTGTGATAAATATTACATTTTGATTTGAAACACCTGATATAGATGTGATGACTCCAATCCTTTTCATTTTAGGTTGGCATTTTGTTAAATAAATTGTCCTTCATACAACAGCCTACACCATTCCTAATATGTTAGTTGCAGAAATACATTCATATTGAAATGTAAAATATTAAGTTAACATACCTTCCCATCATCTGCTGTATGATATATTTGCAAGTATATGGTATACTGTACAAGCCTCATTTATTACAATTCACAAATGGTCTGGCTAAAACATAATTATATATAAATATAGATTCTATGATCTATAAAGATATTCTTATCCAAAGAAATGCAAGGAAATGAATGCCCTTCAATTTAATTCCATCCAAATCCCAGTAACCATAAACTCTCCTCCTCCTAAGCTCCACTTCACCTTTCCACTCATCATCCATTAGGGTGAAGCTTTTCAAAGAAACAATGGTCCTATGAAGAACTTCCTGCTAGGGACATATTTTCTTTCATTATTCGAGTTTGATGCTCCCTTTGGCACTTGACTCCACTTCTTTTCCCATGAACAGGAAGAAAAATCACAGAAATAGGACTAGAGTGGCTGCTCCTTTCTTTGGATTCTCTTGTGAGGATGTGAAAGCATCAAGACAGGGCTTGGTGAGCGGGGGAATCTGATGGAAAGAAACCCAAGCATGTAGGACACAGTGGGCTGCAAGAATGCGGGTAGAAAAGCGGTTCCCATCGTTTTTTAGGCTGCTGTCTCTCCCTTCCTCTTTCTCGAATTTCTCATCTTAACCCAGTCATTCTGCTTCTGATTCTGTGTTTCTGTTTTCCTTCTTAACCATTTGTTTCTTATTTAAAGGTAACCATGCTCCAAATTAAAGCTTGCTGTTAAGCAATAAAAAATAATAATAAATTATTTAATAAATAATAAATAAAACTGTTACCAACAAATCGGGGGAGTAAATAAAATTTAATATGATCTATATAGCACCCATCTACATTGGAACTTCAAAACCATAAATACCATCGAATCATTTCAAAATGTGCAACTTTTCCCAGTGTTTCCCTGATTTACTCAAGGGGCCTCTATTTTCCACAGTTGTGAGGACGATGGCACATTGTGATTTTAAATGAAAACCAAGTGAAGGGCCAGCCTGAAAGCAGAACGGAAGATCCAAGTATTCCAGTGGCAATTTTAATAACCTAATACTTGCGGGTTTCAAACAGAGTAATTCATTATGCAACTCTAGCATTTATGAATGGGAGAAGGAAACATCATTCATTTAGCTCATCACCCGCTCCATTTTGCGTGCAATGTAGCCTACAGAAATTTATGTGTTATCTTCATCTCTCCCCGTGTTGCAGGCAACTGCAGGAAAGAAACTGCTGGGATTCATCATGTAATCAATATCTTGTACATTAAAGCTCAGCATCTCTCTATGCAGCCACAGAACACTTAATCACTGCCAGCCATCCTGTGTGATTCTAGGGTGTACAGTGGACTCCTCAATAAATATTTTATGCTTCTCTTTAGAGGTTTATTTCTATTACCTCTAAAATATCAGGGAAGTAGCCTCTTCATTGTTCTTTCCTTTGTAAACTCTGGTGGTCGCCTTCAGTATGGCATTCATCTCCTTCCTCGGAATGAATTTGATTTTGTGATTCTTAGTTTAACATATAAACATAGGGGAGTTTTTATTTTGCCCTAGTACCTGTTTCCAAAGTGCTCCACAGTGGGTTTGCCCTACAAAGAAAATTGTTTGAATAGTCTTTGCATGCTTAAGAGCTCCTCTGAGGAGTTCCCGTAATGGCTTTGTTGTTTAAGAGTGTCTTGTCACATTCATTTTTAAAGGGGTAGTAATGAATATGGAAAGGGCAAATCTGGGCCTTTCACAGATGTTTTCCTAAATGCCAATCAGACTCAAGTAAATAAACCCCGAAACCACATAAAGTAAAAGTAAGATTAAGTCTAACCTGCCCTTTGATTTCAAATACTACGATAGTAATGGAAACAAAGAACTTTTTTGACTAAAAAAAAAAAAAAATCTACTTCCTCAGACCAGAAGTCTCTGGGTTCAGTATCTGGGTAACAGTGCAAAGCAACCTCTCACTATTTATGATTCGTTTTCCATTTTTATTTATAACAAGAAAATGATCCAATTTTTTTGGACTTTATTTCATGCTTTTTTTTTTTTTAAATCCACTTATTTTACCTGACAATGATTTGAAGGCCAAAACCTAAAATGACCAACGTCCCTCAGTGCTATTCCTCTTTTTATGGGCCCATTTGCCCCACACTAAATACCTGGAGAAAACACAAAGCACCTGATTCATTAAGCTGGAAACTATTGTCCCTACAGCAGGACGGGATGGTAATTTACTGCACACAGCCAGGAAAGACACGCTTTACAACACAGATTTGCAGCTTTTAACCTGGAAACTTAATAGCAAAGGCAATTCTGCTTACTTTGTTTCCCTTCAATTCGGAAAGAAAGCAGTACCTACTTTGTTACAAAACAGAGCAGGCCGTATTTTATATTGCCATAGTCAATTATGTGAGGCTGTGTAACCTTTCCCAGCTATTAGAGTCTTCAAATCTTTCTGTGCTAATGTTGCCTACACAATACAGAGGCAGCTTCAAAGCATCTCTGCAGCGCTAGAAAGGGAAGACAGCTGGCGCTGCTCGGAGACTACGCTGAGATGACCAGATTTCTAATTTATAAAACTGGGACAGCACACGTCAGGGGAACATCATCGGGGGTTTTGTGAAGGTATATCTCCAGCTATTTCCTTTTGTCAAGTAAGGACTTGTTTACTGGAAAAAGAGAGAGAGAGAGAGAGAGAATAAAAAAAAAAAAAAAAAAAAAAAACAAAGGTTTTATTGAGAGAAGCAGGCAGAACAAAACAAAATCCACGTTCCATTTAAACAGAAAGCTACAAGTTTTAATATTCACGTGACACACAAAGTTGTGCTCCAATGTACACATTTGGGAGATTTCTACTGACAAGGTAGATGGAGAGCCCCACACATTCACCAGGCTCACCTTCCAGCCCCCTTGGACCTTGGTTGTAACAAAACATTCACTACTGGAAGGAAATGATACAATTGTAAAAACCATGGACCTCCCATTGTTGTAACTACGGATGATCCCTTGGGTTGGTTGCTTGGACACTTTTACTCCACCTCATGTGTCTCCTGAACTACCATGTAACTCCGGATCACACCAGATCACCAACCTCTGAAAGTCAGGAGGTGGGGTAATTTGGGCAGGCGCCTGCGGAGGTGGGTAGGAGTCCACTACAGGCAACTGACGACCCACAGTGGGCTCGTTAAATAAAACACACTAATTTCGAGATTTTCACATCAATTTTTCATTAGTTTTGTAGACGGCTTGTTTCTAAACATGGTCTCATCAAATATCTTGTTTGATTTTTGTAACTCAGGAAAGTGTTGAGTTCATGGTAGTTTGCCCATTTCAAAGAGGAGGAAATGTGGATTCAGAGCAGCTATGTGGCTTGTCTCAGGTCACACAACTAAAAACAGAGCAACTGGGCCCAGAATTCTGCTCTTCTAACCCATGGATGAATGCAAATGGATTTTTAACTTCTCACAAATGGATCTGGGGAACAACAAACATTGCGATTACCTATAGGGCATCATGTTTCACATGTTTCACATGAAAGCAGAGAGAAATGCTAAGGTATGTACGAATTAGATAGAATGGAGCTTTTCATAGGATGATTTTGAGCCGTTTAAACCAGATTGCTTTGTTCTTGCAGACACGTTACTCACAACAATTCCCTAGATCTTAAGAAAGAGGGAAATGTAAACTCTCCATCACGAATTGTACTAAAAGCTCCATGTTAAATGGAAGTGCTTAATGTGGTTGCTTAACTCCTGCAAGATACAAACGTTCAGAAGCCTAGTAGAGGAAATAATAATTCTCAAACATAAGATAGATTCACAATGGGGGATCAAAACAAATAAGCTTTTAGTTAGCCCTCGATATCAAGGTTTTCACAAGATGTGATGAAATAGCCACATGGAAGTCAGGCTTGAGAGAGAGACTCCCATCGTGCAGTGGAGGAGACGGATTTCTTCTGTCTCCTATACTTGTATTTTTGTTTTTGCAAACAGCTCATGGACAGTGCCTCCACCAACACCTCAGAGCTTCCCTATGTGTTGTTCTTTTGACAATTATGCTGTGAATGTCAAACAGCAGAAATATGAATGTTACATCGAAACTGGCTGTGGTCCCACCTACAAATTGCCAGCATCATCTAAACACAAAGACAGCTCTTAACTTGATAACCAGTGAATCTTTCAAGAAATTGTCTTTGTTCTTTGGCCTTACACTACTGTGACCTTAAATGAAATGAGACGTCCTTCAAATAAATACCAAGCCCAACATCTAAGGTATGCCATGTCAAAGAGACGATTCATTTACGACGCATCAGAGTATGAAAGCACAACAGCAAGTCTTCACCAAGAACACAGAACAGTGGTTTTGCGACATCCTTGACTGTGAGAATAACTGCTACCAAGTCTCATGCTGAACACGACAGTCATCACATTTCATAAGCCAACTCACTAAACCAAAATTCATCTGGCCGTGCAATCTGATGATCCAGGCTAGTTCTGCTCGGCTGCCCCTTCAGATACCTTCTTCCTTCTTCACTGGTCCATGGATGTTGCCCCAAAACTGACCTCTTAACTCCACGTGGACATGCACATCTTCAAGTTAGAATTTGCTGATATAAATGTATAAGGTTAAGCAGCACCTACAAATTTCAAAAAAAAACTACTGTAACAGGTGTGACACTCTCAGGCTATACAGTGTAGCACAAGCATTTCACTTCACAATCGAGCTTGGATGCTCCCTGGAATCCTCATGGTAATGAACTGACTTGAGATTGGCTAGGATGACATCATCAGAGAGAATTGTCAGGTATTTGATCCCACACCCTCTTGATACACACAATTTTATCCCATGTCATCGGACTGCTCATATCCACATTTTGTCACTTCCTTTACTTCATCTAAGTCCTCTGCATATTTCTAAGTAGAAATTACAACCAGCTCAGTATCTACAGCTGCCGTTTTTACCCTCCTGCACTTGTCCAGGGGGAGACTCAGGAATCTTTATGCATCCCTCTTTACCTAAACCTAAAAAATGTCTCAATTTCTATTCTTCTGCTAAAGCATAAGGCTGAAATGACACAGGAAAAAAAATTCTTGAGCCATACTTACATTTCTGGCAATATCTAACATAATTTTAAGGTGGAGCCAGAAATTCTCTGAACAGGTTAGATCACTGGAGGTCCAGTGTATTTAAAGGCCTCTAACCATCTGACCCTCTCCCAGGTCAGAGAGATTTTAACCCCCTCTTGTGCAGAAATCTGAGGCACACAGTATTGCTTGTCACACATGCAAATTCAGTACACTTTTCTTTGTTTATTTAGATATAATGGACATATAACATTATATCAGCTTCAGGTGTACAACAGCATGATTCAGTATTTGCATATATTGCAAAATGCAAAATGATTACCATGGTAAGTCTAGTTAATATCCGTCACCATATATAGTTATGAAATTTTTCTTGTGATGAAAGCTTTTAAGCCTAGCAGCTTTCAAATATGCCATTCTGTACCTTAGGTCCCCAGGACTTATTTAATTTCTAGTTAGAAGTCTGTACTTTTAAGTCTCTTCTCCCATTTTGCTCCCTCCACCTGACCCCCATCTACCTCTAACAACCACCAATCTGTTTTCTGTATCCATGAGAAGTACTTGCTCACCCTAAACATGGAAGAGGTCTGAAAATTCGTTTTTTGTAATACCTCGTAATGCCTTTTACCATCTCCCTCATTTCAAACTAAATCTCAATATCCACCATCCTGGTGAAATGGGTATAAAGGCCAAAAACTCACAGACAAAATACCACATATATTTTTGAAATTTGAGCTTTCTGATACTCATTCCCCAGAATTCAAAAAAAATTAAGATTTATTGATTTATTGATTTGAAAGAGAGAGTGGGTACACGAGTCAGGGAGGGTTAGAGGAAGAGAACCTTCGAGCAGACTCCCCACTGAGCACAGAGCCCTACACAGTACTAGAGCCCATGACTCATAATATCATGACCTAAGCCAAAACCAAGAGTCAGAAGCCCAAACGAATAAGCCACCCAAGCTCCCAGAATTAAAAATTTTTAAAGTACAATCTGATTTTTCTCTTAATGTATAACACCAAGTAGATTGCAACTGTATCCAATTCTCCAAAATCTCCGTCCGTCTCAGGTCTCAAAAGTATTTTCTCTCAAGGCTATTACTTCTACCATGGATGACAAAAGTCTATTTTGAAACTCCAAAGCTAAGAATTTCTTTCCCTTTCCATTTCTCTGGCACCACCATACAGCAGGCAGTAAATAGAGAATAAATTCATGGCTGCCTAAATGGAGGAGGATCAATAACGATAGGAAATACTCATTTTAAAAAAATTACTGAAGAGTTTGATCATATTTGCCTTCACATCATATCTCCTGACTTAAAACATTCTTTGTTGAGCATCCTCTGAGACTAGAAGGTCATATTTCACTAAGGAAGATTAACAGATATGGTTCTCTCTCTCTTTTTGTCCAAACAACTAAGTCCCTTGGCCTCCACCACCTCACAGAGAGCCTCCTCATCCTACTGAGGTCCTAACACACACATACAACTGCCTGAGGTCCAGCCTGCTGAAGTCGCATTCTTGTGTCCAAACACCAGAGAGAAGCCTCCAATGAGGAGGAGGAGGCTGCTGCAGAGGGGAGCTATCACCCAGTCTGAACCCTTTCTCTACCCTGCCCCTGGGTCAGAGGAGGTGGGTGTCAGGGTGTCAGGCTACTCATCTCAGAAAACAAGAATTATGGCTCAACAATCTGTATTAAAATTCAGCTCTGTCATGATGCTTTACTAGTGATCTTCCCCAACCAGCATACGATCAGATTATAAGGAAGTCCAGGACGTCAGGAAAGCCAGGGTCTTGTCAGTGGTATTGTCTACATTTTAGTGCACTTGTGAAAGCGTTCTGTGTAACTGAGTACAAGCCGCCTTTATTCTCCTTGTCGTAATCACTTCTTCAGTGGACCTTGTCATTAATTTCTTTGCAAAGGCCGCCCTTGGTAGACTTAATTTGGTCAAGCTCCTTATTCAAGTAAAACCTCTTCCCAACTCAGGTATTTATGGACAAAGAATTTCAACTCTGTGGAGATAAAATAACAGAGAGCTGAAGGCAGATGAGGGTGAGAGCTTGGTGAGGAGGTGCTGCAAGATGGCCTGTGGGTCATCCCGCAGGAAGTGGTTCCGTCAAGCCTGTGTGCGAGTGCTGGACTCCGGCTGAGCAGGTTTCTACACAGACCCTGCCTCTACTTTTTAATTACGACCTATTTTCTCAACAAGAGGGGATTTTCTTCAGGAAGTCCTGCTGACAAAGCTTTCATCATTTTCCAGGGAGGCTGGGTGCTGTTTGTTCACGTGATTGCTATCAAAGCTGCCACAGGGTGACCTGAAGCAAACACGCAGCTCCCCGAGGAAAGAAAAGAGCCCCAAAGCTTTCTGTGTTCAGGTCGAAAAAGACTCTTTTGAGGGGAACTGTGTTCAGTGTGTGAGAATTGGAGGACTGTTCCACTCCGTGTGCTGAGTTTGCAGTCGACACACGAGCGAGTGATTGGGTTTGCATATCTTCTGAAATGATAAAAAGGGGCTGTCATTGAGTCTCCCCCCTTTACTCTTCACCAACCAGCGAGGCTGCCCTCAGTGATCCTGCACCACCTGATGAATCATGCTTTTCAACTGAAGCCGATGGCCTCTCTGGTCCGGGTCCCAGGACAAGCGGCAGTGGAGCGCCGTGTCAGAAGTTTGTTTAATCCCACCCTCTCATGCTCAGCCTTGCAGCACGAGCATTGGGCCAAGATGGTAAAATCGAGAACACTTTCCAGCACTGGCTGTGCGGGCACCATTTCACTCCTCGAACTCAAGGACTCCACATCTTGAGTGTGGGCCACCAGCCTAGACTCACACTTTTCTCAAAGAAGTTATACATCAAGAGATTTCATCCTCTTCCCTTCCACAAGACCTCAGCCAATGCTGTCATAACCCACAGTGACAGCTCTCTAGGTTGATCTAAGGTGAATTCAGGTACCTTAAGTCTCTAAAGTTGGTGAGTTCCTGATGGAAATGGATCTACTTCACACCAGTGATCAGCTTCACATGCTAGAGCACTCAACAGATGGCTAGAGCACTCAACAAAGTAACAAGAAATGTTGGTTTTACCAAATCCCAGGAAAAAAATGGCTGCTAACCTGCCAACTTCTGCATCACCTAGAGACATGCCTAAGTATACTTCCAAGTATCAAAGTAGTTTTCCAAATATATAATCACAGAGTGAAGAAAGTAAGAGTTTGGACATGTTGCGAAGTTAAAAAAAAAAAAAAAAACAACTTTGTGGAAAAGATATATGAGCCTACTAAATGCATATGTACAGCTGTGTAAATAGCTACTCATAAACTTTCCCAGGAAAAACAATAACTTATGCCAACTGAGTAGCCAAGAATTCTGATTCCATTTATTTGGCTATCTGGAAACCCTCTATTTCTAAAATGATTTCTAGTCTCACACCCTAGAGCCCCAGAAGTCTGTCTATTTTGTTCAGCCACAGCTGTCGGTGATTTTTTAAAAGCAGCAATGTACACACATGCATTGAAGCTCCTCATTCCTCTTCCACACCAAAACCCAAATGCATGGTACTATCAGCTGGGCATGCGCATAAGCCTTGACCATGAATAAACTATCTTCCTGGGAATTACTTTTCCAAGTGGAGGGATTTAGAGTTTTCGGGCCCAGAGCTACACTAAACACTTCACTTGACCACTTGACATGGCAATGAAATTTCACCAGGGTTAGGACTAACCCAAAGGAGAACCAGCTCCAAAGCCCCATTTCTTGGTGGGTGTGCATAAATGCTTGGGGTCTCATCCTCAAGGTCACAAGAGAAAACCAGTTGAAGCCTGTAGTTCTCAGAAGAGGACAGGCTACTTAAAGAAACTGCATATTGCTCGCATGTTGACCACCTTTAGCAGAGCCATGTCACCTTCCCTTCTGCATAATAAGCATCCATATATGTGTTCTCCCAGGACTCCTATTACTAGTTCCTGTGTAGATCAGGGACAGATCAGCGGTGAAGAAATAGCTTGCTGCAGCCACCCTCTGACCTCCATTATGCATAATGCCATTTAGCCACAAACATACCTTTTGTTAAAAAAAAAAAAAAAGAAGAAGAAGGTCTGTACAGAGCATATACATGGAAGAAACACACACACACACACACACACACACACACGCAATGGACAAAATAGCTGCCAGCCTCTCCAGCCCAGGAGGAAAAAATCCTTTGGGCCTCTTACTATTTCCATAGCGTTCATCTCCCAGGAATGAGTCACCCCGTGGGAACATACTGTCTCTCCTCCGTTACTGCTCAAGCCCTCCGCTCTTGGCCTACATTTCTCTCCAGGTTTTGCCTCCAGTTATTCAGGCACCAGCTGAGAAATGAAGAGTTATCAACTGCACGTAGGTCACAGTTTCAGTAACCTGAGTGCAATTCTCACCTGTTAAATATTAAATATCTCAAATGGTCTCTGAAAAGGGGGGAGACTCAATGACAGCCCCTTTTTATCATTTCAGAAGATATGCAAACCCAATCACTCGCTCGTGTGTCGACTGCAAACTCAGCACACGGAGTGGAACAGTCCTCCAATTCTCACACACTGAACACAGTTCCCCTCAAAAGAGTCTTTTTCGACCTGAACACAGAAAGCTTTGGGGCTCTTTTCTTTCCTCGGGGAGCTGCGTGTTTGCTTCAGGTCACCCTGTGGCAGCTTTGATAGCATTCACGTGAACAAACAGCACCCAGCCTCCCTGGAAAATGATGAAAGCTTTGTCAGCAGGACTTCCTGAAGAAAATCCCCTCTTGTTGAGAAAATAGGTCGTAATTAAAAAGTAGAGGCAGGGTCTGTGTAGAAACCTGCTCAGCCGGAGTCCAGCACTCGCACACAGGCTTGACGGAACCACTTCCTGCGGGATGACCCACAGGCCATCTTGCAGCACCTCCTCACCAAGCTCTCACCCTCATCTGCCTTCAGCTCTCTGTTATTTTATCTCCACAGAGTTGAAATTCTTTGTCCATAAATACCTGAGTTGGGAAGAGGTTTTACTTGAATAAGGAGCTTGACCAAATTAAGTCTACCAAGGGCGGCCTTTGCAAAGAAATTAATGACAAGGTCCACTGAAGAAGTGATTACGACAAGGAGAATAAAGGCGGCTTGTACTCAGTTACACAGAACGCTTTCACAAGTGCACTAAAATGTAGACAATACCACTGACAAGACCCTGGCTTTCCTGACGTCCTGGACTTCCTTATAATCTGATCGTATGCTGGTTGGGGAAGATCACTAGTAAAGCATCATGACAGAGCTGAATTTTAATACAGATTGTTGAGCCATAATTCTTGTTTTCTGAGATGAGTAGCCTGACACCCTGACACCCACCTCCTCTGACCCAGGGGCAGGGTAGAGAAAGGGTTCAGACTGGGTGATAGCTCCCCTCTGCAGCGTTCTGACCCAGCCTCCCTCCCCATTTGATGGCCAGCTCCACAGATGGTCGGCATGGCTGAGTGGGACTTTCTGATCACAGTACTCGAGATAGCAGAGTGTGGTGAAGAAGAATCGCCACTAGCCAAACCTAACTGGCCCTCAGCGTTCACACCTGTCTCCTGCTCTAATTAAAAATTCAAGGTAAGGGTGCCTGGGTGGCTCAGTCAATTAAGTATCCAACTCTTGATTCCAGCTCAGGTCATGATCTCAGGGCTGTGAGAGGGAGCTCCATGTGAGGCTCTGTGCTGGGCTTGGAGACTGCTTGAGATTCTCTTCTCTCCTTCTGTCCCTCCCCACACATATAGCTGTCTCTCAAAAAAAAAAAAATGATTTTCAAGGTAAATGACTCTACCAAGAGATTAAAATCAAACACCTTTTCCTTAAGGTTGGTAGAGTTCACACATCTGAGAACTCAGTGTGTAGCCACAAACCCTACATGCAGAAAGGCTAAATGATGAACAAACATGCAGAAGCTAGCTGGTTCACCAGTTACCTAGAGAAAAGTTGCCACCTCAGCAAGGCCTGCTGTTCAAGAAGTTTGGGTTGTGGCCACTTAAAGACAGGACTACAGTTACAGAGACTGTGCACCGGGGCTTTGTGACACAGACTGTTACTGTCTAGTAAAGGGGGTTCTTCCCTATAGAATAAGGTAATGGACACAGTCATCTTACTAATTTATTTTCTGTATTCTATGTGTTTTTCTCTCCCAATTAAAAAGCCATTTTCCATTCTGTAATTACCTCAAAAACAAATATACCATACTACCTCTTGGGCTAAGCAATCTGGAAAATTAAATTCCAGAATATGAATTAGATAGCTGGAAACATGTTATCTCATTTTATATATTTATACTCACATATGTAATTATAGATCTATCATATATAATACCCCACATGACATAATATATATAAATGTATATTTAACATAAAATTTTTATAAACTTTTAGTCATTTAAAATGTTTTATTTTCACATTAAGTGAGCTCAAAAGCTTCTTCCATTGCTATGAGGAAGAAGACATAAGAATGCTCCGTTTCAGTACCTCTGCTGTTTATGTAATCACTTCTGTAATCTCAACCTACAATTTATATTATTAGATTATTTGGGTTTTCTACTCTATGCTGCACTGCAGAAAAGAATAAGTTTCCCTGAAGAGGAACCATGTGTAAGGTAGGTGTTATGGACAAAACTGTCCCTACCAAATTTATATGTTGAAGTACTAACCCTCAATGGGATTATCTTTGGAGAGAGGGCTTTTAAGGTGGAAATTAAGTCATTGGGGTGGGGGGGTCTCTGACATGATAGGACTGGTGTCCTTTTCAGAAGAGGCAAAGGCACCAGAGACACCTCTCCCAATGTGCACATGCAGGACACAGGCCACATGAAGCACGGTGAGAAGGCAGCCATCTGCAAACCAGGATGATAGTTCTCACCAGAAACCAACCCTGCCGGACCTTGATCTGGGATTTCCAGCCCCCAGAGCTGTGAGAAAGTGTGTTTTTTCAGCCTCCCAGCCTGTGGTGCTCTGTAATGGCAGCCTGAGCAGACTAATGCAGACTAATGCACAGAACGAAACTGTCTTGTTGCACATTCCTGTACCAAGAATCATGGTGCTCCCTACTGCACAAGGAATGAGACCTTAGGGACACCGCTTCCAACTACAGCAGAAACACATTAAAAGTAACACAGGGGCAAGACATGGCCTCATGTTCTACACTTGGCTATTGTGATTATTTAAGTGAGCTAAGGTATCTGGATGGATTTAACTTCAATTTATGTTGATAAAGCAGAAAGTCACACAAGTAAGGTGAAAATTCAAAGGTGTGTTTAAAACCAGGGCCAGAATGTGAGACATTTTGACATGAAACCCATTATTGGAAAAGATAAGCATACTGAAAGAACTCAGAATGTCTCGTGTCAATGAAATCTAAAGTTTCTCTGATCAGTTATTTTATACTATATACTTGGTGTGAAATAAATGAAAAAAATGTTTTCAGGTTTAAGAAGAAATATTTGACATTTCTGTTGTCTTTACTATTAAAAGTACAGTAAATACTGGGAAACAGAATTCAGCTCTACCTCACAAGTTACAGCATCGATAATCAGACTGATGCTAAGAAAAACTCAAGGTAAGTGATAATACTTCCCTTCCCTGAGGAATGCCCCTGGTTTGGACACACTATGCCTACAAATCATACAGTCAGCTGCTGTCTTCTTACCTATAGATCAGATTCTGTTGGGTACACAGAACATTTTCTGTTTATAGTTTTTAGTCTTATTCAGTTTGTGATTTCACAAAATCTAGATTTCTTTTGATGAAAAATCAGATCTAGCAACTATTACTGGAGTCTAGGAGCAAGTGTTCCTCTGGAGGTGCATGATTCCCCAATTCCCCAGACCCACTCAAGACCACTTTGTTCATTTTCTTACCTCCCTGGCTCCTTCAGACATTTTATGTATTACCACTACTTTAATATTGGGATTTTTTAAAGATTTTATTTATTTAAAAAAATATTTTATATATTTTGTGAGAGAGAGAGAGCATGGGCAAGGGGAGAGGCAGAGGGAAAGAGAGAATCTTAAATAGACTCTGCACTGAGCACAGAGCCTGATGCAGGACTCGATTTCATGACCCTGAGATCATGACCCGAGCTGAAACCAAGAGTTGGATGCTTAGCCAACGGAGCTATCCAGGGGCCCCTGGGATTTTTTTTTTTAAGAAAGCCAATGTAAAGCACCTGGGTGGCTCAGTTGATTGGGCATCAGCATTTGGCTCAGTTATGATCTCAGGGTCCTGGGATCAAGTCCCACATGGCACTCCCTGCTCAGCTGGGAACCTGTGGCTCCCATTCTCTCTCCCATCTCCCCACTCAGATACTCTCTCTCTCTCAAATAAATAAATAATTTTAAAATAAGAAGAAAGTAAGCCAATGTATTGGTCTTCCCTCTCCATCAATATTTTCCTTCCTACAAACCAATCATAATTGGAGGCTGTAATGTCTGGATGGCAAGTAGAGTAGGGAGAAAGAACTGACAGTCATACATCTGATCTTGGGAAGCACAGTCCAGGAAAGCAGATAAAATAAAAGAGGTAAAGACAGAAAGATGTGTAGCCATGTGTATATTTTAAATTTTTATATACTCAGTATATGTTATATAGACTCAGTATATGTAATCACATTAGAGGATAGAGATGGTGTTGGAAGAGCATCAGAACTATACTAGGTGAAGACTGAATAGATCCTGAGGTTTGGGGTAGGAAACATACACTCAGCCTGCCACCCAGTTCTAGATTTGAGAAGGGGATTCAGTGGTGATAGCAAGTGAGGCCAGACTCCATACAGCAAGTCTGCAGAGATCACAGATCTCTCCTAAGGTGAGAATGACTCATGGAGAGGCAGTGGGGTGGGTGTGCATTAGCTGGGCTCACACACACACACACACAACTGCAGAAATGTGGAGGGGGAACGTTATCCCAAAGATTCTGACACAGCTCTAAAAATAACCTGGTACAAAAAAAGTCTTTAAATTGTTAGCATTTAAAAAAAAAAAAAAAAAAAACCTTAAGATTAAGTATATGCACATGATTGTGCAACCATCACCACCATCCATCTCTAGAACGCTTTCATCTTCCCCAACTGCAAGCCTGCAACCAGAAAAAGTAACTCCCTGTTCTCTCCTCCCACAGCCCCTCCCTCCTCTCTTCTGTCTTTATGAATTTGACTACTTTGGGAACCTCATATAAGTAGAATCATACACTATGATCCTTTGGTGACTGACCTACTTTAACATTTTAAAATAGTTATGCTATGTAAAACAAATGAACAAAGAAAAAAAGTGACAAACAAAAACACAGGCTGTTAGATACAGAGAACAAACTGGTGGTTGCCAGAGGGGTACCGGGAGGGGTGGTGGGTAAAACAGATAAAGAGCACGCTTACCATGATGAGCACTGAGAAATGTACAGAATTGTTGAATCACTATATCTATCGTACACCTGAAACTAATATAAAACTGCATTTTGGGGCACCAGGGTGGCTCTGTGGTTCAGCACCTGCCTTCGGCTCAGGTCATGATCTCAGGGTCCTGGGATAGAGTCCTGCATTGAGCTCCCTCCAAGGAGCCTGCTTCTCCCTTTGTCTATATTTCTGCCTCTCCTTCTGTGTCTCTCATGAATAAATAAATAAAATCTTTAAAAAAATGCTGCATGTTAATTATACTTGATTTTATTAACATTTAAATTTAAAAAACAAAGAATAAAATGGTTGTGCTATGTGTATTTTTACACACACACACACACACAAAAGAAAAGACTCAAGGAATCAGTTACTTTCTTTATGAAATAGGAGCAGAAAATCACAAGGGAAAAATAAGCAAAAGGCTTTATTGGAAAAAAGCCGACAGGACAAGAAGATGAGTAGAATGAGGGAGAATTGCAGATAAATTTCAAAATGGAGAAGAACATTAAAATTGACACGGCAGAGAGTAATACAGCTAAACAGCTGCTATAGAAAATCGAATCTGAAGTGTGAATGACAAACATAAAATAAGCCCCTAATATATAGAGAACGTTGTCCCGGGCACATAGCAAGTATTCTAGAAGAGGCAACCGTGATTATATTTGGGAGACAGGGGTGTGAGAAGATCTTCATGATAGAGAAAAGAATAAATAAATAGATTGAGGGAAGATGTGAAGGACACATGACCCAGAGGCTTCCCAAAAACTTCACAACACATTCCAGGCAAAGCCAAGACAAACAAAACAGATGGACCACAGTGATTTTAATGGCAAGGAATTTTTTTTTTTTTAATCCACAGCACAGGAAACACAAACAAAAAAAGAGGATACCTAAAGAGGGGAAAAAATGTTTTGGGTTTTTTTTTAAAGATTTTATTTATTTATTTATGAGAGAGAGAGAGAGAGAGAAAGAGAGAGAGGCAGAGACACGGGCAGAGGGAGAAGCAGACTCCATGCAGGGAGCCTGACGTGGGACTCGATCGTGGGTCTCCAGGATCATGCCCTGAGCCAAAGGCAGGCGTTAAACCGCTGAGCCACCCAAGGATCCCCCCAAAATGTTTTTCTTTATATATTTTTTCTTCTACACTAAATACCACAAAAAATAAACAAAAATAAACAGAGCAACTTGTATTATATTTAAGGAGTTTAAAGGTTATGATCTGCAGATTATTCTTTCAACAAAGATACTGAAAAACTACCACTAGCCAATCAAGAAATGAGCCAAAACCAAGGACCAAAGAACAAGAAAATCAAAGTTAAAAACAAAAAAGAGGAGTGTATGGGGTGGAGGTTTCTGATAAAACACCCAATCACAAAAATCCCTATTTAGCATCACCACCTAAAATCACCAAAACTGACTGAATTACCCACATTTAGGAAGCTAAAAATACAAACAAGTCTTAATCAAGATTTAAAACAAAATACATCATTATGATTGCTATTTCTTACTGGGGGAATGAATAATCTTGTTACTGAATGTAACACATTCCTGCAGGATTACTTATTCCACAGGGAGGCTTACCACAGGGTTCAAACTCCCCCATGAAAGTCAGGCTGGTGGTCAGAGGTGGTGATCATACACAGGGGCCATCAGATTATTCTCCCCCTTCTTGTGGGTGTTTGCAATGCAGTATATTAAAAAGTTTCAAAAACTTTAAAAAAGACAGGTGTAAGAAGCGGGGGGCGATTCTAGAAGTTAAAAACAAAACCTTTATGTATAGCTTTAAACCAGCTACCTTCCCAAAATTAAGAAAAGTGTAAGCTCAAGTTAAAAGATACAAGTTTGAGAATGTCTCCCTCAAAGTTCCAGGTTAGCTTACCAACTAAAGCAGGTTTGGACTCAAAAGGACTGCTCAAAATAACAACAACTACTTGGCAAAGCAAAGGTATCCAATTTACCCTCCTCAGTAGGGAATATAGAAGGCAAAATGTGTTATTTTTTCCTAATTTACACATTAGGATTACATAGTGAAGAAAATAAAATTTAAAAACTGACTCTAGGGGGCACCCAAGTGGCTCAGGTCATGATCCCAGGGTCCTGGAATCGAGCCCTACGTTGGGTTCTATGCTCAATACAGAGTCTGCTCCTCCCTCTGCCCCTCTCCTTACTGCTCTCTCTTCCCTCAAATAAATAAATAAAATCTTAAAAAAAAAAAAAAAAAGCTGATCCTAAAACATGTTAACAAATGATACTCAAGAAAAAACAGGAAGAAAATTTAAAACAAGACTTTTTAAGTAAGATTTTATTTGAATAAAATTATGTATTAGTATTTTTTCTTCTTTCTCTCCGTGTCTGTATTTTCCAAGTCTCCTTTAATACACATGGTAACAGGAACTTTCCAGAACACGCTGTGAAAAGCAGAGGAGCAGGGCCTGCCCAAGCTGTGCTCAGCAACACATTCATTCCTACTCCCCCACACTGGCCTCAGCCCACTCACCAGCTGTAGAAAATGGTGAAAGAACCACTTACTATGATGTTTGGGGGTCAAAACCCGATGTCACCCAGAAAGAATTGAGAAAGGCTTACAGGACACTGGCCCTGCAGTTACCACTCTGATAAGAATCCAAATGAAGGACAGAAGTCTAAACAGATTTCTCAAGCTAATGAAGTGCTCTCTGATGCAAAGAAAAGGGAATTATATGACAGAGGAGCATAGGCAATTAAAGAACATGGGAGTGGGTGGTGGTTTGGGCTCCCTCATGGACATCTTTGATATGATTTTTTGGAGGAGAAGGAAGGATGCAGTGAGAAAGGAGAGGTAAAAATGTTGTGCATCAGCTCCCAGTAATCTTAGAAGATTTATACGACGGTGCAACAAGAAACCTAGCTCTGCAAAAGAATGTGATTTGTGACAAATGTGAAGGCCGAGGTGGTAAGAAAGGAGCAGTAGAATGTTGTTCCAGTTGCCAAGGTTCTGGAATACAAATAAGAATTCACCAGAATGGTTCAGTAACTTCAGCCTGTGTGCATGAAGCACCAGGGCCAGGGGGAATGGATCAGTCCTAAAGACTGATGTAAAGGCTGCAATGGAAGGAAGATAATTCAAGAGAAGAAGGTTCTAGAAGTTCATATTGACAAAGGCAGGAAAGAGGGCCAGAAAATAACATTCTATGGTGACGGAGACCAAGAGCCAGGACTGGAACCAGGAGATACTATGATCATTTTAGATCAGAAGGACCGTGCTCTGTTTACTCAGCCAGGAGAAGACCTATTCATGTATACGCATATACAGCTGGTCGAAGCACTGTGCAGCTTTCAAAACCCAGTATCTACTCTTGACAACCAAACCACTGTCATCACCTCTCAGCAAGGTCAGATTGTCAAGCACGGAGATATCAAGTGTGTGCTAAATGAAGGCATGCTAATTGATTGTAGACCATATGAGAAGGGTTGTCTCATCATGGAATTTAAGGTAAACTTGCCTGAGAATGGCTTTCTCCCTCCTCTCCTTTCTCTCTTTGCTGGAAAAACTCCTACCTGAGAGGAAAGAAGTAGGAGAAATTGATGAAATGGACCAGATAGGACTGGTGGACTTGGATCCAAATCAAGAAAGATGGCGCCATTACAGTGGGGAAGCATATGAGAATGAACATCATCCTAGAGGTGCTGTTCCGTGTCAGACCTCTTGATGGGGCCAGTGAACAGCACTGCTGGCATTTTATATGCTGTTGTGAATGAGTAAAGGACTATAATCATAGCTCACTACTTGTTACTGTTTTTGTTCTAATATTCAACTATGGCAGTGTTTTAAAAGTTAAATGAAGAATACACTCAAATACAAAAGTTCAAGAAATTACACATAGTAACGGTTATAATGAGATTTCCAAATCTCTTTTAATATATATAGTAACAATTATAATTGTAACAATTTATAATATTTTAATATCTGGGGTTTTTCTCTTGCCCAGGTCTTGAAGACATTTGGAGAGTGTCATGGCCTGAATCTCTGTGTCCCTGTCCAAGCCATATGTGATGGTCATCCCCAGTTTGATGGTATTTAGAAATGGGATTTTTAAGAAGTGATTAGGTCATGAGGGTGGAGCCCTCATGAATACGATTAGTGCCCTTAACCTTTGTTAAGGTCTCTTTAGACCCCAGAAGGCTCCCTTGTACTTTCTGCCTCATATTGTGAGGACAATGTGAGATGGTGGTCTATGAACCAGGAAGAAGGTGGTCTCCAGGCACCTGATCTTGGAATTCTAACCTTCAAAACTGAAAAAAAAAGAATCCATCATTTAAGATTTTTTTTAATTTTCTTTATTTGAGAGAGAGAGAATGAGTGAAAAAGTATGAGGGGGAGAGACAGAGGGAGAAGCAGACCTCCCTCTGAGCAGGAAGTGATGCAGGGCTCAAGCCCAAGACCCTGAGATCATGACCTGAGCTGAAGGCAGATGCTTAACTGACTGGGTCACCCAGGCTCCCCAAAATTCCATTTTTTTATAAGCTACCCCGCCTATGGTATTTTTGTTATGGCAGCCAGAAGAAACCTAAAGAGACAAGATTTTAAAGTAAAAATGAGACTGAATTTGTTATTCATTTATTCATATATCTTACCAAAAATAAAGTATCCCCTTTGAAAGTAATTCAATATTGAAATGAAATAAGGTGGATACAAAAATATAAGAATCACCAACTAATTTTTTTAGTCCAGAAATTTCACAAATGCAACTAAGGGCCTTATAATGACAATGGCATCCACTGATAAGCTCAATTTTCTGGTTGGAAATTAAAAGCTCCATAAGCCTGAGGAGGTTTATTTTCTGTGTACCTCTTCTATTATATTGGTGTCATTTTGATCATCACTGAACTGGTAGTTGCTTTGCTCCTTCAAAGCTCTCACTAGAAAAAAAAAAAGGATTCTCATCTATTCCATAATGAGAAGCTCTCAATCGTTAGTCAAATGACCATATTCAAAACCTGTATTTTCTACAAAGCATACTACCATTTTAGCATTTTCCTTGATAAAGTATCTGCTTTATGATATGCCTCAGACTTTAAGCTACTTTCTTGTTACACACATTTTAATCTGATCAAGGCTCTTCCTTGTAATTATGTCTTACACTGTTATCATTTTCCACTGGTCTTTTCAAATTCCACTTGGTGTGGGGTCTGATAGCACACCTGACCTTCCAGGTACTCATTCATTTTGCAGCAACCTCTGGGCACCTGCCCTTCTGACTTTCTCTTCCAGGATGTTTTTTTATTCTTGCTTTTTGCATCTCTCCACATGTTGCTCTGGAATGATTTATCATCCTTGTTGTTCTTAGGAATCACTATCGCTCTAATTGCAAAGCTAAATAAATTGCACTTCTTCACTGTCACTTTGGAGAATTGCTTTCAGTAGAACATTTCTAATGATGGCCTAGAGAGCTCCTAAAAAATAAGGTCAGAATCACTGTATTTCAAGAGTGTTACAAAGCATTCTGAGCACAAAGATCTTTTGTATATACAGGCAAACCATGGACACACTGCACGTTCAGTTCCAGACAATTGCAACAAAATGCGCATCACAATAATAGGTCAAATGATGGTTTCCCGGTACATATAAGTTATGCTTATACTATAGTGTAGTCTGGTAAGTGCACAACAGCATTTGTCTGAAAATGTACATACCTCAAATTAAAAATATTTTATTGCTAAAAAATGCTAAACATCATCTGAGCTTTCAGTGGGTTATAATCCCTGGTCACAGATCACCATAACAAAAATATAATAATGAAAAGTTTGAAACATTGTGAGAATTACCAAAATGTGACTTGAAGTAAGCAAACACTGTCGGAAAACATGTTGTGGACAGATTTCCTCCACCCAGGCTGCCTCAGACCTTCACTTGCATCTGCAAAGTGCGCTAAAGTGAAGCGCAGTAAAATGAAGTATGTCTGTAAAAACAGAGAGTCGGCTAATTTTACTCCTATAATGTAAAAGTTTTTCCATACGTTTCAAATATTTTGACTCTCAGCACTATTGTCTCAGCCTCAAAACTATGAGAGACTGAATACAGAAGTGGACGGTGGTCAGACCAGATGTAGAAATTGAACTCTAGCCTCCAGCCTAGACAACAACTAGTCCAAGAAACCAAACCACTCTCTGCAGTAGCCAAACCAGAAAACCAGCCTACTCTGCAAGTCACACTTGTAGGAAGTCAGACCATTATCTCTAGCAACAGTCCAGGAAACCAAACAGTAACCCTTGCAGTGATCCACCCAAGCCAGGACTTGATTTATGATTGACAGCTTTGCTAATAGCAGTCAAAGAAAGCCAAATATGCACCTGGAACCCACCACATAGGATGCCTTGCTTCAGGAAAGCCCACCTGCAGCTCCCCGCTGATGCCCTCCAAACAGGGCATATTGGGAGCCTTCCTCTCTTCCCTATAGAGCATCCCCCCTGCCTGCCTCTGAGTTTCTGCTCAGCCCAAATGATGGTGGCCCATCCCCTTGCTAGCGCGAGCAAGCACTGAATAAACAGCCTTTGCCAGTTCTCATTCAGGTGGTCTTCATTTACACCCAACCTAGCCTTCAAAAACACTGGTCGAGCTTAACTTTTAGATATAGTGTGGACGCTAACATGCCCACTTTATTTACTGTTTTCTTATTCCTAGAGACCTAAGGCTCAAAGTTCCAAATTTTGCTGCATATATTCCATGGAAATCACACTTACTACAGTGGCTTTGTACTCACCACAAAATAACTAATGCCTTTTTATCTGAGGATTTACGTATTTATAAATTAATCTTTATTGGGTGTTTGCTATGTGTGAAGCACCAGGGGAAACACAGATAAACCAGATGTGATTTTAACATAGATGCTCCCGGTCTGATGCCATCAACTATTTCAATGAGGATGACCTATCACATTTGCATGTCAGACTGAGCACAAGGTAACAAGGTATTTTATATCTAATGAGAAAGTATGGACTCCTCCTTGGGCTCCCACCAGCTCCCACCTGGAAAAGTGGTTGGGGAAAATCAAAGTAGTGTAGCCTTCCACACTGAGTTAGGACAGCTTAGGACCCTATTGAGATGGTTCTGGCTTCCAGAAATAGTAGTCCAGAGAGCCAAGTTGAAAAGAATCAGATCACCAGGTGCTTGATGAGAACACAGAACTCTGTGTCCTTAACAGGAAGCTTCATTTTTATCCTAGGCAAATATAGGACTTTCCTTTGGACTACTAACAAAATCTCTGACAGCAAAGCCTGTATCAAAGCTCAGAACTGGCTTAAAAGAACAAGAGGAAAGCCCTTTTGTACCTGTAACTTTTCCCATCTCACTTCTGGACAATGCTGGTTGTTCCAGAGTGGACCCTGTTCCCTTTGGTGGCCCAGCAGCCTTTCCTCCAGTTACTCAGGAGTCCACGGAAACCCTTGTAGGGAGCATCACTGTCCCAGGGACTCCTGCCTGAACACATGCAGATCCACGGCTTCCAATACAGACCTCTTCCTCCCCTACCCCGGCCTAGTTATTCCACCATTTGTGAGAAAGAACTACTTCTCCATCCATGAATGCCCATAGCTGAGGAGTATCTAGAGAGGCCTTCAAGTAGAAGGATCAAAGAACAAGCAGCATAATAATGAGGTTGCACCAGTCTTGAAAAAAATAAACATGACAATTAAGAGGAAGAGTTATATGGCCAAGTAGCATGCAGTTCAATACTGGGGCTCTTGCCAGGCACAGGCGTTCGGATGCAAGAGAATTACTAATCACCCCATGTGCTCAGCTCACTCATTTGTTTTGGTCTCTATTTAACCCGACAGGCATGCAAAATTCCCTGTGTGGTGTGGCCGCTGAAGAAAACTGTTAGTCCTTCTCATCATGTGTCATGTAGGATTTTTTTTCTTTTTCCCCAAGCTATACTTCCAGGAGCTCATCCTTCTGGCTGCCTAGCTGAAAAGGAATATTTGTAAATCTCAGTTACAAGGCCCAGCATGAGCATCCGAGAGTATGCAAATTTCAAGCCCAAGCTCCTGTGTGCTCATCAAGCCAAGGCATAAAATTCACACCAGAGTCTGATTCTAAAATGAAAATATTATACAAAATATTTCGATTACCCACAAACTCATACAACTCCTTTGGGGGTGTATCCATGGAGAACACCTAAATGATGGGTTTCCTAGTCATTAACACAGGGTTGGAATATATAGTCAAGAGATTTTTATTTCTTTTTTTCTCTTCCAGATGAATGACATTCTCCTCTATTTTTCAAGTCTCCTGTAAGAATGTGCCAGGTACCCTCTGGGATTCTTCCGCCAACCTTTAATGTAACCCACCTCTCCATGGTCTTGTGATTAGCTTGTGCCTGCGGTAAGAAAAAAGCTTCCGAGATATAAAAATCGGGGCCTGGACCTTCCTGAAGATGATACATTTACACGTACATATGAATCGCAATTTGAAGGATTTAATTTTACATTCCTTATGCCCGTAAAGTGAACCAGAATGAGATATTCATGATCCCTCCACAAGAAAATAAAGAAACACATCTTAAAGTCACTTACAATCTCATATAAAGTGTGATTTCTAACCCCACCATTTTAATGACGAGAAGCTGATTCAAACATCCCTTCTGCTAAGCCTGCACCAAAGCATTTTATATTCTTCCAGACTCTTTATAGGCTTGGACTGGGTAATTAATCCCCCCAGTGTAATATAATGCAAATATGCAGTCACCTAGAAGCAGCCAGCTGAGCAGGTGATGCAGGCAAGCATCTCAGCACAGAGAACTGCCTGGAAATGCGAGCATGAAGCAGGGGCAGGAGGAGGAATGGGGCAAGAGGTTACAAAATCAACCACACAGCCATTCTCTTTCCAGAGAAAGCAGAATTCACTGGCTGGATTAAAAATGGTCAAGAAAGTTTATTGCCAGTTTATTTCTACAATGTAAATATTATTAGGTGAAAAGAAACAGGAAACCAATTCAATTCCAGCGTGAATGTAAATAACAGTAATGGGCAATATCTGACCTCCTCATCTCCGACTCACAAACCTCCTCTGCTTATGAGAACAAATGCTCCAGGGTGGATCACATCCAGGACCAATGACACTGCATAGGCAATTCAATAGCTTCCAATACGTGACTCTTGTTCACTTTTTCTAGATGAGAATGTGTGGTTAAAAAGATGGACTTCTGAAAATTCTGCTCGCATTTCAAACTTCTTCCCATAAAAGCCACTGTGAAGCTAAGGAATGATTATCCTGGGTTATTATCATTGATTGATTCAGCAAAACCTGGAAAAGGTAGATTATTTTTAAAAGCATGTGTTTTTTTGCAAATCTCTTTAGAATCCCAAGAACTAATACAATCATTAACATGCTAAAGTAACAGCAGTTATATGGGTGTAAGAATTGTTAGTAGATGAAGTAACTACTGATAATCACAATCTCATCACAAAATCATGTGTGTAAAGAGAATAATTTTGAAATCTGGTCATTGTTATGCAGTTTATAATCTGGAAAGAAAACAAAACATGCATGACACAATAAAGATAGCACGAATACCCCGTGTCAACAGGGTGCAAGTCTTTCCAAAGAAGAGGGAAATTGTCAAGGAAAACAGTTTTCAGGTAAGACACCGGTGAAGGACACTAGAATTTTAGCTAACTCTTAAATGGTAAGATATAGAGAAGTGGCATGGAAACATTCTAGCTCTGAAAAATCACATGAGTAACACTGAAACCATACAAATGGTTGCGAACAATTACCAAAAGGAAAATTGATACCATTCCTTCATATTTGCAATGACCACATGACCAATACAACAAAAAATTCTGTTCACAAGAGCCATAATTTTTTTTAAATTACAAAACACTTAGAAATAAATTTCTCAAGAAATGTGGAAGATCTAGAGGATAATGCTCTGAAATGTTTCTGTAAGGCCGACTGAATAAATAAAGCAAGAAGGCCATTCCTCTATGACATGACTCAATACCAATACTGCTGATCATTTCTCTTAATTAATACATTCAGTAGAAATTCAGTAACCTATCCTAATGCTTTTAGAACTCTTCAAAACCTGACAAGTTGATGCTAAAAGACATGTAAAAGAAAAATACAACTTGAATAGCAAAGAATTTTAACAAAAGAAGAGATACTTCCTTGATATAAATAAAACTATAGAAAATTAAACAGCAGGAGTAAAGATACCAGAAATGATAGATAGATCAATAGAACCAATGAAAATATTCATAAGCAATCCCAGCTATTTAGGGCTGAAAGTATTAAAAGGTGGCATTTCAAAGTAGTGGGGAAGGATATACTATTCAATTTGCCCATGAAGTGTTGGAACAATCAGCTATAAATTACACAAAAAAAATTAAATTTAGATCCCTGCATCACATTAATCACATTTTAATTTTCATCATATTAAAAGGCTAAATGTGAAAAAAAAAAAAAACCCTCTGGTAGCAGAGGAGAAAACAGGGGAATTGTTTATAACCTCAGGGAAAGCCAGGAACCTACCTTAAACAGATAGAAAGCAGAGAAACAATAAAGGGAAAATGGATAAATGTAACTACATAAAAACTGTAATCTCTACTACAAATAAGAACCCCAGTCAGGGAGAAAAGATTTGCCTTCTTTGCACAAAGAACTATACCCAAAATTTTAAAACTCCAGACACCTCCCTTCCCTCTACTATCATGCCAGTATGAACATAGCTCATAAATCAGCAAGGATCTCTTGGATCTTTCCTTCTCCTAGATATCCATTTTCAGGGATACAAGGAGACTCATATAAACTGTAGACCCCAGATTACAGGTAAGAACTGGAAAGAAATCTCAAGATAGGATGGGAGTAATGCAGAAGGCAATATAGCTCAGAGAACACAGACAGTACTCTTTCAAAAGTGTGAACACAGGATCATGGCAAGGGTTATACCCCATTTTTGCCACCATGGTTGTGAGATGTACATCGAGCTGCCAAAAAAAAAAAAAAAAAAAAAAGGCCCCATTGGATACAGTTTTGTTTGAAAACCCAATGAGATTTGGCCACAGATAAATCATTTTCCAAAGCAGAGGGAAAGAAAAGCAACTAGAATGGAATTCTGCTCTGGTTTATCTAATACCCCACAGGAAACTTGTAAGTAGGTGGTCCCGGAAAGGCCAATTCATTCAAAGTTACATAAAATACAGGGAACTGGCACAATATCAATGCAAAGATACAATAATAGAAAATAAAAGGTATGTTTAAATCTGTTATTAACAAATGAATAACACTCAGCAGAAGAAAAAAATGTTGCCAAAGAACAGAAAAATCTGCACCAGAATTGTATGAGAAATTTAACACACCTTGAAACGGAACCACAGACATACAAGCCTTATACCATCAGAAATACTACACAACACACACACACACACACAACAGAAATGCAAAGTAGTAGAGACTTCCTAGTAAAATGCTTTTTAATATCGATAAAGCCAGAAAATATATAATACTAAAAAACTAAGACCAAACTTCTCTGTCATTTAAGTAAATGTAAATGAGCCAAACCCAACTACTTAAAGAAGAATTTTTGTCTGGTTCCAAAGCAAAAACAATTGTATATGGAAGAAAAATCTAAATGGAACTGAAAAGGTTGAGCAAAACAAAACCAAAGACAGAGAAAAAAAGTGAGAGAGAAATCATGATCTTATAAAAAGAGCTCATAAAATACACAGCCAAAAATAGCAAGATCAGACAAACAAATAGTAAAGCAAAGACAACTATCACAAATTCCAAAAGGTACAATTCAGCATGAAGACATGGTTCCAATATCATACAGCAAAAAGTATAGGAGATACAAGGAGGAACGGGCAGAAATAAGCTGATACTAGAAGATCCTAAACCAAGTCCAAAGCCTAACGCAAGTAGACAAAACCAAATCAGTATTTAAATGATTTAAGTAACATAATAAGTAAGTTATATAATTTATATAGAAAACAGTGAAAATCCCTTCTAGTTGAGTAGTTACGGGCAATTCATAAAAGTTAGCTACATATGTGACCCCAAAGACATTCATTCAAAAAGCACCAAACTGACAACCACAGTCTGATAGGCAGATTTGGAACCGGGGGACCCTCCTCCACTGGTGTCAAGTCCATGAGTCACATGGCCAAAGATTCCATTAGGTTATTCATCAACTGACCTTCAAGTAGGAAGATCACCTTGGAATAGCCAAGTGGAGCCCTTGAAAGCAGAGCTTTCTCCCTGTTGAGGAGGTGGGAGTCAGAAAAAGGCAGACAACATCCCAAAGCACAAGTAAGACAGGAACTTTGCCGGCTCCAAATGGAGAGGGCCGCAAGGAAAGCCCGATAAGGAAGTTAATTCTGCCAAGAATCACTGAGGTTGGAAGAGGATCCGGGCTTTCCTCTGGCTGTTTTTTTTGCTTCCAGCTCTGTGAGACCCTGAGTGGAGAGACCAGCACAGTTGCCCTTCAGAACCAAGGTCGCCAATGCATGCTGCTTGATGCTGCTGGACTGGAGGTAGCTTATTAAACAACAGAAAACCTCAGCTCAAGAAGCAGAGTTAAACCAGAACATCCAGGTGGGCAGAAAGTGAGAGTACAGTAAGAAAAATAACTCCCTCTCAGATTTTAAATAAAAATATATGAAGATTTGTTTGGTTGTTTAGCTTCATTTATTTTATCCTAAATCTATCGCCAAATGTATGGATACTCTATAAATTTGAAAAATGGATTGATCTTTAAATGAACTAACAAGGTTTTCCTCTGAATTTATATCTGAGGGTACTTGATAGCGTAAGAAATATTTCATCCAAAGAAGTAAAATATCAATAGCAATAAAGAGACTTGTCTTTTTCCCCCCAAAGAGTCAATGAAAACTGTAAGTGGTAATTCATTTGACTACTTTTTACAGTAAAATGCTGCCAAAGTCAAAACAATTACAGCGGGCCAGAGTATTTTACTGCCATTTAGGTAATTACCCATACATGCACGCATCTCAGCAATCCTAAGTAACACCTTCCGAATCTTCATATTCTTCGTATTTGAATGAGCCTCATGCACCATAACTACAAATACTAGAAGCTATTTCAACCATTCAAAACAGTAAGAATATTTATAGTCCCGATGCCTTCAAAATTTTTAGCCCACCACGCTATGGCACACCCGTTTAGTAGCTTCATGCATCCGTGATATTTTTGGAGAACTCAGACTGAGTTTAGATTTATAGATTTAAATAACTCTATAACAAGTCAATTTAGCTTTTCAAAATACCCGTACAACAAGTAGTCTCCATAAAGAGACAGTTTCCTCCACACTGGATTCTGGCTCTTTTCACACATATTTTCTGAAGAGCAGGTTCCCAGGAGATTCCTAACAATGGCTTCCTTTGGATTCATTTTCATAGCAATGATTCATATTTAATTAATGCAACTCAATCATTTCTTTTTAAGCTTTGTCCTCACATAATGAGCCAATTTGTTACCTATTCATTTCTACAGTACCTGTTTTTCTCACACAGAAATGCTGAAGTAGGTATTAGATCACAAACAGGATAAGAGAGAAAAATACTTCCTTTTGATATGAACTTTTAAATTCCATTAAACCATTAACCAGAGTCAACTAAAAAAAAAAAAAAATCATCCAGGAGCAATGACCAACAAATAGAGGAAAGTTTTAAAAAAATACAGAAAAAAATGAGAATGACTACACAACACAAAATAGCAAGTTAATGGAAACTGTACCCTAAGTGTGGATGTTTCCTAAGTCACTGAACACTAAAGAATACATAAAGAGCTCTGAGTTTCTCTCCATTCCTCAGTTTACCTGTTGATTAATCATTTCTCACTGTGTTTTGGGAAAGCCATAGCCATACTTTCTTTGAATACGTCCTCAAGAAATGAAAAGCGCACTATTCCATTGATGTATTTCAGATTTTCCTGGTGGCCAAGCCCAGTTATTTAATTTTTTCCTGATAAAACCAGGCTTGTAGAGTACCCGGTGTCTAGTAAGCACTTTGTGAATGTGTTAAACTTACGACTCTAGCAGACATTCTGTGATTCTGACAGCCAAAGTCACAGAAAGCATTTAAAGTGATGGAGAATATCTGATCAGGAAATGATGCCATTACCCCTTTATTTTCCACACAGTGGAACCCCTCAGGTTGGCAGGGGTGAGCATTTCTCCCAGGCTGGAGCTGCCTCCTTAATTCCAGAATTCCACGGTTGTGTGTGTTTTGCAAAGCTGTGCCGTGCTGGACAACAGGGAACAAGCAGCTACCACCTTCCCACCTGCCTGTGAACAGCACCGTGCCGTGACCATCAGCAGCACACAGGTGGGCGGAATGCATTGAGCTCATGGCTTCTTGGGGGGATCCGGAGTTCCAAGAAGAACTTGGGGGTCGGCAGAGCAGTACTCAGCATGTTCTGATCCAGGGAGCCTGCCGCTGGGGGCTTATCACGCTGGCTTCATCCCCCAGAGTGCAGTATGTGCACTAAACCAAAGACCAGCAGATGCTGCTGTGTCCTCTGTCGCCGAAACACACCTGAGAGCCAAGTGGTGAAGCCAGACTGACCGACCCAGGGGTCCTCGAGACCCCCGGGGGAATTTGTGCTTTCTTTCCAAAGCCCTCTAATCCCCTCCAGGTTCGCCTGACTAGACGTCTTGTTTCCTAGCATGACGATCCCATCCACTGGAGGACACCAGCTGGGCTACATCTAAAGCTACAACTCCCAGGACGCCTGGTGGCTCAGCCGTTGAGCGTCTGCCTTGGGCTCAGGTCCTGATGCTGGGGTCCTGGGATCGAGTCCTGCATCGAGCTCCCTGCAGGGGGCCTGCTTCTCCCTCTGCCTCTGCCTCTGCCTCTCTCTGTATCTTTCACGAATTAAAAATATCAAATCAAACCAATCAATCTACAACTCCCACCTGGCCATTCTGTCTCCTCAGGCCGGGGGTCAGGACAAAAAGGCCCTTGGGCTGCCCTCGGTGCTTTGAACCCAGTGCACTGTCCCTTGCTACCGCCGACCCCGGCAAGAGGAAGGAAAGAACAGAGCTGCCCTGGGCGGGCCTGGATAAACCCCGGATCACCCCCACCTCTGCCGCACAGGGCAGCCAAAATGTTGGCTGACGATGGAGGAAATGAGCCGGGCCTGGAGAGGAAGCGGGTGCCCCCCAGCACCCGGTCCCAACGGCAGGTGCAGCGGCGAGCTCTCTCGTGTTTTCTGCTACTGACCCAGTTGTACTGAGTCACCTTGGAGACTGCACGTGGCCACCACTTTGCGGGGAACTCTGAGCTCAGACGAGCGGGTTTCTCAGCCACCGCGGGCGTCCCCTCGGCCTAGCTCCTGTTCCAGCTTCGGTTGCAGACCCTGTCCCGTGCGGCCTGCAGCCAGCTGGGTGCAGGTGCACCCCGGCGGTGCCCTGCCCTACGCCCATGCTGCAAGGGCTCCCTCCTGCCCAGGGCTTTGAGGGCCCCCAGCAAGGGGCAATGTCTCCAAAAATATCTCCGACTATTTCCACCAACCTCAGAGAGCTAAATATATTTTGCAGTTGCACTCGGTGTTATAGGAGGTAATCAAAAGTCATTGCGATCCTGCCAAACCCTGCTCAAGATCCTGACCCGAGGCGGCCAGATCCATCGCAGGGCGCTCCGTGGGAGGGACTGCGGGGACAGGACCGGTGCTTGCCCGCGGAGCAGGGACACGCGGAGGCGGCGGGGCATGCGGGCACCACATTCCGGCCTTTGCTGACCTTCACCAGGTACTTCTCCTTAACACGTCTGCTCTGAGGGAGGGGCTGGTACTAGATGTGAAGGGGACGGGAAGCCTCCTAAAGCCAAAGCCACTTTCGGGACTGATTAGAATGCTATTCCTAAGAAGTTCTGGACGAGGTGGCCTCTCAGGATTAGACCAATGGAAACAGCATTAGTCAGTCCCACCATGAGCCTCCTACACACCCCAGTTCATGCCACCATCCCAGGATACAGGCAGACACTGCAAAGGGCACCCAGGGAGCTGGAGAGGCCCTGATGGAGGGTGGGGGGTGGCCAACGTTTAACTTTCTCCCTAAGACGGGTTCTCTCTCTCCATGGAGAACTGGCAGCAAGCTCCCTGAGCAGACCCAGCCCTAGGGAGGCATCAGGGCTTCCATCACAGGCCTGCACTCCTTGCTCCCGCACCAGCCACGCCTGGTACCGGTTACTGCAATGCCCTCCTGCAAAAGGATTACGGAAACCACTGAGATCTTCCTTTGGGTCAGGCCCTGTGTTATTGGAATCCATTCAAGCCCCACATGGCAGAGGATGTTAAAACCAAATGCAAAAGCTGTGCCTTCCCATCCAGAAGTTCCCAAACAGGGAACTTATTAGAGGCCACTCACCCCTGCACCTGCTGGAGTGTGTGTGCGTATTTCCCCGTCCTTGGCACCAGGCAGGGAGGGCTCTGTCGACACTATCACGGTGACAGATGGCTTTATTCGCCATGTCCAAAGGTATCCCAGCCAAAAGCAAAACGAGTCCACAGCAGGTTGAATCCTCTATGAAAATACCTAACAGGATACCTGTCAGGAAAATATCCACATAAATCCACTCAGCTCAAGAGAAAGACACTGAGCACTGGTTGCCACAAGGAGCATTTCATTTGACAGGGTTACAGAAACACTTCTCCCATTTCAGGGGTCAGCAAACTATAACCCATGAGTCAGATCAGGCCTGTTGCCTATTCTTAGACAGCCTATGAGCCAAGGAAGGTTTTTAAATTTTTAAATGGTTGAAAAAAATGAAAGGAAGATTTTTGTGATGTGTGAAAATGGTATGAAATTCAAATTTCAATGTCCATAAATAAAGTTTTATTGGAACCCAGCCACATTCATTCATTTTCATACTGCCTGAGGCAGCTTTCACACTACCAGGACAGAGATGCGTAGCTGCAAAAGCTTGGAATATTTATCATCTATTTTGTCATTGGCTGAATTGTATCCCCAAAGATTCATATGTTGGAAGTCCTAATACCCCATACCTCAGAATGCAACTGTATTGGGAGACTGGGCCTTTAAAGAAGTGATCACGTTAAAATGAGGCTGTGGGGTGGGCCCCAATCTAATTGGACTGGTGTCCTTATAAGTGGGGATTTGGAGAAATCGGTATCCTATTCAAAAAGATTGGGGGGGAGGATATGCAGAGGAAAGCCCATAAGGGCACAGCAGGAGGGTGACCATCTGTAAGCCAGGAAGAGAGGTCTTAATTCAGTAACTGAATTGGATAACACTTTGACCTTGGACTTCCAGCCTCTACAACTGTGAGAAAGTATACCTGCTGTGCAAGTCACCCAGTTTGTGGTACGTTTGCAGCTCTAGCAAACACAAACACACCCCTTTACAGAAAAAGTATGCTGACTCCTGTCTACACCATGAAATCCTCTACAAATTCACCTGTGTTTTCAACTATATAGCTCAGTATGTCATCAGGGTCCCCAGAGAGTATAGCCTGATTCACCCTATCTTCTTCCAAGACCAGTGGAGAAGAGGCATGCATGCTGTTGCCATTTGCAGAAGGTCAGGACACACAGTCACCCCAGCTCACCACCAGGTCAGAAACGAAGGACCACCTTGCTGGGTTCAGATGACACCTGCAGATTTCTGGGTGGGGGTAGAGACAGAGACAGTTCTGCACGTCTGTCCCAGCATCAGGCATGCATCTGCCCCTAAAACTCTGCTTACTGGCTCTAGGCTGTTTCCCTTCACATTGCCTTGGTGGCTCCAGGACATCAAGGTTAGAAGCACTTCCACGGGCTCTGATACTTAATCCCCTTATAGCATGTCATATGACAATCCCTAGTTTCTGTGTCTTTCTTTCCCTCCTCTCTTTTAGAGGACGTAAAACATCCCAGCTGTGTTGTTAGCAGGACCATGTCTCTCTACATGTCTCATGTTAAGGAAAACATTAGGTTATTTGCCTCTTTCCTGCTCTTACAGGGAGCAGGAAGGGATGGTTTATCAGCTTTTGCTTGCTTTGCTGAAATGTGCTTCAGAGATATGCAAATGCCATGTAAGGAGACGGCATCCATCCTAACACTCTGAAACACAGCAGCCCCTCAGAACTACAGCAGCCTTTTATGTCAGCTGCACAGCTATCAAGCACAGCCTTCTACCCAGACACCGCATGCATTTAGCATTCTGCCCTTGCCTCCAAATAAAAAAGAGAAAATGCCTAGACAAAGTAATGCTGTCTCGATAAAAGCTCGATCTTTTTTTGGTAAATACATGGATGAGGATTAATGTAATTTATTAGCTATGAATTCTTGGCATTTGTCCACCTTTTTAACTGCACCAAATACATATTAAAAAAAAAAAAAGAAGGAAAACAAGGAAGACCCTTTTCTTCAACCTCTGCTAACTACGTTTAAAATAAGCGAATAGTAACCACAACCACAAACACACTGATATATTAAATATTTACTTTCTGGGCCATTAGTACTATCTGAACAGTAGAGTCCAGCAATTAATATGAATAAGATCTGCCCACACTTCTCAGGTAGGATGCTACTGGGAAGCAGAGCAGAATCCAATGCGGTGCTGCCTTTGAGTGGCTTGCAGGAGTGCGGAGAAGGTGCCAGAAGTGGCAGCAGCAGGTGAGGCGAGCGCTGAGCCGTGTGCTGATATCACAGCAGCCAGCAGAAGTTGGACTCCAGACCCAGGGAGAGGAGGCTGTGGTGGGGAGAGGCGGGCAAGACAGTAAAGAATACTTCCTGGAGTACAGTGACACCTGGGCTGAATCTTAAAGAATGTAGAGGTTTAGCTAGGTAAAAAGGAGGACAAAGAAAAGGGCAGATGTGCCGTCCAGATCAAAGGAAAGCTGCACATGAAGTGTTTCTATGAGCTGCATACTCATGTTAAATGACATTTTAGAGTGGAACATAGAAGTGACTTGACAACTCAATACTAATCTTGAATCTCCACCTCGATCCAGCCTGATGCAACTCATATCTAACCTGCCCACTTTCTCCATTCTCTGTTCAGTCAGGCAACAAATATTTCTGAGCACCTGCTGTGTGCCAGGTGCCACTGTAAGCACTCAAGATGCAAGAGGGACCAATACAGATCAAGTCCCTGCCTTTAAGGAACTAATACTCTGATGAGCTCAAAAGAAACATGTATATAAGTATTGTAAGAAAATTAAAACTTCTGCTATTAAAAAAAATTTATCCACTTAAGTAAAGCTTCATGACAAATGATAGCCCAATGATCTAGAACAGCCTGTCCAACCTGGTACCCACTAACCACATATGGCTATTTAAATTCAAATTAATTGAAATGAAATAAAATGTACAATGTAGTTATTTGGTAGCATTAACCACATTTCAAGTGCTCAGTGCCTCTGTGCCTGGTGGATACTGTATTGGACAGCAAGGACACAGAGCATGTCTCTCATTACCGAAGGTTCTGTTAGATGGCACTGATCTAGCACATGTCCCCATGTAAAAACACCTTCCATCTTCCTCCCACTAACAGCAGTGTAATAAGGATTTCATCAGAGATCTAATGACAAAGCTCATTCTGTACGGTAATTCATGAATAAAAGTCTCCCATTACATTTAAAATTTGGTTCACACACAATTCTTTCTAAATCATGAAATTTCACCAAAATATGATATAACATACCTTAGATATAAACATTCATATGTGACATTTTACATTTTGGACACAAGGTTGAGAATGTACTTTTTGCCTCCATTCCTGACATGTCATTAGAATGATGAACAAAAAAGAACCCTAACAATTTTTTCTTTTATTTTTTAAATGAGAGAGTTTTGCATAGGATTACAAGACTGTACAGATGTGGGAGATGTGAATGATGAGACCCAGCAGGAAAACCACAACTTAAAAGATGTATGGTGGGAACCCTGGACAAGCCAGCTGCCAATCTGGAGAAACTCAAGACTGCAAAGTGCCAGGAAAGTAGGGGAAAGAGTCGTGGAAATAAACAGCCTGTAAAGGTTGGTCCTCACCCCACCTCTAAGTCCTGTGTGGGGAAACACGTGGCTGCCTGTTGTTATAAGACAAGCCACGCAAAAAGATGCTCTTCCCTACTCCCCACCCCCAAATTGGGCACAATGTCAGGAAGAACCCGGACAACCATTACAAGGGCACAGCACTAAGGGAGTTATGTTTCCTAGTATTTCACAATATTTCAAAAACGGGTCCATGCAGTCTGGGGCAGTTTGTTAGAGTCTCATTTTTAAACACAAATAGGCAACCAAGCATCACCAGACATTTGAAGAAATCCTGTATCATAAAAACCAAGATTTAAAAAAAATGAAAAGACCTCAGGATTAAAAGAACAACAACAATATCAATCAACAACAACCAAAAAAGATCATGCAGAAAAGAGAACTTTTTGAGAATCTAATTCAGAGACCTCTAAGGAGAGGTCCATCCACAGATAATAACAATTTGCTATGAAAAAGGAAAAATCAAAAAACAAAAGAAAGAAAGAAAGAAAAAGGAAAAATCAGAGAATCAGAAAACACTCTTAGAAATTAAGTATATTAAAAAAAGAAATTAAGTATATTATTAATTATTATCAAATTATCGCCGACAACCTCAATAGGAAGGTAGGAAGAAGATAAACGACAGCTCATAAGAAAATCACACAGAAGGAAGAGATGATAGTCACTAAATAAAATCAGAGAAGAAATCCAGTTTGTTTTCCATCAAATTAACAGATCCCAGAGATAATGTGAATAAAGAGCAGATATTAAGGCTTCCACAGAAGATAAAGGAAAACTCAACTAGAAAGTAATCAAATTTCTCATCACTAATATTGGATGGTACATGAAACATAGCAACACTTTCACATTTCTTTTTTTTTAATTTTTATTTATTTATGATAGTCACACAGAGAGAGAGAGAGAGAGAGAGGCAGAGACATAGGCAGAGGGAGAAGCAGGCTCCATGCACGGGGAGCCCGACATGGGATTCGATCCCGGGCCTCCAGGATCGCGCCCTGGGCCAAAGGCAGGCGCTAAACCACTGCGTCACCCAGGGATCCCTACTTTCACATTTCTGATGGGAAAATCATTCTCAATAGAAATATCTATATATGTAAACCACTTGGTTGATCATAAGTGCCAAAGGAAGGCATTTTCATATATGCTAGGACTCAGAGTATTAACTTCCTTCTTAGAAAGTGAATCAAAGATGTAATTCAGCAAAAGAAAGGATTGAGCCAAGAAAGAGAATGAGAAAGAGGAAATCAGGATGCAGGAAAGGGTGGGTCCAGCTCAGGAGACCCATCAAAGGGGAGTGGTCCCAAAGAGGAGTCACCTGCACTCAGAGCAAAAATGACAAAGGACTCAGAGAGAGGTCTTCGGGCAAAGGAGAAATTAATAAAATAAATGGTATTATATTGATTTACATGAAAATGAGACTATAGTAAAGGCAAAGAATCAAGTAAAAAAAAAAGGCAATAGAATTTCATGTAAAACAAAGAGTTCGAAAACAAAAAAACCATGATCGTTGTACATGGTCCTCTAGTGAGCAACAAATGCATAAACCCAGTCAACTATTTTATTTTCAAGCTCTTATCAAAATCTCAGCAAAGAGAGGCATCTGCATGGCTCAGTCAGTTGCATGTCTGACTCTTGATTTCAGCTCAGGTCATGACCTCTGGGTAGGGAGATCGAGACCTGCTTGGGGCTCCGTGCTCAGCAGAGAGTCTGCTTCTCTCTCTCTTCCTCTCCCTCTTCCTGCTTGAGCACATGAGCATGCTAACTCTCTCTCTCTCTCTCTCAAATAAATAAATTGTTAAAAAAAAATCTTGACAAAGGGGGCACCTGGGTGGCTCAGTGGTTGAGTGTCCGCCTTCAGCTCAGGGCATGATCCTGGGGTCCTGGGATGGAGTCCCACATTGGGTTCCCACAGGGAGCCTGCTTCTCCCTCTGCTTCTGTCTCTGCCTCTGTCTGTGTCTCTCATGAGTAAATAAATAAAATCTTTTTATTAAAAAATCTTGACAAAGAAAAGAAGACAATTATGGTGATAAAATAAAATGAAAGGTTACAGAAAACAAAAGTTGAAAGAATAGAGCTGAAAGAATAACATATTAGTATCCACATACACAAGGTAAGGCATCAAGAAATACTTGCAATGAAGCAAGAAATAAAGAGGTAAAATATTAGAGTCTACAAACAATCAAAAAACTAAAAATGGTAATAAAATTGTTATGGGATAGAGGCAAAGATGTTTGATTCAAGGACTCTTCACAAAACATGTCTGAAATCAATGAATTAAACGTATTACTTAACAGTGTAGAGGCGAGTATCAGAAAACAGGTTAATAAAGTTAAAGAGTGTTCCCTCTAAGAATGGGAGTTAGAAAAGGGGAGAATGTTGCTTTTCATTATAAATGCCTATGTACCATATGATTTTTTAAGTACATGCATACAATTCTTAAATCAAATCTGCATTACTCTATAATTATAGAAATACTATTATTTTCACTGTTGACAGAGTCAAGATTTCAAGGTAAGGCAATTTGTCTTCGGAAGCTACATTCTCAACTACAAAATTAATTAGATGCCTCCACTAAGATATATTTGCTGAAAGAAAATTAGGGGAAAAAACTAATATGACATTTTACAGACTAGTGGCCTCAAAATCTGATTCCCAGGCAGGTAGTAACAGCAACACCTGGAAACTTATGAGAAACCTGATAAAAGTACCATATGCATGTGCATAAAAATCAAGCAGGCCCACCCAAGACATACTGAATCAGCATGAGGGTGGGCTCCAGCAGTCTGGAGATTAATAAGCCCCCCAGGAGATTCTGACGCCCACTAAAGTCTAAGAACCACTGTTAGGGACGAAGAAAAAGTTGGGAAGAACAGACACCTAGTCATCTATAACCAAAGCGTGGGAAAGAAGGACTTCTACATTCCCGGTTTTTCGCTGGCAAGTGTTACTATTGTTGAAATAGTGGTAAATGTATATAAGCAGTAAAAGTGCATGTGCTTGAATAGGAAAATACAGAAATTTTCCAGAATCACCAAAATACTCATTAAACTGGGGGCACCTGGGTGGCTCAGTCAGTTAAGCAACTGGCTCTTGGTTTCTGCTCAGGTCATGATCTCATGAGAGATCATGAGATCATGATCTCATGATCATGAGGTCATGAGATTCAGCCCCACACTGGGGTTTGAGCTCCATGGGTAGTCTGCTTGGAGATTCTCTTCCTCTATCCCCCCATAAATAAATAAATTTTTATATTAAAAAAATACTCATTAAACTATGCTTACTTCCCCAGAAAAATATAGGTGAAATTTTAGATAGATGTACTCTCTAGATAAAATTAAGACAAAAAAAAAAAAAAAACCTGAGGCAGAGTTGAACATATGTACAGATACAAGAAACATACCAAAAGTTAAATTAAAATCTACATAAGCACATACACAGCAACTGAAGTGTTCACAGCCTCTCTAGCTTAACAATATTTGTGTCTCTGATGCTCCTAAATGCCATGACCATGCAAAATGTGCCAGCAAGAAAAGTGTTAATTAACCAAAGCAGATTAAATTTCTTCCTCACATATATTACCCTAGCTCTGGCAATAGAGCCCAAATTATTTTTCAAATATCTTCCCCACATGGCTAATCATCTTTGATTTTCACAAATCAAAGTTTAACATAACATCTGTAATCATAGACTTTTTACTCCAGAGATTCCATCCAGCTCAATCCTTTTTGGATCCTACTCTAAAATCAAGAAAGCCTTCAAGTCAGAGAAGTTCTCAGTACTTGACATAAAAGTTCTCTGTGTATAAAATATTTTAAGAAGGATACAGAAGACGTGGCATGGAAAGAACTAATGCAAATTAAAAAGGGGAAAGAGCAGAGAACAGATGAGTGTGACTTACTGTGATTCAAGTTCAAATTACAGAATAAAGCAGACATAGAACGAAAAAAACGCAGAGAAAAGACAGAGCCCAGGTGCCACCAAAGGAAGCTGATGATAGAATCATAAAATGAAATGGACCTGGAGAAAATGGAGATTTAAAAACCATCATTATAGTTGATTTATAGAATCCAGCTTAAAGGCCTGTTAGAGAAACATTAGGTGCACATTTAGTTGCAATTTTTTTAAGCTGTTCTCTTTTTAGAAGATTTATTTGCAACAGTGTCATATGGTTAAAATTCCATCACAAAGGTGAGTGCAAGTATAAATATTTCCCTAGCTCGTTTAAAAAAAAAAAAAGTTTCTCCTCTTTTGGAAGAGCAGAAAGTTCTGGGATTTAATAACAAAAATAAAAAAAACATTCATTAAAGCAAATCCCCCTTAAATCTTCAATGCCAGCCTGCGGCATATTAAATGTCTTTTTTAGATCACCCCCCTTTTTAGGTCGTGAAGGGAGAACAATTTAGTAATTAAAAATCTAGGTGTGTTCACAGAAGTGCAAGTCACTACACAATGTACTTTTTTGTTTATAAATGAAATAAAATCCTAAAACACTAATAGGCAGTCTATTCTAAGGTATTACAAGAGGTTGATGCTAACATAATGTGTTAGACGTATTATGAGATTTCTGGTCCTTACTAGAAAGACTGTTCTTGTGATCGTCCTCAGTATTGAAATGTCAATCCAACACTTATATCTATTACCATTTAAAATAAGCCTTAAAATATAAATGAATATTTTATTTAGAAGCACCTGGGTGGCTCAGTGGTTGAGCCTCTTTGACTCAGGACATGATCCCAGGGTCCTGGGATCCAGTCCCGCATCAGGCTCTCTGTAGGGAGCCTGCTTCTCCCTCTGCCTATGTCTCTGCCTCTCTCTCTCTCTCTTTTTTTAAATGAATATTTTACTTTAAAAAATTATAGGCGAACATTATATAAAACTCAAATTGCCTCTGATCACTTAATTATCTGTAATTTGTCCATCTTCCTTCTAACTGCCCCACTGACAAGGACATTCTATTCACTCAAGTCAATCCAAGGACAAGTCTCTGTGCTTGACACACAGCAGGACTCCAACAACTGGCTCCTGTACCAAACTGAACCCAGACCCATGGAAACTGTTTTCTTAGTTTTTCTATAATGTACCTATGTATTGTTATGGACTGATATTTGCATCCCTGAGGACAGAGCAAGAAGACGGCCATGGACCCAGATCCAGTAAGAGGAACCTCACCTGACGCTGAACCTGCCAGGACCTAGATCTTGCACCTGCCTGCTCCAAAACTGTGAGAAGGAAATGTTTGTTGTTTAAGCCATCACTCTACATTTTTGTTATAGCAGCCTGGACAGACTCAATGACTAAGATTTAGTTGATTTTATGTGATCCACAGGTGTTTAGTCATCAGCAACTATGCTAACACATTCCTCGTTTTGTAAAAGCCTCCTATCAGCTTGCTAGCAACGTCCACTCTGCTGTGCCTCGGGCCACGGAGACGAGAGCCCAGCTCTGAATACTCACTGCCCATCGGTGGCCGGCAGTGCAGATATGCTGCTCCCTCCTACGTGTTTGGGGTCCCTCAGTGGCCAGGAATGTCTCTAGGGTGTGCCATATGGAACGGAAGGTCAGAGTGGTGTCTTGGACAGCCGGGAAAGGAGGCATGCAGTCATGGGGTGGCCCGCGGGTGAGATGCACTTGAGAGGGACTTGCTTCTGTGTCCTGGCATTCTGACACCACTGCAGTCCTGTCCTCTCTGCTGCACCTTGCGGGCCCTGACAAATCCCAGAGCAAGAAAACCCTCCACCTTACAGAACCTCTTCCACAATTCCTTCCCAGCCAGAAGCCGCCACACAGGACACTTTGCCACATCCACCCCCACCCTGATTCTGTAGATCTGGAGTGAGGCCTGGCCACAGGCCCAACAGCTCCCCAGGTGGCTGTTGCACAGCCAGAGCTGGAGACCATGGCTCTGGACCTTGGTTCGTAACTGGGCATAAACCGGCCCACACAACGGCTTAGGCAGTAAAGCTTACCTGGCTCCCTTGAGCCCAAATCTCTGCAACACCAAATGCTATTTACAGATCGTCTCCACACTTGGCCAGCTGCTGTTCCTTTAATCTAAAACAGCTCTGTAGGAGAAGGCCTGATGCCCTCCAGGCCTCAGGTCTCAATTATGAAAGCCTGCCACCCACCCTGAGAAATCTTTGTGGAGATTGGGGGCAGCAAGCACCCAGGGCAGTAAGATCAGTTAGGGGCAGCAGATACAAAGCCTCAACAACCAGAAAGCTGAGAGCCGTAAGAAGCATTTAATAGGGAACCATAAAGGTCATTTTTTAAATTTAATTTTATTTTTTTAAAGATTTACTTATTTATGAGAGAGAGAGAGAGAGAGAGAGAGAGAGAGAGGCAGAGACACAGGCAGAGGGAGAAGCAGGCTCCATGCCAGGAGCCCGATGTGGGACTCGATCCTGGAACTCCAGGATCGCACCCTGGGTCAAAGGCATGCGCCAAACCGCTGAGCCACCCAGGGATCCCCCATAAAGGTCATTATGGCACTTGGGGCACCTAGAGCCCACAGTTCCATGTCCAATGGGGGTGCTGTGTGGGGGCAGGCACAGCCTCACGATCCAGCCCTCCTTTATCGGGGATCTCGGACTCCTTCCAGCACCACTGGCTGCCATGGAAACCAGAGGGAGTTAGGATGGGTCACCTCACCTGGAAGGGCAGAAAGAGATGTCAAGTTTGACCTATTTTTCATAATTGTACGTAGAGATATTGCTACTCCAGGTCCATTGCCCTGCAGGAAGCCCTCGATCTTTAGCAGGCAGAGTCGCTCTGTAATATTGGGGATGTACTTATACCAAAAAAATAAATACTATTTTTACAAAACTAAACACACTTCTGCACACCATCCAGTAGTCACGCTCCTTGGTAATTGCCCACGGGAGTTGAAAACACATGCCCACACGAAAACTTGGATGTTTAGAGGAGCTTTATTCACAATTGACAAAACCTGTAAGCAACCATGATGTCCTCCAGGGGGTGAATGGATAAATAAACCCTTGTCCACCCAGACAGCGGAATATTAGTCAGTGCTAAAAAGAAATGAGCTATCAGGCCATGGAAAGACATGAAAGAACCTTAAATGCACAGACCTACGTGAAAACAGCCAATCGGAAAGACTATGTCCTGTGTGATCCTAACTGTGTGACATTCTGAAAAGGATAGAACTATGGAGACAGTAAAAAGATCAGTGGTATCCAGAGGCTGTGGGGGAAGAGGGAGGAACAGATGAAGCACAGAGGATTTTTAGGGCCGTGAAAGTACTCTGGATGGTACTAACATTGTAGACACGCGTCACTATACATGTGTCAAAACTTACAAAATGTGTAACACCATGAGTGGGCCCTTATGAAAACTCTGGACTTTGGTGAATATGGTGTGTCAGTGTAGGCACGATGATTATAAAATCAATCACGCTGGGCAACGTTGATCATGGGAGATGCTGTGCATGAGTGGGGACAGCACTACCTGGGAAATCTCTATACTGTTTGGTCAATTTTGCCATGAGCCTAAAATAGCTTTCATGTATTTATTTTTTTATTTATTTTAATTTTAGTTAACATACAGTGCAATATTGGTTTCTGGAGTAGGATTTAGTGGTTCATCCCTTACACACAACACCCAGTGCTCATCACAAGTGCCATCCTTCATCCCCATCTTCCATTTAGCCCATCCCCACCCACTTCCCTCCAGCTACCCTCAGTTTGTTCTCTATGGTTAAGAGCCTCTCATGGTTTGTTTGTCTTTTATTTTCCCCCTCCCCGTATGTTCATCTATTTTCTTTGTTAAATTCCACATCTGAGTGAGATCACATGGTATATGTCTTTCTCTGACTGACTTATTTCACTTGACATAATACCCTTTAGCTCCATCCATGTCATGGCAAATGGCAAGATTCCATTCTTTTTGATGGTTGAGTAATATTCCAGTGTGTGTGTGTCTGTGTGTGTGTCTGTGTGTGCACCCCATATCTTCTGTATCCATTCATCAATCAATGGTCATTTAGGTTTTCTCTATGTTTAGTTATTGTTGATAATGCTTCTATAAATATTGAGGTGCATGTAACCCTTTGAATCTGTATTTTTGTATCCTTTGGATAAATACTTAAGAGTGCAATTGCTGGATCATAAGATGGCTCTATTTTTATTTTATTTTTTAAGACTTTCTTTCTTTCCTTTTTTCTTTATTTGAGAGAGCAAGTGCACACAAGTGGGGATGGGGGGAGGGAGAGGGAGGGAGAGAATCCCAAGCAGACTCCAGGCTGAGCATGGAGCCCAAGGTGGGGCTTGATCCCATGACCCAGAGATCATGACCTGAGCTGAAATCAAGAGCCTGATGCTCAACTGACTGAGCCACTCAGGCACCCTGGTGGCTCTCTTTTTAACTTTTTAAGGAACTTCCATACTGTTTCACAGTGGCTGCACCAGTTTGCATTGCCACCAACAGTATAAGAGGGTTCCCCCTTCTCCACATCTTCACCAACACCTGTTGTTTCTGTTGTTAATTTTAGCCATTCTGACAGGTGTGTGTACCTCATCATGGTTTTCACTTGTACTTTCCTGATGCTGAGTGACACTGAGCACCTCTTAATGGGTCTGTTAGCCATCTGGACGTCTTCTTTGGAAAAGTGTCTATTCATGTCTTCTGCCCATTTCTTAACTGGATTATTTGTTTTTTGGGTGTTGAGTTTGATTAAGTTGTTTATAGATTGCAGATACAAACTCTTTATCAGATATGTCATTTGCAAATATCTTCTCCCATTCCCTAGGTTGCCTTTTAGTTTTGTTGATTGTTTCCTTTACTGAGCAGAAGCTTTTTATCTTAATGAAGCCCAATAGTTCATTTTTGCTTTTGTTTCCCTTGCTTCCGGAGACGTGTCTAGCAAGAAGCTGCTACAGCCGAAGTCAAAGAGGTTTCTTGCCTGTGTTCTCCTCTAAGATTTTGATGGATTCCTGTCTCACATTTAGATCTTTCATCCTTTTTGAATTTATTTTTATGTATGGTATAAGAAAGTGATCCAATTTTCTCAATACCATTTGTTGAAGAGGCAGTCTTTTTTTTCCATTGGACATTCTTTCCTGCTTTGTCAAAAGATTCGTTGACTATAGAGCTGAGGGCCCATTTCTGGGTTCTCTCTTCTGTTCCATTGATCTGTGTGTCTGTTTTTGTGCCAGTACCACACTGTCTTGATCACGACAGCTTTGTAATACAGCTTGAAATCCGGAATTGTGATGCCTCCAGTTTTGTTTTTCTTTTTCAAAGCTGCTTCGGCTATTTGAGGTCTTCTGGGGTTCCATACAAATTTTAGGATTAATTGTTCCAGCTCTGTGAAAAAAGATGGTGATATTTTGACAGGGACAGCATTAAATGTGTGGATCGCTTTACATTTTAACAATGTTTGTTCTTCCCATCCATGAGCATATAATGCTTTTCCATTTCTTTATGTCCTCTTCAATTTCTTTCATAAGTGTTCCATCATTTTCAGAATATGGATCTTTGACCTCTTTAGTTAGGTGTATTCCTAAGTATCTTATTGTTTCTGGTGCAACAGATTTCTGTACATTGATTTTGTATCCTGCAACTTTGCTGAAATCATGTCTTAGTTCTAGTAATTTTTTAGTGGAGTCTTCAGGTTTTCTACATAGAGTATCATGTCATCTGCAAATAGTGAAGGTTTGACTTCTTCCTCCCAATTTGGATGCCTTTTATTTCTTTTTGCTGTCCGATTGCTGAGGCTAAGACTTCCAGTACTATGTTAAATAGTGATGGTGAGAATGGACAACCTTGTCTTCCTTCTGGCCATGGGGGAAAGGCTCTCAGTTTTTCCCCATTGAGGATATTACCTATGGGTCTTCTGTTTATGGCCTTTATGAGGTGACGTATGTTCCCTCTATGCCTGCTTTGTTGAGGGTTTTTATAAAGAACGGATCCTGTATTTTGTCATATGCTTTTTCCTCATCTACTTAGAGGATGATATGCTTCTTATCCTTTCTTTTATTAATGTGGTGTATCTCATTGATTTGCAAATATGGAACCACATCTGCAGCCCCAGAGTAAATCCCACTTAATCGTGGTGAATAATTCTTTTAAAGTATTGTGGAATTCAATTTGCTAATATTTTATTGAGAATTTTGGCATTCATGTTCATCAGGGATATTGGCCTCTAATTCTCCTTTTTAGTGGGGTCTTTGTCTGGTTTTGGAATCAAGGTAATGCTGGCTTCATAGAATGAGTTTGAAAGTTTTCCTTCCATTTCTGTTTTTTGGAATAGCTTGAAAAGAATAGGTTTTAACTCCTCTGTAAATTTCTGGTTGAATTCTCCTGGGAAGTCATCTGGCCCAGGACTTGTTTGTTGGGAGATTTTTGATTATTGATTCAGTTTCTTTGCTAGTTATGGGTCTGCTCAAATTTTCTATTTCTTCCTGTTTCAGTTTTGGTAGTTTGTAAACTTCTAGGAATTGTACATTTTTTCCAGATTGCCCAGTTTGTTGGCATGTAATTTTTCATAATATTCTCTTTTAATTGTTTGTATTTCTGTGCCATTGGTTGTGGTTTCTTCTCTTTCGTTTGTAATTTTATCTATTTAGGTCCCTTCACTTTCCTTTTTGATAAGTCTGGCCAGGGGTTTGTCAATTTTATTAATTCTTTTAAAGAACCAACTCTTAGTTTGGTTGATCTGTTCTACCAGGAGGGTTTTTTTGTTTGTTTTTATCTCATTAATTTCTGCTCTAATCTTTATTATTTCCTTTCTTCTGCTGGCTTTAGGCTTTTTTTGCTGTTTCTTTTCTAGCTCCTTTGGCATAAGGTTAGGTTGCATATTTGAGACTTTTCTTCCTTCTTGAGGTAGGCCTGTATTGCAATATGGGACTGCCTTTGCTGTATCCCAAAAGGTTTTGGACTGTTGTGTTTTCATTTGCTTCCATGTATTTTTCTTATTTCTTATTTAGTTTCCTGGTTAACCCATTCATTCTTTAGTAGGATGTTTTCTAAAAACTGCTTTTTAAATATTACGCTAATAAAGTGAAAAAAGGCATTCATTTTTAACAGAAATTCAGTTTTAACTGAATATCCTATATTCTCATTTGCTAAGCCTAACAATTCTGTGGAAGAACATGGAAATTTCAAGTTATAAACATGATGAACCTTTTAATATATTGGGCATATTTTGAGCCTCCTTCTCTCTACCCCTTGGCAGGTGTTCCCTCCTTTCTCTCAAGCTGACAGGCCCCAGTTGAGTAGAGGCAGAGGTTTAGATGGGCTGGATACTCCCAATACTAGATTAGTTAATTTGCCACAATTTGGCACTCCCTATAATGAACCCCAGGATTTTATAGAGTTTTTTGGGGGAGGTGAGGGACAGAGAGAGAGAGAGAATCTTAAGCAGACTCCACATCCAGTGCAGAGCCCAACGTGGGGCTTGAGCTTACCACCCTGAGATCATCATGACTCGAGCCAACATCAAGCCAGATTTTTTTATATTCAAATGTAACTTTTATATTTATTTATAGTGTTCTAAACAAACACTCTGTTTACATCAGGTTTACATTTGATCACAGGTTTTTTGGTTTATATGTGTGCTATTTTGGTAATTTCATTAAAGTCTATGAAATCAGAAACTGGGATTTCAGTGACTTCATGCTCACCAGAAATCTAGTGTGACATCCAAAAAATGCTTTCAGTAAATGCCAGCTAAATTATTCTTCTCTTGTCTTAGATATTTTAAAAGTAATACATCTGACCTTTAATGGAGCAAGCTTTCTTTCCATTAATGGGGCTATTTTTCACAAGATCATTTACATTACATCAGTGTAAATTTAATATTTTATTTATTCAGGCAGCCATCCCCACCAAACTTTGCAGAGCCAGGATTAGAATCTCTATATTTCTGAAGTCACCTGTCGACACAACTGTGGTTGAATAATTACATTTAGCAATCTATAACCTCAGGCAATTCCAGTTGCTACAGCTATGCCTCGGCTGAGATTTCGGGTATCAGCACATCACCAAGATAACAATAAAGCTCATAAAACTGAACCTATTATCTGCCAAACACATCTCTGGATACTTGCATCTTGGAGAGAAGTCTATTATAGAGATACTGACACACATCACACCCCCGCCGTCCAACTATATACTCACAATATTATTATTGACGGTAAGCGCCAACTAAGGCTTGTCATCAACCATAATCGGCTGATCTGTCTGAGACAGATTTAATTTACTGACATAAAGCATTCTCATTTTCTGCTTTCCCAGGTTAGGCATATGCCTGAGAGGTCACAGAGAGTAATAATTCCCACCGCAGGGAGCTGATGACAGGTCACTGATGATGACCAGACATTAGAAACTCTTTGCTAAAAAAAAAAAAAAAAAAAAAAAAAACCTATATGAAGGGACTTCCGAGCTATTCATAGATTTTCTCAGAGGCTTTTCCCAAATCCAAAGCCAAGATAGACTAGCTCGGCATAACATTCATTTTTAATGACTCTCAGGCTAAAATGTAAATCCGTGTTCAGTGTACATTAACTCTCATCAGGATTTTAACAACTGGCCTAAATCTTGCCTTTGCCCACACTGGGTGACAATCCTCAGCAGGCTCACAATGCCAAGGCAGCCAGGGGCGGAGAGCTACAGAATTCCTAGAAGCTGAGGGGAAATGGGAAAGGCAGGAGCAGTAGGGGCCTGGTGAAGCCAGCCTCCCCTGCACCTCCCAAGTCCTGTCCTGAACCTCACTGCTCACTAACCGCCCCCAAGCAAGAAAGAGACAAATTAGGGGCTTTATTATTTATACTCAGCGAACAGAGCAGCCCTTATGGGTGTAAATGAGCTATAGAACATTAAGAGCAAGTAACCCAATTAGGAACCAGGCTTTTGGCCATAAGTGCTTCTGTAAAGAAAAATCTAGAAAATAAGTAACGCTCTTTTGCAAAATCTGAGAATTCTGACCTGGTGATGTCACCCAAATCTCATCAGGTGCATCCCTGAAATAACGTATAGCAATTCCTAAGAAGAAAATTCAGAGTTGACATCAAGATATACACGATGGCAATCCTGTGCTGGTCTAAAACACGTTCAAGCGCAATAAATGACGCTCCTCCTAAACGGTGCCCTTTGACAGGATGGACCAGATCAGCCCTGCCACAATCAGTGAAGTCACCCTCTCCTCTTGTGCAATGATGTAAATGTTGTCCTATGCATATGCCTTTGGAGAACACCTGATATATGAGAAAAATCCTAACAGAGGTTATTAAATATAAATGAAAATTACCCCCTCTGCAGAAAGAAATCATTGTGTGCTTTGAGGCACACGTCACACACCTGCTTCTACAGGCAGGTGTCCAGGACCCTTGCATAAAGCTGAACTTCAGATTTCACGTCTGGTTCACTGAATGCTCACTGCTCGTGAATCATCTGCAGTGGGTGTGAAGTGTCTCTTTGGGACTTTCATTTGCTCTAGTAAGTGAGGTGTGTGCCTTTTATGAATTCTCTGTGATGAAGCTCAGAGAGAAAGTGACTCAGGATGAAACTGTCCCTGAAACACAGGCTGCCAGGTCTTGGGGAAAAAAGGTAAGCTGGTTATGCTGGCTGCTGATTTCATTATTTTTAACTCATTACCATCAGCCTGTCACTCTCCCTTTGTCACCCCTAACTGACACACGTGCAGTGTAAGACCTAAAATTAAGATTCAATGTTACGTGCTGTCTTCGCATCTGGTGAAGCCAAGAGGACTTTGCATAAGCTAAGCTCAAGCTCCCTGACCCCACGCTTGGCTCCTGCAGGAAAGATGCCCCAGTCAAATGGCCCTTATCATGAGGAGAAGGCACAGCTGCCACTTATTCCTGAACTGTGGGTTCCATTCCCAGCCAGTCCATGAATTATTCAAACGAGACCCAAATGCTACAGGGGAAGTAGGGGCACCGCACCCTCTTGCTACTACAAACCTGCCTCTCGCAGCCCCTGCTGGTTCCTCCTGCACCTGAGTGCAGCCTCCTGTGGTCCAGCACAGCATGTGCTTTCCCCCTCCGGGCCGTGACTAAGAAGCTGTAGATTGTTCCATCTGTCCAGTGTCCAGTACTCTGCGTCTGGCCATCTGGATTCCCTGGGATGGGACTCTCTCCCTCACCAACAGGGGGAGTAGGAGATGATTAATCAACACATTCCAGAGTTGGCTAATTCCCCAAAATTCCCTCAAGCTCTCGCCATGTGGAATCTGAGCTGTTGGAGCCCCTTAGAGGGGTCAGGGGTAGTTCATAGGAGGCCTTCCCTCATGCCAGGCTACAGGATACAAGATGAGTCTCTGATACTCAGTATGTCAGTAAAACAACAATAATAAGAATGATTATATATCGAATTGTTTCCTCTTCTTGAATAACAATTTCTCTACAGGTACAAGTTCACAGAAAAAAAATATGGTTCCTTGGTTAAAAAAGTTACAGGCAAAGGTTTCTTTCAGGTGAGTTCTATAGAAACCAGGAGAATGGATCAACTTGGGTCCACCAAGACAAGGGAATATTATTTAGCACTAAAAGTAATGAGCTATCAAGCCATAATTTATGCTTCCTTCCTCTTCTTTCATGCTTATAATGTTGATTTTAAGAATAACTTCCCACCTACAGCATGAATTATGTCCTCTTTACCTTGCCTATCAAAATCCTAAAACAACTCCTGCAGCATCCAATAAATAATCAATACATTACAGCTCTCCTTTTAGCCATAGATGCTCCGTGGTTTAAAGGTATGTTTACAGGGATCTCCAGGGAAGTACAACGTATCACATCACATGTCAGCTCATTTCCAGACCTCCTGACCACACTCACTCTTCTCAGAGCAGATGTGTGATGGTCCCACCAAGCCATCTCCTCGGGAGCACAGAGGCCCTCCCAACAGCAGTATTCACTAGTGTGGCTGAAAGTCTGTGTGTCCAGCAGAGATGCCCCCTGGCCCATGTCTGGGGGCAAGCACAGGCCCTCAGGAGGATGATGCTGTCCTGCAGGCTCAGCAGCTGGGATTCCACTCCCAAGACTACCAAACTCTCCAGGGTCCCAAGACCACCATAAGGTAATGATTGAAATCATTTACAACAGCCCTTTATAAATAACTGCCACTTAGCTGTTACCTATCAATATGAATGCTCTTGTAGCCAGTTTGAATGTTGTGTTCTTCCTACTGCTCTTCTTTAAACAAACATTTGGGGACACGTGGGTGGCTCAGCAGTTGAGCATTTGCCTTCGGCTTAGGGCGTGATCCTGGAGTTCCAGGATTGAGTCCCACATCAGGCTCTCTGCAGGGAGCCTGCTTCCCTCTGCCTATGTCTCTGCCTCTCTCTCTGAGTCTCTCATGAATAAATAAAATCCTTAAAATAAAATAAATAAACAAACAATTATCGTAGACCTACCAGTCAGTGAGTATTATCCTAGGTTCTGATGCTACAGCAACATGAGTTTCAGCTTCCCTCCCCCATTGGCTCACAGGGAAAGAAGCAGTGAAAAGAGTATAGGAAACCAGGAGAATGGATCAACTGGGGTCCTCCCAGACAAAGGAATATGATTTAGCACTAAAAAGTAACGAGCTATCAAGCCATAAAAAGATAGAGGAGGATGTGGGGTGGGGAGGACCCTAAATGCAGTGAAAGAAGCCAGTCTGAAAAGGCTACACACTGTGTGATTCCAACTATAGGACAGTCCAGAAAAGGCAAAACTATGGCTAAAGCAAAAAGATAAATGGTTGCTGAGGGTTTGGGGGAAGTTGAAGAGGAATAAATAAAAGATGCACAGATTTTTGAGGCTGTGAGACTGTTTCCTGTGATGCTGAAGCAGTAAATACATGACTTTTACACACCCACCAAAACCCACAGAATGCACAACACAGACTGAACCTCAATGTGAAGGACTGACTCTAGTTCACAATAATGTATTGATATTGGGTCATTGGTTGTAACAAATGGACCCCACTAGTGGAAGATGTGCAGGGCAGAAGAGCACCTGGGAAATCTCTGTATTATTTGCTCAATTTTTCTGTAAACCTAAAGCTATTCTAAAAAAAATAATAGTGTTAATTTAGGATTTAAAAAATTGGATAGGAAAGGCCAGTTTTAGCAGCCAGTTGTGGCACCAATTTCACATTTAACAATAGTAACCATTCAGTGTTGAAAAACTGAAGCAATAAACTTGAATTGTTTAAATTTACAAAGTTTCTTATTGGCTGGCCCACATCTGTTTGACTCCACCCCTTAGATCTTCCCCCACAGCAATCTTGGCATTGCCTTTTCCCTGGAGGATGCCACACAAGTGCTTGTGAAAGCAGGGAACAATTAGCCCTTCCTCGGGTGGGATGGGAGCCAGCCAGTGAGGGATAAAAGTCCTGAGCTCCTACTGTGTTAGAGACACTAATATTATTTAGACAACGGAGGCCTGGATTGCTAGCTAGACAACTAGAGTCCACAGCAACCATACCCCGGGATAAAACAGATCAGGCCTGAGCTAAACATTTACAAGTAATTATACAGCAATGAGTCTTTGATACTGAATCCATTACACTCATTGTTGATCTGGGCAAAGAGAAAAAGGCATTCCTAAGATAATAGTTTATAAGCAATAACCACTTTAAATAAATGACTGCACAAACTTAATGACTCAAAGCTAATCTTTAGACCATAAAGCCATGACGCCCTCAAAGTTGTCATCACTCTTCCCACCGTAGTCTGTTCCATATCCCACTTGTACATAACAAAGCAGCCCCAAGTAATCCCTATCCTGGTAGACCTGCCAATCCTAATTAAATGTAAGACACTAGACACCACCTTCTGTGGGGCAGATTCCATCCATACAAAGGTGCATGGCCCAAGGCGGCCCATGGGTACTCCAGAGGTCACTCACAGCAAAGGGGCTAAAGTTACTTTGCTTTCCGATTTTTAAGATTTTATTTATTTATTCATGAGAGACACACAGAGAGGCAGAGGCACAGGCAGAGGGAGAAGCAGGCTCCCTGCGGGGAGCCCAATGCAGGACTCGATCCTGAGATCATGTCCTGAGCCAAAGGCAGATGCTCAACCACTGAGCCACCCAGGCGCCCCTGCTTTCTGATTCTAAAAGACAAATCACGATTTAATCTAAAGTAGTAATTTAACCTATACCTAGCCTCAACACACTTTGTGACTACTATTCGATATTCAAAATTAGAATCATTTTCCTTAAAATTTCCCCAGCAACGTTTAATAGCCTGATTTAGGCCATACCTTATTTATATAACTAAACTTATATTAAGCCTGGCAATAAACCTAATCAAAATTACTAGGTGAGCATGGATTAAAGCATCAGAGAATGTCTCCTTTATACCACTCAACACCTATCAAAGTAGGAACTTGCTACAAACTGTCATTAAGCATATCTGATAAATTAGTAAGAAATCCTCAGAACACAGAGCTTGCAGCTTTTGGGATATAGGATACTGTCAACAAAAGCCTTCTCAAATGTTTTCCTGCTCTGAAAAATTTTACGTAGGTTCTCAACAGTGTTTATATGATTTGGGCCTTGGTCCCAGGAGGCTGTCTTCACTCTGCAAAAGTGATAGAATCCATATTTATATCAAATGGATGAGCTACTGCAAGTCAAGGCAGTGTTATTTCATGGGTCCAGTTCAGTTCACTGCTTGAACGAAAACCACAAATGCTGCGCATTGGCTTAAAGCACCAGCCATGCTAACTGTGCCAAATCTTTAAAACATTTTAATAGGAAGGTGGAAGGGAGAGAATTGCATTCTTAAAAAATGTTTTGGGGGATGCCTGGGTGGCTCAGCGGTTAAGTGTCTGCCTTTGGCTCAGGGTGTGATCCTGGGGACCTGGGATCGAGTCTTGAGTCGGGCTCCCTGCATGGAGCCTGCTTCTCCCTCTCCCTCTGCCAGTGTCTGCCTCTCTCTGTGTGTCTCTCATGAATAAACAAATAAAATCTTTTTTAAAAAATGTTTTTGAATCCTCAAACTCACGGGGGTAAAAAATAAATAAAAATACCTTTGTAAACAGACATGAAAAAAACGTGTGCAGAGCAAGAGCACTCTGACACTATTCGAACAGTAATATCTATCTCAACGTTTAAAAGCATGTGGCACATTAGGAATTGGCTTTTCACCCTTAGTTTAAGATTGAGACTCAAACCACATAAGGAAACGGAAAACATTCTGAAGGAGAATTTAGTAAGGGATGCTGATTTATGCAGGAAATGAATGCTATCTCATTACCTCGACAATCCATACAGCTGCATTCATCACCAGGTAGACATGGACACACATACTTTTTTTTTGTTTCCTAGAGATGATGCACTTACTTTCCTTCTCCATAGTCTTCTTTTAATTTCCGACATGTATTTTCATCCGAAACAGTAGCAAATCACTTGCAAACACACCTGGGCTAGGCGGCAATACCTCTGGAAGCTGGGAGCTGGAGCGCGGGTGGAGACGCTGTCAGTACGCAGTGCCCTCTGCTGGCCACTTTGCTCCACACCGCGATGAAGTTCTGGGTGGCGGTGATGCTACTGGCCGTGCGAACAGAAAAGGATACTAGGATTTTATTTTCTTTTTTGAGCTAGAGATAGAATTCCAGACAGTCACTATTCACTGCTATTATGCCCTTATGGAACAGACATTTGCCTTTACCAAACCAAACAAATGGAAAGCCACCTTGCACAAAGAAATACCTGTTGTAAAAGACAGAATGCATTTAAAGAATTAAGACTTCTCACACCGGCTTCAAGTCGCAGGTCAAAAGTTACCCCATCTCCGATCTCCAACTCATTTTATTTGTGCTCCCTCAGCGTTTTCAGGGCCTCTCTGCTGTTGCACTAACCAGCTTGTATTCTTCTCCGTTGGAACAGTGTAACTTTGTGAGGGATGGACCCTAACTAGGCTGCCTATGGCCACCATTTCCAGTAGGTACACATATCAACTCAGGACACTGTACACCTGAAACTAATATAATACTGTGTCAATGATACTGCAACAAAAATAAATAAGAACAATCATTTGACCTTGGCAAATTTTTAAAAAATTGTTAGTTGAAAAGGAATAATTCTTGAGAGAGAAAACCTTAAAAATAAATATTATTTTAAAATATAAAAATAAATAAATCCTTGAGATTCACACTCCACGAGGTGCTAGAGGAGCCCTGGGAAAACACAAAGACAAGCCAAATCTTGGTTGGTAACAATTCCAACAATATGCCAGGAGGTCTTTCAAGGAAGAAACAAAACTTAGACACCAGAAAGATAAAACTGTGTGATGTTTCACAAAATAGCAACTTTTCACTGTGCAAAACAATATTACCTAAATGTCAAAACACAACTGACAACCTGAGAATGTTTTTACAACATATATAAAGAGGCTAAAGTCCTTACTATTTAAAAAGTGTTTATGCAAATCAGTAAGAAAAATACCAGCCACCTAATTAGACACACATGGGCAATTTTCAGACAGAAAGGAAATGCAGATTGTCTTTAAGCTTTTGTAAATATGCTCAACTTAATGACTAATGACATGCAAATAAGATACACTTTTAATCTAATAACTACCAAATTGATAAAAATAAAAATATTTCATAATCTTTGTGTATTAAAGCAGGTATAGGCAAACAACTTTCTAAATACATTGTTGGCAAGAAAGTAAGATACAACTCTTATGGAAGATAGTTTCGCAATATTTATCACACTCAAACTTACAAATATATCCACACTTACCTAGGCATTTATCCTATACATCTAGCTCATGCTGGTACAAAGATATTCATGGCATCATGAGTTGTAATAGCATAAAAAAAAAAAAAACTGAAACCTAAATGTCCATCAGAGGAGGCTGGATAAATAAATCTTGGTACATCCATACAATAGAATGCTGATATTTGGAGTGGGAGCAGAATTAGTTATACCAATATGGACAGACTTCTGAGACATGGTTCACTGGGAAAATGTACACAATAAAGAATACCATACACTCCCATTTTGTGTTTAAAAAACAGATGCATACATGGGTTTATCGAAAGCATAGCTCTGGAAAAGTATGGAATGACCTCTGGACCGCCGGGCTGGGGAACAATGAGGGGGGGGTACTTAGGTTCCAAAGTATAGTACAAATACTGGGGGCACCGCCTAGGTATTTTTTACTATGTTCTTATATTACTCTTTCAAAAACTAAATTTTAGAGGCATCTGGGTGACTCAGTCAGTCAAGCATCCAATTCTTGATTTCAGCTCAGTTCATGATCTCAGGATCATGAGATCAAGCCCTGCGTGGGGCTCTGTGTCAGGCTCTGCACTGGGCATGGAGCCTTCTTAAGATTCTCTTTCCCCTCCCCAGCACTCTCTCTCTCTCAAAACAAACAAACTTAGAAATTTGTAAATAAAAAAAAAAAAAACCTAAGTTTTAAAACAATATTTTAAAGACTTTTCTAAAGACCATCTCCAGCAATTCCATGATGTTCAGGTGAATTGCCTGCACACTGTAACAATGAAGTCACTCTGCCCTAACTTCCAGTCAGTGGTGATACGCAGGCAACAGGGGGTGGAGGGGTGAGATGGGGAAGACTAGCACACAGCCTCTGGGGAAGGGCCTGGTGCTCCTCTGAGACTGAAAAGGCAGGTAGGAACCCAAGCAGCTTGCTGGGTCCTTCTCAGTCCCTACAAGTGACACCCCTGGGAGAAGTGCCCTCCCAGGAAGCAGGGGGCCCAGTGGCACAGAGAGGGTCATTGACTGTCACACTGCCTGACTGCCTGCTTTACCACTCTCCAGAAACTCCTTGGTTCTCCTGGAGGAAGGGGACCGTGTGGCTCCAGCACAGAGAAGGGAACGTGGCACAGAGGCTGAGGTGGCCCTGCATGGCCTTGGCGGGATGTCAAGAAGCAGTCTCAAGATGATGCCTGCCTTTGACCATCAGCGTGTGATTTTCTTCTTAGAGTGCCTCTAGCTGGGCAAAACACAAATCTGATGGGCTGCAAAGTTTAAGTGATTTAAACATGCCTTTTAAATGACTTAGAAGCAAATAGTGCTGACATTATTGGAATAAATATGCATGATTTCTAAAGAGTTTTTCAACTATCTTCAAACTTTTTGATTGTGGATCCCTACCCATAAAAAAAAGTTTGAGTATATACCTGCATTCTATGTAAATTCACAGAAGTATACATAGGTATCACTGTACTCAATATCACACATATTATACAACAGATGCAAAACAAATTTTTAAAGTTGAAGATGAACTATAAAGATAAGTAGCAGTTCCACTATTTTCATGCTGCACGTTGGGAAACCATATACAAAAGCTATAAACAATGCTTCCCATACTTTTGCCATCCATATACCAATAATGGGTTTGGGGTGTATACAGAGACCACCAAATTTAGTGAAATTTTTAAGAGAAGATAACAATTTTTTAAAAAATAAAATCAATGTTAAATGTGAAATAATTTATTTTTTCCTGTCATTAAGAAGGATGATATCCAGCTCAGTAGGTTGCCTGATTCACAGAATAGATGGTTTGTCTACTTCTAGTAAAAAGAACATTCAAGATCCTCTGGAAAGACAGCAATTGTTTGGTCACTATCAGGTCTATACATTTTAGTTTGATCATGAATTCAGAAATTGTAAAGAAATTCTTACTACAAATTGCTTATAGGGCTGGAAAGATGCTAAATTGAAGGCCTCAGACTCAAAAACTGGAAATCTGAATTACATAAATATATGAAATCACAGAAAATAGACTCCTAATCCTCTCTGATTGATCTGGCTCTGGAAAGTATTTCTTCATGTTCTGTGGCAGCATTAGGATGTGGTTTATAAATATTCCCAATAAGACCTCATTGATTTCTTTCTCTGAGAAGTGGGGAAAAGCATCAAGGATTGGGATGGAGTCAAGCTCTCAGTGGCCAAGTTATTTGTGTGCCAGAGTTTGGTCTCTGTAATAAATCCTAGTATTATATCCTCAACAGTAAAAACTGTGATCAATCAGTTGAAGGTGATAGATTCAGGCTAGCCCAGAAATTAATATATCTTTAAACTACCTGATATCACAGAATCATCTTGTACTGGCTTCATCAGGAACATGGAGAAAAGTTTTCGCCTCAGTGAAAATGTATGTGAGTAACTCTCTGGTCAGCAGACAACATATTCTGGTGTTTAAAAAATCAGCTTTGTAGCCTGTTGCTTCACACAAGAGAAAACAGTCAATGGCTATGAGTTCATCTTATTCACAATTTTCACTATTCCCTTCAATAAACCCAATACGACAGTCATGTTGTTGACCATTAACTTTTCTCTTTGAATAAAGACTGCCTAATGGGTATAGATAGTCTTTCTCTCTCACTTTCTCTCTCTCTGTCAGAAGGCTTATTCACTGAACATGTGTCTGCTGCCTTAAAAATACTACTCCTGCTCACAAAGTGATTGTGAACTAAACAAGCAAAAACTCTTGTATTATGTATTTTCAGGAAAAGTAAAAGAACAAAAAATATTCAGTGTCCTCCCTTCATCTCCATCAATGCAACACATACGTCCAGAGCTGTTCCATACGTGGCACTTCATGTCACAAGTTCTATGCAGACATAAAGCACGTATCTACACACACACACACACACACACACACACACAGAAAGGTCTTCACTTTCTACAGGGCTGACCCCTGGTGTTACGAAGCTCCAACAATGCTTTAAATGTTTGATGATGGAATCTTGCCAATAGCTTGATTTTCTTTTTCTATAGACAAAGTGTGTCAATTTTTACAATAAGTTTTACAAGCATCTTGGTGATCAAATGTATAAATTGTATCTATTTTTCTTTAAGGAACTCACCTTTCCATGATCTCTCTGTCATGGGGGATCATTGGTCACTTCTCCATCATTCCAAAAAAAAAAAAAAAGTCAATTTCTAAAATTGAAATTTTTAAATTTGTAGTTATGCCAAAAATCTTCAATCAGTTTACAGAAAAGGTGATGGTCCTTTGTGTTAAAATGACTCAAAGCTTTGATGGGTGATGCCACCACTGTTGTTTACATATGTCTTGTCATATTTATTAGATAAAATTGTCATCTTCCTTATCTTGGTAACACATAAAGATTTATCACAATACCGTGTAACTGGCAGATCTCAATAAATATTCATTGAACCAATACACTGATTGGTTATGATCGTAAATTAGAGATTGCATAACATTATTGTTAGTATTGAGAAAAGTGAAAGGAAGGGCTGAACACCAGGTATCCCAGGGTGAAAGAAGGCAGCGTGCACACAATTAAGATTTATGTATTCGTTCAGCCAGTCCTGACAGAAGACACACCTGAGCACCTCGGCTCCAGACCCACCGCTTACTGGTTGTGAGCTTGCGTAGACCATGCTGATTTCTGGCTCGTACTGTTCTCTCTGCCAGGAACGCTCACACCACCCCTACACCATCAACTCTTAGCACAATCCTCTAATCGGCCTAGACAAAACCTAAAGGAAAACAGCTGAAACTCAAGGGAGAGTCAGTGTCAAAAACCCAAGAAAGAAATTTCCATGAGCATTGCGCAGGTATAGGATGTAGGATGTGTTGTAGCATTTACCAGCAACCAAATCTGATTCAATCCAGAACTTACACCTTGTTGTTCTTAGACAATAAAACATTTCCTCTGTAGCACCACATGGTGCATCTCCGGGACAGGTTCCTCCTGAATCCTCTTTAAAACGGTCTTGGAGGTACTGAGGCCAAAAATAGATGTTCTCCTTCTACCTGGTGCTCCCTTCATTTGATGCATCACTTTGACCCCCCACAATAGCCAGAACCATTGCATACATGTACTGAGGATGCACGATGTGCCGGGAGCGTTATAAGTTAATCCTCAGAGTCGCCCTATAACCTGGGCATTTTCATTGTCCCCATTTTAGGGAATAGGAAACTGACCCTTAGTGAAGTAGGATTAATTCACCTGAGTCTTAATTCTAGTAGAACATGCAGACCCCAGTCTAAGAAATATTGGAAATATTGTGTTGAAGAAGAAGGTCCGGCTTCTGTCAACTTAAAAAAAAAAAAAAAAAAAAAAAAACCTTTATCAGTTATAAGGATCAAAGTTCTCTTTGTGCACAATTCACACTCATTTAGAAAAAAAAAAAGCTTCAGTTTCTTAGGGAAAATGAATTTTTTGGGGTGGAGGGTACAATTTTTTTCCTTTAAAATGAGTGTGGGGAGACCTGGGTGGCTCAGTGGTTGAGTGTCTGCCTTTGGCTCAGGTTGTGATCCCAGGTTCCTGGGACAAAGGCCCCCATCAGGCTCCCCACAGGGAACCTGCTTCTCTGCATCTCTGCCTCTCTCTGTGTGTCTCTCATTAATTAATTAATTAATTAATTAATTAATTTTTAAAAATTCACCCAAGTCTTACACCCAGCACACCTCAGCACCAGAATTTGAAGCCAGATCTATCTGGTTCCAGAGTTTGAAATCCTACATGTTCATTTATATTGTCAGTGACCCCATATGACTCCACTCAGAAGTGCTTTCCTTGGTTTGCTCCCATGTATATGCATTGTCTTCCTTACTGCCTTCCGTTATTACCGACCCTGCATGTCAGGCTCTGGGGTCCTACATATTTCTAGGTAGCATCTTCATCAAGAATGGCCCTGATGTGATAATATCCCCTTTTTCATCCAGAGGTTTGTTTCGAAACTAATAGAGTTTATGGACAATGGCATTCTTTCCTCTTTCTCTCTCGAGATTAACATCTTAAATATCAATGGTGATTGCATATTGGGAGAGAAAGATGAGAATGGCCACAAAGTGCCCCAAAACTTCTGCCTGAGGTGAAACGCACAAGATGAGTGATGATTAGTAAATAAGAAAGCCACATTAAAGAAAATAGGTTTAATAAAATGTTGATGTGCTCTCTTTCTCCAAAGGTTAATAACCAGTGTTAATAACACTTCCAAGCTGGTATTTCACTGGTGCCTCTAAGTTGTAAACATGAAACTTACTTCCCAAACTCTGATTCAGTTCATCAACCAGAATCCAGCACTCCTTAAATGAGTGCTGCCTCATTGCCATGAACGGCAATAGAGAAAACAAAAAAATAAATAAACAAACAAACAAAAAAACCCTTTACATGATTCTGGAACATAAGCTGATCAGGGAATGAATTTCTCCTAAATCATCCTGCTCACAAAAGATGATCTCCTTATGAGATTTAGAATTCTATAGAATTAGTAGGTGTATTTTTTTTAAGAGAACATCAACTTCTCCTTCAGGACATTTGTGTCTTTGATATTGAAGAAGGAACTAGATTAATCCTGTATTAATCCTGAGAGCGGTAATCCTGTCTTTATTTTCAAATCCTTATCAGTGCAGTGTGAGTAGCACTGAAACAATCATCCTCTCTTCTACTTGTCGGTGCATCATATGCCAAAGAGATTTTCCAAAGGACTCCTACCATCTTAAGATCACACTTCCCAGGATCCCTGAATCAGTCCAAAAAGAGAGAAAATTGGATTGCAGAGTGGCTCCCAGCCCTGACGGTCGTTAAGTTGCTGCCAGATAACCTCTGGCATCGTGCAGGAGCTGGGGAGTCCCAACTGCCAGTGGCTTCTGCCAATGACGGGTCTCAGCAGAAGCCTCTGCTCTCTCCAGAGCAGGAAACTCCTACTTGGTTTGTCAACTGTAACTGCCAGCAGGCATTTGCGGTCGGTAAGGAGTCTCAAAAGTGTACTAACGGGCCCAGCGCTGGCGGAGGCCTCCCCTCCATAATTGAATCTGAGCATGTGGGAATTCCCTACTTTGACTCGACTGCAGGAAGCTTGACCGGCTCCTTCATTCAGGTCCCCAGCTGAATCGACTCCTGTAATCACACCTGGAGTCTGGCCAAACCCCATCTGAGTCTTACAACCGGGGAGTGGATTCCTTTTCATCGGCAGGACCTCTCACCGACTGGCCAGTGCTTCGCTGTCACCAACGCTTATGATATTATAATTATCATCAATAACAAACTACTTCAGAGAACCTTTTCTATGTAGAGCGGTCGGTGGTGTGCAATTTCCCAAAGACCAAAGTTCAGCACACCTTCCATGAGTCTCGGGGGACTTCTCAGTCAGAAATGCACATGCAGACACCTCCACAAGAACCCTCTGGAGACAAAAGGCAAATCACTGTTTCATTTTACATCATTTAGACGACACTTCAATAAAAATTCTTAAGGAAAACTGGAGAAAATGTCTCAATCTGTAAAACAGATTTTACAAATGAATTATCCATGCACATGGTATGCACGCCAAATCACGGTTGTCAATGTCCAACATTTTACTTTATTCTGACTCTTGTAAAGCATAGTCATCCTTTGAACTACTAGGGAGTGGCTCATGATGAAAGGCTTCTTCCCAGTTTGAGAGCTTTCAGGGAAGCTGGCGCTTCCACAGAGTGTCCAGGAGCAAAGTCAGATCAACGGCATTTTGTGCACACTGCATTCGGAAAGCAGTGCGTCCCCCGCCCCCTGCCGTCCAAACCCCCAATTAGCAGCAGTAAATGTACAACGAGGTGCTTGATCATTCGCAGAAAGTTCTGCCTCTTACCTGCTGAGGGTACAACTCAGTGTCTTTACAAGTTTTGGCTGAATGTATTTAGTTGCTTTTGAGCTGCACCTGAGGAAAAAACTGAACTGAACCACCTGAGCCCCTCCAAGGGCTGCCCTACCCAGGGAACCTGGAGGTCCCTCCTTTGTCTATCCACCCCCACTGCTGGAGCCTGCCTGCCTGGCAACCAGCTCAGGCCACTCAGGTTTGGGAGAGGAGGTGGTGCACACTGTAATGGGGCCAGCTAGAGCAGAGATGGCCTCTGCAAGACCTTAACTTGGAATCTGGGATCGGCATCATTCGTGACTGTGTGCCTAGAGAGGCAGAACAGCCACCCCAGCAACCTCCTCCCATCCCCATCCTAATTCTTCCTTTTCCTTATCTACTACCACACCGTGCGCCATTTGACCTTAACAACAGATGGAGTCACTCGCTGCCTCCCCCTGCTCTTCACCGCCCAGGCTCAGCACCCTCCCTCACGTGGAAAGGGGGTAGGGCCCACACCACCCTGACATGGCCAGAGAAGCAGAAAAGGCAGGGACTAGTGTCAGAGCTGCAGGTGAGTTCCTGCTCCATCGCCAACTGACACGATGCCTCTGGAAAAACTCTCAGAGCACCAGGGTGTTTCCTTTGGGTTGGTTGCTGGTTTGTGTTCTAAGAAAACCTCATAGGAAAAAAAAAAAAAAAAAAGAAAACCTCATAGGAATGGAAGTCATGTGACTCTCAAGTCTTTAATTAAGAATGGGTGTCCTTCTCCAAGGGGATGCTCCTAATTATATTTTGCTTTTTAACACTGATGATCCTTAATGTTTGTTTAGAACGGAGGTTCTCAGTCTTGGCTGTACAACAGAATCACCTGGAAACTGTTTAAAACTCCTAATCCCCTGGCCACATGTCAGATCAATTAAGTCAGAATCATTGAAGGTGAGACGCAGGCATGAAGCGTTTTTAGAGTTCCGAGGTGATCTCAGTATGTGGCCAGGGTTAAGAACCACTAGTTTGAAGAACCTCCCTTAACTAGCTTTTAACTCTTTTGATTTTTAGCAGTTTTACATGTGCTGCAATACAGTCTCTTCACGTAAAAAGTGTAATAATGGTAATAACTAGTGCCCCTTATTAAGCGTTTGCTCTGATGGAGGCATTTTGATAAAAGTTAAAGATGACTATTTCAATCAAAATGAAGTCAAATACATGCATTAGGAAAACTGATGGGATTTCACGTTTGTAAATATCTATAAACTGACATATTTCAATGTGCATGGGAGATGCTTGGAAAAGGATAAACATCAAACTTCTAACAATGATCTCATCTGGTGTGTGGAATGAGATAAAAAGAATGGTCTTCCATTTATTTTCAGATCTTCTTCACCTTTAAAATTATTACAAGGAAGATGTGTTTTGAAATTTGAAAATCAGGAAGGAGAATTTCTTTGGGATGCAGGACTTTGAGCTGGAAGTTAGGACTCAGAGTTGGCAAACTAAGGCTTACCCAGTAACAAAGCACGGACAGCGAGAGTGGTCACTGGTAACCAGCCACCTGATGGCTTGGAAGAGCCAGGTTCTGGCACACTACTGTCCCTGGACGACACACAAACCCCTTTGCAACGGCTGCCATGTCTACCAATTGAGAAAAAGCAAGAGTAATTATTTAGGGTTGTACAGGGGGACCTAACTGAAGTCAAGAGTCTGAATATTAAATTTGTAAGAGACTTTGACTGTGGCAGAAAGGCGACAGGAAAGGAAAGAAAACAAGTGGACTGGGGAAGAGACCAGACAGCAAAGAGATGCAAGAATTCAACCTGGTTGCACAGCTGGCGGGAAGTCCAAAGACCCTGGAGATCTCTGTCCTGACCCCGAAGTTGTGAGGAAGGTGCGGAGAGCAAGATTCTCACCCGCACTTAGCATTCATCGGATGCGAGACGGCAAAGTGTCAAATGTCTCCTTAGGGCCAACACCGGGGAGGTGGGGGCATGGGCAGCTCTCCTCTGGACATGGGACCCCTGCTATGGGACAAGCCGGGATGCCCAGAGAAGAAGCATGAAAAGAATCAAGTTTCCCTTCTCTTTTTAATCTTATCACATTTTGTAATAAAAATTGTATTTACCTAAGGAATACAACATGATGTTTTGATAAACATTCACATGGGGAAATGATTACGATAGGCAAGCGGATTAATACACCCATCTCCTCACATAGTTACCTATTTTTGAGTGTGAGAGTGTGGGTGGGTGGGTGGGTGGGTGGGTAGGTGGATGGGTGTGTGTATGTGGATAGCGCTCGAAATCTACTCTCTTAGCAAACATCCAGCACACAATACGGTATCATTACCTATGGTCCCATGCTGGACATTCGTGACAACATGCATGAACCTTAAGACATGATGCTGGGACACCTGGGTGCCTCAGCGGTCTCAGTGTCTGCCTTTGGCCCAGGGCATGATCCCGGAGACCCAGGATCAAGTCCCACATCGGGCTCCCTGCATGGAGCCTGCTTCTTCCTCTGCCTGTGTCTCTGCCTCTCTCTCTCTCTCTCTCTCTCTCTCTGTCTCTCATGAATAAATACACCAAATCTTTTTTTTTTTTTTAAAGACATGATGCTAAGTGAAATAAGCCAGACACAGAAAGACAAGTGCTGCATGATCTCACTTGTATGGAGAATCTTCAAAAGTTGAATTCATAGTTGGAGAGAGTGGAACTGTGATTACCAGGGGCAGGGAGGTGAGGGAAATGGGAAGATGCCAGTCAGCAGGTACAAAGTTGCAAAGAAGCAGGATGAATAAGTACTCACTCTTCTCAACTAGGGTGTGGAGGAGGGCTTGAAAGACCTGGGATACTCATAGTACAATTAGGCAGGATTTGGGGGAACAGAGAAGCCAGAAGCTCTCACGGTGAAGGTTGGGCTACAAAACAGGAGGATCACGGGACCTTGTAACCACCCCAAGAGGCCTGGGCCTGACTGCCAGAAAGGAGACTCAAGGAACAAAGCAAGGAAGCAAACCATCATGGTGGGTGTTCAAACCCTGAGTGTGATCTAACATTTCCCAGCTTTCCAAACGCCAAGGCAGAAATCACTGGTGTATTTCTTACTTTATGAAGCTCAGGACGATGGAAGTCTAGACAGGGGTGAGCCGCACTACTGGACCCAGCTCCTCCTCCTGGAAGCTTGGGGGCGCTGAAGCCCAAGATGTGGGGCAATATGACAGGGCAGTGTTCCTCAAAGGGGCGTGCACTGTCCACCTGCCTCAGTAACACCTGGGGTATCCATTAAAAACACCAATTGCTGGGCTTCTTTACAATCCTGCTGGACCAGAATGTCAAGGAAGTAGGGCCAAGAACCTGAATGGTTCCCAGAATCTAGGTGGCATGATCACCCTTCATGAGCATGGCTGAAACGGTGGTGGCTCGAAAGAGCTGGCGTCAGATAAACCTGAGACATGCCTCAGCCTCTTGCTGCTCGTGTGACTCAGGCAAGTCACCTAACATTCCCCGGTCTCAGGCCTAATGCCTTCATTATAGCTGCTGGCATAGAGCCGTCCTCAGAAAATGGTGAATAAACTCTATTTGTCACAGTGAGCCAAAGTACCAGGGGCCAGCCCAGGGCACACGCTGCACCTATTTTTTCCTACTTTTTTAAAAATTTGTTTACTTGAGAGAGAGAGAGAGAGAGCTGGAGGAGGGGCAGAGGGAGAGGAAAAATCTCAAGCAGACTCCCCCACTGAGCACAGAGCCTAATGGAGGAGCTCAGTCCCATGACCCTAAGATCATGACCTGAGCCAAAACCACGAGTCACACATTCAACCGACTGTGCCACCCAGGCGCCCCTCCTGCCTACTTCGATATAATTCTATACTCCAATTCTTCGATTTCTAGAACATTCTAAAAACTCAAATGGCCTTTTAATATCTTTGTGATTTATATTATAGATATGTACACATGCATGAGTTAAATAATTCTGCTAGTGTAAAGAACCAACAAAGATTTTTCTAATAAGGGATAAGATGAAAGCAACAGAAAACACCCTATTTTCTGCCCCATCTCAATCCAGGAAATAGTTCCTTATTTCTTTCTAAACTGAGTGATACTTGAGACCTTCAATGACACCTCTACCATCTTCTACATCATAGTCACAGATTAACAGTGCACTGATTAGAAATCTTAATTTCAGTAATAAACCATTTACCTTTATCGGGGAGAAAAATCTAATTTGTAGTTAAAGTATTCTTCTAAATATGTAGATTATATAGCTTCTTTCTACACATTTGAGGAAAATTATAGGACACAGCAGAAATTTGTTAGAAATTAATTATTTGAATGTGCATAAGCTAGAACTAATTAGATGCATGAGGATTATAATAAGATGTAGGAGATGTACGTCTTCTCCATGCATTGCTCTGAGGGTGTGAGGGTGCAGAGGGGAAGCACAGGGAACTGAAAATTTGGTGTCCGGGGCCTCAAAGCTCTGACCAGGCTCACTGCGGACTGCGCACAATCACCTTCCTGAGTCTGATGATTAATTTGGCGTGTCATCTCACCTGGGCCATGGGGTTACCCAGGTATCCAGTTAAACATTATTTCTGCATATGCCTGGAAGGGTATTTTGGGATGAGATTAGCATTTGAATCTGTAGACTCAGTAAAGCAGATTGCTCTCCTTTTCCCATGGGTGGGGGGGCGGCGCTAATCCTGTCCATTGAGGGCCTGCACAGAACAGAAAGGCTGAGTGATGGAGAATTTACTCTCCCTGGCCTGTTTTTGAGCTGGAACATTGGTCATCTCCTGCCCTAGGACTCAGACTCAGCCTGGGACTATCCTGTCCATTCTCCTCAGTCTCCAGCTTAACAATTCCTTAGAATAAAATTATATATTATAATAAATACATTATGATATTATATCATAATAAATAATAATTCATTATTATAAATATAGGTGTATTTTATATATACATATATAAATATCCTGTTGCTTTGTTTCTCTGGGGACTGCAGCTAATAAACTAAGTCTGTGTCCTAATCTCTAAAATGAGGAAATCATCATCTGTTGTTCTTCAAGATCCCTTTCCTTTGCATATTCAGTGGGATTTGAACACTGGCTGCTCCTGTGATTCAAACGTCTTTGGAGAAAACACTGAGCTGAAAGTTCAATGTCTTAGTGAAAGCAGTTAGCATTTATGTGGCTTGGATGCTTATTCTCACAGTAAATGGAGTCTTTTATTAACCAACACACTTGTATGGTTAGAGCTTGCTAGAAGCACCCCCATTTGGTATGGAGGACTACTTTGCACTTGCCCCTTTTGGGGACCTTTCCTTAGATTAGTTAAAGCCCACAGATTTTAAATATAGACTTGGCCAACTGTCCTTCATTATAGCACAGTGGTTTGAAAATAAGGACAAATGCCATGTTTAAAATCAATGTTGTGACTGGGTTTTAGCAACTCACTTTAAAGGAATGGACGGATTACTTCTGCTTGGATCCCGCTCTTTGGGTTCCTCATGGCTGCATGCTCTTAAAAAAGTAAACACTCAGGGTTGCTCACCAAATGATGGAGTAGCTCAGGACTTGTTCCTAGCATGTGATGTAACACATGAACTAGAAGACTCACTGCTCAGAGAAACACCTCTCTGGACCAGGCGGGGAAGGACCCAGGTTTATCAGAGATCTGGGGCCACCGGAACACTTGCCCTCTGTGCCACCATCTTGCTTCAGTAGTAAGACGTGAGAGCTCTTTTTTCCTCCCTTTCTGGCTAAGAATCTTTCTTTCCTTTCCCATTTGGCTTTTTTAGTCAACCAATGATGAATTGACGGCCACATACCAGACACTGCTTCAGACACATCAGTGAATAAAACAAAGGAAGACTTTTGCCCTCCCCATGTAGTAGGGGAGAGACAGACAACAAACATAATAAATAAGTAAATTAAGTAGCATACTAGAAGGTGAGCGCTACAGAGGAAGGAAAGATGGAACAAGGCAAGAGGGATTGAGGGTGCAGGGAGGGAGCTGGTTGCGTGAGAAAGGGGTGGGACTTGACCACGGGTGTGACCTACTCACCTAGGTCTTCCTGAGGTCCCATCAAGAAGTCATCAGTCTGGCCCACCCAAACTAGTTGCAGATGTTATATGTTAGCATGTTTTTTAAACTATAAAGCATTATAAAAATGAAAATATCCATTGTAGCAACTATCATGACCCAACTTAAATATACAAAGAATAACTGGAGATACCTCTCTCTCTCTCTCTCTCTCTCTCTCTCTCTCTCACATACACACACACACACACACACACACACACACACCCCTCCAGTCCATTCCCATTACCAGGCTTTACCCACACGTCACTTCTGTCAAAGCAGTTCTCTGAGTGTTCTGTTTCCCGTATTCAACATGGCCTGGAACTCTCACCTTCTCCCCATTGCTTCTGAGGCCAACATCTCTGTGGCGAGAGGCCCATGATCTAGAATGCAAAATCAGATTATACCACACTGTATAATGGGGAAGCTTTACAGCCCCCCAAAGCCAAGTGATGCTCCCTTTTATAATCTGCTCTTTCATATAAGCTTCAGTAGGACTTCTTCTCAGTCTAGATGGGTAATTGGGACCTGGCAATATTTGAGATAGTTTGGTGGGGTGTTTTTTTTTTTTTTCATAACATGGAGGGAAAATGACCATTTTCCATCCCTAAACTAATGGTGATTTTCGTCTTAAGCATTGAGTTTCTCCTATGTGATTTAGCTGATTTCCTCAATAATGCTTCTTTTACCTGCTAGGTTGGCTGCATCATCATTTCCCAGAACACTTGATTGCTTGGCTTACATTTCAGACATGTCTCCCTTGAACTTGCTGATTGCTCAGATCCCTGATTCTCCAAGCTTCTTCCCTTTTCTGGTACCTTTTAAACTTCAGAGACTTTGAACTTTCCTCTCCTTCTGAAGTGGCCATAACCTGTTATATGTAACAGCATTAATGCTGACATGGATAAAGAATTAGCCCTGAGGCTGGCAAAAGTCCTGTAGTTCCGAAATCCCCACTAATAAGACTGCCCTGCAGTTAAACAGCTATAACAAACAGTAATAGCCTATCCACATCCATTATACAGCAGGATGCCCGCTGCTTTATTGACTGGCAGAAAACAATTCCCATTTCATGAAACAATAAAAATTAAATTGAGTGTAAACTCTCCCAAGGTCACTGCCTCTAACCTTATAACATCAGCAGTGAGGGCTGTAAACCCCACCGTGTACCATTTGATCCACAAGACGCTGGAAAGTCGATTCCTAAGCTGTGTGCACAGCATCCCATGGGCACCTGGCTGGGCACTGCCACCCACAGACCTTGTTGTCAGAAGTGGCAGGGATGCTCTTTCACACCTGGAGTCTGGCAGGTGCCTTCCTGACGGCAACTGCTGCCTGGCCAGCCCGCCACGTAATGTGGCACACGCATGTCATCTTGAGTTATCTTTGGCAGCCTTCACTCTTGGAGGCGCAAGGAGTGACTGCCCCAGCACTGACTGGCCTCTCGATGTGACCGCCAGCTCCAGGACTGCCCAGCTACTCATCCTCCCCCTGTGACCCCAGGACCCACCACGGAGAATTCAGTCAGATTCTGGCAACTGACCGATTCATAGGCCCCGATTTCACAACAGTAAAGCCCTCTGCATATACGTGTAGTGTAGGGCAGACATTTAGTAAATTCCAAGATGAAAAGGAAAACGGAAAAGTAATCTAGCCCAACTCCCTTCTTTCCACCAGAAATGCCTCCAAAACTATTTTTGGCTAAAAGCATCAGAATTATAAAAGCATGGGAAGTGATCTGATAAAATAAAAAGTAAATTTAGTGAAACCCCTATCTAAATCAAAGCATGCTTTTTCGTAGAAATTCACAAGCTGATCCTAAAATGTATGTTTTTATAATGCAAAGGACCTAATAAAACAGCCAAAGCAATTCTGAAAAAGAAGAACACAGCTGGAAGATTTATGCTACCTAATTTCACAATGATTTTATAAAGTCATTGTAAACAAAACAAGTGGTACCAGCATAAGGACAGGCCCACGGATCAGTGGAAGAGAACCAAGAATCCAAAAATAAAATTTTACATTAGTGGTCAGCTGGTGCTGGGACAACTGAATATCCACATGCAAATGAACAAACAAAACAAAACAATCCCTGAAACCTTTATCATACATCATTCATAAAAATTCAAAATGGATACATATAATTGTGAGGGAGAAAACTATAAAACCTCTACAAGGAAACATAAGGAAAAATTGTAGTGATCCTGGGCTGAGCAAAAAGTTTTCAACTACAACACCAAAAGCATGATCATAAAGGAAAAAAATTAAGAAACTGTGCTTTATCAAAATTAAAAACTCTTGCACTTGAATCGATAGTGCTAAGAAAATGAAAGGCAAGCCACAAACTTGCAAATCATATGCCTGACAAAGGAACTGCATCTAAAACAGGTAAAGAACTCATAATTCAATAGTAAGAAGACAATTCAACTTTTTTTTATTTTCTTTTAAGATTTTATTTATTTATTCATGAGAGAGAGAGAGAGAGGCAGAGACACAGGCAGAGGGAGAAGCAGGCTCCCCGTGGGGAGCCCGATGTGGGACTCGATCCCAGGACCCCAGGATCATGACCTGAGCCAAAGACAGATGTTCAACCACTGAGCCACCCAGGCATCCCCAATTCAACTTTTCAAATGGGCAAAAGATTTAAACAGTTCACAATAGAAGTTGCATAAGATTTACATTGACTAAAAATAATTTAATTGTATATTTGCAAAGGGTGATTATGGTATACAAGTTATATCTCAATGAAGTTGCTTAATGAAAAACAAAATCTAAAATCTCTCTATGTGGCACATCACAAATATTATATCGCATATGAATGTGTGTTTCAAAAACAACAAAAGACAGTATTTCCAAAGTATTAATGATGGTTACCTCCTTTCTGTGGAATTATGGGTGATTGTTGTTTTCTGTGTTATACTTATTTGTATTTTTCAAGTACTTGATAAAAAGCATATACTCCTTTTATAATCACAAAAATAGGGATATTCAGTTGGTTAAGCATCTTCCTTAGGCTCTGGTCATGATCCCAAGGTCCTGGGATGGAATCCTAGTCAGGCTCCCTGCTTAGGGGGGAGTCTGCTTCTCCCTCTCCCTCTGCTTCTCCCTGCTGCTTGTGCTCTCCCTCACTCTCTCAAATAAATAAATAAAATATTTTTTAAAAAGAGAGAGAAGGAAAGAAAGAAAGAAAGAAAGAAAGAAAGAAAAGAAAAAAAAGAAAGAAAAGAGAAAAAAGAAAAGAAAAGAAAGAAAAGAAAGAAAAGAAAGAAAAGAAAAGAAAAGAAAAGAAAAGAAAAGAAAAGAAAAGAAAAGAAAAGAAAAAAAGAAAAGAAAGAAAAGAAAAGAAAAGACAGAAGTTTCTTTTTATGGAAAATATGACCACCACTAAAAAGTAGTATCAAGAAATGGGACCATAACAACTTCTTTTAAAATATGTTCTAATATGTCATAACACTGATTTTGGTCATTAATCCTACATGTTGGTGCGGTATCAGTTCCTAAAAATATATTACGAATCAACTTGCCAATAGTGCCTCTTACCCTCGCTACGAAATACAGTCCACACACGCAGCACCTGCCACCCCCATGCAGCCTGCCCTCATAACTCTGCTCTTGCCACCACCGGATCCGGCCCCCTTCCCCTGCCCTGGGAGTTCGTCCCATGGGTCACTTCCACACAGATCCCTCTGGATTTGCTCAAAGAAGCAAAGAGGAACTTTACCGTTTTCCCTTGGCCACCCCTTCAGAGAGCGAAGAGCTGAACACAGACCTGGGCAGCTCGGCAGCCTGCGGCTAACAGCAGGTCACCCAGCCGTTGAGGGAAGGGGGTCTGGAGGCCACGGGCTGCGGGGGACGATAGGGCGAGACGATGAGGCAGAGCTGTCCCCACCGCTGCTGCCCCTGCCCAGCTCTCACCCCCTGCAGTCCCAGCCTCCTCCCCTCCCGCCGCAGGGCCCTGGGCCTGAGACTGGACTCTCCCCGCCGGCATGGAGGGAGGCCAACCCAGGCAAAGAGTGTGCTAATTTCTCACGTGAATGAAGGAGCTTAGGACGCGCCTCCTTACAACACCCCACTCTGGGACAGCGATTCCTTGGAGCTGCAGGCACCCGAGGAACAGTGGATGGAGGGCAGCATAGATGTTCTGGGAACTCTTTCTCTGCCTAAAGACAGATTTCCCCAAAGGAACCCAGTTATCAAAACCCCCCTCCCCAGCAGGATGAGCCCATTCACCTTCCCTAAAAATCATTTTCTTTCCCCTAAGTTAACTACATCCCCCTCCCTTCCCTCATTAGAGGGCATATAAGCTCTCGAGTCTCAATGCTTTTTTTGGGTATCCACTTTTTCTCCTGTGACTTCCCATGTATTTAATATTAAAAATTAATAAATCTTTATACCCTTTCTCGTGTTAATTTGCCTTCCTTAGTTTATTTCACAGACCCAGCTAGCAAACCTAGAAGGGGAGAGGGAAAGCGCTTCCTCCCCCACAGGAGCCATATCAGAGACTAAGAGACAAGCACAGCCTCCTGCCGCTCGGCACTTCGCCCTCTAGCACAGGCAAGTGCACTGGTCCATCTTTAATTTTTTTTTAATTTATTCATGATAGTCACACAGAGAGAGAGAGAGAGAGAGGCAGAGACACAGGCAGAGGGAGAAGCAGGCTCCATGCCCCGGGAGCCCGACGTGGGATTCGATCCCGGGTCTCCAGGATCGCGCCCCGGGCCAAAGGCAGGCGCTAAACCGCTGCGCCACCCACGGATCCCTGGTCCATCTTTTATGCTGACATTCTTCGGGGTCCCAGTCCTGGTCCTGTCACGGGGCCAAGTCACAGAAGTGCGTGCATGCTGCTAACACCTCTAACTTCATTAGCTAAAGAAATTATCACCAGAGCAGAACGTCAAAGACCCAGACTGTACATCAAGCCAAGTAACAATTTTAGTGCCTTGGGAGATCGTTGTTCCTTTGGCTGATCTTATTGGAGTTTATGGTGTGATTGGAAGGCAAATTACCCTTGCCTGGTGTGAGGCTTGGCCAGATCCAAAGGAGCCTCCACGCTTCTAGCAAAAGAACTGAAGGCCAGTCCCCAAATCCAGTGCTCAAATAACAGACCCGGGCTGTTTTCAAAGGGAAAGAATCATCTCCATGAAGACTGAATGCACACAAAAGTGCTCATTCCTGGGGAATGGGAGCACCAGAAAGCAACGTGCAGGAGCCACCTGGGTGGCTCAGTCAGTGAAGCGTCTGCCATCGCTTCTCCCTCTCCCTCTGCCCACTTGTGCTCCCTCTCTCTCTTAAATAAAATCTTAAAAAGAGAGAAAGAAAAAGAAAACAGTGCAACGTTCTCATTTTTTGCAGGAGCCTCATCGCTGAAATGAAACTTTACCAGCCTGTAACATTGTTTTTACCATTTCCCTTTCTTCATAGACTCAATACTGAGAAACCATCCAAGGTAAGATGAGCATCGCTACTAACCCACAATGATTTACTACAGCCTGAGCAGAGACAGAGGGACAAGAGAACAGTGCACGGGATCTCCTGTTCATCATTTCACAGGGTCATGGTCATAACATAAGCAGCAACATACATCCCCAGCAGCGATGGGCATCCCAACACTATGAATATTTTATATAAATAAGTAAGTAAATAAATAAGTAAGTAGTTTATAATTAAAAGTGGAAAAGCATGACCCCTACTGTTACAGAGAGGACGCTCACCCAGGGTCCGTAAAAACCCGGATGCAAATCCTGAATTTTCACCTCCTGCCCATGTGCTATGGATCCAGCCACTTAAGCTGGTGTATCTGCATTTCCTCACCTGTAAAATGTTATAAACTCTCTTCCTCCCAAACATACAGTGTTGTCATAAGGATTACATGAAGTAACAGGATACAAATACTGGGTTACTGAAAAGCACCACACGGTGTGCAACATTTTACATTGAATATATTTTTCATAAGAGTTTTCCAGAAGGATGAAAAGAAGCAAACTCTTGGAACTCTGATTTGCTGCATTTCTTCAATACTTTCCCCAGTATGCATATACCTGGTGATTTATTAATGCTGATGAAGACTTAATGTGGAATTTTCATATCAAAACATTAAACTTTTACAAATGATGGCATTTTCAGAGAAGAACCTGGCAGTGTTTGTATGCTAATAATAGACATCCTGAGCTGTGTCTATTCATTTAAACAAAATTTCCCAAAACAACAAGCTGAGAATTCGTTATTCCTTTATACGTTCTCAGTACCATTTGGCAACTATCTGAAAATTCATCAGGATAAAGTTCACGTGTTAATATGCTCAGGATCTCCCAATTTGTTAACTAGGAACAATATACTAAAAACAAGCTGCCCTAATCCTTCAATTTATTAAATGGATATCTCACACCATAGCAAGGAGCTGTCATTTTCAATTAAGAGCAGATTGAAAAAAAATGAAATTAATCTGCCTCATTCAATCACATTTTTAACTTTCCTGAGGACAACAACAACAAAATAATTATCTCTAGCTTTTTCCATCATGAGAAATTTGGACACTTTAAACATGACTTGTCACATAGATCAATAGTGCAAGACCTATGTATGGGCAAAACTATCAATTGTAGCATCGAGTTTCTGTATTCTCAATTTTTAAAACTGTCCTCCCCCTTTTGCCTATCTAGCCACAACTCACGGCTATGGCTGGCCTTTTCTTGCCAGCTTGGTCTCATAAGCTCATTCACCCAATCGCCCTGGAAATGCTGTTGGGCCTCCCAGTTGCTGTGTTTTAAAAGAAGAGGCAATGTGAGAGCCCTAATTAGCATGAAGAATGATGACAAGAGCACCTCTGTCACGAGCAGAAGACTGCCCATGTGTTAGGGTTCTCCCGAGAAACAGAACCAATCGATCTACACAGATATATATAAAAAGTAGAGTTAGAGAGGGACGCCTGGTGGCTCAGTGGTTGAGCATCAGCTCAGGTCATGATCCCGAGGTCCCTGGATCGAGTCCCACATTGGGCTCCTTGCATGGAGTCTGCTTCTCCCTCTGCCTCTGTCTCTGCCTCTCTTTCTTTCTCTCTGTATCTCTCATGAATAAATAAATAAAATCTTAAAAAAAATAAAAATAGAGTTAGAGAAATTAGTCATGGGGGAAAGGAAGCTGAGAAGTCTTTCTGCAAGCTGCTTTCTGCAAGCTGAAGACCTAAGAAAGCAGTGGTGTGATTTAGCCTTAGTCCTAAGGCCTGAGAAGCAAGAAGGATGATGTCCAGGGGAAGATGGATGTCCCAGCTCAGGTCAAGAGCCTGAATCTCCCCCTTGATCCACCTTCTGTATGAGGATTGAACCCCTGAACCATGCCCACCTGCGTTACTCAGGCAACTAATTCAAATGCTAATCTCTCACAACATCACCCAGGAACAGTGCTTTACCTGCTATCTGAGCATCCCATAGCCCAGTCAGGTAGACACATAAAATAATGACTACAGTCAGCTGCAGGGAGAGGTCGATGTTCCGACGGCAAGGACGCCATGTAGCCACATGCCTGGGGTCACCCTAAATGGTCACTCACTAACCTGGTGACAGTAAGTGAAGCTCCCAGGTCTTAGTTTACCGGAGGATACTTATCTATGAAAACATCTAATTCCGGGGGGGCGGGCAGGAAGGACTACCGGATGCGATTTTGTGACTTCTGCTTCACAAAGAACTAAAAGTACGACCAAAGCAGAATTTCAGCCAATGTCTGTGAGTCCTTCACACTGAGCAAATCCACACTTGAGCTCTTAAATTCTGTCAAATACTTCCCCAATTCTTTGATCTTTAATTCATCTCGTATATTCCTCATTTTTTACTTTATTTCTAATTCAAATTGTCCTTGCATTTATGAAAAACAAATGAATTCAGGGAGAGAAACTAACTAAATCACTTGATATTCTTACAGACTTTCTTCCACCAGGGATAGATCTGTTCTGGACACGTCATCCTGAACTCCTTTACCCAGAACTCCTTGAAACAGGACCATGGCATTTGTATCTCAGCCATAAGCCACATCAGAAACAGAATGTTATATGATGAAATCGGGAAAACACTGGGCAATGTAACTTTCATTCCAAAATGAAACCGCCCAAACCCTTTAAGAAAATGGGCACCTGCGTGGCTCAGTGGTTGAGCCTCTGCCTGTGGCCCAGGCGGTGATCCCCGGGTTCTAGGATCACGTCGCGCTCAGGCTCCCGATGGGGGGCCTGCTTCTCCCTCTGCCTGTGTCTCTCGTGAATAAATAATTAAAATATCTTTAATAAAGAAAGAAAATGATCAATCACAATAGGAAGCTGGCAAAGTTAAAAAAGAGAGAGAGAGAGAGGTTATAAATTTGATGTCTTGGTAAAAAGCTATATTCTTTGCGTGTTAGCTTTTTTGCAGGGGCGAACGTCCTCCAGAATAACAGCAGGTGTCCGGGACGGGGCTGCTTCTGTTGTCCTCAAAGGAGCAAAAAAGAAAGTTCATGACCTTCAACTTGGACCGGCCACCTGGGCCCAAGAAGGGGGATCCCCGGGCTGGGGCGCCCTTCGTGGCGGGAGGACTCGGCCAGAGAAGTCTCTAGAACTCACGGGGGGGGGGGGCAGGGGGGCCGCGCACGGACACCCACGCGGGGCCTGGTCTCGGCGGGGCGGCCCGAGCGCGAGACGCGGAGCTCGAGGTAGTGCAGGCGCGGCCGGCGGGGACTCGGCCAGGTCCCGACCCCAGCCCCGGGCGCCACGCCGAGGCCTCGCACCCTGCGGGACGGGAGGCGGGGCCGGGCCGGGCCACAGCGCCTGAGCCCCCGGCGTCCTGGTGGGTGCCGCGCGCAGCCGGGGATGAATCCGGGCCGGGGCCTCCTCGGGGCCTCCTCGGGGCCTCCGCGCGGGGCTGGGGTGCGGGGCTGGGGTGCGGGGCTCTGGGTGCAGGACTGCAGGTGCAGGGCTCGGGTGCGGGGCTCTGGGTGCGGGGTTCTGGGTGCGGGTGCGGGGCTGCAGGTGCGGGGCTCTGGGCGTGGGGCTCTGGGTGCGGGGCTCTGGGTGCGGGTGTGGGGCTGCAGGTGCGGGGCTCTGGGTGCGGGGTTTCGGGTGTGGGGCTCTGGGTGCGGGTGTGGGGCTGCAGGTGCGGGGCTCTGGGTGCGGGTGTGGGGCTGCAGGTGCGGGGCTCCAGGTGCGGAGCTCGGGTGTGGGGCTCCGGGTGCGGGGCTGCGGGCACAGGGCTCCGGGTGCAGGTGCAGGGCTCGGGTTCGGGGCTCCAGGTGCGGGACTCGGGTGCGGGGCTCGGGTGTGGGGCTGCGGGCGCAGGGCTGCATCTGCGGGTGCGGGGCTCCGGACGCGGGGCTGCGAGTGTAGCCCAGCCAGCCCAGCACCCCGGCCAGGTGGTCTGCGGGGCACCAGGAGCCTCAGGCCCCGAGCCCCGCCCGGCGCTGCCCCTGGTGGCTTCCCTGGCGCTCGGTGGCGGGCTGAGCAGGCCCCCACAGCCCTCCGGGGCCCCATGGGGTTGCACCCACCACTGCCGGTTGCTGTGCGGCCTCCACGGGCCGGGCCACCCCACCAGCTGGCCTGGCTGCGGGGTAACTGACTGGGACCCCTGTTAGTGGGGAATGCGCCCTGGATGGGTTGGGGCCTCCAGGGCCATGGGGGTGTGGAGCTCATGACCAGGGACAGGCAGTCTGTGCCCGGTGGCCGAGCAGGGTGCAGAGTTAGGCCTGCCACTGAGCAGACACCACTACCGCCACCGCCCCCCTGCATCCCCCAGTGAGGCCGTGTGGGTTTAAGGCCAGGATGGGGTCCTGGCAGGTGGACTGTTGCACTGACTGGAACACCATGACTGTGGGTGCAGGGGCTGTTTGCCTTGGTGGACAATTGAGTTCAGGAGACAAACCATGCTCGGGTTGGAAACATCAATGTCCACCATTTAGGGTTGATTTCTGAGACCTAGAAAAGTTTCGGGTTTGATTTTGTGCTGGTTTGGTTTTGTTCTGATGTGGCCAGGACCAGCCACAGTGATCCCAGCGGGTTCTGAGGGCCTGCAGCCCCCACAATGGCTAAAATACAGTGTTGGGGGAGCTACTCACTTTGGGTCAGGCAGGGTCACTGACTGAAAGGGCCTGGTGGTCCAACCTGGCTAACTCACTGTTAGGGGCTACAGAAGGCATGAGGCAGATACCTGGGTGAGGTATCTGAGGGGTATAGCTTTAGCCCAGGTCCCTGGTACCCCTACCCTGAGCTGTGAAGGTGTGCAGGTAGACAGGAGCTAACCCACCTGAAGTGAAACACAGCCCATGCTTCTTCTAGGATTTTCCTTCCTCTCTCATGTCATAAGGAGCCCTCCTGCCTGGGGGCTCATTCTTCAGAGGGTGCTGGGCCCACAGTGGCCACCGTCAAGTGTCCTGGCCAGACTGGCCTGCTTGCAGAGCCCTCACTTAGGGTAGAGGAGTCGCCTTTTCCATACCTCTGGATTTGTTGCTCTTTTGTACAGTCCATAAAGTTTGTACACTGGCGGAGGGGAAATATCAAACTTTTGGATTTTATTTCATTGCCATCCTTTGGTACATCCATAGACTAATAGTAAAAAAAATAATTTCTTGCAATAGTATAGCAAAAGAAATAACTGTGATACCAGCTCATATCTTTCCACACAGGCAAGGGCAGCCTGTAAACATAGGATCAAACATGAGAGCAAACATGGTTAAAGATCTGAAGACCAAGAGACTGAGGCCTGTGGCTTCCAACGTTAGGAGCCTGACTTTTCAAGACTACACAAGGTAATTGGATAACTCTTCTGTAATTTCTGAGTTGGTTCAACAAGATGAGCCTTTCCAGAATTGCAGCAGGAGGGACTGAGATCACACCCACAGAGTGTGTTCGGGGTGTGAATGTCACTGAGACACCAGAATGCTTACACGGATTGCCTTTGGGAGATCCCCTGTATGCAGAGCTGGAGGGGACTAGTCACAGAATTTGCTGATGGTTTCATTATAATCACTCAGAGAAATAAGCAAATGGTTCTTCTTTTGTAGTGAAAAGCCAAAATACCAGCCTAGAGGATGAAAATCTGTTTTTCCCCCTTTACATAGGTTTCACTTACCAAGAGTATTTCTTACAGGACAGTTGCAGCCGGTTAAGGAGCTATCATACAACATGTTCATTATGTCATGTCTGCTCCTAATAGTGAAAATTGAAAAAAAAATTTTTTTTCATCAGGTCAAGTCACAAGTTAGGGGCCAGCTGGAACAGAATGTCATTCTACATTTGAGATTAGGGTTTGGGACAGACATGTTTGTCCCTCTGTCTGGTTTTATTTTCCCTCAGAGCACAGCAGAAACATCAGAGAGGCTTCTGTGGGTGACTGATTTGACAGGTAGCTTACAAGTGCAGCCCAAATTCAAAATCCTTCCAGGCTCCACAAAACCAGGCTCTTCTTTCTCATCTTTTCTTGACATTTTGCTCCTAAAATTAGCTTTTTGATGAGAAAATTGCAGTGAGTCATACCAAAGCTAGTTAAAGGTGAGGCAAATGCCTGAGATTGAAATTGAGTTGATTCTACTTTGCTTGCTGATGGTGCCTGGTAATTGGACATTGGAATTAGAACTGCTGTGACCTTTCACAATAATAAGAAAAAAAGCTCTATTCAATTTGCTGGAATTTTTTTTCAATATTTAAAGCATTTTTTTTGAATGAAGTAATTTACTCTTCTTTTTAAAGTAGCAATACCAAGCAGCCTGTTTTTCATGTTGTTCTGTGCATTTATTCAATAATTCTAGTTCTCAAATCAATAAAAACCAATCTGTTTCTCATTTTCTTATAACTTCTTGCTCCAATCCCAACTTCCTCCCCACCCCACTGTTCATGGAAGTTATCAGTGTGACTTACCTTTCCCTTGTTGCTCTTTCCGCCACCCTGGATCTCAGAGGTACTCCCCTACAAATGCACCCTACACTCTATTCCTCATCTGCCTACTGTCGTGTCTGCATTGGCCTATTAGCATATACTGTTCAGAGTTACTGTTTGAAAGTGGAGTGACAAACGAGACATGGAGTTTCTGGTCCCAATTATGTGCCAAAAGTTAGAACAAGAATCCATTTCTTTCTCCATCCCACTTTCCTAACGTTATAGCTCATCCTTTCAATTTATTTCCATCACTTAACAAATATTTATTGACTTATGTTATATGTTCATCCATATTCAGTTACTTTAATAAGATTCAATATTGCTCAAGGCAGGAAAAAAAATGTCTGCCCTCATGGAGCTTATATTCTACAAGACAGACACAGACAGTAGCAAAACCAAACAAAATACAAAAATAAGGGGAAATAAGTAAAATTCATAAAACATGAGAAGGTGCCAAGAGCTGTGAAGGAAAAAAAGGATCTGAACTTGGAATTCACGGAAAGCTTCTAGAAGGAAGATCAAGAGTTCATTTAGAACATGACAAGATTTAGACATGTGTTAGACAAGCAGAGGTCACCTACACAGAGTTGCAAGTGCACAGTTGGATAAGTAAGTCTAAAAATCAGGAGACAGAAACGGACAAGAAATACAAACTTGGAAGTCACTTCTATAAAGATATTTAAAGCCGTGAGACCGGCTGATAATAGCAAGAAGGAGTACAGAGAAGAAAGGGAAAAAGTCCAGAACTGATACAAAGGCACTGCAATAGTTACAGGGCAAACAGATGAGAGAAAATAGTAGGAACGCCAATTTAGGAAAAGATCCCCAGCATTTCCCTACATAGAGGATGATCAATTGCATCAAATGATACTAATAAAACCAAACTAAACGAACAGTGAGAGTCGGCCAATGGGTTTATCAACACAGAAGTCATTGATGGGCAATTGTCAAGGAGGAAGACATCACTGAATACCTGTTACACATCTGGAAATGGAACCACATCAAAGCCTCCATTGTGATCAGGGTAAACCAGTAGTCAGCCCTGGGTTCATATCCCAGCAGCCCCATCCTTTCTGAGTTGTAGGACTTTGGAGGAGTCCCTTAAATTCAGGGGATATTGGCTTCTGCTTTTACAAATGGAGATTCTGTTAAAACCTCATTGGGCCCTAATCACATGCCAGGTATAGCTCGAAGTGTCTTACTACCTTTTTGAATCCACACAACAGCCTTCTAAGTAAGAGTCATTATTTTAATCATTTGATGCAAGAGAATGCTGATCTGAAAGATGTTAGTGATGGAGAGAAGAGAGTACTTGCCCACTGACCCCATGAGCCTCTGAGACAGCTCCTAGTGACCCCAGCCTTCTGCTGTTCATGCCTCCTGCTGACAAGCTGGATCTAATAACACACTTCTAACAAATGAAATATGGAAAAGTGATAGGATGTCACTTCCAAGACTGGGTTACAAAAAGACTCTGGCTTCTACCCTACTAGCCCTCTCTTGTTCTTCCTATCTTTTTCACTCATACTGAGAAAGCCAACTACTGGCTGTGAGCTGCCCACTGGGAATCCCACATGGCTAGGGACTGATGTCTCTAGACAGTGGCTGTGAAGGACTTGAGGCCTGCCAACTGCAGAAGTGGATTCTCTCCAGCTGAGCCTCCAGATTAGACCACAACCCACGCTGACTCTTCATTGTAGAGGACCCATCTACACTGTGTTGGCATTCCTGACCCCCAGAAGTTGCGATAAAATAAATGAATATTTTTTAGCTGGCATTCCTGACCCCCAGAAGTTGCCATAAAATAAATGAATTTTTTTAGCTGCCAAGCCTAAGGGTTACTTATCACACGGCAATGTAACTCATACAGGTGGTAAACGGCAGAGATGGAGGTAAAATTCAGACATGTTGTTGTCAGAGTCTACTTAAAAAGGATATGGAGAAGGGGCTGTTAGGATCTGTACAGGATTATGGAGTGGCATCATCCTCAATTGGTCCCTCTACTGCCTTCACAAAGTCCCAAAATTAAGATAGAGCTCTGGAGGGAAGAGACTGCATGTTACACCTGCCATCCAGACTCTGACCTCCGGAGTGATCCTACTAATAAAGGAATATGCCTCCCACCCCTGCTTCACAAACGTGCATGGATAAACACACACACGTTCCCTGACACCATTCTCTCCTATGTAGTTAAAAATACTCGACTTTATCAGGCACCAAGATTTCATATTTTTTTTAACATTTCTTAGAAGGCCTTTTAAATATAGGATTTAAGCTTTAAAAAAATCAAAGCTGTCTAGCACAGATCACACTGTGGATCTTTCCCCCATATATGAAATTCGATTTTTAAAAACCAACAACGTTGGCCTGGAAGGAAAATAAGGAAAGTTCTTAAAAAACAGTTGATACATTAATCAGTGGGATGAGATTAATTTGCTTTGCATAGAGAATAATTGATGTAATAGACTGACTAGAATGTAAATTCACACACACACACACACACACAAAGAATGTAAATTCACTTTTTTTTTTTTTTTTTTAGCACCACTTGAATCCCTTCCTTCCTCCTAGTAGCTGTGCCCTACTCCTCCATCCCTGGTCCTCACAGTATCTGAGGTTCATAAAGAGCCAGGCCTTGATGGGGCAGAGGGATAGAGTTTCAGTTTTGCAAGATGAAAAGGTCCTTATCACCTGTTGGACAAAAATGTGAATATATTAACACCACTGAACTGTATACTTAAAAATGGCTTAGAAGGTAAGTTTTGTATTAGGTGAATGTTAACACAGTTTAAATAAGTAAATATATAAGCAAGCAAAGGAAACCTTCATTGGGAGACCTGAAAGTTTTCAGAAAGTCCTAGAAATCTCCTTAAAAGATTTTTCTTCTTAAGAGAGTCACCACAGACTACCAATTAGGGAGGCATAATCTTATAGTTCAAGTCAGCAGCTCACAGATAGTAGACTAGATATTCTATTGGAGCTAAAGGTGGCTGCAGGAGTTGTAGTTTATTGCACCAAAACAAATTTCATGGGCAAATCCAAGAGCAACTGGTTAGATAATCCAAGGTGAAGTGTCCCTTAGAAAACCAAGGACAGACATTTAAGGAAAGGAACCTAACACCAACTGCTTCTAGAAGGAATTATGTTTTTCCCCAAGTATATACATGCAAAACACATGTAAACCCAACATGATTTTTAAATATGCATAAATATGCTGATTCACACACACACACACACACACACACACACACACACACACACATGAATGAGGCCTGAGTCCCTAAACTAATTGCCCTAGATCTGGTTATTTCTACAACCAAGCATTTATTTAGTACCCTCAAACATAACATGTAATAGAGTCTGAGCAAAATTGCATGTTACATGATCTCCTAATGACTGCCTAAATTGTTCAAACAAAACAAAACTTGAAAGACAGATTGAAAAGTAGATACAGTGATAGAAAACTATGATAACCAAAGAAAGAAGTCATCAAGCATTTTTGACATTACTTGCATTTGCATGCCAAAATATCTTGATTTATAGCAAAACTCAAAACCAGATTTTCTGCTCACTGAAATGGATTAATTCTGAGTTTTAATTCTTTGATTTAAAACATGGAGGAGGTTGGAGGGTTTTTTGTTGTGATTTTTTGGGGTTTTTTTGTTGTTTTGTTTTTTAGAAATGTAAAGGGTAGCTCTGATTTGCCCTGAGTCTATACCTCTCACATATGAAATTTTCATACAATTTAATTCATACAATTTTCATACAATTTAATTTCCAAATAATTTCACACAAATTTGAGTATGAGCTCAGAAGCTGTTGCCCAAGATATACATTTTAGTAGTTAATGTAAAAGTCTCGAGAATGTATATCCTGAATTCAAATATTTTTAAAAAGGGAATACTATACTATGACACAGCAATCCCCATTTAAAAACACTTTAGTCTTGAGAAATATGTATTTTAGAATTAAGATATTCAAGTATTTAAAAGCAAGTCAGTTGCAAGGATTAAGTACACATTTTCAGCACGGATTTAGTTTCACTGCCAGTAAAATGTCTTCAAACATTACCTTAGGCTGGTCCACTCCAAGCTTCATCCCTAAATTTAATAATGGTAGACTTCCTCTCTATGCCCTAAGAATGGCTTTTGAGCTGAACTAACAGATTCAGTAATAGAGACAACTAATTATATTAACAACTTGAAAAAAAATAAAGAATATGGGACACTTGGGTGGCTCAGCAGTTGGGCACCTGTCTTCGGCTCAGGTCGTGATCCCGGAGTCTGGGGATCAAGTCCCACATCGGGGTCCCCGTGGGGAGCCTGCTTCTCCCTCTCCTTGTGTCTCTGCCTCTCTCTCGGTGTGTGTGTCTCTCATGAATAAATAAATAAATAAAATCTTTAAAAAAAGTATAAATCAAAGGTAGCCTGTCCTTGCCCTTGAAAAATTTAAACTATCGAGAATTATGAAATGCATAGAATTGCCACAAGGGGGTGCTGCGGATAAACCAACAAGAGTCCTTCCTTGGCCTCGCGGATAACTGTGAAATCATCTTCCAAGTTTTCACTCTCATGAAATTTCGAGATAAAGTCAGACGTGCACAAAAGCAGAGGAGACGTTATAAAATAGGAATATATCAAGAACATATACAGAGAAATAGAGCATCAACATGAAAATAGGTATCAAAAGACAAACAGAAGAGGCTAGCAGGCTTATTTTCTCTTTTCTTATTTTCTCATTTACAGATTTAGTCATTTTAGACAAGCAGTCTTTGCCTCTTTTCAACAGAGCACTAAACTTGAGATACATTTACTCATCATTTTCTTTAGGAAACAATCCACTTTAAAAAAAAAAAAAGAAACAAACAAAGAAAAGCATCTCAAAGGCTCAGGTTCCTGGAGGGGACCCCCCACCACCACCAGCCAGCCTCCAATTTACACCACCCGTCAATTTGGCTCAAAGTGCTGTCTGTTACCATCACATCCTCTAGGGCTAAGTAACAAAACAAAAGCAAACAAACAAAAACCTTTACTCCTGAAGGTTTAAAATGCAAATCAAGGTCTGAAATTCTGAGTCCGGCTCTGTTGTGCTCAGAATTAATTCTGCTATTTTTAACTTCCTAAAAGTGAAGTCACTGAAGAAAGTATGATGGAAACCTGAGGACTAAAAGTTATAAGCAGTTTTATTATTTAGCTTTCAAAGCTTTCCCATGAGTGACAATACAAAAACGAAGCTGCTCTCACAGTGCGGGGTTGTTCTCTTTTTCATAAAAGCATTTATTTGATTGATAAGATCCGGGATACCTTGAGGTTCGATTATTTTTCAAGAATTGTTTTCAAAACGAATCACAAAAGTGCTTTTCTTCAGCCTTGTTAGCCTAACCCATATCCCCACATCAACTGCAATTTAGCTATTTTAGATCCTTTTTCCCCCCTGCTTGCTCTGAATTTCAGTGGGCAAAGCATGAATGATAATAAAGTAAGATGGGCGGCAGGGCCAAGCACCCAGCAGAAGCTTTACTAATTATTATTTCCTTCCCCAGTGCTTCCAAATGGCTTTTTTTGTGTGAGGGAGGGGACACCATCCCCTTTGCTTATGCACAAGGGTGGCTGCATCCACAGGTGTCAACCAACTTTCTGTGTGCTGCGACCTTGAATTCTCAGGCAAGCTCTCCCATCCAAGGAGGTGTCACCATACTGACACCTGCCATTCCCCCGTGACTAAGGCTGTGAGAGCCACCGAGGGGCTGCAGGTGATGTGTAAAGCATAGTGTGCAAGTACCAACAGCTGGAATGAAACTAAACCCTGTAAAACGCTGGGCTTCAAGTCTGCAGGGTATGTCCTCAAATCCTGAATTGCATAGTGATGGGCAAGAGGCAGCAAGGCATGAAAAGAATGTGGATTATATAGAAATCCATCCCCCTTCCCCGCAATGGGTTGAATAGTGTCCTCCAGAAAGGTTGGTTCCTGTCCTAACCCCAGGTACCTGTAAATGTAACCTTATTTGGAAATAGTGCCTTGCAGATATCATTTTTTTAAAGATTTTATTTATTTATTCATGAGACACACACAGAGAGAGAGAGAGAGAGGCAGAGACACAGGCAGAGGGAGAAGCAGGCTCCATGCAGGGAGCCCACCGTGGGACTCGATCCCGGGACTCTGGGATCACGACTTGAGCCGAAGGCAGGCACTAACCCACTGAGCCACCCAGGGATCCCCTGCAGATATCATTAATTAAATATCCTGAGAGGAGGTCATCCTGGATTTAGTGTTGGCTCTATGTCCACTGACTGGTGTTCTTATGAGAGAAAAGAAAGCGGGGGGGGGGGGGGGGGTTAACAGGGAGAGGCCAGAGGAGAAGGCCCCGTGTAATGGGGCAGATAGCGGAGTGATGTGGTTACAAGCCAAGGAACACCAAGCAGAGCTGGCAACTACCAGAAGCTAGAAGAGAGAGAAGAGACTAGACTCTCCTTCAGCCTCCAGAAACCATCACACCTGCCAACACCTCGATTTCAGGCTCGTAGGCTCCAACACCGTGAGATACATAAATCTCCTGTTCTGAGCCAGCCAAATTGAAATAATTTCTTACAGCAGCCCAAGGAAATTAATACAACCACATGGGTTCACCTCAGTTCCCCACCAAACATCATTACCTTCATCTAAACTAGAGTTCATGGGTTCTATCTGACCCAATGCAGACTGCATATCAGCCACTCTCCAACCTATGCAGCCACGGGTATTACACTTAACATGTTAGGTCTCAGTTTCCTCATCTATAAAATGGGAGTGAAAACAGAAACTAGCTGGTAAGGCTGGGGTGAGAGTTTCTGTCAGGGTGGGGGCAGTACACAGAAATCGCAGGTGCAGAGAGCCCTGTCCCCAAAGACAAAGCTCTCGGCAGGTGGGAGCCACAGGCGCTGAGCAGGAGGAAGGCCAGTAGTGTCTGCAATAACCAGAAAATTCTAACTGAAGAGTGAATGTGAGGTAGACCTTGAAGTGATGGTTGCATCTGGATGGGTCAGAGAAGGAACTCTAGGCTAGCTTTCAGGGGGGTCAGCTCAGGAATATAAGCAGAGAGAATGGGGTTGAAGGAGTGTGTGCAGGAGGCTGGGTGGCTCAGTCAGTGAAGCATCTGCCTTCGGCTCAGGTCATGATCCCAGGGTCCTGGGATCTCTCTCTCTCTCTCTCTCTCTCTCTCTCTCTCTCTCTCTCCCCCCACCCACCCAAATAAATAAAATCCTAAAAAAAAATAATAAATAAAAAAGGAATGTGTGAGAACCGGTCAGGTGAGATCAAGCTCACATTGGACAGCAAGACTGAAGTTAGAATTCACTAGAAACCCCACAGACAGCTTAGATCTGATACACAGTGATGCAAGACACCTTTGCCTAAGGAAATCATGCCCCAAAAAAAGAATGTTTAAGGCAGATGTGTCCAGTGGGAAAAAGCAGAGCAGAGCTCCTGACCCCTGCCGCGGCCAAGGCCTATGCACTTCCAAGCTGAGCAGCACCGCTGTAAAAGACACCAGCAGACAACAAAAACAGATTTCCAGAATGCGAATAGAAAAAGACATTGAGGGATCCCTGGGTGGCTCAGCGGTTTAGCGCCTCCCTTTGGCCCAGGGCGTGATCCTGGAGACCTGGGATCAAGTCCCACATCAGGCTCCTGCTTCATGGAGCCTGCTTCTCCCTCGGCCTGTGTCTCTGCCTCTCTCTCTCTCTCTCTCTCTCTCTCTCTCTTTGTCTCATGAATAAATAAAGTCTTAAAAAAAAAGACATTGATTACCCAAGACCCACCTTTTTTTTATATCAGATTCAAACATTACTCTGTCAAATTGTCATAGACAGTTTTAAACTCTGGGCATCTGGCTTATCTGATCACAGATCCTGGCGGGACAGCAGGTCTTCAGCAACTGGCACAGGTTTGCAGGGACTGGAGGGGGCACCAGAAGGGGGAGCAAAGGAGGCTGAGGAGAACAGAAGGTGGAGAGAGGGGAGGCGGAGGCAGAAAGGGTTCAAGAGCTCCAAATGTGCAGGTATAAAATTAGTCATGGGATGTAGTAAGCAGCATGGTGACTAGAGTTGGTGATACTATACTGTATATCTGAAAATTGCTAAGAGAGTAGATTTTTTAAAAAAAATATTTTTATTTATTTGACAGAGAGAGAACACAAATAGGCAAAGGGAGACGAAGAAGCAGGCTCCCCACGGAGCAGGGATCCTGATGTGAGGCTTGATCCTAGGACTCCAGGATCACAATCCGGGCTGAAGGCAGACACTTAACCAACTGAGCCACCCAGGTGCCCCCAGAGAGTAGATCTTACCAGTTCTCATCACAAGAAGAAAGTTCCGGAACTATGGATGATGAGGATGTTAACTGGACTTATTGCGGTGATCACTTTACAGGATGTACAGATATCGAATCATTATGCAGTACATCTGAAACTGATAGAATGCTGTATGACAATCATATCTTATTTTTTTTCACAAAAGGAGCAAAATCAGAGCAGGTGCCCAGAGAGCTCCTGTCATCGTTAAGGGAAGCTGACGACAAACGTGGTGAGAATGGAAATAAGGAGAATCAGACACAGGTATTTTGAAAAGTGAATTGATGGAGTGAGAACAATGAGCTAGAAAGAAATGAGGATCCTCTGACTCCAGCACCTTCCTGAGATAAATAAAACTGACTCGTTTATAGAATTGGAAGGAACAGGAGAAAAGGGAGGCAAAGGTTGTGAGTAACCACAAACTCGGGGTGAGCACACTCTCACCACTCTGCCTTCTGCACTTACAGTGGCAACAAACGAGGCCCTTTCCTAAGTATTGCCTTGATGAGCGAGAATTATTGATCGACCGTATCGACACTGTGGAGTTAAAATAAATTGTGTGGAACAGCCCGGGTGTCTCAGTGGTTTAGCGCCGCCTTCAGCCCAGGGCCTGATCCTGGAGACCCAGGATCAAATCCTATGTCAGGCTCCCTGCATGGAGCCTGCTTCTGCCTGTGTCTTTGCCTTTCTCTCTCTCTCTCTCTCTCTCTCTCTCTCTCTCTCTGTCTCTCATGAATAAATAAATAAAATCTTTTTAAAAATAAATAAAATAAATTGTGTGGACTGCACACAAACGCTACCATGAGAGAGAAATTACTACAAGGAAAACTTAGTAAAAAGAAAAACAAATTTTTTTTCCTAAGAATCTCCTGGCCACAGGGGGTCAGTGTTGCTTCGAAGCAAAAATGACCCTAAATCCCTAAGGGGGTAGAAAGGTCTTAAAGATGAATTATTCCATTTTCTTCAAAAACAACATGTTTTGATACATCTGATTTTTAGACTTACTGAATGACAGATGGTTACAGCATGTTAGAAAATTTCAACTTGTTAAAAAAAACAAACTTGTTAAAAATATATATTTCATGCAAAAATGAACTTGGATCCTCACCATTCAAAAGCGTTAAGAGAAATTAAGAGAGGGGAGAAATATATATATATATATATGTAAAACAACACATGCATCCTCTCTGATACTTCTACGTGTTCAATATGAGTGTGCAATTTAGCCCAGAGCTCAGTGCCAAGGAAAAATAAAACCGTGTCTTTACTCTCTGACTGAAGAGGTCAGACGCACGCTCATGTACATATTTAAAGTGAGATTTTAAAATTAAAGCAATCCTTGTAAGTTGGCAAGGTAAGAGATGCAAATAACCATCCCATCAAGTCAACCTTTATGTGGATTGTTTTAAAGCAGTAGTATACAGATTATTTCTCTGCCTCTCCTGCCACGCATTAGCACATTTACCACTTGGTAAAGATACAAAAAGAAAAAAGCTCTATTGACCCTACATATGGGGAAAAAAAAAAGAAAAGAGTATTTAGTATATATGTGCAATGGGATATTGCTCAGAAATTTTAAAAAAGGAATGAAATCTTGCCATTTGCAATGACACAGATATACCTAGAGGGTAGAATGCTAAGTGGGGTAAGCCAGTTAGAGAAAGTCAAATACCATGTGATTTCACTCATGTGTCAAAGTTAAGAAATAAATGAGCAAAGGTCAAAAAAAAAAAAATAGAGTTGAACCTAGAAGCAGACTCTCAACTCTAGAGAACAAACTGAGGGTCACCAGAGGGGAGAGGATTGGGGGGTGGGTGGGTGAACTAGGTGATGGGGATGAAGGGGGGCACCTATGATGAGCACCAGGTGATGTATCCAAGTGTTGAGTCACTATATTGTACACCTGAAACTAATATTACACTTAACTGGAATTTCAATAAAAACTCACAAAAAGAAAAATAAAAGAGAAGATGTACTGTAGACAATGAAGCAGAGATTAGTATTGGCTAAATTTCCATTTGAAGAGTAGAGTTCGCAGAGGTGTGAAGGAGGGAAGGAGAGCTAGACCAGCTTGAACGTAGGGCAAAAATCACAACTAACCTGTTGAGAAAATCCCACAGAAGGCTGGAGGCCAGTTTTCAGATGTGTGGTGACATCTTGATTCGTCCTCATTGCCCCAGTTCCACTCTCCCCTGAAACATCTGGATAATCATTCATGCGTTGCTCTGGACAAAGAAATGGACACAACCAGAAGGATTCCAGCTCTTGCGAAGCTGTGTTAAATGAGTAACCGGGCTCGGGAATATGCGATCTCCCATCCTGATAGAGTCTCTGAAAGCAAAGAGCAGAGTGACCAGACAAGACCTCCCAGAGGAGGGGACATTCCAGTGGAGATCTGAGGTCTGCAGACCGTGGGGACCGCGAGCTGTGTGTCGGTGTTTCGGGTCATGGATGCCGCATGGTGAGTGCGAAGGGAAGAAATTCATGGGTCTGCTGGCCCAACAGCAGTGGGGAAACCAAAGAATGGAAGGAATCATGACCCAATTGGCATTTTCTAAATTTGTACTGGATGACACAGAGAAGTACCAAGTAATGTATCACTGACTGTGTCGGGTCACGTACATAAAATAACACCCATCGAGTGTTGTGACTTTACTGGTCATGGAAGCGAAACTATATCCAGCCCAATGCTTTTAAATTTTAATAAAGAAGAGATTAACAGGTGATTATTCCCTTACAATTCTGATTGTATATCTATTGTTCAAAGTCTCTGTTGCTTTTTTTTTTCTCCTGGGAGTATTCATGGGAAATGAACAAATAGAATCCAAAAATAGTCATCTCCAATTTCATTTCCATTCTATGGGAGCATTTTCAACAACATGCAGACTGCGATAAGAGTATCTGCCTCAGCCAGGCAACCCACGGGAGGAATGATGGATCTGCGGATACTTCTAAGTCTTAATAAACATCCGAGGTCTAAAATGCCCTAGATGGGCAGAGCTGCTCTCCTCAGCTGGTTCTGGACTTTCCAATGAACGCAGTGTACCTGGGCAAGCTGGTTTCCATCTGGAAGAACCGGATGATCAACTCTTGTGGGTAGAATCTTGAGTGAATTGATTTCAAAAGGTGTCAGGTGCCAGGTGGAGATTACAGGAGACTACAGGTGTGGAGGTTTGAGAAACACGGTTAAATTATAGAACACAGTGATAAAAAGGCAGTTAACTATAATGGCTATAACTTTCCCATAAAATAGTTTGACAGAGAGCCCCATGATGTCTCTATTCTAAGGAAAAGCCCGAGGATTTTTGACTTCTCTCGTTCGTGATTGTTGTAGGAACAAAGGATAATGGTTGTAAACGGCTTTGAACAAATATTTAAAAGCACAATGCAAAAACAAGACAATGTTGTAATTACTTATGATTTTCTTTTATGAGTCACTTGTTGCAATTTGTTATAACTATAAACTTTAAGCACAAATATCCTACAATGATAACAAATTTCATATTATATAGTAGTAGTATTACATTGCTTATTTTTAGTCGTCATCAAAGAAACAAATGCTAAAAATTGCCTTTAAAGATTTTTTTAGACTATAGCTATTTTGATTTCATCCCAAACCCTGAAATCCAGCTTTTGAAGGATGGGATCATGGCGTGTGTGTTTTTACAACTCCCTAGATGATTTTATTTATTTATTCATGAGAGACACAGAGACACAGGCTAGAGGGAGAAGCAGGCTCCATGCAGGGTCTCTAGGGTCAAGCCCTGGGCCAAAGGTGGTGCTAAACCACTGAGCCACCCAAGCTGCCCATCTGCACTGCTTTGATGAATGCAGGTAAGAGTGCGACTGTAGTAGTCAAATAAATATGATTCATTTTAAATTGAGATTTTAAAAATACAACAACCTTTATAAATTAGCAAGGTAAGAAAATGCAAATAATCTGCCCATGAATGAATCCATACCTTTATAGTACATATTTTTTAAAAGCAGTAATATAGAGACCATTTCTTTGCTTCTCTGGCCACTCATTTACTTCAGTGTCTCTGTCCCCCAGAAACCTGGACTTCTCCAGAAGGCATCTGTCTCACAGATAATCAAGGACATATATCCCAAGCTGTCCTCTCTCTGGCTCCTCTCCAAAGCTCAGGTGCTGTATAAAGACTCTTTGTTGCCAGTGGTGCCCTGTCCAGGGAGGTCAGCTGGGGACCCAGAGGCCAGTGCCCAGTGTGCTGGCATCTCCCCTGAGCCAGTCAAGCATGGCTGAGATCTTAGTGTACCCGCCAATGCTGTGGTGAGCATGCGCTCTTACATGCACACTTACACACACACCTACACTCACACTCCATGCACTCACATACCCACCCCAGCACACACACCTAGGTCACGCTTCTGGAATGGTTCCCCAAAATTGCTTCTTTCTGCTTCCAGTGGCACTCCCAGATTTGTACAACTAGTGCTGTCTAGGTTCAGTCCCCAGATGTGAGGCCCTCACCTGGAAAGCAGATGTGTGGAAAGGCAGGAGAGCATCTGAGAGTAACAGGATGAGGGTGGAACTGGAGGCCGAGTGACAGGCCGGAGTCAAAATTCTTTCTCCATGAATCTACAATCCAGGGCATTTCTATCATATCAGGTTTGGCTCAACTCTCTTCTCCCTTAGTTTCTGGAGCTGCACACTAGAGAAAGCTTTTCCAAGGGGTCCGCAGAAATGCTTGTCATCTAGCTTGACTACAGGTTAGGTTCAGGCCGTGAGCTATCACCGTCGGTCCCAGAGTCCTTGGTTTGCTGTGGGAGAAAAATCTAACAGGCCAGAAATAGCACAAGGAAAACCAAGAAAAGGCTAGTTTTATTGACAATTAAACACAAATGTGTTTAGAATACATTTAGAAAGAGCTGTTCCGATGTTTATCTTCTATTCTCCATGGAAGTGTGCTCAATCTATGGTGTTAGTCCTCACCCTCCTTCCTCCATCCAAGAACAGCCGGACCACTGCTCTGGAAAATGACCCAGCCCTATGTTGGTCCATTAAGCAAACCTGTCGTTAAAGGCTTCTTTGTCAAAGCTGGTCCTTCCCAAGGTGACTGTACGTCCTGTGAATGCACCCACGTCAGACACCACTGGTCAGGCAAAGCCTTGGTACTTACCCCTGATTGATGTAGAAGAACAAACTCTCAGATGGCATCCACTGGTGTGGAATAGGGGAGGGTGGAGCTCCGGTTCCAGATAAGTATCAGAAATGCCTGTTACCTGGCAGATCTCACTGTCACGATAGTTCTGAACCAGGCTTATGCGATGTCACAATTAGCATCATTTCCTAGGCTGTGAGATTCACACAAGTATACATTTTCATTTAGGGAGAAGAGAAAGAGAGCTATATTTTGGTCCAGTAACTCCCTCATGTGGCTATAAGTCAAGGAAGATGCAAACACATCATCTCAAACAGCTTTAAAAAAAGAAATCTTTCTTTTGAAACAATTTAGGACTTACAGAAAAGTGGCAATAATAGTACAAAGAATACCCAGATAGCCTTCAAGTGGAATCCCAAATATGGACATCTTATCACATTTGCCCTATCATTCTCTCTGTCTTAATATGAACAGTACATTTTTTTTTCTGAATATTTGGAAAGTAAGCTGTAGACATAATGACCACCCCTACTCCTAAATACTTCAGTCTTACTAACCACACTACAATTTTCAAAAGCAGGGAAGGAGCATTGATACAACACTATTATCTATTCTAGGGATCTTATAACAGCTTTGCCAATTGTCACACTAATGTCCTATGCAGCAAAAGAAAAGGAAACGGAAGTTTAAGGCTTCGGGTAGAGCCACCACAGCTCTGAGATTCTTCCCAGTAACAGGGTAGATAAGAACTATTAGGACTCAGAATACCATAGTCCTGGTTTAAAACATCTCTTGGTATTTAGGCCTTGGACCCCCTGCTGAATCAACATTCTTTTTTTTTTTTTTTTTTTTTTGACAGAGAGAGAGAGACAGAGAGAACAGGGTTTGGTGCAAAGTGACAGAGGAGGCAGGAGAGAATCTCAAGCAGGCTCCACGCCCAGTACAGAACCTGATCTCAGGTCTCTGAGATCATGACCTGAACCAAAATCAAGAGTTGGATGCTTAACCGACTGAGCCACCCGGGTGTCCCTGGATCAGCATACTCAATTGCAGAGTAAGAAACAGACACAGAGAATGTTGATTATGTGCCTTCTATTTCTTCTCTGTGTCTCCTTTGACAAATGTAATTGATCGTGACAACACCTTCCTGATGCCTGGTACACCCAAGGCACCATCTTTGGGGCAGGGAGATACAAGGTTAAATAGAATACAGTCTCAACACCCCTGTGAATCAAAATGACAGCAGCTAAGTTTGAATAGTGCTAAAAAAAGGGGTGGGGGAAGGAGAGAGACAACAGATTATTGAGTTCCTACTGTTTGGTGGATGCCATATCAAATGATTTTTATACATACCTCATTTAATTTTTACACACATGGTGAGACTGGCTTTATGTTTCCTGTTTCATAGATGAGGAAATTGAGGCTCATAAAATAAACCTGCCCAGGGCCTCCACTCAGTGAGACACAGAGCCGTAACCTGAACCTGCCTCCAAAGCTGTGCTGGCCTCCCGGAAAGTAAGCGGTGGGAACAGATCATGTGGAGCAACAGGGAGGGAGACAGTGAGTTGGTGGAGGGCAGGGAGTCTTCCACTGGAGCACAGGCTGCAGGACAGATAGGACTTTGAGAGCAAATTTGAAAAGCACGGTCCAGGGGCACCTGGATGGCTCAGTCAGTGGAGCGTGTGACTCTTGATCTGCGGGTCGTGGGTTCAAGCCCCATGTTAGGTTTGGAGATTACTTAAAAAACAAAATCCTTACAACAACAAAATGAAAATGCAATCTAGACAGAGGGGAAAGCCGGTGGCTGTACGGTCCTACACTGTGACTTGGCAAAACAGCCAAATTAGGTTCCCATGAACAGAGGAAACAGCTTCTCAGGAGTCTGAGTCTGCCCAAAGGGCACTGCAGCAGGTCGGAGAGCTGGAACAGATAATTCACACCCTGAGGCAGGAAACAGCTTCTCCCCTGGACACAGTGGTTAGTAAGCCTTCTTTTCTCCACAAAGTGCTTTCTGATTTTTTTTTTTTTAATAAGGTAGACTCACCCATTTAAGGTAAAGAGTATAAGATAGTACTGGGAGGACTTTTTCAAATTCAATATTTCTTCAGGGTGCCAGTCTGTTAAGTGTAGACAGAAGCAAGGAGCTGGGACTTACCAGCCTTCAGTGCATTGGTCAAGCTACAGACTGCACAGTTTCCAGGGAAGCTATCTGGTTGGGTTGACATCTCCATTTCACTTCCCTCTCTCCATGCTTGTGAGCACTGTCTACCATTGTTTCTGGGTACAGTGCTCACTTATTAAGTTGCTAAAATTATGAATGAGTAACTAGCAAGTTTTTAAAAGTCATGCACCACGTTATATAGGTAGCAGGAGAACCCCAGTTTAGTAGGTGCCTGAAATCATTTTGCCATAAATTCTCCATGCAGAGAGTTGTAGACTTACTTATATGGTCCAATTATAGAAATAATGTAATCTTTAAAAAAAATAAAGGTTGGGGCACCTGGGTGGCTCAGTGGTTGGGCATCTGCCGTTGGCTCAGGTCATGATCTGGGGGTCCTGGGATCGAGTCCCGCAGGACTGCCTATGTCTCTGCCTCTCTCTGTGTGTCTCTCATGAATAAATCAATAAAATCTTAAAAAAATATATAAATAAAAATCATCTTTGAGAAAAATCATGATTAATAGTATAGGCTTTAGAATCAGATGACTTTAATTTGGTTTAATTTGCTTCTTCAGTCATCAACTGGGTGACGTTGAACAAGTTACTTCCATAGGCCTCAGTTTAAAATATTGGAATAATAATGGCATCTACCATGAACTTATTTATTTTTTCCCAAAGATTATTTATTTATTTATTTATTCATGAGAGACAGAGAGAGAGAGAGAGACAGGCAGAAGGAAAAGCAGGCTCCATGCAAGGAGCCTGATGTGGGACTCAATCCCAGGGCTCCAGGATCACAACCCGGGCTGAAGGCAGGCGCCAAACTGCTGAGCCACCCAGGGATCCCCACCTACCATGAATTTAATATAGCTCTTAAAAGTAATAACGAATCATTCCATGTATCTTAGCTGATATTACTGTTAGACCCTCAACATCAACCACCGGTATTGTTCTTATGCATATTTATTGTTTTTATTGGCCTTCCAGAGAAAACCATGGTCCCTATGCTGTGGCCGGCACTACATTGGAAATTATATTGACAGGTGTAGTCAAAATAAAAAGAATCTTGTGATGTTTCTTTTTATAAAGCTGTAATTAGAGGTGGGTTTTTCTGGTCTGCTTTTTCATGGACCAAAGGATAATCATTGTTTTCAGTCCTGCTACAAAGTTGTTTTAATGACCACTGTCATGTGGCTGTGCAATACTTTAACAAGCAGACTCTGCTCAGTACACAAGAAGAATCCAGTAAACATTGAAAGACTGAGTTGGAACATTAGCCAAATAAATACACTTGAAATAGTCAAGGGTATTCTCCTCGGGGCGCCTGGGTGGCTCAGTCGGTTAAGCGGCTGCCTTCTGCTCTGGTAATGATCCCCGGGTCCTGGGATCGAGTCCCACCGTCGGGCTCCCTGCTGGAGGGGGGAGTCTGCTTCCCTCTCTCCCTCGGCCCCTTCCCCGACTCATGCTCGCTTGCTCTCTCTTTCTCAAATAAATAAATAAAATCTTAAAAAAAAACAAAGGATTTCCCTATAATGTACTGAAAAATCTAAAGTGCTTACCCTTTTAGTGAAAGATATTTATTTGGGCTTCTATGTGACCAGCAATAACTAGTTGTCTATAATTTGGGAAAGAAGAGCCCCCAAGCACCACCATCTCAAATGAATGACAAACAGAAGCCTCTCTCTAAAGGATTCCTACTGCAAATTTACAATAGAGCTTGCAGCCACGTGAACTGAATGATCTCTACAACATTTTAAAATAACATTTTTTTCTTGTAACAAGGTAATAACCTCTATACCTAGAAAACACAGACAATGAAATATACAAAAATAATACGTCAATTATAACATTACCACATGCTGGATAGAACCACAATTAATTTAGCTATTTTGTATAACATGTCAGTCTGGTCTGCTCTGTGTGTGTGTGTGTGTGTGTGTGTGTGTGTGTGTGTATTTTTAACTCATCCTTCAGGGCACATGTTACAAAACTAGAGGTTATTCACTTAACAATGTAGCATTAATGTCCTATAGTGACTGTAACAAATTACCATAGACCTGATGACACAACACAAATTTATTATGCTAACAGTTCTGGAGGTCAAAAGTCAGAAATGGATCTGCTGGCCTGAAATCAAGGTGTCAGCAGAGCCGTCCGTGTTCCCTTCTGGAGGCTCTAGGAGAAAATCTTTCTTGCATTTTCCAGCTTCTCTAAGCTGCCATGGTCCTCAGCTTGTGTTCCCTTCCGTCTTCCAAGCCAGCGACCGTCACCGGAGCCTCTCTCACACTGCCTCACTCTGATTTGGACTTTCCTGCCTCCCTCTTTCCCTTATAAAGACTCTTGTATTACAGGGGCCCCACTCAGATAATTCAGAATAATCTTCCCAACTCCTGTTCAACTAATGAGCAGCCTTAGTTCTATCTGAAACCTTAACTGCCCTTTACCACATGACAGAACAGATGCACAGGTTCCAGGAACAGAAATGGATGCTTTTGGGGAGAAACATTATTCTTCCCACTGCAAATACATTCTGAGTATCCTCGTGGGCCTTAAATATTCCTCTGTTCCATCATTTGTAATCCCTATGGCGCGTTTTATTGTATGGATATACCACAAACCATTGTATCATTTTCCTACAATGAAGATATATAAGTTGCTATTGTTCGCAGTTCCTGGACAATAAAAAATAGAAGTTATAGTTTTAAATAAGACTATAACTTCTATATATATATATATATTTATACATTAGTATTTCTGAGAAGGCAGTGGTTGAGTTTCTTATCAGTTTACGCTTCCACCACGCGGGTGTGAGCTGCTCTTTCCCAATGCCCTCACAGACACTGACCATTAGCATTCCTTTTCAATCTCTGCCAAATGGAAAATTACTTTCCACTTTTATCTGTTTTTTTTTTTTTTTTGGATTCTATTGAGATTGAATATGTTTTCAGACTTATGTTGGCCACCCCAGGTTCTTCATTTGTGCAGTGCGTGCCAATCAATGGTGAACTCTTGTTAAGTCTGTAATCATGTCAGCAACTTTGACAATGAGACTTTGTGGGAGGTACCTTCGTTTTTACTGAAATCCCTAGACTTATGATGTTATTAAAGCGCCCGCATTGCTCCTGCATTGCTGCATCCAAGAAAGCTCCACTTGTCCTCTCCGGGTACGACACAATTCCCAGGCCCTCTGTCACTGATGCAGTGAGTCATTTAATACCAAGTGGCAAGATGGGTGCCGAGTGCCTGGGCTCCAAGCCAATCAACGCTGAATGCAAACCCTCTCAAGATGACTCTTCCTCCTTCTTCATGTGAACTTTGCCTCCTTAGGTCTTTCACTAGTGTGTTGGTGCAATGAGCAGTTAGGGCTGTATTTCTAAACTGTAGAGAATTCCTGCTGCCTGATGTCTAGATTTGCTGCAACTCTCATCCAGCATGTTATAACCAAACCTTATTTTAGGAGCTGTTCTTATGCTTTCTTATATTAATCATTAATATTTAGTGTCCTTTGTTTACTATTCTTTTTTTTTTAAGATTTTATTTATTTATTCATGAGAGACACACAGAGAGAGGCAGAGACACAGGCAGAGGGAGAAGCAGGCTCCATACAGGGAGCCTGACATGGGACTTGATCCGGGGACTCCAGGATCACACCCTGGGCCAAAGGCAGGAGCCAAACTGCTGAGCCACCCAGGGATCCCCTTGTTTACCGTTCTTACATACATTTCAGAAAACTAAACAATTCCTATGCAGGGAGCTACACTGCACAAATATGACACTGACCAGTGTAACTGACACAAAGAAAGAATCTTCAAGATGCTTCATTAGTTCATTCAGGCATGGCGAACACATCCATGTCATTTTTGTAGATTTTATATTTTTGTACCTCTTTCTCTTCACATTTACTTATCCAAAATTGGAGGGTAGGGCGGGGGCAGATAGAGAAATGTAAAAAAAACAAAAATCAAAAAACAAAACACAGTGTGTCTCCTCATATGAAACACATCTCAATGTTAAAACAAATGAAAGAATATTGTGTGATTTCCAGGAAAATGTCAATAATGCCTGGATGAATTTGAACAAATACCAAAAGACCCAGAAATGGTTATATCCCAACTAGAGGCAAGTATTCTACTGTAAGTTAGGGGAGGGAAAAAATCTGGCTGCAGCCAGGGATCGAGGACAAGTCTGGGTCCCCAACCCTCCGTATCACCAAGGTTTGTTTGTCCTGAGCTGTGATGAATCCTGTTCCTCTGGTTTTAGGGGTTTTGTTTTGGAAGTCACCCTGCATTTTGACCATTCAAAGAATGCAGTAAACACAGCATGCCCCAATTTTGTGTTCATGGCTGATATCCTATCAATATTTGAATGTCGTCTAACACTGGTTTTCAGAATTTGGATAGGCCAGACGTGAACTCTAACCAGGGACCCAAGGTGCCTTGCAGGCTGCAGAGCTCAGGGGTCAAGTGCAGACATGGAGTCAGCCTGCCTGGGGTGCCCTGGCTGCCGGGTGGTAGCAGTGTGACCAGGCTCCTGCACTTGTACTTCCTCATCTGAAAATCAGAGAACAGTGTTGACTTCCTCACAGTATTTCCAGAATTAAGTAAGTGCATCATGTTGAGTATTTCATCTGTCAGTTAAAAAAAAAAGTTAAAAAAACAAAAAGCAGCAGTGAAAATTAGCAGCTTCTCTTATAATTCAGGAACTAAATGGCCAAAGGCAAGAGAGTTCCACTTTGGCTTTCAGACAAGATAAAGGCTCTAAAGATGGTAAAATATTTCCTCAATCTGCCTATCTCAGGCCACAAGCATGTATGTGAAACTCCAAATTAGAATTCAGGAAATGGTCTAAATCTGTGAATTCAGCCCCTATTTGTATGAGTGTTGAAAACTTATTAAGATGACTTAATATATCGATTGTTCGAATTAGAATTAACAGTGGCTTTATCATGATTTGATCTCATGATTATTCCTCATGGAATAATCCCCATGATTATTCCTACCTACCATCAACTCTTCTTAATGACATTTACTCAATATCGAATCCATAGCCTTAGTCCTGGCTCCTAAATTGAGGTTATTATTAACCTAAGTAACAGTCTTTAAATGAAAATGGGACTATATATTTTCATTATCTCAGTACATAGATCATTCAGTTGCAATGTTACCAAAAGTCCATAAAATATGTACTTACCCCATGAGAAGTGGCTTTCCCTTAGAAAATCCGTCCCATTTCTCAGTACTTGGTCCACATCTGAATCCTTTTCTCATATAAATCAAAAACACTCATCCATTATTGGATCTTTTACCTGTGAAACCATTTCTGAATCCATGTTTCTAGTAGCTTTAAGTACTAAGAAGTTAATTTCTCGACCATTCCATCCAAACCTAGGAACACTTCAGTAGATCCATGAATGACATACTCAACCAGCATTTGCTGAGCACCTGCCATGTTTTGAACCCTCCTCTAGGAAGTGCATAGATGCCAAAAGAAGAGGCCTACATGATCACACTTGAGGGCTTCACAGTCTCTTAGGTGATGCAGAAATGTGAATCAGGAAGGGCATCCTTAGTGGAAGGGAACCAGCTGTTCAGGCTCTACGTACATAGTCAACAGCTCTGAGATAGAGCTTCTCGAAGACTTTGTAACACAAGTAACATAAGTGTTGTCCTCAATATGGGACAACAGCATATACAGTCTCCACCAGTTTATGGAGGTGATCCCCCTTATCACTCACCGCAGTTGTCCCCTCTCATGCCTCCAAACAGCTCAGAGCATATCTGCAAAGAGGTTCCTCTGATAATGCAGTAAGCCCTTGCCTTCTGCTTCCACGGCGGCCACCGCCACTTTGTTCCCCAGAAGAAATGTTGCTTTACTTCTCTAAAAGCGAATGAGGAAAAATGTCACTGCTGGCTAATAAACTCTGTTTTCACACCATTGCCATGAGTGCCAGGGGAAAAGAATTTGAGAAGAAAGCCAGAGTTTTTCCTGACCAACCCACCTAGGATTGGGTCGTAGTGCCTACTGAGAAAGAGGAGGGAGTTCAGTGTTCAGGAATAGCCAGTTTTATCCAGATCCAGGCAGGTGAGGGCCTAGACATCTGGAATACCACATCATTAACTCTGGAGCCAAAGCTGGAGAAGGAACCCTTTCTCTGCATCTTAGTATCTCCTCCATAACAAGACGATAATAAAACACTTATTTATGTCAAAAGGAAGCTACTTAGAAAAACTGGCTTACTGCCTAGACAGGTCTTTGAACACACTCCGTGCTTATGAGCAGTGTAACCCGTCATGTTTGGTTAAAGGCTCCTCCCTCTGACAGGCCACCCACTGGGCCTGGTAGCAAAGTTGCAGGGAATTCTCAAAAGCTAGTGCAGCAGACCACACTGCCAGGGGTGTGAGTCTCTACGGCCATGCAAAGATAATGACAGAAAACAAGTCCTTGAAAGTGGTACATTTTGCATTAGATGGGAACTGATAAATGCCAAATTTTTTAATGTTTCTTTTAAAAAATTATTTATTTATTCATGAGAGACACAGAGAGAGAGAGGCAGGGACATAGGCAGAGGGAGAAGCAGGCTCCACATACAGGGAGTCTGATGCAGGACTCGATCCCAGGGCCCCAGGATCCCACCCTGAGCTGAAGGTAGATGCTCTTCCACTGAGTCACCCACCCAGGCGTCCCATTAAAATGTTTCTGAATATAACATCAGAGCCTCTAGACATCTCCTGCAGAAAAACTCTGTCATTTACGGGAAGACGACATCAACCAGAGGGAAACAATGACAATACTACTCCTACAGGGGTGTATGGCTCACCATGTGCCACACGCTCATGCACACTTGGTGATTTCTCTAATTCAAGTAGTCCTCCAGGTAGCCCGAGGAGGCCAGAACTGTAATGATTCCCTTTTCCATAGAAGGTCACTAAGGCTCTAGGTTAATAGAAACTCGAGATGTTTATGTCCAGACCACCAAGAGAGAGAGCAGAAGGGGATCAGAAGATAGCAGTATGGCCAGAACCACCAATGTGCAGTGTCACATGCTTCAGGCCAATTGATGGGGAGGACACTTAAATGATTAAAACATTGCATTTATTCCCTAGGATATTCCTAAATAAACTACTTTTCTTCAAATACAAATAGAAACCTAGGGAAGCCTGGGTGCTCAGCGGTTGAGCGCCTGCCTTTGGCAAGGCTATATACAGTTCTAGCTATTCAGTCAGACGCTCGTCCTGGGCTCCTGAGTGGCTCAGCCGACTGTTGATTTTAGCTCAGGTCCTGAGCTCAGGGTCATAAGATGAGCCCCGTGTTGGGCTCCAGACTCAATGAGGAGTCTGCTTGGGAGTCTCTCCTCCTGCCCTCCCCCCGCCCTGCACTCTCTCTCTCTAAGAATAATTAAATAAATAAAATCTTCATAGCCCAGGCATTGCTGGGTGTGTGTATGTGACTCAGTCCATAACCAGTGACTTACTTCGGAGAGGTTCTCCTACATAATCTAGATGAGCCTGATTCACTCGGTTGAAAGACCTTCAGAACAGGACTGAGGCTTCCCTGAAGAAGACATTCTGGCTGGGGACAATAGCTGCAGAATGTTCCAGAATTCCCAGCTTGCCCTGTGGATTTTGGGTGTGACCAGCCAGCCCCACAATCGCATAACCCAATTCCTTGCAATAAAATCTCATACTGTCTCCTACTGGTCCTGCTTTCCTGGTTGAACCCGTTTACTCTGAGATAGTTCTCAAAATGCTCCCCGTAATGAGTGTATGACAACGAGTTAGCGGGAGGATACTGGGCATGTATTAGAGTTAGTATCACAAAGTGAGCTTTTAAGTGGTTTTGAAATTTTCCCTGCATTCTTGTTTACTGATGAACTTACAGTCTCTCTGAGGAAGGACTCAGAAAATCACCTTGCTAAGCCGAAGTAAGCTTTAAATTAAAGTTCCTTTGAAATCATTCTGAACAAATTCTGAATGAATAGTCCTAATAAAGTTCCAGAAAGTGAAAAGAGAGGGGAGACTCGTTCACTCCGATAGAAAGCACACAGTAAGGCACACACGTCTCTGAGAGGGCACCTACTTAAATCCCTACAGAAACATCAAACAGCATTACTTAATCAATAGCACAGAATATTCGAACAGCGTGAAGGCAGTGCCAGCGGCATCCTGAACACTTTGAGCTTTGTGACCTTGGGCAAGTCCCTCAGCATCTCTGCATCTCCAGCTCCTGGGCCATAAAATAGGGACTCGAACGGTGCCTGCCTCATAGGACTATCACGGTGACTGGGCAGTTAATATTCTGGAGGCTTAGCAGGACGCCAGCATGTGGTACGCAGCTTTTATTTGTGGGTTTGGGAAGCTGGCAAGGACTTCAGAGAGGAGCTGGTGCTAGAAAGACTTGCATTAGGCGCAGAGCACGAGGTCCACTCCTGAGTGAGGGGGAAACTGGTTTGAGCAGAGCTTAGAGGCAGGACAGAGGAAAGCTCCTGATGTTGACCCTAATTAAACCAGCCTGGTGGTCCTTATTAGAAACCCCAGGAGCGCCAGATTGTGGTCAAAACCAAGTCCAGGGCAGCCCGGGTGGCTTAGCGGTTAGTGCCGCCTTCAGCCCAGGGCCTGATCCTGGAGATTCAGGATCGAGTCCCACGTTGGCCTCCCTGCATAGAGCCTGCTTCTCCCTCTGCCTGTGTCTCTGCCTCTCTCTCTCTCTCTCATGAATAAATAAATAAATAATAATAAAAAAAACAAGTCCAGATGCTAAGTCTGTGATACCATATCTGAGACACCTTTAAAACTAACTATACCTTAGGTTTCTCAGAAGAATTTTATGGCTACACGAGCTGACGAAAATGTTAAATGAAGACTAACAGGCCTTTTTAAAGCAGGATTCCCCTCTGTTAGGAGATGGACGCTCAACGTATGGATGTGCTGCCAGCAGGATGCCACAGGCAGCAGCGCCCCAAATGGGCCACCGCACCCTCTTGCTCCGGAGCACCTGCCAGGAGCACCGGTGAGAGGTGCCCCTTTCTGCAGACACCAGCTGTGTGAACTGGATTTTCTGAATTCTTGCTGCCCTGCTATCCGGGGTCCTGCTGACACCAGCTCACCTTTCCCACAGGGGCCAGCCAAGCCAGAGCGCAGCCTCCCATCTCCTCTAGGAGGTCCTCACACCCCAGGAGGCTGCATTGCTTTGCCCTAATCATCCCAGGGTCAGGTACCAGACAGCTAGGCATGGCCTCTGCACCCCCCAGAGCCCGCTAAAATTATTCAACCAACAAATTCTAAGCCTGCTTACCCCGCCTTGCCTTGCCTTTCCTGAGGAAACCACCATAAAGGCTGCTGCCCACACTCTGCCATTGCTCTCACTGGCCCCAGACCCACCCTGTGGCTTCCCAGTGGGGCCCTGCACCGCACGGCAGGCCCCTCCTCTGGACAACTGTAACTCATTATCTTTTCAACAGCGATTGCTGATTTGTTGGCCTCATCACACCCAAATCATCACAAAACCCACATTGCAAAGCACCCGTGTTGGGGCGCCCAGGTGGCTTAGTCGGTTGAGCGTCTGACTCTTGGCTTCAGCTCGGATCATGATCTCAGGGTGGTGGGATTGAGCCCTGCGTCAGGCTCTGTGTGCAGTCGCCTTCGGGTTCTTTCCCTCTCTCCCTCTGCCTCTCCCCACTCCCGCTCCCTCTCTCCTTAAAATGAACACATAAAACCTTTTAAAAATAAAAATAAGTCATGAAACATTGGCAATGAAGGGCTTTAAAGGCTTTTAAGCAGAAGAGTCACATTATTATGTTTTAGAAGCATCTGTCTTAAGCATTACCTCTGTACCTCTGCACCACATTCCAAATCTCTGGAGCCCTGGGAAGCTCAAAACCAACCTGAACGTTTAACTGAGAGATGCAGAGGGGTCAGGAGAACCCAAACTTTCACCTCTAGACATCCTGATAAACTCGATGCGTCTTTGGGAGCACAGAGGATCACGTGAAGAGCTGTCCCTTACCCCAGCCTGGATCCCCTGGGACTGCGGGCAGGAAAGGCGATGGACTGCCAGCCAGCTGCAGCTTTGTCTCTGTGTGTAGATAATTCTAGAGGTTACAGCAAGGCAAGCAAGACTTGTGATTCACCCAAACTTTTCAACTGGAGATACACAAAAGGAATTAAGAAACTGATCCTGTCTTGACACGCTGACCTCAATTTTTTTTTCATCTACAATATAAGGGATGGCAGGGGGTTTGAATCTGTTACTTCGTAAAGGACCTTCTAGCTCCGAAAGTCGGATTCAAAATTACTCTACTGAGCTACTAATTGCAGCAAATTTTATAATCCTATAAAATTGCTCTAAGTCATAAAAAAGATTGATGCAAAATTTTTCCATCTCTATGCACTTTTTTTCCCCTTTTCTCTACTGTGCCCGTTCCCCAAAGTGCACTTCTGTTTTGTTAGTTACAATTACCCTACTATTTATTGTGAGCCAATTAAAATAAATATTTCACTTTGGAAAAGGAAATGTACTTTTTTTCCCCTAGGCCGGTGCCAACCTTCATTCCACACCTTGCCCATCACTTAACCAACTGTAAGCTTTATCTGCACTTGGAAAAGGCATTAGGGAATGAATGACTCATTGCCCCACCAAAGCTCTTTGAGGTTCAGAGGACACAGGCTGCATCCCCTCCCCCCAGGGGCAGCACTTGACAGAGCTCTGAATGGGAACTGCAATGACCTTGCTTGAAAGTAAGGAAATGAATCATAGGGCTTGACCAAAACTTACTAGTTCTGTCTCCAAATTAAGGAACAATGATAGAACTGATGGTTGCCTGATAAGCAAATTGAGGTGAAGAGTGGAAGACAGAAGTACATTCGCTTTGTATCTTCTGAAGAGAGAACTTTGCAACTTGAAAGACCTGCCTGTCATTTCTTCTCAGGTGGGATCTCAGTGAGTCCTTGTATGTGAAACGTCACGTTTGAAACAGGTGATGTGGGATCCCTGGGTGGCGCAGCGGTTTGGCGCCTGCCTTTGGCCCAGGGCGCGATCCTGGAGACCCGGGATCGAATCCCATGTCGGGCTCCTGGTGCATGGAGCCTGCTTCTCCCTCTGCCTGTGTCTCTGCCTCTCTCACTCTCTCTCTCTCTCTCTCTCTCTGTGACTATCATAAATTTAAAAAAAAAAAAAAAAAGGTTATCTAAAAAAAAAAAAAATGAAACAGGTGATGTTTCAAATCAGTATCTTTAAGCCATGAGTATCTTTAGTCATTAAATATGGAGGGAGTCCTGAATCCATTGGCCATGCTGTTTTTCCAATAAGGATAATAGAAACCCGGGTGCTACTGGGTTGTAAGAAAGCTACCAAAGGTGCATGATCCTTGCTTTGAAAGGTATGTGTGCAAAGGAGGAAAAAGGCCCTACGGTTGGTAGCATTAATCTTGCGTAAGCAGGCCAGGATCGGAGCGTACAATCGGATGAAGAAAGCAAATAGCAAATGAAAAGATGATTGACATTTAGCTTGGATTATCAGTCGTGAGGAGAAGCAAAAGCAGTAATGAAGTAGAAGAGATTTGCTCCATTCCTCAGCAGTGTGGAGAAGCAGGTATAAATGATAGCAGGGACACCAGGAAAGGTGGAGTATGGATTTCCTATTTTCTGGACACTAGTGCTAGAAAAATTATGTCTGTGGAAGCGTCCAACTATTGCACTCAATGTAATCATTCCTATTCTCCTGTAGAAACTGCTGTAGGTATTCATTCAATATGTATTTATTGAACTTCTTACCTATATGCAACCGAACTAATAACCACATACTATCTATAGAGATAAATCTTGCTTTTAAGAAATTTGCTCTTTTTTAAAAAAAAGATTTTATTTATTCATCTGAGAGAGAGAGAGAGGCAGAGAGAGAGGGAGATGCAGACTCCTCGCTGAGCTGGGAACCCAACGTCAGGCTCGATCCAAGAACCTAGAGATCATGACCTGAGCTGAAGGCAGATGCTGAACCATCTGAGCCACCCAAGTGCCCCAAGAAGTTTGCTATTAAGGAAGGAAATGGGTGATGACAGCTGACTGTAATCACAGTGCTGCTGAAGTCCAAACAAAAAGAACAAGGGAAAAAATATTATTACCAAAGACTCTTCTGAAGATAAGACTGAAGCTCAGCTTTAACAAATGGATTCAATTTTGACAGGCAAACGGAGGAAGAATATTCTAGAAGGGTGAAACAGAGAAGTAAAGGCATTCCTTAAGAGGGTTTACAAAACCATTTTAAATATGATCTCCCCTTAAATGCCCTGTCGTCCTGTTCATAATTATTTGGGTGTTATCTTCAGTGGGGGAAGTCCTGCATGCTCGGCACATCTGTACATCCTTCCGAGCCAGCTCCAGGGAAGAGGGAATCTATTGCCCCTTCAGATAAATGTGTCACCACTTGGATTCCAGCATCCCTAGCCGTCTCTCAGACCTCAGGAAACTAGATGCCATCACGTCAAGTGTTTGCTTTATTGGTCAAGGGAAATTAGCTCTTCAATTTCAAGCTTGAGGGTCCTGGGCGGAGTTGTGTCTTAGAAGATGTATTGTGGTGTGTGGCATCACCTGAATGAGCAATGGCCAAACGGAATGATTCAGACACCGCTTCGTGGACTCAGCTGGGGCAAGCACACTCCATCCCAGCAGGACTTCTTCGGGTAGCATGCCTGACACCTCAGGAGCTGCTCTTGATGGAAATCTCACATACAAATGAACCAATGATCACTGCTAGTGAAATATTAAAATAAAACCTGGGAAGGTTTTGGAGATTACTTTCTTTCACTGGAATGGCAACACTTTCTCGCCCTCTGAATGTGCAATGATTCGTTTTCCAAAGCTCCCAAGTAGTTGTCCCAAAGTACATCAGATAGATTTTAAAGACATACTCTGTACGTTGCAGCTATACCTGGAGGGAGGTGTTATGAGGGGGCGGTTCCACTTTTTATTTTCCACATTCTGACTTGTTTGAATTCCTTACAGGGTGCATACATGTTTCATGCTATATGCATATACTTTTTTGCATTCAGAAAAGTAACCTTCACAGGTTGAGAACTTCCCAATTTGTCATTCTACGTAAAGCAACCTCTTTTGACATCTCCAGGTGCATGTGTGCCACGTGTGTATTTTGTCGACCTCATGATGCCGTGCACTTGATAAATGCCCAGGAAGTATTCATGAAATAAAATAATCAAGAAGTAAGGAACATTTATGTCTCAGCACCAGGAAGGTGTAGGGAGGCCTGCCCCTCAGTCTCACTGTCACCCAGCTGAGCTCTGGCTAAAACCAACAGCAAATGAGGGAAGAAGAAACAACAGAGTGGCTACACCCTGCACCCCTCATGGATCATGGGGTCCTGCCGGGAGCCTGGGCCTTTAGCTGCCTGCTGGTCTCCACCTGTGCCTTCCTGCCGGCCTCTGCCACAGTCCCCCGGCTGCCTTGTCCTCATCACCTGACGGTCAACCAGGATCACAGCCCCAGTGGCTGCCGGGCAGAGTGAAGGTGGCCCCAGGTGGAGTGCACTGAAGCACGGTTTCAAATGTCACACGCTGCCAGCACACCTGCCCGGCCTCCTGGGAGATGGTCCCCCAGGTGTGAGAAGGCTCGCCCCCCGCATTAGACTGCTTTGGTAAAGAGTCACCTGAGCACTGGCTATTTTTATTCACAACTTGGGCTCAAAACTAAGCTAGACCTGATTAGGCAATGATGTCCAGGGTAGAAAGAGTTTGCCTTCTGGTGAGTCTGAGATTAAGACCCTTCACAGGAAAAAAATAAAATAAAATAAAATAAATAAAATAAAATAAAATAAAATAAAATAAAATAAAATAAAATAAAATAAAATAAAATACCCTTCATGGGGACGGGTTGCTCCATCTGTGGAGCCCATCTCGTACTCCTGGGGGAAGAATAGCCACAGGCTGCAAGACTCCCATTACAGGGACACGAGTGCAATCCCTGCTGTACCCCATCCTGGGAGTAGATTGAAGAGGATCCCAAGTAGAGGACGGGGAAGACTCACACCAGCTTCGGCCTCTAGAATGTTCCTTGACTCCAACATCACTAAGTCAATCTGCTGCTTTGTCCAGGACAACCGGATGGAGCCCAGTGACTCCAGTCCCTGGTAGGGTTTGGGTATGAAAATCTAGAAACAACCCTACGTGTCCCAAGGTCTTGAGAAAGAGGTGCCATTGACCCTTTACCAATGGACTCTTCTCTTCTGGTATCCGCAGGTGCTCCAGATCCAGCCTTCCAAGGGCAAGGTCCTGTCACCTCATCCTTACCTTGAACCATGTATTCAGGACCTGGTCTGTGTCTGCATCTTTTCAGGTGGTACCTTAAGGTTTTTAAATGTGAGCCCACAGACCAGCCTGGAGTGGAGGGAGGGCTGGGGGAGGGGGGGAGGCTGAGGCTGGGAGTGAGGCTGGCCCTGAAGCCCTGAATTGGAGCATGAGTCTGGGGAATCCACTGACCAGCTCAGGGAGTAAGTGCAAGATGAATGAAATGTGTCCATTTCTTTTTCTTTTTTCTTTCCCACCTCGTTACTACTTGCTAAGCTTCATGTGTGACCAGGAAAGATAGAAAATACTGACTATCCCATTTTTATCTGTTTTTCGTTCCCGTGAATTTAAGTGCCCAGATTGGGACAAAGTCTAAGCAGGAAGAGTCTGCATCCTGACAACCCCCATCCCCCAGGTGGCCTTCACTTTCTGTTCCTATTTCCATTTTACTCTTTCAACTCCACTTTCACCAGAGACTTCCTGTTCCCTCAGTCCCTCTCCAAGTAAAAACAGGTAAATTTTATATTCTTGAGTGAAACTTATTATCTGAAAGATTTTCCCTTTGCCTCTTAAGTTATAATATTATAAACCAAATACTGTTAAGGAAAGGTTATCACTGATACTGTCTTCGGGTTAAGACTAGTTCAAAAGGCTAAGTCCATGGTTGTTTCAATTTGTCAGCAATTTGAAAGTAAGTATAAAGTAATCAGAAGAAATATCTAGAGAGTAGTGTTTTACTCATGAGACCTCCCCCCAGCCATGGGATGCCCACTGTCTCCAGAAACCTGCCTCAGAGCCACCTGTCTGTGGAGGGGGGACTCCGATGCTCTGCTTTTAACACCTGACAGCCACCCCATGAGGATGACGTGGAGAGCAGTGGCTGTGATGGGTATGCTAAAACTCGACAGATATTAAGGGCACCTGGGTGGCTCAGTCTATGAAGCATCTGCCTTCAGCTCAGGTCATGATCTCAGGGTCCTAGGAAGGAGCCCCATATTGGGTTCCCTGCTCACCAAGGAGCCTGTTTCTCCTTCTCCCCCCCGCCCCCACTTGTGCTCTCTCTTGCTCATTCTCTCCTTCAAATAAAGAAACAAAATTTAAAAAAAAAAAAAGAATAGGGGCAGCCCGGGTGGCTCAGCGGTTTAGCACTGCCTTCGGCCCAGAGCATGATCCTGGGGACCCGGGATTGAGTCCCACGTCGGGCTCCCTGCATGGAGCCTCCTTCTCCCTCTGTCTCTGCCTCTCTGTCTCTCTCTCCCTCCCTCCCTCCCTCTCTCTCTGTGTCTCTCATAAATAAATAAAATTTTTTTAAAAAAGAAAAAAGAAAAAAAATTTACAGACATTAGATGAGCAACAAAACTAAGAGAAAAAAAAATATGGTTTTGATCTAAGCATATGAGATTAAGACCAGTATTAACTATAATCATTTACTTAACATTTGCTAGCAATTTGAAACTAAATGAAGTGTCCTTACCCAGATGAATCATGCTATCAAACCTACTCATCATTTTACCCTTAAATCCACAGTATCACTTGATGGATTGAAGGAACTACTAAAAAAATTAATCGCTTGGAAGAAGGAAGTGTTAGGCAAAAAAGCTGGAAAAAAATGAGAGGGAGAGTCTGATGAAGTAGGGTTCATCTAAACACAGTGTCATGGAGACAGGACTTTAGCCAATGAAGTCTTGTAGCTAATTCACTCACCCATTCATCCCATAATGATTGACTGGTTGTCTGTTGGTGCTCCATGAGTCAGACAGACGAAATCAAATTGGCATTTTAGCAAGATGACAGGCTACCCCATGGAAATAGGATTGAAAGGGGCAAGGTTGGCAGCAGGAAGCATCAGAGGCCGCGGCAGTAAATCCTGATCAGAGATTATATAAACCTGAATGACCTGATGACTTAGAAGGAAATTGGCAAATTCAAGGGGCGGGTATTTGGGAGGTAGAATTTCAAGAAACACTTCTTAAAATCAAAGTTGTAATCACGGTAGTTAAAATTAATAAGTATTTACTGTATGGCTTTACACTCTCATCTAAGAGGAGTTAGAACTAAAGCAGTTAGGAGTGTGCATTCAGATCTGAACTGCCCCCCTAGCTCTGTGACCTTGAAAAGTTCTTAACCTCTCTCTGCCTCAGTTTCCTTGATGGTTTAATAAGAATTAAATGAGTTCATATATGTCCCTGTCCTCATGCACTTTGGCATCTAGTCATCTAGCACATCCTTTCTCTGACCTCAGGATCAACCAATTCCCCTTCCCAGGAGGCAGATACACCAGACCATGGATCCTCCTTTACGCCATAACTGGTCGTTTTGAATCTGTGTTATCCCCAAGGGCATAAGTCAGATCCTGGCACATCCTCTAAGGAATTAATTGTGAAGTGGCGCCAGGTCGGTTAAGCAGTTCCTCTAACCACACCAGGCCCCTGCCATCACTTAGGGGAGCCCTTCTTGTGTATTCCTAACAACCTTGTGTGATGAGGCAATTAGAATGTCACTACACAGACATCAGTTTAACTTTATAAAGATTATTTCATTACACTGGTATGATTTGCTTCATATTTATGTTTTGTATAGTATTTTAGCAGCAGAGTCTGCCTCTTGATAACTTCCCAATGTTAGCAAGAAATTATTCCAGGCTCAGCCCTACTATAGGTATTCCATGTCGAAACAGGTCAGTAGAAAAGAAAAGCTCTGGAAGTCTGGGGTGCCCTTTGCACTTCCCACGTCCCATCTGAGCCTTGCTACTACACTTATACTTACAAGCATCCTCTTGCACAGTTAAATGGGAATGTTTCGGGGATCCCTGGGTGGCTCAGCGGTTTAGCGCCTGCCTTTGGCCCAGGGCGCGATCCTAGAGTCCCGCCCGGGATCAAGTCCCACGTCAGGCTCCTGGCATGGAGCCTGCTTCTCCCTCCTCCTGTGTCTCTGACTTTCTCTCTCTCTCTCTCTCTCTGTCTATCATAAATAAATAAATAAATAAATAAATAAATAAATAAATAAATCTTTTTAAAAATAAATAAATAAATAAATGGGAATGTTCCAAGTATTTCCCTCAGGAGATTAATTATATAAAGCCTAATTAATCACATTTTAGATTTGATTTTTAGTACATTTTAAGTGATCAAGAAACCTAATATGTCTTATTAATTGTTACTGAATTCAATGACATTGAGTAACTTCCTTTGGGTCATTCCATCACCCGCACTTTCCACATTTTCCTAATAAATGGGCACCTTTCTGAGCCTAGGCTGAGACCCCTCTCTCACAGGGACTTAGCAGTGAAATCTGTCAATGGTTTTTCACTAGTAGCTTTTGTTACTTTTAGAGAAAACTGGTTTTCTTTACAATTTTTTTTTCTGAAATTTTCTCCAGTGACCAAAAGCCCAGGAAAAAAAAAGGAAAGAATATCAAAATGATTACATAACCAAGACCAAAGGCTAAATTCGATTAAAGCATTAAATAGGTTTAAGTTGGGTAAACATTAACTAAGTAGGATAGGCACCTGCCATAGATATAAATATTTAAGGGATGAAGTCATCCAGGATAAGGGAATTATAAATGTAGATCACCAGAAACAAAGTAGAATTAAGACTCAAATACGGATCAGTATTTGTAATAATGAAGCTGATGGTATTTCCAGACAGAATCCAGTAACACATTAGAAGAATGATATTGTCTTGATCAAGTAAATTTCATAGCTAACATGAAGAAATGGTTTACTATTAGGATATTAATGCAACTGATTGTGTTAAGAGGAAAAGCATGTAATTCTCTCTACAGATGCCTAAGGCACTTGATAAAATCAGTGTTCTATTAAGAAATCTCAGAATGTAGGTCTAAAATATATGTCAGTGTGCACATACCTTATGCTTAATGAAGGAACACTAGATGCATTCCTATTAAAAGGAAAAAGACACCGGTAGTACAATTATTATTAAAATCGTTCTGTTAGTTGTTAGCCAATGAAAGGAGGCAAATAAAGGGAATATAAAGTATGAAAATTTAAAATAACGAACTGTATTTGGAATTAATGTCACTTTCTTTCTTTTTTAAGATTTTACCTTTAAATGATCTCTATACCCAACGTGGGGCTCAAACCCACAGTCCCAAGATGAAGAGTCACATGCTCCACTGACTGAGCAAGTCAGGTGCCCCTTGGAATTAATTTTTTATCATAAACCTGTAAACAGAGAAAACCCAAAGGAATGGACTAAAAAATTTTAGAAACAATAGGAAAATACATAGAATTAATAAACAAAAGCCAATTACCAAGTAAGAAAAGAACATCAAGGTGGAAACTATAGCTGGAGGGGGTGCCATTTCTCTCCTGATGAAATACCTAGTGATAAGCAAAACAAGACGTTCAGCAGCCGGGTTGTGTTTAATGCAAATGCTCCCAAGGGACCAGGATGAGCACCGCTTGCCCCATTTCCTACTTTCTCCTCAGATGTTAACTGAGCACACAACCATCCAGAATAAAGATTGTTTTGCAACCTCACTTGCAGTCAGCAGGCCCAGTGGCTAAGTGCAAGCCCACGGGGGTAAGCGTAAGTGGGATAGGCTGTGCAACTACCAATCTCCCCTTCCTCCATCTCCTAGTGCCCCCAACAAGAGTATTTGTTTCTGTTTTATAGTGTTTTTACCTTTGCAAATACCTAAAATTAAACAACAACTTCCTAACCCCTTTCTTCATGACTCCAATGCACCCTAAGAAGCCACCCTCCATACCACTCTGCATTCTCTAAATTACAAATTTGATTCTGCTAGTCTTGTGTTTGAGACCAGTATTGGTCAGTATTAACACCACTTATAAACTCCCTAAATCCTTGGCCCATGGCTCTCTCTTCTGCTTCCCTCCCAGTCTGCCCCCACAAGCACCCCACTCATCCGAACAGAATCCCCAGCAGGTATCCCAGTGTACGGGGCTCTGTGTCATGCCTCGTGGCCTCGCACACTCTCTCCTCTCTGCCAGGAATGCCCCACACCTGCCCCGATCTGCTTGCCCCTGCACCCTTCTCAGCTTCTGTTAGTAACAACCCCAAGGTCCCCTCCTGTGCCTCTTCTCTGTCCCCCCAAACCAAGCAGATGCTCCCCCTTTGTGCTCTTTTTCAGGGTCCACCTCATACCCCTCTGAACTTTGTAAACATCGGTTTCTCTTTCTTCTGCTTCTATGAACATAACCTCCCTGAGAACAAAGCCTGGACATTGTGCATGTTTGTATTTCAGTAGCAGAAACAATTTGAATGACTTAGCAAACTATTAAAGCAACTATAACCTCCAACGCAGGGTTCCTCAAACTCTGAGAACTCACAGGCCAGTTCAGAATACTGCCTCTGCGCCCAGTTTGAGAAACGCTGCATTTGAAGTTAAACAGTATCACTTTTGATGGTCAATTAATGTCAATTCAATTAAAAACCCAGATGCTGAGATGGAACAGTAGCCCTGGGACATGACCAGGTCATTCAGATAATCATGAATAAGGCTTTTAAAAATTATTATCCACATGTATTATCCAAGTATTTGGATAATAATCTCATATCCAAATGTGTGTGTGTGTATATATATATATATATAATTTTTAAATATCTTCATATACATTGCACAACCCATAGAAACATGTCTGTGGATTCCAATCTGAGCAGAAGCATTTATTATTCCTTTAGGAGTCATATACCCCTTACCTCCAAAAAATGCATATTTTGCAAACTATATGTGGACGTGGTTTTATAAATGCCTCAAGCCCACCATGAACTTAATTTAATACTAATTTAAATTCTGTGGAACACTAGCCTTTTGTCTCAAATGGAATAACTGCATGGTCCGCCCGGGGGTCAGCCCTTAGAAAGCACCTAGTGAGGTTAGCAGTCCCCTTGATCTTACTAAGCTATCCATGACTTCCCAAAGGATTCCCCCAGGACCAAAGGCCCCATGAGGAATTTTTGTTCCAGACCCAGGCCAAGTGAACCCTGAACCTGAGTGTAGCCAAGCTTCTCTAAAACACCCTCCCAAAGACCCCACGTTCAGGCTCCCTGGAATAGTTGTACATCACATCCCAATTCCAAGCTGTCTGAAATTTAAATGGGAAACTTGAAAGCCTAATGGAACATGAGAAATCTCTGGGACAAGATGTGGAAAGAGAGCCAAGCCCCCCAAAAAGATTGTTTCACCTGGATTATTGGAATGCTCTTTAAGATACGGGCTCTCCTTGAGACTCTGCCGGCAGAGAACAGCATCTCCTGGCTGGCACCTGTTAGGCCATGCCTCTGGAAATGAATTACTATGGCAGCATTAAGGCAAGGACAAGTAAAACAGTTTTCTAAAAGAATCACTGAAAAAAGTGTTCAAGGTCAGCACCAGTCTATTTGGAAATGAGGGACCTGAAAAATGTGAAGGAATATTTTGACAGTTTAACACACAGTTAATCACAACCTGGGGCAGCGCAGGTGGCTCAGAGGTTTAGCACCGCCTTCAGCCCAGGGCCTGATTCTAGAGACCCGGGATCGAGTCCCACATTGGGCTTCCTGCATGGAGCCTGCTTCTCCCTCTGCCTGCATCTGTGCCTCTCTTTCTCTGTGTATGTGTCTGTGTGTGTGTGTGTGGCTCTCGTGAATAAATAAATAAAATCTTAAAAAAAAAAATCACAACCTGCTTCCAAAGATGATTACACATTTTCCATATTTTATGCATTCGAATAATTTTCACAAACAAAATTAGTCCTAAAATTGCATGCGGTTTTGAGAAGCCATGCAACAAAATACTGTCTCTTCTTTAGATGTAGCTCTGTCGGTGTGGCCAGGTAATGAGCTTCAGTTCTACATGAATGCTAAAATGACTCCTTAAAAATAGGCCACACAGCTATACACTGCGGGAAGCCAGTGGGATGCTTAGGTGTTCTGTAAGTCTTTGGTTGGGGAATAACAATCAGAACTAATTATTCATTCTTTCAATTCTTCTTCTAAACAGAATTTTCCCTCGTGTCACCATCCTGTGTATACAAATGAAGTCAAGCAAATTGAACTAACTCGAATTACAACAAACACATAAGTTTACTATCATAATTATCAAATCATATAGCAGGAGGTAGCAAGGACATAAGAGAAATGCTTATTTCATTGTTATCCACCAAACTGATTAGGAGAGGAAATCGATATTCTGAACATATGTGAGGAAGAAGGTAAATTTATGCCAGAAAGAATGTACATTGCTAGCTACTTTTTAAATTATTTTCAATGTGTACTGTAACTAACTATATATTGATTATTCCTCAAAATTAATATCCTGGAGTTTAAAAAATATGGTCATACTACTGCTATTGAAACTCTGCTTGCTACAATAGACCTGACCCTCCCAGGTATGTGAGGCTAGGCTACCACTGTGTATATATATATGGTCATAAGAGTTTGATGACTATCTCTGAAGATGAATGTGTCAGAAGAAGATAAAAAATGAAACATGAGATATAGATTAAGTATTAAAAGGAACAGAATCAAGTGGCAAAAGTTATGGATAAATACAGAAGGAAATGTGAAAAGGGCGGAAAGGAGGAAGAAAGAAATAATTTAAGGCGGCATAAAGTAGGTAAAATAAATTAGGATCATCAACAAGCCTTCATATTAAATGTGAGGAAGGGGAAGAGAGAGAGAAGGAGATAGAATGGGAAGGAGGAGGAATGCAGTTCTCAGAATGTAAACTCACCACCACAAAGGAAAGAAGCGAGAAAGAAAAGAGATACCGAGGGATATAGGCCCCAGGACCAGAGTAGATGCTGTTGGTGCCCCTCTCACATCGCTTTTGCCGGCCGTGGTTGCTCTAAGTGTTGGTGACCTAGGTGGCCTGTGGCTGACCTGAGCATTGACAGCCACTCCCCCCAGAAATGGCCAGGGGGTCCTGTCCTCCCCCAGGGGTACCCTCAGCCAGAGACTGACTGGAACCTCCTGAAGGCCAGCCCTCCTGCTGTCACCTGTGCTTCCAACAATGCTGTCCAACAGAAATAAAATGAGGGCCCAATGTGTCATTATAAATTTTCCAGCAGCTACATTTTAAAGAGTTAACAGAATGAAGAGTCCAGAAATAGACCCACACAGGTAGAGTCAATCAATTTTTAATAATGCTATGCCAATTCAATGGATAAAGGGAAGTCTTTTGAACTAATGATGTTGGTACAACTGGCCTTCCATGGGTAAAAAAGGAAAAAAAGAAAAGAACCACAACCTCAATATCATGCCCACAGGATGCAAAATGAAACGCAGATTTAAATGCAAAGTACAGAGCTTTAAACTTTTTGAAGAAAACACCGATAATCTTTGTGACTGGGGTTAGCCAAGAGTTCTCAGACATGACACCAAAAATCAATCCAGAAAAGAAAAAAAAATCTGATAAATTGGGACTTCATCAAAATTAAAAACATGCTCTGGAAAATACTGTCAAGAGAATGAAAAGACAAGGCACAAAGCTTGGAGAAAATGCCAAAGACATAGATAAGGAACACTCAAAACTCAACAGCAAAAGCATAACTCAGAAATGAGCATAAACCAAGTCACTTTACCAAAGAGGTCATGTGGATGGGAATAGGTACATTTAAAAAATGCACGTGTCATCAGCCATCAGGGAAAAGTCAGTTAAAAGCACAGTGAGGTGCCTCGACCCATCTATTAGGACGGAGGTGTGGAGAAGCCACAGTTCCACATGCTGGTGAGGAGGCAGGGCAACTGGGATGCTCTCACATCACGGGGGAGAATGCCAAATGGTGTAGCCACTCTGTAAGACCATTTGATATTTCTTAGAAAGCCAAACATACCCTTAACATATGAGCCAGCAATTCCACTTTTGGGTACACTTGCCCGAGAGAAGAGAGAACAGATGCCCACCCATTCTATACCCAAGTTCACAGCAGCTCTATTTTTAGTAGCCAAGCCCGAGGAATCATCTACGCGAGAATCTTCACCTCAGGTTCTGTCCTAAGGCACCTGGTTTTCCAGGTGATGAGGAGTCCTGGTTAGAGACGAGTATATGAACGACTGAGAGAATGGACACTAAAATCCATAAACTGAGAAAGAAAAAAGTGAAGATCGAACTGCGAAGAAGTTGCAACTAACAGAATCTTGTGAAAGTTGGGTTCAGGCTGCCTCTTAGACAAAATATTTTTTAGGCCAGGAATGAACAAAGATGTTTTAAAGGGATGAACACATAAGCAAGCACAGGATGATTATAAATAAATGGCTTTTCTGGAAGCCCCTCTAGAGAATAATTCGGCAGTTCTTTTTGAAACTAAACCTGTTCTGACCATGCAACCCCATACCTGGATCTTTTTTCCCAGAGAAATGAAGACATTTTCACATGGGAACTTGCATGTGAATGGTCAGAGCTGCTTTCTTTGGAATGGGCTGAATTGGAGACCACCCAACTGTCCTGCAACTGGGTGAACGATCACACGCACTGGTACCACCACACCACAGAAAACCAGAGGAATAAAAAAGGAAGAATGGATGAATCTCCAGGGAATTACACTGAGTGAACAAGCCAATTCCAAAAGGATATTTACTCCATGATTCCATGTGTACCACAGTCTTAAAATTACAGAACTGTGAAAATAGCAGATTACTTGCCATCAGGGGTTAGGGATGGGGGAGAGGACAGTGTGGCTATAAAGCGGTAACAAGACGGAGCCTGTGGTGACCACAGTTTAATGTCAGGACCATGAGGGCACTTATGCAAAGCCACACTGCATAGTGTGGTAAAACTGCATGGAGATCCACACAGTAAATAAGTGCATATCTCATGGTGAACTTGGGGTAAGTCTTTGGATTGTACCAACAGCAGTGTCTTGGTGTAGACGCTGTACTATGGACCCATAGAATGTTAACATCGGGGAAAGTGCCCCAGACACTTCTTTGCAACTTCTGGTGAATCTATGATTATTTCAAATTAAAAAGTTATAAAAATTCCTAAAATTAAGTAAAAGGCCTTTTTGAACATTGTCATTAATCATTTTAAGCGCACCTTTAAGTATTCTACAGACATGATTCCCTTAGGTATTCCTTTTTCTATTAATTCAAATTTTGTGCATACAGAACGCAGGAAGGTGACACTTTGCTGCAGGAAAAGAAGGACATTCACATACATTTTAATGAAGTTTATAAAACAGACAAATATCTTACATATTTTAAGGCCACATATTTTTTCAGAAAACAAATGATATTTACAGCTGCAATGCTAATGAGATGACCCTTGACTCCAATTCTTTTCTTCATTGAGAAGACACTGGCAGTGGGAAGACAATCCACAGCCAGAAAACCACTGGCTTACATTTCCAGTGGGAAGACCCACATGAGTGGTGGCAGTCACCGTTACTGTATTTGGCAGAGTCTGCATCTACTTCTATTAAACTCACTCACCTGAATTGATAAAACTTTAGAACTAAAGGAGGCAAAGGTCATCTGCTTGGCCAATGAGATTGAACATTATATTTTTAAATTGTCATAAGCCTACCTGTGCAGTGCTGTGGAATGGCTACTTAGAGCAGAGGATCAGAATAGAAAACCCCAAAATAGACTAGCATGCTACACGAGCGTACAGCAGGTGATAAAAGCAGCATCTTATATGGTTCGTGGCATTACATAGTAAATGATGTTGGGACAAGTTTACCATTAAAAAAGGAAAAGAAAAAATTTTTGAGGGATGCCTGGGTGGCTCAGCAGTTAAATGTCTGCCTTCAGCCCAGGGCGTGATCCTGGCTGGAGTCCCGGGATCAAGTCCCACATCAGGGTCCCTGCATGGAGTCTTCTTCTCCCTCTGCCTGTGTCCTCTCTCTCTGCCTCTCTTCTCTCCATGTCTCTCATGAATAAATAAATAAGAGATTTAATAAAGGGGATCACTGGGTGGCTCAGTGGTTTAGCGCCTGCCTTTGGCCCAGGGCACAATCCTGGAGTCCTAGGATCGAGTCCTGCGTCAGGCTCCTGGTATGGAGCCTGCTTCTTCCTCTGCCTGTATCTCTGCCTCTCTCTCTCTCTATCTCTCTCTCTCTCTACCATGAATAAATAAGTAACATCTTTTTTTAAAAAAAAAGGAAGGAAAAAAATTTTATAGCTGAAAAAGGTAGCTCTCCCCCTGATGCATCCTCCTGCTGGTGCAGAGAAAAGCAAGAGGAGCCCTAGCCAAGCCCACACCAGTGTGAGGGCTCAGACCTCAGGTGCTTTTAAGAGAAATCTAAATTTTTATATGAAATATCCCAGTTTTTAGTTGATGGTAACCATTTCAAACATTTTTATCTATTTATTTTTTTAAAGATTATATTTGTTCATTCATGAGAGACACAGAGAGAGAGAGGCAGAGACACAGGCAGAGGGAGAGGCAGGCTCCCTGCGGAAAGCCTGATGTGGACCTCGATCTCAGGACCCAGGGATCATGGCCTGAGCCAAAGGCAGATGCTCAATCACTGAGCCACCCAAGCACTCCTTCTTCAAACATTTTTAAAGCAGTGAGCTGCCTTGACAAATTACCACAAGCTGGGCAGCTAGAACAACAGAAACTTTTTCTCTCACACTTCTGGAGGCAAGGAGTCCAAAGTCAAGGTGTCTGCAGGGCTGGTTCCTTCTGGGGGCTCTGAGGGAGAATGTGTTGTCAACTGCGTTAGTCCTGACCCCTGGGCTGTTGGTGTTCCTCGGGTTACAGACACATCCTTCCAATCTCTGCTTCTTCATCACATCTCCCTGTATTTCCCAATTTCCCTCTTACTTCTACAAGGATGCTAGTCATTGGATCAGGGCCCACCTTAATCCAGTAGAACCTCATTTAACTTGATGGCATCTGCAAAGAGCCTGTTTCTAAATCAGGTCATATTCACAGGTATTGTGAGTAAAGACTCAAACATATTCTTTTGGGGAGCCCAATAAACCCATGACGCAAGCCGAACAATCTGCAAGCCCAATACTGCCCAGGCCACCAGTTTGTATTATCTGTTTGCTAGTAAAATACATTCTGGGTAGCTTAAAATATTTGTAAAATAAAAAAGCATCAGGAAAATATTGAAGTGAATGTTTGCACACTCAAGGGGGTACAGAAAGACTTTAGAAGCATAACTCCCAGTGCAAAATTTATCCAGAAAAAAAGACTGAAAAATCTGATTTAACCACAAAAATACAAATGTCTCTCCATTAAAAAAAAAAAAAAAAAAACTAACATAGTGGGGTGCCTGGGTGGCGCAGTTAGTCAAGTGTCCAACTCTTGATTTTAGCTCAGGTCGTGGTCTCAAGGTCATGAGATTGAGCCCCACATTGGGCTCTACACTCAGCTCAGTCTGCTCGAGATCTCTTTTTCCCTGTCTCTGCCTCCACTTCCTACTCTATAACTCTCTCTCTCAGTAAGTAAATAAAAATCTTTAGAAAATTAACAGAGTAAAAATATACATCAGGAGTAACATGTTATATAAACATATAAACATGATTAGGATTTCTTTGTGTTGATTTATAATCCTCCAAAGAAAAATATGCATAGGACCACAGCAGAAAATTAAAAGAGGAAAGGCAGGTGTTCCATAGATATATGAAAACATGTTGAATGTTACTAGCCATCAATTCACTGTAAATACAAAGCAATGACAAATCTTTTGCTCCCCGTTAAAGAAATCAAAACCAAAATCAAGCCAACAAGCAAATGAACCCCCCACAGGGACAAGAGAGGGGGTGGTGGGCATGGGCAGCATCACACACGGCCAGTTAAACTGTAAATTCTCCAATCCTTCTGGAATCAGTCTGCCATCTGGTAGCAAAAGCCTTAAAAATATTCATCCTTTCTAATCAACAAAATTTTTCTTCTGGAAATATACCCTATATCAATAAGTGAGGAAGACAAATGTTTGAATGAGGCTATTCATCACAGCAGTGCTTAGAGCTGCAAAAATGTGGAAGCAGTCTTAAACATCAAATAGGTTGGGTTTACTGGGAAGTAGAGTCTGAGGCAGAGCTTTCGGATGGTTACTGGGGGGCTGTGCTCAGGAACAAGGGAGAAAGAAAAGCTGGGAGCAGGTTGGGTGGAAAGGGAGGTTGTATTGTGTCCCTCTGGCATGAAAACCTCAGCCAGGATCCCACATGGTGCTCCCAGTCAGGATGGGCCTTCAGAGTTGAACTGAATTGAGACACAGGACTGGGACTTGGTGTCCCCTTCTATCAGCCACGGAGTGTGGCTGCCCAAGAAGGAGGTGTCATGTGGGCAAGTTGGCAATCCTAGGACTCTGCAAGCAGAATTACCTGTTCTTTATCAGTACCTCCCATGGTTGCCCCAACAGTACATCTATTGCCAATTCGTAGGGTAAATCTCACCTCTCTTTTTCCCCCAGAGCTACTGGGGTAAAATTGACAGATAAAAGTTGTATATGTTTAAGATGTGCCACGTGGTGGCTTAATAGATGTACAAAGTGTGAAATGATTACCACAATCAAGTGGGTGTGATAAGAACACTTAAGATCTACTCTCTAAGCAAAGTTCAAATATACAATACAGTATACTTTGGTATTAACCAAAGTCACCATGCTGTATGTTAGATCCCCAAAACGTATTCATCTTATAACCAAAAATGGGTAAGTCCCATTTGTCAACATTCCTCCGTAAGATGAAGCTAAATTCACTTTCCCACAAATTGTATTAATTACTGTGGTAAAGGCTTACAGTAAAGTGTGTGGTGATAAAAGCAGTTAATCAACAACTGTTGACTTATTGAGAACCCACTGTATGCTGGATAGTACCCTAAGAATTAGAGCAGATAAGGATGACAGTCACCCGAAGGTGACTTCAATTTGCTGAATGGGGGTGGGGAGTGGGGAGCGGATTTGCACACGATGACGTTTTTGTTATTTTAAAATAAAAGAATATACACATAGCGTGGCTTATATATAATATATACACACAGTCATATCATATTTAAAATTTACACAAAAATTGGAATGAACAACCACTAAAATGCTATCATCCCAGTTGGTGAGATTATGGATAATTTTTCTTTTTTAAAATCTGTATTTTCACAGGTTGCTTTGGAAACAAATGATGGAGAATTAAATAATGCTTTTTAAAAGGAGAAATATTTATATTTAAACCCCCCTTTTTACATTGGAGGAAACCACAGTCCTAGTATTTATTCCAACCATATCTCAAAATTGTAGCACCACTAGAAATGTTGAAATTATTGGTCATGAAGCTGTAGGCACTGATCCTATTGCCCAGTTTTCACTCCTACAAAGTCGTTGCACACAGACAAGCATCACTAGAAGCAGATCCCAGGGAGCAGGTAAATCTTTCTTCAGTAGAACAAGAGTCCATTTGCAGTAATGACTGTGTATTTTCACTAGGTCTACAAAAAGCCATGAGGTTACCTTCAATGCTTGAGGCCTTTGATTTAGAGGCAGGTCTATGCCTGCTTTTCTAAAGAGACAGGGAATACTACTTCAGCAAGGATTTTGGGAATAAAGAATGTTGACTGTTAGGAGCATAAAAACCAGTGAAAGGAATAATACAAGAGAGATAAGAGTACACAGTAAAGAAAATGCTATTAATGAAAAGAAGCAAGACTGAGACTATATGGTAAGTGGACCATCTTTGTCAGCCAATCAGTTTTAACGGATGATCTCAGAATGAGTCAAAGGTTGATTTTATTTCACTCTTTTGTGCCCAGATGAGCAAACTGAAGAGAGAATAATGACAAAGGAAGAAAAGCAACAAACACAACAGGCATTTCCCTCGGAACATTGTTTGCATATTCTGTCAAATTCACAGAATAATGCAATAAATATGTTTGACTTCAACCAAAATTTGGATGGATGATTTGTATGGATGCAGACATTGGTGTAATACAGTGGAAAGTCACATAACTAAGGGTAACAGATTCACCTCCATGGATCATGAAAAACCTGAATGCTTCATTGTTATTAGAACGAAAGTTTCCTGGGAAAATAATGTCCAATTTCCTTTCCTATTTGAAGTAAAATCCTACTTATATATATATTAAGAAATACCACAGCCCTTCATTCTACTTTTAGGACACCTGGAAATAATTTTTATTACTATTTTCATGTTTCTGCATTTCATATTGAATTTCCACTTAATAGAATGAAACAAATCATTTATTTCTCAAAGTACATGAGATGACAAATTGTTATATAGAAGACAAATACAAGTTTTGAAACCAAAGACACTTGGGTTTTGGAAGGCATTTGTAAGTTTTTTTCAAAAAAGACAATATAGGAAATTGCAGCAAAATAAATAAGGTTCACCCACTCCCATCCCATGATCATTTATTAAGAATCTATTTTACACCAGTGACTCTGTTCTGTGTTCAGGGAATTCAAAGATGAATAAGACATCTCCCTAAGAAGCGTATGTATTAGTGTGGTAGACAGACACATAAATAAATAGATCATTTTGATAAAGTGCTCAAGTGCCATGCTGGAAGTATCAACTGAATTGTAAGAATTCAAACAACAGAATTTTTAAAATCCACACCAAATGGCTTCCTAATCAAATAAGAAACAGGAGATATAGAGTTACTTTATAATATGTGGGGAAGGTAGAACCATGGCCCCTGAAGATGTCTGTGCCCTAATCCCTAGAGCCTGTGGATCTGTTAGTTTGGATGGCAAAGGGGAAATAAGGTTGCAGATGGAATAAAAAAATGTTCATGGGCTGACCTTAAAACAGGGAGGCTACCCTGGATTATCTGGCCAGGCCCAACGTAATCATCCTAAAATCTTTAAAAATGGAAGTGGGAGATGGAAGCAGAGATCAGAGGGTCAGTACATCAGAAGGAGATGTGTCCACTGAAGAAAGGGCATGGAGATGGATGTAACCTAGTGGGCTTAACACTGGTGAAAGGAGCCAGGAGCCAAGGAGGGCAGGGAGCCTCCAGGCACTGGAAAGAGTCTGAGACAGGTTCCACTGGAGTCCCCAAATACAGACATGCCCACATCATGACTTTAGCCTAGAGACACCTGCATCAGACTTCAGCCCCTGAGGACTGTAAGAGAAGAAATCCATGCTGGAGCAAGCCACAACAGTTATGGTGATTTATTGCAGCAGCAGCAGCAGCAGCAGCAGCAGTAGCAGCAGCAGCAAACAAATAAAATATGGGAGAGTAATGAGATATGAAGCATTCTATTTGGGATCCAAAGAAGTAAGTCTGCAAAATTTAAATTGTCTGAGGTCATGCTATAGTCTAAGTTATTTTCTACTTCTTCATTGTGAGCTTCCCAGGAGAGGCAAGAGGGAGGAGCACAGGAAAGGGAAGAAGAAACTCCCAGGGGCCAGGCTCTGAGCTGGGTGCGTTCATTTAGGTCACTGAATCCTCACAAAGGCCCTATATTGTTATTCCACATTTACAGATAAGGAGACCGAGACTCTGAGAACCAGAATACTACTATACGTCTGTCAGATTGCACAACTCATGCTCCATCGCCACACCACACCCTTCCAAATAAAATCCCAGGCTCCACCACACCTCAGGCTCTGGGGGCTGGGGAAGGCAGGCATCCTGCCCAAAGGCCAGCTCGCTCTTTCCTTTGCCCAGACAAAACGAGATGATGTTCTGTTTCAATACCATATTTCATCAATTCTGAGATTTAACATCTGCAATTATGATGCATTTATATTCATAAAGCCTTACGGTGACATTTGACAGCATTGGGTCATTCTCACTGATACGTAAAGTTACGGTGTGTCTTTCTTTGAATGGAGATCTCTCTGGGTCAGTGAGTTAGGATAGCATGCTTCCCCAAGCTCTGCCCCGGACTCTAAGTCCCAGAGACAGCAATTCCCCACCCTTCCTCAGGAATATATGCCAATGTGCATTATTTTCAATATCAGGAAGCATTTCACCAAAATCTCTCATGCTACAGCTGAGGTTTTCATGCTGCTGCAAGAGAGAATGGTCATCATTTTCTCTTCCTTAGCAAGTCCTCTGTACCTAGCAGGGAGCTAGGAACCCTGGAAGGACATAAAGGAAGTGAAACGTGGGGCCTCTACCCCCAAAAGCTCAAACTGGAGGAAAAACTGAGTGGGAAGTCATATAAGATAATCATAACCAAGAACCTAATTGCTGTAGCAACTCCATATGGAGATACTACCAGCAAAAGACAAATGCTTTTGTTTTCTTATTTTGCTTTTGTTTTTTAATGCAGTTTCATCATCAAGCTTAGCTCACTAAGTTTGTTAAGCGTGTATATAAACACATTTTGTCCTGACAGTTTCACCGGGGGCACCAAGTAACCTAGGGTGGTGGGTTTGGTTGTGCTCCCCCAAAAGCTAGGCTTAAATCCTAACTCCAAGACCAGATAAAGTGACCTCATTTGGAAACAGAGTCTTTGCAGATGTGATCAAGCTAAAGTGAGGTCAGACTAGATTCGGGTGGGCCTCTCCTTTACCTTGTAAAGACAATAGCCATTGGATAGAAGGCACTTTCCCCTAGAGCCTTCAGCGGGAGCACACCCTGGTTAACAAGCTGATTTCAGATTTCTGGACCCCATAACAGTGAGAGAATAAATGTCTCTTTTAAGCCACTAAAGTTATGGCACTTTGTTAAGGCAGCTAAAGGAAAATAATACCTCTACACATCTGATGTTAAAGCAAGTTATGAAACGAATCACCTAGTAGGACTTGCAATGTTTCAAAGGCAGATGGTTAAATAAAGCTCCACCCTTTGGAGAGTATGAAAGGATTGAAGGGTTTGGGGGATGAGCTTGGAAGAGGCTTCTCCGCAGAGATCCAGGACCTCCCCTGGCAGCACGTCCAAGGGATTCCCCGGAGAGCTTGACTGTCACTGCCCACCCCACCACCACCACCACCATCTAGAGGGGACAGTGAACAGCATCTGACTCCAGTGGGCTAGGTAAGGAATACTCAACAACCTCACCAGCTGCTGCAGGGCTTGGAACAGATCTAATGCTGATATTTCCCCAAAATTCTTACATTGAAATCTAACTCCCAAGGTAACTCCCAAGGTATTGGAAAGTGGGACTTTTGGGAGGTGATTAAGTCTTGGGGGCGGAGTCCTCATGAATGGGATTCATGCCCTAATACAAAAGACCCCAGAGAGCTTTTTTGTTCCCTCTGCCATGTGAGGTTACAGTAGGAAGATAGTCATTGAGGAGGAAGCAGAGTCTCACCAGACACCGAATCTGCTGATGCCTTAATATTGGACTTCCCAGCCTCCAGAAATGTGAGAAATAAAGTACTTTATAAGCCACCTAGTTTATGGTATTTTTGTTAGAACAGCCCAGACTAAGACAGAAATTGGTACCGAAACATGGGGGTGCAGTTGTAACAAACACTTAATGCTGTGGAAGCAGCTGGGAGACTAGGCAGCAGGTAGAGGCTGGGGGAGTTCTGAGGTACACGCCAGGAGAAGCCTGAATTGCCATAAATGGACCACTAAGGGTGATCCTGGAGAGAGTTCAGAAAAGAGGAAAGCTGGGGATAAAGCCTCAGTCTTCTCAAGAATACTGAGGCGTTCTGGAGATGCTCAGGGCTTCCTCTCCCTGCTTGATCGCAGGCCTGGATGGCATCTGGGGGTGCAGAATGATTTCAAAGGAGAGGCATCAGCCCGAATGGGCTAAGGCAGTCATGGAAGCAGTCTATCCTGGCAGAGATGACCAAGTACAGAATTAGCATCTTGTAGGGACCAGATGTGGGCCATATGGGAGCAAGGGCCCGTGGAGCCTTCCAATCCTTCCAGAAGGACTATCTCCTGGGGCAACAGAACTGCACAATGGGGGAGAGAGTCCATATGGAACAGACTGTGCAAAAGAAAGTGGGGGCCGAGGAGGAGTGGACAGCTCGATGATCCAGATTTGTAAGGGAAATGCAAGTGAGAGGTTCCCAGAAGTACCTGTCATGTAAGATCACTCTGATTGGAAGAGTATACACCTTTAAAGAAAAGTAAAGGGATCCCTGGGTGGCGCAGCGGTTTAGCGCCTGCCTTTGGCCCAGGGCGCGATCCTGGAGACCCGGGATCGAATCCCACGTCGGGCTCCTGGTGCATGGAGCCTGCTTCTCCCTCTGCCTGTGTCTCTGCCTCTCTCTCTCTCTCTCTCTCTCTCCCTATGACTACCATAAATAAATAAAAAATTAAAAAAAAAAAAATAAAGAAAAGTAAAGCAAAATTTTAGAAATAACATTGTGTGTTAAGAAAGAACAAGATTCTAATGCGAAGATGCAAGAATGATGGGCCTTACGGGACTCAAGCCAAAGAGAGAAAGACGTAGTGTTGAGGCAGCAATGTACGACAGACCACTTCACTGTCGTGCATACATGACAGGGTTTTTCCTGTAAATAATAAAACTGGCTTGGGTGCCAGGATACAATCCATGGAAACAAAAGGATTTAACTTAAATTTAAACTCATTTTTCTCCAAGCAAACCTCTGATAAATTCTTGACAATCCTTAAGTAACTCCTTGAGGATAATTCATCAATTAAGTATTTGAAAACAGAGCAAAGCCATTATCAACGTGGGATTAGTTATGACAGACTCAGACTCGGTGGGGGCTATGAACATGATGGAATACTGAGCTGAGTGCAACATCTCAGAGTATTATCATTATTTAAGCTAGAGTTATTTAAGCTTTATTTATGTCTCCTTAGGCCCTATCAGCCTGGACATTCATGATATCACAGGAATAATACAATTCCCGTTGGCCCCTCATTTTATCCCAACACCCTTGACATTACTGGGTCATTTTCTTCTTTGAGATGTCCACTGGAGAGCTCCATTTATACCCCCAAACATCTGTGGTTGCGGTTGCTATTTGTTGGTCAATTTTGTTGCTAAGCGGTGGTTGATAATTGATAATCAAGTTGTCCAGACTCCGGAATTAGGTAGGCAAAGACTGGCTCTGGCTTGACACATAGAACCTAATCACCCTGGCTCCCAGGTACAGAACAATTCATTCCCAGACCCCAAAAGATGCAAGTTTAAACCACACTAAGAAAACTATGAGAAATTTGGAACATGGAAGGAAACAGGTCCAAAAAGAGAGATGGCAACTCTTGCTCCCGTGTAGATTAAGTAGTAAACACGGCTCTCAGGAACTACAGGACTAGGTTTGAAATGAACTCTCAGTAAAATGTGAAAACAGGTTGTAAAACAGATGCTTTGTGACAAAAGGGAGAGCAGAGGTCATGAGAAGCCTATCCAAACACACTAAAAACAAATTCATCAGTTCTCGCATTATTGCTCCTGGAGATTGAAAAGATAAAACTGGCAGGACCCAGAGGATGCTGAGTCTAGGACGTGTTAATTTCAGAAAGGCATTCGACAAGAGTAATGCAGTAAGGTGCATGGACAAAGTCACCCCGACTTAGGGTTAATCAAGCAGAGAAGTGACCCAGGGTTCTCTCCTCAAGCCCACCCTGTTCACCGTTCCAGTTAATGACTTAGGTGAAGGGTCAGAAGATGGCTATAGAAGGGCACTTGGGTGGCTCAGCCAGTGAAGCATTTGCCTTCAGCTCAGGTCATGATCTCAGGGTCCTGGGATCGAGCCCAATGTCGGGCTCCCTGCTCAGCTGGGGAGCCTGCTTCTCCCTCTTCCCCTGCCTGCCACTCCCCCTGCTTCTCTCTTGCCCTCTCTCCCTGTCAAATAAGTAAATAAAATCTTAAAAAAAAAAAAAAAAAGAAGAAGTTGGTTACACCAAATTTGCAAAGGGAATGAAAATGCCAGTTATAGAGGAAAGCACCAGAACCAACAATATCCGGAGAAACTAAAACAAGAGACAAAAGCTAGCAAGTGAAATGCATTATTATCAGTGACAATAGTAGTATTAATAATAAAATATTAGAATAAAAGTAAGGAGCAAATTTAAGGGTAACAACAATTGCCCAAGGATAGGACTTGAAGAAAACTGGAAGTTTATATTTTCTTTAATTTGGATTTAACATTAGCTATATATTCCATATTTACCATCTCTACATTGTACCTGATTTTTTTTTTTAAATAAGGGCTTTTGCAGTCTCATTATAGTCTATGTTGCTCAGAACATATTTTTGTAATGACCTGCTGAAGAAGAACATTGCCAAACTGTAATGATTCTAGAAATGCATGAACAGGATTGTAGAATATAGAAATGTATAGCCAGCAAGAACCCTGAAGATCATAATCCCAACATGAACAAATTGAGAATACCGGGGGATCCTAGAAGACCGAGTTAATACCACCATTTTATCAAAGCTCACCTAGAACCTGATCTATGTATGGATCACATAGAGAACATTTACCAGAATTAGGTTGTATAACCTGGAAAAAGGAAAACATAACCGTGGGGTGGTGAGAAAATACAGTCTATTTTACCTAATAGAAATCCACCAAGTAAATAGAGAGGGAAGGTTCAAGATCAGGGGGCTGAGTTAGAGCAGGGAGGTGAGTTAGAACTTTATCCTATTGAGAGCTGGTAACAGTGAGGTTGGCCACTCTTTCCATGAGGAGAGCCCCGGATTACCAGAGGTGTTCAACGAATGAGTGATCCCTTACTGGGAATGCTGTCCAAGACCCTACCACAATGAATGGAAAAGTGGGTGCAAACAAAAGGCCAGATTGTGAATTTCACAAAACCTTGCGGCCTGGCCTAATTGTGCATGGTGAGGACATTAAGAAAAAGAACCACCAGGCATGATGATTGCACGTCACTGAATTGAGAACATTTCCACCCCAAAACTTAATCAACCTCAGAATCAAGGACTTTCCTCTACATGGCAACAATATGGCTTTATTTTCCTCACTCTACCACAAACTGGTGAAAATTCACTCATTGTGGAAAATCTTATTTCCCACATAAGGCCCAAATTAAATCTCATTCCACACGCTCTCGTACAATGTGACATCAACCCTCCTCCCACTGAGTGTGGATTCTGTGTTCCTCCTCTTGGGCCCGGGGGCACCTTCATGGCTTCCTTACCAGCAAAGCATGGCAAAGTGAGACTCTATGACTTCCACCACAAGGCCATAAAAAAAACAAACAAAAAAAAAACATGGTCTTTCCCCTAGTTCTCTTGCTTGGGGCACTCGCCCTGGGATCCCAGCCACCATGCTGTGAGGAAGCTCAGACCACACGAGTAGGCCACACATTGCTAGGTCTTCCAACCAATGCCCAGCTGAGGCCCAGATGAGGAAGGAAGGTGGAAAAAGAGAGGTTTGAGGTATCCAACGCACAAGAGATAGCAATTGAAAGAGAAACAGCTCTACATTTGTCAGAGAATAAATTCCATTTTAAAACAGCCACTGTGTGTGACTGCCAGTTGGATGCCTCGGTGAGGATGACACAGGATGAGTTCTGCCCTCCTGGCGCGGCCCATGGAGGGATGGTATAAACAATTTCATATAGTTATAAAAACGTCGAAGCTAATTATGGCCTAAGATTCATAATGTAAATATGTGTCCTTATTTTTATAGAGAAAGATCCTGAGGCTCAAATCAAAGACTGTGAACGACCTGCCCCTGGTCGCACAGGTAGCCAGCACTGGCCACACCCAGGGCAGTCAGGGCAGGTGTCCTGTTCCAAGTCCCAATCATGTTAGGAGTGTTGCCAGAGCATGAGCTCACCCCTCTCCCCACCCCGCCGCCCCGCAAGGCCACACAGTTGCCACAGCTTCATTTCAGTAGCTTTACCAGGGGATAAATGGCAGATATGTGGGGCAGCCCGGGTGGCTCAGCAGTTTAGGGCCGCCTTCAGCCCAGGGTCTGATCCTGGAGACCTGGGATCAAGTCCCACATCGGGCTCCCTGCATGGAGCCTGCTTCTCCCTCTGCCTGTGTCTCTGCCTCTCTCTCTCTCTCTCTCTGTGTCTGTCTCATGAATAAATAAATCAAAATCTTTAAAAATAAATGGCAGATATGCTTAAATAAAGATACCTCAGGCTTAAAGCACTGTCTTTATGCAAAACCAAGGAATGATTCTTTTTTCTTTTTTTCTGTCTTCCCTGGGGCAATCGTGGTGCCAGCCTTCCTCTCTGGGCATAGGCCTGCCCTTCTGGTCCTTGCACTGTCGACCCATTGTGACAGGAAGAGTCCCTGTTCCCCTCCCATCTGATCTAGTTAAGATCCCAGTTGCTAGGGACACCTGGGTGGCTCAGCGGTTGAGCGTCTGCCTTTGGCTCTGGGCGTGATCCCAGAGTCCTGGGACTGAGTCCTACATTGGGCTCCCTGCATGGAGCCAGTTTCTCCTTCTGTGTCTCCGCCTCTCTCTGTGTCTCTCATGAATAAATAAACTCTTTAAAAGAAAAAAGATCCCAGTTGCTACTAAGCTGACTTGTCTGATTTTGCACTGTCTTTGCACTGTGGGTCCTCCTTCCTGGCAGGGGCCTGTTTTTCTTTGCTCATGTCTACTTTTCTCTAGAGCACTTTTACATGTAGGCAAACTTTTATGTTTTATTTTCCTTCCCCTGTGTACATAGGAAAACCTGGACAAGAACTCAAGTTTTCTAATTTCTGATTATGTTCTCTTTCTACTTTTTAAAAAAATTATATATTTGACACAGAGAGACAGAGACAGAGAGAGCACAGGTGGGGGGAATGGCAGAGGGAGAGGGAGAAGCAGACACCCCACTGAGCAGGGAGCCTGACGTAGGGCTTGATCCCAGGAACCCGGGGCCACCACCCAAGCCAGAGGCAGATGCCTAAACAACTGAGCCACCCAGGTGCCCCTTCTTTGAAACCTTATTACAAAGTTTCATGATACATCACACGGATTTTGTAAGAAATGTAATTCAACAAATACTCCCTGAGCACTGAGCATGAGGGGTCTCTGTTAGGAGGCAGGGAAACTTAGTTTACTGGAGGATCCTTCGGGCCAGGGGTAAAGCAGACAGGCAGGCAACCACAGTGGTGTGTGTTAAATCCTGTGTTAGGCCAAGCACAGAATACCACAAGCAACACCCAGGGCTGTGCTCCCAACCAATCTTGAAAATGACACTTGGGAAGATTCACTCCTAGTAGAAGGGACAATACACATAGCGAGAGGGAGAGAGCCCCCCATACGCAGGAGAGCTAGCCGCATTTCTTCACTCTGATAGGCTTGGGGCACTTAGGGGTGACGCTGATGGCCACAGGAATCAGAAAGGAGTTGAGAAAGATGTGAAAATAGACTACGGTTTATTCCACAAAAAGAGATGGGTCTATGAAAATGAGGAAGACAGAGTCCCTGGCTGCTCGGAGCTCATCACCTGCTGGGGGAGAAAGACAGATACATAAACAAATCATTACAGAACAATTCATTCAGTTCTAAATATAGGGTACACAAAGGGCTGGGGGACCCAGAAGAGGAAGCCATTAGCACTGCCTGGGAGGGGAAAGAAAGGCTTTGTGTAGGTGACAGTTGAGCAAGATGACAGATGAGTGGGTGGCAAGCAGAGCCGGGCGGGACCAGGAAAGGCACCTCCAATTCATTACCCGATATTAAATGAACCAAATGTTTGCCATTCTCTTCAATTTTCAAAGCCTCAGGAATTTGTCTCCTCTGGTTGGAGATAGCCAATGTTAAACTGTAACTTACTGCTCGCTTCTCAAGGATTTTGAAGGTTTGCTTGCAAAAGAGACTATCCAGTGCATTCCAGAAACAAAAGAAGCATTTCAGAAGGTACTTGCAGAACCAGGAAGCTCTGCTCATTTCTAGAGGCCATGCCCTCTGAGGCTCTGTGGCATCATCACAGAAGCAGGAGCAAGTTGGACCAGTGTGGGCCGTTTCAGGGCGGGGTACAAGTCTATGCACCTGGTCCCCCCTCACAAACTGACTCAGAAGCCAAGTGTCCAGGTAACAGGCTTAGAAAGGAAGAGTCTTCCTTCTCTTCAGCAGCATCAACCTTCGCAAGGATTGACATGGGAAGGATACTACCCTGGGTGGGTTCTTCATATTGTCCAACAGATATGTTGCTTCAGCAGAAAAATCGTAGGATAGACGATTCTCTCTCTCTCTCTTTTTAATAACGTAGCTTAATCTTGGGGCACAGACAAGGTGAGGCTAAAAGAGTTTCTCTCTCTACTGACAGCACAACACCCCCTCTGCTTTGGAGAGAAGTAGGGCCAGAACAGACTCAGGTTTGCTAGATGAGCGGTGGGTGGTGGTAGTTGCAGAAATGCTGAAATAGGAACTACATAAACGGAATGAAAGGATGGATGGTCATTTATCAGGGAATTACAAGCCAAACATGCAAGCATAGTAATATTAATAAAAGATACTATGAAACTTATCTTTAAAAATCAGAGAGTTGGGGATCCCTGGGTGGCGCAGCGGTTTAGCGCCTGCCTTTGGCCCAGGGCGCGATCCTGGAGACCCGGGATCGAATCCCACGTCGGGCTCCCGGTGCATGGAGCCTGCTTCTCCCTCTGCCTGTGTCTCTGCCTCTCTCTCTCTCTCTGTGTGACTATCATAAATAAATAAAAATTAAAAAAAAATCAGAGAGTTATTTGGCAATGATACAGAAAGATAGTATAGTCATGGATCTTTAAGTACTAAATACATAGGGGGATAACTCTTTTTTTTTTTTTTTTTTTTTTTTTTTAGATTTTATTTATTCATGACACACACAGAGAGAGACAGAGACACAGGCAGAGGGAGAAGCAGTCTCCACACAGGGAGCCCGATGTGGGATTCTATCCTGGGTCTCCAGGATCACACCCCAGGCTGAAGGTGGCACTAAACCACTGGGCTAACCGGGGCTGCCCTAAATACATAGGAGGATAACTCTTAAAATATACGTGGGATTTGGTAAAAGCGCAATCACTGTGAAGCAACGGTTCTCGACCACAGGTGATTTTGTCCCCTGGAGGCCTCTGTAGTCATCACAGCTATGTGGGGAAAGGCTGCGGGGACTAATAGAGGCCAAGGAGGCCAGGAAGGCTGCTAGGTACCTGCAAGGCCCAGGACAGTCCCATCCCCAAGAGCTGTCTGTGCAAAATGTCCACAGTGCCAAAGAGCACAGATGTTGAGTACAGAGGAAGGCAAAGTAGAGCTGCAAATACAGACAGGTGTGGAGATTGCCATGTCCTAGGTAGAGCTGTGTCCCCCACAAAGTTATGTCCAAGTCCTCACTCCAGTGAGTGCAGTCTTATTTGGAAATAGGGTCATTACAGATACAATCAAATTCAGACAATGTCATACCAGCATCTAGAGGGCTCTCTCCATTAACTGGTGTCCTCATAAGAAGAGGGACATTTGAACACAGTATACAGAGAACACCATGTGACAATGGACACAGGAATCGGAGTGATGTGTCCACAAGCCAAGGACTGCCAGCAACCAGCAGAAGCTCGAGAGAGGCAAGACTCTCTCTCTCAGAGCCTCCAGAAAGAATCAATCCTGCCAAACCCCTTTGATTCTGGACTTCTAGCCTCCAGAGCTGCAAGAGAATGCATTTCAGTGGTTCTAAGCCACCCAGTACTTTATCGCAGTGGCACCCAGAAACCTATCCACACACTGCAGTCAGTTCACCTCCCAGCAGCCCAGGCCTGTTGCTTCCTTACCATTAATGGAACCTCAGGTTTTCTCCAGTTGTATTCAAGGCTGTTCTCACTCAGGAGCCTTTCATTATGACATCCTCCAGACTATAAATCATCCGATACCAAACTTAGTGTCTGGGGTGGAAGAACTATCGTTACCATAATCCCCATGTTTTTATGAAAAGGTCCTGTGCAAGACTTGTTCCCCAAATACACTTGAAGTGCCAGAGAACCAGGGAAGGCATCCAGCAGAAGACACACAAGAAGTGGCTGCAGAGCCCGCAGAGCAGGGCTGGCTCTTCCAGGCCCTGAGGCCCATGAACACTGTACACGTCCTCCCTGCACATCCTGAGTCTAGCCAGCTGTCAAGAACTCTATGGGACAGGGAGGACATTGGCCCTGGGAAACTTTTAAAAACTCTTCTGTCCTGAGGACCTTGGTCCAGGCTGTCTCACCTGCACGATACTAACAGGATAGGGGCTTAGGCAACAGAGAGGCTTTACAGGAAGAAAGTCTCTGCAGTACCTGGTGGCTGCACCTCAGTGTCATTACAGGAGCCATCCTACCAGTTGGAGTGCCTGGTTGGCTCAGTTGGTGGGGCATGCAACTCTTGATCTCAAGGTTGTAAGTTTGAGCCCCATTTTGGGTGTAGAGATTACCTAAAGATAAGATCTTAAAGAAAAAAAAAAGTCTACAAGTTGCAAAATAAAGAAACAAATCAGAAGAAGTAGGGTGTGTATGTGTTAGAGAGAGAGAGAGAGAGAGAGAAAGAGATAGTGAGGGAGGAAGAGAAGGAGGCAGGGACGGCATGAATGAAATACTAAAGCATTTGAGAAGAGAAGTTAAGAAAGAAAGAACAAGGGCAGCCCAGGTAGCTTTGCAGTTTAGCGCTGCCTTCAGCCCAGGGCCTGACCCTGGAGACCCGGGATCAAATCCCACGTCAGGCTCCCTGCATGGAGCCTGCTTCTCCCTCTGCCTGTGTCTCTGCCTCTCTGTATGTCTCTCATGAATAAATAAATAAAACCCTAAAAAAAAAAAGTTAAGAAAGAAAGAATGAGTTTCCTTGTTTCAGTGAAATCTAAGTGACATGTTCAAGAACTTAGCAGCCAAAGTGGGTTTTCCACAAATACATGAATGGTCACCTATCAAAGCAAGCCCATGTCTGTTTAGTCGGGGCGTTGTGCCCACTGATCTAGCAATGGTGCCGCTTCGGTACAAACACCCACAATGTCAGCAGAGTTAAGTTCAGGCCAGAAGGACACTATTCTGGTTAATCATCATCTAGGACCCTTTTAAACAGTGTCACTTGGGATAATTTCATATGCACCCACCTTTTTGCTTAGCTATCTGGATACCCTGATGGGTGGTTTCCCTTGCATTTTCCTAAATTTCTAATTCCTTTTCTCTTTAAAGAACGGATTCATATTGTTAAGTCTATTTGACGGCTGTGTTTTAATTAAAAAGTCTTGATGAAAATGTTTTCATTAAACATATACTGGCAAGCTCTCAAATTATTTTGAGACATTTCAGTCTTTGCTTTTCTGTTCCCAGTGCTGTCCCAGTCACCCTGTGGGGATTCAACTGTGACTTCAGATTCTTGTCAAGCAGACATACCCACCAGCCGACGACAGATGGAGGAGCCCTGCCAGCCACTGCTGATCTCGGCCAAATCCCGAAGAGCCACCATTTCAAGAAGCTGGTCACCTTCCAAGGTAACCAAAACAAAGAGAAAACAGGGATAACTACCAGAGCGACAGCTCGCCATAAGATGAAAGCAAAGTTCCACAAAAAAGAAAATCAGAATTACTTATTAAAGGTTTACCTTACCTTACCCTAAAGATTAGGAGCTCTTTTATCTAATTATCAGAGAGCCAAGAGGGTTGTAATAAAATTGTGCTAAATTATTCTAAGGGGGAAAACTAAGAAATTATAGCCTGTGTGATACAACTCCACCCAGATCCTGAGGTTTACAGCCCATTTAGAGTAAAACTAAAAAATATTTGACTTGCCCTTTATTTGATTTAACATCTAAATAGACTATATTTACTATGTAAGAAATAGCAGATCATAGGAACTTCAGATGTACTGAAAGAGGAAAGTGATACTCCTCCTCTCAATTAGAATAGATCTTTTGTTCTCTAAGTACCACTAGAATATGTTTATTTTTTTAAAAGATTGTATTTATTTATTCATGAGAGATACACAGAGAGAGGCAGAGACACAGGCAGAGGGAGAAGCAGGCTCCATGCAGGGAGCCCAATGGGGGACTCGATCCCAGGACCCCAGGCTCATGCCCTGAGCCGAAGGCAAACGTTGAGCCATTGAGCCACCCAGGCGCCCTAGAATATGTTTATTTTTGCTTACTACTCTAATGCTAATTTCCACTTAGTCTTAAATCTTTGATGTTAATTTTCATAAATCGTCAAAGAAGCTGAAATTAGAGATATCTAGTCATTCCACATTGACAGAATATTGGTTTTCAGGTAATTTCAAATTGAGTTTGCTGTGGTTGACCTTTTTTTATCCCCAAAACTTAGACTCTTCTCTATTTGAAAATCTGCATCCTAAGATAAAAGACATTATCCTTTACGAACTGCTGTAATGCCACCAGCACTAATCACACTATTTAATGGCCTGGGCAGATAATAAGAACAAAATGCTGAACCTGTCAACCCTCTGCTTTTATGGGTCTCCAGACAATAGAAGGCACAAGAATGAAAGATCATGTGTCCCTGCCTCCAAACACTAAACTGCAGAAATCCAAGTAATAAAGATATATTAAGATAAGCCAAAGGGAAGCTCTTTCTGCCAATAAGCTACATGGGGCAGAGTGAGACAGGAGATTTTTTTTTTTTTGAGGGGAGGGGAGGGATATAAGTGAAAATGTAATTAGATTTGTCTTAAGAATTGGCTAACGTTTTTCTCTTAAAACCGTTCCTTTTTAATGATCCCCTGGCTCATATTAAATTGCAAACATAAATTCAACGAATGGCTACAATGGTTTTAAAAAAGATAGAAGGTATGGAATATTTGCTTGCTTCACCAAATGAACTTAAAACTTAATATATACATTTTTTGATCATTGCCTCTGACTCCTGGAGGATGCCATTGTAAATTCTTGTCCCCACAACAAAATGTTAGCCCTCTTTTTACTTTATCTGCTTTTAAGAAAAAAAAAAGTATCCTTTTCCATTTATTAATTTGATATAAGAACACTGACTAAGCAAAATTACAGAAAATTTATAAATGTTTAAAAGAAAAGAAAACACAAGCAAAAAGAACTATTTCTATTTTGCATATCTTCCATCTTCCAGGCCACAGTTAGTTTTAAGCATAATACAAATGCAGGTTTATATTCTGCTTTTTTTTTTTTTTCATTTAAAAGCATAACAAAAAACTTCCCCAAATATCCACAGATATAATTTCCATTTGTATACCAGTGACTTATTGCTGCGTAAGACATTTTGGTCACTCCAATGTTTTACTATTGTAGATGGGGTTGCAATTACTATCTTCATGCTTCTAGAACAGGAATGTTTAACTAGAGACTGGTAACTTTTCAACAGCAGGTTTGTTATTTCAGCAACTGTGCAGGGGGCCTGGGGTGGGGGTGGTCCAGGGGTGGGAAGGGGGGAGGGGGGCTGGAGAGAGGGATGGCACACTGGGAAAACTAACGTCTCTTCCAGCCTTAAATTCTATGATCCCCTCCACCACCACGATATGTGGAATTTTCCTTGGCACTGTCCTCAAGCCTTTTTCTAACTGACACAAATTAATTACCATAAGGTGATTTCAAATACCTTTTGGGAAAGTCACAGCTTGCATGAAATGGGGCGCTGAAGATAAAGGTCAGCTGGATTTTGTTTGTTGTGCATTCCGTGCCCACAATGCCATTATTACTGTTCATATAGCACCACAGATAAGCTAACATACTTTGGTAATTGCAATAAAATAATTTTTAAAAAGCAAATGCACTTTGTCCTAAATATGCTTTCTGTACCTTCTCATTTTGTATTCTTCTTGAGCAGTAATTGCCATCTCAAGTATTTTATTTCCATTTATGGCTAATTAGATTTTCTCATTCCTATAATCCCAATAATGTTGCTAATATCTTTTGCTTTCGATTCTCTGGAAATTTTTAAAGACTTTTAAAGATGTTTATGGACCTAACAGTTCCTTGGTGTCCCACTGTAATAATAAATTGTCAGTCAGATGCTTAGCAGGATTTATAAATGTCTAACTTTCTAGTTGCGATGAAATAGAAACATTTGATTTACAGGCTTTTAGTGTCATCACAGAAAAAACACACTATGCATCACTATTTATGAAGGGGTTGCCAGGGGACCAAATTTCTGTTTTATAGTAACGATTTCAAAGGAAGTTTTTATTATATTAAAGGCTACCATGTATGAGACACTGTACGATTTCTCTCTGGTCTAGTTTTTTTTCAAAGTTGCAATCTGTTATAACATTAGTACCTATAAACTCCATGAGAACAGAAGTCTTATTTTCTTGTTCAGTGTAACCACTAGGGAAAATAGTCTAGTAGTTACTCAAAAAGTTAAACATAACATTACCATATTACCCAACAGTTCCACTCATAAATAGCTCCACACATAAACCCAAGAGAATGAAAACATATCCAGAAGAGCTTGGGTGGCTCAGTCAGTTGGGCATCTACCTTTGGCTCAGGTCATGATCCCGGGGTCCTGGGATCCAGCCCCACGTCAAGCTCCTCCTGGTGGGAAGTCTGTTTCTGCCCCCCTCCCTCTGCTCATGCTCTCTCTCTGGCTCACTCAACTTTCTCAAATAAATAAGTAAAATCTGGAAGGAGGGAAGGAAGGAAGGAAGGAAGGAAGGAAGGAAGGAAAGAAGGAAGGAAGGAAGGAAGGAAGGAAGGAAGGAAGGAAGGAAGGAAGGAAGGAAGGAAGGAAGGAAGGAGAAAGAAAGAAAGAAAGCAAAACATATATCCACACAAAAATTTGTACATGAATGTTCATAGCAGCATGAACATTCACAATAAACAAAAAGTAGAAATAACTCAAATGTCCATCAACTGATGGATCAGTAGACAAAATATTGAATATCCATGCAATGGACTATCATTCAGCCACAAAAAAGGAATGAAGAATCGATAGATGTAAAAACCAATGAGCCTTGAAAATACTATGCTAAGTAAAAGTAGGAAGTCACAGAAGGCACATATTGTATGATTCCACTTATATGGAGTATCCAGAACAGGCACATCCCTAGAGGGAGAGAGTTGATTAGTGGTTGTCAGAGGCTGGGGAGGGAAGGTGGAATGAGGGGTGACTGCTAATGGATGTGAGTTTGGGGGTGTATGGAGAAGGGATGGAAAGGTTCTGAAGTGAGATAGTGCTGGATGCACAACCTCATGAATATATGAAAACCAGGGCCTTGGTCACCTTAAAAGGGTGAGTTTTATGGCCTTTGAACTATATCTCAATTCAAAATACATACTAAAAAATTTTAATGACACCATAAAAAGTAATCCTGCCCACTGCCTTGCAAGAACAAACACATTAAATGGGGAAAAGAAGATTCTTGAATTATAAACTCCTATATTTTGAGGGTACATATGCCTTAGTCATCTTTGTAAGCCCAGGAGCTATTATGCTCCATAGCCTGTATATTATGCCCTCTACATCAGGTAAGATGCTTCCCATTATTGGTTAAGGAAAATGCAACTCAAACTCACCTAAATAATAGAGGAATTAAGGGTCCATTTGACTGAAAAAGTCCAGATTATACTTCAGATAAGGCAAGGTCTTAAAGAAATGGAAAAAAAAAAAAAAGGGGGCCCTATTTCTTTCCTTAACTCTGTTCTTCTTAGACAAGTTTAACCCCTAACTGGATTCCTTCTTGCTCCTAAGACAGTGTCCAGTAGTTTCCAGAGCTACCAGTTTCCTTATTTAAATCCCTGGTAACTCACTCAAAGTCCAGGAAGTGATAACTATTGGTCTTCATTGGGCTGACTTGGGTCTTGGACCGAAGCAAAATGAGTCACTGACTCCACCGGAGGGTGTCCAAGAATAAAGCAGATGGGCCCAGGGCTAAGAAGCAAAACGTGCAGGTGTGATTTTCTAAAAGATCTTGAGTAAGAGACCTCAGACTCTGTAGCAGGAGATTTAGGTGCAAGAATAGGGCTTGACAATTGTGTGTGTGTGTGTGTGTGTGTGTGTGTGTATATATATATATATACACTTTTTTTTTAAGTGGTAAGCACTTGTTGTTTGAAGCCAATCAATCTCACCAGTGTGGCTCTTCCATCAGAAAGACTGGAAAAAATGGCTGTTGGAGTGGGAACACATGTTGTACTCTGAACCCAATCACAGAATGAATCTGAAAGACTGAGATAATGGGCTGATCCAACAGCAGTGGGGAAACCCCTAAATCCCCTGGAAACAGTTTTCTAGGCAAGAGGCAACCAAAAAATATGTCAGTTTTGCCTCAAGGAATTCATCCATAGATATTCCCCTCCTTTTTACATTTAGAGATTTTTAGCTTAAAAAAAAAATAGATGCTATCAAGTAGCAAGATAATTCTTTACTTGTTAACCAGGGTAACGAGGAGTATGTTTTCATAGGAAAGATTTGTGTGTGTGTGTGTGTTGGCAAGAATTTAAGAAACCCTACGGTGAGAGACTTTCTCAAGAGAAACTATCCAGAGCAAATTCCAAATGACTGAAGTCTCATTATCAAAAGGGGCATAAATGATCAAAATCTTCTATCTCTTCATTTTATAACAGCCATCTTGCTTTCTGTTTCCAAGATTTTTCAGAGTTCAAAACTCATTTCTCCATTACTGAGGGTTTTCAGGCATATCAGCAAACACACTAAGAGTTAACAAATACATGTTGTCGTGCTGCAAGAGGTCATTCCACAACCTTCAGAATATAAGACCCAGAGTCAGAAAGAAATGCCTGCCTCTGCTGCTCACTGGCTAAGTGACCCAGAGCCTGACCCCTGTGTCCTGTCCCCTTAAAAGAGCAGTGACAATATCTTCCCTCATCATAGGGGAACATCAACTGAAATAATGCCTCTAAACCACTTGGCCCAGTGCCCAGAAACACCACCCAATAAATACTGTTGCTATGTTATGATTATGATAGTTCGGAGGAAACGTGTTCCAAACACTTGAAATGTAATCATTTATTTAAACATTATTTAATATCCCTCATGTGGCTCTAAGATGTGGACCTCTAAAAAATGAGGCAAAGCTCTCCTCATCGATCCGATGCAGAAATGAAGGACAGAGGGTCCACATATCCCTCAGGGATAAATCCACAGCTAGATCAAAAGCCAGATTTTTTTCTCCCAATCATCTATAGAAGCTAAAGCTGCCAGTTCACAGGAACATCAATTTTCAGAGCCAGAGACATTGCACTGACCAATTCCCACAGTTTAACGAGTAGAACCACAGAGGCCCCAAAAGTCAAAAGAGGGCAAAAATCAGACCAAACAATTATTTAATGATCTAATTAGTTAAAACATCCTCCTTATAAAAATAATAACGATAAGAGCACACAGACAGATTCTTCTCCAGGCACTAGAATGATTCATTGCCATGTCTCGACGCATTCCATATATTGACTCAGGAGACTTTCCACACATTGACCCCATGTATTGACTCATGGTCTTTACGACAGCCCTTACTGATGGGGACACCATGAAACCCAACTATCGAGCGATTAGGAAGGGCAAGCTTGGGATGCAAACCCTGGCCACATACCTCAGTGTCCACCATTACCCTCCATGTTCTGCACAGCCCATTATAGTGGCCGTCAATCCCATGGGGCCATATTTAAACTTTGAATTAACTTAATTAAAATCGAATAAAATTACAAATTCAGTTCTTCACTTGTACTAGCCACAATTTAAGTGCTATTAATCACCACACATGGCCCATGGCTTCCACTGGACGGTGCAAACAGAACCTTTCCACCATCCCAGATACTTCTCCCTGCAGCCCTGTGCTACTGACCTTGACCCTTCACTGTCCCATGGACTCTAGTGCTCTGTCTGCTTTGCCTGTCTATTGTCATAGTTCCATTTGAATTAAAAAGAAAAATTAGGTTATTTCATTCTCTTTGAACAAGCATCTTATTGAGGGCCTACAGTTCACACAGCTAATATAGCAAAGGTTGCAAAGCAAGTAGAAAACATATTCCCTGCCCTGGAAAACTTCGAATCTACTTGAATAATGAGTGAGTTCTCTGATGCCTATCACAATTGGGCAATGCTGTATTCTGGTGGGAAAAAAATGTAAACGGTAGTAGAAAGGCATCACCTTATAGACAAATCCACCTAATTAGTATTATTAGTATCATTTGCCAAATACTTTTTTGCACTCTTGTTGCTTAGAACCGTAAAGGCATTCTCCCACAGAATCATTGACAAACATGGTGCTTAGGTCTTCATCTCACCTGACCAGAGCCTATTTTAACCTATTTAACCTGGGAGTTCCCGTTTGTTCTTACAGGACATTTCATCAGCTGTAAAATGAGAGTATGGAAGCCGAGGGCCTCTGAGGTATGTTCTGGCTCAAAAATCTTCTATAAGGGGGCACCTGGGTGGCTCAGTGGCTGAGTGTGTGCCTTTGGTTTGGATCATGATCCTGGGGTCCTGGGATCAAGCCCTGCATCAGGCTCCTTGCTTGTAGGGGAGTGGCTTCTCTCTCTCTCCCTCTACCCCTCCCCATGCTCTCTCTCTCTCTCTCTCTCAAATGAATTAAAAAAAAAAAATCCTTTGTAATTGTGGTCCTTCTGAGACAAGGGTTTGGCATCTAAATAACCCCCAAATTAAACTCAGGTGGGAATCATGAAAACACAACAAGCATAGGGATGAAGTGGAGGATCGCCTGTACAGATCCCTTTGTGGAATCAAGCTGCACCCTGTCTGGAATCTTCCATCCCTAACCAAAGTACAAAGCCCAGAGGAACAGGAGTGCTTGATGACAGTCATTCATTTCCTATCAGCATCTTTATTCTCTGCTCTTCTTTCCAGCTTCCATTCTTCTATGCTGTTCCTTCCTCTCTTCCACCTCCATCTGAAAGCGGTGCCACAGACTTTTCAGGATTCACCTTTTTCATGATCTGTTATGAGAACCTGTTATGTGTCTTCCTTTACAACTCCTCCTCCTTTTTCCCCCACTGCCTTTTCCCATCCTTCATCAAGAACAGTTACCATCACAGGGAATTTTTATTATGTCAAGGCATCCTGCATCATGTCTCATTCCTATCATCTCATTTTACCCCAGAACAGCCCCATCTGGCAAGATTACAAAAACCACTTACAGAGAGAAAACCAAGGAATAATTCACCCAGACCACATAATAAGAGGTAGATTCAAGTCTGAGTATGTCCAAGGACGCTGCTTTATCATTGCCCTGGGCCCACTGCAGGATCCTTAAATCAGGATTGCCTATGGTTGGAAAGAGCTTTACTAAGGAGATTTAAAAACTCAGTTTTCATCTTATTCCAGGATAACTTCAACTGTTATTTGAGGAAAATTATTTAATGTCTCTGGATTTCAGATTTCTTATTTGCAAGAGAAGGAGTTGGGGCAGAGGATTTTTCAGGTCACTTCCAGCTCAAAACAAGAATTCTACGATACCAGTACATGCATACTTTAATTTCCCTCCTAAGTATGTTACTTCTGCCGCATTTTTAACAGATGACAACTAGTATTTACTGTCACTATGAGCCAGGCATTTTCCAAGCAGTATCTTATTTAATCTTTATCACAACCTTATAGGGTAAATACTACTGTGGAGTAAATTCATTTTTTGATTCTGAATCTGAGGCCCCAACTCTGAAAGAGGCCAAACCCAAACTCAAGCATCTGATTCTACTAAAAGGCCACCACGCACTGACTCCCAGTGGTGTCCACAACTTATACCCACAACCCATGGTCAGAGGCCATATGCTTCACTTTTCGTAGTACAAAAATATCTAGTACTAAAAAGTCATTATGCATAAGTAGATTAACTCTCAAGAAAAAAAAACAGAACAGAGAAAATAACAATTATACTTTGATGACTAGCCTCCTAATAGACTTTGATGTACCAGGCATATTCAACTTTTGCCTGCCTCATTTAACCTAGAGAATTAACTTTTATTTGCGAATTAAGCTGACTTCTATGAATCTTTATAAACATGACAAACACAGATTGTAGTAGCTGCATTAAACTTAAAACCCCTAATATAGTCTTGTGGGGTTTTTAAAAAATGTTTTTATTTATTCATTCATGAGAGACTCAGAGAGAGAGAGGCAGAGACACAGGCAGAGGGAGAAACAGGGTCCATGCAGGGAGCCCGGCAAGGGACTCGACCTTGGGTCTCCAGGATCATGCCCTGGGCTGAAGGCGGTGCTAAACCACTGAGCCACCCAGGCTGTGCCGTGGTTTTTTGTTTTTTGTTTTTAACTGGCATTTCTCCCTACCAGTTTCGTATTTTTTTAAAGGTGAAGGCAAATCCTGGTTCAATAATACTATCAACAAGTGAAACTTTAGCATATCCACACCTTAACTGACTAAAGTCCTCCAACATTAACAGCCTCATATGGGACCTGAGCCCCACCCATATTTGGCAAACAATAGTAGTACCTAAGGGCAATTAAGACATTTTTGGAACTATCACTCATTATTCTCTTGGGCTAGATCTCTCCTCATAAAAGCAGTAAGACTATAAACTGTTTTCTTATTAGTTTAATTAAATGTGTCATATAAAAATTCCTGTTGTAGGGTGAATATATGGATAGATAGTTGATAAAGCAAATCTAATAATATTTTAACTATAGAACCTAGATAATGGGAATATGGATGTTTACTGTACAATCCTTTTAACTTTAATATTTGAAAGCTTTTTAAAGTATTTATTATACATTCTACAAATATTACTGACTCCTTACAATATACCAGGCACTGGTATATGCTGAAAAAGGACCTCACAGTTTAATGCAACAACTCTGCAGAACTGGCTTCTGCTAGACTTGGAAAGCACAGAAGAGAACCAGATATTCTTTCAGTTGAAACAGGAAAACTCTATGAGCTAAACTAGCCTGGAGGACTCAGTTAGGAGCCTGGGGATTGTGAACCAATCAAAGATGTCAAAATGAATCTAAAAGCCAATCAGGGAGCTCCCTGCCCACTATCCATTCCCACCACCTCTGTATCACTTCCAAATCCCACCCCAAGAGAAAGTTCCTCCTAAATGGGACATTGACAATCAAAGATTATCTTGAGACTTCTTCCTTTTTCTTTGCAAAACCCATTGTCCTTTTAACTCCTTGTGAGTCTCTTGCAGAAGAAATGCAATAGTAGCTAACTTCCTTACTGTAGTAAACTCTAAATAAATAGACTTGGGTGAACTCGAGAGTGGCCTTAAACTTTCTGACAATCCTCAACGACCATCATCTACATGGTTAGTTAAAATCAGTTGTGACAATTCTTTAAGAACAAATATTGTACCTATATTTGTTTTCCCACATAACTCCCCTCTTCTTTGTATTGTTTTTATGAGAGAAGGAGGTACAGTTACTGGTAGCTTGCCCAGAATGGACAAGAGAATTTCTTCAGAGCATCTTGCTTGGAAAGGTCATCTGTAATGTCTATCGCCTGGGAAAATGTTGAGAATCACTAAGAATTCAACTTTAACTCCACATCAGTGTGTTGCTAAATGCTTTGCCCTCCCCATAGTAAACGATAAGGAAGTGTGAGCAATAATGGCTGCCTGTGGGCTGCATACTTATGAAACAGTAGCCTGCATAATCATGACTGAGTCACTCCAGCAGACTCAATAAAAATTATTGCATTGGTCCATCTGTTTTTATTCAATCTGTCCCCTCCCATCTGAGCAAACACTTAAATACTCATCGTGCAAGATTAATTCAAGTCTCACCTCACGCATGATGCCTTCTCTCATCATGTCGAGTCAGATAGATTAACCTCTCCTTGAACACTCATAGTTATAAGCTTTAGAAAGAAGGAAAGAAAGGGAGGAGGTAAGAGAGAGAGAGAAAGACATGGAGGGAGGGAAACAGAGAGGAAGAAGATAAGCTTGTTTTATAGTCTTGTGGAAAATGGAAAAGATCCAGGATTCTTGCAAGGACATAACCTTAACATTTTACTTTCTTAAAAGATTTTATTTATTTATCAGAGAGAAAAAGAGAGAGAGAGTGGTGGGGGAAGAAGAGAGGGAGAGGGACAAGCAGACTCCATGCTGAGGGCGGAGCCCAGGACCCCAAGATCATGACCTGAGCTGAAACTAAGAGCCAGATGCTTAACCAACTGAGCCACCCAGTTGTCCCTCAACATTTCATTTTTTTTCCCCCAATATTTTACTTGTAAAGGTGACTGTCAGAATGGCAAATAACACTGTTCTGCTTCTTTCTCCTTCATGGCCATCACAACTCTCAGCTTTTACCCAGAATTGTTGTTCATAGAGACTCATGAACTACTAGTCAATTCTGAATCAACAAAGCTTCTACAAAAGAGAAGCCCTAGCAGTGAAATGCAATAGCCCTTTCTGTTGTTTGTCAAAGGGGATGTTGGTGTTTAACTGTTGGCAAGAGATTGTAAAATCTAATAGGAGAGGTCAGCCTACTACGAGCCAACAGCTTTCTGATATGTTATTCAGAGCTAGCCGATGTGTGGGATCACGAGTGCTTCATCTTTGGATGTCTACATGCAGAACCTATCTAAGGTCCTCCAGGGTTCCTACAGGTGGGCAGTGAGGAAAGGTGAATTCTTTAAGTCTTGCTAACTTGAAAATTCAAATAAGTTCTCCAAGTCAAAACCTAAATAGAGGGGTGGGGGAGGAAAGAATAGGGAGGGAAAAAGGAGAAAAAAAAAATGTTTCAATTTGCATTATGTTTGCAAAAGGCTGACTCTATACTGAGTCCATCGGTTTGGAATGCATATTACACTTCAGGCTCCTAGGATAAAAGCCTGGGACGGGTGAAACAGTTGGGCCGCACTACAGCATTTCTCTGGCTCTGTTTACATATACTGCTTACCTATTGTCTCTGACGCCACTGAAAGTGTTCCTATAGATCCAGATAGATAGCTGGATTGGGCACAGCAGAAAATGGGCCACCTGATGACTCAGAATCTACTCCTCAGCCTGAGGCTCAAAACACCTCCAGGTCTACTCATAGTTGAGGGGCTGGTTCCAAAGGGAAAGCCAGGATCCCAGGACCATCCAGGGAGCAGAGCAGTCCCAAAACAAATCCTAGACCCCTCTAAAAATCGAATGAATTTGGCCTTTCCAGAATTCACTTTATCATCCAAGCATGAACCTTCACTTCCTTGCCAAGAAACGGAAACATATGTAAAACTATGCACATAAACTAGAAAACAAAGTAAATATGAATGAGAAGACTACTATTACTTACTTGAAAAAGAATATAAAATAGCAGATTCTTTTTAAATATCTGATCACTTTCACCTACATTTACAATGGCAATCGACGTGAAAATAATGCTTAACAGGTGGAATCACAGACACCGTAGTTTGCCCATGATAATGGGCATTGAATTGTTTGCTAGTTCTTTAGACAATGTCATTTCTCTATTTCACTCTCATTAAGAGAACCTCCACTTTTCCAACAACAGCAATGTGTTCAGCTAAGAAACTATAATCACCAGACACTCTTGCAGCTAATAGTGGCTGTGGGACATGGTTCACAACAACAAGATTCACATTGACTGGTATTTCTGAGAATGTCCCAAGTCCTGATACGACCATTTATCCTTCTTTCTTTGTTTCTCTTCTTGTTCCTGGAATGCTTACATAATTCGTAGGTGCTCAGCAGTTCTTTTTGAAGGACAGCAGAGCATAAAGGCAAAATGAGCCTGACCATGGAGCAGTATACTGGACCCTGAAATGACCACCTCCATACTCCTTGCAAAAAAAAAAAGTAAATCTTTTATTTATTTAAACAGTATCAGGGTTTCTCAGCTAAATCCATCCCAAATAGAGAGTATCAATCAAGAAACACTAAAATTTTCCAAAGTTCTTTGGGTTTTATCAATATCAAAGGTTGTTCCCTTTGTTTCCAGATGAAGGAGATCATGTTCAGAATGGTATGCTGGCTGCCTTCGCGCATCATTACAACAACCTGATCACACTAAGAGGTTTGGCCTCCTGTCATCTTAGTGATAAAACTAAAAGACAGTCAAACTTCATCACACTTTTCTTCCAAGGTAAACTGATGAATTGCATATCTTATTGAATACAATAAAAACAAAGAAACATGTCCATGATAATGATGCCAGTATAGACTTTCTATATTCTTGCCAATGGGAAACTATTCTTGAATTAGTACATAGACTTGATTGTATTATATACCGCCTACTACAAGGTCATCCCATGCCATTCTCCAACTATTTAGAGAAAAAAAAAAAAAAAAAAAAAAACAAGAAATTTTAATATAAATGCGTGGAAATGAAAAAAATACTAATTTTAAAAGAGATATCCATCTATTTTAGATGATAAACTTCAACTATCACTGGACCTATACCAACCATGTTTTGAACAGAAAACCTTTGATCATTCAGAGCCTGGAAATAAAATTGTTCACACCCAGTTCCTAGAATTAGAACTGCTACCCCTTTAATTGTTCATCCTGTATTTATAAAATCAGCACTATTGATGGCTGCCTGCCACCTTCACAAGGCAATTGTAAGAAACAGACCAAGACTCATGCAATATTTCCCCTCAATTCCTCAGCTTGCACAGGTTGTGGTGCTTTACTGGTAAACCTCAAAGTAACATAAACAGACCTGTTCCCTCTACTCATGCAAAGAAGCTGATTACCTTTCAAGAACAGTATAACAAAGTTTGGAGCCCCATTCTTCCATCCTCAATGGGAAGCATCAACTGTTATGATGGTTAGTTTGTCAGAGTTCATTCCCAAGACTGTGGTAGGCTGTTTGCAGGCAATGACTTCTGTGAATAGAATAGAAGGGAAGTAAAGAAAAAGAACTTGTTAGTTGTGGCAAACACTTCAGCTGGTCAGTCCTCATGCCTTCTCCTTGTCCACCCTTCAATGCAGATACTGAAAAAGCAAAATACTCCCTTTTCCAGCTGCCGTTGCTGCTCAGAGAGGCCATAATATCTCCTCCTGCCCAAATAGATGTGAGGTAGAGGGACTCTGGGGATAGATTTTTGTTCCTGGGTAAAAGAATACAAGTATATGAGAAGGTCTTTCTCTTGCCATCTTGATCGACACCCTACTTCTGCAGTCATACAACGTCATGTGAAGTCTTATGGTCTGTATGCATGGCAACCACTTGGTGACTAGGAAGCATCAATCCTAAGGATAAAAACTAAACTTTCTAGAGGTTGGAGCAAAAGGGAAGAAAGCATGGTATCCACATGATATTGTCACTAGCCAATCTCAAAACACCTACCTCTAAACCTCTTCTAAATTTACAATAAATGTCCTTTCTTAAAAGGTAGATTGTTCCACCCAGCTCTAGTATTGTACATCTAAAAGAACACATACTGACTCAGATTAAGCATCAGGACCTATAAAATTATAGGGATTCTAAAAATATAACACAAAAGTAACTCAAGAACAATGCAACAGTAACAGCCAAGTCCATGAATAACCAGTCTACCACAGCTTGTTAGTTCATGGAAATATTTACCTGGCAGAGTTTGAACTAGCTGGAAAAACTCCAGGGCTCCTCAGCCTCCAGGTCAATTTAGAATGAATGCCAGACTTCTTTGGAAGGAATTTCAAAACGCCCCCTTCATTGAGAAAGTGCCTACTTACCCTACAGGCACAGCCCCAAAGGCAAAGGAAATCATGAGAATTGTTTTCTGTATTTATATAGCAAATACCTCTGGACAGATTGACAATTTCTTTTTTTTTTTTTTCAATTTCTTTTTTTTTTTTTTTAAATAATAATGACTCTTTGCCATATCCTAGAAGGGAGATGGAAGAATAAAGGATAATTGTTGCCATTTTTGAAAGGAAAAGGTACAAAGATCGTGAAATTAAGTGATTACCTATAAACCACAATCAGGATGCAGCCCCATGTAGACAGCCAGTGGGGTTAGAATCCAGAAACTTCAAATCCCAGTCTAGCCTCTGTCCCTTGGGCACCCTCTTTCCTGATGACGCAGCAGACGCTTTGATGAGTCACTCCATTCTTTGAGCCTCCCAGAAGCTAGGCCAGGATACAGAGAGAAAAACGGATTAAAAAGGCAAATCAAACCAGCTCATTCAAATTACTGTAATTAAAGTACTCTAGTCATTTTTTTACTCTTAAACATTTAGAATAAAAAAGACCTGAGAAAAACATATGAAAGAAGACATCAATATAAAAGAATATATGAGAACATTAAAAGTCAGAGTGACTTTCAAACAGTGTCTACAAAGTAAGCAAAAAATGGAGTATCTAGAAGTAGCAAAGAAGAAATACTTTAGAAATATATTTATTATTCACAAGTTAACTGGGGTTCAGTCAGCATTTTATTTTCATTTGCTAATAAGGCATGCCAAGGCTTTTTCAAAATGATGTGAGGTAGCTTGAAATACTCTATATAAACTAGAGAGCCTTTAGAATATAAATAATACTGCTTCAGTGCAAACCCTTGCCTGGCCTTGTGCTAGCTATGCGATTTAACCTCTCACTGTCTCAGCCTTGCTGATCAAGTTTACTATGGGAGCTATAATGGCACCAATCTCAAAGCATTCTTACTTCATTTAGGTGAGGAAGCTTGGAGAACACCAAGCAGGATAAATGCCCCCAAAACTACATTTTATATATCATTTTCAAATTACAGAAAATCACAGATAAAAAAGAAAAAAAGCCTGAAAGAAATTCGAGGAAAAAACACATTACCTATAGAGGAACAAAGAAAAATCACATCCATCTTGCCCTTAGAAATCAGGCAAGCAAGAAGAGAATGAAATGAAATACATAAAATATTGAAAGAAAGAAACCACCAAGCTAGAATTCTGTACCTTGAGAAATGTCCTTCAAAAGTAAAAGACAAATAAAGACTCTCAAACAACGATTGAGGGAATTAGTTGCCAGCAAATCAGCCTTGCAAGAAATGTTAAAAGAAGTTCTTCAGAGGGAAGGAAAATGATGTAGGCCAGAAACTCAGACCTATTAAAGAATAGAAGGGCATCAAAGAATGAATAATGAATAAGTAAAGGTAAAATAAAAACTTTTCTTCATTGATCTAACAGATAAAAGTTTGTTCAAAATAATAATAGCAAAAAAACCCTAAATAATAATAGCAACATTGTATTCAACTATCTGTGCTCATGTCTAAACCTTGTACATATATATATGCCTGTATATCCTTACTTATAGCTGAAGTGAAGGACAGCAATGATTCAAGGGATAAGAGGGAGGATTAGGATTATTTGGTTCCATAAAGCACTCACACCGCCCAGGAAGCAGTAAGCAATTCAGTGTTATTTAAAAGTGAACTCAGGTTAGTTGTAATGGTACACTGCAAACTCTAGAGCAACCACTAATAAAAAGTAAAAATAATATAAATAAAAGCACAACTGATGTGCTAAGAATGAAGCGAAAATGGAATTATATAAAATGCTCAATCAAAACCACAAAAGGCAGAAAAAGAATGGAAGACAAAAATAGGTATAAAAAAGGAGAAACAGGGCAGACTGGGTGGCTCAGCGGTTTACTCTGCCTTCAGTCCAGGGCGTGATCCTGGAGGCCTGGGATCGAGTCCCACGTCGGGCTCCCTGCATGGAGCCTGCTTCTCCCTCTGCCTGTGTCTCTGTCTCTCTCTCTCTCTCTCTGTGACTATCATAAAATAAATTTAAAAAAAAAAAAAAAAAAAGAAGACAGAGTGTCAAAGGGAATCAAAAGCAAGACCCAACTCTATGTTGTCTACAAGAAACCCATTTTAAATATAAAGACACATATAGATTAAAAGTAAATGAATGGGGCAGCCCGGGAGGCTCAGCAGTTTAGCATCACCTTCAGCCCAGGGCATGATCCTGGAGATGCAGGATCAAGTCCCACGTCAGGCTACCTGCATGGAGTCTGCTTCTCCCTCTGCCTGTCTGTCTGTCTCTCTCTCTCTCATGAATAATAAATAAAATCTTTGGGATCCCTGGGTGGCGCAGCGGTTTGGCGCCTGCCTTTGGCCCAGGGCACAATCCTGGAGACCCGGGATCGGGTCCCACGTCGGGCTCCTGGTGCATGGAGCCTACTTCTCTCTCTGTGTGTGTCTCTGCCTCTCTCTTGGTCTGTGGCTATAATAAATAAATAAATAATAAATAAATAAAATATTAAAAAAAAATAAAAATAAATAAAATCTTTAAAAATAAATAAATAGTAAATGAATGAAGAGTTAATTTATCTGAAGTTCTAGAAACTTCTTTACTCTAGAAGTAAAGAAACCAGAGTAATAGTATGGTTTACTGTTTAATATTTGATATTTAGTAATACTATGGTTTACTACTATAAATATACTATTCACCCAGAGTAAATACTATGTAACTATTATTATGGGAAGAATTCATTAATATAATTAACAGATTTTTAAAAATATATTCAATATATATTTAATATAAACATTTGGAAGAGTTAAAGAATTGATCATACTTTAAGATATTAAGAACATCTCAATAGATTCTCAATAGATTCTAAAAATTACACAGTTGTAGAACATGCTTTCTGGCTATACAGCACGATAAGTAAGCAATAATTTTTTAAAAATATATGTTATTTACTTATTCATGAGAGACACAGAGAGAGGCAGAGAGAGAGGCAGAGACAGGAGGAGCCGGTTCTATGCAAGGAGCCCGGTATGGGATCCAATCCCAGGACTCTGGGATCATGCCCTGAGCTGAAGGCAGACACTCAACCAGTGAGCCACCCAAGCATCCCCCAATAATTTTCTTTAATTGGTAACATTTAAACATCCTCTCCCAGAACATGAGAGACTCCTAACTTTGGGAAATGAACTAGGGGTAGTAGAAAGGGAGGTGGGTGGGCGGTGGGGTTGACTGGGTGACGGGCACTGAGGGGGGCACTTGATGGGATGAGCACTGGGTGGTATTCTATATGTTGGCAAATTGAACACCAATAAAAAATAAATTTATATATAAAAAAAGGAACATAAGGAACAAAGGGCAAAACGTAATAAAGTTGTGATTACATTATGAAAAAAAAAAAAAAAAATCCTCTCCTGACCACCTAACCCTAATTTTAACCCTAGACATCTTGTTTTATGAAGGTGGGAGTTGGTTGATTATTGGTGATAGTGGTTTTTTAAAAATTTTTATTTATTTATTTTCATTTTTTAAAGATTTTATTCATTTATTAGAGACAGAGAGAGAGAGAGAGGCAGAGACACAGGCAGAGGGAGAAGCAGGCTCCCTGCAGGGAGCCTGATGTGGGACTCCATCTCGGGTCTCCAGGATCACACCCTGGGCTGAAGGCGGTGCTAAACCGCTAAGCCACCAGGGCTGCCCGGTTATGGTGTTTACCCTGCCATGGAAACATGAGAAATCCCCTCGCCCTTTTTTTTTTTTTTTTTTAAGGGAGATAGTTGGTCTTAAAGTCCTTGAGTTTTGGATTTCCTTGCCTAGAAGAAGGCTAACTTCGTTTTGAGATGTATTCAGGGAAATAAGTTTGCCTTGGAAATTAATAGAAGAAGGTAACCCTTCTTAGAGACACTGTTGGATTCCATAGATGAAGGCTTGGGGACTTTTGCAGGACTTGGTTGTGGGCTGGCTCCTTGGCCTCCAGTAAGGAACCAAACACCATGGGTTTTGGAGGATCTGCAAGACCAAATTTAATATTGAGGGTGTGGAAGTTACTATTAGAAGTTGCTTTCTAATAAAATATTTATAGTCATTTATTATTACATAATAAACTATCCCCAAACTTTAAATTGTTGTTGACTTAAGACAAGAATCATTTTATTGTATCTCATAGTTTTGTGGGTCTGGAATGTGAGTAGGGATCAACTGGGTGATTCTTCTGTTCCAAGGGGGTTTGACAAAAATGATCCTGGTATTCAGTTAGCAGATGGGCTGGCCTAGAGGGTCCCAGGATGGCTTCATGTGCATGAAGACCCATGCATGCATGCCTGGACAAGGATGGCTGAAGAACCAGTAAAGCTGGGTGTATTAAGTAGAGCACCATATGTGACCTCCCAACGTGTGATGTCAGTGTAACCAGACATTGTACCTGGTGGTTCAGGACTCCAGGAGTGAATAAGACTAAAGCAGCATGGTCTTTTATAACCTAGGCCCACATGTCACCTTGTGTCACTTCTACTATTGATTGGTAAAAACCATCGCAAGGCAGCCCAGGTAAAAGCAAAGTGCACATAAACCCCCATCTCTGAATAGTGGCAGTGCCAAAAACTTAACAGCCACTATTTTAAACCACCACAACTATATGGACATGGGCTTAGTCACTGGGAGCATCCAAAATGGACTGAAAATCAGGTTCTTTCCCCAATTTCAGGAACTGCAAAAGCCACCAGAATTCATACATAACACATCTAACTGAAAGGGAGCCAGAAAGAGGCTTACCACTCCCTGCTCCATGGGGAGTCTGCTTCTCCTTCTCCCTCTATCCCCTCCCTGCTTGTGCTCTCTTTCTCCCTCTAAAATAAATAAATTAAACCTTTTTTAAAAAGAGAAAAGAAAATATCAACTCTTATTTTACCAAAACTTTAAAAATGTTATATATTTAAAACAAATTTATTCCTGTCAACTAAAATGTTCCACAAAGCTTAAATAAAATATCTCATCCTCACTGTATTAGTTTTCTATTAGCTGCTGTAACACATACCACAAAATCGGTGGCTTCAAAAAACACATAATTATTATATTACAGTTACTCTGTAGATCAAAGTCTGGCATAGGCCTTGCAAGCTAAAATCTCAATGTCCACAAGGCATTTCCTTTTTGGTGGCTCTAGGGGAGAATCTGTTTCCTTGTTCCTTTAGGTTGTTGGCAACATTTAATCCTTAAGGTTGTAGAACTGAGGTCCCTGTTTCTTTGATGAGGGTTGTTCTTGCCTTGTAGTGGATACCCACGCTCCTAGGGTCATGACCACCCCTGTGGTCACATCTCTCTGAAATCAAAGGTTCATGTGATTGGATTCACTCAAATTATCCAGGATAATCTCCCAATCTCTAAATCCTTAATTAAATCACATCTGCAAAGTCATTTTTGCCATGCTACTTAACATAGTCATGTTTTCTGGGAATAACAACAGGAGCATCTTTGGGAGGTTCTGTCTACCACACTCACTACTCTTCATTTCAAAGTCTTTTTTTGTTGTTGTTGTATTACCAATCCCAAAGTCTTTTTTGTTATATTACCAGTGTATACCATTATTTCTGTATTTTATTATTTAATTTAAGCCTTAACATTAAGATAGAGATAACGATTTAACTCTTTTATGTGTCCACACATTCATACACATACATATTCCTCCTTCTCCCATTCTCTTATGAAGAGTTATACCACAATTTTTGGTTAAAGCATTATTCAGGGCAGCCCAGGTGGCCCAGCGTTTTAGCACCACCTTCAGCCCAGGGCATGATCTTGAAGACCTGGGATCGAGTCCCACATCAGGCTCCCTGCATGTGGCTCCTTTCTCCTTCTGCTTGTGTCTCTGCCTGTGTCTCTGCCTCTCTCTCTCTCTCTCATGAATAAATAAAACATTTAAAAAATAAATCATTTAAAAAATAAATAAAAATAAAAAAATAAATCATCATCCAGCAGTTTGCATTATTATAAGCAAGTAAATTTTTTTAAAAATATTTCATTGATTTATTTGAGGTTGCAGGGGTGGGGCACAAGCTTGGGGGAGAAACAGAGGGAAGAGAAGCAGACTCCTTGCTGAGAAGGGAGCCCAGCATGGGACTTGATCCCAGGACCCCAAGATAGTGATCTGACCCAGACACTCAGTTGACTGAGCTACCCAGGCACCCCTAAGCAAGTAAATATTTTTATAACTAAAAACATGTATCATGCAATGATTATTTTTTTCCTGTAGAATTACAGTCACTATTTGTTGCCTTTCTTTCGGTCACTTAATTTTCTACATATTGATCATCTTGGAAGTTTTCATCAGAATTGGAAATCATTTCTTAATACATTTGAACACAGCAAGAAACCTATCAATATTTCTCCTTGCTTGAAAACATCAGTCCTTGGCTTTATTCCCTTTCATTCGAACTTTGATTGTTCTCCAATCTTTATAGTTATTGAACTGGAAATATTCTCTTAGTACCACTTTCAGGATTGCCTTTTCATTTCTCCTATGTTGAAGATCACCTGTCTCTTGGTCTACTCCCTCTTTTTGCTGGAGCACATGCTCCAGTAACTCTCTGAGAAAGGTGCATAATTTTATTTTTATTTTTTTTTTTAGTTTGCACATCTTAAAAATCTTTTTTTTATTCTATCCTCACACTTAATGTTTAGGCTTTGTGTACTATGCTGGGTTGGAAATCTTGCTCCTCCATCTCTAAAATGATCTCAAGATTTGAGTGAGGATAGAATGGGGAGTGGCCTATATAGTTACCTTACAGCAATGGAGTAACAGAGAAGGTCAATTGTGAAGGAGGAGTTAACTGGCATGGTATCTCCACCACAAGTATGTTCTCAGGCACATCATTTTTAGAAAAGAGCAGATGGTATTTGAGAATCTGGGAAATGATTCCTTTAAACCATCTATGCTTGCATATTTTCAAATAGTTTTCATGTACTTGAACTCTAGACTTTCATATACTTAACCAATTTGAAATCTGCTGTTCTAAAGCATCAACTCTTCCTGGAAATGTGGGACCCAATGGGTAGAGACAAAAAATACTGGTTGTGGGCAGCCTGGGTGGCTCAGTGGTTTAGCACCACCTTTAGCCCAGGTTGTGATCCTGGAGACCCGGAATCGAGTCCCACATCAGGCTCCCTGCATGGAACCTGCTTCTCCCTCTGCCTGTGTCTGTGCCTCTGTGTGTGTGTGTGTCTCTCATGAATAAGTAAAGTCTTTCTAAAAAAATACTGATTGTCTCACTCTTTTTCCCTTACCAAGCCTCAAGACCTGAAACAAAAAGCTTTAGGAAAAGAAAAAAAAAGTTATTTCTTTCTTCTATATCACATCCTCCTTCCACCCCATAAAAGTGGTTTAATGGCTTCTTTATGAGTCTGTGCTTAATAAACTAAATTTCCTGAGCATCTAGAATACTCAAAATCACCAATAATCACAATTTTCATTTATTTTTTCCTTTAAAATTTATAGCAGAGTTATATGGTCCCCTTTGCAAGATATGAATAATTTAATAAATATATATAATTTTTTTGAAAGATGATTTTTAAAGATTCAAGATAAGAGAAAAAAAGAAAGACTTCAATGATTTTCTAAACTTTATCATGAACAATTTTGGCATATGTTTCTGTTAATGAGAATTACTATTAATTTTAGTCAAGTTTTAAAGAAAGTAATCAAGTCCTAGACACTGGATATTATGGCAATGTTATAACCTTACCTTCTAGGTTTTTATAATCTTCTTGGGGAAACCAGACCGTCTTACAATAAATAGTTAAGCAGTCTATGATTAATTGCTAAAATGAGAGTTATAAACATATGTGACTCAGTATCATGGAAGACCTAGGTTATTAGCAAATGTGCTCCAGAACTTTATTCTATAATCTTCTTAAATAAAAAATAAAAGTTACTAAGCTGTAAGGTGGTAAGAAATGCAATTGAAAAATAGAGCGTAAAACTCAAACAGATTATCTTAATATGTATTCAACCTCTGGGTGCAAGCCTATTCATTTCTACCACAAGTTCTGAATAGAAGCAAACATTATGATATTAAAATTGAATTTTTACCCTAAAGCTAACATGGAAATGAAAACTGAAGAAAATAAGTATATTCATTTCTTTTACCCAGATTTTTACTAAGGGTTTTATTTGTACATTTAGACCTCTTGCATTTTAACTTCCTCTGAGAACAATAGAAATATATTCCCACCCTGTTACAGCCTTATCACCCAGTTCTATAGAGAAATCCTTTCAACTAAAACAGTTAACATGATTAAAATCCAGATTCCATCAATTAATGATGAAGTTTGGCAATTTAATAGTTTCATCAATGTTACATATTTAATGAACATGGATGAACACTTTCATGTCCTTGAACTAATAACAACTCATTTTCATTTAGTTAAATGCAGAATTCGCATTCGATCTCCCTATCACATAGCAAATGTAGACAGCTTGAAAAGCATAAATGTAGAAACAATGTAAATGTGCAGGAATTTCAGTATAGAAAGCAGCAAGGAAAAAAAAAATCAAGATCTGGTCCAAATTGTTCTAAAAACTAAAGTTCAGATTTCCCTTTCCATTTGGCATTTGCTGAATTTCTGGATTCCACCAATTGTCTTTAAATTCTAAACAGTGAAAAACTGCTTCCTCAGAAGTAGTGGAAAAAAAAAAAAAGAAAAGAAAAGAAACTAAATCTCTTTTTAAAGCAATCAAAGCCAACCATCAAACATCATTGCTGGGGAAATAAGCAGTCAGGATTTGAGTGAAACCTCAAAGTATAAATATCAACTTCTGTATTCCATGCCTTGGCTCTACTTCCCAACTGAAGTCTCCTAAAATTACATGGTTTCTAATAAGTGAATTATACTTATATTTTCCCATAATCAAAGGATGCAGATCAAAGTATGGTTTCACAATCTTGTAGCCTCCTGAAGAGGTATTCTCTTGTGACAATGAGGCCATCGCCTGGGTAAATTGAGAAACCAGCTCAGAAGGTGATCAAAGCCATGAAAAAAACTCATTTTGCAAATTATTTAAGGACATGCAAGTACATTTTATTGAGAGTCCCAAGGTCATAGCAAAGTTGTATATTGTTGCCTTGTGCTTTGCCATATTTTTTTTTTCCATTACAATCATTTCATTTGGAGATCCATAAGGAAGAACAGTGGTGTACCAAAGGAAGGGGAAAGGGGTTGTATATTTTAACCTTTAATGGAATAATTTCAGCAACTTAAATTTCCTTTTAGCTTTTAATCTATTCATATGCTAAAACCAGAGGAAATATTTTGGGATTGAATTTCTACTCCCAAAAAATCAATACTTGTTTTCGAAAAGGGACTTTTGTTAGATACTGGAATATCATGCCCAAGTGCGAACAGAATGAGTAAAAATGCTATCTCTGGAATAAAAACAAAGGCTGGGTTGGGGTTGAAAGACTCCTGGGAAGGAGGCCACAAGAGTGCAGTAAAAGCAAATTAACTACAGGATGTTTTCCATCCAAAGTGGATTCATCTACTGACAATGAAAGGGGAAAAAGTTCTCTTGGTTCTGAATTGGGTTTGTCTACAATTTTTAAACAACCAAAATACCATTATATGGTCATATGCCCGTGAAAAATGTCATCACAAGGAGATATTTAACTAGAGGAGGAAAAAAAATTAAGTTCTTCCCATCAGACAATACTAAATTCTTAAAATTGTTATCATAAATGTCACCAGCTTAAATAATCTAGTAAGACAAATACTTTTCTTTGTTTCCATAAATGGGTCAACAGGTACAAGCAATATCTGTTATTGTTGTATAGAGTTGATTCTGGGCAGATGCTATAGGAAATTTTCAGCAATTCATATATCTGAAAATTGCTAGCTATTGAAAGACTGTTAATCAGAATTGTACTTAATTAAGATACTTTTGATTTTTTAAATGTTTTACTTTAGACAATATTTACTAAAATTTAAATGTAGTAAATCCAATAGCAAAGTTCAAATAATCTCCCCTCTCTGTTCCTCATCTTAATGCTCCTTAAAAAGCACTGATTTTTTTTTTTTAAGATTTTATTTATTTATTCATGAGAGACAGAGGCAGAGACACAGACAGAGGGAGAAGCAGGCTCCATGCAAGGAGCCTGATGTGGAACTCGATTCCGGGTCTCCAGGATCACACCCTGGGCCAAAGGCGGCGCTAAACCTCTGGGCCACCAGGGCTGCCCCAAAGCACTGATTTTTTAAATTAAGAATTCTAAATAGCGCATTCCTTTTTCTTCTCACTCTCTTGGCCCAAACAATTAGAAAAGGCTTTATTTTTACGTGATTTTTACATTTTCTTTGATCTCTATCAAACTCATGTGCACTGAGTGATATAATCAACAGATTTACAAAGTTAATAAATAGTAGTTGGAGATATAACAAAACAATCTCTGACTAGAAGTGAGCTCTCTCGGAATGAACACAGAAAGGAAACTTCTCAATCAGTAAGCTTTTTTCAGCCATTAATGAATCAATAAAGTTTTTTTAAATCACATAACACTTAAAAGATTTCAAATGTTTCACATAATTTTCCAAGAAACAGTCAAAACTGATATACTGTCTCACATCTCTACATTCCAGATACTTTATTCAATAGGCCAGATAATTTCTCTATTCTACAAAAAAAAAAAAAAATTTAAGTATGTCTGTAAGTAGGCAACTTCATCGCCTCAGAAAAAATTAATGTGAAGCATGCCACAATATTTAAATATATTTCATATAAAATGATCCTATTTAATACAAAACCATTAGTGGTAAACTGCCTACATTTTTATATACATTTAAATGTTATTTTATTAGCAGATTTTCTTTATTCATTAACATATCTACCTTGACTGACACATTCAGATACCACCTTTCCTACTTTGAGTAAGAAGGGAGCAACTCTTGGAATAGATTCCTGTCTCCCAACCACAGGAGTAGCCATATGACCCATCATTCTGGCCACAGTGAAGCATAAACATGTGATCCAGTTAAGCAATGTGGAGTCTTGGCTGGGATCTCCCTGCTGGACCTTAGTGGAAAGAAATTCCTGTTCTCTGCTGATTACACAACTCTAACAATGTGACCCCAGGGCTGCCAGTAGCTAGCCTCCCCACCACATGGAAAAGCTTAAGATAATAAAATTGATGTGCAGACCACAGGCTCAGGACAACACAAACTTCCCAGTTTGAGTTCCCAAGACCCACCCACCGAGCCACAAATTAGAATCTATGTTTGGGAAAATAAGGGCATTCTGTCTTTAAAGATGGACTAAGCTACATTCCATTTCCTGATCTCCACCACTCCCCACAAAATCAAATTAGGTCTTACCAAACCCTACCTTTCCTTGACATTCATCTCCCTTACAATTACTTACAGTCCTGACACATAATATGAGCTCAATAAATAAATATTTTCTGAGTGAATGAATGAATGAATGAATGAATCGATGAATTCATTAACACTGAACTGTACCATACAGTTAGTGAAGGTGAATCAGTAGACACAGGAACACAGTAATTTAGAGCTCACTTTGAGAGGTGTCTTTAAGTACTTCTTTAAGCACCTAACACTCAAAGAAAATGAAGGTCCTGTGGAGAGAGGGGACTACACAAATGGGGCAAGAGATTTTGGGTTAAAAAAGCTGGAAAAATGGGTCTCCCAGCTACCAAGCGGGATATGAGCCACCCCAACTGTTATGGACTGAATGTCCGTGCCCCCCTAAAACTCCAATGTTGGAACACTAACGTTACCCAAAGTGATGATATTTGGAGGTGAGAACTTTGGGTGGTAAACAGATTTAGGTGAGGTCATGAGGGTGGGCTCTCATGATAGGATTAGTGTCCTTACAAGAAAAGACCCCCAGGGAGCTTGCTTCCTCTGCCTGTACATATGGAGGAAAAGCCATGTGAGGATGCAGCAAGAAAGTGCTGTGAGCAACCCAACAAAAGAAGCCTTGCCAGACATGGATCCTGCGGGCACCTTGATCTTGAACTGTTAGTCACCAAAACTGTGAGAAATAAATGTTTTCTCACATTGTTTAAGCCATTAAGTCTCTGGTATTTGGTTATAGCAGCCCAAGCTAAGACAGATTTTCTTATCAAAGAAAAGAGACAGGGGGTAGACAGACAATAAACATGTCAACAAATAAACATGTACTCTGTCAGACTGGGCCTCCAGTTCTGGCCATGAATAAACCATTTCATATCTGATTAACTATCTCATCAAAAACAACTATAGGAAAACATGAAGAAGGCAGTGGTGAGCAACCAATTTTGACAGATTACAATGATCAAAGCAGGAGAACACAGGAGATTCACATTTACCCTGGCATTTTCCCTAAGCACATTTTCTAAAAGGCAGCACATAGGAAAAGTGTCTGGCAGTCTTACCAGGTAAAGAGACAACAATCAGTATTTGGAGCTGTCAAAGCATTTTGGACTTGAGAGGCAAAACCAAAGAAGGAAGAGAATCACAGAGAAAAAGGCTAAAGATCTTCATACAAATTCCCCTTAAGTCATTGCCTGACACTTAAATTTTTCATGGACGGTGTAAACCTTCCTGAAGAAGAAAATAAATAAAGAACCCTGAAAAAAAAAAATAGCAACAGGGTGTCTAAAGAAACAAACAAAGCCTTTAACAGCTAAGAATTACTGGGGAAGGAGAGGTCAGAGTTCAAGGGGGACTGATCTTGGTAAACACTCAAGTTTGAAGTTGAGATCCTAGAGTGGCCAAGGAGCAATGGCTATGTCATAAAACTAAGAAGACAATAAACAGCCAGACTTAACAATGCTCACAATCATGTTTCAAAGGAATCAAGACTGTCAATTTTGTCAATTTTCTAGCTGACTTCCAGAAGAAAATTATCCCTCTTCAGAGGAAGATAGTAATAGTCCAGAGTCCTTAAAATTTTCATCCATGATATTTATCAACCAATCAAAAATTATCAGGAGTGCTTAAAAACAACAACAAAGAAACAGCAAAAAAGAGCCAAAGGATCCCAAACCAGGCAATAAGGAAAGAACAGACAATAGAGACGGGCCCAGATGAAACATCTCAGCTGAAAAATGGAAACTACCAAAGGGAACAAAATGGAAACCGGAATCAAAGAATATCATTAAAAATTAACGAGGCCTAACCACAAATTGGAAATCACAGGTGAGAGTATTAGATAACTCAAAATACATCTGAAAAGATGAGAGAATGGTCGAAAAAATAGAAGCTTCACTGATATTTAGGAAAATATCAAACATATGAAATTGGAATTCTACAGGGACAGCAGAACAAGAAAGAGATAGAAAAAGAAATTAAAGACATAATGACTAAAAATTTCCTAAAGTTGACAAAAAGACTTACAGATCCAAGAAGTACAATAAATCCCGAGTAGGATAAATACAAGGAGAACCATACCTCAGCACATCATTAATTGGACTGCTGAAAAATAAAGACAAAGAAAAACTAAAATATAAAATAATAAAGAGAGGGATGCCTGGTGGCTCAGGGTTGAGTGTCTGCCTTGGGCTCAGGTCGTGGTCCCGGGGTCCTGGGATCGAGTCCCACATTGGGCTCCCTGGAGCCTGTGTCTCCCCCTCTCTTTGTGTTTCTCATGAATAAATAAAAAATTAAAATAATAAAGAGAAAGGAAAAAATCTGAAAAGTCATGTGGTGGGGGGAGTGATAGGATTACACATAATTTACAGAGAAAGGACAGTGCAAATGGCAGCATCAGGAACAACAGGGTCCAGAAGACAATGGAATGATATTCTGAAATAGTTACAATCAAAAGAAAAAGTCAACCTAGAATTCTATATCTAGTGAAAGTATCTTTCAAAAACAAAGAGTAAAATAAAGATAATTCAGTTAAACAAAAGGTGAGAGAATTAATTGCCCTCAGACTTATACCACTGGAAACACTGAAATGTGTGGGTTGTTTTGTTTTTGTTTTTTTAAGGTTTATTTCTTTTACATAGAGAGAGGGTGTGTGTGCAAGTGATGGGAGGGGCAGAGGAAGAAAATCTTCAAGCAGACTCTCTGCTGATTACAGAATTCAACACAGGGCTTGATCTCAGAATCCTGAGACCATGACCTGAGCCAAAACTAGGAGTAGACACCAAACTGAGCCACCCGGGTGCCTCTTGAAATGTGTTTTAAATAGGATTTAGTTAGTTTCAGGTTCACTTAATTGTCCTAAAATGGTCTCTAAAATTTCCAGGCTAGTCATGTGTTGATAGGGTTTAGGAAGACTATTCAAAGTCTATAACAAAGAGGTTATTTCCATTTTAATTATATGGGCTAGGTATAAATTAAATGGCTATTTCCCAGAACAGAAGTGGGGAAGGGAATTTACCTTGAATTCATCATGATGATTACCAGAGGAACAGAGGTGGTGATTTTTTTTTTTTCTATCCACGTAGGTGCAGGCAAAGAAGCTAGAATGTAGAGTATAAGTATAGTTAGAACTACTTCCAGAAGGAAGTTCTTGTTCAGGATATGCTTACTACAAAATGACAGGAAGTTTAAGAGAACTGGCTGAGCATGGACATAGGAAATGAGAAAGGGTGGATTCCTTTGTCTGCTATAAAGCACAAAATTGTGGTTCCAAGCACAACAGGGCACAATGAATGTCTGTGGCAATCTGATCCAACACATTAGCCAAAAAGCAGAAGTAACATTTTCCTTTATGCACCAAACATATGGAGAAGGCCTCCCAAGAATTACAATTCAACTCTACCTAATCATGTTCCTCTATTCGTATATTAGGCAGTTTTCTTTTAAGTGAACCTTTCCAAGGCCATGCAAGGGAAAGCTGTGTTCCCTTCTTCAGGATTCAAAGATGAAGCCCATAAGGTACACCACAAGTCAGGCCCCGGAAATGCTTACCTGCCAATGCCTAGTCAGGACATCCTTGGTTTATGTATTTTTCTTAAAGATTTTATTTATTTATTCATGAGAGAGAGACACACACACAGAGAGAGAGAGAGAGAGACAGAGAGAGACAGAGAGAGAGGCAGAGACACAGGCAGAGGAAGAAGCAGGCTCCATGCAGGGAGCCCGATGTGGGACTCCATCCCCAGACCCAGGATCATGTCCCAAGCTGAAGGCAGACGCTCAAACGCTGAGCAACCCAAGTGTCCCAGCATCTTTGGTTTGAGCTGGAGTAGTCCCCTGGAGTAGAAAGCAGTAGGAATTCATTTGCTTCTGTTAAAGATTCCCTGTGATAATCAGAGATAAACACTCTAAACAACAGAAACCACCGAGTAGAGAAAGTGTATCATACTGGACGATAGCATGGAACCAAACTGCATGAGCTTATAACCTGGTTCTGTCACTTAGTATCTTTGTGACCTTGTGAGGTTCACCATGTGTCTGTTTTTTTCTTTATGATGCTAAGGCGCCTGCCTTACAGTGGGCTGTTTTGAAGATGTAAAATACATATTAGCAAAATTAATGTTTGGTATGATTATTAAGAGATGAATGATGTAAAATTCAGCTCTCCAGTTTCATCTATTGATTCCAGAAGAAACTGTGTATTGCAGAGCAATGGATTCTTCTGTACTAAAAGATCCACATCCATCCATTGGTTTTCTAGGCAATTGTTACACCCCACAGCCACTATTAGGATGGAAATTCTCCGGGACGAATGAAGCTCAACCCTTGCCAATTGTAAGAAAACAAGAATGCCAAGGACTACAGTGAGGAGAGGGAAATGGGCTGTGGCAAAGGCAGTAGGTAAACAGGTGGCTTCAGGGGATCCCTAGGTGGCTCAGCAGTTTAGCGCCTGCCTTTGACCCAGGGTGTGATCCTGGAGTCCCGGGATCAAGTCCCACATCTGGCTCCCTACATGGAGCCTGCTTCTCCCTCTGCCTGTGTCTCTGCCTCTCTCTCCCTGTGTCTCTCATGAATAAATAAATAAAATCTTTAAAAAACAAAAAACAAAAAAAACAGGTGGCTTCAGGATGAGTTCCCAGTGGAAGGGGGCAGAGATGCCACCTCTTAAAATTCTTAGGGGCGGGACACCTGGATAGCTCAGTTAAGTGTCTGACTCTTGAACTCAGCACAGGTCTTGGTCTGAGGGTCGAGTTCAAGTCCCACACTGGGCTCCAAAACAAACAAACAAACAAACAAACAAACAAACAAACAAACAAACAAACATTGTTAGGGATAAGGAAGGGCTAGAGAGAGAGTAGTTGCAGAAGGGAAGAGAGGCTTTCTCCCATAGGTTTCTTCAGTAGAATTTCATAGATCGATCGATCGATAATTTTTTTTGAGAGCATGCATGAGTGCGAGAGCAGGGGGAGATGCAGAAGCAGAGGGAGAGGCAGAGAATCTTAGGTAGACTTCACGCTCAGCACAGAGTTCAACACGGGGGCTTGATCTTCCAACCTTGAGATCATGACCTGAGCTAAAATTAGAGTTGGACACTTAACCCACTGAGCCACCCAGGTACCTTGAATTCCATGTATTTAAGAGAACGTTTTATAAATTCACTTGTGACCTAAGCTGGTGTGATCAAGTCCTACATTAAGTGTCTGACTCACAGAAGCAAGGCAGAGACCAGAAAAAAGGCAGCCTCCTATATGGACCCGAACCTCCTAGAAGTTTCTTGGTGTGAGGAAAACCACCTCTTAAGATCAAAGAGAGTCTCCCTTTTAAGATTTACCATTATTTGCAAGCCAGTCAACAAGGGCAGGATTTGATGGCCTGGGATGACCTCTAGGCAAAGCAACTGGCCCTGCTCATAAACCCTTTATTTCTCTAGTCCCTGCTCTGGCCAACCTCTCTTTGGCTCTCACAACCTAAGGCAGCCTTTCCCAAGAGGACTCTCTTCTGACTCCTTAGGTGGCAAAGCTGCCTGGTATTGAGTAGGGAAAATACAGTTGAAGAAAAAAGTATAACTCCAGGAGTTTGGGTGCGAAGTCAACTGTGTTCAGAAACGGATAACTTGGGATCCCTGGGTGGCGCAGCGGTTTGGCGCCTGCCTTTGGCCCAGGGCGTGATCCTGGAGACCTGGGATCGAATCCCACGTCGGGCTCCCGGTGCATGGAGCCTGCTTCTCCCTCTGCCTATGTCTCTGCCTCTCTCTCTCTCTGTGTGACTATCATAAAAAAAAAAAAAAAAAAAGAAACGGATAACTTTGTCCTTTCCAAGCAGGGCCCAGAATGGCTCTCACAAAAACGGGTGGTGAGAAGGGCCGTTCTGCTATTAACGAGGTAATGACCAGAGAATACACCATCAACATTCACAAACGTATCCATGGAGTGGGTTTGAAGAAGCGTGCCCCTTGGGCACGGAAAGAGATCCGGCAATGCCGTGAAGGAGATGGTAACTCCAGATGTGCGCACTGACACCAGGCTCAACAAAGCTGTCTGGGCCAAAGGAATAAGGAATGTTCCATACCGTATCCGTGTGCGGTTGTCCAGAAAACGGAACGAGGATGAAGATTTACCAAACAAGCTCTACACGCTTGTTACCCACATACCTGTCACCACTTTCAAAAATCTTCAGACTGTTAATGTGGTTGAGAACTAATTGCTGATTGTCAAATAAAGGTATAAAACTGCTAAAAAAAAAAAAAGGAAAAGGAAAAGGAAAAGGAAAAGGAAAAGGAAAAGGAAGGAAAAGAAAAGAAAAGAAAAGAAAAGAAAAGAAAAGAAAAGAAAAGAAAAGAAAAGAAAAGAAAAGAAAAGAAAAGAAAAAAAAAGAAAAGAAAAGAAAAGAAAAAAGAAATGGATACTTTATTCAGACGCCACTACTACTGGGTTTACTGGGTTCTCTGCCAGCGTCAGGCCCAGGTGTTACCGAGCCATGGACTTTGGGGAGAAGGCGGCTCTGGGGGGAAGGAGGGTGGGAACAGAGCAACTGGTATAAATCATCCATTAGCAAGACAAGTCACAAAAAGAGAAAGAAAACAATTTTTTTAAAAGACATTTCAGAAGGTTAAGAAACCCTTAAAACTGGTAACTGCAAGATGAGAAAGTTAAAAGAATTAAAATTTGATCATCTCCTATTTCTACTAAATACTATTAATAGGGACATTTTTAAAAATTATCACACTCTAAACATTTCATCATTCAGCACTACCTTCCTGTAGTGAAGTTTTATTATGCTAATTTTAAGCAGTCTTTGTCTAGTAGGTGTTCTTCAGCTCACTCCTGTATGTTGAGGGCTTTAGAACAGTAGTAACATTAGCTGATTCTTCATTCATTTCCTGTCTCCCATGAGCAATACTAGTTCAATTTTTCTTTCTTTCTTTTTTTTTTTTCCACTAAATTTGCTGGTCACTTCCCTCTAGTCTCTGCCCAGTTTATGGGGCATCCAAAAACTACCCAGTTAACCTGATTTAGTTAAAATCAGACTCTGTGGGACGCCTGGGTGGCTCAGTGGTTAAGTGTCTGCCTTCAGCTCAGGGTGTGATCCCGGAGACCCAGGATCAAGTCCCACATCGGGCTTCCTGCATGGAGCCTGCTTCTCCCTCTGCCTGTGTCTCTGCCTCTCTCTCTCTCTCTCTCTCTCTCTGTCTCTCTCCTCTCTGTGTATTCTCATGAATAAATAAATAAAATCTTTAAAAAAAATAAATCAGACTCTGTATCCAGGTATTAAATGGACTACAAGGCAGATCTTGTGAACGAAATTTTTATTTACATACTGTATCTAGAAGCAGATACATAAATTCTTATACAATTAATTTCCAAAAATGTGCAAGAAATTACTATAATTTGTTTACAAACCAAAACACATAGTAAAATCAATGGACTTTGGATAATTCATTCTGTGGTGTTCTCAGTACAAATGGTACACACCTGATTTGAAACATACAGAAAAAGTGTAAACTACAGCAATCTGGATTGCAAGTATTAATTTCATGGCACTCCAACGACTATAAAATTTCTTTAACCCAACATGTATACTTATTACAAAATTCTATAAGAATTTTTCATCTCTGGATGTAGAGTTTGGATCACTTTTCAGAAACAGCAACTACACAGTCACCATGTTATGACTAATAAAAAGAATGTTTATTTAAAATAAAAACCTTAATAGGATTTTAAAAAGTATTAAAAGAAACCAAATTTGTGATTACTAGCATACCAATACTTTATTTTGGAATTTTAAAGTTATTTATGGAACTGGCAATTGTTCCTTATTAGAGTTTTCAACAAAACTGTCTGTTGCTGGTAGTGCGATTTCATTTTCAAATTAAGACTTCACATTCGATGAAAAGCCATTAAGATTTAATTTCTATTATTTTGAATCATTCACAAAGCAAATTATCTTTCATATATAATGTGAAATGTACAATGATTAAAATTGGCATTTCTGAAAGCATTGTTAAGATATTTAGATTTATAGTTAGCAGGGACACTGTATATCACCTATTTAAGATTTTAGTAATTTTTTATCCTGTTTCAGTAATACTGGCTCAGAAATTATAATGTATACTTGATGTTTATTTCCTATATGCCAATGATTTAACCTTTTGGCACTTGATTTTCTTCAACAGCAAGATGGTTACCCTTGTAGCTGGTTTCCTCAAAAACTATTTTTAGCTCTATGATCATTTCCTGTGATATATTTTTGACCTCCTAGGTTTTCAGATTATTGCACCAAGTAGAAAGAGAACAGTTCTCCTTAGAGAAAGAGTGAGATATCTTTCAAGTACTTTCTATGCTTTCTTACTATTTATACAAATGCATATTAGTGTCTTGATAAGCCTAGAATTGCTTCTGGCCTCCATCAAGTTTTATGATGAAATAGTTGATTCAAAAAAATTACTCTGATTCATGTATGATGGCAAAAGGATACAGCTTTCCTGTTCTCTCTTTCTTGCCTTGAGCTCAGATTTTTAGAAGCACGTATTTAAAAATCACGTACAGGTTGTGCCCACGCCATCTAAACTGCCATTCAGTCGAATCCAGAAATTCACCCAAACGGTATCTAGACCAAATTATAGGATGGAGATTGATCTCTTCCCCTTTCCATTTTTAAACAGACTATTTATTTAGCCAATCTTTCACATTCTATTGTGCTGCGTATGCCAAACAGTTCTCTCTACAAAAAAAGCAGAAAATATTGCAATACTCCTTTATTTGTAAATAATATCTTGGCAAATACTTTTATGTTTATCAATATACTATCAGACCCTAGCAATTTCAAACTGGATTAGGATAGGGCATTTCACCTTAAAGTATTTTATATTATGAATATACAAAAGCACGTAAAAAACTGGCTTTCTGAATTAGAACAGCATCAAGACTTGCCCCCCATAAAACACAAAATACAATTTTAAAAACGTTTAGATGAAAAATCAAAATAATAACTTGAAACTAACAGTTAGATCTTGAACACATGGTATCATGAGGAAAACGTGGGGAACAGGCTACACCCACATGAGAAGACAGGGTTCAGGGCGGTCCAAAGACCTCTGTGCACCATGATCTCACGAAGAGTTCATGTAAATGCTTCTAGAAACATGGAGAAGCCATTTCAACACTTATTATTAACACACAGTGACTCTGTGACAATACCTGCCATCTAATATAGATGCACAGGGACTTTTAACTCACCCTAGATATATTTTAAATTGTTTAAAAATAAATAGTTTCGCAAAAAAATAGTTTAAATGTCTTGCATTAATTTGATAAGTTTACAACTCTGTAATAGTTCTTAATCCAAATAGCTTATAGTGAACACTTAAATTATATTATTACAGTATACTCCATAATCCATCTTATTAGTTGAAAACATATCAGAAAATGAAAGAGGAGTCTTTGTGACAAGGTACAATCAACATTCCACCAAAATTAAGTACCTTTTCCCCTTTAAGTCAAAATACCAGAACATGATATTATTGTGCCTTTTCTTCGTATTTCTTAGTTCTGACCCTAGAAAACAGAAAAAAACAATAACAACCACAAAAAAAAAAAACAGGGATACTGGTGTGTCTGAATTACAAAGCCATTAAGGTTGACCTAAGACCTTTACTCATCTTTTTAATTGAGGGGTAAAAGATAGGATAACTGAATGACAAGGGAATAAATGTCTTAAATCATAGGTTTCATCTGACACGGAAACATTTTCTAGATGGGGTGCTTCCAAAATACTCACTGAAGCAAATAAACACTGAATTTCAAAATAACTAAAGTCCTGGGGATAACACACTCCTCTTCGCCCCTCAACCCAAGAAACTGATTCAGATAAAATAACTAAGGATGCCTGCCAATTTACTTAAGACTTAGCTAAATTTAAAACAAAACAAAAAAAACTATTTTTAAATGGCAGTATATACGGTAGGCAACAAGACTTCCATACATCTGATAAGGTCTCAATATTCTTCTTACATGATGCTCTGCAATTTCCACAGTTTTTCAACTAGAGTCATTGGGGTTTTTTTGTGTTTTTGATGGAGAAAAGGGAGGGTCAAATCTAGCACATCTCAATAGTGACTATGTAAAAGAATATAAATCCAACTCTAAAACAATGTTTCTACTCAAATCAATTTAAAACTTTATATAAACTTAAATTTTGCAAGAGAATCTAGTCCTTTTATGAAAATCTGTTCTACATCAAGTTCACCCAAAGAAAATGCTGGCTAAGCTAAAGGAATCACAGAGAAAACACCTTACCAAAGGAAAGTATAATTAACGCAAAAACATTACTATCACAGGAAACTATGATCATCTAGCATCTCTTCAATAATAGTTCCAGTCTCATAGGTCTTTCTATGTTATGCCAATTTATACCAGAGCTTAATGACAGAAAAGGCAACAATTTCTAAATTGGTGGTATACACTTCTTTATGTTTTTTTTTTTTTAATGTAAGGCCATTTATTAAGAGACGAACCACAAGATGAAAATGAAGGCAACAGAAAAATTCAACTTTTCACAACCAAAAAACAGCACAACCTCAAAAACAATTTAGAAATGTCATAAAAGATATGTTGCAGTTCTGCATTCCAATACCCAAGATTATGTCAAATCATAATTCTAAATAAATCTTTCTAAAGTATGAGATTAAAAATCATTTTCAGTGTATGTGTAAATCCTGCGTTTTATCATACGGGTATGTTTATTCAACACGATCTTTGAAAACAGGCCATTTAAAGAGACATAACGATATTCATTCTGTAAGTTTCATTCAACTTTACTTAGGGTCAAATACACATGAAATGTGCTTTTAATGCATAAAAATCACAGTGGATAGCAGCAAAGGACTTGAGGGGGGTGGTTAAGGAGAATCTGATAATTCACATTGTGATTTATTCTGCACATTTATGAAAGATAATTCACACTTCCAAAACCTCAAGACTTCCCTTTTTAAAGAACCAAAATAAACCCAAGACACCTTGCTGACACGTTTCCCCACCCCTAAACAAATTGATTACTTTTACACATAAAACTGAAATAGTATGGCAGCAAAAGATTTTGATAGCAATGAAAGTTTGTAAACTGTATTTCAATCTCTTTTTCTAAATCCCAAAGTGCAAGATGCAGGGTTCTCATAATCTTTCAGTAGTGCTTCTCCTGTAAGTAATCCTTCATTTTGTTTGGCAAAGGCAGTTTCTGAATCAAGTCTATCCTGGTGTACTGACGTATAACAAACCGACACAGGTACTGCAACGAACGCACCTGCATGAACCGTGATACTGGATTGGTCAGCCTGACCGGGTAAGTCGCAGATCCAGGCAACCGAGATCGTGAATAACAAAAAGCTCCGTTTTCAGAGTCCCTGATCGAATGCTCGATTAGATCAACTATAGACGTATGTCCTTCCACATCTGGTTGTTCATAAAAGCTAAACCTACCATTTGAGTGTTCAATTCTCGTGTGAAGTGTTTTGCCATGGGAGCGAAAGCTCAAGCTTAAAAGGTAACGGTCGTCAGAACTATCCCGAACAAGAAAAGAGCCATCCGGCACGTTTGCTAGTTTCCCTTCTGCCTCCCAGCGTGTGATCGGTCCCCAGTACCATCCTTGTTTCGCGAGTTTTTTCAGCTCCTCTGTAAGGCTTGTCACGACCATGGGACCACTGCTCTGCACGGAGTCATACACTCTAGCGACCCCAGGGGCAGAATTAGGGTCAAAATTCAAATGACAGCGCATACTTTCAGCCACGTGGGCATCTGTGCCGGTGAGCCCACTGAAGTTCCTTTGGATTTGACTGGTCTGCATTGGAGGTAGCAACGGTGAGAGTGGGGGGGCGTCGTCATGACTCGCTCTGGGGCTCTGCAACATGACTCCTGTGGTGCCAATCAACAAGCCGTTCACCGCCTGATCCACAAAGATCTCCGGGGCCACCACGAGGTCCTGCTCTACCTGATTCTCGTCTTCGGCGAAGGAGCTCCCACCCACTTGCGGGGGGACCGCAGACACTTCCATGGGAGAAGAACCGTCCAGACAATAGCTACGCGGTCCTTCCAAAGGGTACATCCCCTCATCTAAAGGCACGGTGTATTGAATGTAGTCCTGAGGCATAAGTCCGATAACTACAGGCACATGTTCGTCAAGGTGAAGATGCAAGTCTCCATTCTGAGATTCCGAACTCTTCAGGGAATTGCTCTGTTCCTGGCACACGGTGTCAGCCTGAAGGTCGTGAAAATCCTTCCGGACCCCATTCAGGGCTGGGCTCGGACTGGAAGAGTGAACCAAGGCTTTGACTCTCACCTCCATTTTGATGCACGTCTCCTCAGAGTTTGTGGGTCGCAGAGGCCATGGCGTGGGACTGTAGTGGTGGCTGCGGAGCGACGTGGACCTGATGGGCCTCTGCGCTCGCACGTCCTTGAAGACCAGGGGTGCCGAGGAGGAGGAGAAGGTGTCCTCGTCGGCAGAGCTCCCGGACGGTGTGCTGCCCTTGCCTTTCTGCTTTTGTTTTGCAGACAGCCGTCGTTTTAACGTACCCATTAGGCTTTCGCTTTTCGATCTGCCCTTCCCACCTTTCTCGTCTTCATTAGTGATATCACAGCTGGCCATATCTTTCCCGTAGCAGCTACCAAACAAGGAATCATCTTTTCCAAAATCACTGCCTAGCGACGGTTGCTGTACGACCATGAAATCCGTTTCTTCTTTACTTTTATTCAAGTTGAAAGATTTTCGGAAGGTTTTAAGACTAATTTTCTTCATTATGACTAGTTACCTACTGCAAGAGGATCACTTTCTCTCCAGAAGACTCTCCTCACACATCTGGAGGGGCTGCAATGCTGCATCTAGGTACTCTTCCAGCTTCATAGACCCTTTGGAGCCATGCTCTAAAAAAATAAAACATACAGTTAAAAAAAAAAAAAAGCCACATTAAAAAATATTTCCACAGAAGTTTTATTTTGCTCCTTGAGCTCCGGAACAAGGACACGCGAGCGCATGGACAACGAGGTCAGCCCCACTGGGGCTGGGGTGCTTTCCACTCACCGCCGGCACACGAGAAGCTCACTGTCCACTCCAAACATCTCGTAACACTAGAACAAACCCGAGTCTTCCTCCTTCCTCTCTGCACCTTGCTTTTGAGTATGAATCCATGTCCTTGTCTCTCCTAACGCTCTTCTACCGGCCGACACTCAGCCTCTGCACGAACTCGCACGGGCCCCGCCGCCGCCTGTGTCACCAGCCACGCACGCTCAAGAGGATGCTGCCAAGGCGAAGTGGCCATGTAGCGAGTCTGGTTGATTGCTCAACAATTTATACACACTTTCAAATATTTAAACATCTGTAAAAATACACAGAAACAATCCCAAAATCTGTAATAACCTGGGAAAAAAGTCTAGACATGTCCCCTCATATTTGTGGGTTCCTTGACAAGAAGGTTCTTTCACCTTCACATTTATAGCGCCGAGCATAGCCTGCGGCCTGCTCGCCTGGGGGTACGCCCAGGAAAGTAGATATGTCAACGTGTGGGTCTATTTCAAAGAAGATTATGAAGCCTATTTCCAGAATTATTATTTCTTCATCTTTTTTTTTGTAGTTTTCCTGACAAATTTTTATTTCTATGTCCAAAAATATATTTTCTAAACTATCTTGTACAACATTCCATTGTTGAAAAGAGGATTTTAATTCTGTAAAGACTTTTTTTTTTTAAAGATTTTATTTATTTATGCATGAGAGACACAGAGAGAGAAGCAGAGACATAGGCCGAGAGAGAAGCAGGCTCCCTGCAGGGAGCCCGATGTGGGACTCGATCCCAGGACCCCCGGAGATCACACCCTGTGCCGAAGGCAGACACTCAACTACTGAGCCGTCCCTGTAAAGACTTTCTGAATGTCATTTTATAGGAAAAACTCTGGTCCCAGAAGTAATGCTCATAACAGTCATAACTACATTGCAAAGACATTCTGTTGAAACTACACATCATGTTTTATTTCCTCTCTATTTGTGCTCTGCAGTTTCTGCAACCATCAGAGTATCTATAATGCCCTAACAGGATGATTAGCTCAACTCATGCAAAATGCTAATAAAAGTAAGAGCAAGATTCCAATCTCCCCACCCATCAGTTTAGCATCACTCGGTTTCTTGGCAAAAGACTGGAGCCCTAAGCTCGATGACATTCAGTAATTCATTATGCGTTTACCAAGTCCCCGCTACATACCTAGCACTGTATGGTCATACGCAGATTAATAAATCGTTTATTGCCTCATAATCCAGGAGCAGAGGGAGATGTATGAATGGATAATTTATAAGACAAACCTATTAGTAATATACTGATGATAACACGGTGGCAAATGAAGGGAGAGGTATCTTACCAACATTTGCTTTACAGATAGAATTTGGTTACTGTGCACAAAGAATCTGCATGAAATCATTTTTAATAAAAACCACTCAGATCAGACAATCTGTCAGGGGATCAGCAATATCATCTCCATAAAGGAAAAAGCAATTTTAAAGTCTTACTGTCGTGTACTATGTTTTTGAGCAAGTTGTAAAAAATAAAACGCATATAAGTATTTGGAGTCCCAGTCATTTTTAAACATTATAACAAGTTGTGTATTAGATGAACTCACTACCCAAGTACCATTATCATCTACTTAAGTATGAACATGTAATATTTAAGTTATTAACATTCTTAATTTGACAAAAATATGGCCATTCATAAACATGAAACAGAGAATGACCACATGCTTTAGCTGGCAAAGTCACTCCTTTTGAGTAGACATGATAGGTTTGTAGCCAAAGACAGATTCCAATATCTAATCTCTACTGACAAGAAGAACAATCCCTGCTCACACTGCGGTTGTGACAGGTACATTTGTAAATGTAAAACCACCATGCCGTAGAATTTAGATATTTTGTTGATATGTGATTAAGATGAATTAGGACCTGCCATTAGAAAGAGGCTGATATGAAATGTAAGTAAAATAAGCTGTTCCCTTGGGAATAACAGTATGTGTAAAATTACGTTGAAATTTTAAAAGGTCAATGAGTAAGAAAAAAATAAGTAGAAAGGAGCCAATATCCTGTACATCATGGAAATAAACAGTTAGTAAAAATGAACAAAGTGGGACATCCCGAGTGGCTCAGTGGTTCAGCGCCACCCTTGGCCCAGGGTGTGATCCTTTTTTTTTTTTTTTCCCCCCCACAAAATGCCATCACCTCCAGACACCTGCAGATCACCAAGCAGGGAGTGTGGCTGGGTCTCAGATGATCAGAGGTAGACAGCCTTGGTGTGGAGGAAACCCAGGGGGTTAAGAACAGCCAGGAGAGCACGTGCACGCACCATCCACGGGCTCACTGCCTGCCACTCCCTCTGAAGGAGACCCAGGATTGAGTCCCATGTCGGGCTCCCTGCATGGAGCCTGCTTCTCCGTCTGCTAGTGTCTCTGCCCCACCCCCCTCCCCATGTCTCTTATGAATAAATAAATAATCTTTTTTAAAAAAATGAACAAAATGGCTTTCTGGTAAAAATCAGTATAATGTGTTTGCATCACATGAGCCCAATCCATGGGCCTGCAGATGAGCAAGCCCCAGCCCTGGCCGCAGCACCCTGCACCCCAACAAACTATCCACCTGCTCCTGGGGTCGTCAACCAATGAGGTCACATAACCTACTATACTTAGCATTTACATACTAATGCCATATCAACTTGCCTTTCTACAGAGTAGTTTAGGGAGGCAAAAGTACCTTCATGAAAATCTGTACATTGCATGTGCACGCTCCATGACACAAACAAGTTTTTCAAATGCCTAAAAGTCAGTTATACATTCTGCTGCAACTAAATACTACTCAAGAGTAACATGAAATAGGGATCCCTGGGTGGCGCAGCGGTTTGGCGCCTGCCTTTGGCCCAGGGCGCGATCCTGGAGACCCGGGATCGAATCCCACGTCGGGCTCCCGGTGCATGGAGCCTGCTTCTCCCTCTGCCTGTGTCTCTGCCTCTCTCTCTCTCTCTCTCTCTCTCTGTGTGACTATCATAAATAAATAAAAATTAAAAAAAAAAGAGTAACATGAAATAATTCTGTAGTATTACATATGTGTATACCATGGAAATATTTGCAGAAATCTTTGCAAATAAAGAAACACTATCACACACAGAAGCAGGCCCAGGCATACATGGGAAACTGACATATAACAGAAGGCAAACCAACAGCAAAGGACACAGTTTCTCCACAGTGCTAAGACAACTGGTTATACATCTGGAAAAATGAGAAAACTGGACTCCATACCTCACACCAGCAGTGAAAATAAATGATAAGTAGATTAAAAATCTAATAGTGAAAATCTCAGTTTAGTTAGAATAAAATACAAAATATCTTTAAGACTTTGAGATAGAAATAAATGTCTTAAACCCGGCACCGAAAGGACAAAGAATAAAACTGCAGAGGCACCTGGCTGGCTCTGTTGGAAAAGCATGCGACTCCTGATCTTGGGGTTAGTCCCATGCTTGCTACAGAGGTTACTTTAAAAAATAAAAACTTAAAAAAAAAATAAAAGAGTAAGACTTCAGTTCAAAAGATACTACAAAGGGACAGATCTCCTCTGTCAAATTCTTTTGTGGAGCTGAGAAAAACAGGATAACCTAAGTATACCAGAAGGTCCATTAACTTCTCTCAATCAGAGAGAACTTTTAAGTACAATTCCTCATAGCAGTAGAAATTGCATTTATTTGCCTTAACAGGCTGAAATAGTGACCTGAAGACTAATAAAACCTCCTGTATTAGTGATAATTTTCTGGCTCACTAGCAACAAATCCAATTTTGTTCATAAAAGAACTGGGCATCAATTCACACAGAGAATAAGAAAACTTAATTACCAATAGCTATAAAATAGAAAACTAAAGGATATAAACATGAGACAAAACAAACATGTTCAGCCCCAGTAACAGAGATGTTACAAAGAAAGTATTTACAATAATCACTGAAAATCAGCAAATTCTTGATGCACTAGATCAATGGGTCAACATCCAGAATGGCTTATATATGGTCTGTCTGGAGTTGTCATTCCAACATCTGTCAAACTCAAGCATGTCAGCCAACCTAAAGCCTGACCCGTAGGGTCAAGCCCAGTTAACTAGCTAGGGCTGGAATAAAATGTTAGTTCAATTTCAATCATAATTACAAAGGCTTTTGTTTTCCTGCTTCTGTGCCTGCTAATGCTATTCCCTCCTCCTGATAAATATTTCCTTTCTTTTTCCTAATCCATGTTTCAGAGAACTCCTTAAGAAATTATACTTCTTCCTGAAGTCTGCTCTAATCATCCGGCCTGAAGGGAGCTCACTCCCCCCTTGTCTGAACTCCAAATACTCAACCTGCACTTACTTAATAGTATGTCACACAGTGACCTAGAACTGCTTGCATTCTATTCATATCTTATCTCCCCAGATTGTAGTGTTTGAAGATAAGAGACACGTCTCATTCATTTTTATATTCCTAACCAGGAACTACCATTACATATTTAATATATACTGCCTAAATTCTTTGATACCAAGTAAATATTCCTTGACTATTAAGTACATAATAGGAATGATGAGATAGGAGAACCACACTGTGCAAAACTGGCTAAGTCTCCTCTTATCAAAACGGAGCAGTCTATCTCCTACAAAATCAAAAGTCATTGCTACAAATGAAACAGGCCAAGGAGAAGAACACCTGCCTGTCGGTGAGCGAGTTCCACCACACAGAATCTATCCCCGGACTTTCATGTGGCATGTGTTCTGTGCTCAGGTATGTAAGACTACTGAAGAAATTCAATCAGATAAACACCAGTGAAGAGAAGGAAATAAAAATATTAAGTGCCACCCTCCCCCTCATCACTTACCTCCACATAGTTACAGAAGTACATCTAGAAATAAAAATCTTTTTGCTTTTGGACAGTTGAGCATGGGTGAAAAACAGCACTCATGGTATTACATATATATGAATGATGCTATCTCAGGAAATAAAAGAGGTACTGAGTATATGAATCTTACAGTAGGTACTCAGAACGTCCTTTCTGCAGTAAGCTATTTTTCATAAAGTCCCTTCCTCCTCCATGTGTAAGATACTCCATTGGATCCAAGAGAAGTTACGCTGTTTGATACAAAACTAACAGATGACATCTGTGAGCTCCAAGACAGGTCAAAGAAATGACAGGAAAAGGCTGGACAGAGGCAGTCTGAGATCATATTCTTGAGCAGTAAACTCTGAACACGACCAACAATTAAAAGCTTTAAGTCAGACTAGACTGTAAACAAAGAGACAGGGGAGGGTTCGTGGACTCCTAGCTTTGCTTTCCCACTGCCCCTGACTGTCCACATGGCAGGGTGTGGATAAACCCAGAGGCAGGTCCTAGTGGCTTTGAGAAGGCCTTGGACTCAGACCAAATATTTTGTCCTTGTTCTTTTTATCACTATCATCAGATCCTTGAGGAGTCTCGACCCACAAAAAGTCTGTCTTCAGAGAAAACCTTGTAAGTGGAAAGAAGAACACCCCCGGGTAGCAACACAGCCAACGGGGGTCACTATTTTGGGAGAGGCTGTCTGGGCCGTACAGACAGGAAACAAGTAAGCCCAGGAAGACATAATTAGTGAGTGTGAGAGATACCATGAGGAGAAGGCAGCAATCAGAGAATACTGGGGTTCCTACTCTGGACTCCATAACACCTAGGCCCCCCTCCCCGGCCTCTCTGACAAGCCAGTCATGCAAAGGAAGGCTAAGGTGGAGAGACCGAGGGAAGGCTAAGCTCACAGGCTGAGGTGGGAACTGCAGATGCAAACCCTGAGAAGCCCGCTGTGCCGGAGGTGAATGGTGTGTGTGTGTGTGTGGGGGGGGGGGGGGGGTGGCGGGCGCTGAGGCGGTATGTTGAGGGATACGGGTCTGATTCTAAGCGCATTCAGAAGCATGAAAGGTTTCGGGGGCACCCGGGTGGCCCAGTCTGTGAAGCATCTGACTCTTGATTCCAGCTCAGGTCATTATCTCAGGGTCGTGAAATCGAGCCCCACATGGGGCTCCACGCTCACCACAGAGTCTGTTTCAGATTCTCTCTCCCTCTCCCTTTGCCCCCCCACCACATGCATGCTCTAAAAATAAATAAATATTAGAAAAAAATGAAAAGATTTCAATTATCACCATGTTCTAGTTTGAATATGCACTTCCCAGTTTTGAGCCCACACATCGTCCTCTCCAGCATACCACCATATACATACAAACCCACGAGGACTGTAAGGTGGATGGCAAAACCGAATTCAAAAACAAAAACCCAGAGGTCTCCACTTAACCTTACCCAAAAAATAGATGAACAGTTTCTTCATAAAATTTAAGATATTAAAACAATCACCTGGAACTACCTCTAGTTCTAGGAGAGGACGATCCAAGTTTCCCTGGTAGACCGCACTCCCCATAAATTTTAAACAATGGTTGAGTTGAATTTCAGGTTTACTATATGAACACTGGAGAGAGACAGAAATGAATCAACTGCATGCAAAGGTTTTATTAATATCTAATTTCCATTTACAAATCATTCTTGCTAAATGCCCTACTTTGCAATATAATTTTAGTGACATTAACATTCAACTTCAATTAAAAACTGTTAATTGGCTAAAACATGATCTCTGATAGGAAACATAGTTGCAAACCCTTCTGGGTTCGCAGTTTTGAATATACTAGTCATTACGTTAGAAACCTGTATACCAGGGAAGCCCGGGGTGGCTCAGCGGTTTAGCGCTGCTTCAGCCCAGGGTGTGATCCTGGAGACGCAGGATCGAGTCCCATGTCGGGTTTCCTGCATGGAGCCTGCTTCTCCCTCTGCCTGTGTGTCTGCCTCTCTCTCTCTCTCTCTCTCTCTCTCATTCTCTCTCTCTCTCTCTCCCCCTCCCTCCCTCTTGGGTTCCCTGCATGGAGCCTGTTTCTTCCTCTGCCTGTGTGTCTGCCTCTCTCCCTCTCTCTCTCTCTGTCTCTCTCATAAGTAAATAAAATCTTTAAAAAAAAAAAAAAAAGAAAGAAACCTGTATACCTGTGTGCAGACAGAGATAATACAGTAGAAATACACATAGATTCATCTAGGGGTTGGGTGGAAAATACATGGAGGATGTGCCACATGCTGTGAGACTAAGCTTTAGAGATCTACAATTAGGTTAAGTTTTGAAAAGTAGGTACAGAAGATGAAGAAAGCTCCAGAACATGATGTGGAAAGCAGACCTGAGCAACAAAAGAGCAGGGGGGAGGATAAGGGCAGCCCATACAGAGGCAATAAAGCCGAATCTGTCCACATACACTCTGCTCTTTCTCGAATCCAATCGACAAACTGCGGGAAAAGTAAAACCCCAAATGCTTTCCATTTGCCTCAGTAAAAACACAAGTTTTTACAGTGGTGAGAGCCCACATAACGTTACTCTCCCGTTCTCTACTTGGCCGCTCTCTCCACTCCACCTGATGCTCGGTGAATACCACAAACATGCTCCATTTAGGGCACTGGTGCTGCTGCAAATACCACACCCCCAACCCCACCAATCCCTCACTTCCTTCAAGTCTTTGCCCAGCTGTCACCTTCTGGTGAGATCTGCCCTGACTGGGCATGTGATTGCAATACAAACCACCTTACTGCATCACATTTCTTTTTTTCTAGCACACAATAACAGTCCTCCTATTATGTTGCTTTTTCTTCCCCTCCTCAGACTTTGTTAAAGAACATAAGCTTCACAAAAGCAGGGATCATTCACCCATGTCTCCCAAGAGACTAGGACCACACCAAGGGTATAGGAGGTGCTCAGTACTTGTGAGTAAACCAATTTTAGACACACAAACCTACTCAGGTATGGTGATCAGGTAACTTGCCCACTTTCACCTCCCACACTGCGACCTCGAGCCATAATTTGCCATTATTTACAATAGTTAGAAAACTCCTTAACATGGGGTGGCCATTACTTGGGGATTTCTGCTCTAATCACAGAAAGCATTCGTGTTTACCATATTCTCAATTCAACACAACTTTTAACATATTGCTCCTTTGATATGAAATGTTGTTTTCATTCTCATCTCCAACTAATTCCTTCACACTTCAGCTTATCTATCAATTCCTCAAGGAACCACATCCTGCTCTTCCTGAGTAGATGAAAACCCCAAGTACAAGACCTCAGAACACTGCATAGCTCTCCCGCCTGGATTTTTCATGTGGAATGGATATACTCAGATCTGTCTGTATTAACTATGTGATTAAGGGGGATCCCTGGGTGGCTCAGCAGTTTACCGCTGCCTTCGGCCCAGGGTGTGATCCTGGAGTCCCGGGATTGAGTCCCACGTCGGGATCCCTGCATGGAGCCTGCTTCTCCCTCTGCCTGCATCTCTGCCTCTCTCTCTCTCTCTCTCTCATGAATAAATAAAATCTTAAAAACAAACAAACAAACAAACAAACAAACCTATGTGATTAAGGACTATCACCCCAGGAGACTCTATATTCTACATGGAAGCAAAGATCAGTCGATTTTTTTTTTACATTTTATCCCCAGCACCTAGCACATACCTGGCCCAAAATAGGGCACTCAATAAAAATGTGTTGCGTGAACACAGCAGCAAAATGAAGAGCACTGCTCCACAGTGACAAGCAACATGATGTATACAACTGCCCAAGCAGAACTGGGAACTGATTCTGAGCGGATACATATTCACATTTAAGTTAACCTCCCTAAGCTTAGGCTTCCCACTAGTGCATCCATTTCACAGAAAACAAGATACTGACAACCACAGTAAAAATACCTAATTATCTACTTGGTAATTATTCCTTTTTCAACTACCAATCCATATGCAACTCAACATTAACATTAAATAAACAAAAATCAATCCTAAACATTAAAAAACTATAAAAAGTTCTATTAGGCCATATGGCCTTTTATCTCTTCCCTTTTTTGCTAGGCAAAGATCACTCTGTAAGTTTTAAGAGTATCTGTTTTTCTGTTTCCACTTCCAAAAATATATGCCTTCTTTTTATAGGATTACCATCTGTCTCATCATGCCCAAGTAAATGTTCTGAATTAGTTTTACTGCTTTTCTAATTGTAAAATTTTAAGTTTACACATATACTTGAGAATGTGTATAAAGATTCATGGGAAAAGGTTTTAGACATGAATACTTTATTCATATAGGCAGAAGATAACATCTTCAAACAATTTCACAGCCTGTTTTTTTAAGGACTGACCAGAGACAGTCATGCTTGCCATTAAAACACCTTATGAAAACCTTTAAAATACAGTATCAACTACTTCACATTCAACAAATAAAACAGCTTTATTATTGCCAGTTTACAAGTGAGGAAATCAGGTCCCAAAGAGATCAGAATTTACCCAACAAAGTGAAGTAACTTGTCACCAGGAGATAGGAGATGTGGAATCTGAACCTGGCTGCCTCCTCTGTTGACAGGCAGCCGAGCCAGTCAGCCTGTTGCTAAATCCGTGGTTCCCAACTTTCTGGTCTGGGGATCTCTGGGGATCTCTTCATTGTCTTACAAATTACTTAAGACCACAAAAAGCTATATGTGGGTTATATATACTGAAATTTACCCTGGTAGAAATTAAAACTGAGATTTTAAAACATTTATTCATTTTTTAAAAGATCCTATTTATTCATGAGAGACAGAGAGAGAGAGAGAGAGGCAAAGACACAGGCAGAGGGAGAAGCAGGCTCCATGCAGGGAGCCTGACATGGGACTCGATCCCAGGTTTTCAGGATCAGACCCTGGGCTGAAGGCGGTGCTATAATGCTGAGCCACCAAGACTGCCCTATTTATTCATTTTTAAATGACAATATACTCATTACATGTTAACATAAATAACATTTTCCTGAAAAATATATTTACCCAAACAATAAAAATTCAGTGAGAGAAGTAGCACTATTTTACTTTATTGTAAATCTTTTTTCTGTCTGACTTAAGACAGCTGGACTCTCTTGTTTCCATCTGCATTCAATCTGTTACAATATGCTGTTTCAGTGTAATTAGAAAATCCAACCTCCTACAGATATATAGCTGGGAAAGGGAGAAATATTTTCTTTAATAATCTTTTCATACAACCGTGGATATTCTTTCCTGTGATAGTATACCAAAAATCAACAAGTAATATCTTAAAAAGTTAGCTGCACTGGGAAATCAAAAACCCTTTCAATGACTTCTTTATTCTATTATACTCTAATCCATTGGTCTAGTTCGCATTTTGAATCAATCTTCCATGTATGTATGTATGCATGTGTGATTTTATAACACCATGCATCAGTGACTTCATTATACAATATCAAAAAAAAGAAATCACCTATGTTAACATCACTACCACTGACCTCATCAGAAAACACTAATAAACACTGGAAGGCAGTTAAGCTAATAGTGGTAGACACGCATTCTCCACAATTCTAATTTCTGCTTGAGCACTTGAATTTATCAACACCAATACCATCAATGAATATATCATACTGTCTACTGAAAACCCGGGCTGAAAAACCATAGTTTGTCAACGGTTCTTTTATTTATTTAGTTGTTGTGTTTTTGTTTTGTTTTTTTAAAAAGTAAGTTTGCCCAATGTGGGGCTTGAACTCATGACCCTGAGATCAAGAGTCATGACTGAGCCAGCCAGGAGTCCCATCAACTGTTGTTTTAGGTAAAAGTGACCTTTCATGAAAAAAATAGCTATCTCAGCATCTCCAACAGCACAAGCACTTCCCCTGGAGACAACCTTCTTCCATTAGCATGTGGTAAAAAGCACGCTCTATACACTTGAATATCATAAGGATTCTGAGAAGATGTGTATTCCAGGCCAAGATTTAATAAATGTAACAATTTTTACAGCCTCTTTGATGGCATTAGTTTTAAGATTTTATTTATTTGAGAGAACTAGAGAGGGAGCACAAGCAGGGGGAGCGACAGAGGGAGAGGGAGAAGCAGCCTGCCCACTGAGCAGGGAGGCCAACGCGGAGCCCGATCCCGGGACCCTGGGATCATGACATAAGCTGACAGCAGATGCTCAAAAAACTGAGCCACCCAGGTGCCTCATTCAATGACATCCTTAAATGTAACTGTGATTTTCTTTTTACAAGTGCTTAGAGGTAAAGAACCAAAGACTGCTGTGCAAGTTCAAGCAACCACAGCTGGTGCCACTAACTGGCAGGGGAAGGGCACCACCAATTCTATCCACCATTGCTTCTGCACCCTCAAGGAATGGCAAATCATGTTTTAGCATCATTATCAAAGGGGATCCACAGACCATACTTAGAACCACCAGCTTAAACTATCTGTGAAGACAGTTTAAAAGAACAAAGAGCAAGACTTTAAGGCAAGTAAGACATCCACAGAAGAATTAGCAAGATGAGGAGTTTCACTATTGTCTCTGCTCTGAATGTTGCCAGTTTCTTAGCAAGCCACCGTTGATGCCCTTCCATTTCAGTTCCTTCTATTCTACTCCATTGTTCCTGAATCTGTCAGTGTATAACTCACCATTAACTTTATAAAATAAGGAAAAAATAAAGGACAGATACAAAAATCCTTCCAGAAAGGGAGGAGAAAGAGGGAAAAGAGATCATATACTAGAAAAGCAAATATGGGCAATGGCCAACAGAACATGAAATATGATAGAAATAAGGTCCCAGGGTTTGTTATGCCAATAAATACGAATGGGATAAACTCAACTATTAGAAAAAAGATTTTCAGGTCTGGTTTTAAAAATCCTATCATATATGGAAACACACTAAAACCAGTGGTCTCAGAAAGCTTCAAAATACCATAAAATCTCTATTAGCCACTACTGAACGACCCTCTTCTTCAGCTTTCCTGTGATTATCCTATAGTCCATCAAGTGAATCATATTTACATGTATTCTCCTTGAAATCAGGAATATTATTAGTCATCACCCCTGGCTATGTCTCCATCACATAAAGTACCTCCTACATATGGCTGATGCTCATCCAAACTTTTCTGAATTTAAATTCACTGCATGTTTTAAACATGCAAACAGGTAAGTTTTATTTTTTTAAGTTCTTCCTACAAAAATAGTAAGCTGATTTATAAACACTAAATAATTAAATAAACACTAAATAATTAAATAAACACTAAATAACACAGAAAATTTTTTTAGACATCTGCATTTAAGTATAAATAAAATCACTCTAAAAGCCTAGGAAAATTTGACTTTTAAATAAAAATCTAGGCCTGGGACGCCTGGATGGCTCAGGGGTTTAGCACCTGCCTTCAGCCCAGAGCGTGCTCCTAGAGTCCCGGGATCGAGTCCCACATCGGGCTCTCTACATGGAGCCTGCTTCTCTCTGTCTATGTCTCTGCCTCTCTCTCTGTGTGTCTCTCATGAATAAGTAAAATCTAAAAAAAAAAAAATAAAAAAATAAAAAAAATCTAGGCCTTTGTAGAAAGATTGCTTTGCAAGTGTGATTAACTTCTAATTCTACTTAAAAAGTGCCAGGTTGGAAATCACATATAATGCATTATCTAAGGGCAGATTTTACATAATTCAGACTGGTAAAGAGTTCAGTCAATGGATATTTAAATAAAAGACACTGGTGGGGCACCTGGATGGCTCAGTGGTTGAGCTTCTGCCTTTGGCTCAGGTCATGATCCCGGGTTCCTAGGATCAAGTCCTGCATTGGGCTCCCCATGGGGAGCCTGCTTCTCCCTCTGCCTATGTCTTTGCCTCTCTCTGTGTGTCTCTCATGAATAAATAAGACCTTAAAAAAAAAAAAAAGACACTGGTCCTATATATGGAAATTAATGAAACAGCACATATTTACTTCTTTCAATTAAAAATGAAATATTTAAAAATACATGAGTCCATAGTTAGGTGAAGTTTTTAAATTAACTGATGAACACCAATCTTAATTGCTTCAGGAAAAATCCTCTAACAGGGACGCCTGGGTGGCTCAGCGGTTAAAGCATCTGCCTTTGGCTCAGGGCGTGATCCTGGGGTCCTGTGATCGAGTCCCACATCAGGCTCCCTGCATGGAGCCTGCTTCTCCCTCTGCCTGTGCCTCTGCCTCTCTGTCTCTCATGAATAAATAAAAAAAGATTTTTTTAAAAAGAAAGAAAAATCCTCTAACAGAAAAGAATGAAAAGAGGAGTATGCTAACAAAAACACAAGAAACCTAGTGTAACAGTAAGATAGTGTTACATTCAAGAAAAATGGTCATACAAATAAAAAGGGGTTATATATCACATAAGGTATAATCCACAAAGAAAATAAAAGTGCCAAAAATCTTTACACACAGGGGTGCTTGGGTGGCAAAGACAGTTAAGCATCCGACTCTTGGTTTCAGCTCAGGTCATGATCTCAGTCAGGGTCGGGACACTGAGCTCCATGACTGCATCCATGCTAAGCACAGTCTACTTGAGATTCTCCCTCTCTCTCCCCCTCTGCCTCTCCCGATCTTGCTCTCTCCCTCCAAGATAAATATATCTTTAAAAAAAAAAAAATCTTTACACACGAGATGGAATATTAAAATACTGCTTTCAGCCCAAGAAAATAAACAAAAATGAAGAATATAGCAGATTTAAATTATATAATTTTATCTTTTAGCTATATGGGACTCTGTAAACTTTTTTAAAAACTGAAAATATGGGATCCCTGGGTGGCTCAGTAGTTTAGCGCCTGCCTTTGGCCCAGGGCATGATCCTGGAGACCCGGGATCAAGACCCACATCAGGCTCCCTGCATAGAGCCTGCTTCTTCCTCTGCCTGTGTCTCCGCTTCTCTATCTCTCTGTCTCTCTCTCTCTCATGAATAAATAAAATCTTTAAAAAAAAACTGAAAACATATCTGCTTTTCAAGAGCTTATGGAATAGTTACTAAACGTGACAATATGTTAAGTCACAACGAAGATATCAGTAAATTTAATATCTCATAATGATATCTCATAATGAAAAGTATCTCATTAGGGAATGTCTGAGTGGTTCAGTTGGTTCAAGAGGCGTCAGACTCTTGGTTTTGGATCAGGTCATCTCAGGATCATGGGCTCCACTGAGCAATGAGCCTGTTTGAGATTCTTTCTCCCTCTCCCTCTGACCCTTACCCACCTCTTAAAAAAAAAGGAAGAAAATATTTCACCAAATTATTTTAATAAAACTGAAAAGGAAAACAAAAATAAAAATCACTGAACATCCTTTTGAATCAAAGAGATGAAGTCTCAAAGGGAAAATGGTACATTTTAAACTAATATTAATAATGGATATGCTACAGATGAAAATCTATGCAATTCTGCAAGACCCTAAAACTCACAGAAAACTTCGAAGCCTTAAAGGTTTACAAAAGTAAACAGTAAGGAATTAAAGTAAGCATTCAATTCCAGAAGTCAGTAATGAGAACCAAAAATAAAAAATAAAAATAAATAAATAACCCAGCAGTAGTAAACATTAAAAGAGTTAAGAGTTAATTCTTTGATCAGAGCACAAAAAACTTAATCAATGAACAACTAGCTTTCATTTAATCAAGAAAAAGGGACAATGTATTTATATGAATTAGAAATGAAGTAACAAAAGATCCACAAGAAGTCAAGAAGTCAAAATATAGGAGTACTTTGAAAACTCAGTAAAAATGTGAAATTCAGGGCAGCCCAAGTAGCTCCGCGGTTTAGCATCCCCTTCAGCCCAGAGTGTGATCCTGGAGACCCGGGATCGAGTCCCACGTCAGGCTCCCTGTACGGAACCTGCTTCTCCCTCTGCCTGTGTCTCTGCTTCTCTCTCTGTGTGTCTGTCATGAATAAATAAATAAAATCTTTTTTAAAAAATGTGAAATTCAGATGAAATGGGTAATTTTGTGGCAAAATATATATTACTAAAATTTGCCTCAGAAGAGGCAGGAACCCAAAAGTGATGAATAGTTGTCAAATAACCTGAGAACATCCTCACAGAACCACCATGGCTCCTTCTTCCTTTAGAGAGAAAAAGGGACAAGTCACTAAAGACATTAAATACAATACTTACTAAGCTACTTTAGGACATAGAAAAAGAAATCTCCCAAATTTATTTCTGAAGCCAAAGAATACTGATACCACCACTGGACAAAGACAACACGTTAAAAACAAAACAAAACTCCACTGATCTCACTTATGAATACTGAAAACAAATCTTAAATATCAGCAAACATTGGAATGGTGTGGGGAAATCATTCAACCAGGTGAGGTACATCCCAGAATTGCCAGCACAGCTGATTATTTGTAAATTTACCATAATTTATGGTAAAGGAGCAAAATTATACAGTCACAGCTATAAATCACACACACACAAAAAAGATCAGAAAAAAAAATAACATCAATCCTAACCCCCTCAAAAGAGCTCTATAAAATAGAAAAACATGGACATTTAACATGGAACATATAACAAAATTAACAGTCATATGAATAATAAAGAAATGCTGAAAGACAGCAACAAAGATGCCAATTAACAAGTATTAATTAGCATTATTTTCAACATAGTAGCTAATTAATTAGGCAAGAGTAAGAAGTAAGTATAAATATTGGAAAGGAGGATACAAATTGTCATTATTTACAGATGACAGGAGTGAATACCTAAAATACAACAGATGCAGATGAACAACTACAAGGGGAAAAAAAAAAATTCATTCTAGTGACTGCTTACAAAATTTATATGTAAAAATCACTAGTAATTATTTTTAAAAAGCTGGCAGGCAAATAAGAGACCAGATTCAACTTATAATAGTTTCCAAAAAAAGATTACATTAATTTTTTTTAAATGTCCAGAACTACATGAAAAACTTTAAAACTCCTCAGAGGACCATAACAGTCTTCCATACATAAAAAAGACACATCTTATTCTTATATAAAACAAATCCTGTCGAAACATTAACTCAAGATCTCAAGAAAACATCAATGACATTTTTGCAAGAAACTAGATAAAATAATTTAAAAAAAAAGAAACCACATAAAGTGATACTGAAATTAATTTGGACATGAAAACAATGAAAAGGGTAAGAAAAAAATCTAAAGGACAACTGAGGGAGAATGAGTGATCCAAGATATGAAAACACACAGCTTAAAACTGGAGGGGGAAAAAAAAAACTTGCAAGTCAAGAAATAGACCAAAACACATATGAAAAGTGTATGTGTCCAAGAGGACACATTAGACGACTGGGGGGAAAGATGGATTATTCAAGAAATGATGAAGAGCAGGTTGGATAACCATTTGAGAATGGTGGAGAAAGCAAGGCTTTTATTTTCTTATATAAAAATACTGTGTAGAAGGATCAAATATGCAAACATTAAAAAATATAAAAGTTGGAGAAAAATCTTTAAACAAACCTTTACACTTCAGAAAGCCTTTTTAATGCATAACATAAAGCCCTGCAACCACAGAGGAAAAGACTGACAATCTAACAATGCAAAATTTATAAATTTCTGGAGAACCAGAAGAATGGTGTAACTTAAAGCCAAAAGATAAACTGGAGGAAAATGGCAAACATATGACAAAGGATTAATTTCTGTCACACATACTGTGCTTTTAGAAATCAGTATGAGACAGGCACACAATCCTATAAGCAAAAGGCCACAATATAGAGAACAGTTCACACAAAAAGAATAACGGGAGAAAGGAAGAAGGAAGAAAGGCAAGAAAATGAGAAATCAAGCAAACAAGGAAGAAAACAAATTCAAGTGTGTAATCATCACCGAAAAGATTCTCAATTCATTCATAACAAAGGGAATCTGGGGTGCTGGGAACTGTTCTGTGTCTTGATTGTGGTAGTGTTTACATGACTGAATACACTTGTTAAAACTCAACAGACTACACGCTAAAAAGGTTGACTTTCATGTAGGTATATTCTAAGATTTTTATTTGAGAGAGAGAGCACATACACTCAGGAATGTGGGGGGCAGGAGAGGGACAAGCAGACTCCACACCCAGCGTGAGCCCAACACAAGACTCAATCTCATGACCCTGCAATCGATTGTGACCTGACCTGAAATCAAGAGAAGTCAGGTGCTACCCAGGTGCCCCTCCCTGTAGGTATTTTCTATCCCAACTTTAAAAATGCACTGAAAAGGAAAACAAAATGATAGTATCTCTTATCTATGAGTTTGAAAAAGTTAATAACAATGTTGGCAAGGGTATGAAAAACTGAGCACTCGTAACTCGTTACTGAAGTATAAATTGGTACAATTTGTGAAGAATTATTTGGAAATATTTATCAAAATTTTGAATTCAGATATGCTTTAACGATGTAATTATGTGATCAGGGACTTGTGTTTTGGATCTATACTCATGCCAAAAACAAGGATATATGGAAAATGATGTTCCCTACAGCATTAAAATTTTTAAAAGCTAGTATTACTTGACCATTTACCTAGTACTGGTAAATACAGGTCACATATGGATCTAGTATATGCCAGGTTTGGTTTAAGCCTTCTGAATATATTGCATCTCTTTTAATCCTTATAACTCTAAATTTGGTACTACGAACAAAGCAGTACAACATAGTGGGAAGCATTTCTCTGGAACCAGAAAGCATGAGTTCATGTATTTCCTGGGTCCATGATTTAACAGCTGTGTGATCTTCTAAATAGCGGTATGTACCACTTAAATTAGTTGCAAGTTTAAATGTGGTAATATATGTGATGTCCTCACAACACCACCTAGCACATATTAGGCTATATATGTGTTTGCAGCTAAAATAGTAATAAAACCAGTAATATTACTGCTGTAAAGATGGAAAGCTAAGGCAGTGATTAAGGGTACGCTTAAGATCAAAGAACTGATTTTACAAAATGAGCCCATTTATTCACTATTCAGACATTTACTAAATAATTTATTTTGGCAAAAATGCGCAGTTAACCTTAGTATCAGGAAACAAAAATGATACACAACAAAAACCAGTAGACTGGGATCCCTGGGTGGCGCAGCGGTTTGGCGCCTGCCTTTGGCCCAGGGCGCGATCCTGGAGACCCGGGATCGAGTCCCACATCGGGCTCCCGGTGCATGGAGCCTGCTTCTCCCTCTGCCTGTGTCTCTGCCTCTCTCTCTCTCTCTCTCTCTGTGACTATCATAAATAAAAAAACAAAAAAACAAAAAAAAAACAGTAGACTAGTTTGATAAATTATCATCTACCAATACGACGGACTACCACGTAGATAAAGAGGTCCAAGATGCATTGTTGGTAAAGTATAAGCTACAAAACAAAATGCAATGCAAACATGATCCCGTTTGTGAATTTATTTCCCTGCCATATACATAGTAAATGTCTCAAAGAATAACCAAATATCAATGACTGCAACCCTAGTGGGTAAGGAGAGGGGTCAGGACGCCCAATAGCCTGCTTCCTACCCAGGCATCCTCTGCCTGTTGGACTGTGCCTTATCCCATGTTGCTTTGACAAAAAGATCGACATCAGTACCTGTTTTTGCTGACCGAAAGAAATCCAAAGAGGATTTTTGCTTGTATGGAAAAGGCAAAAAGCAAAAAACAGCATTCAGTGTTTGCTTTGCAGCGAGCAGGTGGGAGGCCACACCAACCCCGAGCAGCTCCTTCCCCGGAACTGCACGCGGCATCTGGGCATCCAGCCGCCAGCACTTTGAACCGTGTCTCGGAGTGTGTGTGCTTTATCCCGGTGTATTCTGGGCATCCGCTTGCAAGATGTGTTCTAAGGTCTCAGAAAAGCCTAAAACAGGTTATTTTTTGGGTCTGCTCAAAACATTATCCATATAGATCAGTAACTGTTTCTTTCCTGTACGTACCATAAGAGGCTTTGGTTCCTAAAGGGTTTCACAGGAACGCTCTGCATTCAGACTGGGGGGAATCCTGTGTTAGATCTTTCTGTAACCTGTAAGCTCATTTCACTTTACTACAAAACCACCACCCCACCACACACAGAGAAAAGAAAACAGGCAATGTAGGTAAAATATGCACCTGTGTGTTTCAGTCACCTCTTATCTGGAAAAGCAGGAGACTCAGATACGCTCAGGGTCAAAGGTCTCAACAGTTTTCCTAAACCCATCTCTCCCCCTAAACCTTCCCAAACTGTTCTCAATTCTCCCCAGCTGTTCATCTTGTGATGTGCCATGTCATGTACCTCACCCTCTTATTTCAGTCCTTTGCTTCCCTGCTCGTAAGTGGGACCCCTCCAGCAGCTCTGTTCCCCAGGCGTACCGGGAATGGACATCTTTGCAACCCAAATCCCTGATGTCTGGCCATCTTGGCACCCTGGGGCTCACCCATATAGCAAGTGCTTCTCATCATTCACTAGGATTTCTGTAAGCTTCCTGAACTCATACCACCTCTGTGCCTTCCTCTCCCACCTTATTTATCATTCCAGGTGACACCCTTGTCTTGACACTGATAAAACACAGCACTTCCTTGAAAATTATAAAGGGACGCTGCCACCCCTCCGTAAAATCACAGCGATGAAAGACAAAGTCCTTACCCTCAAGGACCTCAGATCTAGGACAGACTATAAGCAGACATTTGCTGAAGACGGAGGGAAAGGCTGCAAAGGCACAGAGTTATTTAGGATGCTACTACCCCCATTCAGAGGACAGAAACCCAAGAAGAGGGAGGCGTCCTGCCACCAGTTACTACCTCTGCTCCCATACAACTTCTACTACCAATATCAGCACGACCACCGCCCATTCAGAGGTGACGACATCCTAAAAAATGTACATTAATCTTCTTGAATCTTCATAAGAACTCTTTCTGGAAGATACTATCTTTATATCTCTATCTCCATTTTATAGAAGAGGAAACTAAATCTTAGAAAGCTTAACAATTTAGGGTACCTGGGTGGCTCAGTCAGGTAAGCATCTGACTCAGTTTTGGCTCAGGTCATGATCTCAGTGTCGTGAGTTCAAACCCCACATCAGGCTCTGCGCTTAGTGCAGGGTCTGCCCGAGGATTCCCTCCCTCTTCCCCTCCCCCACTCGTGAGCATGCTCTCTCTAAAGTTAATATATAAATAAAATCTTAGAAAAAAAAAGTTTAACAATATGTCCAAAGTCACAAGGGAAGGGGCCAAGAAACAGACACGAGTGCTGACCCATGGTGCATGATCTAGAAACTGCCTCCTTTTCTGATGATGAGCAGAACATGGGGAATGGCAGGGCAGAGCTTAGTGCAGATCCTGCAGCCACACCGTCTGAGTTCCAATCTCAGCCAGCATTTCCTAATGACCGTGGGCATCCATGCCTCAGTTTTATCACCTGAACATGGAAATCAAACATTTAACTACCCAGGGGAACTCCCTTCTGGCATGATGGCATGAGAAGGCACGTTGGCATGAGAAGGTTGATAAATCCTCTCTGCAAAAGGCAACCACAAAATTGTGTCAAAAGCAACCAGTTTAGCACTTTGGAGATAAACTAACAGCATGTAAGAACTAAGAAACATATCCGTGAAAACCACTCAACTTTGGGACTTCATTAAAATTACAAATTTTTATAATCCAAAACATATCAAGAGAAAGCAAGTCACAGACTAGGAAAACATACTCGTATATCACATATCTGATATAACATCCTTATGCACAACAAATAAAGAACTCTTACAAATGAACTAAGACAACCTAATTTTTTAAATGGGCAAAAGACATGAATAGATCTTTTACCAAAGAAGTTGTACAAGCTAATTTGTAGAGACGCCACTACACACCCACTCGAATGACCACACCTCATGTTGACAAGTACTAGAGAAACTGGAACCTCCGTACATCGCTGCAGGGAATGCAGAACAGTTTGACTTTTACACATTTTTTCTATTTTCATTACTCTGATAAAAAAGTTAAAATATGTGGCTAAATACATAGAACAAAGAGATCTAAGATATAGCAGGTCCATGTCAGACCCCTAGGAATCTGTGCAGGTAACCCACTTCCTTTGTCCCCAGCTGCCTGGTGCTGGTATAATAACTTTACTCTTCCTTGAGAAGTTTCTCATTTTATTTTAGCTGACTCTCAGCCTTTTATTGTTTGCGCTTTTTCTTAAGATATCTTCCCAATGCTGAAATCATAAACTCTTCCGTATTTCCTAAAAAAGTACTGAAGTTTTGTTTTTCACGTGTAAGCCCTTGATTAACTTAGTATTGATTTATAGAAGGTAAGGGTTAATTCCCATCTTTCCACGTGGACAACCAACTGGCTTAACACACTCACACACATACACACAAATACTGACCCTGAGGCGCCTAGGGGCTCAATCGGTGAAGCCTCCAAACCTCAGTTTTGGTTTCAGCTCAGGTTATGATCCTATGGGCCCTAAGATCGAGCCCTGCCCAAGGCTCCCGGCTCACGGGGGTCTGCATGAAAGATTCTCACACTCTGCCCCCACCACCTTCACTCACACACACTCTCCCTCCTTCTCTAAAAATGAATAAATCAACCTTAAAAAAAAAAATACTGACCCTGATAAGAATAAAAAAATGCAAATTAAAATAGAAATGACTTTTCACAACTCAAATTAGCAGAGATTCTTCTAAATGATGACTTGAAAATGTCTTAAAAAAAAAAACTTGGTTCTATGCAACTCTTAAAAATATTCATACTCTTTGACCCAATAATGCTGTTTTTATAACTCTTAAAGAAATAACACAAAAGCATAACAATGTCCCCCACATTATCACATATGATACAAAAATAAATTTTCATTTTAAGAATTAGAAAATATTCATGGGACTCCTGGGTGGCTCAACTGTTAAGCGTCTGCCTTCAGCCCAGGGCGTGATCCTGGAGACCTGGGATCGAATCCCACATGGGGCTCCCTGCATAGGGCCTGCTTCTTCCTCTGCCTGTCTCTGCCTCTCTCTCTCTGTCTCTCTCATGAATAAATAAAATCTCTTTAAAAAAAAAGAAAGAAAGAAACATTCTAATTTCCAACAGTCTGAGAACTGTCAACAAAATGCCAGCACATCTACACAATGGAACCTTAGGGAACCACTAAAATTGATATTTATACACGGTTATAAATAACATGAGGGAAAAGTTCATATTGTTCATTTGTTAAGTGCAAACACAGGAAACAAAATCATATGTACAGTGTGGTCTCGATTATGTAGGAAGAATAGGGAGGCACACCAGACCAGAAAGAAATGCAGCAGAACCACCATCTGGGCCACAGAATGCTCTGTAAATACTACTTTCAATACTTTATTTTCAAAATAATCTGTAAATATGGAGGTTGTATAAGGAGGTCTGTGAGTTTGTTTGTTCTTTAGTTACTTTGCTAAAGGGAATAGCTGAGTAAATCCATCAGGATAAAGCAAAATGCAAGGCCTTTTCTTGGCTTTCAGTTAGGCCACGGCTGAACAGAAATATAAATCAATAGTTAAGAATTCTGTATTTTCTTTTTTTTTAGGAGAACCTAGGCAGCCTTCTTTCTCCTCACTCCACCCAAAACTAGTCTTTGCCAATCTGACATTTAATTTTGATTGGTGTGTATATAGTCAGGGCCTGGCCTGAAATACTCAGTCTAAGTATTACATCAACATAGAGCTAATTAATACAGACTTACTATATAAATATTAACCCTAAAAGAGTAATAAACTCACCAGCTTTTCAATGACCATCTTTACTCCCTGGTCAGCTTCTACTCCACGCTCAATCGTCTTCATTCCCTAGCAAGTAGCCTCAATTCCCTTTCCCACTCTTACTCTGAAATACTGTCTTGGCAAAACAACAACACTGCTGAACTCCGGCTCTGCCCACGCCGCGCCCGCCCCGCACAGGAAAGTGTGGCTGCACAAACACACACCACTCTGCCTGGTCTCACTGAAAGTCATGACCATGAACGTCAGGTGGAGCCTTCAGGCTGCCTGGAAGTCAAACCACATCTCCCCGATGCATCCACCGTCCCGTTCTATGTGTTTGCTGGCGCCATAACACTGACCCCCTCTGTTTAATCTCAGCCCGTGGCCCCGCTTCTTACTTCACTGAGAAAATCAGGACACGGGAAGACAACTTTGGACAAAACCATCCCGCTGCTCTAGCGATCCATGCCCCTCTCCTCGGGGCCCCCTCCATTCATGTACTAGATCTCCCTCACCTCCCAAGGCCCCCTCTCTACTGTATCGCTTCTAAAAACATCATTTCTCAGATACACGAACAAACCTGTCTCAACCCTACCTTCCCTGCCAACTCTGGTTCTGTCTCTTTAATCCCCTTTGCAACAAAACACCTTGGGAAAGACGTGCTTACTGGAGGCCTACTCTTCCTTTCCTCCTGTTTTCCCTTCTGCCCACATCAGAGACAGGAACTACTCGAGTCAAGGTCCCCAGTGACGTGTCCACTGCCAATCCGGCAACGATTCTCGGGTCTTACCTGAGATGCTCTCCCAGCAGCATGGGACACAGCTCATCAGTCCTTCCCAGACGACACGCAGGACAGCCCAGCACTCATGTCTGGACATTTTTTCTCCATCTACACTCACGCCCCAGTGACCTCACTCACTCTCATGCCTGAAATAGCACTGATGTGTCCCCTACTCCCAAATCCACATCTCTAGTTAGACTAGTTTTAAGTCCACTCCCTTCCTGACACTGCCATGGTCTTCATGGTCTTCGGGATACCCGAGCCTAAACACGCTCAATACTACACTCTGGATCTTTTCCATCCCAGCCCCACACCTGCTCTACATGCAGCCTTTCCCACTTCAGTCTATGGTTACTCTGTTCTTCCAACGGCTCAGATCAAAACCTCCACAATCATCCATGGCTCCTCTCTCTCACACATCACACCCAGCGTCCTGTCTCATGTACCACACAGAGTCCAATCACTTGTGGCTGCCAGCACGCTGCCCCATGCTACTATCCTCTCTCATCTGCATTACTTAACTGCCTCCCAATTTGTTTCCTTGCTTCTTCCTTTGGCCCCTCCATGCTTTTCTCCACATGGCACTGGTGCTTAGGGAATTGGCACAAATGCTGATAGTGCCGAGTAATGAAGTCCCTTCTCTCTGACCCAGGAGCATCTTATCTTCTGGCAACATCATGAAACTGCCAGGCTTGCACACTGGGTGAAATCTCCTACTCATCACAGTTCTTAACAACTACATGCAAATAAAAATAAATGAAAAATAGTAAGTGTAATAGAATTGCTTTGACTTCTTTTTAGGGCCTCCAAATCTTACATAATAAGTGTTATTTTAAAAAGTAATGAATGAGGTGTGCCTGGGTGGCTCAGTCAGTTAAGCATCTGCCTTTGGCTAAGGTCAAGATCCCAGGGTCCTGGGAACAAGCCCAGTGTCAGGCTTCCTCTCCTCCATGCTCATGCTCTCACTATCTCGGTGTCTCTCTCAAATAAATAAAATCTTGGGGACACCTGGGTGACTCAGCGGTTGACATCTGCCTTTGGCTCAGGTCGTGATCCCTGGGTTCTGGGATTGAATCCCACATCAGGCTCCCCACATGGAGCCTCCTTTCTCCCTCTGCCTACGTCTCTGCCTCTCTATCTCTCATAAATAAATAAAATCTTTAAGAAATAATAAAAATAAAAAATAAATTAAAACATGAATATTTGCATGGTTACAGAGGTAAATAAAGAAATTCAAAGATAATCAAGTTAAGAAAAATGGACTTAAAATTGTCATTTAATTTAAAAGTTAATGAATTAAGAATAAATTTATAATTACAGCTCTAATAAATTTTCAAGTGATTCTCTCCCACTCTGTAGGTTACTGACACAAAAATATAGGATAGCACTAGTTTGCTGTTTGACACTGACTATCTACTTGGTGAGTCTGTTTTCCTACATAAAATAAAGAGGTAGACATCTAAAGCATGTCTAGCTCTAAAAGTATCTGATTCAGCAGAAATAAAAATATGCAGACTTTTTAACCTGCAGAGCACAAAATTTTACATGAGCATTTCTAAGCATCTTTTTAACTGTGTTCAATACATTTCTATTAAGCTGAGTATGAAAATGTTTATAAATCCAATCATTCAAAATGTTAAGGGAACTGGCTTATAAGAATTGACTAATGAAAATAAATTCACTCCTCCTTAATTTTTTAATTCAGATTTTAACATTTAAAGATTTATTTATTTACTTATTTATTTATTTTTAAAGATTTTATTTATTCATTCGAGAGAGAGGCAGAGACAGAAGCAGGTTCCATGCAGGGAGCCCGACGTGGGACTCGATTCCGGGTCTCCAGGATCAGGCCCTGGGCTGAAGGTGGCGCTGAACCACCCGGGCTGCCCTATCATTTAAAGATTTAAAAAGCACACTTGGGGTACCTGGCTGGTTCAGGTGGTGGAGCAGGTGACTTTTGATCTTAGGTCATAAGGTCAAGCCCCATATTGGGTGCAGAGATTAAATAAAAAATAAAATATTGGGATGCCTGGGTGGCTCAGCGGTTGAGCATCTGCCTTCAACACAGGGCATGATCCTGGAGTCCCGGGATCGAGTCCCACATCGGGCTCCCTGCATGGAGCCTGCTTCTCCCTCTGCCTGTATCTCTGCCCCTCTCTCTCTCTCTCTCTCGGTCTCTCATGAATAAATAAAATCTTTTTAAAAATAAATAAAATAAAATATTATTTAAAAAATGAAAAAAGCAGACCTATATACCAGTTTATCACTATTAGGTATATACATATTAAATTTTTAGTGTGTACCTTTTTATACCTGTCTAGACACTTACCGATGTAACAGCTAAAAACTGAGCAAGTTCCTAAACAATTTCACAACTCTTACTGCCTATGACACAGAATGGACTCATTGGTTAAAGTACCCAGTAGAAAAGACCCTTTGAAATTTTTCTTTTTTTTTTTTTTTACAAACTAGTAACAAGTAAGGCCCAAAGATCTATGTCTGCTGCTTTTTTCATCTGGCTTTACATATTGAGGGAAAAACTTAAAAAAAAAAAAAATCAAGATATTGATCCAAGAGGTCCAATATCTGATGAAGAAGAGCTTCAGTCAAGAGAAGAAAATGAAAGCGAAGAAATGATAAAAGAAACCTTGAAAATTTTCCTGTAACTGAACAACACAGAGCTCAAGACTGAAAGGATCCATGGAAGGCTCAATACAAAGAACAAACAATAATCAGACACGCCGTGATGAAATTTTTAGGAGATAATAAAATGGTACTAAAAGCTTCTCCAAAAAGAGGAAAAAATAACATACAAATGATTGGGAAACAGACAGCAACTAACTTAGTAATACTGAAAGCTGGAAGTCGGTGGTACAACGTCTTCAAAATACCAAGAGAAAATTTATTTTCAATATGGCACGCACTCCTCGTCATGGGGAGATCTCCAGGTGAAAGCAGACCAGATTCCAAGGAAGACGCCAGAGGAGCCTTAGGCCTAGTGCAGACTTGGTGAAAGCAAGAAATAACCTCTCTTTCCACACTAAAATTTCAGAGTTAATCTGTCACTGCAGCATCACCTATTCCATCCTGACTGAAACAATAATCTAGATTTCTATACACAGCCAGACTGTAAGTTACATATCTGGAACATACATGTTTTCTGATAAGGTCTAAAAAAAAACCCAACTTCTTCATCACCTTTCTCAGGAAGTTACTAAGAGAATGAGCTCCATCAAATCAAGGAAGTAAAGTAAGAAACAGAATGCAGATCACCTCACTTAGGAAAGAGGAGAAAAGAATCTGTAGGTTGATGTTACAGTTCCAGCTGCTCAGCCTGTTTGAGATACAGTCCCTGCCGCCCATGGCTCTTCCCAAACACAGGTCAGTGGTGACCTCCTCCATGAAGACACAAACCCAAATTCCCCACCTCCAAGGAGTAAATGAAAACATCCGCACCAACCACAAGAAGAGCTGCACATTCAGGCTCCATTCTAAAACCTGCTAGAATGTGGAACAGGACTCTGGGCTGATTACTTAATCACCCTTAGTCTCTTTCTCCAACATCTATGTAAGGATGAATCAGAAGCTTCCTTACAATTCTAAGATGCAATAATTCTGCAAATGCACAAAACTACTAAAATCCTAAAACAGTTCTATGTGTTACATGCTTACATATCCTGACAGTCTGTGACATTTGGTAATAATATTATTCCCTAAGTATATTTTTTTCCACTTTCAAAAGCAATGTCAACAGATAAAAATGACTGTTGTCGCGGGGATGACATTTCCTTTAAAACCAAAATTAAGCTTCAGTAAGAATCATCTCATTACTAGAAACACCAAAACAAAATTTGCAAAAGGAAAATCATACAAAGTAACAGTCTCCCCAAGAGAATTCACCTTACTTCCAGGTGTATTCACCTTGCTGCTTCAACCATCCAGTGCTTCTGGGGTACCCAGAATAACACCTATCGCTAGAAGAACCACCATCAGCACTGCCAAATAATAGGCTATCCAGAGCATGTGACGAATACACCTTTTCTAAATCGTTCTACAGAATAACATCAAATTCTTAAAATTGTTTTTGATGGAAATCTTTCCTATTAGGAGCCATATATTCCTCTGTTCTCTTAAAAGGGAACCCTTAAACACAAGCATGTATATCCAATATAATCTCATGCTGTCACTGAAGTGCTATATATAGACAGATGCCTCTATAAATGACCAAATTTACCTGTTGGAAAATTTCAGGATGGCATAGTGACGTCTTCAGGTTTACTGATGCTCAGATAACGGTTTGTCTCCCGGGCCTTCAGAGATATGCCGTCTTTTCTTCTTTCTTTCTTCTCTACTAAACAGTCTGCTCCCAAGGACAATGGGATAGCCACCGCTCCCCAAACATAGTCTCCAAGTGTGATGCCCTTTTAATAATTTTAAGAAAACATTTCAGTCTGATGGCTGTTAACAGTGATAAAAAAAAAAATACATATATATCACAACAGTGTGAAAACAAGAGCCTGAAGCTTTGCAGAAGGCTGAGAGCAGTACCTTTTTTGTTCTACATCTTCCATCACCTGACTGCAGTGACCCAGTGCCAAGCAACTCAATAGCTGCTCACATTTGTAACCTTCCCAATTTTAGTAGCTGGCGCCGTTAATACTTCTGTGGGCTCCCACTGTCTTTCCTCCTTTATTTTCGTTTTTCTTGTCTCCTTGGTCTTATGCCCTTTCCCCCCACAAGGCTTCCTTAACAAGAAAAACCAAGTCTTACATACATGTTACCGATTACCCAGACTGCTCCCTTTAACTACTCAGTTTATTTTAAACTAATTATTACTATTAGCATTTACTATATTCCAGGCACTGAACCCATACATTTACATGCATTTTCTCATTTAATTTCCACAACAACGCTGAGAAAGGCACTATTATTATTTTATGGATAAAGCAATTGGACAGAATATATTTTAAAAACCTACCCTATAAAGTCACAGAGCTAGATCTGCAGACTTCTGAAAGACTGCCTTCACTAGCCAGTCAGTTATCTAAGCCTCCGACTTGTCTGATTCCAACTGAGGTTTTTCGAGGCTTTTTTCCTCCTGCTGAATTCCGCAACATGTAGCTGAGGATGCCAGAGGTTCCAGATAACCGAGGGTTTACCTTACCAATCTACGTGAGCTAACATCAAGGGAAATGTGCTTTGGAGCTGTGACTCTCCACACGCTATAGATAACTATGCTTCCAGAAGTGACAAAGGCCTGTGGATCTTCGTGAACGGCCAGTTGGACATGTAAATCAATCAGACCCATGTTATGGCTCTACAGTCAAAGACAGTTCTTGGGGTATCTGGCTGGCTCCATCAGTTGAGTATGCAACTCTTGATCTTGGGGTCGTGAATTTGGGACCCCTGCTGGAAGTAGAGCTGACTTAAAAAACAAAACAAAACAAAACAAAAAACACAACAGTTCTCTGTGTGTAGGTAGGGTGACCTGGGGCCTAAAGTTATAATAATTTTGGTCTTATTCATGCTGTGATTTATTCAGGTGAGCAGATCAGCTCAGAATGGCATAAATAAGCAACACAAAAAAAACCAACAGATTTCTCACCATCTACACAGCACATCCCTGCCTTTAATGTGTAGATAATAACGTAAATACAACTGGCACTTTCTGTACATCGCGTCCCCACAGGATGTGTTAGGGAGACACAGAAGAACCACGGAGGACCACATTCTGCCCATGTGGGACTTACATAAGGAGAAAGACCAAAAGAAAAAATAGTTACAGACTGCGGTAAATGTTATGATGGAAACATACAAACAGGGAAGATGGGACCACTGAAGGAGCTGTATGAGGAGTAGTCAGGAGAGACTTCCCTGATGCGGTGAACCTGGCATTAAGATCTGAGAAGGAATCAACCATAAGAAGAACGTTCTAGGCAAACAGAACTACCCTATGAAAGATGAGGAAGCCAGCAGCAGCCTGGAATGTGAGAGGACAGAAGGGCTACAGGGTGACTCCGTGGTGAGGAAGAGAGAGTTGGTCAAGATGAACTGAAGAACTAGGCAGAAATCACATGGCCCATGGCGGAGAGTTTGGATTTTACTTTATTTTTTTAAAAGATTTTTTATTTATTTATTAGAGACAGAGAGAGAGAGAGAGAGAGAGAGAGAGAGAGAGAGAGAGAGGGGGGCAGACACACAAGCAGAGGGAGAAGCAGGCTCCATGCAGGGAGCCCGACGTGGGACTTGATCCCGGGTCTCCAGGATCACGCCCTGGGCAGAAGGCGGCCCTAAACTGCTAAGCCACCAGGGCCGCCCTGGATTTTACTTTAAACACAATATATGTTCACAACAACTCTGTCAGGCAGATTTAATACCCTCACTTGAGCCCCACAGAAGAAGTAAGGCTCGGAGAGGAGGTAAAATGTGTTCAAGGTCACAAAGCTAGTAATGTATACTAAAGATCAAACACCTCCAAAAAGTCCTCAGTATGGAACACAAGAATTCAAATCTTAAAGGACTTTATCTGAATATGTCTACTCTTCAAACATCAGTAAGACCAACGGCCACCAAAAAATAATCAAGAAAAATGTCATGTTTGTATGTGTCATCAGAGACCCTCAAGTGGGTTTAAAGTAAAATGTGCCCTTGGTTCTAATGCCTTCACTTTTTGTTAAGCTAAACCAGTGTACTCTACAGAATACCAAATTAACCACAAAAACATTAATGACAATTTCACTGTCTATACAATTTAAAATATGTCCCAATGCGGTTTCACTTTTACTGTGTGAACTACTCTTTCGATCTGTCTAGTCATACAAGAAAGTTCCCCCTTTCTATGACATACACTAGTATTATAAATGTCTCCCTTGTAAAAGCAGTAATTTTACAAAAATACTCAGGCACCACAGATGTGCCATTTCCAAAACTGGAAAAAGATTAGGGATGAGGACCAAGAACTGAAATAATCTTCACTTCCCATAAAAGATGCAACAAACAAAACAGCAAAAGGTGATCTTAGCTTGGTCATTTACTTACCTACCTACCCTATTAAATGTCAAAATCAATGCATGCACACTACTAGTTATACTACATATAAATAACATGGGGTGCCTGACCTCATAGTCAACATACTTGTGTATCAACCCATTCCACATGATGGTATGTTCTTGAAAGACAGTAACTACCACAAATTCAGAAATGGACATAACATTTCCTTTTTTCAGACTATATTGTGACTTTTAAGTAAGATCATGCAATTACTTCTACGAGCAAAATAAAAAATATTTACTATTTTTTAAAAAGATTTTATTTACTCATTTGACAGAGAGAGAAGACACAAGCAGGGGGAGCAGCAGGCAGAGGGAGAGGAAGCCTAACACAGGGTTCGATCCCAGGACCCTGGGATCATGCAAGCCAAAGGCAGATGCTCAACTGTGAGCCATGCAGGCACCTGATATTTACTATTAATAACACAAACGTTTCCTGAAAACTGATCACAACGGAGAAAACTCTGGTAGTTTTCTCTGAGAAGTTACACAAGACAGTCTTAGGCAGACCTTGTTTCTGTTCCCCAAAACGGCCACTGAAAGGGATACTCAGATGGCAAAATGGGTAGGACCCCAGGCAGCACAGCAGACCTTGTCCTCCCAGGTCGTGGTGCGGCCTAGGTCAAGGACACCCAAACCCCTCCCCCTCTCACTCCCTGGAAGGTGCTGCCTTGGGAAGGTACCACCTGACACTGAGGGTGAGCCCCTAAGTCCTGGGGAGCCCCTATCTTCTCACTAAAAGATGGGGAAATGGGCAGTGCCAGGTACCCCGTATCAATTTAGGTGGCATCTAAAGAGCCTAATAATAAAAGGGAAAAGTATTTCAAAAGAGATGTTGCCTGGAGACCCTTAAAGGGTAAAGGTTCATCCTTAACCAGAACAAACAGTGGAAAGTACTCGTCAAACCCCAGAGAGTAAGTTCTTCTGAGAATCGTTATCAAGGGACGGTCGGTGAGCCAGCTTCCCCAAAGACAAGGAGCAAACACCAGGGAAGGTCCAGAAGGGGCTGGGGTGACCCGCTGGGTTCAGAACAGGGGCAGACGGTGAAAGTTAAGGCATCCACTGCCAGGTGATGCAGCAGTGAGGAAAACTAGAAAGCACACAGGAAAAGAGAAGCACCGCAGGCTGCCTGTGAAACTTGTAAACAATACCACTGATGCTTTTATTTTTCTTTTTAAAGATTTTATTTATTCATTCATGAGAGAGGCGGAGACACAGGCGGAGACACAGGCAGAGCTGGAGAAGCAGGCTCCATGCAGGGAGCCCGACGTGGGACTCGATCCCGGGTCTCCAGGATCGCGCCCTGGGCCGAAGGCAGGTGCTCAACCGCTGCGCCACCCGGGCCGCCCCCACGGATGCTTTTAAACGACGAGGATGATTCGGGAGGCCCGGGTGGCTCCGCGGCTGAGCGCCCGCCTTCGGCCCAGGGCAGGACGCTGGGGTCCCGGGATCGAGTCCCGCCCCGGGCTCCCTGCATGGAGCCTGCTTCTCCCTCGGCCTGTGTCTCTGGGTCTCTCATGAATAAATAAAATCTTAATAAGATGAAATAAATGGCGATTCCCCACGGCACTAGGTATTCCCTTTAAAATTCACTCATTCAAATAAGCGCCGCGGATCTCATGCCGGAGCGCGCTGGGTCTTTGAAAGTCAGGATCCAGGTGTGCGTCCCACGGCGGGGAGCCCGTCACACACCTGGTGCTGAGGGGCCGGCACCGCACTCGGTCGGGCTGCGAACGGGCCGCGACTCCAAGAAACGCGCGACCAGGGCGGCGTCTGGGAGCGCCCCGCGCCTCCCGCAGCCGCCGGGTCCGCACCGCGCCGCGCCGCGGGCCGCCTCGTGCACGGCCTCGCCCAGGCCGACCGGCCCCGACACTGTGCGCGCCGCTCCCGGCAGCCCGGGCTCCAGCGCTCACGGCCAGCGGGCCCTCGGCCCTCAGTGCCGAGCAGCGGGGCCGGGAGCCGGGAGCCGGGAGCCGGGAGCCGGGGCCGCACCCCCACGCGGGAGTTGGCGCCCGCCCGCCGCTCGCAGCCCAAGTTTTGCGCCAGGACCCGCCGCCGGGGACGCCGGTGGCTGCGCCCGACGCGAGCCCCCACCGTGGCACCAAGTTGCCAACTCCGGGGGCAACTGAAAACCGAGGCCTGTGGGCTCCGCGGCCGCCGCTCCCCCGCAGCCCCAGCGGCCCCGTCACGCGCCGCCCTCCCCGCTCCCCGCTCCCCCCGGCCCGCGCGGCCTCCCGGGGGCGGGGGCGGGGGCGCGGCCTGGGCCTCCCGACCCGCCGGGGCCGAGCCCACGGCCAGGACCGACCGACCGGCCGGCGCGGCCCGGGGGGGGGGGGGGGGGGGCGGGGGGAGCCGCGCAGGCCCCGCGCCGCCGCCCAGGCCTCGCCGAGCCCCGGCCTCTCGCCGGCGGGGCCGCGGGCAACAAAGGCGGAGGCCCGGCCGGCGCGCGGCGCACCGGGAGGCCGAGGGGTCGCGCGGCGCTCGGCGGAAGCAGGCCTCGGCCCTCCGCGCCCGGCCCCCGCCCGGCCCGGCCTCCCCGGCGCCGCTCCCCGCCGGCCGGGCCTCGCGCGGGGACCTCGGCTGCAGGCGCGCCGGCCGGGCCGCCTCCCCGACCCCGGGCCGCGCGACGGGAGAAGCGGCCCCCGCCCCGGCCTCGCGGCCGACGCGGCGGAAAGCGAAGCCCGGACCAGCCTCCGACGCGGCTCCGCGGACGCTCACCCGGCGGCGGCCCGCTCCGCTTCCTCGCCCAGCGCCGGCGCGACTGCCGCGCTCGGCCCTCCTCTCCCGCAACTCCTCCTCCCGCCTCCTTCCTCCTCCTCCTCCTCCTCCTCCTCCTCCAGGAGGGGCGCGCGGCGGCGGCGGCGGCGGCGGCGGCTGGGCCCGAGCGCCGGGCGGGAGCGGAGGAGCCGAGCGGGCCGCCCCGCGCCCTCCAGTCGGCCCGTGGCGCAGGCGGGCGTCCGGGCGCGGGGGGCGGGGCGGGGCGGGCCGAGCGGGGGCGCGGGGGGCGGCCGAGGGCGCGGGGGGCGCGGGGGGCGGGGCGGGGCGGCCGAGGGCGCGGGGGTCGGAGCGGCGTCCGGCCCTGCGCCCCCCGCCCGAGCGGCTGCCTCCCCGCCCCTCCCCCTCCCCCCCCCCCCCCCCCGGCGCGGGGAAGCCCTCGGGGCCCGGGGCTCCGGCTCCCCCTCGGCGCGGCGGCGAAGCGCACCTGGCGGCGGCCCTGGCCCGGGCGCAGCGGGCTCCTGGCGGCACCGGGGCCCGGGGAGGGAGCCCGTCCTTCCTTCCCCGCCCCTTCTGCAGCCTCATGGCGAAGCTGGCCTGGGCGCGAGCCCGCCGCTTGCCCCCCGCCGGCCACTTCTCCCCTCGGCGCTTGAGCGTTTCACCCCGCGGAGCGCGGTGCGCGATGCTCCGCCGCTGGGTCTCACGGCGGCTGATGGAAAGTTGCGTCGTGGGCAGCTTGACTCACTTCTTCGGAAACTGATGAAGGTGCCCCTGACGCACGGCAAGAACAGCAAATTTTATTTTTGTCAATGAGAAGCTACAGGACAAAAACGTGCGTTCCTCTTTCGGTGGAAAGTGGTTCAAGATAGGTGTCCTTAAAATCTAACTTCAGGATGGTTGACTTTCAAAGTTGTGTTTCTTTAATAGGGCCTTTTAAAAAAAAAAAACAAGGCTAGGGGAAAAAGGAATGTTCAAGTGGGAATTTATATCTGAATTACATCTCAATAAAGCTGCTAGTTAGAAAAGGTTCAAGTAATTGATCTTAATTACTATAAACGTCTAATTACAGTATTCGCCTAAACAAAATCTAGATTAATAATTTGAAAATTGGATTATCAGGAGATTTGATCGCTTTTTATGACTGGATGGCACCTGTAAGGCTGGTGTCATTTGCTGTGTGTGATTCACCAGACCCTTGTTATCTTCGGTTCTTAACCTGAATTTATGTGTAAACGTGTACCCTTATTGTTATCCTGATAGAAGTGCGACTCAATTCTCAAAGATCTAATTGCAGTGAGTGTAATCAAAATAGAATGGGAAATATCAGAAAGGGAGACAGAACATGAGAGACTCCTAACTCTGGCAAACGAACTAGGGGTGGTGGAGGGGGAGGAGGGCAGGGGGTGGGGGTGACCGGGTGTCAGGCACTGAGGGGGGCACTTGACGGGATGAGCACTGGGTGGTATTCTGTACGTTGGCAAATTGAACAACAATAAAAAAATAAATTTATTATTAAAAAAATTAAATAAAGTGCTAAATGGTTTAAAAAAAAAAATAGAATGGTCAGAGGGGCACCTGGGTGGCTCAGAGGTTTGGTGCCTGTCTTTGGCCCAGAGCATGATCCTGGAGTCCCAGGATCAAGTCCCACATCAAGCTGCATGGAGCCTGCAGCTCCCTCTGCCTATGTCTCTGCCTCTCTCTCTCTCTGTGTGTGTGTCTCTCATGAATAAATAAATAAAATCTTAAAAAAAAAAAAAAAAGGGGGCAGCCCAGGTGGCCCAGCAGTTTAGGGCCGCCTTCAGCCCAGGGCGTGATCCTGGAGACCAAGTCCCACATCAGGCTCCCTGCATGGAGCCTGTTTCTCCCTCTGCCTGTGTCTCTGCCTCTGTGTGTGTGTGTCTCTCATGAATAAATAAGTAAAATTTATTTAAAAAAATTAAAAAAAAAATAGAATGGTCAGAGAGGTTAGCAGGAATACCAAGTAATAATAAGCAAACTTTTCAACCCCACCCCTTCTTGTTTTAAGCCCCCTCCGAAAGAGAATGGGTGAGATGGATTAGAGATCTACGCAGCGGGCCTGGTGAGCAGAGCTAGCAAGCACCTAACTTCTCCAGCAGAGAGGATCACACCTTGGGCTTCTGAGTCTGTCACAGCTGGTCAGCATCACACGGCTACTACGGGGCAGAGCTGAGATTCAGACTTAGTTCTGACTCCAGAATATGAGATCTTAAACACTAGATTAAAATAATAGTGGTAATAATAGTAGTACAGCAACAACTATAGTGTAAATTATTAGTGGCTAAATACACTATTAAAAACTTCATGCTCAGCTGAATTCCAAGCACGTCTTGGCTATATATTCAGGTTTTCTCATCCAAGCCTCCTTTCTATCAGCAATTCCATCTCCCTTTGGGAGAAATCTTATCTTTGCTTCTACTCAGCATAGCTGAGAGGCGTGCCCAGGAATAGCACTCATGCCCAGGACTCTAACCCTGGGGCGGGAGATTCAAACAGGAAGGGTGCAAGACCCACCCTAGTAGGGTACCTGGATCAGATTGTTCCTGGTGCCAACCCCTGATAGCCTCCTAATAAACTCCCGCTTTGCTCCAGATAACCAATTTCTGTTGTATGGAACCATAAACGCTGCCTGATAGATACATGTATTTTGCTAAAAGATGATAATGGCAAAGGGTCTTATTGAAACTATCCTGTTTAGGCAGCATGGTTCCACCTGTTCCTCCTAAAGTCATAGCTTCTAGAGCCAGAAGGACCTTTACTGGACATCAATATCCTCATTTTATAGAGGAGGGAACAGACTCAGAGATCATATGACTCGTCCAAGATGACAGAGCTAAGAGCAGCTGAGTCATTCCATCTCCCCATTTTCAGTCTGGTTTGATTTCTAGTATTAAATAAATGTCTTCCCTTTTTCCAGAATCGAGGGGGGGGAGGGAGAAGCATCCCCAGACTTTCTCCTTTTCATTGCCTTTCTGTTGCCTCCTGCCTTCCTGTCTTTGAAGGTCTCAAGCTGTCCTCCACTCGTTCAGGTTCCTTGTTGGTACTTACACTGTGTTAAAGAATGTCCCCCGAAGATTCACAACCTGCTTAGAACCTCAGAATGTGCCTTTGTTTGGAAGTGGCATCTTTGCAGATGCGGGTAAGTGGGTATGAGCTCATACAGGAGTAGGATGAGACCCTTATCCTACATAATTGGTGTCTTTATGAGAGAAGAGACACAGAAGCAGATAAGTAGGGGAAGACAACATAAAGACACACAGGGAGAACTCTAGGAAGGCAGAGACTGCATCAATTCGCCCACAGGCCAAGGAATTCAAGGATGGCTGGCAGCCACCAGGAGCCAAGAAGAGGCCAGAAAGCATTCTCCCCTAGAGCCTTCAGAGACAGCACAGCCCTACCAACACCTTGACTTTGTACTTCAAGCTCTCATAATCATGAAAGAATATACATGTGCTGTGTTAAGCTTCCAGTTTGTGGTACTTTGTGGTGGCCACCGTGGGGAATGAATACAGGACTCCTAGGCCCACCCGCCCCATGTGCCTGCACTCTGGAAGTCTCCTCCCAATTCTAGCTTCTCTCTGGACAGCCTCCTGGTTACTAGAGTGACCATAGGTCCCAGTTTGCCCAGACCAGTACCAGGTTATGACTGTTGTTCTGGCACAAAAGTTCATAGTGCCACTTGTCACCTCAAAACTGTTCCAGCTCAGACAATAAATTCCATGTGCACCTTGCCTTTCTCCTAACCTGTAAAACTGTGACTCAGTTAACCCAACATCAAAGCTCTTTGAGAATTGGACCCAACCTACTTCTCCAGCCTCATGGTCTATTTCTTCTCGATATCACACTTGGCTAGGCCAGCACTGGCTAGGCCACACTGGCTAACTCTGTCTCCAGAGAGGCCCAGCCCTGTGCCTTCACTCATGCTTTTCTCCCTTCTGAGAAAGTTCGTCCATTTCACCCCTCCCCTACCTTCTGATTATTTCTGTTTATTGTTAATCTTATTGTCAAAGTTCAGGTCTGCCCTGTCAGAAGTGATGTCATCCTATTTAGAAACCCCACCTTGGGTTCAACTTCTTTTAGAGCACCCTTCACACTTTCCCCTAAATTGCAATAATTCTCTATCCTTCTTGGAATGCAGATGCTTTGCCTTTTTTTTTTTTTTTAAGATTTTATTTATTTATTTATTTATTTATTTATTTATTTATTTATTTGAGAGAGAGAGAAAAAGCACAAGCTGGGGGATGGGCAGAGAGAGAGGGAGAAGCAGGCTCTCCACTGAGCAGGGAGCCCAGGGTGGGGCTGGATCCCAGGATCCTGAGATCATGACCTAGCCCAAGGCAAACATTTAACCAACTGAGCCACTCAGGCTTCCCAGCAGATGTTTTGTCTTATCATCTTTGCATGATGCTGCTAGTACCTTGAGTGAAGAATTTTCACATAATAGGGATTCAAGAAATGTTTGATAAATAAATATGAATATTCTATTCCTCTCTCCATCTACTTAAGAATAGCCTGGTGATAAATGGGCTTTCAAAACCCTTTTAAAGATCCACTTCAAGATATAGGGTGGCTAGTTTGTCCTTTTCAAAGTGACACATACCTGCTTTCTGGGAAAATGTGCTATTTTGAACAGCAGCTAGATCCTGCAAGCTGGGAACGTGCTGAAGTCAAAGGAACGATGCCTATGTTCCAGAACAATGAGCTCTGAGGATGTTTAAGATCTGATAGAAGGTATGTGGGTACCTGTTGACTCAGAAAGGTGACACTCGAACAAAACATTGTTCCTCTAGGAGTCCTTGGCACATCAGGCTTAGCTTCACGTTGTTCTCTATTTCACATCAAAGATTCCTATTTGCAGACAATTTAAAGAAATAGCTCACTCTTTCTTACCCTCTCCACTTCCAGGATCCAGGGCCCCTCTGATTGCTTCGGAATCTTGCACTTATGTAACACAATCCTGTTGATTTACGGCAAAAAAAAAAAAAAAAAAAAAAAAAATATATATATATATATATATATATATATATATATATATATGTGTGCAAAATACCCTTTATTGTGAGGAGTTGATGGCAATGTATTTGCCTCCTAGACATTTAGGAGGCATGTTCTATTCCAGAGAATAACCCCCGCCCCTCCATTAAGCCAGCAATGGAAGAATGTTTTAGAATTCTTCCCTAGAGTCAGCAGAGAGCCAGAACTCCTATGGCCAGCTCAGGGTAGTCTTGAACTGCCATCGCTGCTCTGGGTGACACTACTACCTGGACACATTCCCATTTCTTAGAGAATCCCCTTTCTATGGCAGGACAGAGTGAGTTGCTAGCTCACTGGGTTCAAAAGCTAGGGCCAACATTTACAGAAAAATAAACTTCTACCTACGTTTGAGATTCTAAAACACTAAAAAGTCCTGACAAACCATAAAAAAGAAAAAAATACTGTGCTTCCTCTGCCATTGATTAATATTCTATATTAGAACTTCATTCCTTTAGATTTGGAGTGATTGAAGTACAAATACATTCCTAGAAGCAATAGCACTTTCAGGTGTCATTACCCTGTGATCTATACATTACAATCATAGTGTTATTTGATTCTTGCATCATTTTTAACCTTTTTTATCTAGGTGTTCCCCAATTTACCTGTGCAATTCCATTCTAAGAGTTTATTTGTAATTTAGATTATAAATTCAATTTACAATGTAATGTTTCTAAGGAAAAATGCAATGTTTAAATGGTCATTAGATTCCCAGATTTTCTCCTCTACCCAACAAAAAAGCTTATCATACAATGAAATTATACAACTAGAATGAATATTAAATTCTCTTAGTGATCCAATACAAGATATACCATGTGAAAGCTATCCTAGCATGTTAGTAGTAGGCTCCAAAGGAATGTGTAGCAACTGGGAACCACAGGGTTCAATAAATGCATCAGGCCTGAGCCCCCAGTAGGACGGGCTTTCAAGGGCCCAGAGGGTATCAGAGCCTTGGATAAGGGAACTGCCTAGATTCAGGGCTAGGGCTGCCTTCCAATCTAAGCAGGAAAATTCAAGTAGGGGTCAGAGAAAAGTCAAGGTTGAAAGGAAAATTTCCCTTTGGAGCCCCTAGTATAAGTATTGTGTTAGGTACTGGTGTGAGTTAAATCACATCTCCCAAAAGATATGCTGAAGTCCTAACCTCCATACTAGTGAATGTGACTTTTTCTGAAAATAGGGTCTTTGCAGATGTAATCAACTTAGATTGAGACCAAACTGGATTTGGGTGGACCCTATTCCACTGACAGATCCTTGCATGGGGGAAATCTGAATAAAAACACACAGGGGTGGACACCTGGGTAGCGCAGGGGTTTAGCATCTGCCTTCAGCTCAGGTTGTGATCCCAGAGTCCTGGGATAGAGTCCTCCATTGGGCTCCAGTCCCCCATTAATCTCCCCCGCAGGGAGCCTACTTCTCCCTCTGCCTGTGTCTCTGCCTCTCTCTCTCTCTCTGAGTCTCTCATGAATAAATAAATATAATCTTTAAAAAAAGAAACACAGGGAGCGCAAAGATGGAAGGGGTGTGCAGAGAATAGAGTTCTGCAGCTCTAATCAAAGGAATGCCAACAACTGCTAATGAGGACCAGAAGCTGCAAGAGGCAAGGACAGATTCTGGCCTAGAGCCCTTGGAGGGACCATGGCCCTGCCTGCCGACACCTTGATTTCAGACTTAGAGCCTCCTGAGCTAGGAGAGAATGCATTCCTACTGTTCCAAGCCACCCAGGTGGTGGTACTTTGCTACAGCATCCCTAGGAAAGAACACAGGCAATTTACAGGGCCCTCTCATTCTAAGGCAGAGACCCAGTCGTGGAGACTGCTGAGTTGCGTGGAGCAAGACTGCACCTTCCAACTCATTCAATATCCAACAAGTATTTCTTGAGCATCTATGTTCCAGGACATACACTACGTCCTGAGTGGAGGGGATATTTCAGCAAATGTTAACAGAGCACCCACTGTATCGTAGTCACAGTTCTTGGTGTGGTAGATAAGGAATAAAGGACGTTATTTAAAGTGCCCTTAAAGGGATTAATTTAATAGGAATGGGGGAAGAAAGGGGAGGAAAGAGTTGACACGAAATAAGTAAGCAAATGAACAGAAAGGCCTAGATTACAAATGTGCTACTGATGAGGTAGATAGTAACTGGGCAAGGATTGGTGGCCCTTGTATGAGTCAATCCAGAAGGGCCTCTCTGAGGAAGTCATCCTCATTCTGAGCCTCGAAGGATGAGGATGAGAAAAAAATGTGGAGATCTAGGCAGGGAAGCCTTTTGGGAAAATCTCCGAGGTGTAACAAAATTTGGCATATTTCTGGGCAAAAGCAAACTGGCATGGCTGGAACATGGTAATGGGTCAGGAAGAGATGAAGGGGAATGGGGCGGGGGGGGTGGTGGTAAATCATTTCAGTCTTATACATAGGGAGTTTTAGTTTTATTCTGAGTGATGGGCAGTAACAAGGGGATGTTAATCGGGGGTTGGTGCAAACTAGTGCACACTTTAACAGATCTGTCTTCTCCCCGAATGGAGAATGGATTTTCTCAGGACTAAAGGTGAGAAGTAAGAAGAGTAGGAGCCTCGAGGAGGGGTGATGGCAGTTTGGAATGGGGTGGAGGTCACAGAAGTAAACTGAATTCGATTTGCTCATTAGGACCTTAAAAAGAGGTGTGCAACTAAGTCAAGAGCAAGACGAAGGAGTTCTGGTGATTCTAATACACATCTAGAAGTTCTTTGACACTCTCCTCCCCTTGAATTTGGGCTGTTATGACTCTCTTTGAATAAACAAAGCAAATTTATTTAAGAGAAAGTTTATGCTGCCCAGGGGTCTCCATAAGGAAATGAAGACGTGAAGGATTGGTGAAAACTGAGTTTCCACCCTGAGTATGGTGGATGGTGAAAAGTCACATCAAGATATGACAAAACAAAGAGTTTGAGTTAAGTGGCGCAAACTGGAGGAAACTTAGCAAGGTGTTCAGAGCCCTCTCAGTGTCCCTTTATCTCTGGAGATGACGATGCTCCTTTCCTCTGTGATAGAACACCTCTGACCGGCTTTGGGCGAAGCCCAGGAACTCCTTCAGCTTCAAACATTCAGTATGTCAAGGAGTCATATATTTGGGGTTAGGATGACCTGAATCCCACCAATAAAAGCCTAATTCCTTACCAGAAATTTTGTTTTTCCACTGTCATTTTTCAAAGGATATAAACCCAAAGTGTAGAAGAAAAACTTCTCTTCTGACCTCTTCAATCATAATCCTGCAAATTAAACTGACAAAAAGACAAAATAACAGGCAAAAAGGCATATATTTTTTATTGATGTTAATATTTTTATGGGCATGGGCTTCACGGAAAAGAAATAAGAACCCAGAAGCACCTGGGTGGCTCGGTGGGTTAAGCAGCAGACTTTGATTTCGGCTCTGGTCATGAGGTCTCATGATGTCAGGGTCATGAGATCGAGCCCCTGCATGGGCTCTGAGCTGGGCGTGGACACTGTTTGGGGTTTTGTCTCTCCCTCTCTTTCTTCCTCTTCTCCCTGCTGATGTACACCTGCTCTCTCTCTCTCTCTCTCCCTCAAAAAAAGTAAAAAAGTAACCCCCCCCAAAAAAAGTAAAAACCCAAAGAAGCATTTAGAATTGGGCTTATATGCAATTTTAAGAAAGGGCAATAAATTGTAGAGAAGTAACTAGACAGAGGAAGAGTGACTGGGCTCTAGGGAAATAAATTGTGGGAAGGAGACTAGGAACTACACAGTGATTAAGAATAAGGTTTGTTACACAGACTCATCTCATCTCTTCTCATCTCAGGGCCTCTCTGATCCTCCTGGAAAGAACACCCTACAAATAGAAATGTATATCACCTTTACAGAGGGAAAAATGTGCCCTGCTTTTTGGAAGAAAGGAGGAGGGAAAGAGCCATTCCTGTGTCTGCTGTTTCCAATTACCTTTAGCTCAAAAGCATCAATCACTATGCCCAAGGGACATACCTTGGCATGGTATACACTGGCCACCCTCAGAAATTAAAAACTGCTACAGCGATTTTAGGGTAGCTATCTTAGAATTTACTATTCAGCTACATTCTTGAAGGTTACAGCATACCTTAAATGTGCTGAAAGTCAGATTTATCTCAGAGAAAATACTGCAAGGGTCAGACATTGGAACTGTAAAAAAGGTAGCATTATATCACTAAGCGAGGAACCCAAGGCAAATATGTAGAATGTAAGTAAATACGTAAGGTCACCAGTCAATGGTTAGTAAGGCATTTACACTAATTATACTTTATATAGAAGTAATTTTAGTCTTTTCAATTAACAGCAGACATTTGAAAAGTAGGAGGTTTGGGGGAGTGGGAAGGAAAAATATTGGTCATGCAAACATCTTGTTGCATAACAATAATGAGCATACCTTTGGTATTGGTATGAATAAAATTCCCTATCCTGAGTCAAATCTTAGCAGTGGCTGGTCAAAGGACTTGACATCAAAAGGCACTCTCTTGGAAGGAAGTGTAAAAATGTTTTCAGTGAATGGTTTCCCGCCAGCATCCATTTTAATGTCCCTTCGGTTCAGAGTTTCAGAGTTTCGGTGGAGGTTGGAACAATAGGTGCTAAGGGCCCCCCACATTAAGTGCTAATCTATGCCAGATCTATGCCAGACATGCAAAAGGAGTGGCTCCAAACCTGTTTTGCCTGAATTAACCAACCCACCTAGCTTCGGGGTACAGAAGAAAAGAAGCTTGCGTGTCCCATCCTTCAATGAGGGGGGAAAAAAGGAGTTGTTTCCTCCCACATTTAAAGCCAAATGATGACAAGCTTCAGAAAAACCAGAGAGCTTGATCTGTGGCCTTGGTATGAGTTGTTGAGGCCTAATGTCAGGTTCACACATGCGCCCCAAAGTGCGGCAGGCCAAGGATACAGGAGCCAACTGATGACGGGCTTCCTGGGCCTGTGGACAGAGCTGGAACCAAGCAACTTATGAAGGACCTTGCCTACAGTGTTAAAGAAGTTATTCTGATTCTTGTTAAGACAGGAAGGGAGACTTTCTTGTGATAGATGTCAAGACTGTCGTAACAGGGGAGAGAGACTGGCTTCCCTGGGAACACAGTAAAGACAAGTGAGGATTTACAGCCCATAGCAGAGTGAAGGGGCCAGTGGATGGACCACTATTAAGTGGAGACAGGAAGGCTGGGGGGGGGGGATTCTTGCTACATCATCACTATGTTGGGAGGAGACCCAAGTCACCCACAAAGAAGCCCAAGTGGGCAAGAACTGGGGCCTCCTGCCAACAACGGTAAGCCATTTGGAAACCCTAGCCCCACATCAGCCTTCAAATGACTGCAGCCCAGCCCATGTCTTGCCTTCAAAGTCAGAAGAGACCCCAAGCCAGACCCACCCAACCAAACCATTTCTGAGTTCTTGGAACAAAGAAACCAAAATATTGCTTGTTTGTTTGTTTGTTCATTTATAGGATTTTATTTATTTATTCATCAGAGACCCAGATTGAGAGGCAGAGACACAGGCAGAGGGAGAAGCAGGCTCCCTGCGGGAACCTGATGCGGGACTTGATCCAGGACCCCGGGATCACACCCTGAGCGGAAGGCTGATGCTCAACCACTGAGCCACCCAGGGGTCCATGTGTTTATTGTTTTAAATCACTAAGTTCTGGGATCCCTGGGTGGCGCAGCGGTTTGGCGCCTGCCTTTGGCCCAGGGCGCGATCTGGAGACCCGGGATCGAATCCCACGTCGGGCTCCCGGTGCATGGAGCCTGCTTCTCCCTCTGCCTGTGTCTCTGCCTCTCTCTCTCTCTCTGTGAGACTATCATAAATAAATTTAAAAAAAAATTAAAAAAAAAACCTATTATAAAAAACAAAATAAATCACTAAGTTCTGAGCTGATTTGTTATGCAGTAGTAGAGAACTAATATTACCCTATGTTATAACTAAGGAAAATAAGGCACAGAGTGGTTAAATAACTTGCTGGTGTCATGCAGCTAAAAGTGACAAAATTAAGATTTGAACTCCCATCATCTGGTTCAGCACGCCTCCTTAACCATGGCACACTTCACCTCTAACCGCTTCAAGACAGTGAGGTGTGATGCTCAGCATGGGGATGAGTGGGACCTCTAGGTGTCCGGCAGGTACTTGAGTATGCCCTTGTATTTCTGTCCACGTTTTCAGTCTTTTATTTTCCAGAATTTTGAATAGATCTTATTTTTAGAGCAGTTTTAGGTTCACAGCAACATTGAGCAGAGAACACTGATTATTATTTTTTTAACCATCAAACCTCTGCATGTACTTGAACTTATTCAGAAGCCAGTAAGGATCAAACATTTTATAATAAAGATTCATCTGCACTCTTATCACTAAAACTATTTTTGTGAAGGAAACATTTTCTTTTACCCTGATGTACCTCTCTTCATTGTTAATTGTAACCTGGATTATTACAATTTTTATTCGTAACAGACTGGATGTCTGATTTAAATAACCTGATGAGGTACTAATGCTTTAAGAAAATAACATTCAATGTCTACTTGTGAGGGCTCAAAATATATAAACCGCTTAATCTCCGAACCTCATGTCCTCATAAAAAGAAGCCACACGCCCTGACCTCGTTCTTGGTCTCATCTGTCTTTCTGGTTTTCTCTTTACTGTTGACACCAGGATAATCACCTTGCCATGTCCATGGCGACCACATTAACAATATTTTGCGAGGAAGAAACTATAAAATAATTACATGGAAAAGGGAGTGAGTGGAGCAAACCACTTTTCCATGCTCCCTCATTCCTCAACTTTTGATCGTGAGGAGCTGGGAAGGTAGAGTTAGCTTTTAACTATCTATTAATAAGTATCACAAGCTAAATACTAAGTCAGCCACCTATGCACATCTTTCCCCTCTCCCTTTGTTACCTCTAGGTTGTCATCTCGAAAAAGTATGACTTCAAATGAGACCCAGAAATAGAAGAGGCTGTGTGCACCAGCTTAGGAAAAGCACTTGGCAAAAGGGAATAAACGAATGCCTACCCAGAATTTAGATATTTACCTTCAGATACTTACCTTTCCATTGGCACACGGTGCATAGTTCATGACAAGAGCAAGCCAACGTCTATGAAACATAAACGATTTTGACTCAGATCTTTCAAAATGGTTTTCTAACAGATCCGCCCTTTGCAGTGTTGCTGAGTGTGCGTCAAGTCAGGAAAAATCTGGCAACTCCAGGACTTACCTTGGAAAGAGAAAGCAAAGACCTAGGGAACTATTAAGGAAACATCAGTGTGATTCAAATTTCCTTCTGTCATTGATTGTTTTCAGGTTCAGCTGTGTTTGAAAACAGGTCTGCAGGGATCGTGGAGCAAACAATAGCAGGCCGAGCACTTAGCTCTCCTCTTGGAGGGAATCAGGGGGCTCCTGACAGGTTTCCCGTCACTGTAAATAGAGTATCTCCCAGTTGAGTCGCTGCTGAGTATTGAGTGGCAGCCGGATAAACATTTTATCCCCAACAAATGGCTTGGGGGCTACTTAAGTCTTTATTTCTAGGTGGTACAGAGAAATAGGCTCCACTTCTAGATAGGCTGAGGACAGGCCAGCCACACACACATTAAAAAAAAAAAAAAAAAAAAAAAAGTTGAGGAAGCAGAAAAGGATAGATCTCAATAGAAGGTTCTTCCTGCGTTGGCCCACAGCTGGTCCCAGGGCATTCCTGAGGAAAGGGCCCAAATCCCTTTAACAATTAATTGGCTTTCTCTCAGTCAAACCTCCCTGGTTCCAGGATCCTTGTGAGTCAGTCCCTCAGTGAAGCTACCCCGTCCTTGGGTGGGAGCTGGGGGCCCAGTGCATGCGAGGCTTGCTGGTGTGAGGCTGGGGGTGCAGAGATGTGGGGAAGGAAGAGGGGATCCAACAGTTGGTGAGATGTACATATGCCAAGCAGAGTGGGGGGCCCCCCGTGGGGGTCTGCACTTGCTCTGCAAGCCTCCTGGCGCCTCAGGCAACATTAAACACAGCACGACAGGCAGAAAGACCCTTAGGGACGTTCTACTTTTTGCGAAATTTAGTATTTCCCAGGAATGCGACACCCTTAGTAATATTTACACGATTCTATTACTGACTGGTAACTTCTTCAGTAGGGCCAGCGAAAGTCATTCATTCATTCATTCATTCATTTGGAGAGAGCACAAGCAGGGGGAGGGGCAATGGGAGAGGGAGAAGCAGGCTCCCCCTGATGCGGGCCTCGATCCCAGGACCCTGGCATCATGACCTGAGCTGGAGGCAGACGTTTAACGGAGGGAGCCACCTAGGCGCCCCCAAAAGTCATTTAACCACATCTACCGCTTAGGAGGAGGGCCATCTGGGTCTAGAATGATCACTGGTGCTCCTTACTCGGTTTCCTGGGAGATGCATCCTCCAGGCTGTGTGCCCAGAGGCCTCCCTGCCCACGGCATCGCGGGGACCTCCTTGCCCACTGGCGTCCCGGCGGGTCCCATCTCGGGAAACCACCTGTGAGTGGGACCCAGAGCAGAGACAATCCAGGGTGCTTGGTCCCTCCCTCCTTGCGGTGCTGCTGTGTAGACAGACACTGCCTTCCTTGGCTCTAGGTCCCCCGAGATGCTTCTAGCCTCTTCCCTCCTCTTGGCTCTGCAGGCAACCCTGGTTGCTGATGGCTCTGTGCCGCCACTGCTTCCTGGGCGTCATCATTCCTCCTCAGTCCTTAGCTCTGCTCGCCACTCTTGTACCGTCTCCTTCTTAAGCTTTTTTTGGTTAAACCTTTTGGGTCTGCCTTCTGTTTCTGCCAGCAGCCTGATTGCTATAGCACCTCTTTTTTGCACAGCATGCAAGTGGATGCAATTCAGGCTTGCAGCTTGGAGGAGTTTTATTGGAGCATACATTTGAGAACCGGGCTGTCATTTCATTCTCTGGATAATCCCAAGCATACTCTGGTGGCCTGGCAATGTGCTAACTTGGCGAGGCTGGACAACATTTCTCAGAATTCTGGGCCCTGTATATTTCTAGACAGGGTGGGGGGAGCTAGAAAGACATTTGAAAAGGGGAAGTGAAGCTGCACTTCGTTATTCTTACACTCAGATCAGGTGTTGTGGAGGCTCACCCACTTGGCTTCATTTACCTGCCGGCTCACCTGGATGGTATGGGCAGTATCCACACCCTGCTTTCGCTTCTCTGATGCCTGGGCCAGGTGTGTGTTTAGCTCAAAGGTGAAAAGTGCCAGCTTCCCCTGAAGGACATGGCATCACCAGCATAGAGTGATGGACCTACCAGGCTCCAGTCTGACCTTGTGGGCTCCAGCTCCTGCTCCTGGGTTCCAGATTCCCTGACACTTTTCACTGTCTTGTCTTCCCTTCCTGCCTAAGGCCCTGCAGACTAAAGACCTAACAGCAGGTAGAAAGACCTTACAGAGACTACCTACTCAGCTCCCATGATTGTGTACGGTCAGTCCCTATGATATACCCATATTTCTATAACAAAGGATATACATAGTCATTCTGCATCTCAAGTAAAACCCTCACGTATTTATACCACCGTTCTTTTATCTGCCCTATTTAGCTTCCCTTTTATCTCCCCTACATGTTAAAATACTTTCTGTTACTTTCTTCTTTATTAATGCCATTTCAACTATAATTTCAGAGCCTCATTACCTTCTAAAATATCTTAGAAATAACACTGTGGAATGGTATTCTCTTTGAGAACATAATTAACTAATTAATGTCAATCTGGCTGCCTGCTTTGAGGCCATTAGCATCCTCACAGAGGCTAAGATTTGGAAATTGAAATAAAATTCAAATGAGCTATTTTTGTTATTTCTCAAGCTATTTTATGGTACTTATTAGGCTTTGTGAAAATATTTAAAAAATCATTAACTTATAAATTTTAAATGACCTGTGTATTTTGCTTATCCATATTAATGCCATTCTTTCTCTCTCCCTCTCTCACTTGAGTTTATGAATGTCTAAAACAGTCAGAAAATAAGTGTTATCTATTCTTCTATTAAACTGCTTCTAGTAAGCAACCTGCTGTTATTCCAGTGTTTTATCAGTGGAAGGTAAAGGCCTTTTATTGGGCCAATGAAAATCCCTCCATATGAGCTCACTTTTGACTGTGACATTCATTGCAAACACAGACAAGTTTCCATATTCTCCTTATGGACTCTTTTTCACATACTTGAAACTCATTATTATGTCACACGTGTCCTCAGTGTGTGTGTGTGTTGAAACAAAGGGTCCTAATTAGTCTCCCTTTTTTTTTTTTTTTATGTTTGGAAGTGGCTACATTCCTATTTTCTTTCTTATTTTGGAATTCTTCAAAGTTCTAACTCTAATGCATAGAGTATAGTCACTATCTGATATTCATCTCAGAAAATGTGACATGACATTAGGTAATAACATTCAGAACAAATTATGTCAAAAAAAAAGAACAAATTATGTCAAAATTTTCTTTTCTGTGAGTGCCTTTGCTTTGATGGATCATGTAATATTGTGGATTGTGCCTGAATATTTGTATATCAGAAAAGAAAAAAGTTTATTTTCATAAAGATAAGTATGATAAACATGACCAACATATCTAAGAATCACAAAAATGTTTCATTTATTTCAAAAAGGAATAGAAGAGACAAAAAAACATTGAATCTTAATATATCAGTTTGTGAAATTAACTGTGTTTAACACAATAAATATTTGGAAACTGGTTATACTTCAAAAACCTTTTATATTCTCCAACCTGAAAAATATTATTTAATGTGACCATTAAAATGTGACTTTACTATGTGAACTCCCTCTTTTGAGATAAATAAGAACATTCATATTAATAAGATATGCATTATCTTATTTAATTAAATGTCATCCACAATGGAACTCATCAATCTGAAGAGATAATGGACTTGGGTAATGTTAGACCATTATAGAAATCAAGCCAAGACTTTCTTCTAATTTTAAAAATCATTTTCTAAATCATACGCATAAATTGGCACAGTGTTCATTTTAGTTCAAAGATGTTTATTTTGAAAGTAATTGGCACAGAACCAGGACAATGTTCTATCCCACTAATTTTATAGTCCTGGGGAGCTCACTACAAACAGATGAAAAGCATGGTCAGTAATTTCCTGAACCAGAGCTAAATTTGTGATTGCTAGAATTTATTTAGATGGGGTGAGAGAAAGGAAGAGAAATGAATAAATTCATAAGAAAGTCCTCTGAACTTAACATAGAACCTCCCATAGTATTTTGTATAACTTACTACTGATACATTGATTTCATTTGTATAATACATATTCCATAATTCCCTAAAATATGGGCTAGCATAATAAATACTAATAGCATAGTGATTACCAAGATTTTTAAAAATCACTGAAAAGAGAAGCAGACAACAATTTCTGTTTTCAATGCAGAAAGAAAGGAAGGAATCATTTGCCATGTGAATTTTATTCCTTACTTCATGTGACAATTATTGCATATTTCAAGGAAAAAAAATACTTCAATAGAAGATGAAAATTACCAAATAGTATTTAGATCCCAAATTCCTAGTGAAATTCAAATTAATTAAAGGCAAAGTGCTAATTATCTTTTTCAGCAAAACAGAGAAATTCAATTATCCTTCTTAAAATATGATTATCAGGGAGCCTGGGTGGCTCGGTCGGTTAAATGGCTGCCTTCTGCTCAGGTCATGATCCCGGGGTCCAGGGATTGAGCCCCATTCTGGCTCCCTGCTCAGCGGGGTATCTGCTTCTTCCTCTTCCTCTGCCTGACACTCCTCCTGCTTGTGCTCTCTCTGTTTCTCTGTCAAATAAATAAATATCTTTTTTAAAAAAATAAGATTTCTTTTTACTCCATTTGAAATGGACTTCAATATTGTCTATTTTTTTAAAGATTTATTTATTTATTTTAGAGAGAGAGAGAGAGAGAGAACAGAGGAGGGGCAGGGGGTGCAGAGGGAGAGTCTTAAGCAGACTCCTCACCCTGTGCAGAGCCCATCACGGGGCTCAATCTCATAACCCTGAGATCATGACCTGAGCTGACATCAAGAGTTGGACGCTTAACAGACTGAGCCACCCAAGCAACCTAGTATTTTCTATTTTTTAACTTTGAAATGAGCCTTTCACATATTGTGATACTATTAAACATATTAGTTTTCTTGGATGAGATGCCTAGTGTTCTATTCCATACTAAAATTAAAGTTATTTATATATTCACTTTCAATCCCTATACTTTAAGCATGCATATTAGCTCTTTTAACTGTTTTAATATCTTAAACAGAACACATATTTAAGCGCATCAGTTTAAGTATGTTTTTATGTCTCTACAATTTCAACCTTATACCTCACTCTGTTGGTTTTCAGCAGCACCAACTCACAAAAGAAATCTTGGGTGTTGCACTAAATGATTTTCCTACTTGCATTCAAAGACAATGATGGTGTTGTTCTAGGTCTAGGAAAATGTGTTGCCAGAAACACATCTTTAATGTTCTAAGTCTATACAAAAATAGTCTTTGGATTTCTTCCCACTTATGTTTAATTTTATAAAGTAACATTATGTCAATTATACTGCATGAATTTTCACTCCAGGATATAACATCAGTGCTAAACTTTTAACATGTATTGATCTATTTTCAGGATTGTCTGCCACGAAATTACTGATTGATCCCTTTGGTTGGACCCTGTTAACTGATTCCTTCTTTCTCTGGATAGATTTATAGACCTATCAAACATCGCATAAAGCTGTTAATGTGGGAATGCTATTTAATGAGGCTGCACAGCCGGTGTTACAAGCTAATGATGTTAAAATTTTAAAAGCAGGTTTCAAGAATAAGACTAACTTCAATATTTATTTTCCCTTAGAATATTGCAAACCCTTGAAAATAATGACTTGTTAAAAATATATAAAAATCAAAACTTACTACAGTGCATCAAAAATATAAATGAAAGCCTTTCTTTTAAAATGACTCACACTTATTGCTGTGTTATTATATTTTCATGCTTCTACAAAATTAACTTGTGGTCAGAAAGCACAATAGAAATTTAAAAATTTTAAATAAGCAAGCATTACAACTTCATATCTTCTCTGAATTTCAACATAATTCCCCCTCAATGTATTCCATGTTTACTTTTTAAAAGCATCTTCTTTTGTTACATTGATGAATGACTTGCCTGATAGTCAGTCGTTTATGAACCTCTCAGAAAGGAAAACAGCATCGTGAGGTTCTGGCATGGTTTCACTAATTACAAGTGATGTCATAGTAACCTTATTTCTTTTTTAAAGAGTGTGACTAAAGGAGTCATTAAAGGCCACACTGCAGACACAGAGTATTTGGACTTCAGCAAAGCATTTAACAAGGTCCTCATATGATATCTTTGAAGATTCGATGGAGAAATGTTAGCTTCAGGCAAGGACAGTTTGATAGATTGAACTCTGGGTGAATGATTATAATCAAGAAATGTCAGATGATCGTAATCAAGGGCAAGCTTTGTCCTCAGCCCTTTGCTGATCAAATCTGTTAATGACTTAGATAAAAATATAGGGCCCCTTAGATTTATAGCTAGTATATAAAACCGAATAGAAAATATGGACGACTGGGTTGAATTTATTAAAATGGCATTGAACATAGTAAGTTCTTGATCCTAGTTTAAAACACACACACACACACACACACACACACCAAAAAACATCAAACCGGACAAGTGTGGTTGGAAGAAATTTAGCTCAGCAATTTCAGTGAAAATATGAGTCAACAGAAAGATGTGACCTTAGCAAAGCTGTGCTGACCTTCAGCTGCATTACTAGGACCATAACGTCCAGAGTCAAGAAGGCAATTGTCTCAATCCATTCAATAAGACCTTACTGGGAAAATTGTATTTTCTGGGTGCAAAGTGGAGCTTGTTCAAAAGATCGTGACCAGAACAGTGAAGGAATTCCAAAGCATGTGATACAAGAAATAGAGAAATGGGGATGTTTAGCTGGGGGACAGGAAGACTGAGGAAATTGAAAATCATGCCTTTATAAAACATTGGCAAGATAGACAGGAAAAGAAGGATTACACTTGTTTGTAGTGCAAAGAGGTAACAGAGATCACCCTCTGTATAGAAGTGGGAAAGCTCTTTGCATACATTGTGAGCTGATACATGTAGAAGGATTGATAGAATTCGAAAACTTTGCAACTGCCATTGAAATCATTGACTCAGACAGGACTGGCCACTGGAAGCTAAAACCAGGCAGAGGAGGCTGGGTGAAAATCAGGATATTCGTACGGTGTCCAAGCATCAACCCGCAGGCTGCACTCCTCTGTAATGCTGGTTTTGAAGCCACAGTTCAGTTCTAATGTGGTTGATGTAGTAGGGAACAGTTTGAGCATAACACAAATTGGGCATAACACTTGCTTATGCATGATTTCATTCACCAGAGCCATCCTCCTGACACCCACATGCAATCTACTATCTCCGGGTGGGGGGGGTGGGGAAATGCCACATTTATCTAGTGTTTCTGTATTTCTTAACCATTTAGCATGTGTACTACTGATTTGCTGCCATTTTCATTGGGTTTCTTGTTTTTTTGTTTTTATCTTTATTGTGTCACGGATGCAGTTTTTGTGATTAGTGCCTCTGCCCCCACTTCCCGCGTACCCTGTGGTTTTTATCTTGTGATTTTGCCTATCTGATGGTTTTTAGGAGAACATTTCCTAAGTTTAAATGACCCACTGTACTTCCTAATCACAAAGTTTAAAAGGACCCACCATGGAATGATCAGACTGTCTCTGCCTCATATGAAATGTCTCTGCCTTATGTGAAATGCCTTAGGATGATCTAACATTATGTACTTCTTGGTGGGATGTAATACAAAGTACACACATCACCTGTTAAACAGCCAGAGATGTGTAAATGGAATCTCAATAAGCCTTTCCACTTATATAAAATGGAATCTATGTTTACATATTCACATTCAAGATTGGCACATCATCTTCAATTAGCACAAATACTATGTTTTATTTGTAAACACAAACTAAAATAAAACCAGCTATAAAAAAAATTTGCAGAAAACTGGGGAAATTTGAAAATACACTGAGTATTAAGGAATTATTGTTAATTTTCCTGCTTAGGATAGTGGTATCATGATCATAAAGGAGAATATTCTTTTTTGGAGATGCATGCTGAATTTGAACTAAAATGTCATAATGTGTGTGATGTCATTGCTCATCATACTATTTTTTCAAAGTTATGTCTTAAAATGTTAACAGTAGTTGAAAAATTAATAAAATAACATGAGAACCTAATGAGAGGCTTGGAAAGGGGCTATTATTGAATGTGGCATTTCGGGTTAAATACAGTTTTTATGGTCTACTCCCATTTTAAATTTTCATGTAGATTTTGTATGTTAGAAACATCCTTTTTTGTTTACTAGGGGAAAAAAGACTAATTATGTCGAGAAGTAAATATTAAAGTGCCTGGTATTAAAAAATAGAGCCCCTTTTATTGAATAATGAGATTTAGGAAATTGCATTGGAAGGCAATGAAGTGAAGAAATGATTTATTTATGTGCAACAGGCAGTGACAAAACAACACATAAAGGTGAGACTGATATTCCGAGGAATACAGTGTCAGTATGAAAATATGAGCTAATAGTTTTAGAAATGATTTTTTAAGCAAAACAAACACAAAATCTATGCATACAAAATATTAGCTCTCAGAAAAGAATTGAGAAGTCTCTGTGCCTGCTCTTGGTCTTCTCTTGGACAATCTCACATCAATCCAGCCTCCACTACTCTGCCCCTGGTTGCTTCCCCTTCAAATGAGATGATGTTAGAGAAACTACTGTCATTTAAGTTTATCTTAAGTAAAAACAATTTCAATAAGATAATTTTAATAAGATAGATTCTTCCTGAACTAGCAAGAAAAGACAATGTAATTAGGGGAAAGTACCAGTTATGTGGCATATACTATATAAATCTGACTTTACTCTCGCTTTAGGTTTTTTTTTTTTTCAAGATTTTAGTTATTTATTCACGAAAAACAGAGAGAGAGGCAGAGACACAGGCAGAGGGAGAAGCAGGCTTCCCACAAGGAGCCTGATATGAGACTCAATCCTGAATCCAGGGATCACGCCCTGAGTCAAAGGCAGATGCTCAACTGCTGAGCACCCAGGCATCCCTCGCTTTAGTTTTTTTTTTTTTTAATTTATTCATTCATGAGAGACAGAGAGAGGGGAGGGAGTTAGAGGGAGAAGCAGGCTCCATGCAGGGAGCCTGACGCGGGACTTGATCCTGGGACGCCAGGATCATGCCCTGGGCGGTGGGCAAGCGCTAACTCACTGAGCCACCCAGGGATCCCCTCACTTTAGTTTTAGAACCAAGTGTGATAAACTATAATCGTATCATAGTCACACATGATTTCATTACAGTTCTTAACCACTTGGAGAGTTTGCTTTTTCTGTATTTTGGTTTGTCTTTGAATTGTTAATCTTTTTTCTCTGTTGATGGGAAGAAATATTTTATTTACATAAACCCACTGTCTTTATTTTATTTTTTTAAAAGGATTGATTGATTGATTGATTGATGAGAGAGAGAGAGAGAGAGAAATCAGAGGAAGTACAGAGGGAAAGGGAGAGACTCCAGGCAGAGCACACTCCAGGCAGAGCTCAGAGCCTGATGCAGGGCTTGATCCCAGAACCCTGAGATCATGACCTGAGCTGAAACCAGAAGTCAGAGGCTTAACCAACTGAGCCACCCAGGAGCTCCATAAACCCATGACCTTTAAATGTAAGATTATCTTGGAAATTGATGACCAATACATCAAAATTATGAGACAGATTGTTGCATTCTAATTTTCACTCAGAACAAAACTTGCATATAATTCATTTGAGTTGCATTGAGCTGCAGGCCAGAGCAAAATGAATTCATACAGAAAAGAGTGAAAAACCAGGAATGAGGGCCAGCTCTAGGTTCCCAATAGTGTCGATGATAAATTATTAGGAAGGTGTAGGAAGCATGCCTGGGCTCCAAAGGACAGGTTCCAGACAAGGGCTGCCGCTTGAGGTGAGGACCACATCTGAGGCCAGGGTGTGGGAGTGAAAGGGAGGTGATAAGGAAACAACATTGAAAAGCCACAAGAACAAGTGTATTTCACAGATGCCTGGAAACATCTTGGGATGATTCTTGTACACATTGTTTATAATCAAGATGTATCTGTAATGTTTAAGTACCAAATGCCTTACTTCTTGCTCCTTCAAATCTCTACCTCCTGAAACTCTGACATCTCAGAATCGATAGCTGTCCATATATTTTAGAGTTCCTTGATTTTATGTTTGAAGCCATCCCTAGGGCCATAAATGGCATCAGTCCTTTGTCTTGAGGGGCCCATTGCTGGAGAAGTAGAGGAGAAAATAAAAAGGTTTATTCCATTTCCCCTCCACCCCCACATCTTCTCCACATTGGTTATTGCTAAATTGATAGGCACATATATTCACTCTACACTCTCTTTTCAAATTTCTAAAGCAAAAGAGGAAACTACTCCCCCTCTGCCTTTTTGTGGCTTTTCTTTTTCCTCAAGGGAGACTTTGAAATTTATTTAACTAGATTCCAGCTGGACAAAATTGCTGGTTAGGTAGAGAAGGAAGCATGTAATGTGATTATGCGTGCCCCACTACTTCCTCGAAATAGTCCTGTGTACCAAATTCCCTTAAGGAGATGTCTTGCTGTTGTATAATCCATAGAGCATCTTATAATTATACAGCCATTTGTTCCTTTTCCTGTTTCCAATTTCACTGATTAACTTATCTAACAGTGCCATTAAAACCCATATATCATTTTTCACCATTAATCAGTTATTCATGAGTTTTATTCATCTCTGAAGTATGTTCATCAGGAAAAATAGCCTCAATTTGCATTTTAATTGACCGATGTACAGTGGTATCTGATAGTACAAATGGTGATCTCTTTTTAAGTAGAAGCTTATGTTTAGTAAGATTAAAATGATCTTTATTTAAAAATAAATAAGTAAAATAAAATGATCTTTATTTTACCGTTCTCTGATGTGATTTTCATAAATGCACTAACGTAAAAAGGAGGCATTGCTTGGATGTTAACCGATTTTACCAGAAGCCTTGCAACCAGTTGCCAGATAAAATATAGGAGGTACCATTACATTTGAATTTCAGGAAAACATGAAATAATTTTCTATGTAAGTACGTATACAATATTTCAGATACTTTTATACTAAAAACATTCGTTTATCTGAAATTCAAATTTAACTGTGTGCTCTGCATACTTGTTTGCTAAATCACACGACATGTATATACACATACACAGCAACAGTATACATATACACAAAGTGAAAACAACTACCCAATTCTCTATGGTTAACAAAGGTTTCCTCTATTACCATGAGTATGTTTTTAAATGTTTTCGATAACTGTGAAAGTGATTATTCAGATTAATTGAGTTTTACCAAATTTCTTTATCTATAAAATGTAAATAGTTTTGTCTATATATAATCTTGAATAGCTGTATTAGTAGTATTAGGAAACTATTGGTTTTTACTTTTGATCTTGCTGTTGAGATAATTGGTTATACCTTTCCAACTTTTCATTGTGTAAAACCATGTTGCATTTAATGGCTAGTATCAAAAAGACAAGGAATAACAAGTGTTGGTGAGAATGTGGGAATGGAAATTGGTGCAGCTGCTATGGAAAAAAAATATGGAGTTTCCTCCAAAAAAAAATTAAAAATAGAAATACCATTTTGTCCAGCAATTCTGCTGGGTATTCACCCAACAAAAGACTTTCACTTATCCTCCTCTTTCCTGTGCAAAGAAGAGTGTGCCATCTGTTTCCTACCAAGACTGCCTGAGATGCTTTGGCTGTGTCGGAAATCTGTGGTCTGGGCCCTCTAGTTCGGTGACTTTAATGAATAAACCTTTAGTCTACCATAGATTAAGTAGGGAAACAAATGTTTAAAAGAAAGAGTTGCACAACGGTGATATGCATAATAAGATTAGAGTTATCTAAAAATGAGTGTGCATACATTCTATTTCCATGTAACTCCTACGTGCTTATATAGGCACGCATGATAGCTGGAAAGATTTACATTGGACTGTTGACAGTGCTTATCTCTAGGAAATGGTTTGTGGGGGAAAAGGAAAGAAATGGAGACTTATTTTTAATTCTTATAATTCTATACTTTTCTGGGCTTTATGATAATTTTCAAAAACAGCTCTCAGGATAGTTTTCATGTCCGACTAGACTTCGAACCACCAGCCACTGTCTCATTTCTGTGTTCTCCTCTCATCAGAATATTGGAACATGGGCTATGATACGAATTACAGCAAAAGTTGCATGGCCAGATGAAAAGAACTCTGTAGAAGTCTTCCTGTGTGATGTCATGGTATAGCAGGCATTGCAAAAAGGAAATGGTAAACCAGGAATTCATGTGAGTCTTTTAATTTTCATTGAATGCATTTTTGACACAAAAATGTCCGAGTACTTGTTTTATAAAGTACCATGGGCATTTAATAGATATTGATCATCATATCCACAATCTACCTGTGATCCTAAACAATGCAATACAACTGATGATGGCGCGCAGTCTTAAGTTGAATAATTGATTCCGTTTTAAATTTCCCATACTGAAAAGATACATATGGAAAACCATTGATACAAACTGAGGGGTTTTGGTATCTAGATTTCTCTATGTATATCAGAGTATTTGTATAAACAAAGAAAAACCCCAATTACCTGACCAGCTTAATACGATGACTATTTTTAATATATATATATATTTAAAGATTTTATTTATTTATTCATGAGAGGCACAGAGAGAGAAGCAGAGACACAGGCAGAGGGAGAAGCAGGCTCCATGCAGGGAGCCCGATGCGGGACTTGATCCTGGGACTCCAGGATCAGGCCCCAGGCCTATGGCAGGCGCTAAACCGCTGAGCCACCCAGGGATCCCCTAAAAAGTATATTTTACCTTAGAGTTGTTTTTTTTTTTTAATGATTTTATTTATTTATTCATGAGAGACACAGAGAGAGGCAGAGAGAGAAGCAGGCTCCATGCAGGGAGCCCGACGTGGGATTTGATCTTGGGTCTCCAGGGTTACTCCCTGGGCCGAAGGCGGCGCTAAACCGCCTTGCCACCCAGGCTGCCCCTACCTTAGAGTTTTAAATACACTTTCCATGTAAATAAAATTTCTTAAATTTTTGTCTGAATTTTATGACTCTGAAACCTAGCAAATAAGTTTCACTTTTCTACAAACTGATTTTTTTCTATACATAAACTGCAATACATTTGAAAAGTATTTTTCCATTAAATAAAAAAAAGTATTATGTTTCTCAGTGTCTGCCGTTTCTGTTTCCACCCACTAAAAAAACATTCCAATGATACTCAAAAAATGTCACACTTTTTTCCCAAAACATTGTCAGAAATTCCTGATTGTCTTTTTTTTGCTTTTTAATTCTTTGCTAGGGTAAAATGGAGTGAATATTATGTCACAGACTTTGCCTAATGCGCCATTGTAATTACATATTGAGAAAGAGAATTTTGAGTAAACAAAAGAATAAAGCACCAAGTATTTTACTGTAACCAGGGTTAAATCAGGGGTAGATCTCTTATTTCTGAATATGGGAAAGGTAAACAGGACAGCCCCTCTTACAGTCCTGAGCCAGAGTCCACTAAGTTTTCCTGTGTGCCCGAGTTAGCAAGCAACGTCATTTGTTGATATTCTCTGTTGATTGCTGGTCTTCACACAAATCCAGCATTTGTATTATTTGAAATTCCATATTCCTTCAAGCCCAGTCACTGTTTTGCCTTGCATGGCAATGCTCTACAAATTTGAATAAAGAAATAGATCATTGTTAAGCAGGGGAGGGGAAAAAAACCTTTTAAGAAAGAATTACTTCAAAATTCTGAGTAAGACTATTTTCTGTTTGTTTCTGGCTCCACTCTGAAGTTCAGAGTAAGTAACCCACTAATCTGTGAGTTTTCCACTGTCTGTGAATGAAGTGCGCCCCAATGCCTTTGTTTTCATAAGCCTGTAAGTGCACAGGGAGTGCGGCTGTACCACACCCTCTCTGGGTTTGGCTAGCAAGGGCACACCTTCGGAAAGTATGCAGGATGCGCAGCTCTGCCCTTGTAATAAAATCCTACCACTGAGTATTGATGCTTCTGCCCTTGACGTAATTAATAAAGCTGAAATGGATAGGAAATCATTTCTTGCTTCTTTTTTTTTTTATTTCTTGCTTATTCTAATGAAAGAGCAGCTGTTGCAAAGGCTCTTGATGCTCAAGTAGGAGTTGTCCCATGCCTTCATTCATTTATTGTATGCGCCCTCCAAAGAGATTTTTTACCCCAGATTCAATTTTTTTGTCCTGACAAGTCAGGGTTATTTAAGACGGCCAAAGGGACTGGTTTATAAACGGAATCCACTGAGTTTTACTCTCTCTTTTCAGCCTTTGCTAACTCCCTACCCAAGTGTGCCCTTGACCCAGAGAGAGAGAAAGCATGAAGGATGCTGTATCCTTGCGGAGCCGGCCCCAGGATTCGGTGGTTCCCTAGCCAGCACCCTGAAGCCTCTGCTTCAGGCAGGGAGCCAAGCCCCTCCTTCCCCCTACCATTTTATTATTGCATTAAATCCTCCCAGAGGTCAACCCCCTACACACACACACACACACACACACACACACACACACATACACATATGGCAGAAGAAGGTAAAGATGTCCCCAGAATATATTTCTCCCTTTTTGAGATATACTCACAAGACTTCTGACTCTTGATGAGTCTATTGGGAGTTTCACCAGGATTTGCTTATCAACTAAACTGCTGCCCTTTGTCATGATGTCATGCTCTTTTTGATCATTGCAGGTGTGTTTTCCCTTTTTCTTTCAACCATTTCTTCCACTCACTTTTTATCGGCGATGGGAATGGAAGACTCTGTGATTTGATTTCTGCTGTCTATACTTTGTTTCCATCACCCCCAGACTTAAATAGGATTGTGGTTGAAAAACGTTAAGTGGTTTTGCCCATTACTTATCGCTACCATGCTTTCAAGCTAGTATTGGACTCAGGGTTGACTTCCCAGCCCTGCTTCTTCTGACACTAAGAGCCACAAACTCCAAGGTCCAGAGGGACGGGACAGGTAAGCAAATGAAACCAGACAGGTGGGCAATCAGCTGCTTCTCTGGGTCAGGTTCCTCCCATTTAAAAGCAGATGGTGGTTTCTCATCCCATCTAAATTAAATTCAAGTTCTTTTACCTACTCTGGCCAGTCTGGTTATCAAGTCTGAGCAGAAATCAAATCCAGATAAAAGAGGCAAATGTACAGTTTCAGACGTAGAGTGAACGTGATCAGCATGTCATCCAGATGCCAGGTCCACTAAGGATTTGAGTCTGAAACAAGGCAGAACTGAATAGTTGCAAAGGACAAATCCACAGTTTAGCAGCAACTCTGATGTCCTTTATCCAAGGTCAAGTAATGCATGGGTTAGGAGAATGCTGTGCCTCACAAGCAGTGGAACACCATTCTGGGGCCCTTTGTGGCAAGAGTGAGTTTTATAGGGCTTCAGAAGAGGCATCAGAGAAACAGGGCATGATGTGCTAGGAGGGCAGGATTTCCTTGGAAGGCAGCACATCCTGTTTTCTAGGGTAAAGTAAGCTAGCTAAAGCTAAGCAGGTGGATTGTGATTGGTTCGCGCTAGCTTTCCTTGACGGGCATTTCCAGTAACTGCAGGCTGCCTTAGGTTTAAACGTGGGCCTGTGGATCCCAATAGACAAATTAACTTTATCAATAGGAATGGGAATGCAGCGGCAGCATGGAAAACAGAAGTTGGCATCCAGCAGGACGAGGCCTCCCCTCTGCATACTGACATACGCACCATCTTGTTTCCCTTCTGCAGGAGTAGTGGTGGTGTCACAGCACTCCAGGTACCCACGCTGTCTATAAGGACTGAAGAGTTTGGAAGAGGCAGGCGCTTGGCAGACTGGAAAAGGAAAAATCTGTCTCTACTTCTTATCTTCATGGTAAAGGTTCTTGGTATATGTCTGTCTACACTGGATTGAGGGGGGAAAAACGTCACCCGCCCCCCACTTAGTATTAGTTTGATGTCCTGTTAGAGCTAGGACCAGGACAGGGTAATGATTTATGAAAGTAAGCTCTGAACATCCAGTATTCCACTCCAAAAATCAATCAACTAATCGATGGTTGGGCTGTCTGGGTAGTGTAGTCCTTTAAGTGCTGAACTCTTGGTTTCAGCTCAGGTTGTGATCTTGGGTCATGACCTCAGGGTCATGAGATCTCAGGGTCACTGAGCGGGACTCTGCTCGGTGGAGAGTCTGCTTGAGATTCTCTCTCTCCCTCTGCCCCTCCTCTCCACCCTCTGAGATCTCTCTCTGTCTCAGATAAACAAATCTTTAAAAAAAAATTAACGAATCGATTGTTAGTGATATCAAATGTCAGCTATGACAGCATTGTCTAAAAGTAACAGAGCACTCCGCTCAAAAGTTAAGGGGAAACTTCCATAGCAAGAAGTCTGGAGGGAAGGGGGGGTTCCCTGGTCATTAAGCCAGAGGCTTACATCGTGGAGGGAAATGATTTCATCTTTCTGTTCTGCCTTCCTGACAGCATTGAGCCACCTCCTGCCATTCCCCATGGTCACAAGGTGGCTGCAGCAGCTGCAAACATCACGTGCTCATACAAAAGTATCCAAGGGCTGGATGGACAGTGAAGAGCACATTCCTTCTGGTATCCTACTTCAGAATGAGTCCCCCATAGATCCTTCTTGTCTCATTGGCTGGCCTTGCATCCACCAAGCCACCAACCCCTGGCGGAGTGACCAGTGGAGGGTCAGCCTCCATCCCCATCCCAACCTGGGACTGATGAGGGCTTATCTCCCTGATAATGGAATGCAACCCAAGGAAGGGTAGCAAGGACATGCATGGGAGAAGGTTTCTCACACAGCATTTGTCACAATGGTTTATGCAATTCTTCCATTTGGTAAAAATAAAATATCTTTTTTTTTTTTTAAACAGAGACTAGTCAGCACTGATATTCATTAAAATATATACGGGATACTTCTCAGCCAGGCACTTTGGCATGTAGGTCCCAGAGAGGAAAAAATAAGGACAGGCCATTAAAATATACTGTGATTAAAGTCTTAGTAGACAGCATACATACACCTGGCAGCTCCACATGAAGAACTTATTTTATTTTTACCGTGTGTTACCAAATTTAGCTTGCTTCAGGAAAAAGGTGAACTCTTTCCAAGTGAAAGATGTCTTTTTCTGCAGTAAAATAAACACCCTCGCACAATAGGATCCTGTGCCCAAACTGATAAATACTTCCAAGTGGAAAATCTAGTTCCGTGGAGCGAGTACCCTCATTGAAACTTTGAGAAGATGACTCTCCTTCTTCAAATACTCAATAGCCATTGAATTCAATACTCTATTGAGAGACAACTCTTCAGTTAAAAACAATACTTGTTCACCACCTTGTTACCTTGTGCAAAGAAATGTGAATAAGCCATGAAAAGCTTATTGCAAACAGCCATGGAATTTAAGTGACTGTGACGGGGAAATCCAGGGGTTTCAGCTCTTCCCATAAGTGACACCAAGTACAATGGAGAGAACACAGAGGGACCTTGCAATACTCAACACATATTTACGCAGAGGTTTGTAAGCCTCACATATTTTTTTTCTTCACTTTTCTCCAATCTTTTTATTTTTTTTAAAGATTTTATTTATTCATGAGAGACACAGAAAGAGACAGAGACATGGGCAGAGGGATCACACCCTGAGCCAAAGGCAGACACTCAACCACTGAGCTACCCAGGTGTCCCTCTCTAACCTTTTTAAACCTAAAAGCATAATAATTGTGGAGAAAGTAATAAATCAACCAGATTGTTAAAAACAATGCAATTTGGGGGGCACCCAGGTGCTCAGTTGGTTAAGCATCAGCCTTCGGCTCAGGTCATCATCTGGGGTCCTGGGATCAAGACCTGAATCAGGCTCCCTGATCAGCCTGAAGCCTGCTTCTCCCTCTCCCTCTGCCCTTCCCCCTGCTTGTGCTCTTCCCACAACCCTGCCAAATAAATAAACACAATCTTAAAAAAAAAATGCAGTTTCTCAAAAACCTATTTTTGTATGATCTCTGTGAAATTTAAAAACATCCAAGGAAGTTACTGTTTGCCTGTATTTGGCAAATTGAAAGTTCCCTGGCCTAATGGTGATCTCTAGTTCACACAGACATTGCATCTGCTTTTCTTCTCTGTAATCAATTTTCAAAATTGAGAACTAGTATACTTCACAAGCCAGTTATCACCAAAACAACCTTGACTTATTCACTAAAGGCTGGTCTATTTTAAGCACATCACTTTTCCTCTCTGGAGGATGTATTGGTGAATAATAAACCAGTGTACTTACCACATCTTTTCTCATGCATCACCACTTTTGATTTCCCTGATACTGAAAAATAAGGAATGTTCATATCATTTCCACTCAGTAGATGGATATGGAAGAGATGTCAAGTGTCCCAGTCCAGACTCAAGAGCTAGATCTTGAGTTCAGATCTTTTGACTTCAGCAATCTGTTCTTTATGAACTAAGTGGATGTGCGTCTGACCAGAAGGAATGTCGACGGACAGGGCAAAAGTGAATACCTGGCTTTTTTTTTTTTGTAAATTGTAAGTGATTGCCAGGAAAGAGAACCTTTGGAATTCTCACACCTACTTTGGTGGATTCCGATCCTTACTTTGTCTGGTGAAGGCATAAAAAATGCCATAGAGGGGATCCCTGGCTGGCTCAGTGGTTTAGCGCCTGTCTTTGGCCCAGGGTGTGATCCTGGAGTCCGGGGATCGAGTCCTGCCTGCATCAGGCTCCCGGCATGGAGCCTGCTTCTCCCTCTGCCTGTGTCTCTGCCTCTCTCTCTATGTCTATCATAAATAAATAAATCTTTAAAAAAAAAAAAACTGCCTTAGAGTCTCGAAAAATACCAGTGGGGGACTTATCCTTAGATTACTTATAGTCAAGGAAAGACAGTAGCTTATCTTTATTTCTTTTCCATCTTGGCAATTGATTTTCATCTCAGACCTGATTTTTACTTTAATTAGAACAATAATGATAACCACACTACCTAATGGTATGGAATTAGAATATTCTTCAAAATGAGGAGAATGAGTCATCTCCATATTATGTTATTTATGAGGGAGAGAAGTGCTAAATAAGTGAAAATAAGTGAACACACTTGTTATCTTTTTTGATATGCTATGGAAAGATGACTCCTATGAGCTGGATCCGTGGACCAATGTTTTGGAACGACCCATAGGGATGAGGAGTGCATGACGTGGTTTCTGGTCCTAGCTCTGCCACTAACTCTGCAACCTCAAGGACTTGATTCTTGCTGGATCTCAGGTTTTCCTTGTAAAATAGAGAAAGCATTGATTAGATAACTTACAAAGACCTTTCTAGTTCTACAATTTTAGACTCCTAAGTCATCTCAGAAGTCTGAGCCTAGTTATGCTTTTTACTGCCTTTCCTCCCATTCTCTGCATTTATTCAGCATTTTCCAGCACACCACAGATTAGGAGAGATATGCTGTTTTTTTGTACTAACTCCCTTATTAATAGGAGGGTACATGTGTTAGGTGGGGGGAAAAAGAGAGGTAGTTGAGCATGGTGTCCTCATCTGAGAGTCCCAGCAGGAAAAAATGAGGAAATGACCAGAAGAGATGGAGAACAACACGCAGTAGAGACGGTGCTTCTCTCTCTAGACTCGGTTGCCACACTACACTTAGAATGAATCCCAAATAATAACTTTTGTCCTGTCATTGTGACGTACTTTCATTCATTCGCCTATTCGTTCCTCTATTTATCCATTCGATATGTGTCAGGTACAGTGGTTGATACTGAAGATGCCTCAGAAGTTTAGTTTCTAGGCCTTCTGGGTGTGCAAATGAGCATGTGAGCTAATAATAACCAGCCCCAACAATATTACCCGAAACCTTAGCAGAGATTAAGTTGACAGCTAAAGAGGAAACTGGGCATAGGAGGGTCAACTTTGGAATTTGAGAGTCACGGAGGGAACATCTATGGAAAGGTCTCTAGCGTGTGGCTGGATTGGGCACTGTTGGGGGTTACAGGTACAAATGAATGGCGCTCCTGCTGCTGGAGATGCCAAATACAAAGCCATGAGTTATTTTGGTCTCTCAGGTTCTTAGCATTAGGCTCACCATCAGGCTTTGAATCAAACGATTCTCTGGCTCCTGGATGTTCCAGATTTTTTACAATTTTAACTTTGTGGAATGGCCCCTTGAAACTGTGGGAAAATAATTGTTCTAAGAAAAACTAGCTCTGAGGTGCTTCTATGGGAAGAATGAGATTGTGCCATTTAATGGTTGTGTGATCTTAGACAACTGTCTTTAGCTTTTTAACTCATTCTCCTCTTGTGTGAACAACCTCCTCATGAAATCGTGGAGATTAATTACAGGATTACTTCGTAGACCGGACACATATGGTCACTTTAAGTCATAGTTATTAGCAAAAATGAGCATTTTCAAAAAGGAGAGTCTTTCTGTGAATTTAATAATCATTCCATAAAGCTTCTTGAAATCCTGGTGCTTCATTGCTGAACTGAATATGTTTTTTCTACTCACTGCGCTGTTATGGTTTAGCAACCTGCATGTTAATCAGTCATCTGAAAATTGCAAGAAATTTCTGATTGTAAAAGAAGTACCATCTTTAAGGTATCCAAAATAAACCTTTCCCACCTGTTGGCACAATCACTGTGTATGTTTATGTCTTCAGACTAAAACTTAATTAGCAGTAACAAGTTCTGAAAACTTCCTACAGCAACCACAGGACCAAAAACTAATTAAATCGAATAGATACAAACAGAAGAAAAGTCTTTTCTTTCTTTCTTTCTTTCTTTCTTTCTTTCTTTCTTTCTTTCTTTTCTTTCTTTTCTTTCTTTCTTTCTCTTTCTTTTCTTCTTCTTCTTCTTCTTCTTCTTCTTCTTCTTCTTCTTCTTCTTCTTCTTCTTCTTCTTCTTCTTCCTTCCTTCCTTCCTTCCTTCCTTCCTTCCTTCCTTCCTTCTTTCTTTCTTTCTTTCTTTCTTTCTTTCTTTCTTTCTTTCTTTCTTTCTTTCTTTCTGTGGCTCAGTAAATTATCTGTTGACTATGATCTGGTGAATTCAATCAAGGATACAGTCCGACCAAGAAATTCTTGCTTGGCTTTTCTTATCCAGAAAAGTGCTGTAACCTTTCCTATAACCCTGTGTGTATTCTATAAACAGTGGTTGAAAGTGTTATTTAAATAGATAACATACCCTAGGCACTTGCTCACTAAGGTGAGATGGCTTAGCCAGATGTTACCATTGTGACAAAATTTGTAAATATTACATCTCAACCTGAAATCAGTTACTTTCTCAGGCCAGTAACTGTTCCAAGATTGCGCGAAAAAAGATGAAAGCACATGATGGGTAGAGTTAAAATTCCAGAATGACTGAATCCAAATTCCATTTGGGCAGAGGCAACAACTAGTTTTTGTTATTTCTTGGAAAAAAAAAAAAAGTTTTGAATGAGTGAATTGAGAAATATATAATACAAAATGGTTAAAATCTGGACATGTATCTTTTAAAAAATATTTTGATAGGGCAGCCCGGAGGGCTCAGCAGTTTAGCGCCGCCTTCAGCCCAGGGCCTGATCCTGGAGACCCCGGATCAAGTCCCACGTCGGGCTCCCTGCGTGGAGCCTGCTTCTCCCTCTGCTTGTGTCTCTACCTCTCTTTCTCTCTCTGTCTCTCATGAATAAATAAATAAAATCTTAAAAAAAAAACTTGTTTTTTTAAAAAAATATATATATATTGATAAAGAAACTACTTGTCATTGTTAAAATTATATATTCTTCCCCAAAACAGTATCTTTTGCTATGGTAAACAATTCCTGAATATTCTTCTATTACTGCAGAGGTTTTAAAATTATTTTTTAGATGATATATATAAAATCGAAGTATATCTTCATTAATAATTTTACTTTGAAAATATTTTCTAGTAAGTAGAGAATGCAGTTCATTCTTCTTTGTGATCAAGTATAATGTTTAGTTTTATTTAGCTTTTAATAATATGATGTAAACTTCCTTAAAATTAAAACAGGGAAAGTGTTACCACAATGAGTACTGTTTTTTTTTCCCAACTCTATGGTCTCATTTACATAGTGTGATGTGAGCTTTTCTATACCCCTGCTGTGTATAACAAGTCATACAGAATATATTGGGCTTCATTAACATTGCATATTTCTGATGAATTATTAAAACTTCAATATAGTCTTGAATTTCTACTGATATTCAAAAACTATTCAATATGTACATCTGTGCTTAATGATATTGGTATAATTCCCTTGATAGTTAAACTGAGTTTTGCTCTTTGGAAATAACTACACATAACCAGTATAATAATATTCCTTGAATGGAGCTAGTTTTTGCTTTTTAAAAAAATTCTTCCAATTCTTTTAATTGAAGGATAGTTGACTTACAATACTATATTCATTTCTGGTTACAACATAGTGACTTGATACATACAGTACAAAAAGATCACCATGATAGATCTAGTTACTATCTCTTTTCAGGTTCCTGGACTTGATTTCAACTTTCTAGGGATGTTCCTTCCACATCCCCAACACCAAACAATTCTTGGGAACCAGCAGTATGTCCAGGAATTCAACCGAATTCAACTCAACTCTGACACTGTCTACCTGGAGATGGCATCGGATTCCACGGGTTAAAGGTCAGTCCTACAAGACTTGTCCCCCCATCCCCACTTTAGAGGCCAGTCTCAAACCTCAGGCTGTTACCTATGCTTCTGACCAATCAGCTACAAATTCAAGGTTCTAACAACAACCTCCTCCTTAGGTTCCTGTCATTTGTTAGAGCAGCTCACAGAGGTCAGGGAAACACTCATGTTTCCCAGTTTATTAAAGGATATGATAAAAGGAAGATACAAATCAACAGTCAGATGAAGAGATACACAGCACAAGTGACAGGGATTGGGTGCAGAGCTTCCCTGCCCTCTCCAGGTGAGCCACTCTCCCCATATCTCCACAGGTTCACCAACCTGGAAGCTTGCACATCCAGTCCTCTTGGGTCTTTATGGAGGCTTCATTGCATAATCGTGATTGTTATTAGCCATTGTCTGATTCAATCTCCAGGCCTTTCCTCACCCTGGAGGTCAGGGGATGAGACTGAAAGTTCTAACCTTCTAATCTCAGGGTTGGTCCTCCTGGCAACTAACCTCCATCCTTGGGTAGAGTCCAAAAGTTGCCTTATTATTAAGACATTCATTTCACCTTTATGCTCTGGGGCATTTTCAGTAACTGAATGTAGATCAAATATATGTGAGAAATATATTTTGGTCATCTGACCAAATATATATTTATTTTCTTTTCTTTAAAGATGTTTCTTATTTAGTTGAGAGAAAGTGAGAGCATGAACAGACAAGGAGTAGGGGGAGAGGGACAAGCAGACTCCATGCTGGCTTGGCCTCATGACTCTGAGATCAGGACCTGAGCCAAAATCAAGAATCAGATGCTTAATTGACTGAGCCACCCAAGCGCCCCAATATGTATCTCTTACAAATCATATCACATCATCTGTCATCATGCAAAGTTATTAAACTATAATTGACTGTATTCCCTATGTTGTACTTTTTATCCCCATGACTTATTTATTTTATAACTGGAAATTTGTACCTCTTAATTCTTTTTTTTTTTTTTTAAGATTTTATTTACTTATTCATGAGACACACAGAGAGAGACAGAGAGAGACAGAGACACAGGCAAAGGGAGAAGCAGGCTCCATGCAGGGAGCCCCACATGGGACTCAATCCCGGGTCTCCAGGATCACGCCCTGGGCTGAAGGTGGCGCTAAACCACTGAGCCACCCAGGCTGCCCCTCTTAATTCTTTTCACTTTTGAAAAGTCTCCCTTTTGGCAACTACCAGTTTGTTGTCTGTATCTTTGAGTGTTTCTGTGTTATTTTGTTTGTTCACTTGTCTTGCTTTTTAGATTCCACATATAAGTGAAATCATATGGTATTTGTCTTTCTCTGACCTCTTTCACTTAGCATAATACCTCTAGGTGAATGGAGGTTATTTTGATGCATTGTTTAAGTGTTTCAGTAGTATAAAGTGTTTATAGATACATTTATACCCAAAGGGATAGAGGTAAAAAGTCACATGGCAATTGAGAGTGACCCTTTATAGATGTGTAGAGAATAGGGATAGTTACTGGAGGTGTTAACACTTTGAAAGATCTTATCATTATATCCTAGTAGGAACCACTGAATAGATCTTTCTGAAAATCTGAAGGAGACATGGGTTATAAATTAAACATTCAGGAGGATAAAGTATTGATCATTAACTGATAATTCAGGATAGTTTCCCCATTCAAAGAAGAAATGTCTGTTACTCCTTTTGAGACTGACTCTTAAGTTTCACCTGGAATAGAATTCCAGTTTGTCACACATGGAAATAAAAACTGGTCTTTGTATCTTCAGTTCATATGTAGTTCTGACGTCAGTGGGGAACTGCCACCTGTTTTCCAGTAATAATGTTACACAAAACAAATTATCTAACTACGTTGGACAGGGTTGCGGTGACAGTTACTAAGTCATTGGCCCTTAGCTCCAAACCACCCCCTCTGCTAGGCTTTGTGACAGGGGGGCTGGGTGTCTGCAAACCACATATCTGCTCTGCCAACTGGTTCCCTGTGGGTTATGCCCATGAGGAGGCCTGGAGGGAGGATGCAGGGCTAGAGAGGAGGGCTTCTCCTTCCTGGGGACTTCTAGACAGGAAGCTGTGAGCAACCCCCAAGCCCTGTTTCTTCACTCCAGCAGCAGAAGCTGATTCCTGGGGCATCCATTTTGCAGGTTTTATAATCCATGAAGAACTAAAATCAAAGTACTACCTTGGGGGCATCGGGGTGGCTCAGTCAGTAGAACGTGTGACTCTTGATCTCAGGGTCATGAGTTTGAGCTCCATGTTGAGTATAGAACTTACTTAAAGAAAAAGTGCCACCTTAAGAGACACCAGCTCAGAAAAGTTGGGGTTCCAGTGTCATGGAATTCAATTCTCAGAGGTCTGGGATTCAGTTCTCCAAGTTTCTCTTTAGTCCCTCCAAAAGGAAAGGACCATCTTCTTCCCAAAGTTTTATTACCTCCCTGGTGCTTTAGTGTTTCCTGTTTTACCTTTTCAGACCTTCAAAACATAGTTTTTTTTTTTTTTTTGACTTTATTCTGATTAATTCACTTTTTTTTTTATTGGTGTTCAATTTACTAACATACAGAATAACCCCCAGTGCCCGTCACCCATTCACTCCCACCCCCCGCCCTCCTCCCCTTCCACCACCCCTAGTTCGTTTCCCAGAGTTAGCAGTCTTTACGTTCTGTCTCCCTTTCTGATATTCCCCACACATTTCTTCTCCCTTCCCTTATATTCCCTTTCACTATTATTTATATTCCCCAAATGAATGAGAACATATAATGTTTGTCCTTCTCCGACTGACTTACTTCACTCAGCATAATACCCTCCAGTTCCATCCACGTTGAAGCAAATGGTGGGTATTTGTCATTTCTAATAGCTGAGTAATATTCCATTGTATACATAGACCACATCTTCTTTATCCATTCATCTTTCGTTGGACACCGAGGCTCCTTCCACAGTTTGGCTATCGTGGCCATTGCTGCTATAAACATCGGGGTGCAGGTGTCCCAGCGTTTCATTGCATTTGTATCTTTGGGGTAAATCCCCAACAGTGCAATTGCTGGGTCGTAGGGCAGGTATATTTTTAACTGTTTGAGGAACCTCCACACAGTTTTCCAGAGTGGCTGCACCAGTTCACATTCCCACCAACAGTGTAAGAGGGTTCCCTTTTCTCCGCATCCTCTCCAACATTTGTTGTTTCCTGCCTTGTTAATTTTCCCCATTCTCACTGGTGTGAGGTGGTATCTCATTGTAGTTTTGATTTGTATTTCCCTGATGGCAAGTGATGCAGAACATTTTCTCATATGCATGTTGGCCATGTCTATGTCTTCCTCTGTGAGATTTCTGTTCATGTCTTTTGCCCATTTCATGATTGGATTGTTTGTTTCTTTGGTGTTGAGTTTAATAAGTTCTTTATAGATCTTGGAAACTAGCCCTTTATCTGATAGGTCATTTGCAAATATCTTCTCCCATTCTGTAGGTTGTCTTTGAGTTTTGTTGACTGTATCCTTTGCTGTGCAAAAGCTTCTTATCTTGATGAAGTCCCAATAGTTCATTTTTGCTTTTGTTTCTTTTGCCTTCGTGGATGTATCTTGCAAGAAGTTACTATGGCCGAGTTCAAAAAGGGTGTTGCCTGTGTTCTTCTCTAGGATTTTGATGGAATCTTGTCTCACATTTAGATCTTTCATCCATTTTGAGTTTATCTTTGTGTATGGTGAAAGAGAGTGGTCTAGTTTCATTCTTCTGCATGTGGATGTCCAATTTTCCCAGCACCATTTATTGAAGAGACTGTCTTTCTTCCAATGGATAGTCTTTCCTCCTTTATCGAATATTAGTTGCCCATAAAGTTCAGGGTCCGCTTCTGGATTCTCTATTCTGTTCCACTGATCTATGTGTCTGTTTTTGTGCCAGTACCACACTGTCTTGATGACCACAGCTTTGTAGTACAACCTGAAATCTGGCATTGTGATGCCCCCAGATATGGTTTTCTTTTTTAAAATTCCCCTGGCTATTCGGGGTCTTTTCTGATTCCACACAAATCTTAAAATAATTTGTTCTAACTCTCTGAAGAAAGTCCATGGTATTTTGATAGGGATTGCATTAAACGTGTATATTGCCCTGGGTAACATTGACATTTTCACAATATTAATTCTGCCAATCCATGAGCATGGAATATTTTTCCATCTCTTTGTGTCTTCCTCAATTTCTTTCAGAAGTGTTCTATAGTTTTGAGGGTATAGATCCTTTACATCTTTGGTGAGGTTTATTCCTAGGTATCTTATGCTTTTGGGTGCAATTGTAAATGGGATTGACTCCTTAATTTCTCTTTCTTCAGTCTCATTGTTAGTGTATAGAAATGCCACTGACTTCTGGGCATTGATTTTGTATCCTGCCACGCTACCGAATTGCTGTATGAGTTCTAGCAATCTTGGGGTGGAGACTTTTGGGTTTTCTATGTAGAGTATCATGTCATCGGCGAAGAGGGAGAGTTTGACTTCTTCTTTGCCAATTTGAATGCCTTTAATGTCTTTTTGTTGTCTGATTGCTGAGGCTAGGACTTCCAGTACTATGTTGAACAGCAGTGGTGAGAGTGGACATCCCTGTCTTGTTCCTGATCTTAGGGGAAAGGCTCCTAGTGCTTCCCCATTGAGAATGATATTTGCTGTGGGCTTTTCATAGATGGCTTTTAAGATGTCGAGGAATGTTCCCTCTATCCCTACACTCTGAAGAGTTTTGATCAGGAATGGATGCTGTATTTTGTCAAATGCTTTCTCTGCATCCAATGAGAGGATCATATGGTTCTTGGTTTTTCTCTTGCTGATATGATGAATCACATTGATTGTTTTACGGGTGTTGAACCAGCCTTGTGTCCCAGGGATAAATCCTACTTGGTCATGGTGAATAATTTTCTTAATGTACTGTTGGATCCTATTGGCCAGTATCTTGTTGAGAATTTTTGCATCCATGTTCATCAGGGATATTGGTCTGTAATTCTCCTTTTTGGTGGGGTCTTTGTCTGGCTTTGGAATTAAGGTGATGCTGGCCTCATAGAACAAATTTGGAAGTACTCCATCTCTTTCTATCTTTCCAAACAGCTTTAGGAGAATAGGTATGATTTCTTCTTTAAACGTTTGATAAAATTCCCCTGGGAATCCATCTGGCCCTGGACTCTTGTGTCTTGGGAGGTTTTTGATGACTGCTTCAATTTCCTCCCTGGTTATTGGCCTGTTCAGGTTTTCTATTTCTTCCTGTTCCAGTTTTGGTAGTTTGTGGCTTTCCAGGAATGCGTCCATTTCTTCTAGATTGCCTAATTTACTGGCGTATAGCTGTTCATAATATGTTTTTAAAATTGTTTGTATTTCCTTGGTGTTGGTAGTGATCTCTCCTTTCTCATTCATGATTTTATTAATTTGAGTCTTTTCTCTCTTCTTTTTAATAAGGCTGGCTAATGGTTTATCTATCTTATTAATTCTTTCAAAGAACCAACTCCTGGTTCTGTTGATCTGTTCCACGGTTCTTCTGGTCTCGATTTCGTTGAGTTCTGCTCGAATCTTTATTAACTCCCTTCTTCTCTTGGGTGTAGGATCTATTTGCTGTTTTTTCTCTAGCTCCTTTATGTGTAAGGTTAGCTTTTGTATTTGAGTTCTTTCCAGTTTTTGAATGGATGCTTGTATTGTGATGTATTTCCCCCTTAGGACTGCTTTTGCTGCATCCCAAAGATTTTGAACGGTTGTATCTTCATTCTCATTAGTTTCCATGAATCTTTTTAATTCTTCCTTAATTTCCTGGTTGACCCTTTTATCTTTTAGCAGGATGGTCCTTAACCTCCACGTGTTTGAGGTCCTTCCAAACTTCTTGTTGTGATTTAGTTCTAATTTCAAGGCATTATGGTCCGAGAATATGCAGGGGACAATCCCAATCTTTTGGTATCGGTTCAGACCCGATTTGTGTCCCAATATGTGGTCTATTCTGGAGAAAGTTCCATGTGCGCTTGAGAAGAATGTGTATTCAGTTGAGTTTGGATGTAAAGTTCTGTAGATATCTGTGAAATCCATCTGGTCCAGTGTATCATTTAAAGCTCTCGTTTCTTTGGAGATGTTGTGCTTAGAAGACCTATCGAGTATAGAAAGAGCTAGATTGAAGTCACCAAGTATAAGTGTATTATTATCTAAGTATTTCTTCACTTTGGTTAATAATTGATTTATATATTTGGCAGCTCCCACATTCGGAGCATATATATTGAGGATTGTTAAGTCCTCTTGTTGAATAGATCCTTTAAGTATGATATAGTGTCCCTCTTCATCTCTCACTACAGTCTTTGGGGTAAATTTTAGTTTATCTGATATAAGGATGGCTACCCCTGCTTTCTTTTGAGGACCATTCGAATGGTAAATGGTTCTCCAACCTTTTATTTTCAGGCTGTAGGTGTCCTTCTGTCTAATATGAGTCTCTTGTAGACAGCAAATAGATGGGTCCTGCTTTTTTATCCAGTCTGAAACCCTGCGCCTTTTGATGGGGTCATTAAGCCCGTTCACATTCAGAGTTACTATTGAGAGATATGAGTTTAGTGTCATCATGATATCTATTCAGTCCTTGTTTTTGTGGACTGTTCCACTGGACTTCTTCTTAAAGGGGAATTTTAAGAGTCCCCCTTAAAATTTCTTGCAGAGCTGGTTTGGTGGTCACATATTCTTTTAGTTGCTGCCTGTCTTGGAAGCTCTTTATCTCTCCTTCCATTTTGAATGAGAGCCTTGCTGGATAAAGGATTCTTGGTTGCATGTTCTTCTCATTTAGGACCCTGAATATATCCTGCCAGCCCTTTCTGGCCTGCCAGGTCTCTGTGGAGAGGTCTGCTGTTACCCTAATACTCCTCCCCATAAAAGTCAGGGATTTCTTGTCTCTTGCTGCTTTAAGGATCTTCTCCTTATCTTTGGAATTTGCAAGCTTCACAATTAAATGTCGAGGTGTTGAACGGTTTTTATAGATTTTAGGGGGGGATCTCTCTATTTCCTGGATCTGAATGCCTGTTTCCCTTCCCAGATTAGGAAAGTTTTCAGCTAGAATTTGTTCAAATACATATTCTGGCCCTCTGTCCCTTTCGGCGCCCTCGGGAACCCCAATTAAACGTAGGTTTTTCTTCCTCAGGCTGTCGTTTATTTCCCTTAATCTATCTTCATGGTCTTTTAATTGTTTGTCTCTTTTTTCCTCAGTTTCCCTCTTTGCTATCAACTTGTCTTCTATGTCACTCACTCGTTCTTCCACCTCGTTAACCCTCGTCGTTAGGACTTCTAGTTTGGATTGCATCTCATTCAATTGATTTTTAATTTCTGCCTGATTAGCTCTAAATTCTGCAGTCATGAAGTCTCTTGAGTCCTTTATACTTTTTTCTAGAGCCACCAGTAGCTGTATAATAGTGCTTCTGAATTGGCTTTCTGACATTGAATTGTAATCCAGATTTTGTAACTCTGTGGGAGAGAGGACTGTTTCTGATTCTTTCTTTTGAGGTGAGGTTTTCCTTCTAGTCATTTTGCTCAGTGCAGAGTGGCCAAAAGCAAGTTGTATTGGGAAAAAGAGAAAAAGAGAGGAGAGAAAGAAGGAAAGAAAAGAGAAAGAGAAAAAAAAGGGAAGAGAAAAAAAACGAAAGAAGAAAAAAAAAGAAGAAAAAGAGAGAGAAAAAGAAAGGAGAAAAAAAAAGGGGGTGGTGGTGGAAAGAAACAAATCAAAAAGCAAAACAAAACAAAACAAAAAAAAAAAACAAAACAAACAAACAAACAAAAAAAAACAAAAAAAAAAAAACCAAAAAAAAAAAAAAAAGAACCACGGGGGAGTATCTTCTGATTCTGTGTACTTTAAGTCCCTTGGCTTCTCCTGGAAGTTGTCCGTCTAGCTGGTCTTCTGGGGGAGGGGCCTGTTGTGCTGATTTTCAGGTGTTAGCAGTTGGGGGAGCTGCTGTGCCCCTGCCTGGTGCAGGGCTCGGTGGGGGTTGTTTACCCCGTGAGGCCGCAGGAGGAACAGCCCCAGTGGCGGGGCAGCTCTGGAAACCTGGATTCAGCTCCGGCAGGAACTCCGTCTGCAGGGCCTGGAGGCTCCGGGGCGGGGCCGCTGATGTGCTCAGCTGGGGCAGGAGCGTCCTCGCTGTCCTGGGCCCTCCCGGCCTCTGCCTGTCCCGGGGGAGGCGGGATCCTGGGCTGTGTCCCGGCGCCCTGTGCTCCGGAGCCTGCGCTGGTGGATTCGCGCTCCCGGGTTGCGCAGCCCCCTCCGCGGAGCCGCCGCCCAAGCCCCTCCGAGCTGCTCCTGGAACCGCGCAGCCCCCTCCGCACGGAGCCTCTTCCTCTGCCCGAGCCCCCCCAGCTGCTCCCGGGGCCGCGCAGCCCCCTCCGCGGAGCCGCCGCCCGAGCCCCTCCGAGCTGCTCCTGGAACCGCGCAGCCCCCTCCGCACGGAGCCTCTTCCTCTGCCCGAGCCCCTCCGAGCTGCTCCCGGGGCCGCGCAGCCCCCTCCGCGGAGCTGCCGCCCGAGCCCCTTCAGCTGCTCCGGGTCCCGCCGGGTCCCGCCGTGCGCGCTGCAGCCCTTAGGGAGCTCGGCGCACTCTCCTGGGCGCGCAGTTGCTGTTACTGTCCCGGGGAGCCCGAGGGCATCTGCTCCCTCCTGGGTCCTGCTCCACCTCCCTGGAGCCCCTTTCCGCCCGGGAAGGTCGGTGCAGCTCCTGCTCCTCCGGGACGGGGCTCTCCTGTCCTGGGGACACTCGCCCCGGCCTCAGCCCGGCTCCTCGCGGGGCCCTCCCCCTCGGAGGCCTTTGTTCCTTTATTTCTTTTTCCCCGTCTTCCTACCTTGATAGAAGCGCGAACTCTTCTCACTGTTGCCTTCCAGCTGGTCTCTCTTTAAATCTCAGGCCGAATTCATAGATTTTCAGGATAATTTGAAGGTTTTCTAGGTAGTTTGGTGGAGACAGGTGATTTGGAGACCCTACTCTTCCGCCATCTTGCTCCTCCCCCCCCAAAACATAGTTAATAATTCTTTGTATCTAGTTATTGATCCTTTATGTTAAATTGTCTGTTAAAATAACTTGTCATTTCTGTCTCTTCACTGTTACAGTTGTATTAGGAGGCAAGGGATGAAAAGAGCTCAACTATAACAATCAGTCAACAGATAGAGCTAGTATTTTACAAAGGTTCACATTTGCTTGGAAGATCAAGTGGCTAAAATTTATAATATTTTGTAAGGAGAGAGTAATATGAGAATGCCCTAAAAATTGATTAAACCCAGTAATTTTTCTCAATCTTTATAATGTGAGTTTGTTGTATTATTTATGAAATATTTAATTCCATAACAGAAGACCGGAAAGGCAAATGGTGTATTAGTCAGGGTTTTCCAGAGAAACAGAGCCAATAGGAGTTGGCTCATGTAGTTACAAACTGCTGTCTGAAAGCTGGAGAACCAGGAAAGCTGCTGATACAATTCAGTCTGGACCCAAAGGTCTGAGAATGGGGGGTGTAAGGCTCAGTCTGAGTCTGAAAGCCCAAGAACCAGGAGCACAGGTATTGATATCTGAAGGCAAAGAGGGATGTCCCAGCTAAGCAGAGAGAGCAAATCCACTCTTCCTCTACCTTTTCTATGCTATTCTATTTCTATTCTGGCCCTCAAGGAATTGAATGAATGATGCCACCTCACTGATGATGGTGGATCTTTTTTATACTGAGTCTACAGATTTAAATGCTCATCTTTTCCAGAGACAGTCTTGCAGACACATTCAGGTATAATGTTTTACCAGCCATCAGGGCATCCTTTAGCCTAGTTAAGTTGACACATAAAATTAACCATCACAGATGGGATGGATGAAACTCATGTTAAGCATAACTAATATATAAGCTAACAGCTTATGAGTTATAGATAAAATTCATAAGATGTGCTACACATAGAAAATGAGTAAAGAAGTAGCTTGAAAAACATGAGCAGAATTCACCAGATATGTTAAATATAGGTAATATATTAGTAACATTCAAGACATATTATATATATAATAAATAAGATGAAAGAAGCAAAAGTGTTTGTTTATGGAAAGAAAAATATGAGGCAGCCAAGTCATAAGGCATAGATCCTGTCACTTCTGAGTTGACAGTTAATCATCCTTAAGTTGGCCACTCATTTGGACTCATTGTGGCCCCATGGTGCTTGGGCTAAGAAAGGCAGACAAAACCATGGCTCTTCAGCAGGCCAGCTGGCCATGTACAGCTGATGCCAGAAGTACTTGCCCTGCGTTCCAAAGGAGCCAGTGCGTGTTATTTATTGATCCTAGGCACTTCCGACTTAACTTCTCAACCTCAACTCTGGTACCTGTGACAGAATGAGAGAGGTAGTGGGGAGAGGGATGGAGGAATAGAGGGAGGGGGAGGAGGGGAGGAGGAAGAGGAAGAGGAAGAGGAGAGAGAGAGAGAGAGAGAGAGAAGGGAATCCCAAGATTCAAGAATCAGGTCGGATCATCTTTCACCTCTCTTGTACTCTATGCTAGGTTGAACTATTCTGTCTCCCCCCACACAGTGTCTCACTGTGTGTTTGGAATTAATTAATAATCATCTGATTTAGCATCTTAATTGTGTCTGTGGTCCTTTCTGTTCAGTGAACTTTAGGATCAACTTTGTCTACTTCTGTGGAAAGGGCAGCTGGGATTTCATGAAGGATTGTGTTGCATCTATTGCTCAGTTTGGGAGTATCACCATCTTAATGATACGGAGTCTTCCAATTCATGACACAGGATGTCTTTCCGTTTATTTAGGTCTTAAAAATATTTTTTTCAATTGTGTTTTGTAATTTTCAGACTATAAGTCTTACATTTATTTTGTTAAATTGATTCCTAAGTATTTTTTGATGACATTATAAATAATAAACAATTAGTAGGAATGTTGTGTGACTATTAACTTGCAATTTAGAAAGTATGGTATATATAATAACAGAAGTCATTGTTGGAAGTAGGGCATAATAGCATTGGAAGATGATTTTTATTTAAGGAAAAAAATAAGAATACCAAATCATTTTCACTATAAAACTATGACTCTGTGCCCCAAATAAGCAAAGACACCTGTAGAAGTCCTAAAGTAAAAGTACAACGTAATTTTTCTTTTTCCACCTTTTTATAATTTCAAACATGTCTTTAACAACAATGACTACTTCTACTGTGAAAACTCTGAATATATAATTTTTAAAAATCCAGACCTTGAATTATTTTGATAGTTAAAATAGCCAGATTGGATTATTTATGATGCATCCTCTTTGAGAACTTATTGTATGTTTATTCTTACGATGTTAAAAATAAAATTGCTGTATTTGATGTCAAATGGACACTGGTCAATCATGTAATTTTTTTTGCAACTTCTCATGCAAGCAGCTCATATAATATTCATTTATATGATGTTAAATGCAAATCATGTCTATATTTTTATCAGGTTTTTTGCCATATAGATTTTAATATCTTTTTAAGTCCCCATTAAAATTTATTCATGCTATACATTATTATATATAGTCCTCAGATAGCTCACTAGTCAGTATACAATTTTTTTTTAAAGATTTTATTTATTTATTCATGAGAGAGAGGGAGAGAGAGGCAGAGACACAGGCCAAGGGAGAAGCAGGCTCCATGCAGGGACTCGATCCCGGGTCTCCAGGATCAAGCCCTGGATTGAAGGTGGCGCTAAACTGCTGAGCCACCTGGGCTGCCCCTAGTCAGTATACAATAAAAAATTATAATGGCAGAAAACTGTACATTTGACATCACAGGAAAACAATTTTTATTTCTCCCTGGGTAAATAATTCAAATTGACAGGTGATTGTCAGAACAGTCTCATTCTTATGCCTCAGACCTTCTGCATGTTCATTTCACAGTTATAAGAAAAAACAAAGCAGCATGTCTTGTATTTGCTGTCTACATTGCCTGAAAGAGGCAGATTAATAGTCATGTATAGGAAAAAGAGCTGTTGCTGGAATCTTCCACATTTGTAAAACATGTCTCTCCCCATCACTGAGTGGATCCTCTGAACTGACACTGTGGAGAGTCGAAACATATGGGAGACTGAGCTGCCACCTTCCTCCTTCCATGAATGCCATTTCTTTCTAGCTAATTGGCATAGGCTCTGCTGCTGACTACTGCCTTGTGCTAGAAAGACTGTGCCCCACCATTTAATTAGTTGATAATTCTACTCTACTAATTTAACTAACACTTCTTTTGAGCATTGTGTCACCTGGCACAACATTTTTGAGACTTAGTACAAGAGTACAAAGCTTCTGGGCAGTGTGCTTTCTTTTGCTGAGCCGTTATGGCACCTTCATTCTTTGATTGAACTATTCTTTTCTTTGGTATTGTGAGGTTTTCAGCCAAACCTATTGATGTGTACTCATTAAGACCAGTTGTCTACAAAGCACCTGCTTTCCTGAGAAAGGATCTTATTACTAACACAGAGCTGGTTCCCGCCAAGAAGAGGGCTTAAATTTCTTTGGCCGCCTTGATGCTTTATTAGACTGCCTGTTTGGTCTTTGTAGTCATTGGGCTAAGCCCAAATTTCTTCCTTCTCCTTTTGTTCTGGGAAGGTTCCTGCTGCAAATCACTCTCCGTCCTCCCTGGGGTAGCTGGACTGTGCTGTGCCCAGCCCTGCAGCTAGATCCTTCTGTGATATGAGTACAATGGTTCTAGTTCCTGTCACCTTCTCAGGGGAGTCATTTAAACCCAAGGCCATCCAAAAAGTTACAGCCAGCACCTGCCCCCTGCCCCTCATGGCTGTACCCTTCCTCTGCTTCTATTTTGGTCGCCCTCATCCCTCCCTCCCTCGGGAAAGGACACCCACTGGAATCACGAAAGGCAGGACCAGCAGAGCCAGTTGCCCTACAAGCCATTCCTTTGTTCTGAGGACAGCTAGTTCCAAGCAGAGCTCTCTTAAAAATGGAAACACTCTCAAAGGGGAAGTCACTTGAAACTCAAAATGCCTCTGTGAAAAGGAGAAGCAGGATCTACTGTAACTATTTCTGTGACCTTGGGCTTGAAGCCATGTTTCTTCTACTGTCAGTTTCCTCATCTGAGAAAGGTGAGCGTGAACTGGATCCATTTCTTTAGTTTCTGGGGGTTCAGAGAATGCTTTGGGATCCAATGAAAGCCATGGACTTTCACATGTGGGAGTTAAACAAAAATTATAAAAAAGCTAGGGATTGAGTGGCACTCTGGAGACCTGTGGCCACTGGCTTAAAATAAAACATGAATAAGCAAACAAACTAAACCATGAACTCAGTATCTAAATTCATTTTGAAGTGTTACATTCTGCAATGCCAATCTCCCTTTCCACGTTCCTGATGTGGGTTGGATGTCCCTCTGCACTGATATGTCCTCATGCCTCATTTCTTATTACTTAACTGTAAAGGGTCACCTTTGGACAAGATCATGAAACCGTGTGAGACATGATAGGATCCTATCATTGGCCATTTCTTCTCACTTTTCCAACTTATCTCTCTTTTTAAAAATGTATCTTTAAAACTGTAGTAAATTGTACATTAATAAAGTATACCAAGTTAATAGTTTTTAAGTGTGTAGCTCAGTGGCATGAGCACATTCACATTGTTGTCCAATCATCATCCTACCCGGCCCCAGAACTTTATCATCTTCCTAATTTGAAGCTCTGTACCCATTCAACAGAACTGCTCCTTCCCCCAGCTCCTGGCAACCACCATTCTGCTTTCTGCCTCTGTAAATTTGATAGCTCTTTAAGTGGAATCATACAGTGTTCATTCTGTCTCTGCTTTAGTTTACTTATAATATCCTCAAGTGTCAGCCAGCCACGTGTTAGAATTCCATTCCTTTTCAGGTATAAATACTTTTTCATTGTAGATATGAGCCACATTTTGTTCATCTCACTCATCCATTCATGGACCCTTGGGTTGCTTCTGCATTTGGCTATTTGAATAATGTTGGGATGAACAAGTGTGTACAAATATCTATTTGAGCTCTAGCTTTTTATTTGGGGTATGTGTCCAGAAGCAGAATTGGTAATTGAATGTCTAATTTTTTGAGGAATGGCCATATGTTTTCTGTACCATTTTGCAGTCTCACCAACAATGTACAAGGCTTCCAATTTCTCTACATTTTGCCAAAGCTTGTTATTTTCTGTGCTTTTGCTTTGTTTTGTTTTAATGATTTTATTTATTTGACAGAGAAAGAGAGAGCACACAAGCAGGAGGAGGAGCAGAGAGAGAGGGAGAAGCAGATTCCTTGATGAGCAGGGAGCCCAATGGGGGCCTGGATCCCAGGATCCTGGAATCATGACCTGAGCCAAAGGTAGACGCTTAACTGACTGAGCCACCCAGGTACCCCTGTTTTGTTTTTGAAAATGGCCATTATAATGGGTTTGAGGAGACATATCATTGTGGTTTCAACTTGAATTTCCCTAATTGATTAGTGTTTTGAGCATCTTTTCATGTGCTTATTTGCCGTTTGTATTTCTGCTTGGAGAAATGCCTGCTTGAGTTCTTCCTCCCTTTTTAACTCATACAGTCACAGTTTTTTTCTGTGCTTCTCCCACTTTCCTCTTCTCCTAGATATTTGCTTATAGTCTGTGGTGCTAAAGAACATTATTTAGTTTTGTGGTAGATTTTAGTGGAAAAGTGGAAAAATTGCATAGTTTTCTCTTATTTACTACTATTCTTATTGCATTTATGTTCTTAAAATGAGTCTCAAAAATAAGCATCAAAAGAAACTTGCCTACTGTCAATTAAAAAAGGAGTCTCATCACTTACCCATGTATCAATGCAGTCATATTTTGAAGACTCCATGTAACTATCAGATTAGCTTAATTATTTCCATCGATACCATTTCATGGTATCAGTGAAATTTAAACTAATATTTGGATCATTAATTAATAAATAGATTCCTTCCAAAATATTATACCATGACACAACATTGAAAGACAAAAGACAAAAACCATGGTTCTATGGCAGGCAATGTAATGAAATACAGGAAAAACTGATAATCCTCTACTTAGAGGACTAATAGAAATCCTCCAGCAACTTATAAGATACTCAGGAATAAATGACATTTAAAGTACGTAAAGCAAAAAAAAATTGGAGACAACCCTACAGCAGAACATAATATAACTTTCTGTCTTTGGATACATTTATCAGAAAGTGAGTGAGAAGGAAAACACTCCTTGTCTTTTGAGATAAAACATATACTAGAATGGCCACTTGGACTCTGAAATGGAGGGCACACATTGAGGTCCTACATGTCTGATTGTCTGCTGATGTCTTGACCTTTAGTAGAGAGAAATAAATTTCTGTCTTTCCTAAGCCACAGATAGTTTGGACCCTGTTAAAGTAGCTGAGCCAGTATCATAACCAATAGAAAGCTACTTTACACCATATGAAAGATAAAGTTCTCTGTGAATAAGAAGCCCAAATGGAAAAAGCTAAGCCATAACACTAACAAAACAAGGAAAGGAATATGTTTTGGAACTTGATGGAGAGAAAGCATTTTAAAATTTTTATTTATTTGAGAGAGAAAGTGAGAGAGAGACTGGAGAAGAGGGAGAGAGAGAGAACCTCACACAGACTCCCTGCTGAGTGTGGTACCCGACAAAGGGCTTGTTCTCACAACCCTGAGGCCATGACCTGGGCTAAAACCCAGAGTCAGATGCTTAACTGACTGAGCCACCCATGTGCCCTGCAAGGGTTTTAAATAAAATACCAAAAAATACCATCCATGAGAACTAAAAATGAGAGATTTGACTTCACAAAAGTGAGGATTTTTTTAATAATAAATTTATTTTTTATTGGTGTTCAATTTACCAACATACAGAATAACACCCAGTGCTCATCCCGTCAAGTGCCCCCATCAGTGCCCATCACCCATTCACCCCTACCCCCCACCCTCCTCCCCCCTAAAAGTAAGGATTTTTGTTGAATGAAGGACACCATAGAAAAAGTGACAGATTAAAAAGTAAGAAGAGGGCAGCCCCGGTGGCTCAGCGGTTTGGCGCCGCCTTCAGCCCAGGGTGTGATCCTGGAGACCCTGGATCGAGTCCCACATCGGGCTCCCTGCATGGAGCCTGCTTCTCCCTCTGCCTGTGTCTCTGCTTCTCTCTCCTCTCTGTGTATTCTCATGAATAAATAAATAAAATCTTAAAAAAAAAGTAAGAAGATACTTTTAATATGGAAAAGTAAAGCATGGGTCAGAAACTAGAATATACAAGGAACTCTAGTGAGTCAACAAGAAAAATGGAACTGTATTTATTTTCTGTGTGCTGCTGTAATGACCATGAACTTGCTGGCTTAAAACAACAAAAGTTTTTTATTTCACAGCTTTGCAGGTCAGAAGTCTGACAAGAGTCTCCCTGGGCTAAAATCAAGGTGTCTGCAGGATTATGTCCTGTCTGCAGACTCTAGAAGAAAATCCATTTCTTGCCTTTTCCCAGTTCTGGAGCTGCCAGCATTCCATGGCCCCTTTCTCCTAGTCTTCAAAGCCAGTGACAGCAAGTAAAACTCACACTACCTCACTGTGACCTCCTTTTTTTTGTCTTTTTTTTCCTACCGTTAAAGCCCCTTATGATTATTACATTGAGCTCACTCAGGTAGTTAATCTCCCCATTTTAAACTCAGCTGATTAGCAACCTTAATTCCATCTGCAACTTTAATTCTCCTTTGCCATGATAGAAAGAGAGTCATAGGTTCTGGGGATTAGGCTGTGGACATCTTTTGGGGGAACTATTACTCTGCCAACCACGTGCACATCAGAACAACAGACAAAGCATATGAATTCCCAGAGCAGGGAAACGCTTGTGATTAACAAATTATGGTCATGGTGGGTGGGGGGATGAGGTAACTGGGTGATGCAGATGGGGCATTGAGGAGGGCACTTGATGGGAAGAGCACTGAGTGTTACAATATATGTTGGCAAATCGAACTTCAATTATATATATATATATATGTATGTATATATATACATATATATAATATAAGTAAATAAGTAAGTAAGTAAAAAAAAAAATTATGGTCAGAACAAACTACCAGTACCATGATTTTAAGTGTCATCTAGAAGTACATTCATTTTTCAATCAGAATACTTACTAAGCAGATAACATGGGTCAATTCCCGTGGAAAAGCCAAGATGGAGAAGTCCTCAAGTGGTCAGCCAAAGGTCCCTTTGAGACCCAGTCTGTCCTAGCCATCTCAGGTGTCCTAAAATACTATCAGTAGAGTGTATCGATTGTAGAGACGTGCTGCATGAGAAGATGTTTTTTTAGAATTCCAAGACTTTTGTCTTCATTTCAGAGTCAACATGACATGGTGTTTAATCTGTCTGATTGCTGTGTAAGGTTACCTTCACAAATTAGGAGAGGGCCAAAGCATTTTTTTAAAGAAATTACCAGTGTTAGCTGTGGACTGCCTTTTTGCCTTAACTGTTACCCTGCTTTCCCTTAGAGATACGTAACTTAATGGGGCCAGCACTGAAAAAGCCCCCAGTATCAAAATGCATTCTGTAGAAGTGACTAGAATCAGTATTTTATTTACAGATCCAGGACACATCCAGCACAGCTGTATCACCAGCCAGAGCAGGACTGAAAGTCAGGGTCATTTTTGGAACTTTAATTAAATAGATTACATTCTGCAGGGGCACAAATGGAGGCCATTACCATTAATGTTGAGTTGAGAGAGGTCGCAAACACGGGCACCACTTGAAGATCACAGGAAAATATATCTTTGTGCTGGATCTCTGAAGAGTTGGCTTTTATTTTCCCCCCCTGGAAGTAACGCATGCCCAGAGTCATATATCTGACCATATGAATGAGAATATATGACTTTATAAATTGAAAATATACCTAAACATAATAACAATATTACTTTGAACTTCCACTGCACTCTTCATCCAAAGATTTCTCCATCATTAGCTAATTAAATCCCACAGTGTGGAAATGAAAGTATATACTTACCTCATTTCACCAAAGGGAACGCTTTTGAACAGTTAAATGACAGTGAGCAGTTACCCCAATGGGAAGGTAGTAGAGGAATGGGGGCAGAAATGTCTTGCTGAATAATGTATATATCAGGAAGGAAACTCAACGATTCACACCAGGGCCATCCATCCTATCTATCACTTTAGAAGGCTGAATCTAAATGTCACCAGATACATGGAAAATACTTCTCTCACAAATTCTCTGGAAAGGACACTGTGATTCTCCTTACCAAGCTATCTTGGTGTCTTTACAGATTCAGTTCTTTATAAAATAAATTTTCTTTAATGTACAAGGATATTTATTGCAGCAAAAGTAAAAGAACTAGAAACAAAACAAACATCCTCTGATAAGGAGGATGGCAAAAAAAAAATATAGTACATTCTAGCATGAAATAGTCAATACTATAATAGTATTTAAAAAGAGCAGCATCAACAGAGGTCTATTTATCGGTCCAATGACAAGGATGTAATGTTGAACAAAGAAGGTAAGTTACTGAGTAATTTTATAAAAACGTATGAAAATAGAAGCTACTGAGTAAGTTTATTAAATATTATATGATGTCATTTATATGAAATATCCAGAACAGGCATATCTATAGAAGCATTATTGTTTTCAACTTAATGTCTTATTGCTTTTCTTTTTATAACACGTTATTGAAATACAATTCATGTGCCTTGTAACTCGCCAATTTCAACTGTACATTTCAATGGTTTTTGATATATTCTCAGATATGTGCAACTGTCACCACAGGAATTTTAGAACACTTTCATCATCTCAAAGAGAAACTCCTCACCCCTTAGCTATTACAGCTCTATTCCCCCAACGACCACCAAATCTAAGTAAATCTAACTAAATCATTTTGCTTCTATAGATATGCCTGTTCTGGATATTTCATATAAATGACATCATATAATATTTGGTCTTCTGTGTCTGGCTTCTTTCACTTGGCATAATGTTTTCAGGGTCCATCCTTGTTAAAGGGTGTATCAGCATTTCCCCCTTTTCTCAGTTATACAATATTTCATTGTATAGATATAATTTATCCATTCCATACACACATTACCCACCCACTCATGAGTTATGGGCATTTGAGCTGCTTCCACCTTTCAGATCTTATGGAGGAAGCTGCTATGAACATTCACGTACAAGTTTTTGTGAGTACATGTTTTCATTTTGGGGGCATATACCTCGAAGTGGAATTGCTGGGTCACATAGTCACTCTATGTTTACTTTTCTGAGGAACAGTTGGCTATTTCCAGTTCTTTTGGGTATATGCCCGGGAGTAGAATTGCTGGGTCATATGTTAATTCTACGTTTAACTTTTTGAGGAACTGCTAGACTGTTTCCACAGTGGCTGCACCATGTATAACACCCTCAGCAGCAGAGAGGGAGGGTTCCAGCCTCTCCACACCCTGGCCAACAATGCTATTTCCCCGATTTTTGGGTGAAGCGAACCTGAAGAGGGTGAAGATGTATCTCATTTTGGTCTTTTGATTTGCATTTCCTTCACAACTAATGATGTTCGGGATCTTTTCACGTGTTTTTGTTTTTGTTTGGGGAGGATATGGGAAGAGTATACTGCAGTTAAAAACAAAATATAAAAACTTTGCCAAAAGAAAGAAAAAAAAAGTTCTTTTGATCTCTTTGAATGTAGCACACACAAAAAGTGACCATTTTCCTAGGCTCCCTCAGGAATGAAGGAATAAGTAGAGGTTAGGAGTGCAGAGATTTCTTTTTCCAGGCCCAGGCCAAGTGTTAGTGCTAAGCAGGACCCACAGATGGTCTGTATTCCTGGTTAGACCTCTAAAGTCTGGGAGCATCAGCATCTCCAATAACTTATTTGTACCAGCATACCTCAGAGACATTGTGAGTTCAGTTATAGACCACACTGTTACTTGTTGAACAGGAAAGAGTAGACCTCGGTGGTCTGAGGGAGCATCCATCTCACTTGCTGTTGCTGGCTGCCATTCTCAGCTGAAACACGGGAAGAAAGCATAGAGGTGTCTTGGGAGATGTGAGTTCCTGCATAGTGGCAGCCCTAGGCATGTGGGGCCTGTACTTCTGAGGGAGAGGTGGCTATCTGCTAGGTAAGAGGTCCCATCATGGAGGCAGGCTGGAGAGAAATGGGGTGACCCATCCCTAGTGGAAGACCTGAACCTGGGATCCCTGGGTGGCGCAGCGGTTTGGCGCCTGCCTTTGGCCCAGGGCGCGATCCTGGAGACCCGGGATCGAATCCCACGTCGGGCTCCGGTGCATGGAGCCTGCTTCTCCCTCTGCCTGTGTCTCTGCCTCTCTCTCTCTCTCTCTGTGACTATCATAAATAAATAAAAATTAAAAAAAAATTAAAATTTAAAAAAAAAAAAAAAAAAAAAAAAAGACCTGAACCTGAAGGCTGCATGAAGTATGATTAGTGGTGCATCCAAGATGGGCTGAGTACTTGTAGAGGAGATGTCTGAGTTACTTTCTGATACGAACACACGGAAGATGGAAGATATGGGGACTGTGCAGACTGAGCAAGCTTCCTGTTGGGAATGATGTTATAAAGAGCTGGGTAAAACCCATCCTGAAGAGCTGTGGTGGGGTCATAGGTCAAGGCTATTCCTTGGCTAGACTCATCAGTTTTGCACATATTTTCCTTGGTTCTGTTGTTTCTTTGGACCACCATCAGCAAATTTGCAAAGCAAGGGATCAAATGGAGCTGGTACTCCAGCAGATGTCTTTTTTTTTTTTTTAAGATTGTATTTATTTATTAGACAGAGAGAGAGACAGAGCATGTGTGCATGAGCAAGGGGAAGGGGCACAGGGAGAGAGAGGATCAGGCTCCTCACTGAGCCCAATATGGGGCTTAATCCTTATACCCTGGGATTATGACCTGAGCTGAAGGCAGAAGCCCAATTGACTGAGCCACATAGGTGACCCCAGAAGGTGTCTTAATATACTTTCCATTAAAGTGGCTTCATACTTCTTTGCGGACTCCATCCTTTCAAAGCCAACCCCTCTGCTGGTCCCACTGGTATCTCGGAAGATTTGAGTGGAGACAACCTGGCCAAAGGCCTTCAGCATCCCCTTCAGTTTTTGCTTATCCATTGATAGTGGAAGGTTTGATATTTATAAACTTGTGGGGTCCTGCTCCTGTTGCTTTGTCATCTGTGCCTGTACACCACTGGCTTTCAGAGCTGTTACAGCTTTCTATGCTGCTGAAGGACTGTCAAAGTCCACAAAGCCATAGCCTTTGCATTTCTTCCTGCTCTTGTCCAGTATCACCTTGGTGGTGACAATCTTCCCATATGACTGGCACAATTTGACAGGGTCTTGGTCAGTAGTGCTTAGTTGCAATCCCTGGATATAGAAGTTGATTTTGCTCAGCTGATCATTTCCATTGGTCCCACTGCTGCTGCTAAGGGTACTATTGCTTGGATGAGGTGATGCCATCTGCTGGGACAATGACACATATGGCTTCTTGTTTTTGTTAACAGCCACAGGTTGAAATCCCAGGCCTACAAGGCACTGATAATATCATTTTCTCTTTAATGTAAGGGAGCTGAACCTTTTCATGTGTATAGCGGCCATTTAAATATCTTCTTTGAAGAACTGTCTATTCAGATTTTTTGCCCATTTTTAAATTGGGTTATTTGTCTTTTTATTGTTGAGTTGTAAAGATTTAAAAAAAAACATATTTTGGGTAAGAGCTCGTTATTAGATATATGGTTTGCAAATGTTTTCTCCTACTCTTGGTTTGACTTTTCACCTTCTTGGTAGTGTCTTTAGAAGCACAAAATTTAAAGTTGTGATGATGTCCAATATACTTTTTAAAATTTTTGCTTGTGTTTTTGCTGTCACGACTAAGAAACCTTTGCCTAATTCACACTCATGAAAATTTATGCCTATGTTTTTTTCCCCCAGAATTTCATAGTTTTAAGTGCTTGAATTTAGTACCTTGATTCATTTTGAGTTCATTTTGTAAATGGTGTGAGTTATGGATCCAGATTCATTCTTTTGCATGTGGCTATCCAGTTGCCCCATTAAAAAAAAAAAATGTTCTTTCCTCGTCAAGTTGTGTTGGAACATTGATTGAAGCAACTGATCACAAATGTGAATGATTATTTCTAGACTTTCAGTTGTATTCCATTAGTGTATATGTCTGTCCTTATGTCAGTACCACACACTCTTGAATATTGTAGCTTTGTAGCAAGTTTTGAAATTGGGAAGCAGAAGTCATTCAATTTTTTTCTTTTTTTGAGATTACTTTGGCCAGTCTGGTTTCTGTAATTTTCCATGAATATAAGACAATAATAACTATATTGTTTCCATATGGATAAGCTTGTTAATTTTACTAGAAAGGTAACTTGGTATTTGATAGAGACTGCTTTAAATCTGTAGGTCAATTTGGGGAGTATTGCCATTCTAACAATACAAAATCTTCCAATCAATGATACAGGATGTCTTTCTATTTATTTAGGTCTTTCAAAATATCTTTCAATGATATTTTGTAGTTTTCCATGTAGATGCCTTATATTTGTGTTAAAAGCTTTCCCAAGTATTTCATTCTTTTAAATGTCATTGTAAATGTAATATTTTCTTAATTTAATTTTTAGATTGTTTATTGCTTGTGTAGAGAAATAGAATTTGATTTTGTATATTGATTTTGTATTCTCTAACCTTGCTAAAGTCTTTCCTTCGCTCTAATAGTTGATTTGTGGATTCCTTAGAATTTTCTACATGTAAGGTCAGGTCAATTGCAAATAGAAATAGATTTACTTTTCCTTTCTAATCTGGAATGTCTTTTATTTCTTTTTCTTGCCAATTACTCTGAATAAAACTTCCAGTACAATGTTGAACAGACATGGTGACAGCAGACATCCTTGTCTGCTTCTCCACATCTATAATTAGGACCCCCTATTTATTAAGTTGTGCAAAGAAAGCAGAGTTCAAATCTGTGTTGCTTTGCTATTTGAAGTGGAACATGAATATACCTTGTTTCAATTCTTCTACTTTAAAATGACATAAAATATTTATTACTTTTCTATTTTGGTTTTGGGAAGATGAATTAGAATTTGACAATCCCCTTAAAAATTAAATATTATGTAAATTCATAGGACAAAGTTATGGAACATGATTAGGGAAATTCTTAAGTAGGAGATGAAGCCTTTAACCACAACCATTCTTCCTTCTTAAAGATCAGAATTATTGGGGTGTCTGGATGGCTCAGTTGGTTAAGTGACCAACTCTTGATCTCAAGGTCTTGAGTTCAAGCCCCACATTGGGTTCCATTATGGGCATGGAGCCTACTTAAAAAAAACTATATATATATATATATATATATATACATATATATATATAAAGGAATTATAGATGAATTATGCATTGTTCATTATATATGAATTATTAATGAATCATGACCTTTTTAAAAAATTTTATTTATTTAGAGAGAGAAAGCATGCATGTGCACAAGGGGGAGAAGCAGAGAGAGAGGAAGAGAAAGAATCTCAAGCAGACTCCCTGCTGGAGTGCAGAGCTCGACACTGGGTTCAAACAATGACCCCAAGATCATGACTTCAGCTGAAATCAAAAGTTGGACAGCCCAAGTGACTGAGCTATCCAGGGGCCCCAAATCATTATCTTTATTCTTGAGTAACACTGGGGTCCAGGTGACCTTCTGGAAGGCACGCAGAATGTATGCCTGCTCTGGGGACCATGAATAACCTTCCCACATCTGTTGGTGAGAGTCCTTTTATTTATGAATCCTGCTAGTGTCCTCTTTTTATGTTGTCTTGATAAATAAATTAATGTCTCAATTAATACAAAAGTAGCTTGTAAAAGGATTTCTCCTTTGGGTCAAGAATTCCTTCCTTCTGAAAAAATGAGGAAAAAAGGTTCAGAGAACTCTGTTTCTTCTGGAAATTGTATCTGGGTGTGGCCCTATAAGTAGCTGGAAGGCCCTCTGCCTGTGGGGCCTCCCACAACGAGCTACCTTGTGGTTATACATGCAGGTAGTACTGATATACGATATAAGATTCATACAAAGACAGTTATTTCAGTTCATTCAAGCTACTGTAACAAAATACCATAGTCTGGATGGGGATGGCTTATAAACAATAGAAATTTATTTCTCACGGTTCCAGAGGCTGGAAAGCCCAAGATCAAAGCGCTAACAAATTCAGGGTCCAGGGGAGCCTAGGTGGCTCAGTCAGTTAAGTGTTTGCCTTGGGCTCTGGTCATGATCCCATGGTTCTGGGATGGAGCCCTGCATCAGGCTCCTTGCTCAGGGGGGAGTCTGCCCCTCCCCCAGCTCATGCTCTCTCTTATAAAGAAATGAACAAACAAATAAATAAAATCTTAAAACAAATTCAGAGTCTGGTGGGGACTAGCTTTCTGGTTCATAGATAGCACTTTTTTTTTTTTTTTTTTCTGTATCTTCACATGAGAGAGGGGAGGGAACCATCTGGAACATCTTTTATAAAAGCACAAAGCCCATTCATGAGGCTTCATTCTTATGGCCTAGTAACTTTCCAAATGTCCCACCTCCTAATGCCATCACAATGGGGATTATATTTTAATATGAATTTTGAGAAGGGGAGGACACTAAGATTCAATATGACAAAGAGGCATCCTCAGGTTTCATGGCCACTAAAATAGCTGTTATTTGTAGCAAGTACCTATCATGGAGTTCCTGGGATAAATGCTTTCCCTGAGTTATCTCCTTTGGGCCTCACACTGTGGATGCTATCTTTAACTCCAATTCCTACCTGTAGAAGCTGACATTTAGGGGCTATAGGGGCATCAGTGTCTTTCCCCCTACCCAAGATTCTTTCTCACCCACTTTCTGTTAATCCCACCCCTTTCCTTAGTGGAAGTCTTCTGTCCAACTCCTTGCAACTCTGGTGCATTTATAATACCTTGCCCTGCAGTTCAGGGTGTGAGAGTAAGTTACCTAGGATCAGGCAATCTCGTAATGACTATCCTGATGGGATTTCCCACCATAGATTTTATATCTCGATGTTGGGAGAAAGATATATTCTTTTTTCTAGGGTCACTATATGGGAAGATGGAAGTCTGGACCATACTCCTGTCTTGCCCAATATATTGGGAGAATCCTGCCTGTTATACAAAAGAATGAGACAAACATACTAAGAGAAGCAAAAGTAAGATGCTGAGAAAAAGAATATTAATATTTTTTGAGTCTCTGAGGCCAGATCCTTTTCTAGCAAAAGGTAATAAATTACTCATTTTTGCTTATTTCCTTGAGTAAAAGTCATATCATTTGCAACCAAGAAAGTTAATTAGCTTACCCATAATTATGCAATCAAGAAGGTCGCAAAATTGGTTTAAAATCTATGTCTGGCTCCAAGTTTGTGTTCTATGTAATACTTTGTTTAGCTTATATGAACATGAACCAGATTTTTAAGTTCATCAAGTAATAGAAATAAAGGGTAGGAAATGCATATGATCACAACTGACAGACCTACTGTACATATAACCCCAAGTATTAGAATTCATGTTCAAATTGTGAGGAAGAGAAAAATGGCACAATTTTTCCAAGAAAAAAAAAAAAAAAAGCATTTCTTTCTCTCCTAGAATAAATCACCAGAGAGAGTAGTATGAGTTCTTAGGAGAGTAACTGAATATTTCCTGTGACTTTGAGTATAAATGCCTTCATCTAAGCCAAATGATCCAGTATAGCAGACTGAGGCAATGCCTGCCAGAGATTTGTGACCATGGCTGAAAGGTTGAGGAGTGGTTGATAATTAAGTTGAGCTCAAAAATTAGAATTTTATCTGTGCCTCTGGGGCCACATGTTTTTTTCTATAATGTTGCATGGTTTGTGATAAGCAGATTCCAACATACTATGTCTCTACTCTTCATTCCTTTCCCAATCCATGCACACACTGCCAGCTGAGTGCCTATCATTTACCATCAGGAAAAATTCAACATTTAAAAAAATTGTATTTATTTATTCATGAGACACACACACACACACACACACAGAGAGAGAGAGAGAGAGAGAGAGAGACAGAGGCAGAGACATAGGCAGAGGGAGAAGCAGGCTCCATGCAGGGAGCCCGATGTGGGACTCGATCCCGGGACTCCAGGATTACCCTCTGAGCCAAAGGCAGACGCTCAACCGCTGAGCCACCCAGGCGTCCCAAATTCAACATGTTTTTATTATAAATTAGCATTTAAATAAATATTAAAAAAACTATTGTAAGTACAAGTAGAGAATTACAAATACACATAATACAGTTCTCTATACATCCACACAGATATCTATTGACCATTTTTTTCATCTAAAAAACTTAATGTCGAAGTTCAAAATTACAAAAGCCCTAGCTCTAGGCTGACTGGGATATAGTAACAGTAAAAATTAATAACTAAAGGACAGACTTGATGATTAAAAACCTCCTCCTAAGTAGATCTTGGGTGAAATTGAAAGTATCAAAACAGTAGTTTCAGAATAGTTGAGAGTTCTACCCATAGTTAGAAGATTATTAATTTAAATTCATGATATATAATCAAAGCTTTTCTTAGATGTGGATTCACGAAATTCTCTATAGCTAAATAAGAAAGAATGAAGACAAACAACAAAACCTTCAGCTCAAGAAGTGAGAAGTGACTGCAAAACAAACCTAAGAAAAGAATAAGAAAGTTACTGATAATAAATAAAAGTACAGTAAATACATTAGAGTGTGAGTATTCTTTCTTGCAGAATAAATTGAAGATTGATTTTTTGGAGAAAAATTGACAAATCAATACTTGGTCTAATAGAAAAATGAGCCATAATTGCTTTGAATGTAATAGCAGGATGTAGTGATTTTGTCTAATCATTAAAATAATACACACTCAACAACAATAAAAATTAGAAAATAAGGGATCCCTGGGTGGTGCAGTGGTTTGGCGCCTGCATTTGGCCCGGGGGCACGATCCTGGAGACCCGGGATCAAATCCCACGTCGGGCTCCCGGTGCATGGAGCCTGCTTCTCCCTCTGCCTGTGTTTCTGCCTCTCTCTCTCTGTCTGTGACTATCATAAATAAAAAAATAAATAAATAAAAAAAATAAAAAAAATTAGAAAATAAAAGCAACATAAACAAAACCATTTTTGATGGATGGCTGCCTACTAAACATACCATGGTCATGGTTGATCATTTCCAAAGTGTACACAGATGTCAAACCATGTTGTACACCTGAAACTGATATAATGTTAAATGTCCATCACACCTCATTAAAAAAAGAAACCGTTTGTTTCATTTTTGACCTCCTCCCTCTTACTTGCAACATGCCTGTTTTAAATTCTAGTTGATCCCTGAACAACACAGGGTTTTGTTGTTTGACTTTAGTGCCGTCAAAAATCCACATATAACTTTTGATTCTCCAGAAACTTAACTACCAACTACTGTTGACATGAAGCCTTACAGATGAGAAATTGTCGATGAACACATACATTGTATATTCTAGGTAGTATACAATGTTTTCTTATAATATAGGCTGCTACGGAAAAGAAAATGTTAAGAAAATCATAAGGAAGAGAAAATACACCTACAGTACTGTACTATATTTATTGAAAAAAAATTGTGCGTAAGTGGATCCGTGTGGTTCAAACCCATGTTGATCAAGAGTCAACTGTAATTTATTTTTCTCCCACGGTATTATCATCCCTTCCGCACTGACATCCTCAATTTCTCATCATGTCAGACTTTCGTCTTAGAAATATCTTTGAAAAGTTATTTCCATGATTTCTCTGAACTGTCATGTGTATTTTGACCTTGATACTTGAAATCCCCAACCACAGCCTTCATGCTTGGATAACTACAGAAACCTCTCAGCTGGTATAACTGTTTTCACTTCTTGGTCCATTTGGCACAGGATCCATCAAGAGCTCTTACCTGGGAGTTGAAGAATGCAGCCACTGTTAGCATCTTGGCCGTGGAGGCTTAGGTATGGGCCGGTGGGACACTGGTTAAATATCCACATCTCTTTTTCCTTCCACTCTCCAATGTCCTACTGCTGTCTTCCATTCACCAGAGAGGGACAATGGAGCGTAACCAGCCTGCTAGCAGCCCCTTTACTTCCCTATCTTCCTCCCAGAGGTCGTTTGTCCACATAGTGTCGCTCTTTCCTTGACCCTGACTGACCCATTCTGACTCTTGCTTTGCATGTACTGTTTCCTCTGGCAGGAATTCCCTTACCCCAGGTCTTTGCCTGGCAGACAAAGTCCTACTTATCCTTCAAGATCCAGCTCCAATATCCCCACTCTCTAGCCTACACACCTTGCAGAAGCAGCAAAGTCCTAATAATGTTACAAAGAAAATGAAGGTCAGGCCCTCAACCGGCCACTTACTAGTTGATGTGACGGTGGGTGAGGAACTTCTCTGATTTTAAGCTCCTTTTTTTTTTTTTTGCAAAATAGGAATGGATATTATGCCTGCCTTGACATCCCTGCCAAGGGAAATTAAAAACACCCGTCAGAGAAAATGCTCTCCAAAATGCAAATCCTTTTACACACTTAATTCTGTTGTTGTTGCTCTTACCATCGTTCAGAATCCCCCCCCCCATTTGTTCAGTGCAAAAGCCCAGCATGGTGGGGTTCAAATATTAATTCATACCCCTCCCCCGCCCCTCCCCCATTTTGTTTTTCTACCACCTTTTTTCCTCTCTGTTCTTTTATTTCCTCCTGCCTGCCTTTCCTTTTGTGACTTGCTTGTTTATAATGCCCCTGGGTATCCAAGGACACTGCTTGCTTTTGCAGGGACATTTTACAGGTAAGGAGGGGGGGGGAGCCCCCCCACCCCGACTTTGCGTTGTAAGCTGTAAAGTTCTAGGAGCCGAGAATTCGGGTTTTTGGTCCAGGTGCGGGGGGTGTGCAGGCCCAGGGCGGGTGTGCAGGAGCGTGTGGGTGTGTGCGGGGCAGAGCAGGTGCGCGGGCCAGGGCGGGACGTGCCAGGACCCCGCAGCCCGCGCGTCGCAGCCCGCGCAGGGAGGCCGGAACCCCAGGAAGGGCGGGGTGCCGTGGCGGGCCCGGAATTCCGGGAGGGGAGCACCAATGGGCGAAGACCACAACTCCCGACGTGCACCGCGGCCGGGGCGGGTTCTACTGCCTGCTCGTCGCCCGGTTCTTTCCAGTTCTTACGACAAAGACGGCTGTCTGGGGATTGCGAAGTAGCGATTACAGAGAGACCGTAAGCTTCTGTTGGAGGCGCGGGGCCTCGCAGGCGCTTACGGGATGCGTCCCGTTCGTCTGGTGGTTGTGTGCGGTATTGCGGAACTCACAGCCGGACCGCCCGGGTTTCCATGGGGACAGTCATTGTAGACGGACGCTGTGGCGCGGCGGTTTAATTCTCCGGCGGCGGCGATGGAGCGGGACGACGCGGTCTTGACGGGGCTCATCAGGAAACTCGGTAACAGGCTGAGGTGGCCCTCGCCCCCGCCGCCCTCCTGTCGAGGCCACTCGCTGTGAATGGCCGCGTAACGTTTTGGAGGCCGGGCCGCCGCGAGCAGGCTCCCCCTGGTCCCCACCTGCCCGGGGCGTGCCCCCGCCCCCCCCCCCCCCCCCCGGGACCCCGGTCGGCCTCGGTGTGGAGTCAGCCCCGAGGCCCGGCGCCGGCCTGTGACAAGCGCGCGGCGGTTTGCTCGCCCCCCGCGCGCGGTGCCCGCGTCGGTGCCTGCCTGGGGGCTCGGGTGAGCCGGGCGGTCCCTGCCGCGGGCAATAGCCTTGCGCGGTCCTTCGGCAGGGCATCAGCTGGCGGAGATCCGCGAGCGCGCGCTGCGGAGCATCCTGTGCAAGCTGGAGCTCGGCCTGCTCGGCTGCGAGGACGTGGTGCAGGACCAGCCGCTCTTCCTGCGTCTGCTGGCCTGGTTCAACTTCCCGACCGTTCCCATGAAGGAGGAGGTTCTCAGCCTGTTGAACAGATTGGTGAAGGTGGGGTCGTCTTCAGACAACGTCGGGGGCCGCCTGGGAGGCGCAGGGCCTGATCCGGCCCGGATCAAGCCCCGCCATCCAGCCCCGCCTCGGAGTCCCTCTGCCTGTGTCTCTCTCTGGGTCTCGTGAATCAGTAAATAAAATCTAAAAAAAAAAGAAAAGAAATCGGAAGAGCGGGTGTTTGGTAGTCGTTTAACGGCAGCCTTTTTTGAAAGTTAAATAATTCGAACTTTTTTTTTTTTTTTTTAAAACAACTGGAGCTGTTGGATTTGAGTTCTCCTGAGTCTAATGCTCACCTTCCTCTTCTCTTATTTCTAATGTTGAAGCTCCCACATTGTCTCTACTGAAATAACTCCTGCGTGCTGGCGTGTTCTGATTTTTGGAATCCTTTTTGGAAGTTGGTATTTGTCATTGCGTTTTTCCTTGTGTTTTGTTTTGCATATTAAAAGTTACATGTGTCTGTATGAAAGAGGACGTGTTAACGTTACAGACCATGGTTAATGAATATGCAATTGCATTTTTTTTTCCTTTTCTTATTGTTTTAAAGATTTTATTTGTTTATTTGAGTCGGAGAGAGCGAGAGAGAGCGAGCGCACTAGCAGGGGGAGCAGCAGGCTCCATCCCAGGACTCTGAGATCATGACCTGAGCCCAAGGCAGATGCTTAACCCACTGAGCCTCCCAGGCGCCCCTGAAATTGTGTGTGTGTGTGTGTTTAAGATTTTATTTATTTATTTATTCATGAGAGAGTGAGAGAGAGAAAGAGAGAGAGAGAGAGGCAGAGACACAGGCAGAGGGAGAAGCAGGCCCCATGCAGGGAGCCCGACGTGGGACTTGATCCCAGGACCCTGGGACCACGCCCTGGGCTACAGGCAGGCTCTAAACCACTGAGCCACCCAGGGATCCCCTGAAATTGTATTTTTCCATACCTGTTTTTCAGATTTGTGTACCTCAGCCTGTCTTGAGAGTAGTTGTCAGGGTCAAATGTCAGAAGTGCAAGTGTGATCTTTCAAAACTGTAAGTCACTATGAGTCCTAAGATTTATGTGACTTGGGCATTCTTTGGCTGGAAATAGGAAAGGATAGGGTGAGAGTCCGAGGAGAGAGGTGATCCATTGAATAAGTAACATTTTACAGTGTGCATGTCTCGTGCTCAGCGTCTGGGCTTTTCTCTCCTAAATGTTACCACATGGTTTATGTATGTCTCTGAATCTATGTCTTGTACATGGAAGCTCTTTACTTTTGGGTATAGGAATGCAAGATTTATTTTTTAAATTTAGTTTTATTTTTTTAAAGGTTTTATTTATTAATCATGAGAGACATGGACAAAGGCAGAGACACAGGCAGAGGGAGAAGCAGGCTCCCTATAGGGAGCCTGACGTGGGACTCGATCCCAAGACCCCAGGATCACGCCCTGAGCCAAAGGCAGACAGATGCTCAACCGCTGAGCCACCCAGGTGTCCCAAGATTTATTTTTCATAAAAGGAGCATTTAGTATACTAAAAATAATTTCATGTTTTTCTTGCTGTAGAATAAAGTGTAGAAATTTTGATATATGGAGTTATTCTCAAGACTCTTCTCTTATTCTTTCAGTATCCCCCAGCAGTCCAGCACTTGATTGATCTTGGTGCTGTCGAATTCTTATCTAAACTTCGTTGTAATGTGGAGCCAAATCTACAGGCTGAAATTGATGGCATTCTGGATGGACTTTTTATTCTTCCTTCAGTAGATGCTGCATCTTACCAAACCAAACAAACTGGTAATTCATTGGAATCAATCTGTTGCATTCTGTTAAAATACAAATATATTGGTTCTAGTGGTAAATTCTAAGGAAAGGGATCTTAGGTTAAAATAAAAAAGATCCTCTCACCCAACTTATTTTTCTCTCATTAACTTACTTACTTGAGCTTGACCTTTTCCCCTTTTTCTACAGTTATTCAGGGGATGATACATACGTATTTATTGCCTTTTTTTTTTTTTTTTTTTTTTTTTTTTTGGTAAAGGGGCCTAAAAGATGCCAGAGATTTTCTTTTCCTTAGGCTAGTTTGACAGATTATTCCTACGATAGTAACAAATCTTCAACAATAACAGTAATAACAATACTGTGTTCCCATTGTTATTGCAACTGAACTGGTGTTCATCAATCACATGTCACAATCCCATGTGACAGAGAGTCATCAAAGATATTGAAAGATAGTGCCTGACTGCTTTGTGTCCGACAACTTTTTCCTTAAAGGTGTTAATTAAAGTTGAAGTAGTCAGAAACTACCTAATAAGAGTAAGAGGGTGGAGGGGGATGGACTAAGGATCCTCTTGAATAAATACTTTGTAGCAGGTTCTTTATGTACATTGTAGATGTTTTCATTCTAACAAATAGTTGTATTTGCTGAACCATAAAAGAGACAGGGAACCCCCTTTCCCCATTAAAAACGGACTCAGCATTTACATTTTTTTCCTCTGTAGGAAGACTCCTCAGAGAAAAAAAACTTATTTTTCTAGTTTTTAAAATGATTGAAAAGTAAGTTTAAAATTTGAAAAGAGTAAATTTCACTTTTAACAAATAAGGAGCCATTAATATGGTGATATGTATTTTCTTATCAGAAATGCCACAACAACCTGAAATCTTAATAGGATATTTTCCTAAAGACAAAAGTAATCTCCAGCAGATGGAAGTGTCTCCACGACCAATGGGTGTGTATGTATAGAGAAGTAGATCCTGTTAATCTGGTAAATCAGAAATTAATGTACTTTTCCTTATTGTTCCTTATTGTGGTTAGACTGGAATATTTCAGCACTAAACTGAATGTTTGTTTCCTCAAATTAAAGATACAGAGTTTAAAGGGTAGAATTTTATGTTATTCTAACTGCATTTGAGCAACAGTATAGGAGGGTGGGAATGGTGGCAGTACTCAGGGCTTACCGAACACAGACTTGTGAGGAACTGTGCCATGCACTATATATATATCATGTTAATTATTCTCCAGCTCACTAAGTGATGCTCTTCTTCCAGTTACTCAAGCTGAAGTCTCAGGATTGTTTTGGTTTCTTCATTATTCATTCAGTCATTCATTCATTCATTCATTTATCTTTATCCCAGCATCTAGCTAATTGAAGTGTTCTGGTTTAGAGCCTCTCTTGCTCTCCCTGGAATCTCATCTAGGTCTTTTCATGTCTCTGCTCCCATGTCGCCTCCTCAGAGACCTTTTGAGAACTCTATCTAGCCAGGGATCACTTACTGCCTATGTTTAGTTTTCTTCCTGACGTATATCATGATCTGAAATTACATATTTATGTACCTCTTGTTTGTCTCTGTTGTTAAAAGCTTAATGATATGGGCAGCCCAGGTGGCTCAGCGGTTTAGCGCCACCTTCAGTGCAGGGCCTGATCCTGGAGACCCAGGATCGAGTCCCACGTCAGGCTCCCTGCATGGAGCCTGCAGCTCCCTCTGCCTGTGCCTCTGCCTCTCTCTCTTTGTGTGTCTTCTCATGAATAAATAAATAAAATCTTAAAAAAAAAAAATGCTAAATGGTAGCTATGTACACTGCTTTATCCCCAATGCACAGAACAATGCCAAAAACATATTAGGCATTCAGTATGTATTCTTTGAATGAATGAATGAATCTTCATTGGAGTCCCAGTGAACTTGATAGTTACTATCCCATTTGACTGATGAAGGCACTGAGGCTTAGAAAGGATAAAATCTTCGTTCTGGGTGCTGCACTTAGGGAATGATGAAATAAGCATGTACCGAAACAGTTTATTACCTGCACAGTTGAAAATGTTGCGTCCATATCTGCTCATGTCAAGTATTCACTTTAACTCTGTTTGGAAGCTCTCTTACTAAAAAGTTTCATAGAAATTCTCTGGTTGAATAACTCTTTCTGTAAAAGTTCTGTTAGGCTTGTTAGGCAGCTTTGGTTTGGAAATGGTAGTTTCTTTGTGTTTCTGATTAAGAGGTTTCATTGAGTGACAGTAAGAGACACCGGAAGGGAGAGAGTATGTCCAGGGCTGGGGAGGTGGGCACTTGAGTACAGCTGTTGAAAACATTAGGGATCATTGAGATGGTAATATTTTGTCATGGGAATTGCAGTTTGTGGATTGATGATACACCTTATTTTGGATACATCTTTTTGTGTGCTGTATAAGTCTGTCCTTCCCTCCACCCTGCCCTTACTTTTCTGTTAGAGAGTAAATCCTGCTTGGATGTTAGCACTTTTGAAAGAAACAACTGTGCTATATTTGTGTGTTTAATAATGCTGTTATCTAAATGCAGAGATTTCGTGCTCTTTTCAAAGCATTTGGCAGAAAGAATATTTGCCACTTGGAAGAGATTATGTAGATACTAGATACTGTTTCTCAGCATTGCCACCTTGTACAATATAAGGGCTGTTAAAAAATAATTTGAATCGAGTAGTTTGAAATTGTTGGTTTCTCAGATTTCTTTTAATCTTGAGTGCTGAGATTTGATCTTCAACCTTATGGTCTTCAAGTCATTTTCAAAGAAGTTTTAACATCTAACACCACTTAGGATATTTGATCATGAGTAATTAAATATAGTATATGATTATGTTTATATCATATTTAATTTCTACGATTAACGATCTCCAAATGCCAGTTCCTTTTATGTTAAATTTAAGCTTTGTGTTCTGGTTAGCCACAGGGTAAAACAGAAAATGTAATAGAAACTTTAAATGTCATTCGATATTGTTTTGTGTTTAATGCCCTTCTAATAATACATGGATTCTCTGTAAATTATGAAAATAGAGCTCTCTTATTTATCCTGTTAGGGAACAGATTTGCAGCTGACCTTGTTTGGTATATTTGAGGTTACTGTAAGATGTAGCTTTATTTGAGGGATTGTTTTCAGGGTAAAGCCTTACTTTTTGCATTGTGAGTCTGTCAACATTGTCTTTGATCCCATAAATTTTGCTGTTGCATTAACAGTGAATCAGACTGTGAAGTGTTTGAAGTTTTCTACGTTTCCTTGGCTACCCCTGACTACAACAGATAGACATGTTCTCTCCTCTAATGAAAGGTATGGTACCTAATGTGTGTCAGGTTATTTTGGTTCATTTATAGCCATTTTCACCAAGAAAAAAGTATTACTGTACATTTTCACCAAGAAAAAAAAATACTAAGTGGCTATGAAAGGTAGTAATGGGAATATATGAATGATTTTTCACTGTTTCAAAAAGCAGGCCAGAAAAATTCCTGTTTGCCCTTATCAGGCTACACATCCTTTTTTTTTTTTTTTTTTTGTGGTTGGAATCTTGTATATTTTTTGGTGGCATGAGTCCTCTCTTATTGACCAGATTCTCTGATTACTTATGTTCTTGGCTAATAAAACTGGGAAAAAATTAAACATAAATGCAGTCTTTTAAAATGCAGTCTTTTTTAGTGGACAGCATATCCAGTGGACAATATAGAGACCAACTTGCTAGAGTTAGGACTAAGTAAACAGCTGGATGCTATTAAATGTATTTTGATGCTAGCACTTCCTTTTGAGTATCGAGTATTTTTTTTTTTTTTTTAAGATTCTATTTATTTATTCATTAGAGACACAGGCAGAGGGAGGAGAAGCAGGCTCCATGCAAGGAGCGGGATGTGGGACTCTATCCTGGGAATCCGAGATCATGCCCTGAGCCAAAGGCAGATGCTCAACTGCTGAGCCACCCTGGCGTGCCATGGTGCTGGCACTTCCAAGGCATCAGTAAATTCTCTTGGATCAACATATTGAAGAAGTGTACAGTATACTTGGGCAGGGGGCAGAGGTGGTTTTGAGGTCAGCTCTGAATCAGGCCTCATGGAAGAGATTATGACTTCTAGGGCACACTTCTGGATGGTGTGGACTGGAGCTGGTCTGAGAGAGGCAGTGTGGATTCTTCAGGTGGGAGGTAAATGATTGCTGAATCCCTAGGTGGGCACATATTACCTGAGGGCTGTCCTCTGTTTGGGATAAGAGAAGAATCCCAGCTTGATTCACTCCACAAAGGAAGAGTGGTAAGGAATTTAATTTCTAGAATTTAACTATATATTTGCTATAATATTTTTTGTCTTACTTTCTAATTCATTTAGCAGATTTCATTGCATTCTGTGCCCTTTGACTTCCTTGATTTCATTTTGTAGCACTGTTGATAGTCTTTGCATACAATGGTGGATACCGTGTAGTGCTTGCTCTTGAGGAAGGTCTAGTAGGGGATAGAAAGGCATCAACATGAAGTTGCCAGAGCACCAGTTATAAGCATGTGGAGGAAGGACCTATCCCAGAGTTCTTGATTAGGAAAAAGATCTAGTAGGAAGGCTTCCCGGGAGAAGTGAAGTCTCAGTCTCAGGTCTCAACCTGAAGAACTGTTAATAGAGTCATTATGCCACTAGGTTACTTAGACTCTGGTATAGATAATTCTTTTTAAAAATAAATAATGAGGGGTGCCTGAGTGGCTCAGTCAGTTAAGTGTCTGCCTTTGACTTGGCTTGGGTAGTGATCCCGGGGTCCTGGGATCGAGCCCCGTGTTGAGCTCTCTGCTCAGTGGGGAGCCTGCTTCTCCCTCTGCCTCTGCTTGCCACTCTCCTTATTCTCTGTCAAGTGAATAAATAAAATCTTAAAAAAAAATGGTATTTTTTTTTGTAGCTCTTTAAGAAGTAGTAACCATACTTTAATTTGGAACACCTGTGAGCTACTGAAGGACGTTATCATGCAAGACTTTCCTGCTGAAATTTTCCTTCAAAGGCCAAAAATTGTTCAGGTACGTATGCTCTGTAATTGTTTTAGATTTTGAAATAGAGAACTTTTTACAATGAAACAAATTTTGCAAAAGCAGAAGTCAGTCCTTAGGAAGTAATTTACTGTATTTAAAAAATGAAGTATTCAGTTTCTGAAACTTCTTTGAATGGTGGTAGTTCTTCTGATAGGAGGTAGTCTCATTTGACATATGCAGTTTGAGCACCTTGAATTTACCCTTTATGAGTCACCTAAATGGGAGAATGGACTTTGGAAATTGAGATTGGGCCATAGTAACCCTTCCTAACAGTGAGAATAGCATTGCTTTTTGAGTATCGAGGATAGGTCAGGCAGTGCTAGATGCTGTGGAAATAAGGTCATAGTGAGCAGTTCAGATGAATTCTTTGCAATCTAGTCTATTGTTTGTACAGTAGAGCTGGGGATCCTGCATCTGGGATCCTGGCATATCTATAGCCTCTAGTAATACCTTAGCACCTCACTCACCATCCCAGGGCTGGACTGCATGCTTCTGAATGGCAGCTATTACTACATACTATTGCCATTGTCAAAAGACAGCAGAGGAAAAGCTGTTCATTGCCAAAATGTGGCAAAAATGATTTAGAGTTGCAGAAGGCTTGCTGTGATTTTTAAAAAGTACTGTGTAACTTAATGGGGAATAATTCATGTGTTCTTTCAGAATAGCAACTCAACTAACAGATTTTAGATAAAACACTGACTTGTCTATTTAAATTTTATTTTCTTGCTTTGTCCCATCTTTTGCTTTATGCTAAGTCATTTTTGCCTGTTTCCATTTCTTGGTCTTAAAAATATTTTGCAAGTTACTTTATTTCCTTTGGTGGTTCATTTGACCTTACTTGAATTCCACATCCATCTTCCCTTGATGACTTTCATTGCTCTTCTTTATTTCAGAGCCTTTTATCTCTGTTGAAACTGGCCTTTGGTGGAGATGGAAGACATCGCCTGGCATTACAGTCAGTGTCCTGCTTGCAGCAGCTGTGCACATACTTAAGAAACAGACTTAACTTTCACCGAGATCCAGGTTTTTTCTCCAGTAAAGAAGGTATTTATGTTTGTTTGTTCATTAGTCATTGATGGTATTTGCAGATTTTTTGAGTATTATATTTACTGTATAGATTTTCACAATATAAACTCCTTATTCTTAAATGTAATCAAATGATCATCTTTGAAAACCAATTGTGTGAATGACAGAACCACTCATAATCCCATCCTCTTTTTTGGTAAGAGCCATTTGCAAGATGTTTTTCTTTTCTCTTAGGCATATAGTGCTGTTGGGAACTAAGAACTAGAATTTTGAGTTCAGCTATTCATTTGGGACCTTGAACATTTTGGAAAGTTATTTGTATTAATAGATTGTTTGGTTTGAAGAATAACAATTTGTATTTTGTTAATAGTTTTTAACCTTTGGTATATTTTACTTAATTTATTTTAAAATAATCTCTTCAGGGTAGCCCGGGTGGCTCAGTGGTTTAGCGCTGCCTTTGGCCCAGGGCGTGATTCTGGAGACCTGGGGATCGAGTCCCACGTCGGGCTCCCTGCATGGAGCCTGCTTCTCCCTCTGCTTGTGTCTCTGCCTCTTTCTCTGCATCTCTCTGTGTCTCTCATGAATAAATAAATAAAATCTTAAAAAAAAAAAAATCTCTTCACTCAACATGGGCTTGAGCTCACAACCCCAAGATCAAGAATTACATGCTGTAGTGACTGAGCCAGCCAGATGCCCCGGGTTTGTATTTTATGAAAACTATTTTTATGCAACTTGCGATGTAGTTCATTTATTATATGATAGCAGTGCCAGACTTTTAAGGAAGAAAGCACCACCTAATGGCCAAATAAAGCACTAGACTGGCTTTGTCGAAACAGTATTTATAATTTAGGAATTCTATGCACTTATTCATTGAAAGTTGAATATTAAGTTACAGTGATTTGTCATCATGCTTCACAATTAATCCCTATTCTGTTCAGAGTTTCCCTGATTCTATACCACTTGAATACTTATGCTGTACATTAACTTTATTATAGGTCTCAGAGGGCATTGAGTTCTTCATTAACATTCTTGAAATAGAGCGTTTTCTGAATGACTGATAACAGAGAGCTGTAGGTACCCCATATTTCATCAGAATTAAGAGTTATACTGTTGATTAAAATAGTATCTTTGAAGATTTATTCATGTATTAATGTTTATCTATTACTAGCTATATGCCAACTGATGTTCTAGTCTCTAGGGGGGTTAACACTGAACAAAGCAGATAATGTGCCTGCCCTTCTGAGCTTATCCATGAGAAGGTTGGGAATAGGAAATAAATGAGTAAACAAGTTCGTTTCAGATGAGAAGTGCTTAAAGGAAATAGGAAGGGTGGTATGACCGAAGGTGACCAGGGAAACGTGGCTTACCTGGATAGGATGGGCGGAGAGAGTCTCTCAGAGGAGGTGACCTGAAGGGTGAGAAGGAACCATCTATTTGAAGAGCTGCAGGGACAGTATTCCTGGAGGATTGGGGGCCTCAGAAATGAGGTGACCTGCCTGAGGAACAGCAAACCAGGCTGGTGTGGTGAGTGGAGTAGAGTGAGCAGGGAATGGGGCACAGAGAGGGGATGGGGTGAGATCAGAGAGGTAACCAGGGGCCAGAGTGTGTTCAGATTTGTACATCTTAGTAAGCCTTTCTTCTCTTCTCTTCTCTTCTCTTCTCTTCTCTTCTCTTCTCTTCTCTTCTCTTCTCTTCTCTTCTCTTCTCTTTCTTTTCTTTCTTTATGATAGACATAGAGAGAGAGGCAGAGACACAGGAGGAGGGAGAAGCAGGCTCCATGCCAGGAGCCCGATGCGGAACTCGATCCCGGGACTCCAGGATCGCGCCCTGGGCCAAAAGCAGGCGCTAAACCGCTGAGCCACCCAGGGATCCCCTTAGTAAGCATTTCATATTTTCTTTGTAGTGCAGTGAGACGCTCTTGGAGAACTTTTTTTCCTCTGCAGATACCTTTATTTTACTTAAGTCTTGAAAAAAATTATGGTAAAATATGTATTGCATAAAGTATGCCATCGTAACCATTTAGAACTATGCAGTTTTATTGGCATTAATTGCATTCATAGTCTTGTGCAACCATCACCATTATCTGTTCTCAAACAGTTTTCATCACCCTAAATAGAAGCTCTGTGACCATTTAGCCATGTTCCCCATGTCCCCTTCCCTCTGCAGCCACTGATAACCTCTCTTCTACAATCGGTCTCTAAATTTGTCTGTTCTTAGTACTTCTTACAAGTGGAATCATGCATTTGTCCTTTTGTGTCTGGCTGATTTCACTGAGCATCATGTTGTCAAGGTTCATCCATGCTTCAGCTGTGTCAGAACTTCATTCCTTTTTACGGATAATGTTCCACTGAATGGATAATGCCACATTTGGCTCATTCATTTACCTGTTGATGGGCATGTGAGTTGTTTTCGCCTTTTGGCTCTCATGAATAATGTTTTGGTGAACATCGGCACATCTGTTTGAGCTCCTGTTTTCAGTTCTGTTGGGTATACCTGAGAGTGGAATTGCTGGGTTATATGTTCATTCTACATATAGCCATCTGAGGAACCACCAACCTGTTGGCCACAGTGGCTGCCTCATTTTACTTCCCAGCTGGCAACCTATGATGCTTCCAGTTTCTTCACATGCCACCAACACTTGTTACTTTCCCTTTTAAAAATCACAGTCATCCTAGTAGGTGTGAGGTGGTATTTCACTATGGTTCTGATTTGTATTTCCCTACAGACTATTCATTAATGACTAGTGGGTGATTTCCTATTGACTTTTTACATGCATATTGGCCATTTGTGTATCTTCTTTGGAGAAATGTCTTTTAAAGTCCTTTGCCCTGGGTGCCTGGGTGCCTTAATGTGTTAAGTGTTTGCCTTTGGCTCAGTTCATGATCACAGGGTCCTGGGATCGAGCCCTGCGTCGGGCTCCCCACTTAGCAGGTGGAGTCTCCTCTCTCTGCCCCTCTTCCTGCTCGTCGTTCAGACTCCACTCAGCTCAGAGCCTGACAAGTGGCTAGATCTCCTGACCCTGAGATCATTACTTGAGCTGAAATCAAGAGTCGAAAGCTCAACTGAGCCACCCAGGCACCCATGGTGGTTTATTTATTTATTTATTGTTGAGTTTAGGAGTTCTTTATATATCCTGATTATAAAGTCTTTTTTAGATCTATGATCTGTAGGTATTTGTTCTCACTCTATAGGTTTTCAGTTTCTTCATAATGTCCTTTGATGCATAAAAGTTTTTTTTTTTTAAATTTTTTTTTTAAGATTTTATTCATGAGGGACATACAGAGAGGGTCAGAGATATAGAGGAAGAGGCGGGACTTGATCCCAGGAACCTGGGATCATGACCTGAGCCAAAGCAGACCTCAACCACTGAGCCATCCAGGTTCCCAAAGGTTTTTGATTTTGATGAAGTCCAATTTATCTTTGTTTTCTTTGGTTGTGCTTTTGGTTTCATGTTTAAGGATCTATTGCCAAATCCAAGATCGTGAAGATTTACCTCTATATTTTCTACTGAGAGTTTATGGTTTTTATTTAGTTATTTATCTTTAAATTTAAAAAATTTTAAAAATATTTATTTATTTATTTTGAGCTTATGGTTTTAACTCTTATATTTAGGTTGTTGATTCTTTTTGAGTTCATTTTTACATGTGGTTTGAGGTAGGGTTTCTCGTAGAGTTGTGAGCAGCGGAGTGCATGACCTGCTATTTTGCTTTGGCAGTCCTGAATGTTACAAGTCAATAGTGCTGGCTTGAAGGCTAGAGATAATCAGGTCACTTAGATATAAATCTAAATGTGCTAAGTGAATACTTCAAAAAGGTTGATCTTTACTTTTACCCCAATAGAAGTGTTTTTACAAAACATCTTAACTTTGTTAATGTTTTTTTGGAAGAATGACATAAAAATTCCGTAATCATAATTTGTTGCTATTGAGGGATAATTTTATTTTATTTTTTTCCTCTTAGATACAGTTTCCCAGAATTCTTCTTTGTCATACTGTCATGAAGTTAGAGTTATTCATCATTCTCAGAATCCTTCTCTGGGAAGCAGTAGCCCCCGGCCTTCTGTGGTTGGACGCACAGGCCAGCGACCCAGAGGAGATGGCCAGGATTGGGATGCTGTGTCTTCCAGGTGACCGTTGAAATGCCCAGTTAACTTGTGCATGTGTGTTTTGGTTTCAGAGGGAGATTAATATTTTTCTCTATCTTTTCTTTTGGAATATTACCACAGGTATTGGCCTTGTGTTGAACCAGTGGTTTTCATACTTTTTTTGACTGTGAGCCACAGTAAGAAATAATCTTAGTTTTAACTCAATACTCAGTACACAGATGTATGTTCTTATGTGTGTGTATAGGTATGTTTGTGTGTTTGTACGCTGTGTGTGTATTCCTGCCAAAATAAGGTGTTCACAAAATACTCCCTTGATTCCCTGTGCTACATAGTAAACTGTATTTTCTGTTTTTTTCCATTTGATTAAAAAAAAGATTGATGATTTTGACCTATTAAATTATTTTTATCAGCCACAAATGGAATGCAATCTAGTTTAAAAGCATAGGTTTAGATGATAGATAATATTTTGATAGTATTTCAAACCCGCATTTGTAAGTCTAAACATAGTTTAAATGCATCAGTATTTACTATTAAAGGGAATGATTGGAGGCTATAAAACAAAGGTTCATTTAAGATGCACAATTTATGGTCTTTTACTTATTTGTGTAAATATAGATTTTTATATATTAACTTTGTTTAACGGGATTGGCATGGGTGTTTGTGTGTTACCTCATCCCTAGGCTACCAGCATCTTATAAACATATTAGTCTCTTCTTTTGGTGTCATCTTAATAAATGCTCAGTGAGATGAATACTCCTCTGTTGGCTTGATTATTTACTCATGACTCTGCTGTTGCTACAAGCTGACACTGATTCATGCTGGCTGCATGGTTGGTGTTACACCAAGTGCTATACATGCTTTATCTCCTTTACTTGTCATCCTGACAATCCTGTAATAGCATTGGTATTATCATCGTCATCATTTTACAGGCAAACGTGGTTGGGAAAGGCAATGAGCCTTGCCCCAGTTTATATAGTTGGTGAAGAGGAAGGCTGGTGTTGAGACAGTATGAGCTGAGAGCCTGTGCTCCTAGTCCTTCTGTAGGAGTTACTTGGTCAGGCATGGTTTTTCTCTTTATTCTGGGAAAGCCTTTCTGTCTTGTTCTCTAAGTTGTATCTGGTGTGCTGCGTGCATATAAATTCTCACTCCTCTCTCAACACCATCCTCACGGGGCTTGTTAGAGTTTGAGAGAAGCCCACCTCATTTTCGTATTTTGGGATGTTGAAATTGAAGAAATGACAAAAGATATATTAAATTTGGGGAGTTTTACATGTTCAATAGCATTAGTATATCTGGGATTCAGCTTCAATTATGGATAACATTAAAAGTAAAAAATTTGAGGTCCTTTATAAATGTGAGTTTTAGGCCTTTCTATAGCACTTTATCCCCACCCCTTCACTTGACACCTAAGGTAAGAATTTTTTATGAAGAAAGCCATGAAATATGGGATGATCCACTTTTGGTACATTTTCAAAATCATGATGTGATGCTGAATGTACTAAATGAAGTAATCCATTTCTCCTCATGTTTTTCTGGCATTTTCTAGCATTCTTCAGTTGCTAACACTGGCTTATTTAGAACATTTGGTGAAAATCACTGAAAATCTAGGAAACTATAAACGATTTAGTTTTGCCTCTAAGTTGATTACAGAAGAACTTTGCTATGAATTGGCTTGCTTTTCTCTAGAAACAAATGGATTATTAGTGGTAATGTTGATTGCTCTTCTAGGAATTTTGAGAACATCATTTTGAAAAGCGATATATGAGTGCATTTTTGGTTTCATTTACAGTTTTGACCTATCTTTATGGAATTTAATCTTATAATTTGTCAAGGTTTCACAAATCTGACCACATTGTTGCATGAAACAATGTAGTTGTGTCTAACATGAGGCTTCTCATGTGCCAGACAGCAGAGATGCAGTAAACCTTTTTGTGAGCTGTTTCCATATTCAAGGATTATCATTTGTTTATTTTACAGTGGAAGTAGTAGTCATGCTCCTGTGAACTCTAGGATCTCTGTGCATTCGCCTTTGGATGTGGTACACATAGATCTGCCTGAGCTGGAGGCCGAAGACACTCTGGAACTACAATTCCAGCAGCTCAGTCTGCCCCAGTTCTGTGTCTCCGTTCTGCAATCAGCAGTTCCTCTCTTAAGAACAGGTTAGCTGTTTTTGAAGTCATAGTTCTTGTTATGTAATTTATCGCTGTTTTGTCCATTTTGTGGGACTCTTTTCTTCTTTTCACTTACCTGTGTTAGGAACTTGCTTTTTTTTTGTTAGGAGCTTTTTTATAAAGATTTTATTTATGTGAGAGAGGAGAGAGAGAGAGAGTAAGCTCAAGTGAGCACTATTTGGGGGAGGGGCAGAGGGAGAAGCAGACTTCTCTGCTGAGCAGAGCAAGGATCCTGGTGCGGGACTTGATTCTAGGACCCTCGGTTCATGACCTGAGCTGAAGGCAGATACTTCACTGTCTGAGCCACCCAGGCGCCCCTGGGATACAAATTCTTAGAATTTAATAAAGTCTTAATATTGTCCAAGTGAATGTGGATGACATGAGCATTGTTTGGATAGAGTATCCCCTTCCATTTATGGCTTTTTGTATATACTTCCACTTCTGTATGACTATTTTAAACATAAGCACTGAAAAAACAATGTGACCAGAATAATAAATTAAAGAAGGTGGGCCAGCATGAATAGACTGGGATAAGAAAATCTTTGGCTTTTGCTCTTTGGAAACTTTTTGAGTCTCTCACAGTTGTTCAGTTGTCCTACTCAGTTCGTGGTTAAGCTGTGAAACATGTGAAAAACAAACAAACCCCAAACTGGATTCTTACCTTTGCAGTAATTTCTTTTTCTGAAAAAAACCAAACTCAAAAAAACCTCCCAAACATTCTGGAGTTGCCTCTTCTCTCAGTATGCTGGGTAAATTCTCAAAGATGTACTAAAGTAGGGATCCCTGCGTGGTGCAGCGGTTTGGCGCCTGCCTTTGGCCCAGGGCGCGATCCTGGAGACCTGGGATCGAATCCCACGTCAGGCTCCCGGTGCATGGAGCCTGCTTCTCTCTCTGTCTCTGTGTGACTATCATAAATAAATAATAATAATAAAAAAAAAAACAAAAAAGCTACCTTAAAAAAAAAAAAAAAAAAGATGTACTAAAGTATATATGGTCGTGTAGTTGTAATTTTAGTCAAGCGTGATAGGAACAGTAACAATATGACCAATATCTGCCAGACTCACTAGAACAGCAGTTAGCCTATGTGGAGTTCCCGTCCTGCTCATCTGGCTTTGTGTGCGTGGTTTCATGCATTCCTCACACCAACCCATTTTATCTTTCCATGAGTGGTAGTTAGTACTTTCATCCCCATTTTATAAATGAGAACACTGAGGTTCAGAGTGTTTTGGGAGCTTATCCAGAGTCATGCAGCTAAAACGGAGGCTTGAGCCAAGATTCTTCTGAAGCCAGTGACCATGCTCCTTAAGCACTTAGCAGTTTGTGAGATATAAAAAGGTTTGGGGGGCAGCCCCGGTGGCACAGCGGTGTGGCGTGGCCTGCAGCCTGGGGTGTGATCCTGGAGTCCCGGGATCGAGTCCCACGTCGGGCTCCCTGGCAATTATTCCATACCAGTTTATTGTAGGTATTGTGTTTCAAAAAATTTATAGCATAAATAAAAAAAAAAGAATAAAAAAATAAAAAGGTTTGGAAGTGATAACAATATTTTATTCTCTGACTCTCTACATTTTCAGTAGTTGATAAACTTGTCAAGATATAAGATAAATAAGATTTGTTTTTTTGGTTGATACTGGCTCAATAAAATCTATCCCATTTGAGTTGTTTTCTAAGTGTCGTAGTTTATTTTTGCCTGGTTGGAGATGATGGGGAGGGAAGCAGGATGGAGGTCTATGTTTGGGAAGTATTAAAAATGTTTTTATCCTAAGGAAAACCAAATACCCTAACTTATCACTGACTGAATAACTCTGCTGCCAGGAGTTAGACACACGTATTAATTAATTCATGTATTAGTAATGTGAAATAAAGAAAGAGCTGAACTTTGGCATCATGAAGTATATATGTTTGCCTGCATGGTATACTGAGAAGAACAGTTTTAGATTAAATGATTTCGCATTTAACCTTTTCTTAATTTGCTGTAAAAAGTCAGATTGATAATTATAAAGCTATATCTTGGTACATAAATTTTTCTAAATGTTCTCTTGCCCTTTTGTGATAAATTATTGCATAATTTGTAATTGTTCAATATCATAAGAGATTTCTAAGAGAACTTGCTCCAGCTGTTCTAATGGAACAATTAATCTAGGCCCTTATGATCTGGTGGTTTTACTTTTATTCATTGGAAATTGGCCTTTGGTATGTGGGACCAGAAAGTCTTGACTGAATGTTCGCCTTATGGATAGTAGAATTCCTTTGTTGTTCTGTCTCTGGAGAAAAGAGATTGCTTTGGTGGGTATGTAGCCTCCTAGCACTAAATAGGAGATTAATAGAATGCATTTTTAAACCTAACCTGGTGCTTTGTCACATACTACATGTGTAACACGAAAAGGTCTCTGAATTAGAAAAATTTAACCTATCTCATGGCATTGTTAGATTTTGCTACTTTCTTTTTGAATATCTCACTTCTGAGCGCATTGGACTTGTGGCTAAATTAGGATTGTGATTGGAACAAAAATGTTAATGGTGGTTGTAGATTGTGACTTCCCTATATGTCTCTTTCAGTGATTCTAAGCACATAAAAAAATAAAAAGAGAAAATAGGAGTTTGAGGGTATCACTAACTAGAAGATTGAGCAGTATGATATATAGCTGTTCATTTGAAAGTTAATTTTTTTTCTTCTATCTATATTCCTAGGTAGTAGACAAATGATAATAAGAGTTCTGGAATTGCTTGCAGAGGATATGATACTTATTGGTGAAGCAATTTCAGCCGATATCTGGGATGACAACAGCCTTTTTGCTGTAGATATGGTGAGAATCCGTATTTTCCTTGGGATATGGTAAATAATATTTAATTTTGTTTTGATCCTTTTAAGCCTGTTTCATTGTCTCATTAGTCTTTGAAAGCTTTCTTTCATACCAATATGTCTCAGGCTTATTTTGTTCATTCTGAAACAGGCCATTTCTCTAGAAATTCTGGTTACTTATTTTTTTGATTCTGGTTTCTCATAATGGGAGGAGGTATATTGGGATGAAAAACAGGCCAGTGTGGTCCTTATAACTACTGTCCTATCATTTTTCTTCTTTTAGTAATTAGGAAATAATGTATTTTTTAAGATTTTATTTTTTTTCATGAGACACAGAGACAGAGACATAGGCAGAAGGAGAAGCAGGCTCCATTCAGGGAGCCTGATGTGGGACTCGATCTCAACACTTGGAATCACACCCTGGGCCAAAGGCAGATGCTCAGCTGCTGAGCCACTCAGGTGTCCTAGGAAATACGTATTTTTAAAAAATGAGTCCAAATTGCTATTTTTCTGATTTTAAATTTCTTTGCTCATACTTACACTGTTGCTCATAGAAAGTCTTAGTTTTTAGCAATATCAACATAATTGCTTATTAGCTTTAACCTTCAGCACATGCTAAGCTAATTTCAGAATAGTAGTGTTTGTATCACTGTGGTCAATAACTGATAAAATCTAAGATTTCTTTGCAATTCTTTTTGACTTAGATTAAGTCTCACTATGAATATACGGTCAAGAGGTGCCTGTGTGGTTCAGTTGGTTGAGCATGTGACTCTTGATCTCTGTTCAGGTAATGATCCTCAGGTTCTGACATCAAGCCCCACATCAGGCTCTGTGCTGAGTGCAGAGGCTACTTGAGATTCTCTCCCTCTGCCCCTCATCCCACATGAGCTCTCTCTTTCTCTCTCTAAGTAAATACATAAAATCTTTTTAAAAATACAGGAAAAAAAACTGCCTCAGAGTCACTTGAAAGAACTCTTTTTTCTGTTACAATTTATTATACAGTTAGATTTGTTTTAATTTGTTTTTACTTTTGGGAATTGTTTTCTCCTTATAAACATGTAACTCAGAGATGTTCCCTTGTCATCCTGTTCTCTGGTTTGTATTTTCTATTTTTATTTTAGTTTCTGCAAATATAACCAAGTAAGCATGTAGATTCTCATTGCTCTTCTCACATCTCACATAAAAGGTCGTATGTTATATATGATTTTATACCTTGTTTTTTTTTAACTTAAAAATATATCCTGTTTGCACAGGATAATAGGTATGGAGATTTTCCCATGTCCATATGTGGAGGTGTTCATCATTCTGTTGGATAGGGTACAAGTGTTTCAGTGTCTGCTTATTCACCCAGTTTCCTATTATTAGACACAGTTGCTAATATAAATTATGTAATATGAATAATGCACATATATCATTTCATACATGTACAAGTGTGTCTCTAGGGTAGATTTCTTTAGGATTGCTATATCAAAAAAGGTCAGAGGGAGGGTGGATGTGGGGATGGGCAAAATGGATGAAGGGGAATGAGAGGTACAGGCTTCTAGTTATGGGATGTCTAAGTCATGGGAATGAAAGGTACAGCAGTACAGCATAGGGAGTATAATCAATGATATTATGGTAGCATTGCATGGTGACAGGTGGTAGCTACACTTATAAGAACAACATAAAGTACAGAGTTGTGGAATCACTATTGTATGGCTGAAAGTAAATGTAACCTTGTGTGTCAACTATACTTGAAGAAGTAAATGTATTTTAAATCCTCATATTGTCCCATTCTTCTATATGGCTGTACCATTTCACTCACTCACCAGCAGTTTATTAGAATGTGTTTTCTCCTACACACTCAGCAGTAGGGTTTATAGTCCAACTTCAGATTTTTGCCATTTGGATAAATAAGTGAGGATTGAGGTGCTATTTGTTCTTCTCTGAGTAAAGTTGAGGATCTTTTTGTAAGATCATTTTCATTTCTTTTTCTATAAGCAGTCCAGGCATTTATCCATTTATCTCTTGGGTCATTGGTCTTGTGTTCTGATTTCTATGAGCTTTTATATATTAAGGACCTTGACTTCCCAAGACAGGTTGTAATTTTTATTTCCTCAGATTTTTCTTTTCCTTCCTTCCTTCCTTCCTTCCTTCCTTCCTTCCTTCCTTCCTTCCTCCCTCCCTCCCTCCCTCCCTCCCTCCCTCCCTTTCTCTCTCCCTCCCTCCCTCTCTTTCTTTCTTTCTCTTTCTTTCTTTCTTTCTTTCTTTCTTTCTTTCTTTCTTTCTTTCTCTCTCTCTCTCTCTCTCTCTTTCTCTTCTTTCTTTCTTTCTTTCTTTCTTTCTTTCTTTCTTTCTTTCTTTCTTTCTTTCTTTCTTTCACTTTCCTAATGATGCTTTTGACTCTGCAAAATCTTTTATTCATTTGTTTATTTTTTAAAAAAGATTTGAGAGAGACAGTGCAAGAGCAAAGGTGGGAGGGGTGGAGGAAATGAAAGAGAATCTCCAGCAGACTCCCTGCTGAGTGGGATGTCATCTCATGACTGTGAGGTCACGATCTGAGCCAAAATCAAGAGTCGCCACTTAACCCACTGAGTCACCCAGGTGCTCCTATATTTGTTCATTTTTTTATATAGCTGCCTTAGTCAGTTTTTTAAAAAAGATTGGTTCTGGATTTTGAATTATAGATTTTCTTCACATCTTGGGAAAAACATGCTCTATTTCTTGAAGTCTACATGTTCGTCTTTTAAGAGTATTTTTCTCATATAGATTTTGCACATTTCTCATTGTTTAGTCATATCTGTGTGAATATATATTTATGTGGGTTTTTAACAGCTTTATTGAGGTATAATTGACATATAATAAGCTGCACATGTTTTAAAAAGTTTTTTGATACATTTTGACATGGATACACATGATGTAGATTAGTTTGCATTTTCTAGAATTTTGTATCTATGAACTCATGCTTTTTTGTCTGCTATCTTTGAGTGAGATTATTCTGAGATACAGTCATGTTGTGTGTATCAGAAATTCATTTTATTACTAGATGCTGTGTTCTTTGCTATTTGAATTTCAGTAGGGAAGATAATTTTTGAGAGTTACGGCTTTATTTTTTTGAAAGAAGTGTTTTGATAAGTAATATTTCAGATGAGTGACTAACGTGTATAGGAACCTCAGGAGTGTTAGATACTATTTCCTTAAATATGTATGTCTCCATGTATTTGGAAACCATATTCTTTTTTACATTTCAGTATATCATAAATTGTCATTTTATGTCTTCCGTTTTAAAATTATCATCCGATTTCTTTGAAGAACTGATAATCTGTCTTTTCTATTAATGTAAGCTGGTAACTTAAGTCTTTCTTTTTTTATTTATGCTTTCCTGTCAGAGAAGCAAAAGCAAAATTTATTAGTCACAAAAATATATTTTGATTCCCATCGTTGCCATTTTTTTTCTCTTTTTGTTATGTTGACCTAGGTCTACCTTTGTTTTATTTTATTTTTATTTTATTTTATTTTTTATTTTATTTTATTTTATTTTATTTTATTTTATTTATTTTATTTTATATTTTATTTTTTACCTTTGTTTTATTAAACTTTGTTATAGACTGCCTGGTTCTTGTGAATAGACGTTAGAACCTAAAAAACAAAATACTGATGTGTACTTATTTTTTTTTTAAGATTTTATTTATTTACAAGAGACACAGAGAGACAGAGAGGCAGAGACACAGGCAGAGGGAGAAGCAGGCTCCAAGCAGGGAGTCCAACTCCTCGATCCTGGGTCTCCAGGATCAGGCCCTGGGCTAAAGGCGGAGCTAAACTGCTGGGCCACCCAGGCTGACCCTGATGTTTACTTAATACCAATACCTGTGTGTGGGAAAACTCAAACCTTAAAATACACACACACACACACACACAGCTCTTGAAAATAGAAACACATATTTTATGATAGGTATAATATATTATTTCAAGTCTTTGATTTTTTTATCCATAAATTAGGGATAATAGTTCTTAATCTTAGTTTTTCTTTAGTCCTTAAGGTTATCATACTATTTGGTAGTACTTCTAGAAGATTTTCACATATTGAAGGTTTTCAACAAGTGATTTTTTTCTTAGAAGTGTGAAGAATGTTTTATCGGTTGCTTCTTAAATTAACTTAAATTTTCTTGGCCAGAACATTCATCTGTAAAAGTTAGTCATTCACTTTTAACTTTTGGCTGCTGATCTTTTATGATTCAATGAATTATTTTTACTTTAAAGGTTAAATCTGTTGTAGAAGTGCCAATTGGTATGATAGAAATGTTAAATAAAACCATACTGCTTAAAATTATATTTGATTTACTTGTTTAAAAGAATGAATGCCTACTAAGGAAAAAAAATCATTCCTTTGGGTATATATTAATAGAAGCAAACAATAGAATTTCTTAATGTTCCTACTTTTATTAAGTTTAAAAAGGAAGATAGAAGCAGTATTTTTGTTGAGGCATTAAAGGAACAAAATAATAAATATGTTGCTACCAATTCAGAAAGCAGAAACCTGAGTATATGTAATCAGATCTCTAGATTTTTCCCGATGGTGTTTAAAATAGTCCTGTCTGGAACTCCATACCTTAGTTGTGTAAGCATAGTCGAAAGTATTCTCCACGCCCATTCATTGAATGTTTTTATTTCCCTTGAAGTAAATAAGAGAAAAACATTTTTACTGAATGGTTATATTTTGTTAAGATAAATTTGTTAAGCACTTACAAAAGTTAGGTTGACCTAAAGTATTCCATCCCTTCTTTGCTTCCCTTTGAAATCAAGTCTGTTTTTATCTTCATTCACATCACATGGTAAGTAGTAGGTTCAAGGAATGAGGATCTTCACCTCATGCCTGATAACCCCAAGCTTGTGGGGGAGAGGAGGGACTGTCTTTCTTCATGTTTTACTTTCTCCTCTCTGTGGCTTCTGTCATTGCACTGTAGTGAAAAACAGTCTTTTCTCCTTCTGTGTGACTCCTTGCTTCCACATTCCCATCAGACCTGCTGGCAGTGAGTAACTTAGCTTTTCAGGTATGTCGAAGAATTGCTAGTTGGAGTTCAAGCGGGGCTGAGAGCGTTGTGAACGCTTCTGGAGAGAAAGGCTTTGTACCCAGTAAGGGTAAGTGAAGCCGACTGTGAATTTATAATTGGGTGAGTGGAATCTCTAATTAGCATATGCCTGCCCTGCTGCTGCCATCAGTCCAGAGACCGTTATTTCAGCTCACCAAACATTTCTTGATTGCCCCTTATATGCTAGGCCCTGGGGGCACAAGATAAGTAAGAGGCCATTCTTTTGACTCTTGTGGAAGATAGGTACTTTTGCTGTGTAAAACAGAGGTAAGCAGAGAGGAATGATAGTTTAAAAAGATAGTTTAAGGGTAGCACTTACTCCGTTGTAGTTCCTGTTTAAGCACTGTGTGTTTTTGAAGTCACATAATCATCATGATTATCCCATAAGGCAGATTAACACATGTTATAGATGAGGAAATGGAGGCTCATTTTCTTTTTCAGGGTCACTTAAGAATCACTTAAGAAGGTTTTCAATCATGTTTTATTTGCAAGGATGCCTTGACAACATTCTCAACTTAGAATCTTGGGGGTGGGGGGAGCCTTTTTGGAAATCATGACTGAAATGAATATTAAATTATCAGTATGATTTGGCTAAGCAGTAAAGGAAGGGTTTTTATCTGGCAGAGGGGAAAGGAAGGACAGGGAGGAGTGCGTAATCCTGACTGGTGTGTGAAGGGGATGCTGGTGGGGGCATGCAAGCCATACATGGTGGAAGATGTGGGAGAGACAATGGTGGGTCGTGTAGTTTAGCCTCCATTCTGAAGGCAAGGTGGGCTTGCTCTTCCACAGGATGCATGGCGAGGTTTGCACAGGCTGTAGTGGAAGGGAGTGGAGCGTGAGGCTGGAAGCATGGAAGGTGGAGAGCCTGATCCATTTGCTGTTTTCAGATGCTTCACAGTATCTACTGCCTATCTTGTCATGTGCACATAGTAGAGAAATTGTGTTTGCCCTATAAATTCTGTTTTATTGAGAATATTTGGAATATTCCCTGTAAATTCTGTTTTATTGAGAATATTTGGAATATTTTGCAATTCTTTGCCTTCTTTTGTAAAAGCTATGAATATCCTCTAAAAGGTAGCCTCCCTCACCCTCTCCAGCAACGACTCCACAGCCTTTTGAACATTTCTAGCTCAGTGAATTAAAACTGTGAACCATTTTATATAAAAGTATTTTTATGGAGAAATGTTGCATGTCAACATAGTATAAGACTGTCACTGTGTTTCTGGTTTGTTTTCTTTAGACTGGTAGTTATTAATATAATGGTTTCTGGTTTAAATTTAATTGATTTTTAGTTTTACTTTCTTGGGATTCTACTCTCAAGAAAATAAGTATATTTCATAGTTTTCTTTTTGGTTAAGTACATGTTTAGTTTTTGTCAGTGATTCTTGGATACTTGAGAAGTTGTGTTCTTTGAAATGTTCAGAGTTTATATCTACTTATTTATGAATTATGCTAAAAATGACTAGGTTAAAACTTGTAAAACTATCTTTGTTTCAATAACAGGATTTGCCTGATATTGTATGTTATTTAGACCACACAGACTCAATTCATATTGGGTCTGTACTCTTAATTCTGCATTTTATCAAAAGAAAATTACCCCTTTATCCAGGTTTTTCTTTTTTGCCCTGAATTATTCATTTTTCCTATTTAGTATATTTTTTTGATTCATATTTCATTAGACGTTTAATTTTTAACCTTTTATGCCCAAAGATAAAGGTATCTTTCTTTATATGTGTAAATTATTAATTTTGCTACCTTTTTTGTTTCCTATTTTTTTACTGTATAGAATATTTTGTCTTTTTACATCTTCAGTGATTAGGAAATATCATAGTTTTAATTTTGTGTTTGTTTAAAAACTTGACTTTATCAAGTGATCCATGTAAAATAATAAGAGTTTACTCATTTATGCAATTTGTGTATGTGTGGTAAAACATATATTAACATAAAATTTACCATTTTAGCCCTTTTTGAGTATATAATTCAGTGGTATTAAATGCATTCATACTGTACAATCACACTGTTTATCTCCACAACTTTTCCATCATCTCAAACAGGAACTCTGCGTCCACTAAATAGTAACTCTCCTTCCCCCTTGGGCACAGCCCCTGGCAACTGCTATCCTACGTTTTTATGAATTTGGTTGGTGTAGGTACCTCATAGTGCAATGAATTGAACAATAGCAGTGTTTCTGTATGTGGCTTATTTTATGCAAAATAATGTTTTTAAGACTCATCCATGTTGTGTCATATGTCAGAATTTTGTTCCTTTTTAAGGTTGAATAATATTTCACATTATGTAGGTATAGCATACCACATTTTATCTATCTGTTCATCTGTTGACAGGCACGTTTCTACCTTTTCACTGTTGTGAATAGTGTTTCTGTGAACAGTGATGTACAAGTATGTGTTTGAGTCCCTGTTTTTTTTCAATTCTCGTAGGTATATTACCCAAAAGTGAAATTGCTGGAGCATATAGTAATTTTACGTTTAATTTTTTGAGGAACTGACATACTGTTTCCATTGTGACCTCATCATTTTACAGACTCACCAGCAATGCACAAAGGTTCCATTCCAGTTTCTCTACATCTTTGCCAGCACTTGTTATTTTCCATTATTTTTGACAATAGCCATCCTAATAGATGAAGTAATATCTCATTGTGGTGTTGATCCTTTATATATTTTTTTAAGGCCTCATACCTTTTAGTTTTGATTCTAGTATATTCATCTTTGAATAAAAACATTCTTGGCATACATTTTTATCCTTAGTCTACAGGTTATTTCCTATTTTTATTTTCATATATTCTCAGTGGAAAGGTGAGAGTAAGATCTCCAGTGCTCCTTTGTTCTTCTGTCTTACTGTCTATGTCTACTATGATGCTGTCCTTTTATCAGCTAGTTTACAGGGGCATGTCAGTGTAATGTAAGATGTATTTTGGTCTATATTGTAATGATTTGCACGTTAGCCGACTATGTTGTAGCTTTTTCTTTGTATTTTATGTATGCCTTTCAATTTAAAGGATATAACTTCTATTTAAGTAGTAAATTATCTAGAAATTAGGATGGCAGGACATTTGCCTTGAAACAACCTTATTACATGGAGGATTCACACAATTTGATATTTAACTGTTTTTTTAGTTATCTGACTTTTTCTGTTTCATTTCTTTAGAAATTTTAGGATCAGTTTGAGGGCAAGGATGTCTCTTGTACTAATAATGCATTTTCCGCCATTATACCTGCCACTGTGTTAAGCATTCAGCAAGCCCAATAAATTGCATGCAGATTTTTAAGTTAGAACAATTAAACACTAGAAACTAGGAGGAATGTATGGTTTATTAAGCTTTTGTATTTTATTTTTATTCATTATTAAAAATATTGTTTGGAAAAACTTTAGGTGAGCTGATTATTCCTTTTTGCCTTTTTAAATCATCTCAGCATGTATAGGTTATTCTTGGAGGAATACATTTTTATTTTTGTTATTTAGTCATAATATTTTAAATTATTATTTGTGAAAGTCTCCATATTGGTTCCCTAAAATTGTTTTTTTCCTGTTTCGTGCTTCAATGTCTGCAGAAAGAAAAACTGCTTATGGTGTTGAGGTCCCTGGGAGATACCATATGCTACCATAAAAGTGGAGTGAGCCAGGACCAGCCAGAGTTAGTGCTGGTGCACCACCGAATGGCCTTTGTCAGCGTTTCACTGTTTGCAGTCCGAGTCCTGCAGATGCTTCTCCCTGTTGAAAAGGTAAGGCAGGCACTATTGCTTACAGTTTATGGGATATTATAAGTAAGTGCTCTGTTGTACATTTCTTGTAATCATTTCATGGTGTACAAAGATTATATTGGAAATGTAGTAATTGAGAAAGACTAACATTTCTGAACAGTTTTACAAATCATTTGATAGAAAAAAACATTAATTCTAAAAAAATTTTTTTAGGTAATTTCTTAAAATTATCGTGTAACATGGTTTAGAAAAGTACACAGTTCAAGTACATTTTTACAAAGTGAATATACCTGTGTTTAAAAAGTAACCACCATGCCGGGACATGAAATAGAATATTACCAGCATTTCAAAGGTTGCTTCCCCATCCATTACCTTTTTCTTCTAAGCTAAACTCTTTCCTTTCTGACAAGGTTTTTTTATTTTTTTATTTTATTTATTTATTTATTATTTATTTATTTATTTATTTATTTATTTTTTTTTTTGAGATTCATCACTGTTGTTGCTTGTTGTAGTTAAGTTTTTATTGCAAATTACAATTCTATTATATAACTATGTTAAAGATGATTTTAGTATGTGTAGATATTTCTTTTAAATCGTCTTATGACTGTAGATGTCTCATCTCATAAATAGAGGTTATATTGCTGAATTTGAATGTTAGTGATAAAAACATCTCATTCATGCACAAGTGTCTTGTAATATACTTATTGCAAAAAGAAAGGTGTGGCATGTTTTAATGCAGGTATAGGAGAAATTACTGCAACTAATGAACTATTTCCTATGCCTTTTGTCCTTTGTCCTTTTGTTTTCTAGAATTTTGCAGAGCATATAGCCTAACCTCCCATTTTTTTTAAAAGATTTTATTTATTTATTCATGAGAGACACACACACAGAGAAGTAGAGACATAGGCAGAGGGAGAAGCAGGCTCCATGCAGGGAGGCCAATGTGGGACTCGATCTCAGGACTCCATGATCACTCCCTGAACCGAAGGCAGACGCTCAACTGCTGAGTCACCAGGTGTCCCTAACCTCCATTTTTTCATAACATTTTTATATGTACTATATTAGCTATTAGCACCTGGGAAAACAAGAACAAAATGTTAAATTTTAGAGAGAGCGAGAGGGGGCGGGGGAGGAGCAGAAGCAGAGGGAGAGAGAACCTCAAGCAGACTCCATGCTGAATGCAGAGCCTGATGTAGGGCTCCATCCCAGGACCCTGAGATCATGACCAGAACCCCAGTCAAGAGTTGGATGCTTAACTGACTGAGCCACCCAGGCACCCCCAAAACATTAAATTTTAAACTTAGTGTTTTGCTTTAGGGAAAAGCGTATCACTTCTGTTAATTTTAATTTTTAACTTCCATTCATTAATTACTTTGAAGAAGTGACTAATCTGAAGAAATTTTCTGTTTTGAGGAAATTTTCCAATGTAAAATTAGTATTACATTGGAAGTCTTGGACATTGGAGAATTCCAGTCATATAAGACTAATTGCATTTAAAATATGGATGCCTCACTATATAATAAGATATAACTGAAAAATTAAGAGTGCTTCATTAACTTATTACAAATGATCAGTCTATTTATACGTTGTATTACTGATGGAAGACTTTTCAACTATATAGTTTTATTTATTACCTTTTGATTATAGATTTTTTTTTCATCTATGTGCTTTTGGGGAAGTAATTAAAATAGAAATCAGTAATTTGTTTTATTTTGAGTTACTTCAGTGTTAGACTAAAATAAAGCTTCCATGCCTTTTTACTTTTGGAAGTTAGTTCTTTTTTATTTAATTGTCTTCGTTTTTGAAGGCAAATCAGTATTTGTGAATACCTGGTAGCTTTCCTAAAAATATAACTTGGCACTCCATTAGAACAGTAAATAAGGCTGTGGAGGAGATAGTAATTAAGATATTGGTTAATAGATATTGGTTAATTGGTTAATTGCTTTAAGAACTTTAGAATGAGATATAAACAAATCCTCTGCCATTGCTGTTAAATTTCTTCTTTCAGTTTATATGATTACAAGATTATGCTGCCCTCTGCCTGTTGCTGGCCCACTAAAAATTGAAGTGCAGTTTGTTCTAAAACTTCCAACCTGGAAAGTGGTTTTTAATATTTGGGTTGCCACTTGCCAAATGCATAATTTGGAAGTTGGAAAATGATAACGTGAATCTCTGTAGAGACTTCCTGGATTTGAAAGTTTTGACAAAATGACCTTGCAGGCCTATTTGAAATCAATAATTATTTGTTTGAAAAGATTTTGGGAGAATGTACAGGTTTAAACGATGTATTAGCAATCTTACGAAAAATAATCTGGTTGGATAAATCAAATTGGTATAAAATAAGAGCTACAAATATCTGCCCTGTGCTTAAGCAGGATCCAGAGCATCCTAGGAACCTCTGTGACTGTTTCTTAGCTAGCTGACTGAAGGTAAGGAAGAATTTATACCACAAGGCTTTGACTTTTTCTGTGAGATATATAGTCCAATAATTTGCTAAATCCGATAGAGTCAGAGCAGCACTTCTTAAAGTGTAACGTGCAAATGGATCATTTAGAGATCTTGTTAATCAGATCTTGCATATTCTCCTCCTTTAGTGCCGGAGTAAGACTTGAAAGTCTGCGTTCTCACTAGCCCTTTAGATAATGCCCTGCCTGCTGAGTCTGGAGGGTTTAGAGAAAGCAGTGTTATGCTTCTTTTTCCCTTAAGCACACAAAATGATGTTGTTGATTCTTTTTATCAAAGAGTGATGATAGATGTGCACTGATTAGTTCTGCAGTGATTAGTTTTGACATGTGGCTAATGCTTATGGACGTAGGACAGCTACCAGTCTGTGGACTGTGGTCAGTCTGTTGGACCATGCCACGATTAAACTCAACACTGTAGCATGGTGCTTTGAGTTGCTGAGATAATGAAGTTTCAAATGTAGGTGAAGAAGAGTGAAGATGTCAGGATTCCTTAGTGGGGCTGAAAAGAAGAAAGAAAAGAAGTTAATATTTATTAAGTGAGATATGTTAGACATCTCCTTGGTGCTTAATTCTCACATCAGCTTCTCTTTTTTGACTAGAGCCAGAGAAAGGTCATTGTAAACTAGAGCACGATGCCTTTGGCGTTAGATCCATGGGGATGTAATATCTTAGCATAGTGCCCAACTCACAAAATCGCCTTTGCTGATTCCCCTTTCTCTTCCTAACCTTTGAAAGGAGTAGAACCTCAGGATGGACTGAGGCCCTCATGAGACATCATCCCATTTGTGGTCTTAAACATCATCAGTTTGCTGACACCTCCTGGATTTATATTCGAGACCACATGTGTCACCTGGACTACAAACTCAGATTTATTCACCGTCCTCTTTGACATCTTCACTTGGGTGACAATTGATGTTTCCAGCAAAATGTGACTTAATCCCAGTTCTTCTCTTTTCTTCTGTTCTTTCTACGTCTTCCCTCTCTGGGTAGATAGCACCTTCACCCTTCTTTTTTTTTTTTAAGATTTTATTTATTTATTCATGAGAGACAGAGAGAGAGAGAGAGAGAGAGAGAGAGAGAGAGAGAGACATAGGCAGAGGGAGAAGCAGACTCAGGAAGCCTGATGTGGAACTTGATCCTGGGACCTTAGGATCACGCCCTAGGCAAAGGCAGATGCTCACCGCTGAGCCACCCAGGCGTCCCCACCTTCACTCTTCTTATTGATTGTTGATCAGGAAGAAAGCTTAGAGTCTGATTCCTCTCTTTCATATACGCCTAGATCTAGTCCCTTTGCAGAATTTGTCATTTCTTCCTTGACATCTATCTGGAATCTGAACAGTTCTCGCCATTCCCACCATTGCTATCAGGGTTCAAGTCCCTTTCTTGCCTTGATTGTTCCTGTAACTTCCTCATTGATGACCCTCCTTCCATCCTTGCACTGTTTCATCTCTTCCCTACAGATTGCTCTTGATACTTGCTTGAAATTTTCCAGTGCTTCCTCCAAAGACAAGTCACCAAGCCTTACCTGATGTGGTCACTGCTGCCCCTGACCCATCCCTCAGCATTAGGTGTACTGGCCTCCTTGCTGCTAAATAAATCCTATCTCTGGGACTTTGTACTTGCAGTTCCGTCTTCTACGGACGCTTTTCCCCCAGATATCCATATGGCTCCTCACTCCTCCATGTCTTTACTTAGCTGTCGCCTTATCAGAGAAGCCTTCCCCTGCTACTCTAGAGCAGTAGCACTTTCCTTGTTCTACTCTGCATTTTAGTTTTGTTCCTCTCCATCTTTCCCATCCGTTGGTGTGTTTTTTGCTTGTTTCTGTTTGTTTTTTTTTCTTAGCACTGCTGGTGACACCTGATGTCTTATGAAATATATTAATTTACTTTGCCTTCTCTGCTGGAATGTTCACCTCATGAGGGCAGAGGCTCAATTTTCTTCCTGCTATGTCCCCAGGATCTGGTCTGTAGTAAGGGAACACTATAGGGGCCCAATAAGTATTTACTGAGTGAGCAAATAATAGTTGATCAGGTAATTCAATTTGCCTCTCTTTTTTCTACTAAGAGACCTCTTCACAGGATCATGAAATTTTTCTTGACTTCCTAATAGCTATTAATAGCTGTTTTTTTCCTCACGTTTAGTAACCTAAAACCTATAGGTTTTTTTTTTTTTTAACATTTTATTTATTTATTTGAGAGAGAGAAAAAGTGCATGCGTAAGTAGAGGGAGGAAGGCAGGGGGAGAATTAAGCTCCCCTTTGAGGAGGATCCTGACATAGGGCTGGGTCCTAGGACCCCGAGATCATGACCTGAGCTGAAGGCAGATGCTTAACAACTGAGCCACCCAGGTTCCCTGATACCTATACTTTCTGATATTTATTTGGTAACTTTGTATCATTCCGAAAGATTGTTTAGCTGATTTAGTCCTTAATCTTAGATTTTCAGGCAGTTACTAGTTATCCTTAAGATAGGTTATCCATGAAATAAATGGTGACCAAACCTCATTTAATAAAGACATCATTTCAGCCAAAGTAGTGAGCTCTGTCAAGTGATTTTCTTTGAACATTGAATTTTTAATCTTTTTCATTTCCTTCACTGATTCATAGAATCCTATCACCAAATTAGAATCATTTCTTTCAATTTTAAATCTGTTGATTTCAGGCTAAAAAATGTGTAATATTTCATTTGGGCCTGTGGTTTTATACTAATTAAGGGTCAGTCTTCTCTGGGTGTTCTAGAACTATTTAAATATTGTTGAATTCCCCTTTAGCACTCTAAAATACAAGCTAAAATAATTTATGTTCAAATCAATCTATAGTTCTATTTAATGTAGTGTTACTTAATTCAGTATGTCATTAATAAGCCCTGGGTTAGGTGTTTGGCTTTGGTAGGAAAGTGCTCTTCTTGTCTTTAGGAGTTTATTGCATTATCCTGGAGATTTATGTGCACAGTACAAAATACTTAGATCAAAAAGCCTCCTGCCTCCAGTTCAGTAGCAGTTATAAACAAGGTAGAAGGCTCAGAGGGAGGGTAGTTCTGGTTTTTGGTTTGGGAAGAAGGAAGTATCCTGTGTCCCAGGCTTTGGGAAAGAGTTGAAATTTGGACTGGACTTAACTCTGGGCAGAAGAAAATTGTATTGAACAAGACACAGGAGTGAGTGGTGTGTTAGGGCATAGAGTTTTCTTTGGAGAAGCATAGAGTTTGTGATAGAGAATGATAAAAATAAAGTTGAGCTAGCTACATTAAGATCATAGTCTACTATGTTTTTCTTAAAAAATTTTTAACTTTTTTTTTTTTTTTTTTTGAATTCATTAAAGGCAAGCCACCTTTTACCGGAGCCTATGTCAGCAGCATTATTTCTAGTTTCTTTGGACATGCCTGTTTCTTTGGAATATCCAAATATTCATGAAGCTGTTGTGGCATATTTGGAACAGTTGAATTCTGAAAACTACAGTATTTATAAACAAACTGCAGAGGCTGTTTATTCAATTGAATGTACCTGTAACTTCCTGTCTGATGTTGGGAAGGAGGTAAACAGTTTCATTAATATCTTTTAACAACTCCTTTGCTAAAATATTTAGAAAATGTAACCTACATTTTCAAATTAGTGGACATACAATAACTAAATTGTTGGAGATGGGATACATTATTACCGAGTGGTCATTTATCAGATTAAAGTGAGGATGTAATTTGTGTAAAGGTACACGTGACTTTAGATGGATGAATGGTGTATATTCGTGAGACCAGTGGTTTTTAAAAAGGCAGTAATTATTATCAATGTCTTAATATTTAATAGTGAGTTCCTTTTTGAAGTGACTTACTGTATATGAACACAGTGACAGTTGACAAACACAACTATAAGGGCCATTTTAGTGCTTATCTATAGTCACATTTTTCCTTTAATATTTTATAGACACTTATTACATACTCACAGGAAGAGCCTGATTTTTTATTAGATAAAACTATGAACTAGATTGTTTGTAAAGTAGGATGACTTTAGGTGCAGTGTTATAGCAATAATTATGTATTGTTATTTATCCTTTTAGAGATATTGTTGGGATGTTTAGTATGTTATCAAAGAAGGGAGGTTAGTAAGTCTTAAAGTAGACAGTGACTATAGTAGTTGTTTACTGTTTGAAAGTACCAAAGCAGGTCCTGAAAATCTTAAGAAATTATGAACTAAATTCTTACTCCTTTTCTTCTTTACAGTGGAAGCTTTCTCAGCCTCTAATTTTCGTTTATTTACCCATTATTTTTTTTCTTTTTCTTTAGCCATATCTCAGTGCCACTGGCTTCTTGTTTCCTCTGTGATAGAAGTTCAAACTGTCTTTAAGTTGAATTATTTCTGTGGTATTCTGCATGGTCAGTTAATCATGCATATATTAGTCATCCTATATGTTTGTAGAAGCAGTCAGCATGTAGAAGAGGGGAGTGGATCATAAAATATGAGTCCTGCCTTTAGTCTGCAGTTAGTGGGGAGATAGGGCTACAAACAAATAGCTGACGAATGAGGCCATTCGATTGTAATCTTAAGCCTACTTAGAGGTGAAAAATAAAGTGTCTTACAGCATTGAGCTAAGAACTTTTCCCACATTTTCCCTCCTAGGCTGACATTTTTATTTTGCTTGTTGGAAAAGTGAATTTAAGGAAATATGAATAGTCTCAAGGTCTCTGAATGATCTAATTTGTTTTCTTTTTTTTTTTTTTAAGATTTTATTTATTTATTCACGAGAGACACAGGCAGAGACATAGGCAGAGGGAGAAGCAGGCTTCCCATGGGGAGCCTGATGCAGAACATGATCCCCGGATCACAACCTGAGCTGAATTGAAGGCAGCCGCTTAACTGCTGAGCCAGCGGGCATCCTTTTTTTTTTTTTTAAATTTAAATTTTACTTAGCTAACATACAGGGCAATGTTGGTTTCAGGAGTAGAATTCAGTGATTCATCCCTTACATACAACACCCAGTGCTCATCACCAGTGCCCTCCATAATGCCCTTCACCCATCTATTCCATTCCCCGCCCACCTGCATCAACCCTGTTTGCTGTCTCTCATTAGAGTATCTTATGGTTTATTTTCTCTCTCCATCCGCTTCAAATGTTCATCTGTTTTCTTTCTTAGCAAATGATCTAATTTCTTGAAGTTGCTTATTTAGCTGTTGAGAATTTTATTGTACATGAACTTGATGTTTACTGTTTCATTCTGCTGTTTTTTTAGGGCGAGAAGAATCTCTTGGAATTAGTAGAGCTGGCAGACCAAGCCTTGAGAAGCTTTTCTTATCATCAGCATTTCCCCCTAATAAAGGAAATGATCTGCATGTGTTCAAAGATGTAATACTCTCTTTCTTGATATGATTATATTATTATAGGATGTATTGTGTATGTGTGCAATTAAATGAAGGAGCAATGAAAATAGAACTAGTTTTAAATCTCGTTTCTGTTTTTTTTTAATTAAAATTATTTTTACATATGTCTAACCTCTAAACTATACATATATAGCTACATTAAGGCAGTCAGCTATTTTATTCAAGGGTAAACTAAAAATGTCATGCCTGTAATCAAGATTAATTATCCCTGGATTTTATACATTTGTTTGGCATCCATCCAAACTAAGTAGTCAAGCATATTTGTTTATTTATTTACCTTTAAGGTTTTATTTATTTATTTAAAAAAAAATATTTTTATTTATTCATGAGACACACACACACACAGAGGGGCAGAGACACAGGCAGAGGGAGAAGCAGGTTTCATGCAGGGAGCCTGATGTGGGACTCAATCCCGGGTCTCCAGGATCACTCCCTGGGCTGAAGGTAGCCTAAACCTCTGAGCCACCCAGGCTCCCCTACCTTTAAGGTTTTAGTTAATAACTTAAATTGAGGATTTTTTTTTAATGTTTCATTGCTTCCTACCTTTTTCCCATATAGATTTTTAGAATGCATCATGCATCAGTTAATTTATTTTGAAGACATTGGGGACACCTGGGTTGCTCAGTTTGTTAAGCATCTGCCTTCGGTTAAGCATCTGCCTTCGGTTTAGGACATAATCCTGGGGTACTGGGACTGAACCCCATGTCGGACTCCCTGCTCACCAGGGAAGTCTAATTCCCTCCCTCCCTCCCCCTGCTTATGCTCACTTTCTCTCAAATAAATAAATAAATAAAATCTTTTTTTTAAAGGAAAGGAAATGTGTTCTTTTTTTTTTTTTTTTTTTTAAAAGATTTTATTTATTCATGAGAGAGAGAGAGAAAAAGAGAGGCAGAGACACAGTCAAAGGGAGAAGCAGTCTCCATGCAGGGAGCCTGACGTGGGACTCGATCCCAGGTCTCCAGGATCACACCTGGGGCTGAAGGTGGGGCTAAACCGCTGAGCTACTGGGGCTGCTCATAAATAAAATCTTTAAAAAAATTTTAAAAATATTTTGAAGATATTGGAGCAGATTACCATTTAGAATTTAGTATCTTCATTGCTTTTGGAGAGAGTAGATGCCATGATGACAAATACTGATTAAATATGGGTTTTTATTGTTTATTTATTTATACCTCACATAGTTAATATCTCTGTGTGTGGGGGTGGAGTGGGGTGAGAACGTTTAAGATCTGTTCTCTTAACAAGTATCAAGAATATAATACAGTATTAACTGTAGTCATCCTAGAGTACATTAGATCTCCAGAATTTTTACATTCGGAATAACTGAAACCTGTGCGCTTTGACCAACATCTCCGCATTCCCTGTGTTCCTCACCACCTGGCTACCACCATTCTACTCTCTGCTTCTATGAGTTTGACTTTTTTAGATTTATATTTAGATAATAAATGAGATTATGCAGTATATTTGTCTTTCTGTACCTGGCTTATCTTACTTGGCTTAATGTCCTCCTTGCTTCATCTATGTTGTTACAAATGATAGGATTTTCTTCTTTTTAAGGCTGAATAGTACTCTATTGTATATTCCAAATGTATATACTACATTTTCTTTATTTGTTCATCCATTGATGGACACTTGGTTGTTTCCGTATTGTGTTAACCCTTAAACAATAGAGATTTGAATTGTGAGGATCCATTTATATTGTTTTTTTTTTTCAGTAAATATATATACAGTATTGTAAATGTATTTTCTTATCATTTTTAAAACTTTTTCCCCTCTAGCTTTATTGTACGAATACAATGTATGTGTAATGCATATAATATACAAATTATATGTTAATCGTCTATGTATGTTAGTGGGAGGGCTTCTGGTCAACAGTAGGCTATTAGTAGTTAACTTTTTGGGGCACCAAAAGTTATACATGGATTTTTAACTGTGTGGAGGTCACTGCCCCTAACCCTGTGTTGTTCAAAGGTCAGCTGTATTCACTAGTGTGAATAATACTGGGATGAACACGGGAGGGTACTTTATAACCAGAAGTGGGATTGCTGGATCATATGGTAGTTTTTATTTTGAGGAAACACCATTCTGTTTTCCATAATGGCTGTATCTGTTTGCATTCCAAATAGGGATTTTTAAAGACTTGTTTTGTACTTTTTAGGAGCATATTTTTTCCATTGAGACAAGTGCTTGGGGTAAATATTAATAGTGGATTAGTAAGTAAGATCCCAGTTGGAGGAATTAGAGTAGGAAGAAACCCCTTCCACTATGCTCCTAAGTTTCTTTAGTAACTCACTTAACTTAGATGCCTTGGATGTTTTACCTTCTTACCAGCTGCAAATCTGCGCAGGCCAGTCCATTACTTCAAGGAGAAAGTCAGAAGGTGTTTCTGCGCATGTTATCTCACCCATTACTGCAAGTGAAAATTGAAACTTATAACTGCTGTCTGGAAATTACTAAGGTGGGTTTTTGTTTTCTTTTTGTTTGTTTGTTTGGGGGAGAGCTAATAGTGGATGCTCTTATTTAATTAAAGTAAATTAAATTAGTTAATTTATTTAAATAGCATTTTATTTTATTTTTCAAGTAGGTTTCATACCCAGCATGGGGCTTGAACTCCTGACCCTGAGAACAAGGATTCATGCTCTACCAACTGAACCAGCTCTACCAACTGGATTCTCTTATCAAAACTCTAAAATTAGTTGATATTTTACATGAGCTATAAGAATTATTACCATAAAAGTAAATGATAATTATTAGTGAACTTTAAGAAATTTTTGCTGTTAATTCCCTTAAGTAGCAAGTCTAGCTATTAAATTGCCTTACTAGAAGTTTTATTAAGAATTATATTTGTGTTGTGTTATTTAATGATAGAAGCACTATAAGAAAATGTTAGTTTCTGCCATGTATTCAAAAGTCATTTCTGGGGCGCCTGGGTGGCTCAGTTGGTTAAGCGTCTGCCTTCTGCTCAGGTCATGATCTCAGGGTCTTGGGATCGAGCCCCACTTTGGGCTCCCTGATCAACAGGGAGTCAGTCTACTTCCCCCTCTTCCCTCCCCTCCCTGCTCGTGCTTTCTCTCTCCCTCTCTAATAAAATCTTAAAAAAACAGAAGTCATTTCTATGCTCAGGAAAAGTTTTAGATTATTAGCCTTAAATTTTATAGTGTCAGATCTGTTTTCTTAGTAATATTTTTCTTTTGAAGAAAATATGTTTCTCTCTTTTTAAGTTATAAAATATTTCAGTGTAGAATAGTATATAAGATATTAACTTTAAATGTTAAAAAGAACATTGTACATAGGACAGTACTAAAAATATGTTTCTGTGTACTCTTGTATTTAACTTTCTTGTAAATGCTAACCAGATATAACAAATGTTTACATTTTTCCAGTTTTACTTCTGACCCTCTTTTTATCCCCAGAAATAAAAATATTAGTTGTAACTGAAGCTTCTTCCTTTTTCCCACTTCCTCCATCCACCAGGACAACCACTTTTATAAAGTTGATGTTTGTCCTTTCCATCTATGTGCTTTAAATATTTTTATTATATATGTATGTCTTTTTTTATGTATGTCTTTATATATAATATATACATTGTTTTTTCTGCTTAAAAAAGTATATAATTTCATACCATATGTATGTTTTTTCTGCCTTAGGCCTTTCATTTAATAGTTGGACTCCTACTGGTTCATTCATTAATGCTCTTTAGTTTGAAATACTTTATATTGATAGAAATTTAGGTTCAGTCTCCTTTTTGCTGAAATAAGTTCGTCAGTATTTTCATTGACAGTCTGTAACTAATAGTACATGTATCTGAAAGTGCCTTCATTTTACTTTCCTCCTGAATGATAGTTGAGCAGGATGTGGATGTAGAACTTGAGGTCTGCTGCGATTTCCCTTTAGTACTCTGCCAAAGGTGGTTTGTTGTTTTTAGGCTTCTATCATTGTTGGAAAATTCTGCTAGCAGTTAGATTACAATTTCCTTGAATTTTTTTCTCCAGTTGCTTTTAAGACAGGAAAGTCCTTGTCACTGTGTTCTGCAGTTTCACTACAGGGTCTTTGTGTACATTTTTTATTTATCTTGTTTAGTACTCTTCAGCCGAAAGAATCCTGTCTACCTTCATTTTTGGATAATTCTTATTCACTACTGTTTCTCTTATCCTTGCTGTTCCCTCTGAGTAGAGATCTGTTAGGCCTTATTTTATCCTTTGTGTCTTTTAAGTGCTCTTTCACATTTTCTGTATCTTTATTTGTTTGGATGGAATTCCTCAGTGCAGCCATTCAGTACACTAGTTCTTTCCTCATCTATTTCTGATTTGCTTTTAAAAATGTGGTAAAATACAAGTAACACAAAATTTTCAATTTAGTCATTTTTAAGTAAGTGTACAGTTAAGAGTCATTAAGTACGTTGACACTATTGTGCAACCATTATCATTATCTTTCTCAAACCTCAGTAAGCAAAATGTAAACACCCTAGGATAGGTTTATTAAATGTTATTTTTTAATACCTATCATTATGAATAACTTCAAGAGATTATGATTGTCTCAGAATTTTGGTTATTTAATTTATCAAAACTCCACTTGTTGGCAGAAAGAAACATAACACATATGTCATGTAAACTCAGAGGTAAGAGAAATGTTTTTCATCCTCTACCAGGTAAAAGAAAAGTTTCAGTGAAGTGGAAAGTTAAATTGGAATTGAATTGTAAACAGAAGAAAGAGGAATCCTTTGGAAAAATCAGCATCAATAATTTTTAAAAACTGTTTTACAGGAATGTTTAGGTGTCTATAACGTCACTAAACCTGTGTCTTCACTTTGTAACGGAATTCATTTTCTACTTCACCCGAAAGTTCTGTATGAAATCTCTGCATTTGGCATTCAAGAGCCCAAAAATGAGGTATGGCATGCTAAGAGTAAATGCAAAAGACAAGTGTAATTATTAGATACTCAGTTAAATCAAGATACTATTCTAATATAACTAGATCGTATGATGAGAAGCTAAAAAGAAACTTGCTTTGGATTTATGGTTTCAGTTGACATGTTATTTACATAAAAAGGAATGTTAAGGAAAATGTGAGAATCAAGATAAGAGCACATACTTGTTCTCCAAGAATTCAGAGGAAGTTGTTATGTTTTTCATGTAGGACATGAATTCTACAGTATTATAGAAATCAGGTTACTTCATCAAGGAAATTTTTATTTAATGAAAAATTACAGCTTAAAGGTTAGAAAAAAGGAATGATTAGGGAGGAAGACTAGCTGAGAACAGAATGTAAGATGAAGCTATGGAATACGAGCATTTGAAGAAAGAGTTGTTGGTTAGAGCACTTTTCCAGATTTTAGACAATGTTACAGATACATAGGTGACTTTAACAGGAGCCTCACTTTGTTGGATTGTGTGATCCATGTTGTTGAACAGGTGAATGCTGCTGCCAAGGCCATTTTGCTGTATCTGCTGCAGGGACGATTGATGATGACAGCAGTGACCTGGAACAAGTTTATTGAGTCTCTCTGTCCTGTCATTCCTGTGCTGCAGGTATGCTGGGCGAGTCCCCATTTCCCATACCATTTATCTTGGGTGAGTGTGATTGATTGAAACACATGCAGACAGCAGAGCTGTCATGTGAGAGAAATGAGGAGAAGCCGAGAAGTTTCTGTGGATAAGGGGGCAGGGAGTGGGTGGCTGTCTTGTTTCTGGCAGAAGGTTAAACCAGGAGAGCTAATTTGTCTGCACTTTATGGATTTGGGTGGGAGGTTAAGAAGTGGGGTGCAGGCATTTGGCACTGACTATGAAAAATAGAACTCAGCCTTATATAAAGGCATTTAGGAAAAGCTAACAGTGCTTTTTAAGCAGGTGTTATGTAACTAAGCTGCCTTTTGAATTCCATCCATGGATGTATGTGATCAGAGTGCTACTTTGATTAACAAGTTCTGGGAAACAGGCTTTTCCAGCCGTGATTCTTGGTGATAAGGAGGAGTGAGGGGAGTTCAGGGCACTGCCCTGCTTCCCTCTCTGTCATGTGGCCACAGTTCTGAAGATCTGTGAGCACCTCATTTAGGGGAGGTGCCACTACCAGAATTTTGGAAAATGGAAAAAATTAGCAAGGATCAAGAGAGTTGGCATATTTTTCTGAAGTCCAATATTATTTTTTTAATACAACTTTATGTATGTAGGATTCTTACCTCACATAGGATATTTTGACAAGTGACTATTCACCTGAATTGAAAGAAATTTAGGAATTCTTATTTTCAAGTTAAAAAGTTCAGCAATATGTATAAACAAAGTAATTTCTCTTTTTCTGGAATCTTTTAGGGCTATGCTGACACAGAAGATCCTTTGGGTAACTCCATTCTCCTTCTGACGAAAGGGAATCCTGAGGCGGGCGAAGGGGCTCTCCCCTGTACCACCCGACTGAAGTCCATGCTGCGGCTCCTGTTTGTCAGGAAGCCATTGTAAGTACAGCAGGATCTGTTCTTCTCCATGTTCAAGATTAATGGGAGCATTCCAAGTATAGTAATTCTGTCATTCTTAAGTAGGGTAGAACTAAAGAAGGTAAGAGAAAACGACTCTTTATTGTTAGGCAGAGAGGAGACCAGTGTGTGAAGCTGAACAGACATGAGGATGAATCTGAGGGTGCTTTCCTGAAACCTTCATTGGCGGCCAGCCTTCATGCCTTCGGTGGTGTTCGCTGGTGCTGTGGGCAGGTTATAGAGCCATGGGTATGAATTGAGTGGGTCTTCCCTCTTTAGAAATTGTTAGCCTCCTTTTCTAAACATTTATTCTGAAAATTAAATGTTCATAAAAGTGTAATGGACCAGCTGACCATATACCGGAGTAAGTAGGAATTTTAATCTATTTAGTTTGTTCTCTTATTTGGAAAATTAGAAAAGTGTTCTTTTCTTGACCACTAGTGTATCATTTAAACTAAAAGAAAAGAAGAAAAATATATTGCTTTTTTTTTTACCTCTCTATCATTGCGACATGGATCTTCTCTGCTCTCTTTAGGTAACAGTTGTTAGATTTTCCTTCCCTGGGAAGAGGAAAGCTTAGAGTCACGATGAGTAAGCAGTGTTGAAGAACAAGAATCGGTTGCAAAGGCTAGGAGGAACAGATGTCCTTTTGACAATGAATAGCTTTGCTTTACTCAAACCTTACATCAGGATGATACAGTGGCTTATTTATAAATACATGATCAGACTGAAAAATAAGGAAGTAGGTGGAAATAATCTAAAACATTAAGAGAATAGAGAGGAAGAAGACCCAAGAGAAGAGACTATAGCTGTAGTGTAGAGAGTAAAGTTTGATAGAGAGTAAAGTGATGCAGGAAGCAGGGGTAGGTGGAGTTAAAATGTCTGCATCTCAGGAGTGGCCTCCATACGGTGGGGCTGTGTCTATTAATGTGCTAGCGTAGTACTCTTCACCCCCAGATTTGGTGATGTTATATAATAGAAGTGCATTTCCTGTTCACAGTCTCCAGGTAAACAAAGACAAAAAATATGCTCACAACATTTTTTTGAAGGAAATAAATGGTGGGAATAACGGGACTCTGTTGCCTCATGCTAAAGCTAAAGAAGTGCTGAATTTATATAGGAGATGCATAAATGTATGCTTTACATACTCTACTCTGGCCATCTTTCTGGGGGCTACAGCCCCAGAGTTTAGTATAGCCTTGGCTTAGAATGAAAGGAGCAAAGGAAAAGCTTTATGTAGGTGTCTAGCTATTCTAACTAGAATAGGTAGAAGGAGTAAGTTTGTCTGACTTCTCACTCCATCTTGGAGTAAATATCAGTACTCTGAAGAATGATATCTATTACTAAAATCACTGTAAATTTCTGTTAGACTTGGCAAGTACTTACTGGATGTCATCTGTGTGCCTCAGAGCCACAGTAGGCTGTGGGAACATAACAGCACTCAGCGTGGGCATGGCACTGCCCATATAGAATTAGGCATGGAATTGGGAGGAGAAATTTTACCAGTTATCCTTTATTATTAATTATAGTAGAGCAAGATCAGTGTTGTGCTACTGGGACTTCAGGGTGACAGGACCACACAGAGCAAGTGACCCAGTCTTGGCTGTGGTAGGGAGGACTTCCTGAGTACACAGCTTTTAACTGTCATCTTGTAAGTAATACTTAAACCTGGAACTTGTATTATCACTTAAAATATTCCTAGTTTTTTTATAGTTTAAGAACCTGTCAGAGTAGTGATACATACCTAGTTGTCTCACTGTCTCCCAACTCTAAGGCCCTTTGTCCACTTGGTGGTTTTTTGTTTTTCCATTTCATTGTCTAATGGCATGCAATATTTAATCTTTCCTTGTAATCTCCTACTTCTCACTCAACTGACCTTAATCCTAATCCATTCCAGATAAAATAGAATTTTGATGGGAATCACAAGTATTTGCATTTTCTTATTTGAGAAGACTCTGTTTGACCCTTAATATAAGAACGTTCTTATACGTTGTGACATTACATTTTAGTTATTAATGTGATTACACTCCTGGAGGTTTGACCTAATGTTAGTTTGTGCCCTGTTTGTGAGTCCATGATAATTTTTGATTTTGAATTAGATCACTAGACTTTGAGTCAAGAGTTATGGATGTAATTTGCAGATTGTGTTAATTTATTGCCATTGACTGTGATACTGACCACAGACTATGAAGTTCATAGTCTCAGTGAGTCAGTCTCTTCATTTATAACTATTGATTATTCCTTATTTCTGATATTTATTTATAAATATAAAATTGAAAGAATAATTGTAGTTATACACTATTTTAATAGAAAAATAAAGTACCTTTGTTGTCAGTATAAGCATGGCAATTATCATGTTGATTTATGATAATGCTTTGTGATTATAGGCTTTTAAAATGTCTATATTTTAAATATAGTGTTGATATATTGTGTTAATATACAATAATGCTTTGTGATTATAGGCTTTTAAAATATGTCTATATTTGTATATTAAAAAATGTTGACTGAAACACTTTGTTTCTTTAGGGTCCGTTCACTAGCATTAAAGCTTTTAGCATGTCATCTCACAAGGGAAGAAGGGGCTGACACAAAGCGTCCTTTAATAGATGCCAGAATTCTCTCCAGAGTTACTAATTTATTTATTGTGAAAAAACCTATTGAACTCACGTTGGATGACAGAAGAGAACTGATTATTAGGGTGAGTATAACTTTTGGGTTTATCATTTCATGGTAACTTGATGCATTTGTATATCACCTATTTTATGTTACATTCTTCAGTTTGTATATGCATCTGAGAGGAAGAGAAGTTCTAGCTTCTAGTGTGATTATTCATGGCTAATTTGAAATTGTGTTCTGGCTTTGTCTAGCTTCTGGATACATTTATTTATTTAATAAGTATTTCTTGGGTGCCTACTGTATGCCAGGCATTATATCCCTTTCATTTAATGTATACACTGGAAATGCAAATTAATTGAAAAGCATCTTCACAACATAAGGTTAATGTAGTGGAAAGAAATTCTGTGGTGACTCTTAAAAACAAGTATTTGTTACTGGCATAAAAACAATTGGAAATTCACTTGTTCTTATGTTGGAAATAGCCTATGAGGAAAAAGGAGAAAGTTTCTAAGACAGAAGTTATCAGCCTCTGTATTATGAAAGGCAAAAAATAATATAGGTGGCAAAGGTGGTTTCTCTTAAATGTTATGGTGGTTCTGGGATTTTGTTGTTAATCTCTTTTCTATATCTTTGTCTCCTTATATATACCTCCAGAGCTTAGCATCCATTTGCTTATCTTTAGTCAGGGACGGTACCCAAATCATCTTGGGCCAATGCAGGATTAGATAAAGCTATTTATTATCTTTATTGATTTATTCCTATGCTTTATAGCTTCTACTGAGACTTCAAGTCTACAGTCTGTCAGTTTTCACTGAAGTTTAGACCAGACGGCCCCAGGTGATACCACGGATTTTTTAAATGGGGAAGCACATTCAGTGTTCTTCTAACCTAAGTGTTCAGGGCCATGTGATAGCCCTAGCAGCAGGATTGGAGAACCTTCCCCTGACTACACTCAGGTCCTGCTGGGGACTCCCTGAGTGCTGACCACTGCTAGTTGTTCCTGTGCCCATGTGTGATGTGGAGGAAGATGGGGAATATGGGGTCCTAGCACTGTCTTTGGGAGTCCGTGTTAGGGCCAGAAGATAGCAGTAGGCGGGGTAAAGGAGTGTCTGCCCTTTTCTATTTCCCCTTCACTATTAGGTTTGCCATCTCAGACCCTGCCATGGAATGAAGTGACAGGGAGTGGGAGTGGCTGTGTTGGAGTGCTGGGCAGCAAGTCCTAGATAGCCATGGGCTTGAAGGCCTCTAGAAGGGAAGAGAGTCAGAGGTCAGGGAATTCTGACTCGTGTCTTCTGGAGGCCATGGACAAATCTGGAGTCACACTTCTGGTGTCTCTATTCTCAAGTTACTACCTGCAGAGACGTTATACGGCTTAGATGTTTTCCGTTAAGTTCTTAAGGTGCTAATGGGTTATGAATGACTTCCTGGCAGAAATGTACCTTAAAAAGAAAGGCTCTTTGTTTTAGATTCTAAGTTTTCCCTGATATAGCACATTATTGCTGTAAATTTGCATGTATATATATCACTTAAGTAAGTGGGCTTTGGAGCTTTTGTATGGTATGAATCATAAAATTTTATTGGACAATTGGAAGTAGATGAAAACAATTTCTTTTTTTTTTTTCTTTCCGGTTTTCAGTTGGAGACTGTTGAAAAGGTTTATAAAATCTTTACCTCAGATGATATTGATCTTGTTTTGAGAAAGTCAGCCGCAGAACAGTTAGCTGTGATTATGCAAGGTAATGTCTCTTAAGGAAAATGATTGCTGTACTGCTGATAATTGAATTTTAGATAGCTATGTGCAGTGGTATTGAGGGTTGCAAATTGCAGTTTTAGGGGCCAGATACAGGCTATCCCTGGTTTGTTTTGTTTTTTGTGGCCCTTAAGAATGGTTTTAACATTTTTATTTTTTTAAGACTTTTTATTTATTTATTTGAGAGAGGAAGAGTACAAGTGGGGTGGCGGGGCAGAGAGAGAGGGAGAAGCAGACTCCCCACTGAGCATACAGACAGATGCAGGGCTCTATTCCCAGATCCTGGGATCATGACCTGAGCCAAAGGCAGATGCTTAGCCAATTAACTGAGCCACCCAGGTGCCCTGGTTTTAACATTTTTAAATAATTATTTAAAAAAAGAAACATAAAGAATATGTGTCAAAGGCAATTTTTACCAGCCAAATCTGCTGTATTTTCTATCTAGTTCTTTTCAGAAAAAGTTTGCTGACCCCTCTTGGCCAAGATTACCATTATTTAACCTGTAGAATATCATTTGATAGAATTATCTAGAATATTGATAGAATTCTAACAGTGAATTGGATGTTCTTTCTTAATTTACATAATACATGATGTTTTGTTTGTTGTCTTGGGTAGATAAATCAATCAAACACTACTTTGTGGGTAGATAAAATAAAAATAGTGCATTCTAACCATGTATTTTTTTTAAAGGTTTATTTAAAAAGCAACAACAAGTAAAATAGATTGTTAACTTTATTTGTAGTGTTGTTATTCCATAGGCTTCCATTCCTTGGATTAGTTTTTTTATTTTTCCCCATGTGTGCTGTATGTAACTTATCTTTAATGTTTGAGAGAAATGATAATTTTGCACTTACATGAAAAGATTCTAACTTGGAACATGGGATGTACTTAATGTTCCTTTCTGACATTAGTGGAATCTGAAATGAGAAGAGTAATGTGAAAAAGCATATCCAACATATTTGTGGCTTTAATAATGATACAAACTCAGAAAATAAGGCTCTAGAAAATGTGGATAGCTTTGTCTAAGAAGATCATAAAACGCTTTTAGGGAGTATTCTTCTAGTATTGTTAACATTACAAAAATAAAGCTTGTAATTTTGGTGTACACTTGTTGGCAGGTAGTGGAAACTTTTTTTTTTTTTTTTCAAACTGGCAACCAAAGGTAGTTCTAGTCATAGCTACTAATTTAGTATCAGTATGTGTATTGGTATGTTTTTTTCATTGTGTGTGTGTGTGTGTGTATATATATATATACATATATATATATATATATATGGAGAGTTATAGGAGAGAATAAGTTAAGAAAATTGTGAGATATTAAATACTTGTGACTGGTCTATAAGCACCTAGAGATGTTATTGCTAGTAATATCTCTAGTGTGTGTGTGTGTGTGTGTGTGTGTGTGTATGTATGCACATATGTCTTACTATATTTGGGTGGCACTACTAGAATACCCCAGACTGTATAGCTTATAAAAACAGAAATTTACTTCTTATGGTTTGGAGGCTAGAAGTCCAAGATCAAGGTGCCCACAGATTCAGTGTCGAGTGAGAGCCTGCTTCCTGCTTCTTGGTTCATAGATAGCCATCTTTTCTGTGTATGTGTATTCTCATAGGGAGAAGAGGCCTCTTTTTTTTTTTTTTTTTTTAAAGATTTTATTTATTCATGAGAGACACACAGAGAGAGAAAGAGAGGCAGAGACACAGGCAGAGGGAGAAGCAGGCTCCATGCAGGGAGCCCGAATACGGGACTTGATCCGGGTCTCCAGGATCAGGCCCTGGACTGAAGGCAGTGCTACACCACTGGGCTACCAGGGCTGCCCGAGGCCTCTTTTATAAGGACACTAATCCCATTCTTCAGGGCTCCACCATCATGACCTAATTGCTTTTTAAAGGCTCCACCTCCTGATCTCACTGGAGATTAGGTTTCCCCATATCAATTTTGGGGGAACATAAACAGTCCATAACAGTGAATAAACACACACACACACAGTCACACATATATGCTTACTTTAAAAGCTCATACTTTTCAGAAAATATAGAGTATGTTATAATCCTTTACTTTCATATTTGCTATTGACAGTTTTGAGGTTAGAAATCTAAACTTTTTTTAATGTATGTATTTATGTATGCATGTATGTATGTGTATAAGCTCAGCGCTCAGTGTGTGGCTCAAACTTACAACCCCAAGATCAAGAGTCACATGCTCTACTACCTGAGCCAGCCAGCTGCCCCTGAGATCTGAGTTTCTGTTAATAGAAAAATGACCACGTTGCAAGCTATTAACATTACTTGTAGAGAATTTTAAACATTTTGAGGTGATGGATTTGGAAAAGAAAAGAATTGTCGATGAAACAATATAAAGAAAATAACTTATGTACAAATAAAAGGATTCATTTATATACTTAAAATTTTAGTAGTTTTCAGGGTCTGAACCAGTTGATTTAATTATTCTTTTTTAAATAGCTTTTGTGTTTTACATTGTAGAAATAATTAAGATGTGCTTGTTTCTTAAAAGTTTTCCGATAGTTTAGATGTGTATAAAGTAAAAGTTTAAAGTTTCTTCTCTAATTTCAACACCGGATGTAACTACTTAAAACTTTTTGAGTTGTGAATATCTGCTCTGAAATTTTAAAACTTCAGAAAATATTCTTTAAGTGACTTCTGTTTTTTGTTTTTTTTTTTGTCAACAGATATTAAAATGCATGCTGTGGTGAAAAAGTTACACTTAGTTGACACGATAATTGAGTATCTAAATGAATGTGTAGGTCAGGATGGTGAGGTAAGATTAATAGTGTACCTAGACATTTTTACATACTGGTATTTTTATTAATCAGATCTGAAACTGAATTCAGCTGAATTTAGGTAAGTGCTTGGAGATTAAAACCTGATTAATACCAAGTACATTGTTTATTTTTTTATTTCTAAGAGTAGGGTCTCTCTAAAGGAAAACTAATCTTAGATTTTTTTAGGATATGTAAGCAGAAGTATATACAAAGCTTATTTTCAGCGGAAAATAATTCTTAATTTGCATTTTTGTTTTACACAATTTTGATAAAAAACCATAACATTTAGAAAAAGTTACTATTATAGTTTATTTTGTTTCCCCTTAGAACTGATGATTGTACAATAACTGTGTTTTCCCTCCTGGCCAGCTCATAGAATGTTTGATTCTGCCAAGCCTCACACTCTTCAGGAAAGTTCTTTGTGCGGACCCGGTCATGCGCTTGGCCCTCTCACAGCAGGCTTCTCTTTTGACCCTGTTATTCAGAGGTGAATAAAATTCTGCTAATAATAATGTCAGCTTTAAGGGTTATGCTTTAACTGTAGGTAACATTTACTTTCCATTTGACTAACAGAATAACAAAGTTTTTTAGTGACTATGCTGCTAAAAATATGCATTACAATGGATAATGTTTCTTTTGTGGAAATTACCTTGTAATCCTGTTACTGAGGAGGCCTCAGAGCTGAGAAAGGCTGATCATTCTGTTCTTTGCACAGTTGATGTGGCTTTCATTTGGTGCTCAATTACCTATTATCTATGAAGAGAGCAGGCTGCAGCCGCTGCCATTGCTGCCTACTCTTTCAAATCCATTTCCGCAGTCTTAGTTGGCTTGTGTCTTTGCATCCTGACCTCTGGCATGGTGTGTGAGTATGTCATCAGACTGATAGTAGGAGGGTACACCCTGTTTATGTGGAGTGGGAACTAGACCATCCTGAATGAGCATTAGTTTATTATAAAGTGTGATTTTTTTTTTAAACCCATTTCAATTTGGTTGTAGCTTACTAATGTGTTTATGTAGAAAAAATTCCATGTAGTTTTTTTCTCTTTTTCTTCCTTCTGACTGTTCTCAGTAGAGAGCTTGGTAACATTTTGTGCTATTTTCTTTCTTAGAAATTTAGGCCACTACTATTAAATAATCCTACAATATGCATCTTGATCAAATTCTCAATATACTAAACCTTGTTAATTATCTTAAGTGATATTTATGTTCAAAATATTATTAGAATATAAAGTAGAATATAGTAATTTTATTTTAGCATTTTCTTCTGATGTCTTCTGCTTGCTAAGTGAAGAGGACAGTGTATTTAATATAAGCATTGATACAAGTCCAAACCAGGTGAAGTTCTAAACAGACTCAGTGTGTCCAGGCTTGTGCATCTTGAATAGTGTATAACATTTTTACAGTTTTTAATAGATTGATCTAGAAGAGTAGTACCTGTGGATCTTACGTTTTCTTTAGTCCTGTTAATTATCTTCCTAATAACCTCATTCAGAAGTTAGTCCCTAGTTTGCCTTTTTTTTTAAAATTCTTATTTTTATAATTTTTTATTTTTATTATATTTTTTTATTTTTTATTTTTATAATTTTAAGTTATTTCTTGTTTTGATTTAAATTATTCAAGCATTCATGAGCATATTACTAGATTCAAAGGTACTTTCTAAGGCAGCATCATATGTACCCTGTTAGTATTAACAATTTTTCTATTTTGTTGATGTTTGTGAGAACTATTTCAGTGAGTCTGAAAGTAAATTATAACATTTTTTATTAATGGATTTAGTTTCAGGGTAAAGTTAGTGGGTTTTTTTTTTTAAGATTTACTTATTTTAGAGTGCATGCATGTGCAAGAGTGAGGTGGGGGCAGGTCAGAGGGAGAGAGAGACTCTTGAGCAAACTCCCTGCTGAGCACAGAGCCCCACTCAGGGCTCAATCCCACAACCCTGAGATCATGATCTGAGCCGATATCAAGAGTCAGTTACTTAACTGACTGAGTCACCCAGGCACCACAGCAAAATTAGTTTTTTTAAATCAGGTACTCAACTAGGAAATTCCTCAGCAAATGTTTATTTTTTTTAATTTATTTTTTATTCTTTTTAATTTTTTTAAAGATTTTATTTTTTAAATTTTTATTTATTTATGATAGTCACAGAGAGAGAGAGAGAGGCAGAGACACAGGCAGAGGGAGAAGCAGGCTCCATGCACTGGGAGCCCGATGTGGGACTCGATCCCGGGTCTCCAGGATCGCGCCCTGGGCCAAAGGCAGGCGCCAAACCGCTGCGCCACCCAGGGATCCCTCAGCAAATGTTTATTGAGTACATGCTAGGCCCTTGGGATACACCGATCAGTTTGGTAAATGACATCTTGAAGCTGACAGTATAGTTGGAGACTTTGACAAATACACAATACAGCATAAAACTCTCTAGAATAGTGGAATTCCTGGTGCCAGAGGGAAGTGTTCCTGAGCAGATTGGGTGGTGAGAAAACATCAGAGAATGCTTCCAGGACATTTGGATCCAAGCTGGAACTTCAGAAATGAATAGGAGTTCAGTGAGAGAGGGTTGATTTCTGGATGGAGCCGTGGTTATGTTGAGAGAGAATGTATCTTTGAAATGGTGGTTGGTTAGGAATGACTGGATTTTGGGGGCTTCTGGGGTGAGAGGAAGATGATGAGGTGACACATGGAGGGCAGTTCATTCAGGGCCTGGTAGATCCCCGGAAACAGCACTGAGAAGTCGTTTAAGATCCTTAAACTGAGGGGGTATCTGTTTCAGAAAGATTATTCTATCTACAGGAGAGTAGACCACAGGGGAATAATAACTAAATAATCCACCAGATACACTTCTTTTATTTATTTATTTTTAAAGACTTTATTTATTTATTCATGAGAGACACAGAGAGAGAGAGAGAGGCAGAGACACAGGCAGAGGGAGAAGCAGGCTCCATGCAGGGAGCCTGACGTGGGACTCGGTCCCGGGTCTCCGGGATCACGCCCTGGGCTGAAGGCGGCACTAAACCGCTGAGCCACCTGGGCTGCCCGATACACTGCTTTTAATTATAAATCTTATATCATGACAGAATCCAACCCATGACAGAATTGCATGGTGAGAACTTAACTTAAAATTACCTCACACCAGTGAGAATGGGGAAAATTACCAAGGCAGGAAACCACAAATGTTGGAGAGGATGTGGAGAAAGGGGGAACCCTCTTGCACTGTTGATGGGAATGTGAACTGGTGCAGCCACTCTGGAAAACTGTGTGGAGGTTCCTCAAAGAGTTAAAAATAGATCTGCCCTACGACCCGGCAATTGCACTGCTGGGGATTTACCCCAAAGATACAGATGCAATGAAACGCCGGGACACCTGCACCCCGATGTTTCTAGCAGCAATGTCCACAATAGCCAAACTGGGGAAGGAGCCTCGGTGTCCATCGAAAGGTGACTGGATAAAGAAGATGTGGTTTATGTATACAATGGAATATTCCTCAGCCATTAGAAACGACAAATACCCACCATTTGCTTCGACATGGATGGAACTGGAGGGTATTATGCTGAGTGAAATAAGTCAATCAGAGAAGGACAAACATTATATGGTCTCATTCATTTGGGGAATATAAAAAATAGTGAAAGGGAATAAAGGGGAAAGGAGAAAAAAATGAGTGGAAAATATCAGAAAGGGAGACAACATGGGAGACTCCTAACTCTGGGAAAGGAACTAGGGGTTGTGGTGACTGGGTGATGGTCACTGAGGGGGGCACTTGATGGGATGAGCACTGGGTGTTATTCTATGTTGGCAAATTGAACACCAATAAAAAAATAAATTTAATATAAAAAAACTCACTACGCCATCTTACAGTGAGGAAATTGAGATCTAGAGAGATTTATCGACTTGGCCAAGGTCATAACCAGATAATGGTGGAGGCAAGAAAAGAACCCAAATTTTCTTACCTATGTTGATTTGTTTTTGTCTTAAATAATTACTGAATTTCTACATCCTTATTGTAAAAATTCAAACAGTATGGAATGATATAAAGTAAAACATCAGCAGTTTTTAAAATTTTCTTTCTCAGTTTCCCCAAAGAAGAATGTACTAGGTATATTTTGTCAAAAATCATTTGGAATGATCTTTTCTTTACACCTATGTTGTATTTTTTATGCTGTATATTTGTTGGTGTTGCTTTTTCCAACTGAAAATGTATTTTAAATATCTTTCCACGTTATTACATGTGAATCTGTTTTCTTAAAAAACACAAAACCAAGAAACCAAGAAACTATTACATAGTGTTTCAGAGTTTCAGTTTGTCATATTAATATTTCTTTCAGAATTTTAACTGTAATAGTAATCATGTTTTATGATCATCTTGTGCATGCTCTGTAATTAGAATTGCTGGGTCAAAGAAATTTTATAGGATATGGTTCAGTTCATCTCCGCATCATTCCCAACAGTGATTTTTTAAAATGCTTATTTTCCTCATAACCTTGCTAACACTGAATATGACTCATTCATTCATTCATTCATTCAAGATTTTATTTATTTATTTGAGAGACAGGGAGAGAGACAGAGATACTGAGAGAGTGCATAAGCAGGGGAAGAGAGGAAGAAGCAGACTCCCCACTGAGCAGGGAACCCCACATGAGGCTCCATTCCAGGACTCTAGGTCTGTGACCTGAGCCGAAGGCAGATGTTTAACTGACTGAGCCACCCAGGTGGCCCCGAATAAGTCTCATTTAAACAATTTCTTTAATATTATTGGTAAAAATAATATCTCACTATTATTTTCTATTTTTTAAACATTTTTAGTGGAGGTGATTATCTTTTCATGTATTTATTCAAATTTATAATTGCCTATTTTCTGTTGCATTTAATTTCTTTTTAGTGACTTGTAGAGTTTATATGCTCGATTTTATGTTAAGATTTTCTTCGCCTATCATTAGCCTTAAGTATTTTATGGAAGTATATAAAGCTTTTCTATTATAGCAGCTGAGCTTTTCATCATGCTCTAAAAGGAGGGCCTTCTCCAATTCTGAATTTAAAATTCTAAAAAGGCTTCTGTTCTTTCTCTTAACACATTTATAGTGTTTAAAAAATTTAGATCTTTATGTAGAATTGATTTTGATAGTGTAAGGTAGGTATCTAAATCTATTTTTTTTAATATTGTAGGCAATTATATTACAATAATTATGTATTTGGAAATGCGGTAGTTCATCCTATCCCCACTGATATAAAGTGTCTATAAAAATTAAATTCTTACATGTATTTCTGTTTGTTTTTAGTTCATTACTACTTTCAATCATGTCACTTATCAATTAGGTTGATATTATCCTTTTCTTATAGTTAGGAAAATTAACTTCTTTTGAAATTAATTTCTTGTTGCTGCTTTCCTGGACTTACTGACTCTGTATTATGTTAGTATTCCTGTGTGATTGGTACCACCACAATACCTGTTTGGTTAGAATTTCATAGTTGTCGAGCACTGAGAAGTCATGGCATTGGGAATGCTGCAGAGGTGGAAACTAAGGCTTATTAATGCTGCAGTATTTGATCAGGCCACTTCACTAGTAGTATGTGATGGTGCTAGCTTTAGTCTTGTTAGTTCAGAGCAGTTTCTTTTTCCATTATCTTGTAATAAATAAGATACACGAATTAAAACAGCACCAACAGGGGCGCCTGGGTGGCTCAGCGGTTGAGCACCTGCCTTGGGCCCAGGGCGTGATCCTGGGGTCCTGGGATTGAGTCCCACGTTGGGCTCCCTGCATGGAGCCTGCTTCTCCCTCTGCCTGTGTCTCTGTCTCTGTCTGTGTCTCTTATGAATAAATAAATAAAATCTTAAAAAAAACAAAACAAACAGCACCAACACAAACACAGTGTGTTGAAATCAAACCCGAGTTCTATGACTATATGTTTATAGGAAAGGGCAGATGATAACTAAGGTGATCTCTGAATGAATGAACTTTAGTTGGAGTAAAGGATTTGGCAAACCTACTAGAAGCTGCGTTAGTTTGCTTCTTTGAGAAACTGAAAGTACACAGTATCTAGTGAGTGGATGTGCAGGTGTGTTTCCTGGACCATCAGGCTGTGGGATTCACAGACTCCAGCCCAAACCTGCTAAAACCTCTGTTTTAACCTCTAGATCCACATATATCAGTATATGTGGGTTCATGTTGCAGTTTTCTTTTTTTTTTTTTTTAATTTTTTATTCATTTATGATAGTCACAGAGAGAGAGCGAGAGAGAGAGAGAGGCAGAGAGAGAAGCAGGCTCCATGATGCACCGGGAGCCTGATGTGGGATTCGATCCCGGATCTCCAGGATCGCGCCCTGGGCCAAAGGCAGGCGCCAAACCGCTGCGCCACCCAGGGATCCCATGTTGCAGTTTTCTGAGAATGACATCTCTTCCCTTTGAGTTAAGATACTTTAAATTTGAAGTTCATTTTTCTAGAGGTAAAGATATTTCATGAAGTTCTACTTCTTTTTATTTCTTAGTTTCCTTAATATTTCATGAAAATTGTGCTGTCGTGACTGAAGTCGGAGCATTATTTTGTCTTCTATTATTTGATGAAGTATCAAGAATGGATATGTGGTGAGCTATAAGAATTTTAAAACTTTTTTACTTTTAATTAAGGTTTCTGATGCAATCTTAGAGCAATGCATGGAAATTTCTGAATTATGAAGCCTATGTTTTCCATTTTGATTTAAGTCAAAAAGCCTATTGGCTCAAAAAGTCCCCTGAACTTTTAATTTGAACATTACTAAGCATAAAATTAAAAAGTTATTGCAGCAATTTTTGTCATTAATACTCTTTTTTAGTATATACTCTCAATTTCATGTTTTTTTTCTTTAATAGTTTATTAGAAAATTTGGGGAAGTTGTTTAGGTTGGTAATATGTGATTAGCACTCCACTTGAGCAGGATCGAGTGGGAGGAGGACAGATTCACCTGCCAGTACAGTGCCTACATTCTATGAATCATTATTATATGACTTTCCTAAGTGCTAATTTACTCTTTAGAAGTAAATCTAGGTAGTAGGAAACATGTTGTAACTATACAAATGATAGAGCCGATTGCAACTCTTGTTTGGAGATTCAGTCAAGGAGCAAATTGTATTTGTTAGATAAAACCATGGTTTACTCATTTTTTTCTTTCCTTGTGTGTGTGTGTGTGTGTTTTTTTTTTTTTTTTAATGAAATAGGTCTGTTAATCCTTCCAATAAACCTTCTTCACCATCAGTCTTCAGTTTGCCTGTTTCAGTTTTTAGAAGGTAAATGATTTATTGTTTTGATTTTTTTTTTTTTTGAAGGGAAAATGTTACAGGAAGGGAAATCAAAATCTATAAGTTTCACAATTTTTATCTGGCATTTAAATCACATGACATGTAGTGCTTCAGTGTTTCCTCACGGTGGTGAGCTCACTAAGCGCATGTCCGCATTACTAACTTTCCATCTGAATGTGGTTCAGATGTACAGAAACTCTCCAGCCTAGATTAGCAGTTGTTAACATGTGGGCTTAATTGCTTTTTCTCTCTTTCTCTCAGTGTATTTATTTATCTGTATGTAATTTTTCTCTGATGCATTTGAAAATAAGTTTCAGACATAATTTTACTTACCTCCTAATTATTGTAGCATGTACCTCCTTAAACTAAGGACATTTTTCTGTATACCACTGTACCATGCATGATCACATCTAAGAAAATTAAAAATAATTCTGTAACATGATCTAATTTCTTCAATTATATCCAAAATAGTAATTACTTCTAGGAGCATCGCTTCTTGGCCCTTTGGCTAAGATCAAGTGTACTTCTAGGAGGAGAGCAAAAAAAATAGACAAGAAAAGGGAACAAAGAAATTTTCTGAAGGGATGGAAATGTTCTGTATTTTATTCTGAGTGATGGTCATACAAATGAATCCAAATGGAAAAATTCATCAGGCTGTATATATAAACTAAAAATCTCTGTATTCTAAAGATAAGTAAATTATGTCTTAATAAAACTATGATTAATTTAAAAATAACATTTCATAATTTGGTAAATCTTATTACATGTACTGTAATCATTTTCCTGGCTATATAATATTCTGTTGTTGAATTTATTTACCACAATTTATTTGTTCTACAGTCAAAAGGTATTGGTTTGATTCTGGGTTTTTGTTCCTGTATCCACCCCTGTAAACAAGCATATGCATGTTTCCTGGTATAGTGTATAAGAGTTCCTTTTAAATATATTGTTCAGAGTGAACTTCCTTGTTTGTAGATATCACCTACTCTTCACAGTCTCTAGATTTGGGTAAGTAAGCAAAGTCGCGCTTGCAGTAGGCCTTGCTTGGAATGAGATTGCACGTGAGGGTGCTGGGAGCTGTCTTGGCTTAGAAGACTCACGTGCTGATAGGAAATATCTTCTTTACTATGCCATAGGCATAGTTTCCAGGACCCCACAAGACATGGCGCTTGCAAGAGCCACAGCACTCAGGGTTGCTCAGAACTGTGGCTTCCTGATGTGCATTTACCATTTATTCCCAGATATGGGAGTCATTTTTACCATAAGCAAAAAAGACAGCTTAGTAATATTGTTGACATTCCATATCTATTGGTTGTCCTGGGGACGGGCCCAGAATTAGCTCAAGATAAAATTTGTCCATAGAGAAGAAGAAAGGTTTTGTTATTCCTTTACTCATAGTAATGTTGTCATTTTAAAAATCATCCATCTGGTGGACATATAGTGGTTTTTCAAACTGGTTGTGATGTATTGCCTTGTGCTTTTTATCCCTTTTTTCCTTCTTTTTCTTCAGTCTTAATGTGCAGTTCATTTTCTAACTTACTAAAAAATCCCCATTGATTGCCTTGCCTTTTTTTTGTTGTTGTTCAGTCAAGTCCTTTCAAGTGGGCTCTGTGTCTTTTTGTCAAGGTGCCATGAGTCTATTACTATTTTCTTGTGTTCTAGCACAAAGAAACATCCAAGAATCACCTTTTGTTTCCCTCTCGAGACCTCGTGTTAGCCATTTATCTTGATTCTTGATAACTTTTGTAGAAAATTTCAATTTTAAAAAGTATTTTTTTAAAACTATTCAGCCTGATTTATATGTAGAACTCTCCCTTAGCTTATTGAGACACAAGAAATGAAAAAGCACAGTAAAGTTCCCCTGAGAAATCTTGCCCAGTTGTATTTATCTAATATTAGTCACAATATGTGAATTAGGGTTTTAGGTTTTTTTTTTAGCAAAATTATTTTTTAACATTTGAACATGCTAGACATTACTGTCCTGTTAAACACTATTAAATTAACTTGGAATGGTTTAAGAGCTGTTGCTATTGTATCTCTTCTCAGATCTAAAAATATTTCTGGGTCTTTGTGGTGACACATAGTGGTTGAATTTATTGATGATGCAATAAACTGTGCTCAAGTGACGATATTAAGTTGTGATTTTGACACTTAGTGATTCCTGTGAACCTAAGGCAGTTTATTTAGCCTCCTTAAGGCTCATTTTGATCATCTGTAAAATAGGTATCAGTGCCATGCATGTAACTGAACAAATGGTAGATAATACATGAGTGCCTACTTATGTTTAGCATAAAGTAGGCACTCATGTTCTACCTGAAACCTTTTATGTGTGGCTCACTGTCGCCACAGGCCTTGACTTGAAGGGGGCATTAGCCATCTCTGCTAACAACTCTAATACAACCCAGGTTAAGGAAGTCTTCAGGCAAGACTTTAAAAAGTGTTTTTGGGAGTTCAGAGGATGGCAAAAGAGTAAATGATATACTATATACAGCATGATAACTGTTCAAAATAGAGGCTGTGAGAGTGATCTCTATATTCTTGTGAGGAATAGAACTAGCCCTCATTTGTAGCTCATCCATTTTAGTAGTGTTTAAGAATTTTGAAGTTCATAATTACTTGTATGTATTTTCTTTAGGTATCATCTACCAGTGCGTGTAGTTGGCCACCATGCTGTGAGTCCTTACTCGATAGTTTTGCCATTATCCACTGATTGTTTGGCCTTGAAACCAGTCTCAGACATGCTGAGAATAGCTTGGAACTTGTCCTGGTATCATGGGAGTGAGAATCTGTTGAAGCAAATGAATTCCGAATCTAAAATCCAAGAGTAAGCTGTTATGTTTAATTGAAAAAGAGTTCATATTTAGTGAATTATAAGTAGCTAGCTAGGTTTTATTTTCCCTTTAGGTCAAATGGCTTTTTTACTTTTTATCATCTGATTTTGTTTTTCCATTGAAGATTATAATTTTTACTTTGTTTTAAAGATTACATGTGTTCATTACTTTTTAGGAACCATCACATAAGGAAATTTAAAAAGCATGTGCTCTGTGTTGTTTTAGAGATTGTATGAAGTTTGGTTAGTTATTTTTAAAATTTTTATTTATTTTTCAGAGAGAGGGAGAATGTGTGCACACACATGAGCTGGGGGAAGGGAGGCTGATGAGAGGTGGGGAGGCACAGAGGGAGAGGCAGAGAGAGAATCCACACCCAGCATAGAGCCTGACACTGGGCCTCAGTCTTCCCCACTCTGAGATCATGAACTGAGCTGAAACCAAGAGTCACTCAATCAACTAAGCCATCCAGGTGCCCCAAGTTTGGTTAGTTAATAGATATAAATCTCTAGGAATGTAGTCTGAATTAGAGTCAGAGTTCAGTAAGTATATGTATAAATGTTGTTTTCATTACTGTGGTGATGATGAAGATTACTTTGGAATATCCGAATATTCTGATCTGTCATCACTTTCTTGTTTAAATGAAAATTATATTTTTGTAAGCAGGAAAATGTCAATACAAACACTTAGGATGCTAATGTAAAAAACTCTAACATTGACAGATATATACCAGATTTTCTTTTGGCCCAGATTTAAAATGAGGATAAAATAGAATTTTTTTAGAGTTTATAATAAACATAAATGTGAGCTTTTATTTAAATAACTTTGTTGCTCTTCCTTTGTTTCTTTTTGTTTAGATTTTCAGATACATTGCAGTTAACCACAGAGGACACCCTCACTCTGAAGATGACACATACAGCTAGTGGACTGAAGGATTGTCTCCATTCCATTGTCGAGGCTGCAGCCCACAGGGAAGTGAGGGCTGCTGTCACAAGAATGAGTTTTTATCTTCTGAATGACAGACTGTCTTTAAAGGGTGGCTCTGGCCCATTTGGGGTTACCTTGAAGTCCTTGTCGTGGCATACCACACTAAACAGGTCAGTATATACAGCTCAAGACTGCCAGTTTCAAAGACCAGGATTGAATTGTATTTGGGTTTATCTCCACATCTTTGAAGATAAGAGCATGTATTCTTTATGTTGCTATCATTAGAGAAAGTTTTTTTTCAGTGTGGAAAACTGGAATTTTTTTTAACGTGTAGTAAGTAATAATGGCAAAAGAGAAAAATTTTCTTAATCCCTGCATTTTGGAATTAATAAATTATACAGTTTTTATATTATCATAGAAAATTTTATTTTGCTATCTCACAAAAGTAGATAATTAGGATATGATGTGGCTGAACAAAATGAGTGTTTTTTTCCTATCCACATTTTAAAGGAGCCCAGACATCAGTGGAGTGGCTGATGGGTTTGGTATACCTGCAGTGGGCTGTTTTATTTTGTTTTTACTTTTTTTTTTTTTTTTAGATTTTATTTATTTATTCATGAGAGACAGAGAGAGGCGCAGAGACACAGGCAGAAGGAGAAGCAGGCTCCATGCAGGGAGCCCGACATGGGACTCCATCCCGAGTCTCCAGGATCACACCCTGAGCTGCAGGCGGTGCTAAACCACTGAGCCACTGGGGCTGCCTTGTTTTTACTTTTGTTTGTTCTTAAGAAAATTATCTCATTTTTCTTTTTACCCGGAATTCATGAAATTGATTGCCATGTGGAGATCCTTTAGTAGTTATTGAGAAAGCTCTAGTTTGTAAATTTAACATGTTTAACTGGTAGCAGATGGCTACATTTGAAACAAATAAGACTGACATGTAGCCATTGCCAGCAGTTTTACATTTTAATCTTCATGTGAATTTAGTCTAAGATGTATAACTTTCTATTAAACATAAAGTGTGTGGTTTTCAAAATGTAAGGTTAAATGAATTTCCAAGATGTGAACTCAAAATGTATCTTTCACAATTCGGATACCTAATCTGGCTTTTCCCGTGGTGTGCTGGAATCCTCCAGTACTTCCTTGTGAGAGAGCTGGCAGGTGAATATCAGGATTTGTCTAAGTTAGTTATTAAAACATAGCCATTATTAAAAATGAAATTGAATAAACTTAGAGAATTTAAATAAATTATGAGAAAAATGAAGGTAATCATGTAAATATCATCACTTCCAGCGTATTTTACAACATTTTACTAATACCTATATGTTCTTGAGGTTATGTATAGCTATTATATCTGTATTATAAAAATGCCATATAATGGTGTGCTGCTGTGCCATCTCTCCACAACTGTGTTATGTTGGTGGCTTACAGTCAGCCATGGGGATATATTTACACTATGGAAATTGGCAAATGCAAGAAATCATTCTACTGCTTACCTGGTTGTTAAATATTTATCAGCACACCACTTACTGTAAAGAGCTAGAAACCATAATTGTCTTTTTTATTATAGGTTTTTACAGGTACTTCCTGCTTGCACTGAAGATGAGAAACTGCTAATAGATATCATACATTTTTTAAATAAGTTACTGAAGGAACAAAGAAAAAACTCATCAGTGGAACTTCTAAACTGGCTTCTAGAATTACTTCTTAGACATGTAAGTGTTATTAAGGAATTGGATTTTAGGTCTGACAAATGATTTATTGGTAAAAATTAGTGATGCTATAATGAAAAAGTATAATTTTTATATAGCCCATGTTTAGTAAAGTAGTCTTCATGTTGTATGAAAGTGTTTACTTAAAACTTTGGAGTAGAGAAGGTTTTTCCAAGAAGATAAGGTAGGACCTATAAAGAAATCTATAATATGACTACATAAAAATAACATGGCAGTGAATGTACTCTGTGAGGAGTACATTCTGTGGGGTGGAGAGGACAGAGAACAAAGATTTTCTGCAGGTAGGAGCAATAAGTATGATGAGGAAACAAAATAAGAAGGCAGAGTTAGACAGTCATGGTGGGATGCTACTTTAAATACGATGGTCAGAGATAAGGCTCGCTGCTTTGACCAAGATTTGTCCAGCACACTGACTTAAGTGTGGGAGTCAGCCATATAGATAAGGGAAGAATGTTCTAGCCAGGGAAGGAAAAGAGTGCAGAGGCACTTAGCTGTCAGTGCCGTGTTTGGAAAACAACCAGAGGTCCATGTGGCAGCAACAGGATGAATTGAGTATAGTGGTAGGAGATGAGATCAGAAGGATATTCTCTATTCACATATATAGAGAGGCAGAGACACAGGCAGAGGGAGAAGCAGGCTCCATGCAGGGAGCTCGATATGGGACTTGATCCAAGATCATGCCCTGGGCTGAAGGCAGATGCTAAACCGCTGAGCCACCCAGGTGTCCCTCATCCCATATTTTAGAAGTGATGTTGCTGAGGCTCACTGAATCTTAAAATTAACATGGAAGCCTAAGATGTGTTATAAAGGGAAAAAGTCTTAGCAAGTACCACATAAACAAGTTAGTGACAATGAGATTTTTGGGAAGAATCTTAGTTTTAGGTATATACTTATCAGAACATATTAATCTGTCAATCAGGAGTTAATTTTTATGGGTATATCAGGATTAATAACTCATGATAGTAAAATTTTACCAAGGTGTTTACATTAAAAACAGCTTTATAATTTTGTCAGTATTTATGGGAGCTGGAGGGAAGGTGGGTGTAAGTCAGGTTTTCATTATTTGGGACTAAGAATACTATAGAGTATGTATATTTTATGATTTTTATTGTGTGTTTTGATTATTTTATTCCTATATAAAACAGAAGTTGTAGTTATGTTTCATGTAATTTTATTTGATCCAAATGAGGTATAGGATGAAAGGAAGGCTGAAAAAAAAAATGCTACCTAGGTGTGAAACATAGTAAAGTAAGTTAAAAGCAAACCATCTGTCCCCAACTTTCTAAAAGCTCTCAACTGTTTTCTTTATAATTGTATGCACCTGATTGAAGTATTCTGCATGTACTGCATAATTTAAATAACCTAGAATTTTCTTCCCATTTCTTTCATTTCTCCAAAAAGAATGCAGTTATTTTTAAATTGAGTTCTTTAGGGGAAGGATTTCATAACAATAATAATTATATTTTGATTTCATCTCTTTTTGTATGTTATAATATGCACAATTGATCTGACATAATACGGGGGACTGAATATTAACTAGCTTTGAAGAAAGATGATCTTCAGGTTGAATCCTTGCTTTGTTTTTTTGTAGGACTTTGGACAAGTTATTTAACCTCTTTACAAACCCATTTGCCCATCTGTAAAATTTGAAAATGTACATCGTCTAGTTTAGTCAAAAAGTGGAATCTTGTTTTCTTTCTCTTTTTAACACAGCACCTATGACATTATAGGTGATCAGTAACTATTCCATATATCTTCAATGCGGTTGGTTAATATAACATTTTCTACTCTTAGTAGTATTGAAAATAATGACATTATATTTCTTTGGCTATTTTTTTTTGAAGTTAGAAAACAAAAAATTTAAGTAGCACTAGTTTTATCAGACTATCAAATTGGTAAAGATTGAAGCAGTAATAATGCTCAGCATTGGCTTGGATGCTGTGGGTCTTCTCCCACCCTGCTTAGTTGTATGTGTTGGTACACGATTTGCAAAGAAAATTGGAAATATATGTTGAAAGCATTAAAACTATTTGATTTAATAATATCATTGCTTAGAATTCATACATATGGTATAGTCAGAATTGAACACCCTTCCCCACGACTCAGTAAAATTAGAAATCACTGATTCTTTAGTAGTTGGTGTGGTGAATATTATGGTTGAAAAATAATCAGATATTAAAATGAGTTTTTTGAAGAAATAATTATAATATTAAGTTAAAAAAGGGGTACCAATAATGATTTTTTTTCACTTGATCTCAGTTTTGTTAACAATACAGAATTATAATTCTGTTTCTGTTTATACGCACACAAAAAAGAATAGTGGGCACCAATATATTGATAGTGGCTATCTCTGTGAAGTGTGATCTTGGGGTTTTTTGTTTTTCTCATTGTGCTTCTCTATATTTTACTCAGTTTTCTATAATAGATGTACTGTTCTTTTGTTGAGGAAACATAGGAAGCACCTTTTGAGTTTAGAACATAACATCTCTATTAATGCACTAGAGACCCATACCTACTGGCGAGGTAATAGAACTCTTAGATAGTCCAGAGCATGATCTGCAATAAAAATCTTTATAGGAACAACACACAGCTCAACTAAAGAGTAAATGGTTTTTTACAAATACTGTTTTTTAGAGTCCAAACCCACTGTTAGACCTGCTGGTTCTGACGGAGTCACAGGCACGAGAGGAAACAGATGACATCCAGACTGCTGTCAGGCAACAGCTCCAGAAAGAACTGATTGCTCTTTTCAATACCTTGCTGCTTAGTTTCATGGCAGTTACTGACAGGTACCGTTTGTATCATTGAAAATTTGGGGACATTGATAGAGAACCTAGTTCGCTTTGATTTCCAAAGAGTCTTACTTTTTACTTGTTTCCAATCAAGGAGGAAGAATTCAGTAATTATCACTTGTAGTCTGTCTTTTACTTTATTGGAGTCTCTGGTATAGCCTAATTGTAATCTCTGTCTCTGTCTCTCTGTCTCTGTCTCTGTCTCTGTGTGTCTGTCTGTCTCTCTCTCTCTCACACACACACACACACACACACACACACACACAGTAATTTGCTGTCTCTAGGTTTTAGGTCTTGGTCCACTCTTAATTTTCTGAGCAGTAATACCCATTTCTATGACTTTATGACTTTTTATGTAGATGATTTTCAAGTGTGTCTCCATAGTTGACTTAAATTTGTTTTATTTTTTTATTTTTTTATTTTAAATTTGTTTTAATTAGATAAAATTTACTGCTTCAGCCATTTTAAGTATATGATTGAATGGTTTTGATGTGTTCACAATGTCATTCAACTGTCACTATTTAATTCCAGAATATTTTCATTACTCTGAAAAGAAACTTTGTAACTATTAAGTGGTTCCTCCTCATTTACCCCTTACCAAACCTGTGGCAACCACTGTCTTTCTCTATGAATTTGCTTATTCTGGACATTTTATATAAATGGAATCAGACATATGTGATATTTTGTGTCTGATTTCACTTCGTGTTTTCAAGGTCCATCCGTATTGTAGCACATATCAGTACTTGTTTCTTCCTATAACTGATTAACATTTCATGTACAGATATACCACTTTTTGTTTATCCATTTTTTTTTTTTTTTTTATTTTTTATTTTTTTTATTTTTTTATTTTTTTTTTTATCCATTTTTCTGTTGGTGGATATTTAAGTTGTTTCTACCTTTGATTATTGTGAGTAGTGCAGCTGTGAACACTTGTGTACATGTTTTGTGTGAACATGTTTTTAGTTCTCCAGTATATACTTTACAACTAGAATTGCCGGTTCCTGTGGTAACTCTGAGTACTTTTTTGAAGAAATGCCAAATTGTTTTCCACAGGAGCTATGCCATTTTACATTCGCACCAGCAATGTATGAGCATTCTAGTTTCTCAACATCCTCCCTAACACTTCTTATTATGGCCATCCTAGTAGTATAAACTGGAATCATTTTGGTTTTGATTCCATTTCCCTAATGAGAAATGATGTTGAGCATCTTTTCATGTGCTTAATGATTATTTGTATATTTTCTCTGGAGAAATGTTTATCCAAGTCCTTTGCCTGTTTTTGCATTGTTTGATTTTTTGTTATTGTTTAGTTGTCTTTACATATTCTGGACATCAGTCTTTATTAAATATGATTTACAAAATTTTCTCCCATTCTGTGGGTTGTGTTTTTGCTCTTTAGATAGTGTCCTTTGATGTACAAAAGTTTTTTCATCTGATGAGGTCTTCCTGTGCTCTGCTGGAAGGAAAGACCTGATCCCACATATACTATCTTTGAAAGAAACTAAAGTGTCAGAACAACCCTAATTCAGCTCAACACCTGACTAGATCTCAAAGCTCAGTCCCTAACCGAAATCTTGTGACCAAATTGCAAACCATTTCTATGAGAAACCATTATGTACTTTGCTTTTTTTTTTTTTTTTAAAGGATTTTATTTATTTATTCATGAAAGACACACACACACAGAGAGAGAGGCAGGGACAGAGGCAGAGAGAGAATCAGGCTCCATGCAAGGAACCCGATGCGGGAATTGATCCTGGGACTCTGGGATCATGCCCTTGGCCCAAGGCAGACGCTCAACCGCTGAGCCACTCAGGTGTCCCTGTACTTTGCTTTCAATAGCTCTTGTATACAAATGTTTGGCATATAATCACGAATGAAGAGACTTGTAAAGAAGTAGGAAAATGTCTCCTATAATTGAGAGAAAAAAGTCATTAGAAAAAGACCCAGAAATGTCAACCATTACAGGAACTTTAAAGCTATTATTATATGTAATATTTTCAATATACATACAATAGATATTAGATGAAAAGATGGACAAGATTAGTAAAAATATGTAGAATATCAATAGCAGAGAAATGGAGACTGCAAAAAAGAACTAAATACTAATTTACAAATGAGAAATAGAGTTTATAAGGTAAAGAATTCATAGCGTGGGCTTAACAGCCGACCTGACATGTTATAAAAGAGGATTTGTGAATTTAGAATAGAAGTCAATAAAAATTTCACTAGAGAGAGTCACCTATGAACCTTCTGAGGTGCTGAGAATGTTTTGTTTGTTGTTATGCTTGGTGGTTACATGATTATATTCATATGGAAACCATCCTGCTGGTGTATGTAAAACACTTGTGAATTTTACCGTATGCATTTATGCCTCTTTAAAGTATTGAAGACAAGAACAAAGTGAATCCATTGGTAGTAGACTGAAATGTGTATAGAATCTCCTGGGATGCTTATTAAATATTAAGACCAGTAACTCAGGAATCTACATAGTAAGTAAGTATCATAGGTAGTTCCTTGGGCTAGACTTTGAGAAATAGTGCTATGGACTGTTCTTTGGATGAATGTTCTTTGGATGTTGAGAGGAACTTGCGTAAGGAGGTTGAGACCAATTGGGTGTGGAGCTTGGGGAAGGTTCACAGGAACCAGGAACTGGTGGCAGATGTGCCAGGTTCAACTGGGGTTGGTTAGATATTTGCAGGGATATCATTCCCTTTGATAGTATAGTTTTTCTTTTGGAGTGGTTAAGGTAAAAGGAGCAGAAAATGAGAATTATTTGTATGTTAATTAAAAAAACCAGAAGAACATTTTAAAAACTGATAATTACATTACAGTGATTCTTGTACAACACATTTGAACTATGTGGGTCCACTTATGCACAGATTTTTTTGGGGATAAATACAGTATAGTACTGTATATGTGTTTTCTCTTATGATTTTCTTAATATTTCCTTTCTTGGGTTGCCTGGTTGGCTCAGTTGGTAGAGCATGTAACTTTTGACTTCAGGATTGTGAGTTCAGGCCCCATGTTGGGCATAGAGCTTACTTTAAAGAAAATTTTTTTTTCTTCTCTCTATTTTGCTTTATTGTAAGAATACAGTATTCAATAACATATACAGAATACAAGTTAATTGACTTTATGTTATCAGTAAGGCTTCTAGTCAACAGTAGGATATTTGTTGAATTTTCAGAGAGTCGAAAAGTATACGAGGATTGTATGTTGCACATGGGGGTCAGTACCCCTAACTGCCATGTTGTTCACCAGTTATAGTGGTTTGTTGTTGACTCATGAGAAATATACATTTATACAAATAACTTTCAGGCTTTGTGTTTCTAAAACTTTAAAAACATCCAGATGACAGGTATATAAAAATTATGATCTTTAAAAAACCATACAACTATATACCTATAATACTGTGATTAGATAGGTAAAAATATAGTCAGTAGTTGTCAATTTTGCAGTGTAAAAATCTGTAAAACAAGAAATTTCAGATTTTATTCAATGTTTGTTAAAAAGTGATGTACTTCTTCCAAGAATTTCATCTCATGCCTACGTATTGGTTTCAAGGATTTTGTTTTCTCATAAAGAGTGTTTTCTTGTTTGTTCTGTTCCTGACAGTTTCATTTAAATTATGTGTCGGACTTCAATTTCAGCTAATTAAAAATCAATTTTTAAATGATATCTAATGAATAAAAGTATAGATTTAATATATGTCAATTAAACTCATTTAAAGTACACATTTAATTTTCCATTCCAACTTTTATTTTTGGATGCTAATTACCAATATCTGTTTACATGTTTTCAATGTAATTGTTATTGGTCTTTTACATCATATGCCCTCGATGGTATTTTAATTATGTTTTCCAGTTTTAAGACTGCTACTTCTCCTGCTTCGTAATTTTCTCACATATTAAGTTATTAGTAACCCTCTACCATCAATAAGTTAACTCACTAGGCCCATCACATTTAATGCTCTTATTGATTTCTTTTTTTCCTTTCTTTACATACACAGAAAATGCTTGGAACTTTTTTATGTTTTCCAAACACAGCTGTCTCTGAAACTGCTCCAGTGCCTGAGAGTCACAGATGCTCCTCACTTCTATGGCCTGCCATCCCTTGAGAGGACCTTGCGAGGGATGGCTCATCTCACAGCATCTCCAGGATGGAGCTCACATTCTCCTCTCACAAAGCCATTTGAAATTTGTGTTAAGTACTTGTCAGGTCTACTTGAAGTAAGTAAAAATAACCAGTGACTATAACAACAATAGTAACAACCCCCAAAGAATAGCTATTTACTATTTATTGATCACTCCCTTTGTGTCAGGCATAATGTTAAGTGCATTATATGTATCACTATATTTATTTAGTGATAAATAAATTTAGTGATTATTAATTTTAAAATATTTAAGTTCAGTTTGCCAAATATAGTATAACACCCAGTGCTCATCCTATCAAGTGCCCTCCTTAATGCCCGTCACCCAGTTACCCCATCCTCTCTGCAACCTCCTTGTCCCCCTCCCCTCTGCAACCCTTTGTTTGTTTCCCAGAATTAGGAGTCTCTCATGGTTTGTCTCCTCTCTAATTTGTCCTCATTCAGTTTCCCTCCTTTCCCTTGTAGTCCCTTTCACTATTTCTTATATTCCACATATGAGTGAAGCCTGACGTTTGACTCGATCCCAGGTCTCCAGGATCACAACCTGGGCTGAAGGTGGTGCTAAACCACTGAGCCACCTAGGCTGCCCCTCTTCCAATTTTCTTATGCAGCAAATGCTTTTAGGATTATTGCATGTCTTCTTTCTCATAAAACTTTTGTCAGATTTTAATATCACAGTTAGCCCACCTTTTATGTATTTTTTTTTAATATGTGGAAAAATTTGGAACTTGGGATAGTTGATTTGAATTGGTAGTATTTCTTCCTTAAATGTTTAGTAGAATTTGATGATAAAGCAATCAGACCTGCGGTTTTCTTTTGGAGAAGATTGTAAGTAAATTGAATGAAATGAAATGAATTTAAATCTAGAATTTTGAGATTTAAATTTTTTTGCATAAGTTATGTTTTTCTAGAATTTCATCTAAACATTTGAATTCATAGCTCTAAAATGATCCATCAGTGCAGCTTATTCTTTAAATGTATATCAGCTCTACAGTGAGGTCCTGTTTCATTCCAGGTACTCATTATTCCTTCCCTCTAAGTTTTCTTGAATGGTCTTACTGCTGGTTTGTATGTTTTATTGTTATCATTCTTTTCAAAGAATGAAATTTGGCTTTGTTGATCCTCCCTTTAATGTTTTTTCCCCATTTAATTAATTGCTGCTTATGCTTATTTCTTTCTCCTTTGGCTTTAATATATGGCTCTTTTTCTGATATTTCTGAATTAAAAAAAATTTCTTTATTTACTATAGGGGTGGGGGTAGGGGAGGAGAGAGAGAAGGGAGAGAGAGAGAGTCCCCCAAGCCAGCTCCGCACTGAGGGTGGAGTCCAATGCAAAGCTCAATCCCACAACCCCCTGAGATCACGACCTGAGCTAAAACCAAACTGTGGTTGGTTAACCAACTGTGCCACCCAGGTGCCCTTCTTTTTTCTGAAATTTTTAGATGGAGTCTTATTTCATTTATTTTTTTAAAAGCTTTTTTTCAAGTATTTTTAGCTCTCATTACCTTCTAATGAGCATGGCCTTAACATGATATCACACATTATATGTCCCATTTTTATCATTTAGGTCAGTATAGTTTCTGCATAATGTAGTAAGTATAGCAATTATGTAGCTATACATAGTTCTGTAAGAGAAGAGCTTCATCAGGGTTCCCTGCCAGCCTTGCATTTATACATGTAGTCCACAGAGACAGGGCTTGCTCTGATCTAAGTCTTAAAAAAGTTCCTGTGATCCTTCTGGAACATGAGAACATGGGGGGCTTTCGAGGAACTGCTACAAGACTGTTTCTTACTGCTTTGCTCTCTGTAGGATGTCTGTCACGAGCCTGTCTCTTACTGCCTCCTGGGTTCTGATGAGTGAGGCTTTCTGCCTCAGTTCCCTTGGAGTATAGCTGTGGGCCATAAGCAGCTTAGCTGCAGCAGGGCATGAACTCTTCCACACCAGAGTGCCCTCCTATCCACATTGCTATCATCTGGCCCTCTGTTTCAGTGTCACCCTGCAAAGGACACTGGAAGCTGGCACCTTTGGCTACTATTGCTTTTGCTGTTTACGTAAGTAATGAACTGTCTGGATCTAAAAATGGCTCATTGGATTGACCAAATCCATCAGCATTGCTTGTCTTGAAAGGTTCAGTGATAGCCCAAGTTTGAATGATACTCAGAGGTTGGGATCTTTAACTGTATTAGGATGTTAAGAAAGACTCTTAGAGGAGGCAATGTAGAGGTAGGTTTTGAAACATGAATGAAATATTTGATAGTGATGGGCATTCTAGATATGGGGTGCTTTGACCAACTTGTATCCATGACTTCCTGTTCCTTTTCTTGCTGCATGTTTCTGTTTGTGGTCCAGCAGTCTACCTACCACCAGATTATCCTTTAAAAACAGAAATCCATCTATTTATTTATTTAAGATTTTATTTATTCATGAGAAACAGACACAGAGAGGGAGTAGCAGGCTCCTCTCTAGAGGAGCCTAATGTGGGACTCCATTCCCGGACCCTGGGACCACGCCCTGAGCTGAAGGCAGACGCTCAACCACTGGGCTACCGAGGCATCCCTAAAACAGAAATGTTTCAACCCAAAGCTCTTTTTTAAGTGCATATGGCTCTTTGTAATCTTGCATTTTGAGTCTCATATCTGTTTTAATTTTTCCCACTACCCTGAAGTTTCCATTTAATTTGGCTCTTTTCACTAAATAAAAAAGTTTATTTTAAAAGTCTGTTTCTTCATATAATTTCTTTTCTTTTTCGGATGGCCATCTGTACACAAAGTTTAAGATCTCACTTATTCATTTACCTTCCTTTTAAGGAAGTCTTTCCTTATCTTCCAGATATACACACTCAGTAGAGTGACTGGTTTCCTCTTAGGTTGTACGCCAGCAGCAGTTAGTATATGCCACTATTATGGTGCTTAAGACATTGTATTTCTGTTTTGTTTAATGGGTTGATCTGTTAGACTGTGAGCTTATGAGAATTATCTTTGTATTATTTCAATTTTCCCATAGCTCTCATTATCCTAACAGTAATTTGTACATATTGGAGAAATAGTAATTTAATTTATATATGTCTTATGTGTGATTTTTAAATTTAGAATACAGTTTGAGTAATATTTAAAATGTAACATGAATGTGATGATATGTGTTTAATTTTTGTGCTTTCATTATTAAATCCAGCTTAAGGTGATGTTTGTACATTTAGCTGTAAACCATGCCTCAGATGATGTTACATAGAATTTTTCCCAAAAGTATACTTTGTTTTGTTAAAAAGATTTCAGAATCCTAAATAGTATTAGCTGTACTATAAAATTTAATATGAATTTTAATGTAGCCATTTTAATCAAATAGATTTTTTTCTTGGATAATTATAATTACTAAAAAAGTGTACACTGTCAGTATATTAATTAGTTCTTCTAAGCTTCAGTGTGTCCATGGCCAGAAGTGTATGAAGTTTTAGAATAGTTATGTTAGCTTCAAGAACTTACCATAATATTTTTTAAAAAGTCAGATCCTCTAATGCATTTAAAATATAATTCAATATTTAAGTACCTAATTTACAGCATTATGTGTAATGTGATTTGTATATACTCCCTTTATAAACCTTTTGGAGCCCATCTCCTCTGTAAAGTGACTTCATTTGTTTCAGAGCAGGGATATGTGAGGGTCTGCTACAGTAGTGACTGAAGAACTTAAGTGTTAACATTGTTTATATTTGGAAACTGTCTGGATTGCTTTTATTTTTAAAATTGTGTAAGAAGAGAGATTTCAGATCACACCTTGTGTCTCAAATACCAGAACTTAAAGTGAGCTTTCGTATTGGAGAACAAAAAGGCTTCTTAGTTCTAGGTGAGAAGTCAAGGCAAAGAGGCAGTAATGTAATTCTATGTTCAGTTGTCTTTGAGGTAAGAAGAATCAGCACAATGTATTAGCAAAGGAATAGATAAAAAGTGCAATCCCTGTTTATAATGTTCCATAGTTAAGTAACACTTGATTAACAAATCTTGATTTGGTATAAACAGAAGAGCACCTTTCATGCTTTATATAATGTGTTGGAAAGACAATCTTTTTGTCTTCACATTAAGTGACAGGAAAATAATATGAAGATGTCTGTCACTTTTGTTAGGCATTGTGGCAGAGTCCCATTAGATCTAACTTGAAATCTTTTCATAGTTACATAATTAGTAAACATTTAGATTTATTTCCTACTGGTTAAGTGTACCTTTTTAAAGAATCAAGTAAGGCTTATGTGAGTACACATTGAAACAAAGTCATTGTCGGTCCAAATGACTTACTTTATAGTTTCTCACTAAAGCTGATTCCTTTTCAGAAGGGAGCTGTATTTCTAATACAGATATTTTGTTTTTACCCAGTAAAATTTGAATAGAAATATTTGCTTTTTGTAATTGAGAAATGAGGCTTTTATACTAAGCATGATGGGATGCCTGGGTGGCTCAGCAGTTGAGCGTCTGCCTCTGGCTCAGGACATGATCCTGGTCCGGGGATTGAGTTCCGCATCGGGCTCCCTGCAGGGAGCCTGCTTCTCCTCCCTCTGCATATGTCTCTGCCTTCTTCTCTGTGTCTCATGAATAAATTAATGAAGTCTTTAAAAAAATAATAAACTAAGCATGATATATTGTGACAGGTGAATAGACTGATAATTAAATCCTTAAAGCCAGACATATGGAATATAATTCCATGGATCTGACAAAAAGATCGAAAGGAGCTAGTACTTGGCTAGTACTTAGTTCTTGGCTTGTCCCTTTTCAACTAGTAATGAAACCACAATATAGTTCTCTCCAGTGACTTAGAGGAGAATAATAAGGACTTGGTCATTCAGGTATCTTATTACTAATATAGTCCCTTAAAGTTTCAAACTTTTAATTATGAAAAATTTCAAAAACACACATGAGGAAGGAATAGTAGAGCAGTGCCCATCATCTAGGAGTTTTTAACTCCTAGACAATCTCGTTTTATTTTTTAGACGTAATACACACTTACTTGGTTTATGAAAATTCTAATTTGGCTCACAGATCCCAAATCATCTTCAAATAATTGCTTTTGTTAAATAAGCTGTACCTAACATTTGTGATTTATGCTATCTTTTAAAAATAATCTGTATGAGCTGAAAAAATCCAAACTAGAAATATAGTCTCTATCTTAAGACAAAATGGCTTACTTTAAAGGATGCTGTGGTGAATAAAAGTATTCAGAGGCCTTGGGTAAACTGAAATACTTTTTATTGTATTGGTCAGATAACAAGTAGTTTAAAAATTTTTTTAAAATTATTATAATTACTATTTTTTTTAGAGAGCCCATGAGTGGGGGAGGGGGGACAGAGGGAGAGGGAGAAAGGGAATCTTAAGCAGACTCCATGCCTAGCCGAGCTCAATCTCACAACTCTGAGATTATGACCCGAGTTGAAGTCAAGGGTCAGTCACTTAACCAGTTGAGCCACCCAGGCGCCCCAGATAACAAGGAGTTTTGATTGATTGGACTTAAAATGGATTTTTCTTTTATAATGTATGGCCACCTAAATATGGTTAGCATTCCTTTTTTACTAAAATTTTGTGACTTAAGTGATAGTTCATCACTTTGAATATTTTTATTTAAGAGTTGATAAGTGGGGCACTCAGGGTCATGAGATCAAGCTCTGCATTGGGCTCTGAGTCTGGTGTGGAGTCAGCTTGAGATTTTCTCTCCTCTGTCTGCCCCTCCCCTACTGCCAGTGCTTGCTGTCTCTCAGTCTCTCTTGCTATAAAATAAATTAATCTTTTTAAAAAAGAGTTAAAAAGTTATAAAGGTTCTTGTTCAATCTGAACAAGTACTGTCCAATTTGAAGGACAATGTATGTCCTTCAAACACAGAAATGTTTCAAAAGTGTTTGCCACATATTTTAAAAGATTTTCTAAATTAGATGGAAGAACTTTGCCTCAAATTGCTGTCATCTGACTCCCCTTGTCCATTCTGATTCAGTTCCTCAGTTAAGGACATATTTCTTCAGATAAGAAACATTTCTTTTGTTACTGATGGAAATGTATCAAACCCTTCAGATATGTGGGAAAGTTGAGAAAAAGTTGAGAGCCAATAATTTAAATAATGGACATATTCTTAAATATGGAATAGAAGTCTAAGATTGCTCAGAAGTGGAAAAAATGTTCATTTATATTTAAATCATTATTCTGAAAAATCTAGCTAACTCTGATAGTCAAAAGATTTTTGTAAAGGTAGCAATTTCTAAGTATATTTTTCAATAAGATATGTATAAGCTCTTTTAGTTCAAGGATAGTGTAACATTTGAAAAATGTATGAGCATATTCTACATCACAAAAGTCTCCTAGGAGGATACTACACATCTTTGCACAAGTTCCAAAGGTAGAAAATTTTAAACTAAGAATATTGAATTGTGGTAACACATAACCTATAATTTACCATCGTAACCATTTTGAGATGTATAAACTAAAAATGTTACATATACTTCATGTGGTTAGGATTCAGATCAGACAAGTTAGTAGAAAGTTACATATTTATTTTTATATACTGCTCAGAGTAAAGCCCCCATGATATTGTTTATCTTTGTTTTTCAGGTCATTACTTCTTTTTATGTGGAGCGAGGAGGAAATGCTATGTCCTTTATGGGAAAAGGGGTCACTAAGAACACAGTTCTTTGCTTGCTTCATTTATCCCACGAGATGATGGCCCAGGCCCAAAGTTCGGTGAGAGCATAGGCTGCCTTCTGAAGAGTTGCTGGCCAAGGAATGTGCTGTGGCTCACGCATTTCAAGTCTCTATGAAAGTGTATCTCTTGACTTTTCTTCTTACATTTTTTTTTTTAAGATTTTATTTATTCATGAGAAACACAGAGAGAGAGAGAGAGAGAGAGGCAGAGACACAGGCAGAAGGAGAAGCAGGCTCCATGCAGGGAGCCTGATGTGGGACTCGATCCCGGATCTCAGGGTCTCAGAGAGAGAGAGAGAGAGAGAGAGAGAGAGAGAGGCATAGACACAGGCAGAGGGAGAAGCAGGCTCCATGCAGGGAGCCTGATGTGGGACTCAATCCCGGGTCTCCAGGATCAGGCCCTGGGCTGAAGGTGGTGCTAAACCGCTGAGCCCCCCGGGCTGCCCGACTTTTCTTCTTAGACAGACATGATTTTTGACTGAGAGATTTCTTAGAAGCTGTGAACCTGAATTTTATTTGAGATTTATTTTTATTGAAGTTTGTGTGCTTTAGAGAACTACATTTTGTCTAAATCATGGGGTGGATAGTTCTGAAGAAAAATTGTTTTATTTAGCTTTTTAAGAAGAAGCTGAGATTTTTATTGCCTTTATTTTGATTAAATACTGAATTTAAGCCAAGTCTTAAGGACATTTTAACACTTTGTTTTGATTTTTAAAAATTCAGTTATTTGAACTTCCTCTATTTTATTCTTTGAAACTTACCTCATGTGTCTCTTCCCTTTTTTTCACTCCAGGAGTGGATGTCACTTTGGTTTTTGCCTTTGGGCAGTCACAGTGAAGGACATGCTACCCCACAAGGATTGGCGTGGCTCATTCCATTATGGGTTGACCGAGACCCAGAGGTCAGTGTGAAGGAAAATTGAGTCCTAATCTATAGATTAGAACAAATGAAACAACAAATATATGTATGTACATAAATTCGTATTTTCCAGTATGAGATTATTTTAGTGACCATACCTTAAACTCTTTACTCCCTCTCTTAGTCAGTTTGGGATCCATAACACATAACATGGGTGACTTGAAAAACAGGAATTTATTTTCTCATTGTTCCAGAGGCTGGATATCTGAGATTAAGGTGTCAACATGATTGGGTTCTGGTGAGGGCTCTCCTTTTTGGCTTTCAGATAGCTGCCTTCTCACTGTATAGTCAGTGACCTTTCCTCTCTTCCTCCTTTTATAAAGCCACCAATCTTATCAGATGAGGACCCTACCCTTCTGACCTCATTTAACCTTAATTATCTCCTAAAATCTCTAACAACAGGGGAGTTAGGGCTTCAGCACAGCAATTTAAAGGAGACACAGTTCAGTTCAGAGCAGATCCTCTCCAGTCAAACTCATTACAGATTAAAAATAGAAAAAAAAATCTTAGGATTTTTCACTTTTAGAAAGAACAAGTGAAAAATTAATGGAGATGCTAGCCATTTTCAAAGATTTTAGAAGGATAGCTGCCTAATGACATTCGTGTGTCATTTAATAGAATAATACCATTGCAGTGCAAAATTTTATATTATTAATAAATTTTCCAGCTTTAGCCATTTGTCCACTTAATCGCTTTTTTAAAAAGCGATATGATTGACATACAAAAAGCTGTACGTATTTAATGTGTACAAATTCATGCATTTGGAGATAAGTGTAACCCCTGAAATCATTCAATGCTGTAAACCCATCTTTCGCCTACAAAGGTTTCCCCTTCTCCGCTGTGTTATTTTTATGATTAGAACACAACATAGGATTTACCCTCTTAGCAAATTTTTAAGTATACAATACTGTCAACTATGGGCACCATCCATTAGTTTTAAGCAAGAAATGATTATTTTCTATTATGCTATAAACCTTGATTTTTAGAAACACTATTTGAACCTAGAGGTTCCATTCTTTGTAATACTGACCTTGGACTTGTTGCATGACCATGTTATGACTACATTATTTTTGGTTACCCTGTAACTATCTATGAAACTATTTTAGAATCAGAATTCAGAAGTAAACCAAAATGCATAGCTTGAGCTGCAGTGGCACTGTGGTAAACACATCATACCACATAAATCTTATTTGAAACATTTTTCTTTTATAGTAATTTTGGAGAAAATACTAGATAATTTATAAAAAGATCGAGTTATTTCTTTTTGAGAAGAGGTTTCAAAAAATTAAAGCCATTTGGAGGAAACACTAGTAACTTAAGGATAGTAGAACAAAATAATAGATAACCTCCTTAAAAAGGAGGAATAAACAGGAATCATGTTCACAAAAGATATGTAAGCACCCAGTGCTTTCCTTAGAACAAGGTTTGTGAGATATAATTTTTATTCTTATTTATACCTGGTTTTGATTTTCTGTGATATTTGCTTATTTGAATTGTAGAATAGGATTTTTATTCATTCATAAATTTATAGGGCACTATTTTCTGTAAGTGCCTTTTATAATTTAGGATCGTCAAGACAATGTCATGAAAGTGTGATATCTCATGTGCCAGAAAAATTAAGAATTCATGTTAGGAAATTGGATTTTTTGGTTTGACAACTTTTTTAAATCTGAACAGGTGAGGTTCACTTCATTGGGATTAGGATCAGCACTGACCACCCTTGAAACTGGCTGTGTCGCGTTGGCAAATAGTTGTCAAAACATTTCTGGTGGGCTCTGGGGGACAGTGGTGAACATTCTGCTGGACCAGTCGGAATGTAGTATGGTGCGCCGGGAGGTATGCCTGTCCATTTAGTACTTTTTCCCTTTCATAAAGATCTAGAAATTCGTTGTGTTGGTCTTTATAAAGACTGGGGACTGATTACCCACCGTGATTTTTTCTGCCTGCAAAAAAAGCCCAAATAAAATGCTACCAGAGAATAAAAAAGATACTAATTCACAGTAAATACTGGATTCCTTTATTTTGGTAAGATCAGGGCAGAATTTGCTATGTTTTATATGAACTCTTCTATATTATTATATATTGGAAAGTAGTTCACAGAAAAAAAAACTACTTTTCTGTTACCTCAGTGTATATGAGAAATATCTGTAAAGCTTTACTTGAGATGAATGGCTGTCAGAGTACTCTAGTAATCATAAAATATGAGGAAAATTAAACCCTATTTTAATTCTTTCTAAATAATTGGTGGTTTTCTTTCATTACTGCTTTTACTGAAATGATGATTGATGCAACTATTTTTAAAAACAGCAATGAAATAGTGATTTGAGGCTTTATGGAGGAAACAGCAGATCCAGGCCCCCTGTTTGCAAGTTCTCAGTTCCACTATCCAAATGCTATAGTTTCTTGTTATTTGTTTTTTAATAGTAATGCTTAAACTTGTAGCTTATTGTTGATTTACGAATTTCAACATATCTGTTGACTTCGAATTAAGATGGTTGAAAATTTCACTCTCTTGGACCCCCTCTGTTACCCCGTTACTCATCTTCATATTGTAATCTTCACTATATATACAGTTATTTAATTTGACTATCTTTAGGACCTAGAAGGTAAAGTTGGACATTTGTGGTTTGTATTTCTAGTTAGAACTTTTTTATTGAAAGGAACTTGTGAGAGAGAGGGGGGTGAGAGAGAAGGGAGAGAGTCTGTGTGTGTGTGTGTGTATGTAATAATAGAAACATGTAAGTATTTCTTAACTGTTACCAGAACAGTTTACATTTTATAGACCATTTTTTGGAAATATAAAATTCTGAAATAGGAAAAAGTATATTTTCTGATGAAATAATTCCACCCACTGTTAGGTCATCATATAATAAGCAATGAGCTTGGCAGTTTTCATAATGATGTTTCAGGATGTTCAGTTATCCAGTGAAATGTTCTTTATTATTAAATTTCAATATATAGGTTATTTCAGAGATGACAACAAGATGGCAGTATTGACATTTTCTTTCTTTCTTTTTTTTTTTAGGCTGCATTTATTCTTCAGAATCTTCTTGTAATTCCAATGCCTTCAGTAATTATAAAGGATTATACTTGGCAGGTGAGTGGCTTTTAAACAGTTATCAATTTAGATATTTGAGATTAATTGATAAAGTTTCAGCGTGTGTATGTATATTATATGTATATATCTCATTACTGATGAAACTATGGCAACAAGATCTCTTAAAAGAAATGTAGAAATTTTCTTATATTCTATCACATTTACGGATTTTTCTCCATGTACAGAAATAGAATAGCTAATACAGTATTCTGTGTACTCTTCTAGGAGCTTAACAATATTTAACTTAATATTTAACTTGTATAATTGTTTGAATTCTGAACCACTAAATTATTTTCATTTTGTAGATTAAGGAACTTTTGCATTAGAAGGTTTAAATAGTTTGCTCTAAATCACATCTTTGCTTTGAGTGTAGCTAGTCTCTCTTACCTACTCATTGTACTGTCTCTATAATTTAATCATAATACATAAATTTGTTTATGATTAAGTATGCATTAATGTTAATGCCCTTTTTCCTTTCCTTAGTACAGTTTAAGGTCATAATTTATCTTTCTTTGGTTTTTATTGGATTAAGTTTTTTTTCATGTTCTGAATATCAAGTCTAGTAGTACCTAACTTTTTTATAGCCTACTACTTTTTAGATGATTTGCAGGATAGAAAAGTGCAGTCACTGGGGACATAAAATATGTTCTTTCTCTGTGTTTATTAATCATACTGTTGCATCTCACTCCCCAGGATCCTCGACAAATCCAAAATTTCTTTTAAATTTTTCATTAGAATATACCTATGGAGGAATTGCTGAATCCACTTGAGCCTGCAGTGAGGGCAGCTTTTCAGACAGTGACTTGAATCCTGAATCCAGGTCAAGACCTACATCTCATTTAACTCTTGGAAGGCTCTATTTTCCACACCTGACACACCCAGCTTAACTGTTAGTTCTGGAAAAACCTAGGCCACTTTCCACCTGTTCCTCTAATTTGTTTAACATTCCTTCTGATAATGGTTGGCTATTCATAGTCTGCATTATAATAAAACTATAGGACACAAAACTGGAAAGAATACACAGGATTAATATTTATGTTAATGGTGGTGTAATTTTGATGCTTGTTATCCAACAACTAGATTTTAAAATGTGTTGTTTTTGGCTGAAATACAAATCATCTCTAGTCCCTTTGTTAAACTAGCAACACTTGTGTTTTATATGCTTGGTAATGTAATGTCAATGATTTTTTTATTATTTAAATTAATATAATATGAAAGCAAGAGTTAATGCTACTTCTGGGTTCTATTAGAGTTCTTGGGACATTTTATTATAGTATAGAAACATGCATAGATGTTCATGTTTTTCTTTTACAAGTTAAATAGTATACAGTTCCTTTTTGTTACTAGTGACATGTTTATTGTAGCTTTTGGTCTTATTCTCCAGTTCTTTATCAAAGAATAATTTTCTATTAAAAAGTTGAAAATAGTGCTTTAAATGAGCTTTTGCAGTCTTTTGCCTTGCTTATTTTGGCCAAAGTCAAAAATTTTGAGAGCTACTCTAATTCCAAATAGTATTTGATGATGAACCTTTTGCTAGTCTTAAGCAAAATTAGAAAAATAAGCTCTAATTGGTTTGTGTATGTGTGTTTAGTAAACTCAGATTTTTTTCCTCTTTTTTGATCTGTTTTTAGTCTTTCTTTTGATTTTTAAGCATCCTTATTTAGCACTATGAATAGTTGGTGGCCTCATATTTGTCCCCCTGTTTAACAGTTTAGTGGTACTTTAAATCCCAAAGTGAAAACAGCTGTTCCAAGAAGGGAGCAAAATAGCCTTCAGATACTTCAATGGAATTTTATAATCTCCAAAGGTTGTGACCTTTGCCAGTTTATTATATCTAGAAAGAAGGTGCTACACATCTATTATTCTACAACTAAAACTGGTAGAATGATAAATGATAATCTTATTCGAAAAAATGTTTCATTTGCTTGTCTATGTATTTCACAATATTTTGAGGATAGGGCAGGAAGTAGCACCAGTACCTAGAAGCACTGTAAATATTTTATTTTGGTTAAGGTAGATATTTCATTAATTACATTTTACAAAGAGAATTGTTTTTACTGCTTTGCACTTTGTTTTGATGCCTGAAGTCTAAGTGGATGTGCTCTGTACTGTCACTCCACTGGGCATTCTGCAGTGTCTTTCTGTGATTACTACCCCCACTCCAGATTCTTTCTCTACACACCCAAAAGAAATTCCTATTTCATGTCACTATCTGGAATTGTACTTCTGAGTGGTAATAATTTGCATCTATAAATTATGTAACTGGTTGGTTTTTCCTTTTATTGCTGAATGCTAGAAAGTTTAGAGCCTTCCTATCAACATGTGGCTTATCTAGTATATATGTTTTTTGGCTTTATTCCTGGGTCTGATATTTTCATACTTTTCTTTGTCTTTCTCTCATCCCTGCTATATTTTCACTATCATGTTATAATTTACCTTTCCTTGTAATAGGCCTTAAATCTTTTCTAGAACAGGTGGGTCATAAATCAGTTAAAACATTTTAATTCAAAAAGTATTAAAAAATGCTTTCAGTAAACCATATGATCCATTTTAACTTCCTTTACTCAGAAAGACAATAGCATTTGATATCAGTTATCTATAACTTAAGTTCTTTTTCATAAATTACCTTTACTGCCTTGCCTTATTTCTTGCCATTTAACTTAATCTTTCTGTGTAGAATATATGTGTTCATATTTTTCATATATTTTTTCAGTGTTTCTTTTAGTTCCCACCACAGACATGATAGCGCTTTATCAGTCTTTGCTAGTGCATTATGATATTGCTAAGTAAATAAAGTTAAAAAATCAGGTCTTAATTTTTGTAGTGTGATTCCCCACTTACTGTTGCATGGATACAGCAGTGTAGTGGACCTGGGCAGTCACTATGAGCAGGGGAGGATAAGGAGCCTGACTTCTGAGCAGCTTCCTTCAGCACCCAACACCTTCAGTAGGGACCTGAAACCATGGCTCCTGCTGCAATGAGAATCCAGTTTTTGGTTCATCAGGCTTGGTGTGCCACAGATCTTTTCTATTCAAAGCATTGTTTTTGGTTCTTTTTTTTTTTTTCTTTTTTAAAGATTTATTTATTTTATTTATTTATTTGAAAGAGACAGAGAGAGCATGCACCCACACACAGGTGGGCAGAAGGGCAGAGGGAGAGGAAGAAAGAATCCTCAAGCTGACTCCCAGCTGAGTGCAAACTTGGACATGGGGCTCTATCCCAGGATCCTGTGATCATGAGCCAAGCTGAATTTAAGAGCTGGCCGCTCAGCCAGTTAGCCACGCAGGCATCCCTCAAGGCATTGTTTTTTAAGAGTGATGTTTATAAATATTGGTCTTCTCTTCCTTAAGGTTAATAGTCTTCTCTGGTAGAGAAAACAGAATCATTGTCCATGGGGCTCTAAACTGTCATGCTCCTAGCTCTCCAGTTGGTAAAGCAGTTCTCTGCAGTTTGACTTGAATTTAGTACTCTTGCACGTGGAGGATTATGTTGCTGGGTTTAGTTTGAGAACCTTTGTCACAGATCCATATCCCTGCAACTTTAATTACCAGAGTAGAATTTTAGAATTGATTATAACAAATGTATTGGTTAGATAGGGATTATCTGTGTAGTTTGTTTGAGTTCATTTCTGTAAACATTGGTTGAGTACCTAAATTTTAGGGATTCACAGGTAATCAGATTAAATTCTCTGGGGCTTATGGCCTGTGAGAGAAGAAAAACACGTATCCAGAGAACATTGCTATAATATTTTATGTAGAATTAGGGTAGCTTATGCATAATTTTTGTAATATTAAAGTTGGTCTTCCCACTTGAAAATGTTACACATTTAAGGGTAAATGTAATTTCATGCACTTAAATATAGTGAGTTGTCAGTTTGTGGTATGTTTATGCTTTAGTTCCTTTCCACATTTATGGTAGGACTTTGAATTGTCCACATAATTTATTTTTTTAAACTTTATTTTGAAAAAAATTAATCCTATGTAAAAGTTGCAGGAACAGTACAGTTTTTATATAACTTTTACCCAGATTCCCCATATGTTAACAATTATACCAAGTTTGCTTTAGCTCTGTCTGCAAGTATCTTTTCTCTGAACTGTTGAGAGTTGCAGGCATAATGCTGCTTTTTCCTCTAAACACTTAAGTGTGAATTTCCTAAAAATGAAGACCTTCTCATAAAATCATCATAAAAATTACCAAAATTAGGCAATTATTCAAATTATTCCAGTTGTCCCACTATTGTCCTTCATAGGAAAAGAAAAAAATAACACCACCCGGTCAGGATCTAGGATCAGGAATACATGTTGCAGATAGTTGTATCTTTCTCCTTTCTTTCATCTAAAATAGTTCCTGAATAGCATTAATGACCTTAACATTTTTGAAGAGTACAGGCTATTTAGTTTTTATAATATTCTTTAATTAGATTTATCTGTCCTTATAATTAGATTCAAGTTATACATTTTTTGATAGAAAAGCTGTAGAAGTGTTAGTACATTGTATCAGGAAACAAGATCATCTGTTTGTCCCCTTACTAGGTATACTGACTTTGCTAACTTGGTTAAGGTAGAGCCTGCATGTTTCCTTCATATGGAGTTTCAGTTTTTTCTGTTGCAAGAAGACACTCTGAGACTGCACTGATGCCTACTTCTCATCAACTTTCTTCCACTAGTTTTGACTTCCATTCTTGTCTGAAGCGATTATTATAGAATGGTTGCCAAATGGTGACTTTCTAATTATGTCATTCTTTCTACATTTATTACATTTTACTATAAGAAAGAGCTTTCATTTTTTCTTTCTTCTCTTTCTTTTCTTTTTTTTTTCTACATTTCAGTGTAGACTCAAAGGCTCTTTGTTTTATGAGTTGTAGCCTGTTTCTATCATTATTTTTAGATATTCAAATTGTTCCAGATTTGACTTAGAGGCGCCCCTTCATGAAGAATCTTTTGTCCTTTTAACTTATTTTCTTTAGTCTTTGAGCACTTCTGTATTTTCTGGTATAGCAAGATATTCCAGAATTTCCAGCCCCAGCTTAGAATCAGACATTTACTCAGAGAGCCCTGATTTCTTTTAATGGAGAATGGTATTTAGAAATGAGATCTGGCTTCTAGACGTTTTCATTATTCCTGGACAGAGGGAAAGAGTCATTGCTTCTGTGTACTAATGGTGGACATAAGTGGAAACTGCATATGTGTTTGCGTTTTAGGTAGATAGTCCACTCATTTATTGTTGCAGTATGCATCATTTTCATATTTGATGTGATAATCATCAGTGCATATTTTTCATCTTTAAAGGTGTTCATCATGAATCCTCCTAAGTATTGATTTCACAAAACAATAAATACTTGGTGTCAGAGAAGCAATATCATTTTATCTGTATTCATAATTTATATGTAATTAGGGATTTCTGCTTATGTAATTAGGATCATTTTTTTCCCAATCTCTGTATTATATTACAGCAGTTTTTTTAATTTGTTACATATTAAAATAATTCTTTTTTCTTCTTGAAAATACTCTCTAGTCTTTTTTTTTTTTTTTTTAAGATTTTAAGTAACATCTATGCCCAATGTGGGGCTTAAACCCACAACCCCGAGATTAAGTCATGTGCTCACTGACTGAGCCAGGTGCCTGTATTGTCTGCTTTTCTTAAATGTGATTTTTACTTTGCTTCTAGTTCCTTTTGAACCACAGGTAAATGAGTATGACACTAGGAGTAAAATATATGTTTTTAAATTAATATTGCAGTTTATTGCATCCTTGAAAACAATGATTTCAAATTAATTGGAGTGTTCTATGACATAATTTGTGATTTTCGTTGCAAACTTATTTGTAATGATACCTGGTGATTTGAAGAGTTTTCTTTCTTTGCATACTGTCCTTCTCAACTCTCCCTGGCAATTTTGTAGATGATCTGACAGCCCCAGCACATTCACCTGAGGGCAAGTCTGGTAAGGATATAGACATCCAAAGACAGAGCACTTAGACCATGCTGATTTCCCCACTATGCCAGAAGACAGCCCCATCAATTACTGATGGATCTGTGGAACGGAACCTTGTGTATGCATGAAAAGCTTCATTGTTTGGGACCTTGTACCATTAGTCATCTATGGAAAGCCTGAGTCAGACCATTTTTTGTGCATATGCTGGGTTTGGCTTTACTGCCCTGAGTAAAGCTCTGTTGCTAACATGCCATTGCCACTAGGAAGCTTTGGCACGTTGAGAATGGGGATTCAGGCTTAATATTAGTTAAAATAAATCGAATAAAAAATAATGGTGTAATATGTACATATGTACATATTCCAGATTTGATCTTCTTTAAGAACTTATACTCTGGATGAATTGTTTGTATTTTTAGAAGCATTTTTTTTAAGTAAAAATGTATGTGGTTAAAACAACCATTAGAGCTTATAATGAAATTTACTGCCTCTTTTCATTCACAGAGATAGCTTTACCTCCTACCGATTTTAATTCTTTAGGTAGTTACCTTCATATCTAAATAGTAGTTTGCTATAATGTTTGTTCCTTTATTGTGTTGATACACAGGATTTAGCTCATTTAAATAATGTCCTGCAAATTTAGTTCTATTACCAGACTTAGTTTCTCTACCTGCTGTTTCTTGTCTTCTTACCTGTGGATAATATCTCTGTCCCCTCATTAAGAAGGTAAGAAAGTTGTAGCTAAGATATTCCTGTTCTTTCACTTCTGCTAATCTTTGTCAGTTTTATCTTTACTTTTACTTTGTGAATGTTGATGACGTTCATATTCTCTTCAGTCTTGCTTTATATGTAAGTTGATTCTAAAAATTGAAAACTAGTGATTTACTATAGAGCCACTTACTGGGCTGTGGTTATATTTCTGTATCTATACTTACAGGGCTCAGAAGAAAAATTGTCTAATATTTATTGTATTAAAAGTTTTTAATATTTATATGTATATTTCTAATATATATGTGTATATACATGCATAAGTTTGTGTCTGTGTGTGTCTAATTAAGTGATTTGGGTGACTTATTTTTTTTTTCCCTTGGAGTTTCTGTCCCTGGCTATCTATCTATATAATTTTTTTTCTTTGAATTGTAAGTCTATATCGTATCACACTTTTTTCTAAACTCTTAGCCATCCTTTCTTTTTGATTGAGATACTTTTTCCTAGAAATCATCTTCAAAATAATCATATTTCTATCTTAAAAACAAGTACATGAGCAACAAACATAATGAGTTCTTACATATTTGAAAATGTATTTAAATTGCACTTGATAGTTTGGGTAGTTACAAGATAGGTTGAAATCATTCCTTATAAGAATTTTGCTCTACTATCTTCTGACATCCTATACTGCTGATGAGAAGTTGGATGCCCATCTGGCTCTTTTACCCCTTTATGGCCAACTTTTTTGTTTATCATTCTCTCTTTATCTTTGATGTCCTAGAATTTTATGGTTATATATCTTTTTCATTGCTCTTGCTTGACACTCATTAAACTCCTTAATTTGAAGACCTAGATGTTCTATTTTTTTTGACTCTGACACATTTTTTCTTATTTATTTATTTATTTATTTATTTATTTATTTATTTATTTTTTAAGATTTATTTATTTTAGTGGGAAGGAGAGTGTGCATGTGCTTGCACACAAGCTAGGTAAGGGACGGGGGCGGGGAGAGATGGAGAGAGAAGTGGACTCCATGCTCAGCAGGATTCAATCCCAGGACCGTGAGATCATGAACCTGAGCAGAAATCAAAAGTTGGGTGCTTAACCAACTTAGCCACCCATGCATCCACCCATGCATCCCTCATGTTTATTTATTTTAAAAATAACTTTTCTTTGTTCTCTTTCCATATATCATATGAGTCCTATATTAGGTCTCTCGAATTGATTTTCTTTTTATCTCCTTATCTTTTATATTTTTATCTTAGTCTTTATTTTCTGAGATATCCTTTTGTTCATATTAGAATTTAATTTCTTCAATCTTGGTAGGCTGAAGCAATTTTCACTGTGATATATAGGGAAAGAAAAAAAAAGATTCTTTTTAGAGATTTTATTTATTTGTTTATCTGAGAGAGAGCAAGTGAGGATGTGAGTGGGGGAAGGAAAGAACAACCTTAAGCAGCCTCTGCATTGAGTATGAAGCCCAGCAAAGGGTTTGATCTCATCACCCAGAGATTATGACTTGAGCTGAAACCAAGAATCTGATGCTTAACTCTGTGAGCCACCCAGGTACCCTTTTTTTTTTTTTTTTTTAAGTTTTTATTCAAGGAATCTCTACACCCAACATGGGGTTCGAACTCACAACCCCACAATCCGTAGTTTCATTTTCTCTCACTGAGCCAGCCAGGCACAAAAAATAAAATGAGTTCTGAAACCTTATTAAGTAGATGGAATTTTAAACTTGCATTTCTTATTATGATTTATATTGTTATCATTTTCTCAATCTTTTCTTTTTATATTCATAAGGACTAGAGAAAAAAATTTTTAAATATGAATCTTCCTTGACTTACAATGGGGTTATGTCCCAGTCAACTCATTATTGAATTCAAAATATCATAAGTTGAAAATACATTTAATACACGTAACCTATCAAACGTCATAGATTATCCATGCCTACCTTAAATGTGCTCAGAACACTTCTACCAACCTACAGTTGGACAAAATCATCTAATACAAAACTTGTTTTATAATTAAACAGTTGAATATCTCCTGTAATTTATTGAATATTGTACTGAAAATAAAAAGCATGTGATTGAATCAGCTATTTACCCTTGTGATCATTGGCTGACTAGGAGCTGCGGCTGGCTGTTGCTGCCCACCAAGCATTGTGAGAATATGTTATTGAATATCACCAGCCCAGGAAGAAATCAAAATTCAAAGTTTGAAGTGTGGATTTTACTGAATATGTATCACTTTGCTCCATTATAATTGAAAAATTATAGGTTGAACCATTGTAAGTCAGAGACTATTTGTATTTAATTGAAGGGTAAATGTGATTATGTTAATGATTATCACTATGATAATTATATATACTTAGGGAATAACTACTACAGTTCTATATATGTGTAATTTCTCATTTACTTTGGAAATACTTAAAACTAAAAAAAATGGTGGATTTTATTTTTATTATCATTTTAAAGATTTTATTTATTTATTTATTTATTTATTTATTTATTTATTTATTTATGAGGAGTATGAGTGAGTCTAGGGAGAGATACAAGCAGACTCCCTGCTGAGTGTAGAGCCCAACATAGGGTCCAATCTTAGGACCCTGAGATCATGACCTGAGCAAGTCAAACTGATTGAGCTACCCAGGCTCCCTGAAAAAGTGGATTTTACAAGACAGTGAGTTTGTATTACCTTTCCTTTTAGCAATTGGTATAACCATCAGCCTCAGGAAACGTTTAGAGAATAAAGAATCAATAGATTTAATGAGAGCTCTTGAAGAGCTTGTTTTTAAGATTTATATAGTTTATATTCCTTCACTTATTTTTGTTAAACATTTATGAATTTTGGACTGTGGTGTAACTTATCCAGGAAATAAGTATATAGGTATAATTTTGGAAAAGTAAAAATTTTATGTAATTTGTGTAATAAAACTTAAAAATTGTTCTGGGCATCATTATGAAATATATTTAGAAAAGGTAGTATCATCCTACTTTGTTTAATCATTTTATTTTATTGGTTTATTGAAGTTTGTTAAGTTGTTGGAGCTAAGCTAGTAAATTTAGCTGAATTATTTATAATTCTCATCTTGGTTGTTAATTCCTTCTCTGAATTATTGTAATGAGAGCTTTAATTCATGATTTTAAGCAATTCTTACAAATCTCCTCTGTATTTCACGTTTTGTACATTTAGAATGTTGTAAATTGCTTAAAAGATAGAGGAGTTTGAAGCTGTGGATATTAGGATTGGCTCTGTGGTTTGGGATGAATTATTTCATCCCAGATAATAAAATAAAGTAGTACATGAAAGGGCCACATTGTCTGAAACATATACCATGGTTAACAGACAGCCACATGACCCTGTTATTGTACTTTACTCTGTTTTGTCTGCTTCTTCCAGACCTCAAAATTTAAAGTTACACAGGGGCCATCATGTGCTGGTTGCTTATTATATATTCTTATTTCTTATTAAATATGTAAATTGCTTTATTATTAGAATACAGCAATAACAGATTTATAACCATAAAATTTATTTAATAATAAAGTAAGATATTTGATTATAATGATAATATCCTGAAAAAAAGATTAATTGAAATGATCATATTGATTTAATTAAATCTTTAACTTGTGAATTATTTTATCTTCCAGATAGTAAGTTTTAACATCCATTTTTCCTTGGTGATGAGGAGGCCTGAGAAAAGGGACCCATACACAAATCTCAGAGTTAATGATACATTTTGGATATATTTTGACCATACCTTTCCTGCTAGAACTTAGATTGCTGTTTTCTGTCTTTTATTTTTCTCTCTCTTATGGTCTTTTTTAAAAATCATAACTTTATTGTCATTTTCCAAAAATAGAATTATAAGCCAGGGACAGGCTTATTTGCAAACTTTAAACCAATCCTGGCTGCTTAACTTTTGCCATTGGATATTCCAGGAAAAGTAATAAGTGGCAGCACAAAAAGATTATTTGGAAAAAAGTACAATGAGATTAAAATCATAGAATGGCAGATTCTTCTCAGCTTCCTGATGGAAAGTGTGTGTGCGTGTGCGCGCCCTCGCACGCGTGTACCCGTGCGCATGCATGCCTGCCTACATGTTTCTGTTGTCACAGTTAATTCAGTGAGAAGTAATGTGGCAAACAGATTTTATCATGTGTAGTGATGAGTCTTTTCATTTTTATCTGGCATATTGATAGGTGCAAAAAATAATTTGGAACATAATTACTGGATCACATTATTTCAGATATTTGAATATTCTGTGCAGGTTGAAAAATACTGCTTTTATTGTATTCGTGGATCAAGAAATGTAATTACTTGGTTAAAACTGTACCATTTTATAGATGCATTGTAAACTAATGTTTATCTCTCAAGAGTAGATCAGCCTTCTGCCTTCAGAGGATTTTTAGGCAGCAAAAACTTAGAGTACTATGAAATATTTGCCCTAGGTCACACTGCTTTGAGTGTGGAAGGACAGAGTCAGGTATAAGTATCCTGGTAGCACCTGGGACCCGTTTGGTCCCTTGGGGGTGGGGGGGGAGGCGGGGGTTGAGAGGCAGACAGCAGGTCTTTTTGAAGAAATTACATTATAATCAGGGTGTCTTTCTTTTTCTCTCCCTCTTTTCCTTACAGGGTCCCTGTGTCCACGATGAGGATTCTGGCCTGTCGCTCATAGGAAAACCTGCCCTTCAGGCTCTTCTATATCATTGCCATTTCTATGAACATTTGAATCAGATGATAAAACACTGTTACCTGGGACGATATACATTTGATTTGAATTTTTCTGCTCTGGATGGAACTTCAGAAGGTAGTGATTTAAATGGTAGTATATTTTTATTTTTATGAAATCTAACTATTTAAAAACTATTGAAAACCTACGTAACCTATGTGTTTGTTACAAAATATTTTTAAAAAATTGAAAGTACCCAGGAGAGCATTTATCTCTGGGCCCCACTACACAGAGATGACCTTTGTTAACGTCAGGGTGAATTTTCTCGTCTTCTCTCATCCTATAGCTTTTGTTTGTTTTACATGATTGTGTTCATATCTATGTATATTTTTGTTCCTTCCTTTCACTAAACATTGCTTAAGCATTTTTCTATGTTATAAATTCTTCATGGAAAACATTTTGACATCTTATTAATTTTTTATAAGTTATTTCATGCCCTTCAGTAAAGTTTTACTGTTTTTTTTTTTTTTTCTCTTTTTGATGTTTTAAACTTTTTGGAAGGTTCTTTCTAGGTAATCAAGAATGAGACCTTTTCATTCTAAATTTTCTTTTTTAATTTTTAAAAAATTTTATCTAAATTCAATTTGCCAGCATGTAGTACAGTACCCAGTGCTCATCTGATCAAGTGCCCTTCTTGATGCCTGTCACCCAGTTACTCCATCCCCCCATCCTCCTCCCCTTCTGCAACCCTTTGTTTGTTTCCCCAGAGTTAGGAGTCTCTCCTGTTCATCTCCTACTACATTTTTTCTTTTTTTTTCCTTTCCTTTTCTTATAAGGTTTTATGTATTCATGAGAGACACACAGAGAGAGGCAGATACATAGGTAGAGGGAGAAGCATGTTCCCTGTGGGAAAGTTGATGTAGGACTCAATCCCAGGACCCAGGAATCACAACCTGAGCCAAAGGTAGACGCTCAATCACTGAGCCATCCAGGTGCCCCTTCTACTAAATTTTCTAATTTGTTTTGCTAATATATCAAAAAGCTATTTGCTTTTGGTATGGTACTCATTTATCAAAATATCTTACTGAGGGACACCTGGGTGGCTCAGTGGTTGAGCGTCTGCCTTCACAGAGCTTGATCCCGTAGTCCCGGGATCGAGTCCCACATTGGGCTCCTGGCATGGAGCCTGCTTCTCCCTCTGCCTCTGTCTCTGTCTCTCAATAAGAAATAAATAAAATCTTAAAAAAACAAAACAAAACAAAACAGAAAACAAAATATCTTGCTGAAACCTTTTCATTTCTATTTCTAGATTCTTTAGATTTCCTATGATCTTAGCACATATTAATATTGTTGTCTCATAATAATAAATAATTTAATGATTTAAAAAATATGTTATATTTTAAGATTAGTCTTTGCTAGTATTTTTTGAAAATCTTGACATAATTTCTCACTCACAGAAAAGGTGCAAGAATAGTATAAGCATTCTCAAATGTTAACATTTTATGGTATTTGTTCCCCTACATGTATATGGGTATGTGTTTATAAATTTAAAAAATTTATTTATATGCATTTATTTATATGCAATATACATGTATATATATGTTTTTCTGAGCTATTTAAGAGTGAATTGCAGACATAATTCCTTTACCCTGAAATACTTAAGTGTGAACTTCTAGTTCACTTTTCTGCTCAATTCTTGGAGGAATTAAGAGGAAAATGACATTTGATGAAGTTTTTGAACTTAAAAAAAAAAAAAAACACAGATTGAGAGAGGGAGGGATATGGGGTGGGGGCAGAGGGTGAGGGAGAGAATCTTAAGCAGGTTCCATGCCCAGCTCGGAGCCTGATGTGGGCCTTGATCTCATAATCCTGGGATCATGACCTGAACTGAAATCAGAGTCAGATGCTTAACTGACTGAGCCATCCAGGTGCCCTAGAAGTGTCAAAAAAAAAAAAAAAAAAAAAGAGAGAGAGAGAGGCAGAGACACAGGCAGAGGGAGAAGCAGGCTCCACGCAGGGAGCCCGATGTGGGACTCGATTCTGGATCTCTAGGACCATGCCCTGGGCTGAAGGTGGCGCTAAACTGCTGAGCTACCCGGGCTGCCCTGTCTGAACATTTTAAATAAGTGTTCAACATCATTGAAATCTTTTGTGAGCTTGTTAGACATGCAGAGTTATGGCTCCCATCCTGATTTAGGGGGGTGGAATCTCTGGCAGTAGGACCCAGGAAATAACTTTAACAAGTCCTTTATGATTCTTGTGCGCATTAAAGTTTGGGAGCTGGTGGTCTTGATAAATTAGATTAAGCAAGGTCCACTAATTGTCATTAAAATGTTTAACAAGTTTTATATATAAATTAATTAAGAATAATAAAAATTAAGCAAACTTTTTTCCTTAGTTCTTGATTGGTTTTCTGTAACAAGTGATCTTTCTATTCAATGTTATGGTACCCAGGAGACTATGTTGATGTTTTCCTGTTGTCGCAGGTTTAGATGACTCATTCAAGTTTTGGAGAGCTCCATCTAGGATGTCCAATCAAGATCAAGATCCAAGTTCTCTCTCCACCTTGGAAACAATGGTACTTCTAAAGAATGCATGAGTGCTTCATTTTGAATCTCTGAAAATACTTGAATTTACACAGTGGACAGATTAAGACTGTATACAGAGTATAAGGTTATGATTTAGGTAGCTGTGATTTACTTACTTTTAAAAATTTATTTATTTATTTTTTTAGTAATCTCTGTAGCCAACATAGGCTCAAACCCACAACCCTGAGATCAAGAGTCCCATGCTCCACTGATTGAGCCAGCCAGGTGTCCCAATAGCTGTGATTAATTTAAACTACTGTCTTTGTAGAACTAGGGTCCCATGTACTCATATAGCTATGCTGAATGTCCTTTTAGATGAATTTATAACCTTTTTTATACCTTATTTGATAGACCGAGAAGCATAAAAGTTCAAAAATGTTTATCAGTAGTAATAGAATAGATCCCATGTGATAATAATGCTTGATTACTGTGCGGTTTTGCTTAAGGACAAAGCAATTTGGAGAAAGTGGGCCCATTCAAGTGATTCCAGTTTGGTACTAGAGATTCTGAACATTATTTCTAAATATTTGTGTCAGAAGCTTGTTTTCATTGTTTGAAATACCTGAAATTTATGCCTGCCTGCCTTCCTTTTTCTTTTCATTCATAAGTTGCTTTGTTCTAAAAAGTTTGAGATACACCAAGTATTTCTAAATATGACTGATACTAGGTTTCACTTTTTTTATAAGCATAAGAAATGATTGGAACAGTTACTGTGTCATAGATCTATCAGGAAGGCAGAGGTGCACGGCACTCCTACTTCCAGGAGCAAAAATAATATGAGCATAATAGATAATTATAAGGCAGTAATAAAATTCACCTCCTATAGTTTCTCAACACTGGTACTTTTTTTTTTTTTTTTTTTAAAGATTTTGTTTATTCATAAGAGACATGGCAGGGGGGTGGGGGCGTGGGGCAGAGACACAGGCAGAGGGAGAAGCAGGCTTCCTGCAAGAAGCCTGATATGGGACTCGATCCCTGATTCCGGGGTCACACCCTAAGCCGAAGGCAGATGCCCAACCGCTGAGCCACCCAGGAATCCCAACACTGGTACTTTTTGCTACAGTTTTAGGTGTCATGATTTTCTGTAGACTCAGAAGAGTTTGTGGTTACTGCTGCATTGAACCTTTATTTGGAAAAGTTGACTAATTACCTCATTTCCACTAGATGTCATGCTTTCCTTTCTGTGCTAGAAATAGTATGTATTTTTGTTTCAACAAGAGAAATCATATGATTAAATGCAAAAAGGAGCTGTATTAGTTATTTAATTCACAGAAGGGCAGCATTAATATATGCTTAAAAGTAATTCTTAGACTTCGCTGTCTATTAAAAGGGCTATCTATAGACTAAGCTTGAAATTTGTACATGCTTCAGTTGTTTGCTTTATAGTAGGAACTCAGTAAGTAGTAATTGCTCTAATTAACTTTGAGTCATCTTAGCTATTTTGTAAATACCAAATTGTATTTATCATACGTAAGAAGATTTGAGTACTTTTGCATTTCTCTGTTTTATAAGAGATAATAATATATAATAATAATAAACATATACAATATACCTAATAATAGATACTTTAGTAATAACAAATCTCAGAGATCAAGATACTAGATTTTCTGAGAAAAATTTTGGAAATATTTATTTTAGTCATTATTAAAATAGAAGTACTTAATAGAGCCTAAGATTCTTACAACTTGGTTGTGTTTGGATGTTACATATTCTTTTAGAAATATATACCAATGAAATCTGTTATTTTTTTTTTAAGAATTCTTTTATAGTTCTTTGTGAGATTTTGTATAGTTTCTCAAAAGATAATTATCTATTAGAATTTTTATAGTCAACTCTTTGTTTTCTTCTTTTTTGATTCCAAAAAGAAGAGCTTTGGTATTGGTGACTCTTAGTCACCAGATTGGTGACTTATTCATAGAAGTAGTCTCATTACCCCAATTTTACTAATAATCATGTTTTTTTTTGTCATGTCAGAGATATTATCTGTCCTTGTTCACAGGAAAAAAAATTCGGGGAATTTATTCATCACACCAGTAAATATTTATTTATTTTCAAAGATTTATTTATTTTTTTGAGAGAGAGCATGCATGGGAGGGAGGGTCAGAGGGAGAGGGAGAGGGAGAAACCTCAGCAAACTCACCACTGAGTGCGGACCCAACTCAGGGCTGGATCCCAGGACTCTGAGATCATGATCTGAGCCAAAACCAAGAGTCAGACACTTAACCGACTGAGCGACCCAGGCATCCCATATACCAGTATTACTTTAAACCTAAGCTGTCATACTTACATCAGCTAATACTTTGTTAAGTATATGTTGAAGTTACAAATTGAGGTATCTGTTCAGTGGATTTAAATCTTGCCAATAAGTGTACCTGGTTATTTATATCATTATTTAGTGTATTTCCCAGATATGACAAAAGATACAGTTTATTTATTGATTTGTTTATTTTTCCATTTTGTCTTTCTAAGGAAAGCACTATCTTTTGATTTGGGTCATACCATCTAGTGTGCTGTTGCTAGGTCATTATCCATTCTGGGCAGTTAATGTTATTTTAGGGACTTTGATGGTGTTCCCTAATGAATATATTAGTTCAGTTGTTTGACAATCTTTATAGGGATTGGGACATGTTTGTTCATAAAGTATAGACAGGGTAAGGAGTGTCATTTTCACTTTGGGGCATTGCCCTTGTAAGTAGCTTTTCAGAGATGGCTTCCTTCCAGCTCAGTGTCTCCTTCTCATAGGTAGGAAGGGTCAGGCATTGGTTGTTTTTCCTCCTGAAGTCTCATTTCTACTTCTTAGAAATATCCACATTAGGTGGGTACCTAGGCCTAGTATACACCAGTATGCATCAACAATTTTCTGACCAAAATGTGGTCTTCTTTTTTTACTGCTGTTGAGCAGAATTATGTCTATGTTTTTTTAATCCGTTTTATCAATTGTCAAAATAAAGGAGTTGTGGTTTCTTTCCTTTTGAGCTTTTCTTTGTGAAATATGTGATTCTCTGAAACTTTTGGGAACACCAGTTTAAATAAAAATGATTTTATTTTAGTTTAAGTTTATTTAAACATTTAAAGAGAAATGACTCATGGGTCTTCATAAACTTAAAAGTATTGAAAGTCATTCTTACTTTTGCTATTTTACAAAAGAAGAGATTAAGGCATGCAGTGAATAAGTGTCTTGGTCAAGGTTCCAGTGCTGGCATTATTTGAATCCAGAAGTATGTTTGGTTCAAGTTGTTGGCCATGATGTTCCACTCCTTCACGACAAAGCAGATGTGATAGGTGCTATGATAGATGTTATGGTCAGGGTGCAGTGAGGTTACATTAGAGGGCATGTACGAGAAGTAGCAATTGAAATGAGCTTTAAAGATTAATCTTTCTTAAATATATGCACACATTTACAGGGAGTTGAAAAGATAGTCACATATGTCTGAGGATTCAGTACCGTCTTATAAGAGTTGAAAGTCTTGTCAAGAACTTAAAGCACAATGAGAAAATAACTGCATGCCAAGTTGTGTGGTACTACTGAAAGTATAGAAAACTCAGAAAATGCCTAGTTTGTTTGGAGTGTGGAACAAAGGCTAAAGTTTAATTACCAGATTAGGGGTTAGCTAAGAGAGCTAAGTCTGTTTTTGGATTCGAAGAGGTAAGCCATAATAGCTATAAAGATACAGCTCTAAAGATATTTCAGCAGAGTAAAATACATTAAATATTACAGTTGATGTTACAAAATATATATTGGCATTTGTGTGATGGTCGTTACAAGTTATTTTATAGAATGAAGAGTAGACCAAGGACAGTTAAACCAGGGATGAATCGAAGAGGCTTTAAAAAAAATAGTTTTGACATAGGAATTAGTGATAGAGTAGGTACATCCTTCCAGTGTGGTGACCCCAGGAAAACCTGGAAAGACAGCAATTTGCATGATGGTGGAGAGAAAGAAAATGATATACTTTGTTTAAATAAATTTCAACCAACTGTGGATTACCCAGGATCTAAGAACTTGTATATTATAGTTAGAAAGGAAATATAAGTAAGATTCTAATTCCTAAGTGTTGGGAATATAGGCCACAGGGCTGTAGTACAATGAAAATAAACAGGTGTGTTGGTTTTTTTGGTTTGTTTTGTTTTTTTAAAGATTTTAAATATTTATTTGACAGAGTGAGAGAAAACACAATCAGGGAGCTACAGAAGGAGAGGGAGAAGCAGGCTCCCCAATGAGCAGGGAACCTGATGTGGGGATTAATCCCAAGAACCTAGAGATCATGACCTGAGCCAAAATCAGGGGTCAGATGTTCAATCAGTTTAGCTACCCAGGCACCCTTAATATCAATTCTTTTAACAAAACTTAGATATTGATGGTTAGTAATGCCGCCATATTAGTTTTTTCTAATTTTTTTTTTTTTTGTATGTGACATTAGAATGACTGTAATAGCTAGTGAAAATAGAATATTCATTCCATCCTGTGCATGGTACTATTTTATAAATAATTTTTCTTTTAAAAATCATTAGAAAGAGAAAATAGTATTTATTTTGTGGGTCTTTTCCCCCCTGTATTTTGTATTCACTTTGGTGTGTTTGCAGTTATCCAAACTAAGTTACTATAGAAGGATAGCCATCAGTGTCAAGTGCAAGCATTTAAGGAAATTGGCAAAAGCATTTTGAGATAGATTTCAACAATTTTATTAAGCAGATAACTGTAACTAAAATGGGTATACTAAATATACTTAATTTTGGTAAACTGTATTTTATATAATTAGTTTTAACATATGTAGAGAGTCGACTTTTGGCCTTTACAATTTATATGTTAATAGCCTCTAGTTTGCTGTTTGCTGTAGTGTTACAGATGGGTTAAGGTGTTAAATCTACACCATTTGAATGTGGTACCCTCTTACAAGTGAAGAAGCGGTATATTCAAGAATTCAAGCATTTGGCCTAGGGTCACAAAGCTAATGTAGAGTGGAATAGGACAAGCTCTAGGAAACTTCTTCTCATAAATTATATACAGTAGGGCATTGGGACTGTGACTGTATCCTAGGGTTAAGTCTCTGCATGTGAGTGAGTGATCTTATTGTTAGGCAAGAATCTTATATATCATCCTACACTCACTCCTTTAGAGATATATAGATCTATATATATTTGTATTGTACACAATCTATTTGAATCATGGATCTATATATAGTCAAAGCAATTTAAAGTTCTTGTTATAATTTGGTGAGAATTAATAATTATAAATTGTGAACTGTGCCAGAGCTTTTCTGCTCTTGGGCATAGAACCAGGTATCATCTATAGTAATGAACATGTGAAACCTGGAGTTCCTTAGAAGCCTTCATACTTTTATTAAAAATGTGAGTAGATTTGTACCCTTTTTCATCTCACGGATCCTCATTTTCTTCCTTTGTTCTCTTTTAATTTTTTAAAAACCAAATAACTTATTTGGGAACCAATCTACTTTTGATGAAAGAGGATAGAAAATATTACAAAATTACTTGACAGATAAAATATTCAAGTCCTAAATTGGCTTTCAGAAACTTTGAAGCATCCAGTGAACTCTTCATTTCTGTAGGGCAGAATACAAAGAAAATAGTTTTGAACATTGATGCATTTTGTTTATATGATGGAAATGGCCCAAATTCTACTTTGATATGGTAAATGACTTTGCTATTTTCTGCTACTTCAAAGGGACTCTTAAAATTGTAACTGCCTCTTTTACAATAAGGCATGATTCAGAAAGCTTCTTTAGCTATCAAATCTGTTTATAAACACATTGAAGAAAAGGCTATTATCTTTTTTAGTTTTTATAAGCAAAATTTGATTCTGTTTTAGGACAGTGGCTTTAAGTAACACCAATCTATCTGCACTAACAGGCTTTTATTGCCTTTTATAATACTAGTAAGGTGATAAGGCTAGAAGTATATATACTTCAGTTCAAGGAAAACTCAGTTTTTTTGGTCTTAACAAGGGAATGTAAATTGAAAATCTCAGGCTGTGTTATGTGGCAAACAGGAAAGAGGAAAATGTCTAGATTTTGATTTTGTACTGAAGCCATCTTAATGAATAGAGCAAGTGATAAAAGAATTAGACTCACTGTTATGAGGACAGCCCTGGCTTCGCAGCTGGGGCTTTCTGGTTACTATGGGGTAGAGAGAGGAGATCGCAGGTGAGAATGTGTGTTCTCTGCTCTGGGGCAAGAGGTGACTTAGCCATACTCAGCTTGGCTGGCCAGCATTCTGGAGGTTTGTCTGAGGACTTCCTCTGACCTGAGCGTATTGGTGCTATCATGAATATATGTCATGTCCTCAACCGAGAATCCTAGTTAGAGTGTGACCTTGGACCCTTTCTTGTGGTCCTGATCCCAGGTGAGGACCTAGACTGGATCAGCCCTCTTCTACCTATGGCATAGGCTCATGTGAACCCCCTTCAACTTCCAGAAGCTAATACTTGAATTTCAAAGTGGACTAGTTATTACTTGGATTTTAAGATACACAAGTAACATATTTACATATGGATGTATATATTATTACATATAATAAAAAAATACCATTGGAGATTATTTTCAAACAAGTAAGGATTTGAGCATAGAACCGAAGCCATTCAGTTTAATACTTTTTATCTTTACTTGTTAAAATAATAATGTGGAAATATAGCAAATTTTAAAGGTATAGATAAGTTAGTAGAAATATAAGTCACCCATAATCAAATTTTAAAACACAATGTATATAAAGAAGTCCTTGTGTTTTCTCAACCATATAGAGTAAGTTGTAATACAACTATTAGGTAGGTGCTTTCTAAAATCATACTTTCTAAATTTGTGTATCACTTCCTTGGACTCTACTGAGGAAAATCACAACTTTTATTAATATCTGACCTTTTGGTCACACATTATGACTTTCCTTTCTTCTAATGAGCTCGGTAATCAGTGGGCCCTTAGAAGCCTTCCTGCGCTGAATGCTACCTGTGTTTTTTTTGTTAGTTTTTGTGTAGTGAGGATTGCTTGAGTGTCAGTTGAAAGGATGTTCAATGAAAAGGTAAAGGATTCTGGCATCGTTGTCCTCCTAAATTTTATTATACAAACAAAGGAGCTTGTGGTAGGCTCTGTATTTAATTGGTCAGCTCCTGTGTCTTGTGATAACCGTCTCAGTTATGATTGTCGTCTTCACAGACCATGAAAGCTATTTGGATGTCTGTTGACAGGAATTTTTTTTCACATATCTTAGACCCAGTTGTAGGTAAATGTCATTATCAGAAAAATAAACTTCAGGGTTTTTCCTATTACCTGGATCTAATATTATATAAAATAAGGTATTTAATATATTATTTATAAGTGTTTATTTAGACTGAAATTTATCCAGGTTTACTTTCTTAGATGACTTTATGGGCTTGGCTTATATTTATTGGCTACAACTTTCTGTTATTTATTTGTTATCGTGATGTCATACTTGAAGTGAGAGATGATTAAAGTCTTAAATTGAAAGGCGATTTTAAAAACTGTATATAAATTCCGTCAGCCATTTTCTTCAGATTTGTATTCTCTTTACTAACAGAAAGTGAAAACAAAAATAACCTTGGTTTTTGCTTTATTCTATCATATTAAGTCTAAGGTGCCCTACTTTATATGTTAAGATACATATACAATCAATATACAGGTACTGAGCTGTGTGGTATCTGGGTTCAAGGTAGGGTTGATTCATAAGTTCTAGTGACAACTCATACAGTATGCATGCACTGTATGGAGCTTATCCAGGTATGGGAAGTTCAGGCTATTTCAGAGAAAATAAATTGATGGTAAGAAAAAGAGTGATCTGACCTCTCTAGATATTTTTCACATAGAAGGTGCCAAACACATAAGTGTAAACTTTTCCTGTATTAGGAGACCACACAGTCTGCTCATCTGTAAACCTGTAGATGAAATTGTTTGCCTTCTACAGAATTTATATTATGCTTAATGTTTTAAAAAATACTGTATTCTGAAACACAGTGTCAACATACTGCCTGAAACAGTTCTTTTGTGATATGGGGAAAGGTAGAGAAAAATCTTTTAATATTTCTGTTGATTTTTTTCTTAGGCACTTTTAAAATTTGTGTGTGCTATTTGAAACTTATTTAAAAAAAACCCTCTTATTATGAATCAAATAGAGCAAACTATCTTAGGGAAACAGTGAATTATGCCAAAGTTAAAGGAGCATGTTTTAGGCTTTTAACATTTGGGCAATAAGAGGGGATAGGCCTTATCCAGACCTTAAAATCCTAAATGGGCTTTAAGTCAAAACTTTGCTCCTTTAAGTTACTGATTTATATAAAATCCAGCAGGTCCTATAAGAGGTAGGAAGTGCCATTCAAAAAACTTACAACTCTCAAGATATGGAATGTTTTCCAGTCATATTAACTAGTGTGGTTTTGTTAAAAACCTTCTGGTTTAAGGATATTTTCTGTACATGTTGTTTCTGTTTCACTTACTATGTGGGAACATGAATGAGTGAATGTTAGGAATAAAATAATTTCCTTTGCTCCTTGATAGGTGACACCTTCATCGGGGAGTACTGAATTCCCACCCTTTGGGCCCTCATCGGTGTCTCTCCCTGAGGCTTCACATGACCAGTTTGCGGCTCAAGGTACACTTTCAGGAAGACATTCTGCTTTCAAAAAGAAATGACAAGTTGGTCCAAATATTTTGAAACTAATTGTCTGTATGAGAACAAAATCAAATAAGTCATAAAACATAATGTCTGGATGATAACAAAATGAAGTGACCCAGAACATGATAGAATAAATATATCATAAATTAACAAAACAAATACCCTTAACTAATAAATGGAATTTAGTCATCAGATAAATAGTCTGGCTGCTATCTGGTTTCTCATTAATTATGTGTAAATATTTAGCGTTTGAACTAGGGAACTGATAGATATTAGTTACCTTCATTTTTTTCCCTCTTTAGGGAAAACACTTCAGTTTACTACAGTAGTCCATTTGAAAGTAGAGAGGATCCGGTCATAAGTATTTTTTAAGGGGACGCTTCCATTTTAAAGCCCACAAAATGTGTTGAGTCTTTATTTTATTAGAACTGCTTGATGAGTAGCCTGGGATTTATTTTTAGTAATGGTAATATATAACTTTGTATTAGGGACTGCTTCCAACTCTATTATGCTTCAAACTTTATATATTTGGAAGATTACAACTTAGCTTTTGGTTATTCTAGAGAATGTACAAGCCTTTATTCAGTAGCATTAAATTCATCACCTGTAAGGAATATGCTACCTAAAAAAGAAAGTAATCATAAACACTGAAATATAAGCATCCACAGGGAAAGGCTTTCTAAAACTTCAGAAATAATTGCTTAATTAAGACTTTACTCTGAATTTTTATTATATTTGTTCCCTAACTTCCTAAACAATGTCCCACTTCGTTTTTTTTTAGTAATTTATAGTAACAATATAAAAAAATATTTAATTGTAGGAAGTACTCATTTGATTCTCTTAATAAAAGGAGCAAACTCACATTGTTTAAATAGTTAAGGACACAGAATGAAATGAAATTTGATAATGAATTTCATGAAGATTTATCTCTAGAAGTATGTTGTGTTACTCTTTTTCAATAACTTCACTGAGAATAATTCACATACCATACAGTCACCCATTTAATAAGTGTCAATTCACTGGTTTGTGGTTTATTCACGGAGCTGTACAAGCATCACTACAATTAATTTCAGAACATTTTCATCACCCCAAAAAGAAATCTTGCCATTAGCAATAACTCCTCTTTTTCGATCCTTCCCAGTCCTAGGCCATCATTAATCTACTTTCCTTCTTTATAGATTTGCCTGTTATGGAAATTTCATAAAAACAGTCCTACAGTATGTGGTTTTTTGTGACTTTTATTTCACTTAACATTTTCAAGGTTGATGCATGTTGTATTTGTCAGTACTTAATTTGCTAAAAATATTCCACTGTATGGATATACCACATTTTATTTACCCATTCATCAGTTGATGAACATTTGGATTTTTCCACCTTTTGACTGTTATGAATAATAGTGCTATGAACATTCATGTACAGGTTTTTGTGTGGACATATAGTTGTGCGGGGTTTTTTTTGTTTTGTTTTGTTTGTTGCATTCTTGATTTAGATTTATTTTCAAGGATTGTGCTTAGAATATATGTTCATGTAAAGTTTTACTAGTTGCCAATCACTTAAGTGTATATTTGACAAAAAAGCTTTTTGTTGAATCTGCCAATGAACAGTGCTATAAAGCATTGAATATATATTGTCAATGAGCCATAAGACTAGAACAATTATTTTGTTGTTGTTAGATATCTTCCAGAATTCCATCTCTTTAAAATAGTATTAAGATAAAATGTGAATTTTTTTTATTATTATTGTTTTTTTAGTGGTAATGAGATTTTAGTTCCCTCAAATGGAACATCTAGCAGGATTTCCCAGTGAAGCTGGTTAGTCCTTTTATTTGTTGTTTTGCTGATTCTTAACCAGGGAATTAATATGCTCCAAAGTGATATAGGATAGGGCGAAAATAATTTTCTCTAACATTTACATTAGGGACACTTTTGACATCTAATTTTTGATTTTTAAATTTAGTTTCCAACTTTTGTAAAAGAAAAATTATTTTTTAAAAAATATTCTATTTGAGAGAAAGAGGGCAAGAGCACGAGCAGGGGAGAGGGAGAAGAAGCAGACACTCTGCCAAGCAAGGAGGCCAACGTGGGGCTTGATCTTAGGACCCTGAGATCATAACTTGATCTGAACTTAACCCACTGAGCCACCCAGATGCCCCGAAAAATTATTTTATAAAAAAAAAACTTAGCAGGGTCTCTTGTGATCTGTAAACTTACATTTGATATACAAAGGTAAAAGGAATCATTAAAAAAATAAAAATGTTACTGTATTTGAGTACTATTAACTTAAATAACTGGGATAATTTTCACTAGATAAAATATAAAAGTTTATTTAAATAAATTGGATGAGTTTGAATTTCTTAACTGCTGTGCCCTCCCCTTTTATTGATCCTTTCTGTACTTGGCCTAAAAATGCTGAAAACACGGAATATATATCTTGTGAATATTGAAATTTTTCCCTTAAAATCCATTGAACTGTTTCTGTGGAATTAACCTAAATTTAATTTTCCCAGTTTTGTTTAGTTTAAAATGTCAAATCTTCCTTGATGTTACATAGTCCCAAAGTTATATAGTCCTCTAATTCTTCCCTTAAGGAATTAGTTAATTACAAAGGAAAGTTGGAGAAACCTGGTAGACACTACCTCAATCAAGTGGCTAAAGTTAACACCAACAGTAGTGACATAGAAGGGAATCCTGTTTTTCCTGGGAGGATGCACTAAAAGATCTACTTATGAGGAAATCTCAAACATCAGAGGTTCCACAAAGTAATAGCCTATGCTCTTTACAGAATGTGAGGGCCCTGAAAGACAAAGCAAGTCTGAGGATATCTTCCAGTTTAGAACCCAGGGAGACATGACTGCTAAATCCAAAGTGTGACCCTGAATCGGACCCAAACAGGAACTGTGGCACTATAAAGGACATGAGTGGGACAACATGCAAAATTTGGAAAATGTCCTACCATTACCTCAGTATTAATTTCCTGGTTTTGATCATTGTACTGTGATTATAAAAGACAAAGCCTGTTTAGAAAATTAATTTAGGGGTGAAGGGGTATTTGGAACTTATAGGCAAGCAGTTCATAAGAAGATAGCTATGTAGGTAGATAAAAAGTAGAAATAAAATACTAGTATGTAAAAAAAAAATATACTAGTATATGGGGATTTGGGTGAAGGTATAAGGAAATTCTTTGTACTCTTGTACTTTCTATAAGTCTGAGTTTATTCAAAATAGAGAATGTTTCTTTAGAAAAGAAATAATAAGGGTCATGAGGAGAATCTTGAGGTAGATTAACAAAGGTAGCTTTCTTGTTAATCCCTTGCTGAGTTTTCTAGGAAAGGTCTATAGTCTCATGTCTTCAGTTCTAAAATCCAGAATCTCTGAAACTTTCAAAGATTTCTCAAAACTCACTTGGTGTAAAACTGCCTGGACCTGAATATAGCTGCTGCAGAACCTGAGCAGTCCTGGTTGAGGTGGCATTTCTTCTTTCTGCATCCTGTTTACTGTGATTATACATGTATCATAGTATAGAAATACTTACTTCATTGTGGGGTACTGCCCAATATCCCATTGGAGCTGTGAGTTAATGTACAGTATATGCATCTTTCTATTATTCTAAAATCTAAAAAATTTTGAATTCTAAAGTATTTCTGGCCTCTAGAGTTTTAGAAAAAGGGTTGTTGTAGACTATTTGTTCTTCAGTATCTGAATGTTTGAGGGCACAATATGTGCACTGCCCTTCTGGTCTTGGCTCTTACAAGGCACACACACGCACACACACACACATCTGTGTACAACTATACACACACACAGAGTGGAGGAGTTAGATGTCTGCTTCCTTGGCCTCAGGGTTCAGATGAATTAGGCATTAGGGAAATTCCCCAACCATCTCTCGTTAGCACTTTCAGGAACTTTTCTCTGATGATCAGAACTTATAAATATTGTACAGAAGCACAAAGTAAAGAAAAAAATAGTCATAATTTTAATGTTTATTTTCAGTAATAGGTCCACATGAAACTGCATCAGCACAGCTTCCTCGTGACACATCCCTTCCTGCCCCTCTGCCCAAGCAGTGTGTGGTCACCCCACCTCTCCTTTCAGCAGTGTGCAGCCTTCTGGACGGCCTCTTGGTAATTGCTCCAGGAGACACAGCACGTGCTTTTCGGCAGGCCCGTCTCATAGAGCTTCTCTGTAGGTAAGAGAGGAAGGGTGGTGGAGATGAATCAACACCACTCTATTCGTGACTTGGTGTAAGACTTCATGTGTACTGGGGATATATTTTTACTTTTTTTTTTTTTTTTGGCTCATTAGACTGCAGGATTTTGCTTTTGCCAGAATTGTCTTTTGACAATTTTAGTTTGGATCTATGACAGCACTTATATTGGTTTGTTATGTTGGCTGCTACGCACTCCCACCATCCTGATTTTTTTTTTTTAATAATTCAGACGTTTTAAGTCTTATTTGTCCTCCACCACACTCAAGAAATATGATGCATTCAACTTTGTAATTCTAACTGGAAGTGAAAGAGGTCAAGGATTCATCTCACTAGGGTTATATCAGAATAGTGGCCATGGGTTGCAAATCATTGTCAAATTCATTTGGGGTTCTTTTCATTATTGGATATTAAACTCTCTATTACAGAGTATTCTGATAAAATTTAGGAAATCATGATTTTATTCTTTCATTTCATTTTAGCTAATATTAATGAGTTTATGGCAGAACCTTTCGATTATCATATTGGCTATATAGTATAGTAAAAATGGCCATAGATCGTGAATTAGCCTGACTGATAGTCTGATTGTAGTTCATTCACTCCTTAGCATTGCAGTCTTGGGGAAGTTATTTTAATCTCTGGAGTGTCATTAGTAACATCTGTTGAATGGCTTTAGTGTCAGGATTAAGTGCTGATGTGTTAGGACACTTTTTATAGTAACTGTTCCTTTTCTATCTTCCCACATCAGATTACTATACCTACCTCCTGTGGACCACTTAGTTGTTTGCGTTCATCTGCCTGTGAACATTCATCATCTGAAATATCTTCTTCCTTTTTGTCAAATCACAGTGCTTTCTTTTTCTTTTTGAGATATTAAGAAAACTTTAAAAAGAAAGAAGTATCCCTTGTTTCAGCTCACTTGCCATTACTCTTTTACCATTTATATTAAGTTGTGGGATGTGGGTTTGTTCACAGTTACTTGTCATCTTTCTACTAGACCTACTAGAGTTGGAAAAGAAACCTGCTAGTTGGGCAGCTCTGGTGGCTCAGCGGGTTTAGCGCCACCTTCAGTCTGGGGCATGATCCCGGGGACCCAGGATCGAGTTCCGTAACAGGCTCCCTGCATGGAGCCTGCTTCTCCCTCTGCCTGTGTCTCTGCATCTCTCTCTCTCCGTGTCTCTATGAATAAATAAATAAAATGTTTAAAAAAAGAAAAAGAAACCTGCTAGTTGTTTGACTTTTTCTCCTGGATGTTTTCCTGCCTCAAGAACCATCAGAATGAGCTTTAGGAATCCTCTGACTTCTCGAGTCAGTTAGGAGTCTGCTGTGAAATTGAGGCAACAGAGCTATTAAAGGATCTTTTATGGCAAAGACTTATCATATTCTGAACATGTTCTTTATTCCTGGCTTAACAAAATTTTCCTATTTGTTTTGCATTATTTTGTCTTTTACTTTCTAAATCAGAACATATTTCCTAGCAAGTATTTTTCCTATTTTAAATAGGAAACTACCACCAAGGTTTTTCTTTTGTTTGCTTTCCTTCTAAAAGAGCTTCATTATATTTTATTCTGCTTTTCATTAGATGTTTTTTCTTCAGAATTCCTTGCTTCCCACATTTATTAGATAAGATCTTTTCCTGCATTCTAAAATATTATAGGATACCTGTTTGTATACATTTATTATATTTATGAAAATCTTTTCTCTTTATTTTTACTTTTTTTTTTATTTGAGTATAGTTGACACACAATGTTATATTATTTTCAGGTGTGCATTTTAATTAGTCCACAGATTTATGTATTATACTGTGTTCACCACAAGTGTAACTGTCATCTGTCCCGTTACATCAATGTTATAGTATCGCTGACTGTATTCCTTATGTGGTGCCTCTTATTCCTGTGACTTACTCCATAAACTAGAGGTCTATATCTCCCACTCCCCTTCATCCATTTTGCCCAACATGCCCACCCACGTTCTTTCTGGCAACCATTGATTTGTTCTCTGTAAAGATCCTTTCTCTTGAATTCTATTTAAGGTTATATTCAGACTTCAAATACTAATTTATTAATTTTTAATAAGCAACATGCTACTCATTTGGAGGGTTTTCTTTTTCTGCTCTTTGCAGTATTATGGATGCCACCCTCCTAGAGAGCTGTGTGCAGGAGCTGAAGGGTCCACTGCCTTTGTCATCTCCAGTTGAACACACTCAGGCTCAGGTAAGTGTCATGTTTCCCTCTCACCTCATGTCTTTTTGTGCATTTATTTGCTTTAAGTGCCGGGAACATAAATTCTGCTAAAAATATACTAAGCATAGAAGAGGGATGGGAATCTTTCAGAATATACATGGTGTGATTAGGTTATTTCAAAAAGGTTACTTAACATTTTAATTTGAGACATCTTTGCATGGTAGAAAACAGCAGCAGGGTATAAAGATCTAGATTCTTTTCCTGATTCCATTATTAACCAGCTTTTAAAAAAATTTAACCAGCTTTTAAAAAAAATTTTTTTTAATTAACCCACTTAAAATGTTTATCCACCGATCTGGATATCTTTTTTTTAATATTTTTTTATTCATGAGCGACAGAGAGAGAGAGAGAGAGGCAGAGACACAGACCGAGGGAGAAGCAGGCTCCATGCAGGGAGCCCGACGCGGACTCGATCTCAGGTCCCCAGGATCTGGGCTGAAGGCGGTGCTAAACCGCTAAACCGCTGAGCCACCCGAGCTGCCCAGATATGGATATCTTTGAGCACCATATTAAAAAAAAGAGGATATTGTATACACCACCTTCCCATTCTATGATTTTAGGCTATCTCTATCATTTTCACCAAATTGAAGTTGTTAAAATACATAGTGACTTCTATGCATTTTCAAAACCCAGTCTAATAAAAATAAATTTATTTTTGTTCCTTTACAGATACTACTTTTAAGTTCTTGCTTATAGCTAGTGTCTGTATCTAAAGTATGCTTCACAATTCCTTATTATTGCTAATAGGAATGTTGCCTCAAATCAGATTTTTAAGAAGGGCTACAAGATTTATGTAGTATGATAATTAAAGGTGGGCAAAACTAGTAGCTCTTGCTTTGTAGTGCTGTCTTTGAGGTTTCTGAATAGGATAGATACCCTTTTATAAGGTTATGCAACACAGTATGCATTTCCTTCAAAACACTTGTCACAGTGTAGTATTTTTACTTTTGAGTGCATTTATTTGCATTCACTGTCTATCCATCCAACAAATTTTCATTGAGGGCCTACCATGTACCAGGATCTTAGCTATGCAAATAAATATTCTTCCCCTCAAGTTGGGAGAGCAGTTCATGAGGAAATCCACATATAGCTGCTGATGATAGATATCTGAGAAGAAAAACTAAAACAGGAGACAGGGAATGATGTCAGAGCTGCAAGCATAGGGCTCTTCCACTTGGGGTGGTCAGGGAGGTTCTTTCAGATAGGGACATGTAAACTGAAGTATGTCCTGTGAGATGCAGGACCCTTGAGATTGGGTTATGTGTGCTCTATCCAAGAAATATCGAGGCCAGAGTGGCTAGAGTGAATCTGTGAGGGGGAGATGAGGTTGGAGGCTACAGTGAGCTCTGTGAAGGCAATGCTTTGCCCGTTCTTCTGTATCAGCTGTATTCTGAATGCTGAGCACAGTGCCTGTCCTGTGGAAGGTACTCATTCAGTGCTTGTGGAATGAATGAATAACAACAGTAGCAAACATTTACGGGGTGCTTGTTTGTCTAATTTATGTACAAACTCATATGAATCCTCCCAATATTCACATGAAGTATCCTTAGTAGCTTCATTTTAAAAGTAAATGACTGGAAATGTCCAAAGTTGCTCACATGGAAAGGAGTAGAGCTAAGATTCCAGTGTACATGGGTTGGTTCCAGAGCTCACACTTTTACCTACTTCCTCACCTGGCCTTGTGTAGGCTAACTGCTTCTTGGCTGTTTGTCCTCACACAAGATTATTCATTCATTCCAGAAAAGTTCTGGAACCTCTTCTCTGCCAGATTGTGCTCTAGATGCCAACTGACAGATGCATGAACAAAGCAAACACACACGCCTGCCCACATGAATTCTGTCTTTGGTGCAGAAGACAGACAGCAGTAAATAAAATGTGAAGTATTTTATCAGCTGGTGACAAATAGAATGGGAAGAAGAGGGTGGGTGAAAGAGTGTGTGGTAGGGGAAAGAGTGCGTTGTTTTGGCAGGGTGGTCAGAAAGAGGCCTCAGGAGGGAAGATGTGACCTGAGAGTGGAGGTGCTGAGGAAGCAGCGAGTGTAACTAGGTGGAGTGTGGGCTTGCGAGAGGCTTCAGTGACTCTGTGGTTCTCTCTCTGATGCTTCTCATTAGCTCTCACCTTCCATGCCTTCTCTGTTTATGGTAACACTTCCTACATCAGAGTCAGACTTGCTGTAACTGCAATCAATGGTATAGTGTACAAAGGCATCAAAAAAGACTTCATAGCAATAAAGAAACTGAATGTTACAAACTTGCATTTTTACCTGAAAGATGTGTTGAAAATATTTTGTAATCTCTCTTTCTTTATAAAATTATAGGATAAATGGCTTTGGAATCCCCCTTTCTACCTCTTTCAGAATATTGATTCCACAGCTTAGCTACTTAAAAACTTGCTTTCTTTCTCCAAATGGAATTTGAAATTTGACTTTGAAAATACTGCTTCATTTGGCATTACTATACTTGACAGTGTTATTGTGGTCATTAATGGCATATTTGTAATATGAGGAAAATAATGCTTTGTGTGCTCCATATTCATTTTAGATCTTTAAGAATTATGATTTTATTTTTATTAACTTACGTTACGAAGAAAGTGGCTTATAATGGCTTATAATGTATAGAAATATCACTGAGCTAGACTTTTCATATGATATGTCTTGTTTTCCTTTATCTCTTTTTTCAAATAGGTGTCCTTTCTCCTAGAATACCTGTCCTCTTTGTCTAGGCTTCTGCAGTCATGTTTACTGGTAGATCCTGACCTTGTGATTGAGGATGAGCTTCTGAAACCTCTGGTCACAAACATCATTGGGGTCCTCACCATATGCACCAAAGATGTGTTAGGTAAGCTTTATTTTGTAAGTTTAGGATGGAAGCAAATAATACTGAGGAAAAGAGTCTTACTCTGCACCAGATACTCCAAGTTTAAATTTTATGTCATGCTTTGCCAATATTTTGAAGGCTTTTATAATGTGTTTTATACTTTGGATGTTTTAAGTGGTTTCAGGAGACCATTCGAGGCAAATACGTAGTATAATGAAGGAGTATCCCCTGTGCTGTCAGTTTAAATGAAGGCAAAGTTCTGTATGTAGTATTAGCAAAATGCAGTGAGTTTAGGTAGTAATTATTCTTATAAGCTATGGGTACAGCCAAATGACCTACTACTAACTTATTTGCAATAACAAGTATACATAAGTGTAACAAATACCAGAATTTTGGGAAGGTCCTAAATTATTGAAAAAAATACTCTGATAAAAAGTTGAACATAGTACTTAGTAGAAGAGAAAAGTGAAACAATATAGGATCTTTAACAGAATTAAAATATGATAATAAAAAAAGATTTTATAATGCAGTAATTGATAATTTGGCTATTGCTAGGTGACTTTTTGCCTATTCATTCTTAGTTTTTTGAATTTCATGGATTTGCCTGGTTTCAGGTAAGTAAAATGTTTTATGATGCCAGCAAATCTAGTTCACAATGTCTCATTCATGTTAAAATATCCTGGTGCTAGAAGAATACTAATTCCTTACTAAGAAAGTTTACAAGTGATAGTGATATCCTAACTAAGCAAATCAGGATAGACCGATTTGTGAGGCCGATATCACCCCCGTGGGGGAAAAGTCTTAGCTAAACCAATTTGTGACCCTTTAGAGCTCAGTTCTACACAATAAAATCTTATTCCTTAGTATTTAATTTCTTGTATTGGGTTGTCTTGGCTGTCACTTGGGAGGCATTGATACTGAGCTCATCAAAGATAAACAGGAAATAAACAGTATCATTGCTAAAAACTGTAGTGCATGGTTTTGACCGGAGGACTTTTGATTCAACACTTAATCCCAAAGTCATTTGACAAGAGGTAGCCAAGTCATATGGCGAGATGTCCCAAAGTCGTATCATGTCTTGGTTGTCATTGGCTGCCCTGTGGATTTTTTTTTAATTGATTCTCTTGTTTTTGTGTGTGACTTAGGCTTTGAGAATTAAATAAAAATAATGTATGTTTTATTTTTATGTAGGTTATTTGTCACATTATGTCAAGTCCTGAAAATAAAAAATGTCCCTGATATCTGAATGTATATCCATTGGCTAGTTAAGTTAGAAATAATTTTCTCATTCTAATAAACGGTAAAAGTTGAGTAAAAAATTTTTAAGAAATGAATTTTTAAATTTTTTTTGGAAAAATAATAGTGAATAGTATAAAATACTGATTATCTTTCTAGTATATATTTATATTATTTGCTAATTCTCATACATAGTTTGATACATTTTATATGAGTAAATTACATTGAAAGTTATTGAGCAAAAGTAGTTACAAAGTTAAATGGTTTTTTTAAAAATTTTTATTTATTTATGATAGTCACACAGAGAGAGAGAGAGAGGCAGAGACATAGGCAGAGGGAGAAGCAGGCTCCAGGAGCCCAATGTGGGATTTGATCCCGGGTCTCCAGGTTGCGCCCTGGGCCAAAGGCAGGTGCCAAACCACTGCGCCACCCGGGGATCCCATAAAGTTAAATGTTAATTGTGTTTTAATTTTAGCTTTAAACTTAAAATTTTATTTGGTTATATTGAATAAAATCAGTAAGCTTTATTCTTAATTCTTTATATGTATAAAATACAGATATACTGATAGTACATAAACAAGATATACAGGATCTATGGAATTAAAGTTTCATGGGGTTGAGGAGGAGGAAACATTATATCTGAAAAGACTCCTTACAGAGCTGATAATGACAAAAACGTTGAGACACGTACCAAGGATTGCTTTAATCCAAACTCCCTGGAATATGCCATTTCCAAAAGAACCCTGAGATGGAAATCCTTAGTTTTGCTTGGTAATGGAGTTTGGCAAAAGCTGGCAGATACTACTGGTGGCATGATCAGAGAAGACAGTCATCAGATTGCTACTGCTCTCCAGCCTCCATTTGCCAAGTAGAGAGAAAGGAAAGGCTGTCCTTACAATAGAAGGTTAATTGCTACATTCTCAGCTATAGGCAAAGCTGCAGAATCTTATTTCATGTCATATTTTCTTAGAGGGGCACATTTCTTGGTTGTTCAAAGAAATTCTCCTTTCTTTTCTGTCATAACCTTGGCACATTGTACTTCTTAACTTTTATGAAAGTAGCACAAACAATGCCATGCTTTTATAGTATACACAATATATGTTTCCTAAGTTATGGCTTAATATTCAGTTTGCCATACCTTCTGATTTGTTGTTGAATATGCATTAATAAGAGGAGGATATGTGAGTGTGTATTTGTCTCTATGTAGGGGGGTAGATGAAAGAGCTCTTTAAAAAGCAGTGGAAAAGTTCATTGAAATGAATTTTGGATCATGCTCAATTACGTTTGTCTTCATCTGACAGGTGTATGCCTCTTGTGTGTAATGAAGTATCCTGTGAGCTTTGTATTTTCTATTCTTTGTGTTAATAACTTGAAATGTTTTCATTAATTTTATAGATGTAGAATTGATATCTGCTTTTTATCATACATGGACACATTTATTTAACCTTTTGGCTACGCTCCTGAGGAAAGCTGCTACTGCCTCTCTCTCTTCTATTATGATGGGTCTGGCCAAGCACTGGGCAACAGTGATTGGTAAGAAGATACTTGCACTAGGCTGGGGGTCTTTCTGCTAATAAATGTTAAGATAATAATTGTTTACAATTTTTATATATGTATTGTTTTTCTAAAATTATGTAATTATGGCATGGCATTTGAAATAGAAACCAGGGATTTACTTTGAGAAATTTGCAGTGCTCTTGAGGAGCCTCAAAAATACATTTTTGAAAAATTGAAACCCAGTTCAAAAAACTGTAAAAACAAGTTAAGAAAGTCCTATGGTATTTATGAAGAGACATGTGATATGACATGATTATAAAACAATGAGATAGATTTTCATGTGTTGGCATAGAAGCCAGTCTCTTTCTTGACATATATGCACTATAAGTGGGTAAATCTGCAACTAAAATTCTGTATATATGATAACATGGAAACTTAGAGTAGAAATAGTGTGTCGAGACATAAGGATTTTCTTATAGTACAGAAATGCTAAAGCCATAAACATTATTTTTAAGAATGACTATCGTCTAATTTTTCATAAAGTCTCCTTTAAATTATAGCATAGCAGGAAGACCTTTTTTCAACATAAATGCTTATAAAATGTTACTTTTTAAAAATAACTAGTTTAAATGTATTAAAAATAGAGTTCTTTTAAGTTTCCCAGTTACCACTAATGTAGCTGGCTTGTTTTTTTCACATTTTACTATAAATTTAGATGGATGATACATCCACAACCAGAGTGGTAGTGTTGAAGTGAGTTTTATAGGGAAATACATGTTCAATAAGAAGTGGAATTGTTAATTCTGAGTTTACCCTAAGAAGAATAGCACCATTTAGAAATCATTATTTTGTTAGAAGATAGTAAAACTGAAAGAGATTGACTATATAATTGAGATTTTTTTTTACATCCATGGTGGGGATATTTAGTTTACCACCCAAATCACTACTAACATAAAGCAAGGTACTACTCATGTGGGCCATCCAAGCCAAGTGGTCAAATCTGGCCCATGCTCGTTTTGGTAACTAGGATTGTATTGATGATCGTATTGGAACACGGCCACCCTTACTCATTTACATGTTCCCTAGGGTTGCTTTCCTGCTGCAATGATAGAGTTGAATACTGTGACAAAGGCCGATGACCCGGAAAGTGTAGAATATTCATTTCCTCTCTGACCCTCTGCAGAAAAAGTTTGCTGGTCCCTGCTTTATGCCTGTTTACCTGACACTTTCCCTAGTGATAAAATAAGGACATAGTAAATTCACAATCTTTCTACAAAACATGCACACAGTTTATATAATACATGGTGCTAATCAGAAATAAGTTACTGCATAAACAGCTAGCTTTGATCATAGTAACGTTTATGAAAACATAACTAATAAAAATGATCATTGCTATTTCTTGCCATGGAGTTGCTTTTGTTTGTTTTTAGTTTTCAACCCATGTGTTCATACATATTTAAAACATCTTATCACTTTGTAACATGTTATCTCAGTCTTTTTCTCAGACTTGAGTAATATTTAGACATCATTTAAATGAACAGGATTTTCATGAAACACCACTCTCACTAAATTATTTTTCTTGTGTTACTTAAGAAAATAAGAATTTCTTTTAGTCTAAATCTAGGTAGAAATTCTTAGGGTTATAACTCTTATGCAAGTACAAATTCTAAATAATATAAAAGTAAAATATAACAAAATTATAAACCAGTGCTACTCAATAAAATTAGTATAATGCATCAAATGTTCCTTTGATCAAATCAGTGCTCACAACAGGAAATTAATAATGACTGATTCAGTGTAGTTTCTTTTGAATTGGCTTGCCTATTCTTTCTAATCTGTGTTATGTTTGCAAATCTGTGCAAAACCACTCTTGTTCTCTATTCTGAACTACTGTGAAACATTTGTTTCTGCACCATGCCAACACTGCATACTGACTCGTGCAAGTACCATTTAGCATCAACTTGTCTGAAAACAGAAACACAATTATACATGGGTGATCTAGATAGTTCAGAATACAGTTACATGAAATTTTTTTTAGATTAGCACTGAAATAAAAAATGAAAAGTCAAAAACTCCAGGGGCTTTGTCGATCCCAATGGGACCCCAGAGGGGTCAGTACTCATCTATATATAATCCTTTTATTTGGGGTCTTAGCAAATATAGTGTGTATGTGCATTTGTATACACACATACACTTTCATACAAAAAAGAACCTGTATAAAAAGAATGAAATGAAGATTAAATAGATTCCTTGATTCTGTTGTCTTAATGTTGACTGTTTAAATTACCTTTAAACACCAGAGTTTCTCATACTTATAAGTATTGATAGCTTTACTTCATTAGAAATAAAAAGGCTATTAACTTACTCAAATAGATCTGTTCACTTTTTTAATTTTGAAGTTTTCAAACATTTACATAGAAATTATTCTCTCTTAGATATGTTGTGCACATGTGTGAGTTTGTCTACCACATGCCCTACCTTATCTACTGCCAGCCTGCAGTTCCTTTCTATTCTCTTGACTGAAGAAGCAAAAAGGCATCTCCAGGATAAGAATAAAACAAATTCATGCCACACTCCATCAATGGCTTCACTTCTCGATAAAACTCAAGAAAATCAGAAATCTCTAGAACGACTTAATGAAGTAATTCTTCAGGTATGTGATTTCTTGACCTTTCAGAAACTTTGTTTAGTTTTAAATAAATCAGTCTTGGTCTTATAAAAATTTTTTTTCAATCATTTGAATTAAAAAGTAATTAATGTTCATAATGGTCATTTAAATGGAACAAAAGCATGTAAACTTAAGGTAATCATCTCCTCTCCAGTGCTGATCCTCTGATGTTAGCTACTTTCTTTTAATGAATATGATATAAAAATTCAAAATGAAATATTAGAAAAATAAATCCAACAGCTTACTGAAATAGTGTGCCATGTCATGACCAAAGTTTTATATTTCAGGAATGCAAGTATAATTCATAATGTCCTCCCATTTTATTTTATTTTTTTTTTTTGTCCTCCCATTTTAAAGACATGTTTCTGTCTCTGAAAATATATTCATCTAAATGATATTTCATTTATTATATACATTAATTACATATATTTCAGGCGGTTTGTCTATAGAGGTGGGTGGACTTGGTTGGTACATTTGTGAGAAAATACCCCCTTTCTAAGCCACACTGCCTTAAAACTTACCTTGTAAACTTACTTTTTGCAGTCCTAAAATATGAACCAAGAATTTTGTTCATTGAAAAATATTCTGAAATCACTAAATATGATTTTATAAATAGATTAACAAAAAAAAAACCTTGAAGTGCTTCCTAAGTTATATAGTTATTTTTATATAAATAGGAAATTTGCTAGAGTTTTCTAATCATGGTTCTGTGATTTTTCACAACCTTCTCTTGCTAAAAAGTGGAAAAGAAGTAAACTTGTGCCTTGACAGATTTGCTTCCATTCTCCAGTCAGCCAGCCACATTTTATAAAGACAGAAGGTTTTTTCAGTCTTCCAATTTGTTGCTGTCTCTTTGCTGCTTAGAATTTGGGGATTTTTGCCCCATTCTGCCTAGGGGAGTTATGATCTTGCTGGCATGAGCACTTGGCATTGTATGCAGTGCCTCTGATTATGTTGGAATGCAGACGAGGCTAATAGAGGCCAGGGGCGGCTCCTGGTCCAGTGAAGGTGGGGCTCTGAGTTCTTCGGAGACTTTTGTCTCTGTCTCCTTTGCCCAACAGACTACCGTTATTTTCAGAGCACAGATAGGGAGACTGATAAATGGTCTCCGACATTTTCTTCTGTTTCCAGCAGCATCTTCAGAAGCTGGAACCCTAGGGGGAAAAGGTCCTCACAGCATTGCTGAAAGTCACTTACCTTGAGAGACCATGGCTTCTTCCCTGTAGCTACTGCCTCACTTGCTACACTCAGTTCTTAGTTTAAAACCAAAGCTGGATAGTATGTCAGTTACCTTTTTCCCCATCAGAACACCAGGCTTTATTCGATTAACTGAGTCTCATTTTGCACTTTAAAGAATATTCTAAGAGGAAACTCAAATTCACACCTTTACAGTGATCTTCCCCCAATTCAAAAGCATTATTAATCTGCTAATTTGGGCTTTAGTGGAATACTTTTTGACTAGGGAAGGGGCCTTCTCTCTTAACCAACATGCTTTCCCCTAAAGGGAATATAAATGATTCCTGGAGTCCCTGCATCCTTTTCTCTTCTTCTTCTTCTTCTTTTTTTTTTTTTTTTTTTAAGGTTTTATTTATTCATGAGAGAGACAGAGAGAGAGAGAGAGAGAGAGAGAGAGAAAGGCAGAGACACAGGCAGAGGGAGAAGCAGGCTTTATGCAGGGAGCCTGAAGTGGGACTCCATCCCAGGTCTCCAGGATCACGCCCTGGGCTAAAGGCAGTGCTAAACCGCTGAGCCACCCAGGTTGCCCCTGCGTCCTTTTCTTCCCCTCTCCTTTGCCCAGGCCAGGAATGCCCACTAGCTCTGGGAGCCTTGACTCACATGACTGTGGGTCCTCCTGGACCAGGTGAAATTTAAAGACCTCTATCCAGGCCAAACGAAAGCTATTTTATTTCTTAGCTGTTTTCTTTCACTTTATGGTCATGCTGTTTCAAGGAATCATGATTAGGCTTGTGACAAATAAAAATTCATGTTGGTTGATGCATCAGATTAAAATAAACATATATAGGAAAAGTTCTGTGCTGCAAGAGTTTACTAAATTTACCCTGCTCCTTATTTTTCCTTAATATTTTGTAATATTATTCATTATAAAAGTTATATTATCTTTTGCTGTTACCTTCCTGGCCAAGGAAAATGAGGTATTCTAGAGCCACAGGGTATTTCAATGATTTTCCTAATGACTAGCCAATTTTCCTCTCCATTTCCTCCAAATTATAAAAGATACAAGGTATTGTGTGGATATGGCTATTTTAACCAATTATATAAACTGGTTTTCCTAATAATTCATACTCTTCTCATTCACATAAACAGTAGAATATAAATATATAATATTTGTTAGAAGGGCACAAGCAAGTTTAAGACAAAAATAAATAAATAAATAAATAAATAAATAAATAAATAAATAAATAAATAAATAAATAAGGGAAGTATCCCTGTGACATACTTAGGAGAAAATGTATGCCTCACGTGAGATGGGACATTTATTAATGAGCTTTATTAAACTATAAACACTATGTTTTCTTTACTCTGCCCTATATAAATATGATATGTGAGTTAAAATGTTATTCAAATACATGAAACAGCAATATATAATAATAAATTACATACATTTCTTAATATACATGTGTGTAGGCTGTGCATTGTGCCAGATTTTATACAAAGGAAAGTAAAATATACAGTCTTTAAATGGTCAGAAGAAATAATATACTAAAATTGATGACCTTCAAAGATTTATTTCAATTCTCTGTAAAACCTTACTCAAAAATATTAGACGTGTGGCCTTAATTAAGCATGTCATTTAACCTCTTGTGTTTCAGTTCTTAAAATGCAAATGTAAAATGAGAGGGTTGTATTAAATTTATATAAGCTAGCTCTAAAACTCTCTATCCTCCTAATAGATTGTTATGTTGTAACTTCAATTAAAATGTCTTGACAGAGAATCTTTTAAGTGGCTGCTTTACCAAACTCTCTCCCATAGTGGGTACATGGTGAAAGTGTGCATTTGGTATTTATATCTTAAATTATGTGCAAGTTTATTTTTCATAATTCCATTTTGAGGAGGTTTGAGGGTTTGAATATTCTCTTAGAAACTATTCTGTCTTTTGACATATATGTCTTATGATATTTCTCTTTTGACCATAACATATTGAACACATTTGACTTAATGGAGATTTTGCCTTCCCTAGTGGGAAAATATATTTCATTTGCAAATACATGTAAGAAGAGTAGTAAAAACTTTCAGTAATAATAAATTTTGCTCATAATTGAGATGTTGATTTAATTTTGCTCTTTATATTTAGTCTGATATTTAAGGATAGTAATGGAAGCAAACAACCTCTTATTTCACATTTTAGGAGATAGGTTTTGTACTAGAGATTAGTGAATGGTGAAGTTCAAGAGTAAATCTTTTGGAGAGAAGGCTTATCTATTTGAGATACTGCTGTGACAGTGAATGTTCACGGTAATTTAAAAAACTTATTCTTTATATCAGTGCCTTTTGGAAAGAAAGCAGAGTCTTGAACTAGAATACCTAGATCACTTAATGTATAGAAGGGAATAGATCTAAAAAGAGCATAAAATTTAAATAAATTACATTAAGTCCTGATTTTCTTTCTTCCTGTAGTTGATGAAAAAACATGATGTTTTTTGCTCTATATCCTCTTGATTTATTTTTCCTCTTTCGTGTATCTGCATCACCCAGTAGTAGCTTGTTGTCTGTCACGTCCAACTATCTGACATGGGATCTTAGCCTCTGCCTTCTTGCTCCCAGGCGTCTCACTCTGAGCCATATGCTCCTACTCTGTGCACAGATAGATGCTCAAAACAACTTCTCAGCCTGTAATAAGCACTATGTGGAAAATGGTAGAAATCAAATCCTCTACTCTGACCTGTGGTTGAAAAGTATGAAGATTTACTAGATGTTAATCCTGTTTATTTCTTTTTTGTTTGTTTTTAGTTTTTGGCTTTCATATCAGTTTTTCTATGTATTCATTTTAGAGCGCCAAACAGGTTTATAAGTTTTGTACCCAACTAGAAGATTTCTGCCTTTTTCCTTTATTTCCGTCTTAGAGACAACTACTCATACCTCTTTTAGCTGATTGTTTTATGCTTCCCTTCCATGTCTCTAAATAGCATGCTTGTATTTCTCTATCTTAAACATTATCTGTTGACTTGCTGCTTTGGAAAATGAGACTTCAGTTCCCTTTCCAGGCTCCACCCACCTACCTGGCCATAGTGGGCTTTCTTCTTGTTTCCTGCTTTCCTGTATCTTCACGGGGACTAGAGATAAGGCATGTATGGTGGTAAGTCTGAAAATACTGCACACTTTTGAACTGTGCTGCAGACAGTGTCCCTCTTTCTCTGCCTGCCCAACTTCCTTTTTCCTTAGAGGTAACTGTTGTATTATTTTTAAATTTGCTGATTTTCTATTATTACTAATAAGTTTCGTGCACTTTGCCAGCAATCAGATGTCCTCTCACTGTATTCAAACATGTCAGAACTTAATAAACTTAAGTTTTCTTCTTCTTACATAATTTCTCTTTTCTTTGTTTTTTCTACTCTTTATTTTGGTTTCTTTTTTCTGGTTAGAGCTTTTCTCACGTATCTGGTAATCTTGGTTGTCTGCTGCATTTGAAACTGGGAGACTTAAGTTAGATGGAAAGCCCTGCACATCTGAGTGGAGCCTGTCCACTACAAGTGGTATGGTGTAAGGGGATTTGGGCACAGCCCTTTGTACCCTGCCTTCTTGATCTTGTCAAAATCTCTAGAGAAGAATATTCTCATCTCCTGCCTGGAATGAAAATCCAACTGCCAAGTGTTTTGCCACAAAGTAGGAGGAAGAGAGCTGGGGTCTTAGAAGTCGATTTGCACATGTCACTTAATCCTTCCTGTTTTCAGTGTAATACCCCCACCACAAATATGCCTCATATTTGCCAATTTAGAACCTTTCTAATTTATCCTCTCCAGAGACTAAATTTCCAGGATCTTGCAAGGGGTAGGGGGAGGAAGAATGACTTGTCTGTGCAGAGATTTGTGGGTGGCAGGGAAAACTTGGTCCTCAAACTGCTTTTCAGAGACTTTTCAAACAATTCTCCTTTGTTCTCACTTCCAGGGGTACCTGGTGCTAAATTTCCTCAGCTCTTTGCAATTCATTGTATGGATAGGGGTGATATTCTGGGTTCTCAAGCCTGCTAATGCATTTGTTGTTCACCCATGTGCTTTCTAGTTTCCCAGACTTGTCATGTGAATCACTGAGTGAGTGTGTTTGTCTGTCTGTCTTGATGTTTAATCCCGTTTCTATCATTTCGGTGAGATTTCATGAGGGAATAAAAGACACATTTGTGTGTACAACTGTTTCCTTAGAACTCTGACCTCTTTTTTCTGCCTCATTGCTGCAGAGAATAGATGAGTAATATATTTTAGTGAGATCATTTTAGTTTTTCTCAAAACATTAATGCATGCAGTTTCAATAAGGGTATGTATATGAGAGTGATTTTCTTGTTAGTGGTGAAGATTAAGTTTATAGGCAAATTAGGATGCTCATAATTAACTATAATTATAGACTATGCTCCAAACATATTCATTATCCTAAATAATTTTCTGCCTTTTCCCCCCACCTTCTTCATGGTCACATTAGCATGATCTTTATCAAGCATCCCTGGGCCCAGACATGTAGTATCTAACTCATTGGCTAAATAGGTTACCTGCCTGGTTAGAGGCAGCAGCCCGAGTGAGATATTTAAGGTGAAATCACACTGCCCCTGGTGATGGGGCTGGAAGGGCCCCCAATTCTGCAGGCTCCTCCAGTGTTACACTGCCAAGTGTAGGCCAGTCAGGAATAGTGAAGTTGCATCTGTGTATGATATACTGTGTTTTATGTAAAATTTTATTATTTTGAACTTAATTTTAATGATGATATTATAAAACTGGATCATTGAGAATTACTAGTAGAAGGAAAAATTATAACTATGAATTATATCTAATATTTATAAGTCATATGAGGTGTTTCTAGTTCTTACACTGGAATTTATGAACCCTTTGAAATTGTAATTAAACTTCATATGTATATACACGTGAGAATCTTATCACAAAAGATTTCACCTGAATGTACTTAAGCCTTTAGAGCTACAGCACCCAGTAAATGAGAAATACAGAGCAGAGAATACACCTTCAAATCATCACAAGGAAGCAACCACACAAACCCAGGATGTGGGACATTCTGTAGGATGACTGATCTGGTTTATTCAACAACTCAACAGCATGAGGGAACAAAATGAAAAACTCTGTTGGGTGGGTTGAGAGGTGTGAGGGATGGCAAGTGCTCTAGATTTAGGAGATATATAGATACAGCTTTATTAAGTGCTGATTCCAATAAACCAACTGTGAGGAGACATTTTTGAGACAAAAGAGAAAATCTGAATTTGGACTGGATATTAGGTTGATACCAAGATAAATTATTAAATACGTTAAGCATGATAATGGCTTTATGGGCATATATATTAGAATATGATATTATATGATATCTAGTATTGAAATAGTTCAACCAAAAATTTTTAAAAAGAGAATGTTATTCTGTTTCCTTCACTCTTGCACATATTTGAAATTTTTGATTATGAAAATTTTTTTAACTTGTAAATATCAAATGTATAAAAGAAACATACCAAAATGTTAGTATTTTCAAAATTACAAGTGATTTTGTTAAAGTTAAGTAAGTCAACAAAATTAATAATATTTTTTTTGAAAAACGTAATATGACAGATATATGTTACTGTAGAAATGCAAGCTAGAAAGAACCACATCCCCTGAGAAATGGGTATATTGGTGGAAGTCAAGGGATGGGGATGTGTCTCAAGAAGAAGATAGAAGGAATTTGATGGCAGTTCTATTCAGTTCTCTGAGGGCCCTTTTTAGTAAGTTACGTAGATATATGTACATTCCCTGGTGAATTTGAGTAAGAGCACAGTTTTTGCTTTACATGATGAGCCTTTGAGAATGATTGTTGCCTTTTCCATACTGTAAATTTCTTCTACAGTCCTTTTCACACAGAGCATTCTCAATCTCAAATCTTAATGATTTATCAAGTTCCAGTGAATTTCATGGAGTAGTTGAAACCTAGCAATACCTTTTAAAAAGACTACATCTTTTATTCACAACGGTTTTGCTCCAGATTAAGTTTTTCTTCAAGGCAGTTTGATATATATTCTTTGCAGTGCTATGAAGGAAAATCCTCCAAAGATGTCCTGAAAAGAGTTGCTGCAAATACACTGATGTCACTTCTGGCTGTCAGTAGAAGAGCACAGAGACAGGCTTTGAAAGGTAACCATGTGACACATCAACTTTTATGGCATATTGTCAGGTCATATATTTTACTGCTTATTAATTTTAATTTTCTTTGGAATCAAAATGTAAAGAACTTATAATCTCAGTGATTAAAAAGTTTTTCTCATACAGAAACATAGTAAATATGCATAACTTTTAAAATAAAAAGATAACATATGTAGATTACTTTTTGAGTAATGATTCTTAATCTAGAGACTATATAAATATTAGGGAAGCTTTTTTTTTTTTAAAAAGATTTTACTTATTTATTTGAGAGACAAAGAGGGAGCGCATGACTGAGGGGAGGAGAAGAGGTAGAGGGAGAAGCAGATTTCCATGCTGAGCAGGGAGCCTGTCGCAGGGCTGGATCCTAGGACCCTGAGATCATGACCTGAGCCGAAATCAAGAGTAGAATGCTTAACTGACTGAGCCACCCAGGTACGCCTATTAGGAAAACTTTAAAAAGTATCACATCACTCAGTTTCATAATACTTAAATATTTGTAACCACAAGCACATATTGCATACTTGAAAAAAAAAACCACACAGTCTTGATAGTAGTAACAACGGTGTTAGATGATCCTATATTTTCACATAAATTTCCCTTCCAGAATGTTGTGACTTCTTGTCTGTAACTGGGGGAACACAGGTCTAAGAGTTAAAGAGAATAACATCAACATCAAGTCTGGTAATTTCAATTGTGATTTGCTATTAAAGCATATTATGCATGCCTCAGAACATAAAGTAGATTTGGGGAGTATCATACTAAATTGAAAACATTGAAATTGTTAAACATTTTAGTTCTCTTTTCTCTGATCTGTTAATCTCCCACTGAAAATAGCAAAATGAAGTTGGTCAGAAATACACACATTATTTTTTGGAGACTTTGTTATATATGGTTTCAACTTATTTGGGAATGGAATATCCTTTTGATTATTTTGGATTTTATCTTTCAGCTGATCTAATAGACAGCTGCATGGAGCAGATGAAGCACATTAATGCCCAGCTGAACCTAGATTCTCTTAGGCCTGGGAAAGCAACCCTAAAGAAACAGGTAACTGTGAATTCCAGATATCTGGATGGATGAAGGAGTGACATGGAGACCATCACTCCAGTTTCCTGTGCTTATACATGACATCATATTTGGTAGAAATGTGTATCTGATTTAGAAGGGAGATATAGTTAGATAAATTAATAGGATTTCTACATTAGCAGCTTTGGGCTTGGGCTTGTGTGTGTATATATGACTTAAGTTTCATTTAAAGATCTTAAAATGAGGTTTACGTATTACATGTTTTTGTTACTGTAAACATTTTGGAGTGTGTATATTTCACCAGATAAATTGTTTATACTACAAAAGAAGATATTTTCTCAAAGCAAGCATGGGTGCACTAGGAATGAGATATAACATACTAAGCTTTTCTATGTGCCAAGGAACTGTTCTAAGTATGTCATATTTGTTATCTCATGAACACGCAGGCCAACACAGTCATACAGCTAGGAACTGATAAAGCCAGTAGTTGCTCTGTATCTGGGTGGTTGTAGAGCTGGTATTCCTAATCTCTGTTTATTCCTTCTATGACTTTTGAATGTCTCTTTCTAGCATTGAGTTTACTGGACTCATGTTCAAAATGCATGCTTATGTAAGCTCAAGATAACACCATTTTTATATAGTACTGATGATAATAATGTTTAAAAAAATAGTCTGCCATACAGGCTTATTGAGAAGATGAATGCATATGTATATAAACTTATAAATATACGTAAATATGTATATAGCTAAGGCCATTATAGCAGTGACCTATGTAATAACTTTTGTTGTGTTTTATAAGAAACCAAGAAAACATCTTATTTAATAATTTTCTTGATGCAGGGGGTTACATGTTTGTTAGTTTCTTTTCTTCTTTTTCCTTTTCTTCTCTAGGCAAAGGTTCTTTACTTCATCATTGAGAAAGTCAGCCAACACCTGATATGATTGAAAACCAGTCAGTACCTGCTTCACTTTATTGAGATGAAACATGGAGCCTATTATATATCTCAGTTCCTCCATGCTTGATAGAACAGAAATAGCTTTTTCGTAGCGGATGTGCTTCTTGAGATATGGTCATCTTTTAGAGATCATTAGCTTGTCAGTCCCCTCAGAGTTATGGTGGTCAGGTGCCACGAGAGCATACCTGCATTGTAATGTGACTCAAAGGAGAAGGAATTACTTTATATAAAAAGTTGAATATGGGCAGCCCTGGTGGCTCGGCAATTTAGCACTGCCTTTGGCCCAGGATGTGGTCCTGGAGACCCAGGATCGAGTCCCGCGTCGGGCCCCCTGTGTGGACCCTGCTTCTCCCTCAGCCTGTGTCTCTGCCTCTCTCATTGTGTGTCTCTCATGAATAAATAAATAAAATCTTTTTTTTTTAAAGTTGAATATGCCATTGTGTTCAGATTTTTAAACTGCTTTTTGTTTAAACAGGAGGATGGTTTTATTAAAGAGTTAAGCATTGCCATGCAGCTTCTAAGAAACTGTCTTTATCAAAATGAAGAGTGTAAAGTAAGTAAAACGATGCTTCAAAATTTTGATAGTAATGCTGGCATTAAACTAATTTTTAGGGGATCCCTGGATGGCTCAGCGGTTTGGCAACCTGCCTTTGACCCAGGGCATGATCCTGGAGTCGCTGGATCAAGTCCCACATCGGGCTCTCTGCATGGAGCCTGCTTCTCCCTCTGCCTGTGTCTCTGCCTCTCTCTCTGTGTGTCTCTCATGAATAAATAAATGAAATCTTTAAAAAAAAAAACAAAACAGTAATTTTTATATGAGATAATATAGAAGGAAGCATGAAAAACTCTTCAGATTTTTTTTGATGCATAGCTGATTGGTCCGTAAAGTCATTGTTAATTCATAGAAATGGATGCATCTTGTTATTCTTTAACATTGATGGCATTTCTTGTTTATATCAGCATTTTAACTTTATCCCTGAAACTTCAGGCAGCTAAAGCAAACTTGAGCTTCTTTCTCTATGGTTACACATTTTAGTTGTGTTTTTTACTAAGATGGAGTTAAGTGGTACATCTTATAAAGCAGAGTTCTTTCAAAGTCCGTTGTCAAGCAGCGTCTAGGAAATAAGTGTATCCATAAGGAAAAAAGAGTGTCTCCTGTTTGGGTAGAAAATGCTTACTGCTGTCACTGAGCATGGTCCTGTTCACCTTGGGAGGCTTTTCACCTCTTGCTGTGCCGGCTTATTCTGCCCCTTGACTCCGCCCCTTTGCCTGGGAAGTACTGAGGTGTTTTGTTGTGTCTGTGAGCATTGATGCTGTCATTCATTCATTCATTTACTTATAATTTTTAAAAAGATTTATTTATTCATTCTGGGAGAGAGGGAGAACGTACGTACGTGAGCAGGGGGAAGGGCATAGGGAAAGAATCTCAAGCAGACTCCCTGCTGAGCAGGGAGCCCGACATAGGGTGCTATCCCAGAACCCTGAGATCATGACCTGAGCCAAAATCAAGAGCTGGCTGTTCAACTGACTCAGCCACCAGGCGCCCCATTGATGCTGTTATTTAAAATACTGTGTTAGTAACTGTTATATAAGATACAGTGTCTTGAGCTCTTTGATTTGCTTTGTCATGGTGATACAACACTTTTGAAGCACTAGCTTTCACACAGAAATACTGTGGAAAATGAATAAGAGAAAGATAAATTATAGGAGCTTCCTTTTTAAAAAAGTTCTTTTTTTTTTTGCTTTTACTTGTGATGAAATTGGAAAAAACATTTCTAGAAAATGAACATTTTGAACATACTCCTTAGGCTGTGTTAATTTGTTCATGATGTGTTACTAGCAATTTACATTTCAAAACAATTTGATGGGAATTAAATGTTTATCAATTTTACTAAAATTCCCAATGTATGAAGTTTTTACTCAAAATGGAGGTGTCATTTACTAAATTTGTGATCCCTTATGCTACATAGTGTGCTTGTGACTGGATGCAGTTGATATTAATCCATGACACCTTACACTGGGAATACCCTGGAACACTTTCCAGGTAGGATCTGCTCATAGAGATTTATGAGATGCTAGCTAGTACTGGTTATAAATACAGTGTTCACATTTGTGTCACATTAGCGATCTATGAAAGTGTAATTTCTCACTAAGGCAAAGCATTTTTACATTTCCAAGTTGTTTAATAAGGAATAAATTTGAAGAGTACTTAGATTACTCTTGAGTATAAATACAGTCCTATGGGGTAAAGATTCTTAATTTCTTTTCCTGTTCCAACTTACCTGTGGAGTATCAGATGCTCCCAGTACTAATCATTTGGTACTCTTATGGTAATTCAGCAAGTCATGCATGCCTCCCTTACACCAGCATACACGTGGGACATTAAAGAGTTTCCATACTGGGAAGATGGTGATAGCTGTGAGGTAAATAGAATTGGGCAAGGTTAGAGGTAAAGGATAGGTGGGAGATGATGAGACCGCAGCTGGGGCAGGTGGAGAAGCGAAGGAGGATAGGGAGATACTGAGGAGAAAAGAGAAATGTAGAATGATTTCCAGGCTCTACTTTAATGCAGGTGCACATGATAGAGCAGAGTGTAGGCTTGAGAGAGCGTAATGTTTAGGTTTACACACGTTAATGTGAAGGGTCTTTGGGACATCCCGAGGGGAAGATGGCTGGTAGTCAGTAGATTACAGGGCTCCGGGGTTCTGAGTGGTGATACAGTTTGAGGATATTAGGAATTACCAGTGTAAACTGTTGAAATTCCCCAAAAGGCTGTATATGAAAATATCTGTGGAAACTATAAGAGAAGGCAGATTCTAGCTGGGAAAGGAGTGCCGGAAAGGATTTGAAGATATCCTGGGGTCCAGATGGTATGTGGAAATAAAGAAAAAGCAGACCTTTAACAGGTGCCATGGTGGTCTTGTTAGCACCATTAGGACAGAAAATACATTGAAGTGAGTTGAAGATTCAAGAAGAGATGGGATGTGATGGTAGTAAGAGTACTCTTTCTAGAAGATTGATCATGAAAAGCAGCATTGATAATTTAGGACATATAGCATTATAAGAAGTTAGTCTGTATGTTTGTTTCTCCTCACTTATAAACTGCTTGAACATAAGTAGAAGTGAGCAACTTGGGGATTTGCTGTTAAAGAGACCGGAAGAACAGAACTAATTGATGGATGAAGCTCCCTGAGGAGGGGGTAGGCTGTGTTTCAGAACACAGTTGGACTTCCTGACCTCCAACAAAAGAGGAACACCTATTCCTTTTTCTGGGCAGGAACAATGAGTGGTTGGAGACACAGATAAACTAGGTGAACAGAACTGCAGAGTAGAGAAAGAGCTTAGACCTACTTGTTTCTGTTTTCTCAGTAATCATAGGGCTCTCTTCCAGGCTTATGGAAAGTGGGATGAATAACATTGGGAATGATGTCAAAGATAATGGAGAGGGTTGAACACTAGGAATAACATCTCACTGTCTTCTGCCATTGATGCTGCGTAAAATTGTATAGGATGCGTGTATTTATATAAATACCCATGTGTGTGCATATAGGTCTATAAGTTACCTAGTAATTCCTGTTCACTTAAACAATTGCTTCATTTACTGAAAACAGTTAGTATGTATAAATACATAGTCTTTGTAATAAAGACTATGAATTACTTAAGAATTTATTGGTTTAATATATTATTCTAAATAAATTTTACTATATTCAAATTATTTACAAACCGTAATCTACTTCTGATCTGTCCACACTTACCAGACACACACACACATATACACACAGAGAAGAGAGAAGGTGGAGGGCAAACTTGAAACTGTTCAGTATGTTTACTTAACCAGAAAATCCCATTTCTTAACCATACTGGAGTATTTATAAGAATTTATTCAGTATAGTGAGATATCACTGTCTTGCTTAATTTACATGTTCAGAAGCTGTTTTTGTAGCATTTCTTACCTAAGTTGTATACTGTGGCCATGTGAGTGTTGAAGGGACTTCCTGAGACTGGCTGGACTCATGGTCCCAGCAGTCCTGGGCAAGGTGCTGAATCTGTCTGCAGAAATTGTAATGCCAGCTTGTACTAATCAGAACAAAGATGAATTCAGTTTCTGTCTCCTTATGTTGGTAACTTGATTTGTTTTTTTTTACTTGATTTTAATTTTATATTTTCATATATTCAGACTAATACTGTCCATATTTCCTTTTCACAACAGGAAGCGGCTCTTGAATCTCATCTTGTTCCTGTCTTGCACTCTCTCTGGCCTTGGCTTTTGATGGATGATTCATTGATGCAAATTGCTCTGCAGCTACTTTGTGTCTATACTGCAAATTTTCCAAATGGTAAATAGATCCCCAGCACTGCCTTTCAGTAATATCACTAAAATACTAATTTTATATAATGTTGTTTAAAGTGGACTGGAAAATCAAATATATATTTTGAATCATTTCTTCTACTTTGGAGTGTATGTTGGTTAGAGCGAAGCTTTCTCAAAGGTATTATAAGATACTTCAGCATGTGTTTGTTGAGATAGGAAGAGTCATTAGCTCAGGGAATAGAGAGGGAGAAACTTGCCTGCTTATATGGCAATAGGAAAATTTAATAGGAAAATTGAGAGAGTAAAAATTATGATATAAGACCTTAAAAACCTTATGATATAAGACCTTAAAGGTTAAAACTTTTATAGATTCTAGAGTAAGAGCTGGCATGATAAAAGGTAGCTCTGGATACAGTCTACCTTGTGATAACTGATGTCATTGGGACACCTCTTTCCATTCCTTTAACAGCGGTTTTATTGAGAAGCCACTAAGGGCCACACACATTGTTAGAGGCCAGCAGCTAAGAGTGAGCAAAGGCGAGGGTGGAGGTGATTTGAGAAGAGAAGAGGAGGTGTGTGAAGTAGCTGTTTGAACTGAGGGAAAGCGTGTCCACCTTGGAGGTAAAATAGAATTGCTGACAGTATTCACTTCCCCTTAAAAACTGAGTTATACATATAAGATCTTGTCAGCAAGTGTGCGTTCTTACTTCTAGCCACCATTCAGCAGCTCAGCAACTGGGTTCTCCAAATTTTGAATGATATGCAGAGAAAGGACTGGAACTCAAAACAATTCAGAGTCCTTCTAGTCATTACCATGATAGGCACCGATCGATTCCGCAATAGACATGGGCCTCCACCCCAGCTCTGGTCTGTCCATTCCTGGAGTCCACCCTGGTTGTCTCACCAGCAGAAACTGATGGTGTAGGCAGACCTTCAGGTTCTGAACTCCTGCACTTTCACTGTGGTGTATGGAGTATACACCACAGCACAGAATTTCCTTGTCTCCATTCTGTCACTAACTGTCTTGTTCTTCTGTTTGGATGGTCTCCTCTGGCTGCATCCTCCGGCTCACCACCTCCTGACGGCATGATCAGTGCAGTAGAGCTGTCTGTCCAGTGCTGCATCTGTGCTCTATGCTTCTGTCCCATCCTTCACTCCTTAGCTTAGGGTTAGGGAAGTCAGGAGGGACAAAATCAGCTGCTAAACATTGAGCAAAAGAAACATATTTTAAATCTCTTGAAGCTGTAGTCTGTGTTACTCTTATACTTCAAATTGATGTAAGTCTGAGATTGTGGTTAGGTAACTAAATCGAGGAAGAAACTTTATTTTCCTACCTGGTTTGTTTTCAAGCAAAACTGCACCATTTAGTAGATTTGATAGAAACCTTGCTATTTGGACACTGTATATAGTATGAATACAGGAAAGATCACTATATTTATTTGTGTTTCCTTGCCTTCTGTGACTTTATTTTACAGAATGTATTTGATTCTGATCTAGTTATACTTAGGCTGGCCTCCTCACATGGACTTTCACAAGTTAATTATATTTTAGATTTATGTTACAATACAGTAAAATGAATTTCTAATTCTTCTATGATTATTTTACTCCCATGATAAATCCCATATGGTTGTTTAATTTACTGAGAAAACACTGAATGCTGGAAAACCAATTTACGCCACTGCTGGTTCTTGCTGCTTATGAGCTGTGTCACTCTGAGCAAGTTGCTGGCTTTTCTGAGTTCTATGCCTTTATTTAGAGTACTTGGCTGGTACCATTTGTTCTGGGCCCACACCCTGGGATCATTTCATCCCTCTTTTTTTTCCCCTTCCATAAAATGAAGGCATTAGATCAAGTTACCTCCCATTTCCAAAATTCTGTTCTTCTACACAAGTCTTTATTTAGATGTCTTTTTAAGGAACTATTTAAAAACTTCTTATGCATATTCTAGTCTTTAAAAAAATAAACTTAGCATTTTAAAATGCCCTATTGAGATCATTAGACCCTTGGTGAAGATGGCAGATCCATGAAACTAAATGAGACTTCAGCACTAGCCTTTAGTGCTGATTTGCAGTTCATAGGTAGTGGATAAGTCATTGATGGACAGATATGCTTCATGGCTTAGATTTTGTTTTTCATTTTTTTTTTTTAACTAAATAATGAAACTAAGAAGACATTGTGAAAGGCTGGTTTTTTGTTTGTTTGCTTGTTTTGTTTTTTAAGGTTGCAGTTCTCTTTGTTGGTCAAGTTACGGACAATATCCAGCTCAAGCTGCGTATAGAGGAGCCCCCAGCACCTCTCTGATGGGGTGTATCCTGAAGTTGGCTTCCCAGATGCCTCTTGAGAACACTGCAGTTCAGCAGATGGTTTTTATGTTTCTTTCAAACCTGGCCTTATCTCATGACTGTAAAGGAGTAATTCAGAAAGTGAGTACTTAATCTCTCCTTCATAACTTTTTTTTTTTAAGATTTATTTATTTATCTTAGACAGTGGGTGTGAGAATTAGAGGAGGGGCAGGAGAGCAAGAGACTCTCAAGCAGACTCCGTGCTGAGTGCAGAGCCTGATGCTGGGCTGCATCTCAGGACCCTGAGATCATGCCATGAGCCAAAATCAAGAGTCAGACTCTTAACCCACTGAGCCACCCAGGAGTCACCTTTATAGCTTGAAAAAAAAAAAAAAAAAAGTAAAATAATACTTCTAATGGAGAACATGTGTAAAAAATCTAGAACTTAATTTCTAAAAATTAAATTATTATGATTTCAAGGCATTGTATTTTAAAAGATTGTAAAAGGATTAAGAAGTTCACTTTGTTTAAAGCCAGTTGATAGATAACACATGAAAAGTGACAAGCTAGAGAATGATCATTCCATTTCCTTTTCGTTTATCTTCTTAGCTTTTGGATTATATTTTATCTTCCTCAAAAATGAGGGATTTAGAAAGACAGCTGTCTTACATTTATTTGAGATCATAAAAGTAATGTATTAGTCTTTATGTAGACCAAATTGAACAGTAACCATTTCCATTCAATTTGCATTGTCAAAACGGTGTGTGAAATCACAGCTGCCTCTCCCCACTTAGGCCTAACTTCTTCTTCTTTTTTGTTTTTTTTTTTTAAGATTTTATTTATTTATTTGAGACAGTGGGGGGCGGGCAGAGGAAGAAGGAAAAACAGACTCCCTGCTGAGCAGGGAGCCTGACTGGGGCTGGATCCCAGAATCCTGGGATCATGACCTGAGCCAAAGTCAGATGCTTAACCCACTGAGCTGCCCGGGTGCCCTGAGACGTAACTTCTTTATGACATAAGAGGCAATGTTATCAGTCCTCTGGAACTCCAGTGCCAAAACTTGACTTCCTATCACTGATTTTAATCTAGAGTAGTTTACAAAGGATTGAATGAGTTAAATTCTAATACACATGTTCAGTGAGATTATATTTAGATATGTATGAACATAATCCATAATTTGGAAGATCCTTTAAGATGTAAATATGATCGCATTATCTGTTGTTTACTAGTACCTAGTACTTTGAGTGTTTCTGTTTCTCTTATATGGAGGCCAAGACAAATTATGAAAGTTGACAGTATTCATAAGAATTCAGTCTCCTTTTCCTCTATTGTGTCAGCTTCCCACCCACCCTACAAAACCCCACATCGATTGCAGTCTCTAGGTAAGAAACAGTCTTTTCAGTGGTGTGTTGGAGCTAAGTCAGGCTAGCTATGAGTGTCATTGCTGATTTTTAGGAATTTTGTGACCTAGTTGACATCACGGTGCCACCTTGAAATCAACCATGGTGGGAGTACTCACACTGTATACATTGGCAAAAGGTGCAAATCAGAGGTCCATTACTCCCAGCAGAATTGGCTGTTTATTTACTGGCATAGGATTGGAGTTCTGAAGTTCTACTGAACCGTCCTTGGAGGTGTGTGAGAGCACAGACTGGGGGTAGTGCTTCCTGCCCCTTCCCTGTAGAGCACATGGGTGAAGTAGAATGGGAACTCCCAGATGAGTGCTAATCCCAGGTCTGACATGTGACTTTGAGCTGGAGGCCTTCTCTCCTTAAGCTTCATTTGTAAATTTCCCAGGTTGAACAACATAATCTTGAAGGTGTCTTCCACTCTCAGTCTGTGGTTCTGGTACTGTGTGTTCATGCATATTTTGATGTATATTTCACTGGACTCTGTTTCAGGTACAGCTAGCTCAGTCAAGTTGTTTTTACTCTGCTCTAATTAGGCAACCCCTGAGCTTCCCCTGCTGCTTTGTCCTAATGAGCCCTGGTCACTACAGTTGGACCTCTCCATTACTCATCCCTGAGCATTAGAAACTGTAGCCAGTACAAAGGTCTTGTTTCTCTCTACCATGTCCAGTATAGGAAATCATCTACAAACATCTTTAGCTCCAGCAAAAAGAAGGAATGCCCATAGCTTATTTATAATTGAAGGCACTGCCATGTATTTTATCACTAGCGTCAGCCCAAATCTCCAGTATCATGGCAGGATCTAGCTGAGTGGGAGAGGCACGGGACAAAGCTAGAAAGCATTAATTTGGACGGAACGATGAGAAGTAGATGTTAGTAATGGCAAGGACAGTGCAAACTGAGCATGTAGTTTTATAGTTTGCTTGTTGCTTGGGTTATATTGCTAATATTTCTATAGCTCATTTCATTCTTGTATTTTATTTTTTAAGTTCTTATTTAAATTCCAGTTAGTTAACATATACAAGTTAATATTAGTTTCAGGTGTATAAGATTGTGAGTTAGCACTTCCATATCATTTCATTTTTAGACTTAGAGTCGTTTCACATAAAAGTGTTAAATTTACCTTACAGATTCAAACCAACATCTTGATTTAGATGCAAGGAACCCAGGAAATAGGCCATAATAGATTACTAAGTAGGAAAGAGAGGAGAGAGAATCTGGACAGTTATGAAAGTTAAGTGATCACATTTCTATCTAACTGAAATGTTTGATATTCGTCTGTAAGTGTACTAGAATGGCATGTAGCCACGAGAAGTCATCTGCGAAGTTAAGCAGCTCGGGTAAAGTGAATATAAGATGTACACATAGATTGTGTTATTTTTAAGAACGCTTGTAGCTATAAAGATTCAGATCTTTTCAGTCGTACTAGCGTTGTTAACTGGTATCCAAGACTGATTTGGGTTTTGTTTCTTTTTCCTCCCCATAGGATAGCTTTTAATGAGGAGCAAAATTGCCAGAAGGCAGACAGAAAGAGAAAACTCAGGAGGCCTGAAATAATCCCCAAACTGAACTATCCACCCAAAAATAATTAAGAGTTGACTATATGTAGTTACTTTATCCATCATCAGGAAAGAATTAGTAAGAATTAAAATTGGAGCATGATTTTGTTCTTCTGAACTTTTTCACTTATACCTGGAAACAATATAGATGGAGTATTTGGAGGGTAGTTGTTAGGAGAAAGGATGAATTAAGGTTGCAGAAAAGAAGAGCAGAATGCTAGTTAATTGGTCTCCAAGGGACAAGGAAAATAATGAAAAGATTCAAGAAGAAAATAATATTCTCTCTATTTTCCCACAGAGTAACTTCTTACAGAACTTTCTATCTCTAACATTGCCAAAAGGAGGAAATAAACATCTCAGTAATCTGACCATTCTTTGGTTGAAGTTACTCCTGAATATATCATTTGGAGAAGACGGGCAACAAATGATCCTGAGGCTGGATGGCTGTCTAGACTTACTTACAGAGATGAGCAAATATAAGCATAAGAGCAGCCCTTATATACCTCTTCTTATCTTTCATAATATTTGCTTCAGTCCTGCCAATAAGCCCAAGATCCTGGCTAATGGTGAGTATACACCACACAGTATACACCACACACGTACACACACATCCACCTGTACATGTGGTCATTCCTAGAGTATTCCATTCAGATAAAAACCTAAAATTGTTTTATAAATAATTTGTCAGGTATTTATTAAATACCACTGTGTTCAAGGCACTGTTGGAAGCAGAGGCTGTTGGAATGAATTAGGTGGATCCTCTCCTCAGAGATGAACCAGATGTGGCTCCAGCCCTCCAGGGACCAGGAACCTTCTCAGGGTTCACAGATCTTGCCCCTGGTGGCTGCACAGGATCCAGGAGGTAGCAGGGAGGAGGAGCATGGCGGCGGTGCTGTGTGGCCTCACCCCGACTTCTCCTGTCTCTCTCCCCTTGCTCCTCTAGGTCTCTGAGCAGCTGCTGTGTCAATGAAGCCTTTCCAGACCAACCTGTCAGCATGAAAGTCCCCACATCCCCTTCCTGCCCCCTCTACTTCCTTCTCACTCACCAATCCATCTGCCTGTTTTATTTTTCTCCATATTGTTACCACCAGTTGAGATACTGTATGTTTTTGGCATGTATCTGTTTATTCCGAGTCTGTGCACACTAGGACATTAGCTCTTACAAGGTCAAGAGGTTTTCATCTCTTTTCTTCATGTTTATCTGTAGCGTCTGGAATTGTGCCTATCACTAGTGAGCATCCCATGAGTATTTGGTGACTGGGAGAGAGCTCCTAAGCAGGCAGGAGAATTCAGAACCCAAGACCACATGGTGAAATTAGCCTTACAGAGACGTCATTCTCTGAGATATAGGACAGATGGAGGTGAGGATTCGGAAAAATTTTGAAGCAGAAGGAGAGAAATGGAAAGCTCTGTTTTTGCAACCATGTGCCGTTTCTGTGAGGAGACTGTGAATTTTATAGGGAGCAAGTTTTATTATAAGGTTACATTGCATTGTTTTTTATTGGAGGGAAAAAAAAAAGAGGTGGGATCTAGACCTCCATACACCTGGTGTTGGATGCTCACTCCAGTATCACCTGAGACCGCTTCCCCGGGTCCAGTTTCTTCGTCTGTAAAATAATCCCTTCCTTTCTTGGTTTTGGTAGACATCAGTTTATAAACACACATGAAATGCCTAGTACCACTTATGGTATGTGGTAGATGCTGCAGATAGATTAATTCTGTTTTCCTTTCATGTTCTTTACTTAATCTTTTCTTAGAGGTGTTTTTCTATGGCACATGGAGTTTTCTAAGTGAGTGACAATGATTCTGCATATGTCCTGCTATGTATGCAGTGGTGATTCTCTTTTCCTGGTAATTATGGAATTGTTGGAAATACTGGGAAAGATTTTAGAAGCTCAGTCAGCTTTTAACTTAGCAAAATGAACAGTGGATCTGAGCTCTGCTTTTCTATAGCTCCTCTACTGACGCTGTGCCAGCTGCCATGGGGTAGAGTGAGGATAATGATAGGCCCTGCCTTATAGGGCAATGAGATAGCATATGTGAGGTATCTGTTCCCAGACCTGCTATCACCTATTAGTTACTCATCTTTCTCAGAAGAAGTTTTTTCTTTGAGGACTACTCACTGCAACTTTATTATTGAGAGAGTTAGAGAAAGAATGGGCTTTAGGGAATGCAATGAAAAGTCTACGTTTTCCCTCTGGATTTATTTTTAGTGTTTCTTTGTAATAGCAGTGCTCTCTCTTCTTCCTGAGCTTAAAGCAGTTGGACAAATTTTTGGTAAAAAAGAGCTTTCTCAGCCCCAGAGACATGCGATTAGGGGCCATCAAGGCAGGATAAGAGGCAGCAACTGGGCAGTTTTTGTATGAACCTTTGAAGCACGTCATAGGCACTGCCCTCCCATTTTCACTTGGGGTCCAGAGGGAGGGCTTAGCAGAGTCAGCTAGTTTAAAATCTACCAGGTAAGACTGCAAAACTGATCATTAGTGCCCAAACCTCTGGTTTTGATGGTCAGAGATGGGGTGGGTTGTGGGGTTTGACCTTACTGTTAGGAATAGAGCTAGAGTATTCCTGGTAATGTAATGTCAGGCAAGGTCTTCTCTGAGAACAACAAAAATATGCTAAAAAATATAAATTTATTTATATTATTATTTATATTATTTATGCTATAAATATATCAGAAATCACCTTTAAAAAAAAAAAAAACAAAGAACTGAGAAAATAGTGGGAAACTCCCAGGCCCAATTGTGACTGGAAGTTCATGCCTAGAGAAACACAAAATATGTATATGAAATATGTATTTTTTGTTTCAAGGACATTTGCCAACATTGTACACTTGGCTTTTGTTTAGACATGCTGAGGAGTCAGGAAACAACAGTCAGGAGTGTCCAAGATGGGGAGTTTATAGGCCATGTTGTCTGTATTTATAGGGAACTCCAAAGAACTAGCCTTAGGAGAAGGATGAATCAAAATTATATTGGTTCCCCAACCCTTATTCAGGTGATTATAAAGAAAAGAAAAACAAATGTGAGGAATGGGCACCACCTACTGCCCCTCACAGCACTGTAGCCCAGAGATGTATGGCCCAAGTGACTTATGACCTTGGTTTGAGCAGAACCTCGATTGACAGTGCCCCTGGGTGCTTAGCAGAGCCAGGCTGCCCCTGATGGGTAGAGGACAAGTGCATACTAAGCCTCAGAGAACCTTCACGATTTTTCAAAAGTATTAATGTATTGTTAAATGTGACCAAGCTCATCAGGAAGGAAACATGGCAACATGAGTAAGAACCAGCAGGGGGAAATACATCAACTTATCTGCCCAGGCTTAGATATTAGAATTATAAAAAACAGATTTAAAGATAAATTTAATATACCATATTTAGATAAGTAAGTGACAAGCTTGGAAATGTTTGCAGGAGACAGGAAAGTGAAAAATTGAAAGATTTAAAATAACCAAACAAATTCTATAAATATATAGGTACCAAACATGGGAGAACTTTGCTGAACTCTTGTATCTCTAGACAGTCTGTATTTGCAGTTCAATCATGATTTGACAGATGAAATTACATCCCCGTCAGCTCTTTTTCCCAATAAATTTATTGTCATTAAATCTAATTTGTTAAATCTAATACTGTTAAAACTAGTTCTCACCTTTATGCAAAATGTAGTCGTAAAACAAACCTCTTTCAGCTTTACCATTAATTCAGCTCTGGTTTGTAGCATTTGTTGATTTTCATGGTGTAAATTACTCTTAGGATAGCTGATTTCAGGCTAGCAATATGATATTCCTAAATTTGTAACTAAATCAATTCTATTAAGAAGAAAGGTAATAAGTATTTAAAACTCATCATTTCCTACTTACTAGTTACATTTTACTGTTACCCATTCTCTTGAGGTTATATATATGTGGGGGGGGGTGTGTTTATTTTATACCTATAATTTAAACTTAAAAATGTTTAATGTGCCTTTTTTGTATGCATGTTATATTTCACAATGAAATGTATTTTTTTTAAATTCGTTGCATCATTGGGGACACCACATTAATTGATCTGTATATGTACTTTATTAAATATGCTTAAGAAATAGTAACTGGTAGAAGGAGTTATTATAAACTTACTTAGAATATGGGTTTTATGTTCTCATATATATAAAAACATCACTTGATGATACTCAGGGATACAAAGGAAACTACCCTCTCATTTCATGATGTACCCTAAGAGTACCAGGTGCCACCTATAACTTCACATAGTGAATTTCATCAGATAAGTCTTGGTATGGACTAGTTATGGCACAGGGAAAGCAAGGGAGGCTAGGAAATACAGAGAAGGTGGTAAGGAGTAGGGCCCAGTTGGCAGGGAAGTTCAGAACCCATATGTACCTTCTACACTTGTCCCTCACTATACAGAAGATACTTTGTGGAGCAGCTTTTTTTCTTCTCTATAAAAGATGTAAAATTCCTTAAGATTTCTTTGACAACTAAATAGAATTACCTAAACAGCATTTTTGTTGCTTTAATTATGGACTCTTTCATAAACTAGTATTAATTGAGCCCCTAAAATAAATTGGCCTGATGGTTGGAATATTCACCAGTGAGTAGACACACACTTTGCCCTCAACTGGGTTACAGTTTATTTAGATGCATCCACAGTAGAGTGGAGAGTGGTTATTCAGACAGAGTTCCCAATAACAACCCTTCAGAATGCTACATGTTTTTAAACATACATTTTAGAGGAAAAATGATTTGATGCAATTTAATGGTATATAAAAATAAGTAATAAGATAGGTTCATATGTTGGTCTGAAATACCCTGACAGTTTCCTTAGGACTGGACTTCTCTGCATCTTCACTTAAAATGAGTAGGCTGCTGCAGGTAATTTATAAGTCTTGATTTCATACTCTGGCTAGCTTTGCAAAAAGGGGACGTACCTTGAGTGTTGAATATGCCTTTAAATCACTTTTTCCTCTGACGTATATACATACACAGAAACATTTCTCTAAAATGTTTACTCCTTTTTTAAAGGGCTTAACTAATTTCATATTTCTTGATTACTGTTTTATATAGTAACCCATGCAGTTGATGTTCTTTTAATAGTCTTTATAATTTATCATAAGAACAAATCTGTTTGCCTGCACACCAAAATGTGAGCTATAATTGAACAGCTCATTTATACAACTCTTTGTATAATTATTTACTTCTGCACTATCGTTGTTTAAATGAATGTGCCTTTGTTGAATTAGGGCCAAAAAAATTATACTGCCACAGCTTTCCTGAGTATTCTATGCTTGTCATGAAAATAATTTGTTTTGAGGTTGTCCTCCCACACATGCTATACAAGATTGTTTTTGCCATAGTCTACTGATACCAACTTTGTATGTATTCTGATAGGGAGAAGGGAGTATCTGATTAGCCCAAGAACAGAATACATTGTAATATCTGGGACTGAACTTTTTTTTCTAATGTGTTTATTATTAGAAAAAGTCATTAGTGTGCTAGCTGCCTGTCTGGAAAGCGAGAATCAAAACGTTCAGAGGATTGGAGCAGCTGCACTTTGGGCTCTGATTCACAATTATCAAAAGGTCAGTTTTTAAAGTTGTTGTTATAGCCGGGGGCAAACACCAAGCCTCTGAGAATGTAGCCAGGGACGACAGAAGAGTATCAGCAAGAGAAAAACAACAACAACAACAAAAAAAACCATGAACTCAAAGACCTTGTTGCCTTATGCATTTATACAATTAGTGAGCCATCAGTAGAAATACTTTTCATTTAATTAACAGGATCTCTCATTTCAGAAGTGTGTCTCTTTTGGGCGAATTTTCCCTGTTGATATAAATTGATTTGACATTGGTTTAATGTTTGTATAGATTGTTTCTGCTAAAAGATGTATTAAGGAAAAATGCATCCTGAAATAAAACCAGATAGTGAGGTTTTATCCAGCTGTGTGATTCCTCTTTCTCTAGTGTGCGCCATTTCTGAGTTTTGAGAAACCTTGGTTCTTGTAAGGCTGCAGCCCAGGGCCAGTCCCAAGGGGACGATTGACAGGTGCGGACGTGCACTTGCTCTCTCTGACCTTTGGGCTTTTCTTTCTTTGCAGACACCTCATTCCTGAGAGAAATGCCCTTGTGTACCTAGCAATTAAATAGTGACCCAAATGTTAGACACTATTAGGATAGACACCATCCCTGAATGCCGAAAAAAATGCCGAATACTCTCGGCATTTTGTCCCTTGTCTGTGCGGCTTATTCTCTCTGCTAGCTGGCGACAGTGCACACGAGGAAAGAGTCAGTGCTGTCACTTTCACCTCGTATCCCTAGGGCTTAGCACAGGATTTGACACTTTGCAGCCACTTAGTGAATATTTATTAACCAATTGTACGTTTGATATAATTCATCTGAAATTGGGGGTTTGAGAGAATATTAAATATTGAAACCAAGACTGAGTCTTCCTTTAAGGCTTGAGTTTGGGGAGAAGGGTTAAAGGGAAGGGCAGAGAAAGAAATGAGTTGGAGAGGGAAGGATGTCGGCGACAGTTCAGTGGGGTGCACTCATAGATAGTTCCCAGGCTCCATTATTGTACTTTATAAATGTTGTGCTTAGTGCTGTGGTCAGCAGTGGCAGCATTAGTATCGTAGTATCCTGAGCCTTAGCATATGGGAATAAATCTAATTAATGGATTGTTTTATGTTACCTGCAGGCAAAAATGACTTTGAAAAACCCATCCATAAAAAGAAGAGTGGATGAAGCATATTCCTTAGCAAAGAAAAGTAAGTTTTATTATGAAAGAGATTATAGTTCAACTTGGAAGCTGTTAAGTGAATTCTCTGATTAATGAATTGTTTGGATAGTTCACAGCAAGATGACAGTTTTCTACGCTGATGTTTGAGGAGCATTTTTATCGAAGCATTATAAAATGTACTGATACCGGTCCATGCTTTTCATTATGTCATCTATTTAAATAAATTGTTTTGATAGATGAAGGCTTGAGATACAATTTCTTAAAACATGTCTTTGATCTTTCTCCAATTCATTTTCCTTTTCTTTCACTAAACTTCCTTTGCCAGTGGCTATACCACCGTGCTATAATGTGTTCTGAGGTGATAAGAACTGGGCCCAATTAGAATTGACCTTGAACAGAAAACTTTGATCTAACATCAGGGAGTTGAATTATAGTCCTCCGAGAATAGATCCCATTGCCCCTCTATCCTCTCAGCCCTGTGATGTGATTGTGATACAAGGCAGGGTTTTCTTTGACAGTTCGTTTTTCATTTTAAGTGAAACCGGTTTTCAATGAGCATTATTCTTTGAACATTTTTTATGCTAAGGCACTGTATTGTGTCTTTCTTGAACTGTACTAAGTCTGTTGGTTATTAGTTTGTGCTTTCCTGGTCTGATTCTTTATAAGTGGTTTGTGGATTTTTTGGTTTGTTTCTCACTGTGACCATGAGTTTCTAGAGGTTGTGAATAATTGAGTTATGTTAGAATTTATGCATTAGGAGAGATGGTTTAATACATGAAAAGAGCAAGGCATTCTTTTGGGGTTGTAGGTAACAGCTGCCATTATGGAGATGTATTGTTTTTTGTTTATACTTTTTGATTAAATTACAAATAAAAAGTAAGTATGAATTCTGTTCTTAAGTGCAACATGAAATTTAGTAAACTTATTCTTCCATACTCTTATTTTTCTCTCTCAGCTTTCTCAAACTCAGAAGAAACCCCTCTAAATGCCTATTACTTGAAATGTCTTGAAAATCTCGTTCAGCTTCTTAACTCTTCCTGAGCAATGTGAGATTCTCCTCCCTGAAACTGATGGCTGCCAGACAGGTGAGCCAAGCTTGAAGCAAACTCTGTGTAGCAACCGTTACCTGGAGACATGCTAAATTTCTGCAAGGTGTTGTGACCTTCCTGCCTGATGAGACATAAAACTGGTGACATCTCTTCTCTATCCCTTTGTACCAACTCTTTAAAGAGAGAGCAGCTGACAAGAAGATGATGGACAAAAGGCGTAGAAAGTTTTGGGAACACAAACATTTTTACATTTTTCTATGCAATTTGCTTTGTAAAAATAATATTTAACAGTTATTTAATAAAATATTTTTAGATACTGAAAATCGACTAATAATTCCTGCTTACAGACTTTTATCAGTCTCATGAATGTAAATTGTAGTAATTGGAAGAAGACAGGATGTTCTCATTTCCTTCTTTTCCTTAATTTTTTTAGATGGAATTTGGCTCTTGTCTCAGTACAAATCCTATTTCTCAAACCTTCATATTGCCCAAAACATACATATTGGTAAAGACATATTTGTTTGTAAATGTCCCTAATTTTGTCAGTAGCTTCTTTATGCAATTTTTAGTGATATTAAGTCATTTCTATATGATTTATAAACCTGTTACACTTTATTACTTTTGCCTTTTCTTTTTCACCTATATTTTTAGTATTTTCACCTTTTAACTTCTGAAATGTAATAAAGAAGAATTAGAGTTTATGATCAGGTAGGCCTGGGTTCAAATTCTAGCTCAGCCTAAAACATCACCAAGAATAAGACTTATAAACAATCTAGCAGAAAGAAGTTGTGTCAAGTACTCATGATGTAACTCTTAGCAAACATTAGTTTTAAACTGAGAACTTATACCAATATCATTCAAGTACTGATCACCTTCAGCAGTTTTCCCAACACTTTTGAAAGTAAGAAAATTCTGTGTAAGAGAAGAAAAATGCATCACTGTACACACTCATTATTTACACACATACACCTGTACACGCTTATTTACACACCTGTACATGCTCATTATTTAGGGAAAATTTTTCTAGTCAAATTAATAGGTTAATTAAAAAATGACATTTTTAAAGTGCTTTAGCAAATTGCTATCATCACTAAAACAAGCCAGGTAATTTTATTTACGCTAGAGGCATGAGGACAGAACAAATGTTAAATATTGAAATAGAAGCACATAAATCTGTGGTGTCTGAAAATTATTGATTAGAGGTCTTAACGATGGATCTAGGAAGCTCAGGAGTTTCTGGGCCACCTAAGTTAATTCAAAGAAATGGACATGCCAATACTCTGAAAAATTTACCAATTCTGAGAGCAGGAATCAGGAATTATTTCTACCTTTTTTCTTCGTTTCTTATATTCTGTACCATTTTCTTGGTATTATCATATAAACTCTCACTGATGAGTAATGACATGGATTTCTTTGTAACTTCCACTTAAAAGAGCTCTCTATATATCACAGGCACTATTCTCAGAATGTTTATTATTTAGTCTGTCTTTCTCTAAAATACTGTTATCCCTGTGTTAGAGGTGAATAAATGGAGGCTGAGTGTGGTCTGTGGCTGCTTACCTGTCTGTGCTATGCTGCCTCCTTTTTTTCCTTCATTGGAATTCCTGTCTTTGTATTTAGATCTTATATATAACTACCATTTTTCCTATAAAAATCAAATCTCTCCAGGGAAATGATAATTTCTTTTATGGTTCATTGATTCATTAATTGACGTATCAGGGTTATCTTTGCCTCATATCTTTGAAACCAGAAAGAGTTGTAATTGATTCCTTTCCCTAGAAGTTCCAGGTAATACTATGGGGGGAATTATAATGCAGTATCTTGAGCTACTCCAGGGATGTTACCTGCTGAAGCCCAGAAGGACTACCACTCCTGGAAGAAGAACAGAGGTCATGGCCTCAGGAGCAGCTGCACTGTCATCTGTTGGCGTCCAAGGACCTAGTCCTTTGACGGCAGCCCTTCCTATCTGTGTCTCTTCAGATTATGTCCAGCCAACCAATGAGGAAACTGGTAAGTAGGAGATTTCTGAGGTCACCAGCCCACTATTTCAGCTTTGACACTAACGTAGGACCAGCATCAAAATCCCCTAGGATGTTTGTTGATATACAGATTCCTGGACCCACTGAAAGGGAGTCTTAGGCCTATGTCCAGGAGAATTATTAGTGAGTTCCCCAAGTGATCTCTGCACTCACCACAATTTGAGAACCAATGATTAATCAATCTCTTGATTTTACAGAAAACTGCCTAGAACATGAAAATGATTTAACATCACTCAACTACTTATGAAATCTGACTTAAATCTGGGTGTCTTGAATGTTAGTCAAGTGACTAGTCAATGGTAGTTACACATTCCTAGTTTAGGCAGAGATTCAGAACATAGTTGTAGGGGACTAGTTCATGCCTAGTGGTCTCCAAATTTCCCATCCCCTGGCCTTTTTGGTTGTTTGGTTAGTATTGCCTGTGTGCTATGAATGTGCACAAAGCCTTACCATTTTAAACAGAATGTGCAGACATTGATAGAGAGGCTTCAGAATTTAAGACCTTGAGCAGTTTACAGGAGGAGGCAGCCTTTGGTTTCAAAAACAGAGGAAAAAGTAGAATACTTAGACCTACCTGGAACCTTTTTCTCCTCTTCCTAAAATCACTTTCTAATATGAATAGCTGGGTGTATTTTTCTTTGGTGCTCTGTAAAGAATGGAGTGAAAATGACAATTTGCCTTTTTAAATGAAGGTCATCAATTTTCCTTTGTAGTATTAAACATACTCAGCATCTGTAGTTACCTTACATCATTAGTCTTTGTGGCTGCATCTTGCCTACCCCCATTTCCTGAGATCCACTTCTTGACTCAAGGTGTTCCACAAATTTGGCAGATTGATGGATAGGAATATGAATGATTAGCATCCCTGCTCTTGCCATAGCCAGGTATGCCTATGGTTCTCTTGGGGAATGAGAGAGCATAACGGAGTGGTTAAAGGGTGTTGGGCTCTGGAGCCATAGGCACCTGCACAGCAGTGGCAACCCAGGGGCAGCCTTGAGGCCATTTCTTGAGCTGTAACTGGGATAAGGATACCTGCCATGTAAAGTTGGGGAGAGATTGGAGTGCCCAGCAAGTACCTAGTACATAGTTGATTATCCCTTGGATGTCATCAGTGATGAATTATTCTTACATAGTTCTCAAAAATGTATCTCTCCCTCATTAAAACATTAAATCCTTTGTGTCCTTGCAGCGCTTCTATGTGGTGAGGAGGATAGGCTGGGAAGTGAGTTATGTTGTCACAGCTAAGGTTTCAACATTCCAAAAGGATTGTATTCACCGTCCTGAGGTCCTGAGCTCACGGACACTCACCAAGTCATCGTGGAGAGCTTAAATCTTGCAAAGCACTGTGTGGGTGTGTGAAATGCAGCTGGGTGAATGTGGTACATTTTATTCTGCTTGTCAGATTTTCTGGATTGACTGTGAGTTGCTGAAATATTGCTCTTCCCCAACCTGACTTGAAAAATACAGGAAATATAAACTTAGCATCCAAAAGAAAACCTTAGCTTAAAGAGTCCATGTGTTTGGGGATAGCCCTTTTCGTCTGTCTGCCTGTTGTTGACTTGTGATTCAGTCAGTCAAAGGGATTAGATAATTAAATGCTATTGTTTCTGTGAATGGGCAACTTAGAGTTTATTCTTCCTAAGTTAAAAAATGTTTCTCTTGGGAAATTACTTATAAAATTCAAATAGTCAGCTGGGACTGACTCAGAGTATGCTGGACCTCAAGGCTCAGGATGAAGACTATGCCAAAACCCCAGGATTCTGAGATTTGGCAGCAAGACATGACGAGCTCAGCGTGATCCTGTTTTAAATCTTCCCAACAATGTTCATCTTTGCATTTCATTTGCTTCTTCTGCATTTGAGAAATCTGCTTCAGAAAAAAAAAAAAAAAAGGTCTTTTAAAATAATGTCTCACAAAAGATCCACAAGGTAACATTCAATAAATTTATCTTTAATTAATTTGGCATGAAAACCAAGAGAAAAATACATGTTTTAATGTAATCTTCAAGGAATGAATTCTTTCATGCAAGCGATTCTCCTTTTTCAATAATGTCTTTCCCCCTGTGGTTTCACCTCTTCCAATGACTGCCTTTGGAGTGTCTGTGTCCCATTTGGTTCATCTGGGCAGCAATACTCAGCATTCTGGTAGCAAGCAGATTGCTTGCAGTTCTGGACAAGTTCTGAAAACATGATTTCCTCAGATATTCTATTAGAACATTCTTCCCTAGCTTGCCACGGAGAGAGATGATAAAAAGTCAGATTATAAAATGGAGAACTACTTTTAATCATTTCTGATGAAACTCATAAAGATTGGATTGCAAAGAATCAGTTTATGGATATGGTACCTGGTTTACAGTTTATATCTGTTAAGGAAGGCCGGGATTGCACAAAGTAAAAAATCTAAAATAATAATGACTTCAGGGATGCCTGGGGGGTGCAACCAGTTAAGTGGCTGAATCTTGGTTTCAGCTCAGGTCGTGATCTCAGGGTCATGAGATGGGGCCCCTGCATTGGCTATGTGCCCAGTACTGAGTCTGCTTGCTTCTCTCCCCCTCTCTCTGCCCCTCCTCCCCCACATGCAGTCTCTCTCTAAATAAATAAATTAAAAAAAAAAAATAATGGCTTTAGCAAAAGAGGATTTTCTTTCTCTTTTTCCTGTTATGTTGGTTTTTTCCCCACATGTAGGCAGCCCCCCCGGGGGGCCATTCCTTGGCTGACAGTGTCCTCAGCGACTCAAGCACATATCCTTCTGCTCTCCTGACTTGGTAGTATGCTTCCTTCAGCAAGTTACCTCATGAATGTCAGGAAAAGGACAGAAAAAGATGTCTCCAGCTGAGCACTCCAACAACTTGCCCTCACATCATCTTGGACAGAGCACAATCACATTCGTGGTCACTCCCAGCTGCAAGAGTGGTGAAGGAGCGTAGTCCTTGAGCCAGGCTCACTGCCATATCTAGTGACTCAGGCCTCTGCTGGTCAGGACGGAATGAGGGGCTTGGTTAGGCGACCACCACTCCACAGGCCAATGTTCTGGTTAATTTAAGAGAAAAATGTGATAGAATGAGAGGTAAAAATATTAGCATCCCAAATAAAAAATTAGATTAGATGCTGGTTGAATTTATTAAATCTGCATTTAGACTTTGTGATTAATTCTAGTTGCATTTAGAACCAGAAATACTAATGTCAGAGAACAAAGTAAGATAACTTTCCAGTGTGAAGCCAGATGTCCTGTGTAGAGTTTATTCCCCTGACATGGATAGCCTTAGCTATCCAATTTTAGTTTCTAGAAATGCAGCAAGAACTAACACACTTATAAACAGTCTAAACCCCAGCCTCTTCCTGTTTGTTTGTTTGTTTTTACTTTCTTACCCAGGAATTCTAATGGATTTTTACTACTTTATCTAATTATTACTATCGACTTTTCTTTTTTTTCCCTGCAGTTACGTCACCACACCAGATTCAGTAGCCCTTTGTAAGGTACCACTTGTTAGCAATTTTTTGCAAAACATTTTATTTTGTTCTTAAAGAAATAAAAATTTTTCACCTCACTCTGTCATTACTATTTAACCAAGTTCTGTAATTTCATTAATAAGTCTGAGTGGTTCATATTGCTTAGGAACAAGTACAGCTGGATCTAGGTCACCATGAGAGTTGCTTAATGGAAGCCAGAGGCCTGTGCTGGAGGGGTCCACTGGCCCCTGAGCACATGGGCTCCACTGTCGCTGCTGCACTTATCGGGAGAATGGAGGGAATTGTTAAGTCTTAGCAAATCTGTGGGGGCCAATTAAGAGTTTCCGTTACACTATAAGCTTATAAGATTTCTTGGAACTTAGCACTTCCTCTTGTTTCTTTACTGGTTAATTCTTGCCTGGCCCTATGTTCAGAAAAAGAGTGCCGGAGGTTAGAGGTTATGGGTACTTTCTCGACCTCCATCAGGAGCCTCCACCCACCCTCACATTTCCATTTCTGCTTTATTAAAAGGTCAAGATCAAATGTTACCTCTCCCTCTAAGCTGCATCAGATTCCCTACCTGGGAGGAAATTCTTTAGTTTTTGATTTTCCACACCTGTTTTAGTTTAGGTTTTTGGTTTTTTTTTTTTTTTTTTAAAGCTTTTATATCACTTATTTTTTTTCTCCTTGTATTCTGATTTGCATACAGTCCCCACCATCTGCTTAGATATGGTTTCTAGATTGAGCTTTAATTTTAATTTTCTGCCTCTCACAATATCTTGCACAAAGGAGATGCACAATTTATATTTATTTGAATGAATGAATGAATGTGGAAAATATTAGTAAAAGCTGTAGAATTTCACAGTGTAAATTAAGGTAAAAATTCTGTTGACTGTCAAAATATGCATGTTTCTTTTATGAGAATAGATTAAGTTCTAAATATAAAGAGTGAAAGAAAAAACACTGTTTATGAATATTGTAACCTTAGGATATTTTTTAGTCCAGTAGAGAAAAAAAACTCCAATATTTTATATATACTTAAAAATATAACCAGCACCAACATGAAACAAAGACACCAAACTTTCAAGATCCGTTGGTTCCTAGGAATCTTACTTGGGATATTCTTTTTTGGGCGCTAGATTATAGATTTCAGCTTTTTGAAGATAGAACCGTGAATTCTGAGGATTATATAAGCTGCAGCTCCAGCAGTGTGGAAGAACCAGAAGAAGCCAGTTTGTATCACCCATGCTGTGTGAGAAGCACAAATCAACAGGTAACCTGTCAGCTTCCTTCCACTTCTTGTTTCTTATAGCCCACATTTGGCAGCAGCAGGCACTGAAGACTCCGACTTCAACTGAGATAAACATGACACTGCTTTGCACAGAAAGAGCACAGGGGGCAATGGAAAAGCCTGAAAGGAAACTTTTAATAGTTTGACTTAATGAAAATTGGGGAAAATGGTTATTCTTCTGGCACAATTGCAGTAGGGAGTGAAGCCTATAATTGCATCACTTTCAATCTCTTATGCATATTTCTTAATCTGCAGTTGATAATGGACAGCTCCATCTGCAGGGTGAGGGCACCAGAGCTCCTGTGTGGTGATTTTGAGTTTTGACCCAAATGGGGATGCTTTAAGTGTACAGAGTCTGAATCAAAACTGGTAGATCCCATATGTATAGCATTTGCTCTGTATGATTTAAAGATTTGAAATTGTTAAGAATGTGGGGGCTGAGACTAACCAACATGCTAAACTGTCAGGGCTGCTGATCCTCCTCCCAGATTCACTCCTAGGAGGAAAGAGAGAGTGGTGAGAGAGCCCTGGTTTCATGGGTTGCTGGAACCGTTGTGTGTCATCCTGGGTGTACTTCCAGTCAGTAGCAGGAGGCAGCTCAGCAAGGCTTGTGCAGATCTTGGGGATTTGCTCTCCTTTCTCCCATCTGTTGCCTTGGGAAAAACAGTTCCTTTCCTTGCCTGTTCAGATTTCTGACCCTGGTGTGCTCACTTGCAGACTCCAGGCAGCCACACAGAATCCCTGTATTCATGAGGGGCTGAGAAAATAGGTGGAGTGCACTGATCCCCCAGTCAGGTCCTTCTGCTTGCTGCCACTTCAGACCCCTATGCCAAGGCACTACAGTCTTAAAAGTGTCTCTTCCTAATGCTGTGTCTCACTCATGAGGGCTTGTTTTTGCAGTGAGGAGTATGTGACTACAATCATTTGTTGTCCTGGACTCTCTACCACTCCTTACTACAAAATTTAATAATATAAAAGGAAAAGAAAAAAAAAAAAAAGTACCCAAAAGAAATGGTGACATAGTACCCCAAGCTGGAAACAAACCTGAATGGCCAACATAAGAGAATAGGTTTTAAAAATTGTGGTTTAGGGGCACCTGAGTGGCAAGGGTCTGACTCTTGGTTTTAGCTCAGGCCATGATCTCAGGGTAATGAGACCAGGCCCCACATTGGACCCCACGCTCAGCACAGAATTGGCTTGAGACTCTCTCTCTCCCTTTCCCAGTACCCCTCCCCTCTTTGCGGTCTCTCTAAAATGAATGAATAAATTTTTAAAAATTGTGGTTTATTTAGGAAATGAAATATTGCTAAGCAATAAAAAAATAACAAAATGCCAATAAGCATATCATGAATTAATGTCAAAAATACTAAATTGGGAAAAGAAGCCTGATGCAAAGAGAAAACATACTGGATGATTCTACTTATGTGAAGTTCAATACCAGGCAAAACTCATTTCTCATTGACAAATTCATAATGTTAATCTTTTAGAATGAATGTGTTGACTGGCTAGTATATCTTGATCTAGGTTATGGTGACAGGTGTATGCATATGTAAAAAATCTTAAAAATTATACATGTTACTATATATTATACGTAAATAAGACATGTTAAGTTTAGATAATATCAATATGAGGAAGAACAAAGGATATAAAATGATATATTGTTATTAGAGTGGGGAATATGGATGAATATGGATACTTTTTTTGGGGGTAAGAAAGGATGAAAAAGGAAAAGGCAGACAAACTGAAAGAAGAAATTAAAATGACAGAAATGATCAATAAAAGTAAATGAACTAAACTCAGAAGTGAAGGATAAACTTGAAAGATTGAATTTCAAAAATTTAATATATGTAGTTTAAAAGGTTTAAATGAGAGGATGAAAAAATGAATATAATCAAAATAAAATGGATTAAAGTAGAATAAAATTGACTTTAAGAAAAAAAATTTAGGGCTGAGAAAGGTCACCATAATGACAAAATTAAACTCCTCAAGATGTGGCAATTTTAAACATACATACGTCTTGTAAAATACCTTCAAAATGTATGAAGCCCAAAGTGACGGAAATACAAGGATAAATTGATAAAACTGACATCACAGAAGTAGTTTTCAAGACATGCTCTTGATTTTTGATAGGTTAAACAGTCAACAATTCAAAAAAAGATATAGAAAATCTGAATAACAAGTACCTTAATCTAATGAATATATACAGAATTCTCCAATCAAGAATTAAAGAAAACACATTTCCCCCCTCAATTCACGTGAAGCATTTACAGTTGATCCAAGTATTAGGCAACAAGGAAAGCCTTAAATTTCAAGGATCAGTCCATATATATAGACCAAGAACTCTTACCACTATGTAATTAAGTTAAAATTTAATAACAGAAATGTAAGTATCTTTGCACATTTGGAAGTTAAAAGAGACTTCTAAAAAACCCACAAGTTAAAGTGGGAACCACAATGGAAATTTACTGAATGATAATGAAAACTCTATACCAAAAGACCTGTGGGATGCAGCAAAAGTGAAAGTTCTCTCGCTTTTTTTTATCCTTGAGAGAAATTTTTCACTTTAAATCTGTCCCAAAGAAGAAGGCTTCAAATAATGAGTCAAATGTCTATTTTTTATAAAGTTAAAAATATAATGACAGAATAAACCTAAATCAAGTTGAAGAGAAAATAAAAAACAAGAGAAGTCAATGAAATAGAATCAAACGTATTATAATAACAGAACATCAAAAAAACAAAAAACAAAACAAAACAAACAAACAAAAAAACAAATCTCTGCCAAAACTGACCAACTGAAAAAGCAAAAGGACACAAATGCTATAGTGAATGTAAAGGGGGACATAAATAGAAATGAAGTAGAAATTAAAGATATACTACTAGACTATTAAGAACAATTCTAGACTAGCAAATTTGAAAGCATAAATGAAATGGGCAATTCTTGGACTAATATAATTTATTATAATTGATCTCAAAAGTAATAAACTTCAATAGTCTTGTAGCAATTAAAGAAACTGAAGTGATGATTATAATCTTCCCACAAAGAAAACACAAGGCAGTTGGTTTTATAAGGCAAGTTCTCACAAACATTCCCAGGGCAACCCCAATTTTATTCAAACTCTTGTAATTATGTCAAAAGAGGGAAAAATGCCAACCAGTTCACTCTATGAGACAAGTATAACCATGGTACCAAAAACAAACCAAGACAGTATGAGAATGGAAAAGTATAGATCCATTTCTCTCCTGAATGTAGACAAAAGTTCTAAATGATGTTATAAACAAATCAGTGTATTAAAAAAAATCTATATTAGTAGGTATAGAAAAAGTACTTAAAGTATTCTATTATAATTAGTGATAAAATCTCTTGGTGAATTAGAAGTAGAAGGTAATTCCTTAACCAGTAAGGAACATGTTAAAAAAAAAAAAAGAAAGCAGCGCTATCATTCTAAATGGAAAAACAGTAGAAGTATATATTCCCTTACAATTAAGGAATGCCACAAGGAAGCCTGCTATTACCACTTCTATATCAGTTTTATTAAAGATCATGTGTAGTGCAATAAGATACGAAAAATATCCTAAATCATAGAGATTAGAAAGGAGAAATAAAAGTATCATTATTTGCAGCATTTAGTAAGGTGGCTGGATTCAAAATCAGTTGCATTTCTTTACAAGCAAGTAAAAACATGTAAAGAGAAGATCTAAAAAAAAAAAAAAAGAGAAGATCTAGTTGACAATAGTAATGAAGAATATAGTATACTGAGCAGTAAATTTACCTAAAAACAATCTCCACAGGGAAAATTAAAAATGTTTAAGTCATATATTTTTTTAAAGATTTTATTTATTTATTCATGAGAGACACAGAGGCACAGAGACACAGGCAGAGGGAGAAGCAGACTCCATGCAGGGAGCCTGATGTGGGACTCCATCCCGGGACTCCCGGATCACAACCTGAGCCGAAGGCAGATGCTTAATCACTGAGCCACCGAGGCATTCCATAAGAATGTCTTTAAAAGGAGACAAGGAGACACATGTGGCAAATTATATTTTCCAAAGACAGCCACAGCAGTATTTCCTATTTTTTTTTTTTTTCTTAAAAAGTGACTTTGATATTTTTCCCCGAGGGATGTTGGTCTCTGATTCTTTGGTAGAAGTAATACATTGTAACTTCCAAGATTAGCATCAATTCTTTTCAAATTGATGGACAAATTTAATAAACAATTCCAGTCAAATTTCAACAAGGTAATTCTGGTAGAATTTGATGAAGTTACTCTGAAGTCTCTATGAAAGAATAAATATCTGTATTAGCCAGGACATTTTTGAAGAGGAATACCAGGAAGAGAGGATTTTTCTTAATGAACTCTATCAGAACTTTAAAATGAAATCATGGTAATTAAAACTGTCTGATAGAGGCTTAGAGATAAAGCAAAGCATATCTATGGAAGTTTGATATATGACTAAGGTGGCACAAGTCATAATAGAGAAGGGTGGGACAGTTTGATTAATAGTGTTAAAAGAAAGTTATCCATATGGGAAAAAATAAAGTTGGATTCCTTCTTCACAACATATGTAGAAATAAGTTCCAAATTATTAGAGACTGATATACCAAAGACAAAATGTTAACACTCTTAGTAGAAGATATTGCTGTGTCTTAAACCTTGGACTAGGAAAGATTTCTTCAACAAGATTTTAAAAAAAGCATTGAATATAATAAGATTAATAAATTTTAGTATATAAAAAATAAGACATTTGTAAACTAAGCACCATAAAGAAATTGAAAAGATAAGTTATAAATTAGGAGGAAATATTTGCATCATATGATATTGATAATGGATTAATATTAGTAGTATATATAGAGAGAGCTTTTACAAATCAATAAGTAAAACAACCCTTTGGAAAAATAGGCAAGATTCATGAGCAGCCATTTCAAAGAAAAGGAAACTCATATGGCCAATACACATATAAAAATGTTTTCAACATCATTTTCATTTAGGGAAATAGAAATCAAGACTGGAGTCAGAGTTGGCAAAGATTAAAAAGTCTGACAAAAACAAATGTTGGAGAAGATATCCACCCGAGTATCCTATACATTGTTGGGGGAGTGTAAATAGTCACAATCATTTTGCAAAAACAATTTGGCATTGCTCCCTTGAGTCGAATATTAACAAAAACCTAGCAGCTTTACGCCTAAGTATGTCCCCAAGAAATACTCTTGAATATGAACATCAAGGGATACATGAAAATTGTTAATAGCAGTGTTTGCATGAATAAAAACCTGGGAGCCTTCCAGTGCCAATCAATGGGACAGTCGATGAACAAGCAGTTTTTAAAATTCCATTTACACAATGGAATATTCTGCAGCAGTGGAAGTGAATAAACAATAATATCCAGCAATCTGGATGGATCTAAATAGTAGATTTTTTTTTAATTGTAAAAAAGCACATGAGATCAATCCTCCTAACAAATTTTCAAGTATAAAATACTGTTTTGTGGAATATAAGTACAATTTTGTACAGCAGATCCTTGGAGCTATTTCATCTTCAAACTTCATACCCATTAAACAGCGATTCCCCATTTCCCTTTTTCCTGAGCCCCTGGCAGCCACCATTCCACTTTCTGACTCTACGTGTTTAAGTGTTTGTTCTATGACTGGCTTATTTTACTCTCAATAATGCCCTCAAGCTCATCCATGTTGTTTCATGCTGCAGGATTTCTTTTCTTTTTAAGACTGAATAATACTCCATTGTGTGGGGGATTAATATATTTATATATGTTACGATAAACATAACATATGCACACATTGTCTTTATCCATTCATCCATCAATGAACATTTAGTTGGTTTCCATATCTGGGCTATGTATAATAATGCTGCAGTGCAGATATCTCTTCAAGATAGTGGTTTTATTTTTGGATATATATCTGGAAGTGGAATTGTGGGATCATATGGTAGTTCTATTCTTAATTTTTTTGAGAACCTCCGTAGTATTTTCCACTGTGGCTGTACCAGTTTATCACCAGTAATATACCAGGGCCCTCTTTTCTCTCCAACCTCACCAGCACTTGCTATCACTTGTCTTTTTGGTAATAGCCATTCTGTGAGGTATGAGGTGATCTCATTGTGGTTTTCATTTGCATTTTCCTGGTAATGACTGATGTTGAGCACATTTTCATGCGTTGCCTGTCTGTCTTCTTTAGGAAAATATCTACTCATGTCCTTTGCTTAGTTTTTTTTTTTTTTTTTTAAGATTTTATTTATTTATTCAAGAGAGACACAGAGAGAGGCAGAGACACAGACAGAGGGAGAAGCAGGCTTCATGCAGGGAGCCCGATGCGGGGCTTGATCCCAGGACTCCAGGGTCACACCCTGGGCCAAAGGCAGGCGCCAAACCACTGAGCCACCCAAGGATCCCCCTCTGCTTAGTTTTTAATTCGAATTTTTTTTTGCTATTGAGTTGTGTGAGTTCCTTGGATGTCCTGGAAATAGACAGGTATATGTTTGCAAATATTTTCTCCTACTAGGTAAGGTGTGTTTTCATCTTGTTCATTATTTATTTTGCTGCGCAGAAGCTTTTTACTGTGATGTAGTCATGGTCACTTATTGAAATTTGCTTTTGTTACTTGTGCTTGTGGCATCATTTCCAAAAAATTGCCAGGACCAAAGTCAAGGAGTTTTTTCCCTATGTTTTCTTCTAGGAGCTTTATGGTTTCAGGTCTTACATTGAAGTCCTTAATTCATTTTGAGTTAATTTTTGTGAGCAGTATAAAGAAGGAGTGCAACTTAATTCTTTTACATGTGGATATCCAGTTTTTCTGTCACCATTTATTGAAATCATATTGGTTCTAGTGGCTAAAGCAGGCATGACCCAAACTTTGCTCATCATGTACCCTTGTCCACAGGAGCTGACCAGGGTTTTTGGGTGAGATTTGATATATGCACCAAGAGTGGAAGTTTTCTTCTCCTTTTGATTTGTAAACTACAAACGTAGTCACTTGGAGCTTTTTATTTCATTGATTCTGTACAACCAATTCTTTTAGTTTACCTTTCAAGGTGAATAATGTTGTGTGATGGGTCTCAAGTTCACATGTTAACAAACACACAGAATGAACCATATATTCATATGGTTTGCAAGTCTCTGATATACTGTTCAATTTAAGCTCTAGTCTCATATGAATAGCATAGGAGAAAAGCATTATTTAATGCACGAATTGGAAACAAATTGAGAAATAATTTGATAGAATAAGAAAGATGGAAATTGTATGTTTCTGAAAAAAAAAAAGGCTCCCACTGCCAAAATTTTCTTAGTAGAAAAAAAAATAAATTTTTAAGCCTTTAATCTACTGTCATAACTTAGAAGGAACTGCTTAGATTTCATTGTTATTTAAGCATAACTGGAATCTGAGCATCATTGTTTCAAATCTCAGAAAAAAAAAATTGCCACGTGCCAGGCTGCGGTGCTTTTTCCCAGGCTTAGCCATGTATCAGCACAACACACATAACACACATTTGTTGAACACTTACTGTGTTCTGGGCCTGGCCACCAAGCTGTGAGACACTGAGCTCCTGATTAAGCAGCCTACAGCTCAACCCCTCAGAGCAGAGACGAACATGAACACACATTAATTGCTAGTTGGCATGGCAAATATAATAGCTATGTGCTCTTAGGATCCAATGGATGAGGTGGTTCACCTGCCCCTACGTCTCTAATGCTGAAAATGTCACTTACTGTAGAGTTAATATTGACTTCAGTGGGCATTTTAAGACTAGCTCAGCTCACTATTGCATTTGGGTTATTTCTGAATTTAGAAAAGTAGTACTATTTGAACTTATATTTAGACAAAACCACAGGAGGTATAAAAGTGCCTGAATTTCAAAGGAGAAGAATAGATAAGAAAGAGGTTTGGTCTAGATGGACTTGGAATTATGTGGATTTGAAACCCCAGTATCCTCTACAGTAGGAGAAAGTGGACCCCTCCCTCACACAAAATACACACACACACACACATATCATGGGTATATATAGCTATATATATCAGAGTTTAGAGAAGAGACTAGAGACAAAAGGATTGATACCAAGCAACATATACCTTCAGATTGATCACTTACCACTTTTCATGGTCCATCATTGCTTGGGCTCTAATATCTTGAGCTGGGCTGGACCATGCTGTTGTGCAGAAGCTCCTCCACATGACTCAGGCTGCAGAGCTGTATGCAGGGCTGCCCTCACCTGCAAATGCCCTTACGTGGACCCCATCACCTTGCCCTGGGCCATGGCACCCACTCTAGACTAAATGTCCAGTGGCTCTCACAAGTAGGATATTTCTGATTATATAGGGATCTTCAAACTAGTTTTACAGTTGGACGCCAGACATTCAATCACTACCTCACTCTCTGAGAAGTCTGAATTGTGCATTATCGTTCTATGGCCCAATGAAAGTTAAAGATCTGTCTCCCCTCTGCTTAAGAGCTGATAAAAGCACAGATCAAGTTAATGTGGTTATTAAATTGAAAAGAAAATGACTGCTAATCTGTTTCTATTCCATATTCAGAGAGCTGTAGATCTCAAGTACTCAGACAACAGTCACTAATTTCCTTCTTTTTGCCTGATTTATTGGGTGAGACGTTTCATATAGTTGAATTCAGTATGAGTTTGTGTGTGTGTGTGTATGTGTGTGTGTCTCATCATGGAGCCTTAATATTATTATTCTAGCATTTTAGGACTGCTAAATGTTTATTATTTAGTCTCCAGATCTTTTTTTAGCATACTTTGTTAGTACTTTGTAGAAGAGAAGAAATATTTCTCCTCCAGATGCCATTCTAGCATGGTAGCTAAGTTGAAAATACTTGTGACAAGGGTTTCACTTTTACTTCCACTCAATTATGAGCTGGTTCTCATTTCTGAGAATTTGAACCCACCTTAAGATCTGCCTTCTGAACTTTCAAGGACCCTTTAGAATTTGGGGTTTATGTTTTGGTTTGGTGTCACATTTGGTTTAGTGTTGCTATAAACATTTCTTCACCTCTTTTTCTTTTGTGTACTTTCCCCAAGATGTCAAATCACCTCCTACAGACTTACTGCCTGTAATGGGAAGACCTGGGTCTACTTGTAAACCGGGGTCTCATTCCGACTGTTCCTTCCCACTATCCATCAGCCTCTCTCGAGACCTGATTTCTCACATCCTTTTAAAGCTAAGTAGCGGCCTCTTCCAGAGGCATTAATGTTTCCTCCACATCCATCCCATCCCCATAACCTGTGGTTTGCTCAAGCTGACAAGGCAGGAATCCTACAACCTCAGTCACTGACAAGCAGTCACAGCATGATGAGCAGACTGCAGAGAATTGCTAAATGTAATTTGGAGAATTTTGGGGGTCATCCTGTCCATAGATTTTTATGGAGAGTTATGAGAATGGAGAAATAATGAACAGAAAAAGATTGAGTTGGAAAAGGAATAAAATATGCTACTAGAGGTTCATATCTGTCTCCAATTCTAAAATGTTTCCACATCTTCAGGAGGCAAATAATTGTGTGCTCTCCTCTCCGCTGACCTTGTCAAAATTGCAGCATTACTGAGTGTGTTTTGTAATGGCTAGCTCCCAGAACACCCTCAGGAATGGGCCGTTCTTCACTGTCTACCCTCACTTCCTCTTCAAGGACCTCAGAACATTAGATTCAGAAAACTAACCTGACCTCATCCTGTGGGTCATTAAATGGTATCTGAGTATCTGGTTATATAATCAAATATATAATGATGCTAATATATTTTGAGCTCTCCAAAATAAAGATAAAACTGTATCCACATAGCTCACATAAAAATGGTGTAAACCCTTTTCTTTTATCCAGCAATAAAAAGGAGGGAAGAGGGAAGGAATTAATGTTCTGTCCAATGCCAGGTTTACTTTAAACAGTGAGGCTGGATCGTCTAACCCCAGCTCCTCCTCAACTAATCCACTCAACACAGATGAGAGGGTGAGATGAGCATTTCAACCAGACCACGATGGTCCCTGGTCATCAGCAGAGGCTCCTCCCATCCCTGCTTTTGAACTTGACCTCAAAAGCACGTTGGGATATGCTCAGGGGGAGTCAGGAACTTGGTGCTTCATAGAGAAGACACCGTAGCCCAGAAAATGGGGTTTTCCACATTTGAGAGAGGGGTAGGTTGGCACTTGGCAAAAGAAATCATTCATGAAAGCAATGATCAGTATTTGCTAGTCATAATGATGCAGTACTGTGATCAGTTTTTAAAACTCGTAAGTCGGGAAGATAGGAGGTGAAAGTGAATATGGATGTGTGTGAAGGGAAACCTCTTCATCAACTGAATTATTAATCAAATATCTTGTGAACAAAGTAAAGTTACATTTCCCAAGAGTGTCAGATGAGGGTCAAACAGGTTTATGAGAAAATGCTTTAGCATTTCATAAAAATCAAGCAATTATCATTTTGTTTTCCTGTGAATTTGAATAAATTTTTTCTTCACATGTACAAGAGAGATAATATTGCTGCAGTAAGGTAAGAAATAATGCTTCAAACAGGTAAATCAAGACGTAACAGAGAGGCATGTTATTTAGGGATATAGCTTAAGAAGACCAGCCAAAAGATTTGAGAACAATTGTTTCCAGGGACCAGCAAAGCCAGATGAGGCATAGGGTAGAGCAAGTTCCTGAAATGCCATTCTGGCTGTGTGTCGCAGAATTATGAAAAAAAGGTTCTAGCAATGTGTTCCAGCTCCGTCGTTGGCATATACTTATATGTGCCTTACCTTGTGGGTGGATGGGAGGTGTTGACAGTCCTCATACAAGAGAGAAGCGCAGCCTGTAGTGAACAGGCTCAGCCTTCCTGCTGCGTGCAGCCACAGAGACCACACAGCATGATGACCAGCAGGGTGCTGCAGCAAGAGATGCTAACATGGCCTGGCTGTAGGAACTTAACTCGTGTTATGAGATGGGGAGATATCTGTGTTGGGTGCTGGGGACTTGATGACAGGAGGAGGGAAGTGGAGAGAAGCTGAAGCTCTACTTGGTGTGGAAGCAGCTCTCTTGGGCTGCCTGGAAGAGGGGTTTGGTGATTGTTGTGGTTTGTGCAGGGACTTGGCTCTGTCTGTGCCCAGAGAGGATGAGAGTGTGGCCTTGTGTTTCCCAACCCGGGGCTAATTAGGAGCCCTGGTGTCTTTACAGTGAATGAGATCTAGAAAGCAAGTCCTGGGGGTGGGGAGCTTTGCACAGAGCTGTTGGCCCATCACTGCTTCCAGAACAACATCACTGTTGTCCCCCTCTCAGGGGACAGAGCCAGGACACATGTGTTTTAAGTTCATGAGTTTACGCTGATAACTTTCCTATTGGCTTAGGAACACAGAGTTCTTTCCTGATTCCTTCTCATGTGTTTCTCTTCCCCATAGTGAGAACTCTGGTTCCCTACCACATCGGGTAAATAGATCTCCTTATTTCCTCTGTCCTATAATGTGAACAAAGTTTCAGAATCACTCAAGTGCTACCTCCAACAGCAAGTTGGATCTGCTTTACAACTAAGTTTGATTTTTTTTTTGCAATTATTGTGGGGTTTATAATAATAGCCCTAGTACCAAAGTTTACAGTCAGGTTATATATTTACTGTAACTCAGGTCAGTTTTTTCATATCTAGTAGTTTTAGTTTTATTATTTTACCTTTTCATGTAATGATTTCTTTTGAATATGTAAAAATACACATAATTCAAAAGTCAAGATGATATAAGTAGGTAAATTCAGAGAAGTCTCCTTCCTATCCATACACCCCCATCTGCTGCTTACCAACCCTACATATAAATACTGTCATTGGTTTACGATTTATTTTTTCTGTGTTTCTCTCTGCAAAAAAAAGGAAATGTATGTACACGTTTATGTATGTACAGGTTTATGTTTATAAACCTACATATATTTAAATAATCCCTTCTTTCTTAACAGAAAGGACAGCATGTTGTACATACTCTTTTGTACTTTTTTTCATTTAAAATATATCCTGGGTGTGCCTGGGTGGCTCAGTCAGGTAAGCATCTGACTTCAGCTCAGGTCATGATCTCGAGGTCCCGGGATGGAGACTTGTGTCAGGCTCCATCATAATCTGTTATATGGATGTACCATAATTCATTCAGTCAGTTTCTCCTGACCTTATTCAGTGTTTTGCTGTCACAAATAATGCCACAATTATTCAAAACCTGTTCCTGTGTTGATTTGTACTTGCAGAGGTATATATTCAGAGCCGGTTTCTAGAAGTATAGTTAGTGGGTCAAAGACTAAATGCTTATGTAGTTAGCTCCTTCCAAATTCCTTTGTTGGGGCATTGCCTCACCCTTCCCTCTATCCCACCCACCCTGAGAGTATAGGGGAAGCCTGTCTCCTCATAGATGTTGTAGGAGAGGCTGGTAGGCTATGGCCTACCTACCTTCTCCCAGCCTCCCTGAATTCTCCTGCAGCTGTATGACAGTTCCTGCATGGTGGCTGACAGCTGCCCGTCTCCAGCCCCTCTGTCTCTCTTCTCTCAGGGTTATAAGCAGGAGTTCCCCAGGACCAGAGGGACTTTAATGTGAAATCACAGAGGTTAAAAGAGAATGGTTTGAGAACAACTTGAAATTCTCTGCTATGCATATTTCTGGAGTATATACTTTGGGGACTCAGAAGGATCCACTGTGAACAAATTGTGAAGGTCCTCTATGCCATTTGCAAAACACAAACTCAAGTTAGAATGTCTGCTTGGTGTGGGACCTGTGTTCAGAGTCACATGGTCTAAATGAACTGCTTTGAATCACACACATTGTAATCTCTCTGAAATTGACTTTAGCAATGACTATCTTGCTGAGAGTCAAGCACATTCACATACTTTTAATGCTCACCTACCTTCCTTCAGAAACTGATCAGGTCAATCATTACTTAGGGCAGAGTTTGTATTTTCATGGATTGTGCTGCACAGTGGGCTCTACAAGATTTGACCACAACATTTACGAACCCATATAATAAATAATTATTCATTTCCTTTTTAATTTAAAACTTTCTCGTCTGATCATAAAAATAATACTTATTTTTACATGGAATTTGTAAAATAAAGAGATTCATGGATAGAAATATAAAGATTGCCTTTATAAGGCAATTAAGGGCCAACCCCATAGAGTACCATCTTGGTATCATTTTCATTTCTTTAATCCCTCTGAGAAAGTAATTCTCTAGTAGCAGGAAAAATGTCAGACGCATTTTTTTTAATTTCTCTTTTATCAAATGAAAGCATACTTGTTATAGAGAAAAAATACCACTCATGTTCTTCCACCTGAAGACAATGCCATATATTTCTTCCTGGTCTTTCTATGTATATATTTACACTTTTATGTTGTAATCCACTGTTAATATTGTTTTAGTAACTGCATAATATTTCATCAAGTATTTGTAGAATGAATTGATAAGTCACAGTCTCAAAATCTACAACTTTAAATTCTGGACAGATAAAGTATTACAAAGTAATACCTCGTCGCATTGGTTGTGCACAGTACACGTTGTTAACAGAACACCCCCAGCGTAAAGAATGGTGGTGTGAGAGGTGTCAGACTGGAGTAGGAGGACTCCCTGAGCAGAATCAGCAGCAATGCTAACACAGCAGGAGAGGAAAGAATTCTTAGACTACACGTATCGGAAGAAATTCATGCAGGAAATTATTTCTGGGATCCTTTCTGATTAATGGGGCCAACAATGAATCAGAGTAGTTTTATATTTGCATGTCTCCAAAAATTGTTCACAAGAAGGAAAAAGCAAACATATACATTTGAGTGTGTTGTCCTCTACCTGAAAAAGCAGAATTTTGCAATGATTGTTAGTTACGTGTGTTTTAAATTTGGTTCAAGAAGCAGGACACCTCCAGTATGTAGCAGGTGTCACTTTGTGAAGATTAGTATATCTGTGGCATGAGATTGAGCAAGACTTAAGTCAAACCTCACACCCTAACCTCCTGGATGCAGCCTGGGCAATTCCCCAGCTTTCCTTAAAGTTGGGGAGAAGAGGGAATGGCAATGTTTCATAAATGCTCTGCTACTTATACCACAGTGTCTTTTCCATGGCAGAATAATGGGCACTGCAGGAAAAGCCAAAGCCCAAAGCCCAGTGGCACACCCTTCTTGACGGTGCCCAGAAGGTGAGCGAGTCCCCCATTCTGACACCTGGCAGGCAGGAGATTCCTGGCAAAGCAGCACCTAAGCACTGAGAAAGTTATGATACATTGTTGCCTTCTCTCTCTCTTTTTAAGATTTATTTGTGAGAAAGAGCGCCAGCTTGCAGTAAAAGGGGCAAAGAGAGAGGGAGAGAGAGTATCTCAGACCCATGGAACCTGACATGGGGCTCAATTCCATGACCTTGAGATCATGGCCTGAGCTGAAATCAAGAGTTGGATGCTTAACCAACCGAGCCACCCAGCACCCTTCTCTCTTCTTTTTAATTGATATTTTTATTGAGATAGTTAGATTCACATGCAATCATAAGAAATAACACAGAGATTTCATGTTTCCTTTACTCAGTTTTTTCTAAAGGTAACATCTTACACAGTATAGGACAATATCACAACCAGGATATCAACATTGATATAACCTACTACATTATTCAGCTATTCCTAGTTTTTTTTTTTTTTTTTAAGATTTTATTTATTTATTCATGAGAGGCACAGAGAGAGAGAGAGAGAGAGAGGCAAAGACCTAGGAGGGAGAAGCAGGCTCCATGCAGGGAGCCTGACGTGGGACTTGATCCTGGATCTCCGGGATGAGGCCCTGGGCTGAAGGTGGTGCTAAACCGCTGAGCCGCCGGGCTGCCCAGCTTTTCCTAGTTTTACGTGTACTCACTGGTATGAGGGTGCACATATGTATTATTATATTGTATTAAGCTGCATAGGATGCATAGAATAATACAAAAATATTGCATTAAGTTCTATACACTTTTATCATCTATGTAGGTTTTCATATGTACCATGACAGTCAAGATACTATGCAGTTCGAACATGAGGAGGATCCTTCCTATTGCCCGTTAAAACCTACAGAGACATTTCTCTCCCACATTGCTTTCTATTTTTTAACCCCTGGCAAACTCTAACCTGTTCTAAAGTTTCTGAATTTCTTAAATTTTGTCATTTCAAGAATATTATGTAAATAAATACATTCATTATGTAACTTTTGGGATTGGAATTTATTTATTTATTTATTTATTTATTTATTTATTTATTTATTTATTTATTTTTAAACTCAGCATGATTCCCTGGAGATCCATCCAGTTATTTTTGTGTATCAATAATTTGATCCTTTTTGTTGCTGAGTAATGTTCCGTGGTATGGATGCACCAGATACCCAGGTCCTTTATTTTATTTAGACTGATTTTAAATGGTATTATGTTTTAAATTTTGGTTTTCCTCTTTTATTGTTTTTTTTTTTTTTAAAGATTTTATTTATTCATTCATGAGAGACACACAAAGAGAGAGGCAGAGACACAGGCAGAGGGAGAAGCAGGCTCCATGCACCGGGAGCCCGACGTGGGATTCAATCCCAGGTCTCCAGGATCGTGCCCTGGGCCAAAGGCAGGCGCCAAACCGCTGTGCCACCCAGGGATCCCAGTGCTGTTAGTTTTTAAGTGTTGATTTTGTTTGCTGCAAACTTGTTGAACTCACTTATTCTAGAAAATTTTGTAGATTTCTTGGGTTTGCTATATAGACAATCCTGTCATCTGCAGTTAGTAAGGTTTTATTTCTTCTTTTCTAATCTGTATATCTTTTCTTCTTTATCTTGCCATATATTACAATGGCTAGAACATCTAATATTATGTTGCATAGCAGTGTGGAAAGCAGACTTTCTTTTATTTTCCTAAATTTTAGGGGAAAGCATTCAGTCCTTTGGCTACAGATTTTTAACAGATGTTTATTATTATGTTGAGGTGATTCCCTTTTATCCCCTAACTTGCTAAAGGTTTTTATTGTGGGTGGATGTTGAATTTTGTCAGATGCTTTTTCCATGTAAGTCAATACAATCCCATGATATTTCTTCTTTAACTTGTTGATATATTGAACTGTATTGATTTGGTTTCAAATGAGATGTGACCTTGGACAGGTGAAGAAGGAAGTAGACTGTGACTTACAAATGAAAGCCAAGGTGTTTAGATTTGAGTCTAGTGCATAGCACTTTCCAAAGTACGTTCTATGACATATGGTAATAGAGGAGACATAAAAATGTAATTTCATTGTCCCTCCTAGTTTGAGAAACTGGGTCAAACTAGGTTTTATAGGCTTTTTTACTGTTGGACTTGTCTGAGCTTTTAATATGATGCATTGAATGATTTATATTTCCAAAAGGGGAATAAAGTGTATAACGTTTCCCAATCCAGTTTATCTACAATATCTACATTTTCCATAATGTCTGTAGTAAGGGAAAGATGCACTTTGGGGAACATTGCATAGGAAATAATTTTTCCAATGAAAATTTCTAGTCTGAGGAGTATTATAGAAGAAAGATAGTATGCTATGATGGCTCTTACACATGAAACTTTAGGCAGGTTTCCTAACAGCTAAACGATCATTTCATTGTCTATTGAGTGGAGAATAAATCTGACTCCCATGTGTGGCAGTGAGCTATGAAGATGAAGAGTGTGGGTTTTGTAGTCAAATATCTTGGTTCAAATGGTTTTGTTCACCTAGAAGGTGTGGGGAACATTGGAGAAGTTGCTTAATCACTGTGTGCCTCAGTTTTCTCAACTGTAATGTGAGGATAGTAACAATTCTCATTCTCTAGGATTTTAGAAAGGTTTAATGAATGAAACATGTAAAGTTTTAGAGACATATCAGACATATAGAAACCATCCAATAGCCCTTAACTCATGGTGTTTGTAGTTGGAAGGATGAAGTGAGATAGTAAAGCACCATTATGCAGAAAGTCATTGTTAGGAACATGGACTCACAGGCATTTGTAGGATGAGTTAGGGGCAGGTGAATCTGTGGTCCCACATTGGATGCTTTGAGGACCAACCTAGTGAGAGTTGACAGTGGAGAGGTTGCTTTTAAAAATATTTTCTTGGGATCCCTGGGTGGCGCAGTGGTTTGGCGCCTGCCTTTGGCCCAGGGCGCGATCCTGGAGACCCGGGATCGAATCCCACATCGGGCTTCCGGTGCATGGAGCCTGCTTCTCCCTCTGCCTATGTCTCTGCCTCTCTCTCTTTCTCTCTCTGTGACTATCATAAATAAATAAAAATTAAAAAAAAATAAAAATAAAAATAAAAATATTTTCTTGAACTCTTCAGTATTCGGTGATTGAATATGAGGGGTTAAAAAGAACTCAAAGGTGACATCAAGGTTGAGCCTTGGCATTAGGGAAATGGATTTTGTAGCTGCCAGGAATAAAGTATGTCCTAGATATTAATGGGTAAGCCAGATGATTTTGGCATTCTAGTTAAAAAATAATAGATATTTTAATTTCTGCCTTTAACAAGTATAGGAAAATACAGCGTTGCAATCTGTTTATGCAAAAAACTGAAATCTGATCAGTATTGTTAAAGAAGCAATCTGATTACATAGTTACACTACAAAGGGAATTATGCCCATGATGCAACTTTGAACTTTGAGAACATCTCAGCTTTTTTGGGGGGGGCACTGAAGTAGTAGAATGGCTCCTCAGAGGAAATTAAGAGAAAGGCATGCTGGTGCGCAGAACGAAGGAAACCATACAAGAAGGAAGGTCCTTTGAGAAATCAATGAGCATAACTTAAGGAATGGGAGAAGGGAATATGTGGTTGGAATAGCAGAGAAAATTTAAGCAAGAGGGCAGCTTGGCAAAATGACACAGTAAGCCAAATGTATATGATTTTTTAAAGAGATTTGATTGATTGATTGATTGATTGATTGATTGACTTAGAGAGCCAGCTCATGAGGGTGGGGGAGGGTCAGAAGGTGAGGGAGAAAGAACCTCCAGCGGGCTCCGCACTGAGCACAGGGCCAGATGAGGGGCTCGATCCCACAACCCTGAGGTCATGACCTGAGCCAAAACCTGAATCGGACCCTTAACCAACTCAACACCCAGGACCCCAAGATTTAACATAATGTGCATAATTTTGGACTTCCTTTTGACTTAGAATATAGCCCAGGGCAGCCTTGGTGGCTCAGCAGTTTAGCGCTGTCTTCAGCCCAGGGCATGTTCCTGCAGACCTGGGATCGAGTCCCATGGGGCGGGGCTCCCTGGGGGGCTCCCTGCATGGAGCCTGCTTCTCCCTCTGCCTGTGTCTCTGCCCCTCTCTGTCTCTGTCTCTCTCTCTCTGTCTCTCATGAATAAACAAAATCTTATATATATATATATATATATATAGCCCAATTTTGTTTTCATCTTATTTCTCATTTTTTTGGCGCAGTGTGTTTGGATCCTAATCTTTGGGAACCCACTAAAGCCCAAAATACCATTACCAGAAGGTAGCAAGTCTAAAAACATTTGAACGGGAAGTATTTTAATGAATAGCATTTTAGTTAATAAATTAAAATGTGTGTGTATGCATTTGTGCATTGCTTAACTTTAGTTTAAAATTTTTCCTCTTTCTATATATCTGCTTTTTTTAAATTATCTTTTCCTAAGAATCATCTTTTCCAGTAGCCCTCAGGTTATTATGGTGCTGAACACCATGAGAGAATTTTCCCAGATAATCCTATTTATTTCTGTACCGAGTATGAAGGCTTTGAATAAACCATAGTCAATGCTTTTGGGAAGGAAAAAAAGGTCAATCTGTATTTGGCTGCCATGGTTAACAGAATAACGGCCCCTCAAAGATGTCCCCATCCCAACCCCTGGAACCTGTGAGCATGTTACCTTTCATGGCAAAACAAACCTGGAAGATATGATTCAAGTCGAAGACTTGAGTTATGGAAATTATCCTGAATTATCCAGGGAGGCTCAGTACAATCACAGGCTCCTTAAAAATGGAAGAGGGGGGTTGGAGAGATGAGTCAGGGGAGGTGAGGGTAGGCAAGAAGGGTCAGGGATGTGACTCTGAGGACAGAGCAAGGTCGTTCATGGCTGCCTCCAGCACAGATGCAGGGGACTTCCAGACAGATCCTGGCCGAGGGGGTGCTTCACACGTCCCCCCTGTTTCTCTTTTGATTTCTAGATCTCACGCAAGTACCTTTCATTGGCAAAATTTAACTTAGAATCCTGCTGGCAGGAGTCTGGTGGATGCAGTGCCTAGAGTTCCAGCCCCAGGAAAACAGGGTGGAAGGAGGGTACCATGGAGAAGAAAGTAGTACTGCTTGGCCAGGAGATGAGCTGGCACATGTGGTCAACCACAGCATCCTGCCTCCTCCCAGGACAGACCGAGAGCCCAGCAGGAGAGAGGCTTCAACTCACCCTGTGAGCTGACACCCATATGTTATCAAGGTCCTGCTGCACATTTTGGCACCTTTTCGCACCTTTTCTCCCTCTTTTAATTCTGAAAACAAACTTGCAAAGTAAGTGTTGATCTGATTATAGTTACACGACTGTTGTTTATTGAACGCCTGCTGCAGGCTCAGTGCTGCTGTTAGACTGGGGATACAGCTGAGGTGACAAATGTCCAGGTTCGCCTGGGACCATTCTAGTTTTGTGTCCTGGGAAACTGCTTGCCTCTGGGCAAACCAGGAGGGCTTTGACACAACAGTGAACAAGGCACTCTGCACTCCAGGAACTCACATTTAAAGTGGGAGCTCCAGAGACAGACACAAAATAGAAAAAAATATAAGGCACAATTTTACATATAGTATGGCATCAGTTTAAATACAATAAAGTATTTATTTATATATTGGTTCATTCATTCATTTTGAAAAAGGAAATGGCTCCTTCTTTACCTAGTGGACAAAAGAGAGGGCCTCCCCAGGACATAATTTTGTATCCAGAAGGATCACTGCTTACCTCCTCACAGTGGGTACACATCAAGTGGGTGGGTTCCCATTGCCCTGAGGTCAGAGAATAGAAAGAATGTTGTCCTGGCTTACCTAGCCTGCCCTTCACAGGGTCTGTAACTTTCACAGAGGCCACATGTGCTGGCAAAAGGAGAGCAGACTCTAGCCCTGCCTCTTTGAGACTCGGCACTGTTGGTAGCCTTCTGATGGATAAGGGTAATCCTGGTTGAGGGCTGGGTGGGAAAGACAGCACACCCTCCCAAGAGAGCTGCTGGGAGCAAAGGTGGCTAGACCTAGCATAAGGACCTAGGGGGCTCTTGCACCCAGGTGGTCTTGGTCACTGCTGTATCACCGGTGACCAACTTGTCCTCATTTTTCCAGAACTGAAGGGTGTCCTGAGACACAGGACTTTAAACCCACAACTCACTAAGGTGGCCTTTAGGGTGAACGTGGAGTCCATCCAAACCATGACACTCCAGAGTGAGATGGGAGGCTTTTGATAAATATACCAGTTCAACCAGGTGTGTGTTGGGGCCATCCCAGGGAGCCTGAGGAGATATAACCCTATTCACATTAAACTACATTTATTTCTGGTGCATTGTGCCCCTGAGGCAGGAGACCTTCTTTTATCCAGGACCCTGCTATAGTGATTGTGGTGTAAATGTTAACTAAACAGCTCAAATATGAGCTAATTACCCAACTACGGACAGAACTGTCCTCAGGGCATCAGCAAAGGAGGAGAACAACCATTCTGGCAACAAGGAAAGTTTAGAAATTTGTAATAAAAATTTCTAGCAGGTATCCATTTTAAAGGAAGCATATATATGTTCTGTGCTATTTCAGAAAGTAAAAAATCCCTTTAAATTACTGGTGATGCAATGGTATTGACAGTACAAGAGTCCAAATCAACTTCTCAGCACTTTATGTCTTCAAGCGGCCTGGCTGGGTCCTCCCAAGGATGGGGCGCACTCGGCCCTGTGACCCAAGGTTGGAGTTTGCCTACCTGGGTCTTCCACCGGAGTTTGGCCATCTGTGCTGCCACCAAAGTGGATGTGACCGGAGGCCACACAGCTCTTCCAAGATAGACTGGAATTTGAAGCAAGTCCTCTGTAAAACCCATACTCTTTTGTTTATGGGAGTAGCTCTTCATGCTGTCTCACTAACCCTAATGTAGAGGGAATGTTATCAACTAGCAGCACAAAGTAATAGCGGATATAGAGGAGAAAGGACTGAGTTCTGTCCGGATGGCTGTGGGGGAAGAGATAGCAAATGTGTACAAGTCCCAGTCCATCCACAGAGTGTGGTTGTCTGCAGCTTCCTGGGGTCACTTAGATTCCCAGAGAGGAACTTAGTTTTTCCCAGGGTCTGATGCTTGGGATTCAGGAGTCCTGAAAATGTTAAAGTGTTTATTTCCTTGAAACCTTCAGACCATCAGGAGAAGAGAGGATATAAACAGAGCAGGAAGATAGAGGACAGGAGTCGTGAGTACAGCCTGCTGAGCCCCCGCCGATGCTAAAGCCAGGTGAGAAGGACGGTGTGACTGACACTGAGGAGGGCATTTGATGGGATGAGCACTACGTGTTATACTATATGTTGGCAAATTGAATATGAATTTTAAAAATGTTTTTAAAAAAAGCATGGTGTGGGCTCTTACTCTAGCTACTGCTTTTTAGAATGCTCTTTCATGGTCTTATTTTTATGGGCATGTGGGTGTTGAGAAAAGTTCTTCACTCAGTGTATTATAGGTATTTCACATGTCTAAATATAGATGTGCATAACCATAACTGCTGAAGAGCAGCAGAGTATCCCGTCCTGCGAGTTTACCACAGCAAATGAACCAAACCTGTCCACCAGATACGGGAGTACAGATAATTCCAAATTTTATTAATGAAAATAATGCTGTGATAAACATTTACACATTTAAAAACCAGATCTTTGTGGGGCATCTGGATGGCTCAGTTGGTTGAGCATCCAACTCTTGATCTCAGCTCAGGTCTTGATCTCAGGGTCGTGAGTTCAAGCCCTGTATCAGGCTCTGTGCTGGGCATGGAGCCTGCTTAACACAGGCAAACAAACAAAAAAAACCCAGATTTCTGCTGACTTGGCTAAATTTATTCATCTTAAGATAAATATCTTGAGGTAGCCTGGCTGGGTCAGACAATATAGCAAGTCACATTTTTCATACACCATCACTTAACATATGCTAACCTGTTGACTCTTCCACAGTAGCACTCAGCTGTCCACATTTCCTCCTACTCTTGTTAACAACACTCACTATCATTCTCTTCATTTATATATTATTTACATATTCGATGTGCAAAAGTTAGTATGCCATTGTTTTTTCATTTATCATAACTGGAGAGAGTAAGTACCTTTTCATATTTTTCTGTTTGTACTTATGTGAATTGTTTAATGTCCATTGCCTATTTTTCTGTTGGGATATTGGTGGGAATTTTTTTTTTTTTTTTTTGGTCACCGATATTTAAGCACTTTACACTTAGAAAATATTACACTGTGTCTCATACCTTTCACATATCCCTCTCCTGATTGTCCTACCTTTTTACTTTGTTAGTGTGTAATGTTTGCTATGCCAGAGTTTGAGTTTTGTTTTGTTTTGTTTTGATGATTTATTTATTTATTTTAGAGAAAGAGGAGCATAGGGACATAGGGAGAAGCTTGTTCAGTGCACCTGGGCCTTACCACAGGTCCCCCAGGGTTACCCACTGGGCCTGGCAGACATGTCCCTGCAGCCGTTGCTTGGGCACAGACAGGCACTGTCATCTGCTATTACACATGCCAGGACGCCCTCTCCACTGCTGCTGGCAGAGCTTGTGCACTGCAAACCTGCACATCTCGAGCCGGAATGGGCCTGGTAGCCTGCTGCTTCCCTGCCGCACTCCCAAGCCTCAGATTTAAATTCTTAGAGTATAAATATACTCGGCAGGGCCTAGGTCTTACCCCCAGATGCAAGTGGCAAGAATCCTGCAGTGGGTGTGTAGAGGTTGTACTGCCCGGGGAATGGCCAATGTCCACATGGAACTGACTTCAGCTTTTCTCACTGGTAAGTCAGGTTTCGTGATAACCATGTGGTAGACAAGCCATCTTCTCTCTGCTGAACTGTTGCCATTATCATATGCTGAAAATCTGTAATTCTGTTTTTAACCCCAAATTAATTCTGGGTCTATAAAAAAATAGGCTGACAACCTGACTTGCAGAGCAACCACTCACTCTCTATTCATTACTGAGAAATCTTTTTCCATGTGACCTAATTTTTTCCATGTGACCACTGCATTTAATGCAACTTTAATGACAAGAAAACATTTTATACATATGTGAAACATCTTTACAGTCCTTATCAACCAAAACACTGGGTGACACAGAAAATTGGATGTTAATGTTGAAAAGATAAAACACTCACCGTGAGACAAAGCCATTTTAATGAAGAGACTATTTTATTCCGTAACTATTTGAGGCATCCAGAAGAGCTAGGCTTCTTTTTCCTGTGAGTATGTACAAGCCCCTTCCTTGGCGTGGCAATGTTCTTGATATTCTTTCTGAATGAGGCTTACTCTGGCTTCTTGGACAAGATGAGCTTTTGCCATGGATCTAATTACTTCTTTCACTAACTCGTTCTTCAGCAGGAAGGAACTCCTTGCAAAAGTTCTGTATTTGGTATATATGCATGGTTTGGTGTTCATTATTTCAAGCCTGATTATATCAGAATGGCAACATGCTGCCTGCGCAGATATTCTTACTGTTATGTGGCCAAACAAAGGAACATGACAGATTCCCTCCTGTCCTAGTGGAGGTAACTCTGTTTTGAAATCATTGAAGGAAAAAAAAAAAAAAGAAATCATTGAAGGAAAAAAAAAAAAAGAAATCATTGAAGGGATCCTGGTTTCCATTCAGAATGGCCAACTGGCCATATAAGGTCACTAAACCATCTTTATTTTTTAGGTAAGCAGCACCTCTAATGCCTAAGCTTTTATAAATATAAGCACACCATTATTCTAATTGAATAAATAACATTTTTCAGTGGTAGGGCCTTTGGCTAAAGGAGCCCAGTGGGCTGCCTCAAAACGTGTTGTGTTTCTGGGTTTCTGTGGTTGCTATCTGCATAACTAACTCCCTAAGATCCCTGTTGGTGAACACATTTTTCTTATTTTCCGTTTTCTTACGGTTTGCTCTGGCTGCTTACAGTCAGTATACTGTAAATCTGAATGTCTTCTTACTGGAGAAATGAAATGGGTATATTTTTTGAATGTACAGACCACAGTGATGGAACTCTCAGCCCACATGAGATCCACTGGAGAAATACAGGGGCGTTTGATGCAACGTGGAGGAGGGTGTTGGCCTGACAAGGCCCTGAGGGAGTTCTGTCAGACCTTTCTGGTTGCCCAGCCTTTGTCCAGGACCATTCATTCAACCACCGTTTCATGGCGTGAATGCTCTTCTTTCATCTAGCTGCATTTGAATCACTACCCCTGAACATCTGTAATTCTTTCGGTTTGCTTTTGAACTCTCAATTCTTACAGAATAAAACACCTTAATATTGTAAGCTTCATCCCATTTAATATCTGGTACTGCAAGGTGCCTTACTTCATATTCCTTATTATTAAAAATGTAGTTTGCGGTAATGCTTGGGTGGCTCAGTCTGTTAAGCATATGAACTCTTGATCTCGGTTTCGGTATTGATCTCAGAGTCTTGAGTTCAGGTCTTGCCTTGGGCTCCATGCTGAGCAGTTTGCTGTTATGCATTTAAATGAAGCTTCTGTTCATCAAGAACATCTTTATTCTGTGAACATTCATACACACAAACCATGCTAAGTGCTGAGGAAAAGTACCCTGCTGCCTCCCATGGCCTTCACCATCTCTTGTAGACTGTGGTCAATGAGAACCTCATGAAGTCTTTCACAGCCTGACCTATTCGAAGATGTAATAGATTATAAAATTTCAGATAAATTAAAAAATTATTTGGATGTCTTTTCCCCAAATTGGATCTTGTCACAGGGGAAAAAAAAATGTCACCTCTTATTCAAGACTTATGTTGATACAATGTATAGATTCTGTGTAATTGCTATAAATTCTTGAGGTACATTCTTGCATATTCATACGTGTGTGTGTGTGTGTATACATATATGTGTTCTTTCCACTACTCATTTGGATTTGGCAAAATAAAGCTGTTTAGTCTTATAAAACTATTTGGCTAGGGATCCCTGGGTGGCGCAGCAGTTTGGCGCCTGCCTTTGGCCCAGAGCGCGATCCTGGAGACTCGGGATCAAATCCCACGTCAGGCTCCCAGTGCATGGAGCCTGCTTCTCTCTCTGCCTGTGTCTCTGCCTCTCTCTCTCTCTCTGTGACTATCATAAATTAAAAAAAATAAAAAATTAAAATAAAAAAAAACTATTTGGCTAGACTGTTATTTGGCTGTTATTTTATCGGATCTTTTTTATTTGATTCTTTGTTCTCTAGGTTGATCATCTACAAATAATAATAAAGTCAAAATAATTCTTCAATATTTAAATTCTTATTTATTTATTTATTTATTTGCCTATAATATCCATTAAAACTTCCAGGGCAAGGCTAAATATTGGCAGTGATAGTGGTCATTCTTATCTTACTTTCAAATTTTTCAAATTTAACCAAGATTGTTCTGGGGTTTTACCATCAAGTGTGCCGTTGGTTTCCAACGAGTTTTCTTTATTATGCTAGTTAAATTCCAAAAATTATTCTGAGTTTTTATCAGGAAAGGATATTTAAAGTTGTCTAGTGCCTTTTGGCATTTACTGGGCTGGTTATATTTTCTTATGTGAATCATAATTGTCATTTACTTATTGAGAACCCAAGACATGTGTTCTGTAGTATCTCTGCTTCCTCATGGGGCTTGTAACTTCTTTCTTTTCCCTGGATCTCCCAGATACTAGCTCCTTCCAGAGGCTGGTCTGCGTTCAGGTTCAGTTACTTTGGTAGGAGATCTTCCTGAGCGGTGCTGTTTTCTTCCTGCTGTATCACCAAATCCCCTGCCATCTGGTTGTGCCATTTTAGTGTGAGATTAGGGTTGATTGGGGGGGCTCACGTATTGTCAATCAGCACTATATTTCATTATAAAGCTCCTGTTAACCTTCCACTGAATGGCTTGAGCATCTAGTAACAAGGGTCTCCATCTATTATTTTAATAGGAGTTACAAAATAGCAATTAAAAATAATATCAATTATTGTTTTTCCACTTAGTAGCTGAGTTTTTCTATAAAAAGAAACTTAAGTCACCCTGAAATGCAATTTGTACAGGGAAGGCAGGATAAATGCTTGTTTTTCCCTTTACTTACTATGTGTTAAAATAACAAGTTGGCACCCTGGTGACCCCAGAGAGGCGGGAGGTAGCTAATGTAACACTCCATCCAGTAATGTGATGACTTTAGCTGCGTTTCCTATTTCTGTCAACAAATGGTAATGTTAAAGACTATTTTTTTACTTTTAAACTGTTGAAAAGGCCCTTAATAAGGGTCACTTAAGAGCAGTGGAGTGAGGAAATCTGTTCATCTCTGTGAGTGGTAGATAATCTTCAATTTGCCCCACTAATTTTCCTTGTCTTCACCTCCATTTGTTCTGGTTGGAACACAGGACGACCGTTCTCTGGATGTGTAAGGCAGTTTCATGTGTCTCAGGATGTTTTTATTGTTTGTTTGGGGATTCATTATTGATCATGTGATCTTTTAACATCTCCCCTAATTGCTAGTAAGATTGTGTAGCTTTATGTTGGGGAGAACAATGTTGCATTCCTGGTGCCAAGATAGTGGGTTGCCTGTATTCCTCAGTAACAGATACAAAGCTAATTCTTAGGTTCTTTATATTGCAAGATTTCAAGAGCTCCAAGAAGAGAAAAGAAAGAAGTGATGGGGGTATCCCTGGGTGGCTCAGTGGTTTAGCGCCTGCCTTTGGCCCAGGGTGTGATCCTGGAGTCCCGGGATCGAGTCCCATATCAGGCTCTCAGCATGGAGCCTGCTTCTCCCTCCTCCTGTGTCTCTGCCACTCTCTCTCTCTCTATGTCTATCATAAATAATAAATAAATAAATATTAAAAAAAAAAAGAAAGAAGTGATGGACCCTACAGAGAAACAAAAAAGCTATCTCCATTCTTCTGCTCTTCATAATAGCAATAACTTTATAATGGGATATGGGTGACAGCAAGGATGATGATTGTGATAATGATGTTGATGATGATGACATGTATGTGTTTGCATGTGGATGATGAATTAGGAAATGATGATAAAAGAGAATTTAGGGAAAGTACTTAGCCTATATAAATCTGGATTTATAAGTCAGGGAGTAAGCAAAACCAGTTTTTAAGTCTAGACCTCATAGATGTTAGTAGCATCTACTGTTGAAATATGCTCTGATGTTCATTGGGATGTGAATCATTTGGGTAGACAGTGACTGTTTCAGCCAGTGTTTGAGGTTCAGTTCAGTACCCACTGAATCATTTTGAGTAAGAGTTGGCCCCAATCAGAAACGTTTATCTTCGAGTTTGACCCGCAAAAAATTTATGTGCTTTTTGGATCAAGGCTTCTCTTTGTCTTACTCATTGGAGAAATAGAAAGAAGAGGCAAAAGAAAAAAAAAAAAAAAAAAAACGTTGGAAACAGAATGGCCTCTGGGTTGTGATGAGCAAATGGCCATGTACGGCAAACCTTACAGGTAGAAGCCATCCCTTCACCTGCTTTCAACAAGTATTGATCTAACAGACACTCAGCACATGCCAGGCACCAAGCAAGGCTCTGTGGATACAGCAGTCAACAAGACCTTATCCTGAACTTGAAAGGGTTAATTAGGCTATCATAGGAAATACAGCAAATAAAGGATCGGTTACAAAGGCTGCGGTGGGGGTTTCAGTAAGGATTATCTGGGATTCTTTTTTTTTTTTTATGATTATGATAGTCACAGAGAGAGAGAGAGAGAGGCAGAGACACAGGCAGAGGGAGAAGCAGGCTCCATGCACCGGGAGCCCGACGTGGGATTCGATCCCGGGTCTCCAGGATCACGCCCTGGGCCAAAGGCAGGTGCTAAACCGCTGCGCCACCCAGAGATCCCTATCTGGGATTCTTAAGGAACTCACAGGAGGAACACCTACCCCAGGTGTGGGGGGCTCAAGGAGGGTACCTGATAAGGGAAGTCTGTGCCAGGGCTTTCCTATGGGAGGGGATAAGAGAAGTCGAAGCAAAGGACCTCTACGTACAAAGCCTGTGCCCCATCAGAAGGTGTTCTCCAAATTGTAAGATACTAGGTGGGTCTGGAGGGGAAGGTGGGGGTGAGCACAGTGTAAGACATGAGGCTGGAAGAATGAGAGATATCAATATTGTCCAGTCTTGTAAGTAAGAGATTTGGATATTCTTTTGAGGATGGTGAAGTATCAAAGAGAGTGACACGAGTCAGGTGTCTTAGAGGGCTTCCTCTGCCGCACAGTAAGTGCTCAAAAATCCTTTGTGCAATAAAAGCTGTGTTTGTTTGTTTCTTTCTTTCTTTCTTTCTTCCCTCCCTCCCTCCCTCCCTCCCTCCCTCCCTTCCTTCCTTCCTTCCTTCCTTCCTTCCTTCCTTCCTTCCTTCCTTCCTTCTTTTTTGAGAGTGAGAGTAGGGGAGAGGGGCAAAGGGATAAAGAGAATCTTAAGCAGGCTCCACCCCCAGCATGGGCTCATGACCTATCTCGTGACCCTGAGATCATGACCTGAGCCCAAATCAAGAGTCAGACACTAAACCAGCTGAGCCACCTGGGCACCCCTGTATTTTCCTCTTTTGTGCTTTCAGCCATGATGTGGTCACAGAAGAGGCCAGCCCTGCACACATGATGCTTAGGGAAATGTGTGGGACTGGCTGGCCTCCAGAACTGCCTTCTCCTCTGCAGGCCCTGCGAATTGCACAAACTCCACCCCCCAGCCACAATCCTTCATGGTGGTTTGACCAATGGGAAAATCTTCACTCTCCAGTAGATAAAAAGAACAAGTAAAACGAGCCCTGTTGTCCTCTGGAACAAGGTAGAAACAATTGTGTTTTGAAGACACAGAGGCTGCTAAGTTTGCAGGGACAGTTCTTAGCAAATGTCAACTTTTCGTGTGCTTTCTGTGTCAGAGCAGGTGATTAAAACACAAAACGAAAGAGAGTCTCTAGAAGGTGGGATGGAAACATGCTCAGATATGGGCAGAGATAAGAAGCCTGCACCTCAGAGGCTGCCAAATACCAACTGCTTTGACTGGCAGGGAAACGAATGGGGAAGAAAAGGCAAAATAACCAACTGAAAATTTCAAGTTAGAACAGAGAATGAGAAGTACATCCTTTCCAACAGTAGCATTTTACAGGGGTGGGGAAGAGAGGGGCAGAACTAGATCTGAGTGTGGGATGGGTCTGGGTGGCTGCAGTGGTTAAGAGGCTTCCAGAAGCAGGTACACTCCCTGACTGGTTTTAATTCTTCAAAAAAATAAATAAATAAAAGGCACTGCTTAGTGAAATATTAGTGCTTTACTGCAGCCCTTGTCCGGAGGGACTCTAGAGAGAAGATCCCAACAGCCTGGGGCCCTGGGGCCAAAGGCCCAGCCGTTCCTGAAGTGCCGCCAACCGAGGGAGGACAGCAGCGAGATTGCCAGGGACGGGACGGGCCGAGCTAAGGAGGCCACGCCAAACAGGAAGCCCACACCCAGACACACATCTGGAAAGGAGAGAGAGCGAGCAGAACTAACGTCAAGGTTAGTAACCGTCTAGAAAAGAGTGGATGTGACTGGTTCACACTTTTAAGGTAAACCAGGGGCCGCTGAGTGGAGGCTGTCGATGAAATGGTGTTGCGCAGATTCAGCAAAGAAGAGCTGTAATTGTCTGCATGGCTGATGAACCTGTAAGTTCAAGGACGGGCCCAGTTACAGCGGCAGGGCATCATTTAGGTCATTTCTCTCATCTGTTTCTAGAGGAAACATACTTGTGGTAGGTCTGGTGGCATGGTTCTTGTGAAGAAAATTGAGCTAATTTTACCAGTGTCTGCCCTTTGAGTCTTAGCCTTCCTTCCTCTGAGCAAGACCAAGCAAGCAGATGCACTTAAATAATAAATGCTGGGTATCTAAGTATTTATTACCCTACGCAGGGGCTGGTGACCTTTTTCTGTCAAGGATCACATAGTTACTATTTTCGGCTTTGTAGGCCACGTGGTCTCTTTGCAGCTATTCATCAGAGCACAAAACAGGCGTGGACAGTGTGTCAGCAAGTAAGCAGCGTGGCCGAGTCCAAACAGACCATTTATAAAGGGTCAGACAGTAGGCCGGATTTGGCCCCTGAGCCATAGTTTGCAGAACCCTGTCCTGGAGGATCTCTACTGAAACCAAACTGAGATCTCTACTGAAGCCAAACTGAACTCTCTGCTTTGAATGGAAGTGAGCCTGTTACGGATGGCCCCCCACCAGTATCTAGCTCCCAGGGCAGCTCTGTGACCTGCTAAAGTTATAAGGGCCTGGTGGTCTGAGGGAAACCCCACGTCCCTCATTGGAAACATTCTCTTGAGGAGACACTTGGACGCAGGGAGCTGAACCCCAGAGTCAAACACTCATTGAAGTCTTCTGAAAGTATGAGCCTCAAACTCTCACATCTGGGAAAAAAGGGAGAACACCCCAATTCTTCCCAGCCTCAGTCCCTTGTGCTAAGAGCGTATAGCACACGCTTTGTGTTTTGCTGCCCTCAGCATGTCAGTAGTTGTCTGGGCAAGGGCAGAATGGAAGCAGAGTAGGAGCGCCTTCTCCACCCTGCACGTCTGGTGTGCCCACATGACACAGGGAAGGTGACCTACTTGGGTAACTGAGTAGAGACTCGAATCCTCCCAATGTTCAGAAGAAGCAGACATCTGGGAAAGCAGAACACCTTATAGATAGCAGAAGCAACAAAGCTGAGGGCAGAGAGTAGGGCCTGAGCAGGGGGGTGCCTATGAGAAGGAAACCGCAGATCTGAAGGCTGTCACACAGCCCAGATCACCCAGGAGCATGTGGTGTGAGGCAAACCCGTGAGACGAATTTCATACTTACGGGGTTAGCTGAGCTGTGTTTGATAGGGAAGAAGTCCAGTAATATTTTGATTAATGACTTCCTTGAGGATGAAGCTCTTTTATACAGACAGCTCTATTAGAAAAAACCTCAAGCCAAAATTCCTTCATAAATCATGCAAAAAATGGCTCTCTACACAACAGAAATAGCTCAAGTACAGTCTCTATTTGTCTTTGTTTAGATGCTGATAAATAGGGCTCGTCCTCAGCAAAGTTGTAACAGCTGAACTTTATCTTCAGCTGCATGTCTTTCTGCACCTTTTGTTTGGATATGTAGCCTCCAGGGCCCCTGATTTCAGCCCATGTAGAGAGTCTACTCTCTTTATCTCTCCACTCACTTCGCTTTGGACGTCTTGGGGATGAAGGGGGCACTGCACACTATGACCAGTTCATTCCCTTTTTCTCATAATCCTCCCCCAGCCCTGATTCTCTGCTGCCAGGGGTGGAAGCTCACTGAGGGCTGCAGGAGCCCCAGAGAGTGGATGATGCTATGTTGCATCCAATTCTTGTAGGATCCGCCGCCAGGATGCTGTTACAGACGTCTGCTGAGCCCCTTTGTCCCTCTTACCTCTCTCCCTGCACCTCTACCAACCTTACCCAGCCCTGACCACACACACACACCATATATATAAACATTAATATAAATACATATAATGTGTCCACATGTGTTTAATAAGCACTCAGTGATTCTTTACATCATGAGTCATTTATCTGATAACCTGGACTATGTTCTTCTGCATTATCTATTTCCAGCTGACATAAAGTGGCACAGATGTGTGACGGGACTCCATTCTCTGTGGGTACCATGAGGCTCAATGGCCATTGCAGACCACGTGATATCAATAAATGCAAGGCCAATAACAAACTGCGGTGGCTTCTGCAGTTGGAAAGACCTGAGGTGAATTCGGACTCCTGCTATTCACTAGCAGTAATTTTTGTTGTTGAGGTGAAATTCATACAACATAAAATTGAAGTATACAGTTGAGTAGCATTTTGTACATTCATGGTGTTTGCAAGTATCATCTTTATCAAGATCTAAAACATTTTCTTCATCCTAAAACACAACCTCATACTTTAGGCAGTCACTCCTGGTTTCCTCTCTGTTAAGCCCCTGACAGCAAACTATCTGGTTTCCGTCTCTACAGGTTTACCTATTCTGGGTATTTCATGTAAATGGAATCTTAAAAATACATGGCCCTCTGTGTCTGCCTTCTTTCACTTAGCATAATGTTTTCAAGGTTCATTCATGTAGTAGCATGAATTAGTATTTCATTCCTTTTTATGACTATGTAATATGTGGTGTGGACACATCACAGTTTATCTGTTCTTCTGTCGATGGACATTTGGGTTGTTTCCAACTTCTGACTCTTCTAAATAGAGTTGCTATGAACATTGGTATGTTAAGTGTTTGATTATCTGTTTTCAATTTTGAGGAACGTAAACCCATGAGTTGAATCGCTAGGTCATATATAGTTATTCTGTTTAATGTTTGAGGAACAACCAAACTGTTAGTAAACCAAACCATTGTAGCTGCACCCAGTACACACCCAGCAGCTGTGTACAAGGGTTTCAACTTCACTACATCCTTGTCAACACTGCTATTTCCTCATTTTTTATTATAACTATCATAGTGGACATGAAGTAGTATCTCTTTGTGGTTTTGATTTGCATTTTTCTAGTGACTAATGATGCTGAGCAACTTCTCATGTGTTTGTTGGCCATTTGTATATCTTTTTTGGAGAAACGTCTATTCAAGTTTTTTGCCCATTTTTAAATTGGGTTGTTCATCTTTTTGTTGTTGAGTTGTAAGAGTTTTTTTTTTTTACGTTCTGGATTCTAGATCCTTTTAAGATGTATGATTTGCAGATTTTTCTCCCATTCTTTAGGTTGTCTTTTAATTTTATTGATAGTGAAAAATATTAAGTATTTTGAACTGTGTAGGTCATATGGTATCTGTCACAAGATTGCCCCAGATACAGTGTGTGTTGGGGAGGGGGGGTGACACAGGTCTGAGGCAGAGATCAGTGCAAAGGGGGCTACTTAGGAGAATACTTTCCTGAGGGCTTCAGGAATTCTTGGGACTGGGTCTAACTCTGGTTCTATAGTTTTTTGTTGTTGTTGTTGTTTCTGTCTGTCAGTACCTATCAAGAGGAAGTCCTGTAGTTAAGATTTGATGGATGGAATTAATTTTTCTGATTCAGATATAAATCCTCAATGCCCTTGCCACCTCAGTCCATTCTCCACAGACATACAGGTTATCTTTCAAAAATGCAAAACTGGGGATCCCCAGGTGGATCAGCAGTTTAGCGCCGCCTTCAGCCCAGGATGTGATCCTGGAGTCCCTGGATCGAGTCCCACATCGGGGTCCCTGCATGGAGCCTGCTTCTCCCTCTGCCTGTCTCTGCCTCTCTCTCTCTCTCTCTCTCTGTCTCTCATGAATAAATAAATAAAATCTTTTAAAAAAATGACAAACTTCCACATCACTTGCATCCATAAGATATTTAGTGGCTCTGTATTGCTGTCAGAGTTGTGTTTATTGATGCCACAGACACATGTCCCAGGGACTGTGTTTGATAGTTACAGATGTAAGCAGGATGCTGTGGTTTCTGATGGCCAGGTTTGAACTTCTCTATGGTTGTCATTTAAGATACTTTCCATCCGGACCCAACATCATAGTTGTCTCTCCCATTCCCTGGAGCATAGTCACATCATTTCCCAAAAATGTCCTCTGTTTTCATGCCTTTATCTCCTTCTCTTTCTCTACTGGGAAAGTCTTAGTTAGATTGTAAAGTGCAAAATCTGGTGCATTTTTTTCTATGAAACCTTTCCCAATTAGAATGAATTTTCCCCTTTCTGGGATGTCCCAGTATTTACTCAAATTTGACTTCTATATTTTCATGTTTTATTATAATAAAATGGCTCTGTAATCTGTCTAACCCAATATATTATCACATGGCATGAGGACAGAGACCACGTCTTTCTCATGCTTCCATTTCCAGGGCCTAAGCAGGGTGCCTGGTACAGCTCACTAAAATTTTGGACAGATTGTTTTTTTTAATTACTTGCAAAACAGAGATACCTCATCTGACTATATCGTGTGGCTATTACAAGTACAAATAATACCACTCCTGTGAAAGCATTTGGAAAATAGAATGCTGTGTAAGCATCGGGTGGCACTATACAGCACCATATGTATACATTATAATTTCATACTACTGATTTCTTGCTTCCTGAAAAAGTTCCCAGGTTAGATACTGCATTGAACAGCAGACACCTACCAATAAACTTTGGGATTGAATCCAGAGGACCTTCAGAGTTGGCCATAGGCAACATTGTCTTTGGTGGCTCATGCTCCCCTCCCCTTCCCATTTCTTACCTACCTTTTATTTCAACCCTCAGGGGATAAAGGTATTCATACAATTCCTCTCATTATAGAGGCAATAATGTATTTTTATACTGACATGGTAATATGTTCCTAACAAGTTCTTAAGAAATGGAATGATTTTATTTTATTTAAAGATTTTATTTATTTGAGAGAGAGCGTGTGCATGAGCAGAAGAGGCACAGAGTCCCTCTCTGCTCCTTTGCAGGGAGCAAGACATGGGATTTGATCCCAGGACCTCGGGATCATGACCTGAGCCAAAGGCAGATGCTTAACAAACTGAGCCACCAGGTGCCCTTGAACTATTATTTTACATGAAGGAAGGGAACAGTGACAAACCTACAAAATCAGTTATTTTGATTTTGATATTGTACTATAATTACATAAGATGTAACCTTTAGGGGAACTTGGGTTGAAGAGTACACGGGTGCTCTCCTACTATCTTTGCAAATGACTGTGACTCTGTAACTATTTAAAAATAAAAGATTAAAAAAAAAAACATCCATGAGGATAGCTTAGTATACATCCTGGGCCACAATAATTTTGTGTTGGGAGGTCCTTCCATGTGTGGTCCCTTCATCACCTCCAAAGCAAATGCCTGAGGTCAATGAAAAGGTAGAAAAGTAAAAGGGGGATCCCTGGGTGGCGCAGCTGTTTGGCGCCTGCCTTTGGCCCCGGGGCGCGATCCTGGAGACCCGGGATCGAATCCCACGTCGGGCTCCCGGTGCATGGAGCCTGCTTCTCCCTCTGCCTGTGTCTCTGCCTCTCTCTCTCTCTCTCTCTCTCTTTCTCTGTGTGACTATCATAAATAAATAAAAATTTAAAAAAAATTTAAAAAAAAAAAGAAAAGAAAAGTAAAAGGAAGGCCATGCCCAACCACGGTCCACACTGGTGGAGCCTCTAAACCCTGGCACCCCAGGCCCCTCCTGCTGCCCTTCCATGTCTGCTCCAATGTCAAGTTCTCAGTGAAGACTTCCTGCACATTCCTGTCTAAAAGGGGAACGCTATCACCCGCCCTGCCCTATCTCCACTTTCCTGCTTTGTGCTTTCCTCATGCACTTACCATAAATAATTTACTATATTGTTTTACTTTTTAATTTCAATGTCTGTCTCCTCCCACTAGAATGTAAATTCCATGATAGCAAAGATTTTTTTCTTTTTCTTTTTTTCTTTTTTTAATTTACTGTTGTATCCTAATGGCCTAGAGTAGAGTCTGGTATAGAGAATGCACTCAGCTCTTCACTGACTTGTTCAATGAATGGCTCTTTGTAGAAAATAAAATCTTGAAAATAAGCTAGTTCCCCGAGAGAGAAGTGATTCAAATCTGTTCATCCTTATGCAAGAGCAAACCTGACTTTGAAGCTCAGACGTTTTTCCTGTTCATACTTTAAGACATTGCTGATAATATCTGAGAGGAAGGAAGTAGTGCATTGTGCTGGGCCTCTGCATGTAACATTATAAAAATTGTCTTTTTTTTTTTAATAGATCAGCCTTCCAAACGGTTTCCAGAGATGGATTATCTTACTTTCTTCTTGGCTATTCTTCACGTATACAGAGGTAAAGATAATGTCTTCATTAAAAAAAATTTACTTCTATCTTGGTCTTATAGTGTGACATGTTTAGAATTTATAATGCTCTTTAGTTGAGTCCGATAATTTCTCATTTGTTCAGGACATCAACAAGTTGCAAATGCTCTTATCAGCAGCAGAAACCTTTTTAGACTAAGGGAGAAACTGTTAGCCTTTAGTGTGATCTCCATTTACTATCTTGCTGGGTCTTAGAAAGCTTAGAATAAGCTTAAGGTTTCCATGTGGTGTCTCAATCATCAAACCTAAGTGAATAAATGTGTTGTTGTGTATTTCAGCTCTATGCGAAGAGATGTTTTGGGACACAACTGTTAAACTTGCTGAAAATATGAGTCTACAGTGTATATACTCATCACTGGACACCTTAACCCAGATGGAGTGGTTCAAGATCAATACAACAAGCAGAGAGCTTATAGCCATTTTCAGCCCTATTTATGGTGGGGTTGTAAAACAACCCTATACTTACAGGGTTTACCTTTTAAATTCTACTGCGGCTCCTAATGATATGACCCTGTACTTTCATAATGCCTCTGAGGCTGATATTGGCTTCTATTCTTGCTTTCTTCATACTTTCCCACATGGACATTGGGAAAAAGTAATCCAGGTGGTTGCATCAGGTGAGTGAACATTTTATGTACCTTATTCCCACCTATGGCATTTGATTCTTCAAGCCCCAGTAGAACCTACAAAATGCTTTATCATGTTTTTGTGGTATTTTCCAACTTCACTTCTAGATCTTATGATATTATTGTTTTAAAGAAATAATTCTATGAATCAGTTTCATTTTTCTTGACGTGTTATCGCTTCTGAGTAGAATATGCATCTCAGAAATTTGAATGTAGTAGGAGAAAAGCCCAGGTCTTGTATCATCTAAATAATGACTACAGCCTCGACTAAATTCATGTTGGCAGCATTTGGGTTCAGGACCAGATGCCCCCCTTCTGAGCGTCCTCCCAGCGATGGAGTGCTGCTTCCTCCCACCAGGCAGTCATGCTGGCTTCAACCTCTGTGTGTTCAGTCCTTTCAGTAACACCAAATCTAGGCTTATTAGGGAATCTGGACAGAGTTCGAGCACTGGCTCCATTTTTTTGCTTCATCCAAGTTCCTTAAGAGAGGACCCTGCAGAAACTGCAAGGTGTCATTTCAGGCAGGATCGAATGACCTCCTGGATATTTTCTGTGATGCCTACTAGGGCCTATGGTATGGTACTTAGTGAGTTAGTCCTTTGAGTAATAGCCACATGGATTGGGTATACGGCATACTGGAAAAACGCGACTTTTATAGGCTTTGCTTTTTGTAAAACCTTATGTTAGCTGTTCAGTTCCTCTGCATCTCAGGTTTCTGAATAGTAAACTGAGTTAATAATACCATTCTCTGTGTTAGATGGCTTAGGGGTCGTATGGTTAAAGACCTGTAGTCAGGGAGTGATAGATAGTATTATTGTCACTATCATTATTCCCTATGTTTTGATGCAAAATGACTAATGATGAAATTTTCAGATGTCAGCAATAGTCTAGGGAAGGAAATAGTTTGGAACTGTATGTTTCTTGTCTGGAGTCTCTAAAATTATATTCCAAATGGACATTCAGCAGAACACCTTATGTGACATGTGCTAGAGTGCCTTCTTTTCAAAGGATGCATATCATACATAAAAGAACAATTTACTGTAGTACATAAGGAAAGCAAATGGTCAGGAGGTAAGAAAATTTCCCGTGTGTTAGTTTTCTTTTTCTCTGTAGATGCAGCTAAGCTCCAAGATGGTTTTGTGTATATGACTGAGGCTTACAAAGGGTCTATTACCAAAATCTTTTTAGTGAAATATTTATTGTAGAGTCCGTTTTGCCCCTGACCTCCTCATTCGCTGTTGTGTATAGTCACCTATTGAGTGCTGTTTCAAGTTTTTCATGTCTGGATGACTTTTCATTAGCCACGCAGGTGAAGGAGAGAATTGGCAAGGGCCTTGAAGCAGAGTGAGCTATTCGACACCTGGCCTGAGCCACGAAGGCCAGAGCAAGATGGGATCCCTGGCCCCACCACCCTTCGTGTGGCAAGCTCTTGCAGTTTGGATCCCAGATCAGGAATTCTGATTTCTGTCAAAGAACAACCTATTGAAAATAGGTAGAACAATGGTCACCAGGCACAAGGAGGTGGGGAAATGGAGAGCTGTTGTCAAATGGTCCAAATTTGCAGTTAGGTAGGATGACTCCCCCTAGAGATCTAATGTACTGCTTGAGGACCACAGTTAATACTGTATTGAATACTGGACCTTTCCTAAGAAAGTAGATTTCAGGTGGTCTCACCACAAAAAAAAAAAAAAAAAAAAAAGTATATGAGAAGATAAGTAAATTAGCTTGATAATAGTAATCATTTCACTATGTACATATATATTTACCAAATTATTCTATTGTATGCATGCCTTAACTACATACAATTTTAGTTGGGAAAAAAAGAAAAAAGCCAACAAGCAGTTTGAACTCTTCTGAAAATTTGACCTCTGTAGAGGGTAGAGCTAAACTGTTGAGAACTAAAGTGTGATTGTCATACTAAGGTAGGATTTTTAGAATCGTATATGAACGATTTTGGCAATATTTCCTACTTTTATCATCCAGATTTATTGCTCCTGTTAAATTCTTGGAGTTGGGCTTTTTCAAACACAACAGTAGGCGTTTCAGTCAGTCACAGTTCAAATACAGGAGCACCCGCCTCTCCACATAGATGAATTCTTCATGGTAGTATTCTCAAGTGTACCTTGTCACTGTTGTTTTTTGTTGTTGTTGTTGTTGTTTTTGATCATTTATATTTTTAAAGAACCGATTGCGGTAATGGGCCAGTGCGAGTATTCCACTCATTTTCCAGATGTGGAGGATTCCCTTTTTGTTTTTTAAATGAAAAATGATAGTGAATTTAAAAAATATAATAGCTGTATTTCAAAGTTAACCTTAAATTACTTAAAGTTTTCTGTGTGTGCTTTATTAGCATCATATCAGGACCTAGAAGTATTGCACTCACATGTAATATAAAGGGAGAGTCGGTGATCTGTTTAACAACACATGACTGGAGTTGGAATCCAGAAATCCTAATTTGCATATTAGGTTGTAAGAACCTCAAAAGGATGAAGAAGTTGAACCACATGCTCTCTAAATATACTTATGTCTCCTCTTTGCTGATAGCTTACTATACATGAGGAACCTGGTCAGTTATCTTCTCATTTAGCCCACTGCCCACTTGGATATGGACATAATCTTGATTTTACAGGCGAGGACCAGAAGTGTGGTGAGGTCTAATTATCTGTCCAAGTTCTCAGCCTTTGTATGTGTCCCATTGGATAAAGCTGCTGTAGCAAAATGACATCTTGGGGGACACGGAGCTGCAGGGGCCCTCAAATGAGGAGACATCAACCTTTGTACATCCTTGACATGCCACCGCCCACCTGGGGCTTTTAGCTGAGAGCTGAAGAGCAAATTGGACATCTTATTCTGGATAAATGGTGCTGTTAATGCAAATTTATGTTAAAATGTGTGTTGACTCCACACAAGCATTTGTCAATTGGTAACTGATTTGGAGAATTTTAAAAATAAGAGGGACTGCATTTATTTTACTGCTTCAGGGTTGAAAAGCCACTGAGGTGGCTTGGGAGGTAACCTTTCAAAGGCAGTCCTCTCATAGCAGAGTTCATGGTGGAAGTGAGATCCTGCCAAATACTATGCAACCTGTGTGCCTCTGTCCTTCCTGGCCAGTTAAAGAGGATGTAGTTACACTGATAGAGAGGTTCCCCCGGATGGGTGGCCCACCCACACTACTCTACTACCCATTTTCCTGAGCACCTCCTGTGTGTGATACAAATGTCATCTTCTCCTCTAATGCTTATGAAACACCATGGCACAGGTAATATTTTCTCATCATGCAGCTGAAGAAAGTGTTCACGGTCATCAACCACCTTGAGGTTCTGAGCTGCCCAGTCTCTGCACTGGGGTGAAACTAGTCGATGCTCATGAAGTGCCAGAAATGAGATGAAGAGGAGCTTGATTTCAGCAGAGTGAACAAGGAGGCTCAAGGATCAAGTTGCACTAGACCTTGACACTTGGAAGGATTTTTTTCTAAGATAGGCAAGTGAGGGAAGGAGAGAGGGTGGGCAGGGAGGCATCTTAGGGGCACCAGCAGCATGGAGAGGGCTCAAGGAAAGTTTAATGTCCACACAGAAATAGAGCATGGAGCTGTTTGCCTTGGGCCAGAGCTCCAGCACCATGTGATTCTTGCCCTAGGCCCTGTGGCCCCTCACTGCCATGAGATGGAGCCTGAGAGGAAGAAACAGGGGTTCCCGCACCAGCAAAGGAGCTCAGCATGTGATGTGCTGGGGTTGCAAGTAAGGTGTTATACAGCAGATTCCATATTGAAAAAGAGAAATTGAAGCCCCCTGGTGCAGCCGAATGTCAGGAAGAGCCTGACAAGTTGGCTCAAATCTTGATGTGCCTCATGGAGTCTGGACTTCACTCTGGGAAGACCATGGGAAGCTCCTGAACATTCTTCAGAGGGAGACACATTAATAAACCAATTTTTTTTCACCACCTACAAGATTAAAGTAGTTGTAGCTTATGGGAGGGGAAGAGTTTAAGGTCGGGGCGAACAAATAAAATTTTATGGATTGGAACACTTGTTCACTGCTGGTAGGAATGCTCATTAGTATATCCATTGTGTTATTGGTATTGGTAATATTCAGGAAAGAACAGAACAAGAAGCAGAACCAATAGGATATATATGTATATAGAAAGAGATTTATTACAGGAATTGGCTCATGTGATTATGGAGACTGGCAAGTGTGGGCCAACAGGCTGGAGTCCCAGGAAAGGCAATGAAGTCAGAAGGCGGTCTGCTGATTTCCCTCTTGTATGGGGAAGCGAGTCTTTTTGCTCTATTCAAAATAATGAGTTTGTACTTTCAACTCATTAGATGAGGCCCACCCCCTCACTGTAGAAGGCAATCTGCTTACTCACAATTTACCAATTTAAATGTTAACGTCACCCAAAACCACCCTACAAATTAACACATGAAATTTACTATTATGTCTATTTCAGAAAATGATATAGCATTAGCCAGTTAAGTAATCTCATATCCTATGACCTAATAATTTCACTCTGTTAAATATCCTAGGGTTTGCCCACATGTAGTAGAAATGCCCTGGAATGTTTATTGCAGCAGTGGTTGTAAGAGCCAAGAATGATGAATGAACGATCACTATTCTCACCAACAGGGACGAATCTTGGGAATATCTTATTGAAAGAAAAAAAGCATGTTATAGAAAAACACGTAAGATATTATTTCCTTACTTTAAAATTCAGAAACTTGCAAAATGAATAAAATGTGACTTATAGATATAAACGTGTATGGTAAAACTATAAGGAAAAGCAGAGTTCTAAAACATGGACAGAAATTAGGAAGGGTCTTCAAAATTCACAGTTACAGGGTTATTCTTTTACAGGTGTTTTACTTGCCACTTCTCTCAAAACTTATGAAATTTCTTTCAAATCTATTGAATTTCTTATAAAAAACAATGGAAAGGGGCACTATTGTAATTTTTGGAGAGTTCAAAGATGATTATCTAAGTTAGAGATGAGATCCTCATTCTGATTTGGCGTGGAGGTCAAGAAAAGGGGAAAATAATGTCTTCCCATTTTTGTGATCCAGGGACTGAAAAATAATAGCTTAATTTTAAAAGATGGGATATGAGGAGACTGGGTTGGCTTGGGGGAGGTGGGGAAAAGTCCAATTTCAGATGCACTGAGTTGTAAAGTAGCTTTGACCCACCTACAGTTGAAATTATGGAATGACCGATGAGAAGAAAGTTCAGCATTGAAAATACCAATTCTGGAGTCACGTGGAGAAAAATGTGAACGAAGCAAGTACTAAAGTGGAACAGGAGCAGAAGGCTAAGGCCGTGGCTTAAAGGACTGGTGGCATGGAAGTAGAGAGGAGCATGAATGCTGAGAACAGAGCAGCTGGAGGGAGAAAATGGGTGGGGGGAGTTGCAGGATGCATGGTGCGAGCACGAGATGTGTGTTACTGCCTCAGTTCACGTGCGTAGTACAGGGCAGTCTCCTGCCTGCACACACTGGGGTGCTCTGTGTTGGCCGTGTTGCAGTTTTCTCACTCGTGATCTTCCACCCTCCAACCCCCTTCTCTCGACCTGGGAACAGAGATGTTCCTTACTGTTTCCGTTTAAGGATCTCATTCTCCCCTGGGTTATGGAGGCTCCTTGGGTGTCACCTCCAAGCTGTCTTCAAAGACTCTGCTTTTATTATTCCCTACAAGGCCGGGCATTCCATGCTCAGGGCCTGGCAGTTGACAGCTCAGCTGCGATCACCTTGCACTTTCACATCAATGTTTCAGTGAATGACACTAGAGAGCAAAAGAGGTTCCTTTAATATTGGGGACCCCAGAATTCATGGCAGTGCCAAGAAATCCCATAATGGGAGAGATGCTACAGACCATGCTGGCCTATGTCCTGCTTGGGGCCCTTGGCCAACCTAGAATCGTCATCAATATGGGCTTTCCTCTGGCTACTTGTTTGTTTTCTAATGTTGGGGTGTTGTCAGGATTTTACCTAAAGCTGGAAAAGGGGAAGTGTCCCAGATCTGGCTTGTGTAAAGGTGTGTGCTGATGTGTGGGAGCTGAACCCACTTGTCCTTACTCACTCATCAAGTCTTTATTGAGAACATACTATATTCAAGATAATGTCTGTGGTTGGAAACTAGAAAGACGTGGATCTCAGCTCTAAGTGGTATGCAGAGTATTAGAGGAGAGAAAAGCTGTGTCCTACAAATTATATTTGAAGAGTAAATGCTGGGACTCCTGGGTGGCTCAGCAGTTGAGCACCTGCCTTCAGCTCAGGGTGTGATCCCAGGGTCCTAGGATGGAGTCCCGCATTGGACTCCCTGCATGGAGCCTGCTTCTCCCTCTTCCTGTGTCTCTGCTTCTCTCTGTGTGTCTCTCTTGAATAAATAAATAAAATCTTTAAAAAAAAGTGATTGCTATTGTAGTTCAGAAAAAGACAGTATTTACTTTTAACCAGGAGATTCAGGGAAGATTCCCTCCCTGAAAAGGGGGAACTTGAAGTTAACTTTGAAGAAGGTAAGTCAGAATATTTAGACATGGAGATGGGTGGAGTGGATGTCAGAAAAATCGCTCTATTTGTTTATTTATTTGCTTTTTTAAAAAAAAAAAAGATTTATTTATTTCAAAGAAAAAAAGAGAGAAAGTGGGAGGAGAGACAGAGGGAGAGGGAGAGAAAGATCCTCCAGCAGACTTCCCACTGAGCATGGAGCCTAACGCAGGGCTTGATCTAATGACCCTGAGATCATGACCTGAACCCAAAGAAAGAGTTGGAGGCTCAACCAACTGAGCCCCCCAGGTGCCCCAGAATTGCTTTAAATATTATCCAGAAAATTTTCTAAAAATGACTCCAACAACAACACCAGTAACAATAGCAATAACAGGCAGACCTTTCAAACTGAGCCAAAACAATTGGCTCTGATCAAGAATTAATGTGGTTTATTCTGGTTCAGTCCATGGCTTAGTTTATCTCCACATGTTGACTTCATGCTTCAAAAGGCATAGGGCTCTAGATAGATTATGTGATTATATTTTATAGTCTATCCTAAGATATTTGCACATTTTGATTTCAGCATTTCTACCTCCCAAATTCAGAAGGCAGGAAGAAAACGTATGAAAATGGCACTCACTCGCTTGTCTATTAGTGACAGGTGCAAAGTGATGGAGGGAAGGCTTGGTCTGAAGGATGCTTTTGCCTGTCAGGAGATTCCAGACAGGGCTGAGAAGGCCACGGGAGGAGAGGCTTTATTGCTTTCTTGTGACAAGGGTCACCAATGCATCCCAGCATGTTTTGTCCTAGTGTGGACTGTGGGTTCTTTCCGCTTTGTCCATGATATGCATCTCTATCACTTTGAAGTTGTTTGTTTTTTAAGTGGGGTGGAGAAACAAACAAACAAAAAAGTCTCAAATCTACTCTTTAAAGAATTAAGACATAAACTCTCTCTCAAGGTCCAATCTTACCATCTCAGAAAGAAGTCACCAAGTTTTTCTTGTATACATGTACACACACACACACACACACACACACACACCATATATAAGAATAAAAAATGTTTCTGTAAAAATGTTACATTTCAGCAGTTTTTCATTTAAGAAAGAAAAAAAAATAGATTAAATAGTCCCTATAGGAAATAGTCAACTGATGAAACAAGTATTTTAGAGGCTTAGAGATCCCCCTCCTTAATAAAATAAAACAGAATATAGAGAAGCAGATGATAAAGAACGTTTTTAAGACTCTCGAAAGCAAGGTTATGGTCACTGAATTTCTCAAGGGTGAAATTAATGGGAATCTCGAAGTGGCATAGTTACCAGAACCCACACCAAGGTTGTTTTTATTGACTTGCTCTCCATTTGCTAAGCCGGGGAACAGCATGCTTGAGGGCACAAATCACCATGAGATTCAACTCTCAGGCTTTGGAGGAAGAGCTCTGTAATCAAAAATTTAAAAAGAGACAAAAAACAGGCCAGGTGGGGGAAACCCAACCTCAAAAACAAGACAACACTGGATTGATATACATAATTAAATTCCACAGGGTAATAGCTGCTAACATTTAACACTCAGGCCCAGGTACATGTTTGGGTTTTGTGAGAGCAGTGTCCTGTTTGTACGTCTCAGTGCACAGAGGGCTGCACGTTAGCTACCCGTGTGCCCAGACTTGAACACGTGTCCACCGGAGCAACATCCAGAAGAAGACTTTAACTCTAGACTTAATCAAAAATGTGCTCAGGCAATCCAGAGCAGCGGATGAAGCTGGTTGTGATCCTGGCAACTTACACAAACTCTACCCAATCTTGAGTAGATGTTTTCATTTCTAAGATGACCCTAGGGTTAGGGGTGGGTATTTGGCTGAATTTCCTGAAGGGAAGGAATGAGCTACAAGCTGAAGTTTATGAACAACTTTGCCCTGTGGCTCTTGAAGATTATTGTTCTTATTATTTTGAGAAAGAGAGAGAGAGGAGAAAGAGCATGCAAGTAGGGGTGAGGGAGGGGAAGGGAAGAGGGAGAGGGAGAGAGATTAAAAGAGAGATAAAATGTCAAGCAGGTGAGCCCTCCCCCCCCCCATATGAGGCTTGATTTCATGACCCTGAGATCATGACTGAAGCGGAAATCAAGAGTCTGACACTTAACACCTGAGCCACCAAAAGTGTCCCATGGAGGATTTTATTAGTGTAGGCAGAGGCATCCTGTGCTCAGGTTTTCCTTTCTTTAACTTTCAGTGGTCAGGACAACTCACAACTCTTTCATCACTCTCCACTGCCACTACCGTGTCCCCAGCATGCAAGGCAGTGCTGACCGCAGCATCTGGAACATGTTTCCCCTTTGGGGTGGGTGCTGGCGGTGTGTGGGTGCTAGTGCAGGGTGGGGACTGTGGCTTCATGTGTGAGTTAGAGCTGTCCAAGTGACTGGAACATGCTCAGCCCATGCAGGGCAGTCGAGATTCCTTCCCTGGACCATCTCAGCATCTGTATTTTTTTTTTTTTTAATTCATCTTGTCGAAGGTTGAAAGCCTATGAAAGAAATCAAACCTCATTCTCTAGCACTTGCCCTCCGAAACTTCTCTAGGATTAGCAGGTAGGTGTCAGTGAGCCTTCAGAGACTTTAGGGGAATTTGACCATTGATGAATCAGGGTATTTACTGACTGAGAGTACAATGATATTTTTACATCTTCTAAGATAAAAACATTGGGTTTTTAGATGTTTAAAAACAAACACAAACGAAAATCAGTACAGGAAGAGAGGAAGAAAAGTAAAGCTCTGAGCTGGTTGCAGACTTGGGCTCCTGTCTTTCCCTTTGAACTAATGCCGTCCTGTGCCCGTTTATTTAGCGTTGATAAAAGAAGACTTGGTTTCTAAGCTATGCTTTTTGTTGCTGGTTTTGGTTTTGTTTGGTTTTATAGGAACTAGAGGTTGCAAGCAGGATGGCTTTCCCTCTCCTCTAAGAAAATTTGTGAAGACATTTAAGATTTTGAAACCATTAAGAATTTGAAGACTATCAAGTCAATCCTTCAGGGATCAATGGGAAATTATTCCCCCAGGCAACATCTCTTCTACGTATTCCACCATAGTTTTAATTAAATAACTCCGCTGATGGGGCTTCTGGCACTTCCCTTGAGAGATTATTCACAATCCAATAAATCTCAATGTGAGAAAATTTTCCCTGACTTCAGCTATTTAACCACAACTCACATTTAAAAAAGTCTTCGCCACAGTCTGCCCAGAAGGAAAGGCCCCAGTTCCACTGAAGATTCATACAAAAAGCTTTCTGAGAACAGAGCTCCGATATGCAATATTCACATTTAATAGCACTGTAAATAGCTTACAGGCGTCATACCTGCCGATTGTAGTGGGGTGATGATTGTGGCCAATAGGAATGAAGTCTGGGCATGAATTCTGTGAGCATTTATGTGCGCCATTTAACTAGCAGAATACTTAAGAAACGTAACATTCTCATTTCACAGACCAGCTCTTAAGAACATATTTGTCCCCTTTCTTGGCAGGCGACATGAAATGCTATATGCTACCAAAATTGACATTTCCAGAATAGTTTAGCGAAGGAGCGTGTGTGTGTGTGTGTGTGTGTGTGCGTATTCTCTGCATATAGGATAGCTTCCTTCCTGACATAGAAAGAACCCAAACCTTCAGAAAGTTTTAGGTCATCCACCTAATTAATTCCACTAATGGATAGAGTACAGTTATTTCTCTTTATAAACTGGATGCTACAATTGGAAGTATACCACTTTTCATCTGAGAAATAATCAAGGAATTCAGCTACTGTCTCTGAGACAGAGCTTGGTAACATTAGAGTATGTCCCCACATAAGACAATTATGTCTGTCCCATTGGCTTATGATGTCATGTCTCAAAATATCTCTTTTTGATCTATAAGAAACACAGTTACTCATTTAAGTAAGTGACTAATTATAAATAAAGAACATTTATTTAACGGTTAAATTATGTCCCTTCTTCCTTCTATTTTTCTCAAATCCTAGAAATGGTTCCTAAAAGAATAAACATCAAATAAGATGGAAAAATTTGTAGTTACTGGCATTGTGTTTGTTTGAGCTAATACGGTTTTTGAATTTTTATTCTTAACACCAGTCTGATTATTATGTTTTCAGTGAAAATAACAGAATTGAACCAAAGGGCATATTATTAAAATGTGTTGCTCAAATGACACTGTGAGGTTTTAAAAAAATGGAAGACTGGGCAGCCCAGGTAGCTCAGTGGTTTAGCGCTGCCTTCAGCCCAGGGCGTGATCCTGGAGACCCAGGATCAAATCCCCCGTCGGGCTCCCAGCACGGAGCTTGCTTCTCCCTCTACCTGTGTCTCTGCCTTTCTTCTCTCCGTGCCTCTCATGAATAAATAAATAATTTTTTTTTTAAATGGAAGGCTAAGAAATAGACAAGTGAAAGGACCCTGCCATTCTGACATCCAGCAGGGACGCCGCAAGTGGTGTGCAATCAACCAATGAAATCTTCCCCAAATCTCTGTTCCTAAGTTACAAATAAATCCCGCCCCCACCTCAAGTTTCTTCCCACTGCCTTTCTTTTTCATTCAATAAATATTTATTGAATGTCTACTGTATGCTAGGGGCTGTGTGCAACTGAGGGTACAGAGGGAAAATGTTCCAGTTCTGATCTCAAGCTCGAGTCTCATTTAGAATGCCATTCAGTGCTTCCTATAATGCAGGTGTATAGGGCAGGTGTTGGTGGTGATGGATGCTGGTGGTGGTGGAATGTGTGTTGGAAAAATGGTAGCTGAGAGGAGAGGGGGGTCATTCAGGGAGCTTCAGAGAGCAAAAGATGCCGGGCTTACTCATGAGGGAAGATTAGAAACTTCTCGGTTGAAGAATGGTTGTGCCGTTGGCAGGATAGCATCCCTGCTTAGGGGAAATCGTGCTAATGGCTCCATGCAAAAGTGAGGCTGGCGTGCTAGGGAACGGCAGGATGCTTAGTAAAGTGGGAGTGTAAATTAGTTGAAATGGGTAGTGGAGCCAGGTGATGCATTAGGAGGGGTAGATCGCAGAGACAGAATTTGATGTGCTATCAGCAGGAGCTCCAGATTGTTGCTCTGAAGGGGTGGGGGCAGTTTTCAGAACACTTGATTTGGAATTACATTTGCCTAACAAGACCACATTGTTACTTAGGTTGCATTTTCTTTGCAGTGGGATGGGGTGGGAGCTCAAGTCCCCTAGTTGCATCTTTGTGGCACTGCCGACACCATTTTCAGGTGTTTTGACTTTATTCTTTAGGTAATGGGGAACCCTTAGGAATTTTGAATAGGTGAATGGTTTGCAATTTAGCAAGAGTACTCAGATGGAGTCCACAAAGGAGCCTGGAAGAAGGTAGAAGAGGGACTAGTAAGGAGGCTGTTAAGGGCTGAGTTGTGTCCCCCCGGATTCTTATGTTGAAGTCTGGACTCCAGAGCCTCAGAATGTGGCTATGTTTGGAAATAAGGTCTTCAAAGAGGTTAAAATGAGTTAAAATGAAGTCATTTGAGTGGGCCCTAATCCAACATGACCAATATCCTTGGAAGAAGAAGAAATTAGGATACAGACACAAACAGGGGCAAGAACACATGAAGACACAGGAAGAAGACAGCCAATGCAGGCCGAGGAGAGGGGCTGCACCGAATCAAGCCTGCTGCCGTCTTGGTGTTGGGCTTCCAGATGTATGCTGCTGAAGCCCCCCAGTCTGTGGTCTGTGGTTATGGCAGCCTGATCAAACTGATGCAGAGGCTGTAGTAATAGGCCAGAGAAAACAGGAAGTAGAGTTAAACTAATGCAGGGTAATTGGGGATGAAGCAGAGGGAGGGTATTCTTCCTATGTTGTCATTATTCTTGTTCCTTCCCTACCAGAGATTCAGAATTTATATTAAAAAACTACTATGGTTGCCAGGACTTGGGCTCAGAAATTGCTGGAGCATTGTTCCCCTTGCTTACTTGGTTTATTAGGATTCTGTTCATTAGCCATTCCTGGTTCTTACTGTCATTCTACATTAATTCGTTCTTTTCGGCACACCCTTCTCATCCCCAGAATTGGTACACATAGTTGTTTTATCATGTGTCTGATACTCTGATGTCTAAGTGGCTCTATGTCTACGATCTGTTTTTTCTCCTGCTGCCTATTATCCATCTCATTTCTTTACATCCTTATGCTCTTGGTTAGTTTTGCAGGTGTGCCTGCTCATTAGCTCTTTATAAAGCATTTCTAGGAGTTCTCTGAGACTAGAATGAAGAGCCTTCATTCATAGAAGAGTAAAGTCCTGGTGTCAGAGTAGCAGTTGGTTAGGTTCTAACAGGGTATGTGCAGGTCAGCAATGAGGAAGTCGTGGCCAGCTATCGGGAGGGTCAGAGGCCTGTCCTGGCAGCAAACTAGACACGCCCAAATGGGGATCACACCAGACAGGCCCAAATGGGGCAGATGTCATGATATGAGCCCTCTGACCAAATTAGAAAGAAAAAGTGAAATACCCTGCTTCAGTAATGAATATACTGCCCTCTAGTTAGCAACTCAATAAAAGATAGAAACCCAGCCCCCAGGGCACACAGCTCCCTCTCTCTCCTACGCTCACCTACTCTCATATCTTGAGAATATACTTTTTGCTTTAGTGAACTTTCCTGCTTGTGATCCTCATCTGCTAGCTGTGTGTCTATCGTTGAATTCTCTTTCATGACAGGACCAAGAACTTCTGGCGATTCCTTTGAGTCTGGCTGGGTTGAGGCTCCAGGGCCCAGGCTCTCCCCAGGTCACCTGACAACACTGGGCTACTTTAAATATAGGTTTTTGGAGCACTCATGCTATAGGAATTAGGACTGTAGATCCACATGAGAACTGACTTGCGTGTACAGCTCTACTCTAGGATTTTTCCTTCTCTCTCTCTCTCTCTCTCTCTCTCTTTCTCTCTCGTCTCCTAGAGATTCCGGCAAGGTCAGGTTTACTTTCAGTCCTTTTGTACCATGAAGTTATACCCCTCGCACATCTCAACAGGAGGAGGCTCTTCTCTTTAGTTCCCGACCTCAGGTAGACCCTACACGTCAACATCCATTTAATTGTGTCATGTGAGGCTCAAACAAGAGTTCAGGTTTGCTTAGGTTGGTACAGTATGCCTAGGGCAAAGTGGCTTGCTTCCATGTTCTTATTTCTCACTTAGATTTTCCCTCTTGATTTCTATATTGTCAGGTAATTGATGCTTTTAATTTTTTTTAAGGTTTATTTATTTATTTATTCATGAGACAGAGAGAGAGGGGGTCAGAGACATAGGCAGAGGGAGAAGCAGACTCCTCACAGGGAACCTGATGCAGGACTTGATCTCCAGACCCCAGGATCACGCCTGGAGCTGAAGGCAGATGCTCAATCACTGAGCCACCCAGGCATCCCGATGCTTTTAATATTCTTAAAATAGTTTATCCTACATATTTAGTTGTTTTGAAGAGGAATTTTAGTGCTAATAACAGAACCTGATATTTTACTAGAAATGTTAGTGTCCACATTTCTAAAGTATAAATGCAATCCCTCCCATCACCAAATCTGTTCTACTCTCAGTCTCCCATTTGAGTCAATACTCTCACTTCTCCAAAACGTTAAGAGTCATCCTTTATAGCTTATTTTCTCTCATCTTCACATCTAAGTGGCTAGACTCTCAAAATAAATGTCTCATCTATGTATATCAGCCTGTACTATAAACTACTATCTCTCACCTCTGTGTACTTTTTTTTTTTGAAAAATGATTCATCATCTAGATGCTTTTACCTGAAAGTCTGATCTGAGTAACATAGCCCATCATGTTCCCAGAAATACGGCATCTGATACCCTAGTTTTTGGACTCTCTTCTGGACCTGGTAGGACTATGTTTTCAGTTGTTTGGTGCTCTAAGTATGGATAAGAGATGCCTGACCTCCTTCATTCTTGATTACCTCCAGAAGAGACATGCAGTTCTTCTCAGACTCCACAGGTTTCTGGGAATTAGCTCAGACAATAGATTATAGAGCAGAAGAGTTGAGAAATGATAGGATTTCATGATAGTCTTAGTGTTGGGTATCAAGTAGAAGGAAGATTCAAGAATGGTACCAGGTTTTTACTTGGGATCCTGGGTAGAGAGTGGCATCATTCACTGAATGGGGTAGTATGAGGTGAGAAAATGGTCTGGAGTAGGGTGGAGAGGTTTGGTTCCAGACATCAAGAAGGTAGTAGGCAGGAGGGTTTTTGAGTCAGAACCCAAGAGAGCAATTGGGTTGGAGATGTAAATATGGTGAAGGCATGGGCATGCATGAGCCTATACAGTGACCTCTGGCTAATGATCTTTTACATAAATGACTAGTGATTACTGAATGTTTGTTCCTTGGCAGCTCGGGGCAGAGTTCGAAAGGCTTTACATGAATTATTCCATTTAATCCTCACAATACCCCTAACAAGTACGTAGTGATATTAAGATAGAATTATAAAAATAAGTTAAAACAGAAAGTGAAGGACAAACTCTGGTGAGTGTAAGAAGACAAAGCTCTTAGCACATAAGGGTGACCTGCTAAAACAATGTGACGTGTACATAGACAGATGAAAGGGATGATCTTAGACGCAGAGATGCTTCACCATCCACACTCGAGACCCATCCCATTTGACCAGTTTTTCTGGAAATTGAAAATGCTCATTAATGTCTGGAGGGACTGTCAATTTGACCTGAATTCTCTGCTCAGCAGCATTTTCTAGGCTGGGTAGCAGTTGCCTTTTGGGATGAATGCATTCCTGAGTTTCTTGTAGTCCTTGCTATTCCCTATTATTATACCTACTGGGTTCAGAAATTTCTGTTACCTTGCTGGGCCCTGCAAATTTGCAACCCTCATCTACTCAATTACTCCCTAGTTCTGTTAAAATTTGATTCAGAGCCTTCTAAGATTGGTCCTTGCATACATTCTGAACTTGTCAAGATTGCGAATCCGAGAAACCACTGAGGAGCCGACACCCATGCAAACACACAAGGGTTTATTTACAGGCTTGAGCTTGGGTCCAAGTATACCCGACACAGCAGAGCAGGGACTTGGACCCCGAAGTGGGTTCCAGCTTAGTTTTAAGGGCTGCTCTAGGGGACCTCCAGAAGGGGGGAGGGGAGGGATTTCTCAAGTTCTGTTCTCATTCTGATATGAGACTTTCTGCCACGGGCATTGAGCTCTGTTCTTATTCTAATATGGGACTTTCTGCCCCTGGCTTGGGCTCTGTTCTCCTTCTAATGGGGCTTTCTAGGACCTTAAGCTGTAAGCGGTTTTCTTCCTGTAACTGAAGTAATATAAATTTCAGCTCTTATTTACAGGGGCCTGAGATGGCTGTACTTGTGCTGAACTTAAGGTGGGATGGCCTTAATTTTCTTGGCCCCCACATTTCCCCCTCTCAGAGGAGCCTAAGGAAGGACCCCATCATGGGTCCAGGTTGCTCTCAGAGTGAGCCGGGGGGAATGATTAAACCAGGATTCAAACCAACCTTGTTGCTGTTCTCGCTCCCATTTACATTCCAGCGTAGAAGCAACATCCTATGTTTAAGGCAGCACATAACCCCCCCCCCCTTTGTTGTAAGAAGACTAAGTCTAATTCCCTTCTATTTTGAAGGACAACCTCAGACTAGGGAGTCTTGGAGGTGGGAAATAAGTGAGAACAGCGCAGTCTTAGCTTTAGGGGATTGTCCTTGTCTGGTTGGCTTTTCCATTCTGGAACAAAGTCCTTGAGAACGGCGTATGGGTCAGCTGGCCAGACGTGGGTGTAGTGGATCCAGGGAGTAACCCCGTCGACCTTGAGAGCGGTGGGAGTGGTCAGGATCACGATGTAGGGTCCCTTCCAATGAGGTTGAAGTGTCTGGTGTTGGTATTTCCACATGTACACCCAGTCACCTGGCCGATATTGATGGGGGTCCGGGGGTGGCCCAGTCTCATAGAGGGCCCTCAGCTTAGGCCACACCTGTTCATGGATTCGTTGTAACATTTGAAGGGAGAAAAGAAGTTGGTTATCATCAAATTCAGCAAGCACCTCAGGTTTTAAATTGGGGATAACAGGTGGAGGAAGACTGAACATGATCTCGTAGGGGGTCAGTCCCATCTTATATGCAGAGTTCCTCACTCTATATAGGGCGACAGGGAGGAGAGTCACCCAGGCCCCGCCAGTCTTCAGGGCTAATTTAGTTAAGGTCTCCTTTAATGTTCTGTTCATCCTCTCTACCTGTCCTGAGCTTTGGGGCCTCTATGCACAATGTAATTTCCAATCTGCCCCAAGTACTAGTGCCACTCCCTGTGTTACCTTAGAGACGAATCCTGGGCCTTTGTCTGATCCAATCTTTTTTTTTTTTTTTTTTTTTTGTTGTTGTTGTTGTTGTTGTTTTTTTTAATTTATTTTTTATTGGTGTTCAATTTACTAACATACAGAATAACCCCCAGTGCCCGTCACCCATTCACTCCCACCCCCTGCCCTCCTCCCCTTCTACCACCCCTAGTTCGTTTCCCAGAGTTAGCAGTCTTTACGTTCTGTCTCCCTTTCTGATATTTCCCACACATTTCTTCTCCCTTCCCTTATATTCCCTTTCACTATTATTTATATTCCCCAAATGAATGAGAGCATATAATGTTTGTCCTTCTCCGACTGACTTACTTCACTCAGCATAATACCCTCCAGTTCCATCCACGTTGAAGCAAATGGTGGGTATTTGTCATTTCTAATAGCTGAGTAATATTCCATTGTATACATAAACCAATCTTAACAGGAAAATCATACCTCGGTAAGATGTCTTCCAGCAGTTTCTTGGTCACGGTCTATGCTGTTTCATGTTTTGTGGGAAATGCCTCTGTCCATCCTGAAAAAGTACTACAAACACTCGTAAATACCTGTATCCATATTTTCCAGGTTTTACCTTGATGAAGTCCACGTCCCAGTAGGCTCCTGGGCAGTCCCCTCAGAGCCGGGCACGCAGGTTAGATCCATGGGCGGTGGCATTAGTTAACTGGCATGCATGGCAGCTTGCCACAATCTGCTCGATTTTTGCTTGAGAGTCTTTAATAGCTATCTTTGCATGTCATATGAGGTCTTCCATCTTCCTTGTTCCCATATGAATACTCTGATGCATTTTGGATAGGACTCGCCATCCTAGTTCCTCTGGCAGGATGATGCTGGAGTCTGCGGCCCTCCACCAGCCACACAAGCACTGGGTCATAGGCAAGTGTTTGATCCAGTGCAAATCAGCATCAGTATAGTTGGGGGTGTCCGGCAGGGTCGGTGCCCCCGATCGGGTCTCTGTTTCCATGGTTATGGCTGCCCCCACGTATCTGATTCCTTCTCAGACGAAACTGCTGCTGTCCGTATACCAGGTGGCGTCTGCGTTCTGCAGTGGCTGGTCCTGGAGATCTCTGATTCCATGCACCTGTCCCTGAGGCCAGCTTCTTGAGGTGCCTCCGTCTTTCCTGTGGGTTGTCCATGGTTGTGGCCAGCAGGATCTTGGCCATGTTTCAGGTCTGCTGGTCACTTAGTTTGGTTTGTTGTTCTTCTGGACTTTTTTTTTTTTATTATTATAGACTCTTTGTGCTACTATTAGTAAGTCCTGCAAGCTCTTCTCTCCTAGTCTCTCTACTCTTTGAGATTTCTTTTTAATGTCCAGAGCGGCCTCGTTAACAAAAGCCATGATAATTGTGGCCTTTGTTTCCGGGGCTTCTGGGTTCATAGGGGTGTACTGCCTAAAAGCCTCTATGACTCTAAGAAGGCTGCTGGACTCTCATCCTTACCCTGTCTTACATCATACACCTTGGCCAGATTTGGGAGGCTTGCGTGGCCGCCTGGAGACCTGCCATTAGAGTCTGACGGTGGACCCGGAGTCTCTTCTTACCTTCAGCCGAGTTGTGCGCTTTGGGGGTAAAAAGGGTTTTAGCCAAGGAGGGGAATTCTCGATCATGTCCTGCCAGGCCAGGAGGTTGGGCACCTGGTCAGGGTGGCCGTCCGGTTCATCCCTGAAGATCAGGGCCTTTACCTGTAAGATAGTAGGTAGGTGGAAAGTTCCTTCTTGGGGTCATCCCACATCAAAGGGTGGCCATTCTGATATGCAATAAATTTGAAATCTCCCTCTCCTTATGTAAACAGTTATGACAGTTAACAAAGACACAGTAACACAGACAAATGCACAAACAGTTAACAAGGACATAGTAACACAGACAAACGTTCCAATGCGGCCGCAGAGACAAAACAGAAAGTAACCCGAAGGGCTGGCAGCCGGCCCTCCTTACAGACGAGGACCCCCGTCCTCCTTACAGATGAGGACCCTGTCCTCCAGGTGGGGGCAAGGGACGTCTCCTCAAGACCCCTGCTTGATGGCCCGCCAGCACGTCCACCTAAGCCAACGCCGACCCAATACAGATTGGCATTCTTACAGGTAAAAGTACAGTTTAGAGCTCTCAGAAAATATGCGCGCAAGAGGTGGAAAAAGTTGAGTGCACTCACCACGCGTGGGACCCTCCGGATGGGGTCCTGGGGGTCTCTCGGATCCCGGGCGAGCCCCCAAATGTTGTGCCGAGATTGCGAATCCCAGAAACCACCAAGGAGCGGACGCCAATGCAAACACACGAGGGTTTATTAACAAGCTCGAGCTTGGGTCCAAGTTTACCTGACACAGCGGAGCAGGGACTTGGACCCCGAGGTGGGTTTCAGCTTAGTTTTAAGGGGTCGTCTAGGGGACCTCCAGAAGGGGGAGGGATTTCTCAAGTTCTGTTCTCATTCTGATATGGGGCTTTCAAAGGCATTGAGCTCTGTTCTCACTCTGATATGGGACTTTCTACCCCAGGCTTGGACTCTGTTCTCATTCTAATATGGGGCTTTCTAGGACCTTGAGTGTAAGCTGTTTTCTTCCTGTAACTGAAGTAAGGTAAAGTTCAGCTCTTATTCACAGGGGCCTGGGATGGCTGTACTTGTGCTAACGCTGAACTTAAAGTGGAATGGCCTTAATTTTCTCAGCCTCCACAGTCCCTTTATGTATTCTTCTTCCAGCCAAACTGGGTTAAGTCTTAATTCCTTGAGCATCTGCCATAATCCTGAATTCAGTGTCTTTTCTTGTGCCTTTTCCTCCCTTAAATACTCTTTTCACTCCACATACTACTTAACCTTCTTCAAGGGGAGCTGAAGAAACCTTGCTGGGTTTCTAAAATGAAAAACAATGTCTTTTTTCCTGTCGCCCACATGTTGTTAGTGGCTACTTTTAATTAAACATATGTTGTTTTTCTTACATTTCACCTGGTGGTTACCATTTCAGTTTCTTCCTGACAATCCCTCCTGCCCCGCCTCCAGAGCCTTCACTTGAAGGCAGGTCATATCCCATTACCCTCTCCATGATCTCAACAATACTCTGTATTTAGGAGACTTGGCTCAATAAAACAACCAAAGAAGAGTGGTGAAGAGAGGAAAGTGATATTTTCATAGAAAATCACCAGCATTTACTAATCAGTGCTTAGAAAGCTGCTAATTCCAGATACAATTAAGTGGAACAGAACAACGTCTTATGGAGTACCTTCTAGGACGTGTAAAGTACTTTCCTGAGTGGTAACAGATTTATAGCCCATAATATGTAAAACATTGCTTGAAGCATTATTCAGTGTAGATTTATTTCTCTAGATAGCTTAATTATTTGTACTTAACTTTATTCTAAAAAATAAATGTATTGGGATTTTTTTTTTCTCCTCCTAACTATACTCTTCCCATGGGGTATTCATTGAACTATACCTATCACTTTTCCTCTTATTTTGTAGCTTACTGAGATACCTTGGGAATTGATCCTGCTAGTTTGTTATTCTGTCACCCAGAATGGTGTCTAGTCATTTGCATGATTTTGTTGTGAATATCTATTAGCCCATTGCTTGTGAATATATTGAATTTACTGAATCCGTGTTCATGGAAGCATTATTCACAATAGCCCAAAGGTGGATACAACTCAGGCTTGAGGAATAAATGGATAAACAAGATGTATATGCACACACTGGAACAGTATCCAGCCTGCAAAAGTAAGGAAACTCTTACACTTTACAACATGGGTGAACCTTGAGGATAGTATTCTAAAGTGAAATAAGCCAGTCAGAGAAGTACAAACACTGCACAGTTCCTTTTATATGAGGTACTGAGAGTCATCAAGGTCATTTTTCAAAAAAAAAAGTAGGGATCCTCGGGTGGCTCAGCAGTTTGGTGCCCGCCTTCAGCCCAGGGCGTGATCCTGGAGTCTCGGGATCAATTCCTGCATCGAGCTCCCTGCATGGAGCCTGCTTCTCCCTCTGCCTGTGTCTCTGCCTCTCTCTCTCTCTCTCTCTCTCTCTGTGTGTGTGTATCTCTCATGAATGAATAAATAAAATCTTAAAAAAAAAAGAGAAAGTAGAATGATAGTTGTTGGGGTGGGGGGAGGAATGGAGAATTACTTGAAGGGGATGGAGTTTTGGTTTTGCAAGATGATAAGAATTTGGAGACTGGTTGCACAATTATACACACGGGCTTAATATTACCAAAGTGCACACTTGAATATGGTGAAGACGGTAAATATAACATTATGTATGTTTTGCCAAATTAAAGATTTTACATTTATATAAATATATATATAACTTATATATATAAATTATATATATATATATATATATATATATATATATATATATATATAACAGTGAGTTTAGTAACAGGATTAATTCAAGAGAGATTTCACTGTAAACAGTTTTCTATTTAGAGAAATTCCTATCAATATATCTCCATGGCAGTAAGTATAGGGATGGATTTGTTGACAGAGAAGTTTGAGTCCTGGTTCTGTCCTTCTAAGCAGTCTTGTGCTGTGTGGAAAGTCTCTTCATCTTTTTGAGTTTCAGTTTACTCATATATGGAGTGGGAATAATAGTAAGCAACTTATGGGATGGCTTGAGACTAAATGAGGTAATGCATACAAGGGCCTACATGGGTTCCTAGCACATGGCAGGTACTCAGGACATAGTGGTTCCACTGAGTCCCCTTTTCACCTTCCCTAAGGGATTGGATATTTTCATTCAGTGTACACCTTTAGGAGTATTTCCATAAACACATATTAAGCAGTTACCACTTGCCTGGCCCCCAATTAGCAACTGATGGGTGAGGTGATGTAGCTCCTGCCCACATCTCTGTAGATGGTATATCACTGTATGAAAAATGCTCTGATGGGCATAACTGCCCAATGGGAGGCTATTGGAGCCCATAGGATGACCATTGTCATTCCTCATTGTTTGCCTTGGGGAGGTGGGGGGTTGGAGGAGGACCGGGAGTTGGTCCCAGGAATAGGGTAGGTGTGTCCTCTGCAGCAGGAACAGCATGTGCAAAGGTCCAGAGTAAAGAGTGCATGGGGATATCCAGAATGGGAGCCCATTTTCCTGACATGTAGGATACAACAGATAAAAGTGGGGAAAAAAAGGCAAGCAGGGGCCAAACTTGAACTAGTTTTTCTTCAGGGACTGAGACGATATTGGCAAGTTTGGTAAGAGGGAAAGATGAGATTGATTGCTCAAGGAGAGGCTGGAGGGAGGGGGCTGGCTTGGAGGCTATTTTGCTAATTAACAGAGGTGAACTGTCACTGGACTAGGAGGGGGCAGTGGGGAGAGGGAGCACGGGTTCGAGAAGGGAGGACTGACAAGATCTGGCAACTGATTGGGTGAGTGGGTAAGGGAGGAAAAATCAAGAATGACACTGGTTTCTGAAGAGTGGGGAGAACGAGGAGCCACTTTGGAGAAGGGAGCATGTCTTTGGGTATCTGACTAGGAAGTGAAGAAAGGAGTATTGAACATCTAAATAAGTTGTGTGCATTTGTTCTCGTTCGCCACAAGATGCATCCACTCAGGAAACTCTAGGGGGTGAGTGAAGTGTTGCTTTTCTTTGCAGAGATGAGGTGGTAAGTGCCCATCCTCCGTTACGCTTGGCTCTGCAGCAGGTGCTATGTCAGCACACGCTCCCAGTTTTCTATCCAGGAGTGAGTCTCAGTGGCTTTAATTGCTTGACCACAACTAGGGGTTGCACAGTGTCGCAGCCTTTTGCAAACACCAGAGGCACATGTTGTTGCAGAGCAGCTTGTGTACAGGTTCCCTGTACTTGATGACGTCACTCTGTCCACCAACCCTGGGTTACGTACTCATCGTTTCTTTACAGTCACATTTTACCTATCTGTTCTAATAGAAATATTTGGAAATTCCCTCACAGTTTCATAAAGATAGAGCCAAATAATTCGTTAAGTGTCCTTGTCATTCCATTTTTATTCTAACGCTTTTGTTGTGTGTGCGGTTGTCAAATGCCATAAGTTTCTCTCTCACTTTCTCTCTCTGATGGTGTTAAAAACTTTTCAGTTATTTATTTTGGAGTCTCTTGCAAGGTGTTTTTCAAATACTCTTTTGGCCTAGTTACTTATTTGTACCTCTGGGCTTTCTCATTCTCCCCAGCTGAATGGTCCTTTGTTTTTTGGCAATACCTTCATCCTACTCTGGCCCTTTGACTTTGCCACTGTAGCCATGAGGGCTTTTATTTCAAGCACCTAGCTCCTTAGATCTGCAGCATATATTTTCCCTGGACTTTTCAAAAAGGTGTTTTTCAGATGGGGCTTCTTTTGGGACTTTTACCTTTTCAACTCTATCTTTTATTTTTTTTAACCAGAATATTTGCATTTCATTATCGTTTTCCATTTGTAATTATGCAAGATTTCCAATGATTTTTTTTGACTTTGCCTTTCTAGTTAGAATCGCCTTTAGTCATTTTGATCATGAAAGGTGCCTCAGAGTACATAACATACATATCTGTGCCATTCCATGATGCGATAATTTCAATGTATTTTTATTTCTTGTGGATTCAAAGAAACAGTTGCATGTGCAATCCAAATGTAGTAGGTCCACAGCTTTCTCAGAGAGTGAGGCGAGATTGAGTACAGACATATCTAAGGAGTCCACTGGTGTGATTTTTCATTCTGCTCTATTTTGCGTGATGTTTCCCTCTTAGCTTTATAGCATTTGCTAGAAGGTCTGCAGAATAACCCAAAAAGCTTGTGTCCACCTTGTAAAGATTTGAAGTGTCTATATCAGTTGTGTATTTAGACATGATTTCTGTGTATGCCATCCTTCCTAAATGATAACATATCTATCCTCTAGCAACATTGTTTTTTTGGTCTGAAGGCACAATACTCCATTGATTTTTATTGATCAGTCTCTTTCCACCCCGACTCAGATGTGTCACTTATATCAAGCTTGTCACCTTCCTGCAAGTTTTCCATCAGTCTATTTAATTTCTTCGGCCTCCGGGGTTTGTGGAGGTAGCACTTACAGATTTGTATTGGTCAGTTCCCAGATAAGGAGTGTGATGGAGACTTCACTAACAGCACATTTTGAAAAGGGCCATAGCTGATAGGGCAAGGTGGACAAAACAGAGAGGCACTTTGAGCAGCTGCTGCAGAAAGGCTTGAGCCCTCGTGTCGGGTGGGGTTCTAATCAGTCAGAACTGCAGTCCTCCTGGGCTTACCTGTCCTGTTTCCTCCAGCCTCATCTTCTGCAGCCAGACCCCCCCTCTCCACTATGCAGCATCTTGCTCTCTCATTACCATTTCCTCTTCAGGGCCTCTATGTCTAACGCTTGCTCTCATCACTTTAAATCTAGGGGGTGCAGGGAGGGTTCTGGGTGGCTCAGTGGTTGAGCATCTGCCTTTGGCTCAGGTTGTGATCCCGGGGTCCTGGGTCAAGTCCTACATCAGGCTCCCCGCAGGGCCCCTGCTTCTCCCTCTGCTTGTGTCTCTGCCTCTCTCTCTGTGTATCTCATGAATAAAAAATAAAATCTTTAAAAAAAAAAACCTGTGTGGGGATGGATTGGGTGGGCTGTGAGGGACTCTGTTCCCAGGAGTTTGTCTTCAGCACTGCATGTCCTCAAGCACTGCAGACCCCTCCTGGGTCTGTTTCCTGGCTTTCTGAGATTAGTTGGAGAGATGAGCGTCGGATTCTGTTGAAGTCCAGCATTTATAAATCAGATCTTGGGCACTTTAACATGAATTGTTCCTTTTACCCTAGTCTGGGTTTAGTAAGGCCCTTCTTGGCACTGAGATTATTTCTCAGCCCTTGTTACATCTGTACTCTGTGTTGAAAAATAAAATGTATCCTCCTTACTGAGAACAGACTAACCATTTTACAATAATAGCTTTGCTGTATTTCCAGTGCTCTTATAAAAACCTCTGGAAAAAAAAAACTCTGAACATTTATTTTTCCAGCTTTGTATATACCTTAATGCTCCAGTTGGTAAGTAATAACCGGTCATTTATTATGGGGGAATTTCTTATGTTTGATATAATTGGTAGTAATGGGTAATAAAAACTGAGGATTCTCAGTACTCCCTTAGGTATAGTTATGCAAAGATAGAAACAGGATCTTGTTTTTAATCTCACATGCACACGTACACACTGACACACACGCCACCCAAACCATATTAAAACAAAAAAACCTGGAGAAAAGAAGTCTCCTGGGTAATGAGAGAATAATTGAGAATATCATGGAAGCAAATTATGCCAAATAGCACTGGATAAGGTTTGGAGTGTGTAAGCCATATGACATTTGTGTCTTTAACTTTGATTGACAGTTACTTAAGTTTATTGCTGAGCAGCCAAGTCATGTAAGGTCATAGTCAAAAGATGAGGGAAAGTGAGGAAGGCTTCACAAGTCTCCCCACCAGGCACATGTTATATCTGATGAGCACATGGTGGCTCAGCCTGGAGGAGGGGCTGCTGGCTTATTGATGACATGGGCTTGAGAAGGTAAAAGGATTGGTGTTCTCTTATATGATATAATGAGAAGCCACTCCTGTCCTGGAAATGCTCACAATCTAATGGCACAACAAGATGTGTTGACTCCTCACAGAGATGTCCAGCGAGGAGAATGACAAGGCGAAAACTAGCTTTGCGGCCAAGTTGGAGAAGGCTTCACAGACAGCCTGGCTTCACAGGCTACCATCACCTTCATGGAGGCCTTCAGGGTGCATATGAGTCTAGGGATTCCAGCAGACAGAACAGCCTGCGTGAAGACATGGAGGAGTGGCCTTTAGTGGGGAACGCATGGACCTCAGGTGGCTTGGTGAGGAGGGGGACTACAGGTCATGGACAGACATGATGATGGGGTGATGAGGGCAGAGGGAGAAGTTGCAGCAGTGGTGTTGGCACAGGGCACTCTGGAGTGCCAGCTCTGGAGCTGGAGGGGTTGAAACTGTAGATCTGTGAGCACAGAGGGTCATGACCGGATTTACAACTGGGAAAGATTGCTCTCCCCGAGGAGAGATGGACGTAAATTCCCATAGTCTCAGCCTGAAAAACAAATGCATTTGAAGACGGTGTTGACTGAGTGTATGTAGATGGAGGAAGCACAAGTGCACACGGCTGATTCACACTGTGCAAGCTGGATTACATTTTTATTTAAAGGGTTCCAGAATTAGTAGCTTGGAGTTGTTGACATAGCAGCAGTGAGGTGCTCTCTGGTGCATAGTGGGCCTTTGGTTCTTTGGTTCAAAAACTGAATCAAATTTCTGGGTTCAAATACTGACTCTACTTCCACTAGCTATGACCTTTGTTACCATAGCTTTAAAATGAGAACACTGACAGTATAGGGTAGTTTTGAGATTCAGTGACATGTTCTCTGGAATGTGTTTGTCACATCTCATGTCAAACCCTAAGCAACTCATATGTATTAAACATTATCATTATTGATTGGCCAAAATAACCATATAAAGAAAAATGTACTAAAGTTGTTTTCTTTTGAAGAATGATGAGTGGTTGAGCAGCCCGGGTGGCTCAGCGGTTTAGCACTTGCCTTCAGCCCAGGGTGTGATCCTGGAGACCCGGGATGGAGTCCCACGTCGGGCTCCCTGCATGGAGCCTCCTTCTCCTTTGACCTGTGTCTCTGCCTCTCTCTCTCTCTGTGTCTCTCATGAATATATAAATAAAATCTTAAAAAAAAATGATGAGTGATACTATACATATATGTGTGTATATATATACACACACACACACACACACAGAGAGACATATACACAAAGAAATACAGAGGATATATCTTTCAAGAAAGTAAAAAAGGAGAACAGTGAAGATTTCTCAGATATGAAAATGAAAAAAGGAAACATTGGTGGGATGAGAAACGATTCTGTTGTAAACTGCCCACGGCTTTCTTTTATCTTGCATCCGAATGGACAACCAAGAGGTAACCAGAGGTCTATTTTCTATGAAAGAGCTCTGAGTTTCAAAACACATGAAGTGGAAGTTCATAAATGTGAAGAACAAGGAGACCACTAGGTAGGCCACTTTTTATCAGAACCAGGGGAGGGAGACCAATGGGTTCACTTGTAGTGGCTTTCCAAAGGGAAGTAAAACCGTTAGGATCCCCTCTGTCCTGTCCAGTTCCCGTTACTGGCTTGAGTCTATGTGGAAGGACCGAGAACAAAAGTAGATGAAGGCGAGGGAGTGGTTCCTGTTCCTGAAGGAAACAAATTGACTCTTTTTTGAAAGAACTTAATTTTTTAAATCCTCAGGCAGTGTCTAGTACTATTCCGCAGACTACCTCTCCTATCACCAGTACTTCTGTATCAGTCATGGTAAACAATTCTTTTTGTTAGACTTAATAATCCTGCCCCGAATTGTTCAGTAAAATAAGATGAAAATATGCTTTGCTGAGTGCCATTAATTTCACACAGAGATAATAAGTTTTGTCTCTTCAGTGTTTATTCTTAAACCTTAGATAATCTTCTTGCTTTCCCTTCTTTCAAACAGTAGTCATTAGGTTTCCTTTGCTATCAGACATTGTTTGAAGGGTTTTACCAACCTTTCAGATGATCCTTTAAATATTGTGGTAAAAATGAAGTGTTTTGTCTTACATGATAAAATTCCCTGGCTCAAGGCTTCTTTCCCAATATTTTAGATATTCTTTGTAGCCACATAAAAGAGTCTATTTTTTTCTCCTATGTTTGAAAAATACTCCCCGACAGCTTTTCTGGAATGTTCGAACTTCTCAGGTTTCTCTGATACTCTTCCTCACCTTGAGCATAATAGAAGCAGAGGCCACAGCTAGTTTTTGGTTTGGCCTTGAGAAACGAAGCCGCAAATCAGCTGAGATAACATCCAGTACTCATCTGAGGCAGTGGCTGAAGCCTCTACAGCCAGAACAACATTCACCTTTTAAAGTTGTAACCTTTTTCTACGTTTGACACTTCTCTCCCTTTTGCTCTTTTTTTTTTAATAGAAAATTTATTTTTCTTTAATTAATTAATTTATTTATTTATGATAGTCACAGAGAGAGAGGCAGAGACACAGGCAGAGGGAGAAGCAGGCTCCATGCACCGGGAGCCCGATGTGGGATTTGATCCCGAGTCTCCAGGATCGCGCCCTGGGCCAAAGGCAGGTGCTAAACCGCTGTGCCACCCAGGGATCCCCCCTTTCGCTCTTTCTCTCTGGTTTTGGATCCTCCAGCAGCTACGTGATTTCTCAAATGCTCCTTCATTTTCCCATATCCAGGCTTGGGGCAGACGCCCCATGCCCTCTTCCCTCCCCTGATGGCTTCCATGGCCCTGCAGAGCCAGCACCCAGGGCGCCTCACCCTCCTGCCCCCAACGCTCAATCTACAAAATGGAGTATAAGCGTATGGGTCCACCGTCCAGGCCTTCCACTTTCCATCTGTACTTTCAGTGACTTCCCTGCTCCCATCCCATGTACTAGCTGGTTGTCTACCTCTGTGGCTTTGCTCCAAGTCCAGTTGAGACCTTGCTTCTCGCCTCGATGAGGCCCCTCATGCAGCATCCTGTCTCTTGGAGCTCATAGCACAAGTGTGTGTTGTAATGATCTGCTCCCTCACGTGATGCCCTTGCGAGTTCATAAGCTCTGGGAGGAGAGGGTCATGTCTGACTTATTTTCCACTGTGTCCCTAACATCTTTTTCGGTCCTTCTCATGGATTAGGTTCTGGTTAACTATTTTTATGCTGAATTAGTGATCAGAGCAAGTGACTTCTTTTGTAAGTTCCTTCAGGACCAGGATAGGTCTTGCTCACATTTATATCCCATAAATATTGCTTCATATCTTTTTACAATAGATTCTTGAGGGTTGATTTGCTTGATTCACTCACCTCAGTGTTTAAAACTATCTTGGAAAGTTGTTTAAGCATTATTGCTAATGAAAACAATGTAGTTTGGGAAAGAGATGGATACCACCTTAGTAAGCCACCTTAGTAAGAAAAAGAAAATGCCATTGTGGTATGACTGGGTGGTCAATGTCATATACTTTTCCCTAGGGCTAGAGGATGCTTAAAATCTACTTAAAATTGGTTTTGTTTTATAATCTTATATGATTTTATTTTTCTTTAAATACTTACTTATTAAGAAGACAGAGAGAGAATCCCAAACAGACTCTCTGCTGAACATGGGGCCCAACGTGGGGCTCAATCTCACGACCCTTAACCCAAGTCAAAGATCATGACCTGAGCCAAAACCGAGAATCTGATACTCAACCAACTGAGCCACCCAGGCACTCCTATCTTATATGATTTGCTAAGTAACTATGTACTAAGTTAATCCTTTCCTGAAATACACAGTGAGGTTTTTGGTTTAATTTGTGGTGCATAGTAAAAAACTCATAAATCACCGTTTTGATGGTATCTGTGGTTGCTTAAGCCACCAGTGGTCTATTTACATGCATCACTCAGATGCCTAATTTAAGCCTGTGAGTAAATTATTTTTGCTGTTGAAGACAATTGAATCTATTGGCAGGCAAAAGAAAAAAAAAGCTATATTTTCCTGTTACTCTACACAATATACTTCTGAAATGAAATAGTTTAAGTGTGATAAACCTCACCTGGATTGAAGCACATTAGGGTATATTAGTAATCACCACTACTGGCTCTGACACATCCTGTGATTAGACTCTGATGCCCAAATTTTATGGCTTTTTGTTTTGTTTTGCTTTTAAAAGGCAAACCCATAAATGTGATAAATGTAACTCCAAGATAATGGAGTTAGGAAGCCATTACTGAGGGCAATTTTAGAAGAAAATGGTGAGTGTAAAATGATGACTTTAAAATATTTAAAATTATGGGGGTGGAAATTAAATTGCAGACTTTGGAGAGAAGTGTGTACCGTGCAGGGGAAATGGAAGTCATCCCTAATTTAGAGAAAGAATTTACAGCCAGATAAAAAGCCAGAGAGAATGGCAAATGTGGAGTTTAAATATTTTAAAAGTAACCATTTCAATTAGTTTCTGCATTTAAAACACGGCACGTAGCAAGAGGACATACAAATTCATAAGTGGCATATTTATCTAAGCTCTTTCTGACCTTGCTTCAGTGTATTTGAGAACTAAGTATAATCTGAAAAAGAATTTTCTTTTTTCTATTTCATCTTTGTTTCGGTGTTTACATGCTCAATCCTGTTCTTAGATGAATTCTAGCAAATGGAGATCTACAGCACAATAGAAAGCACCCAGGGGGTCCTTGGTTAGCGACATTACCATTGGATTCATCTATTAGATTAAAATACATAACTTAGGCTCTGTGGCCATTTACTAAGATGTCTGCTCATTTCTGTATATTTACACTTATTCTACTACTAAGAAATGAAAGCAAGTAGCAATGATTCCGAGCCCCATCAGATCCTGTGTTCTCTTTCATTGCAAGTACTTTGTAAATCTTGGACTATTTTGAAATCATATGCATAGATACAGAAAACCACCTACACAGACAATTTCAAAAAATAAATCTAATGCTGTTTCACTTAAAGATAGCAAGTAAGCAGTTTACAATAAGGTACTCTGCGTTTTTCATTCATACGTGTTCACACACTGTTCTGTGACAGGATAAAATGAAGTGTCCACCTCCATTTAGAGTCACCATGAAGCATAAGTGCATGTCCCCTGAAAACTCAGTCACTCAGAGTGGCACTGTCCACAATGATGCTGTATTCAGAATGAACAAGTCCTGAGAAAGTTCTAATACCTCAAAGTGAAAATTTTCCCCCACTTAAAAGGAACAGAAATAGAATTCCTTAAAAAAAAAAAAAAGTCAAGGTAAGCTAAAACAGTTCAGAAATATTTTGCGTACGTTTTCTTATACCAGTTTACTTTCGGGTGAGTCAGAAACTTCTTGAATTGTTAATTGTAATTTCTTTGAAGGTAATTAGGTTTTGGCACAGGACTCAGAACATTGTCTTAAATACAGTTGGTTCTCAATGGATGGCTATTTGTGTGTTAGTTTCTTCAGAGCATGAACATTTCTGTTTTATTGAGAGTAACAGAATGACAGCTGAATACATCTGAAATGGTCTGGGTTGTCATTCTCAATTAGAAGAAGGGCCCAAAGTTGGGTCTGTCTCGCCCTTCTTTCCCGTTCCAATTTCTTTCAGTAGAAATGCTTTTCTAAAAGAGCAATATACTGGACCTGGCACAGATACTGAAATCTGGAGTTGTTCAGTGAGAAAATTGGAGACTAAAAGAGCCATGTACAAGGAATTGCCAACCACAGGTTCAAATCAAAATTAGAGAAGAAATATTTTGCCCTGGGTCCCTGAACCCAAATATATTGATATAGGGTGTACATTATGAGTTTCATTTCGTGCAGGGATAATGAACTTGAAATAAGCTCCTCTGGTCCTTCCTCTTATTGCCAATGGCATTAATATGAGGTAGTTGAGTAGAATCGAAGAAGAGCTCATCACATTCCTCAGGTTGGCCAAGGAATGCAGTTGCTCTCAAGGCTTTTTAGCAGGTTTCACCTGGCACAGCAAGAGCCATAGAGCTGTTTTGCATATGTTGGGTGGAATATTGTTAAAGACAGGTAGACCTTCAGAGCCAGAGGACTCTCACCTCTTGATCTATTTACAAACCAAACTCTTGGACAGCATTATAAATACGGGACACTTTTGATTGTTTTTCTAAAATAATGCCAAGAAAATATAATCATAACTATACTGCTTTTCCAATTTTGAAAGTGTCTGTAATAACAGTGATATATTTCCCCCAACTCACTGCGTTTCCAAAAAACTTCCTTAAGAACAATAGGGATTCCTAGAGAAGGCATGGGGTGCAATTTCTTCTTCCCACACTTTGGTAAGAGGCATCTTCTTTCTTCCTCTTCTATTCCTACGTATAAACCTCCAGTGCTCTGATCCTGTCTGAGATTTTCTCCTCTTTTCCTTGAGCCAGTCCCTAGTTTGGTGACTTATAGGCTGAGCATATGACTAGGACACCTGAGCCCTCACAGCAGCTCCTCCGGCCCATGAGATCTGTGCTGGCAAAGGCGCCAGGATCGTGTCCTTCTCAGCTGCTGTTGGCACTTATCCCATGCTTGGAAGCTCATGGTCAATGACAGAAGTTGTCAATAAAGAGCTAGGTACTGGTTTACCAGTTTTGCTCTAACGTGTTCTTTTTTTTTTTTTTTAATGTTTACACTATAATGCATAAACATAAATTAATGAAATTTTCTGTTAATTGCTTCAGGCAGTTTTCCATTTTAGAAGAGAAAAGGTTTGTTTTCTAGTTGTGGCCAAGCCAGTCCTTTCCCTATTTTTTTTTAAAGATAGATTTATTTATTTATTTATTTATGATAGACAGAAAGAGAGAGGCAGAGACACAGGAGGAGGGAGAAGCAGGCTCCATGCCGGGAGCCTGACGTGGGACTCGATCTCCGGACTCCAGGATCGTGTCCTGGGCCAAAGGCAGGCGCTAAACCGCTGAGCCACCCAGGGATCCCCCCTTTTCCTATTTTGAGAAGTGAGAAATTTAAATAGCCAAATAATCTGAGACCTATGACGATAATAAATCCCTTAAGGATGTTTATCTCCTCAATCAAGGACTGTTGTTTTAAAGCTCTGACGATCTATTCTCTAAAAACATTACAAGTTCCTTTTTATTTCTACAATATCCTTGATATTCTCCAGATCTCTCCTCCCTCCCCCATGGAGGATTTGGGTGGAGGGGCCAGTTCCCCCATCATAGGGTGCCAGCAGTGGGGCTTGGTCCAGAACAGAGAACAATGCCCTGGGGGCTGGTTTCCAGGGAAAGTCTCCTGGGTGAGGTCTAGACAATTTGCAGCTGCTGGGAGGAACAACTAAGGATGTGCAGTGGAGCTGTGTGTTCAGGTTGCTGACATCCACTGGGGCCTCAGTTTCCTTACCAGAAGTGCATATCACTGCCCCAGGGCCCTGAGGTGCCACCATACAGGGACCCTGAGTGGTGGGGTGTTTGAGGCGTCATGAGTGGATTTGTTTAATAGGTAGCTTGTGGCCTGAAGCAGACTGCTTGCTGATGAGTGTGGGACGAGGGACTTCCAGGACTCAGACAGCCAGTTGTTTCTCATCCCAGAGCTCTCCATGCCGCATAGAATTCCCAAGATCAGGGTAGTAGCAGCAGCAGCAGTAGTGCCTGGGGCCTGAATCAGCTGTCGTTCTCTGAGTGGACCTAAGGTACTCATTGGATCCCAGCTCATACTCTCCCTGCCCCTCCATCAGGCTGCACCCATACTCCCCACACACTGGAAGCCACCCAGCGCACCCTGTGGGCACAACTGCACCCTGCCGTTTTCCTGGTAAACCTCACACTCCACACCTACACACACACACACTCACGCACACACATGCATACAAAAGTTGCTTTGGAAAGGTCATGGGGTAGAGGCAGGGAAGACTTAGGGCTAACAGACCCAAGTAAAATGTTGCCGATGACGCTGGCCCAGTCAGGATGGCACATCTCCAGTGGCAACATGTGCTACCACCTAGTTACTAGTGCCAGGGTTCTCTGCCCGTCATAGGGCAGTGTCACTTAGGTCTAGGAAGTCTTTTTTTTTTTTTAAGATTTTATTTATGGATTCATGAGAGACAGAGAGGGGCAGAGACTTAGGCAGAGGGAGAAGCAGGCTTCCTGTGGGGAGCCAGATGCAGGACTTGATCCCAGGATCATGACCTGAGCCAAAGATAGACACTCAACCACTGAGCCACTCAGGTGCCCCCAGGTCTCGGATATTTTATTCTAGATATAAGAAACCAGTGAATTTAACTGTTTAAAAATTACAGTTTTCTAGGAATGGTCTGTAGACATGTTCTCTTAGATGCAGCACGCATTGAATGCTGAATAAATACACTGTTGTCTCCTTCCACTGCCATACCTATTTCATTTACTGATACATCCAAAATATCCTTTTAAATCCCAATGAATGGACACGAGAATACTTGTTTCCCTCATTCTACCGGTTCTTTGTGTCTATTTTCTGGACTACTCGCTGTTCCTGCCGACCCCACGGTTATAGCCAAGCCTGTCAACAGCCACATGCTCGCGCTGGCTTTTCAATACTGTTCTATTTTTCACCCTAACGTCATTATAGTTTGAACTAGATAATTTCAACCTCTCCTACCTTAGAGGGTTGTGAGAAATATTGTTGATCCTGCTATGGTTTGAAAAGCACCTAGAGCTTTTCAGAGAGAAGGTATTAAAGCCATAAATACTGCAGTGCTGGCTGGTGCTTAGGGGATCTGCCAAGAGGTACAGCTCCTGTGGGTGTGTGAAGTTGGCAAACTTGGGAATGAAGACCCAAACTCACTGGACCTGGACTGGAAAATATTACTTTAGGCTCTTGGGATCATCCACTGAATTTATAACACGGTGTCATCTTCAGAGATGGCTTCTCATCCATTTACTCTACAATATTTATGGAGCAACTTAAGGCACCTGGCATTGCGCTGAGATCCGATATATTGAAGACATGCCACCTTGAAGGCATCGAGAGTTTCCCAGGGTGGGGAGAAATGACAACAAATAAGAGACCACACAATAGAAAGTATAGAAGAGGGAGTGATTAGCCCATCTTAGGGTGAGTAAGAAAATACTTCCCCCAAGGAGGTGGTGTCACAGTTGAGTTTTATGGGATACGTAGTGATTTTCCTGGACCGGGATGGATGGAGTATATGAGGCCATCCAGAAGAAGGCATGACCGATGCATGATCATACGTGTGAGTGCTGTTCTTGGGGACAGCAGAGTTTATGGTAGATTCTAGTAGGAGATGAGACTGGAGACAGAGACAGGGGTAAAACCATGAAGGATTTTATAGCAGCAATGAGAAACCTTTGAACCTTTTAAAGCAGAGATGTGATAGGATCAGATTTGAATTGTGGCCACGTAGTTTTGGGTGCAGGGTGAATTGGTGGGAAAAAGAGCTAGAATTAGGGAGTTCACTTATGTATTTCAATGGTCCTGTTGAAGAAACACGGGGAAATTGAAAGGAATAGACTCTTATATCTGCATCCTATCTGGTTTCAAAGTTATTTTGCTGTGCGGCTTTCTCTGCCACCATGCTTAACCCCCTACAGATGAAACAAATGAATTTAGCAAATATTTATTGATCATCAAATATGTGCAAGATATAATACAAGGTATTCCTAGAGATCAAAACAAAGACAATTCACAACGTGCTACAATTACCTTGAGAACTCTTGGAACATGGTAGAGTAACAAGCAACAAATGAATATTTTAAAAATTATTTCTGCCTCCAAGGAGCTTGGCATCATCGAGAGAAGCAAGGTAGAAAGCACAGCGGTTCATATCTTGCGAGTGTAGCGATTTGTTATGCACAATTAGACATATGAAAAGAGTAAGGACTCCGTGGCCTTGGGCTACTATGGACAGATACTGTGGGACGAGGCAGGCAGGCTGGGCCTTGAAAGAACGAGCTAATAAGAGAAAGCCCCTGTTAGCAAAGAATTATTTCTGGAGGCCTCCTGCGGGCGCTCTGGTGTAAGTTCAAATTCTGGGTTCCAAGTAACATTGGTCAGGTTCCAGAACTGGGTCTGCCTTTGGTTGGTGTGTCTCAGGGGTCCCAGAGAGGAGGATAAAGGTGAAAGGGCCGTGTTAGGAAGTGTTCCCTGGGAAATCCATGAGGGTGGCCACGACTGAACAGGAAGGAGGCAGGGCAACGTCCAGGGAGGTTACCTGGAGCTCACCTGGGCTGAGGCACCTGAGGACCCCCGCCCCTGTCAGTCACCAGGCAAGGGTCCCTCTGAGTGTGTGGATCCCAGGAAAAGCAGGTTCCAGGCTCCCCGAGCATAGCAGCAAGTGCTGGCGGTTCGGGAGAAAGCACAGGGTGGGTGTGCCCCCGAAGCAGAGGGACCCCAGGGGGCGCACATGGAGTCCCGAAAGCCTTTGCTCTGCACCCATGCCAAGTGCCATCCTTGGCACTTCACCTTCACGGAGTTCCCTGCATGAGGGGGCTGTTTGCAACTTGGTGCTCAGGGGGAACCTAAGCAGAGGATCTGGTCTTCAGGTCTCCCCACTCATCTCTTGCCTTTATCCCTTGCAGGGAACACAAATGTTGCCTGAAAGTCTCAGCCCTCAAGATATCCTTTCTTAACCATGGTCAGTACAGTGTGAGATATTGTATCAAAATAGGGCTCCTATTCGGATTTCCAAAAGAGAACTGTAGGAGGGAATTTTGAGCTCGCTGTCTTTGAATGCTGTCGTCCTCACCGAGGAGAGATTTCTGCGGTGCTGAGATGCGAGGGCTGCACCTTCCCCTTCCCTCTTCGAGAATGCTTTCCGTTTCTGAGCTCACGTCTTTGCCTGTGGCATAGACAGACATTGCTTTTCAGTTGTGCAGAGTAAATTTAATTGGGAAGGAATCACAGCGGCAAAAACTGCGAGCCCCAACCTCCCGTGCAGTGGGTTTAAGGGCTTGCTTTTGCAGTGCGGTTCATTTTATGACATCTTCTCTTTCTATGGACGTTGAAGTAGGTGTGTCCCTCCTGTGTGTGCTTCTGGAACGTGTGTGTGATGCGTGCTGGGGATTTCCCCCATTTCTAGCATTTTTAGCATTGCATCGAGTTGCTTCTTAGTCATTTTTCATATGTCACGCATCGGAAATTCTACTTACTTGTTCTCCACGAAACTCACTGGAACCGTAAATGAAAACAGGGACACGGGCAGGAAACGTAGAAGGAAGGAGCTTGAACGAGGAAGAGGTGCTGTGAGGGCGTGAAGCTCATTTAGCCAATCGAGTGTCTTGTGTTTGGTGCCCTCAGCAGATTTTCTTTGGGCAAATAGCTGTATTTGGTGGAGACCTTTGACTGACCTTGCAGAGCCAGTCAGCCAACAGCAAGCCAGGGTCACCCCCTTTCCATCCCAGGGTTTCTGTAGGTACAATGACCCAGCTATGTCTCTCCACGAGCTCACACCTGTGCTATCTTTTGTCTTCACATCAATACAGTTTTTATTGAAGGAGTGAACGCATGAGTGAGCGAATGAACGAATGGATGGATGAATGAATAGTGAAAGAGCTAACGTTATGTCATGTCCTGTTTGTGTTCTGTCTTCCTGTCAAGTCTCCCCACTGCCCACCCTGCCCTTGCAGATGCTCCCCAGGATGCGGGGTGGCCTGGGCCGCACCAGGCCGTGGTCTCAGCTTCCTTTTCCCCAGGCCTGTGTGTCCCTGGCCCCTGGCCTATGGGAAACTACTTTCTTCCCTTTCACTTGGAAAGCAATCTAATGGACGATTTCACACTACAGTGTTGGCGTCTGCTGGGGGCTGAGGTGGTTATGTGCATTTTAATGAGGTCGAGTGAAGACATTGATTTCTCATTATAGGATTTAAGGCATCATAAAGTAAAACATTTAGGAACAGGGGGTTCCTGGGACCTGCCAGTTGCAGATGGGAAGGAAAACTATGCTGTGCAGTGCCTGACAGGCTGGGGCTGGGATGGAACCTGGGCCTGGGGCAGCTCCCTGAGCTTCCCCCCTCACGGGGACTCCCTCCTCGGCCACCCTCCAGCCGTGTGACTCGTCTCGGGGTTGTTGGCAGTGGGGACTAAACGACAGAGCACATGTGATGCCTTTAGTGCTGGCACGCGGTAGAGGCCCATTTGACGTGTATTATTACTTTGCCTTTTAAATATGTGGAAAATGTTGAAAGTAACTGAAACGAAATGCTTACTGTAGTCTGCAGTGACAAGCCACTGACACCATCTATCCTCTAGCAGGAGGCGATTAGGGTTCATGTTAAGCGTTAGATTCCTTTTCCTTAAAACTCCAGGCAGAAAGTCTGCGTTAAATTTCCACGTCAGTGAGGCCACTGGCTAACCTTTTAGCAGAAAACACGCCAATGCTCTTGGGCTATGTTGTCTCATCTTTCAGTTTTACAAGACCTCAGAACTATACTATTTAAAATTCATATGTCCCATGAGTCATTTACTTTTCTGGTTGGGAGGAACTGTAGAGATGCTCAAAAGTCAGACTTTTTCACATACTTTCAATGAAGCCCATGGTAGCAACTTTAAAAAAAAAACAAAACAAAGCACAAGTCTCATTGTCCTCATTGTATGGTGACAGAGAGATTGAAATGTGCTTTTTACCAATTAAAACCTGTGAGCAAAATTTGTATATGAGGATCCAGGGTGGTCCTTCAGACAGCCTTTCCCAAGCTTTGGGGTCTGGGGGACTCTGGCCACAGTGGTTCCTTGAATCACAAGGTGGGGATCTGAACCACCAGTGTGTTGGGGCCTGAGCTGTGTTTTTCATGTTCTCTGGTGCTCAGATGGGGCATTGCAGCTGCGTCGTGCCACAAACCTTCCCCTTACGTGGATCTTCGGGACTGAGTCTCTGATTTGCCATCCAGGATGTGTTCGCCTGATTCTAGTTACTCCTTTGGTTGAGACAAGTGGCCTTGCTTGGCCTGCAGCCACGACAGGTTTGGCAGGTTGTGTTTTTATCTCTGAACGCAGCTCTCATTCTTCCCACTTTATCTGTGCTTTTCAGTCAAGCAATCTTTGAGCTTATTTTTTTTTTATCTTGTTTGGCTTCTTTACCTTTATCTTCACTTTACATGAAGGACAGGAAATGACAGTCATGGGGAGGGAGCTGGTGAAGACCGCTGATTTCCCTAACTGGGTGGCTGGCCCTGCTGCTTCTGGTAGGTTCTGGTAAGATCCAGACTGTACGAGAAATGAAAGCCCGATGAAGTCTTCACCCCACCTCCTCCCATCCCTGTGGTGGTGTGGTGTGTGAGGCCTGTCTCGACAAGATACCATAGCCTTGGAGGGGAGGTATTGTCTCCTTGTCGTCTCTCCTCTGGAGCTGGACATCTCAGACTGAGTGTCCACTAGGGTCAGCACCAGGCCTCTCTCCTCACTTCTGGTAGTTTCTGGCAACCTTTGGCATTCCTTGGTTTGTGGACACTTTACTGTGGCCTCCGCCTTCACCTTCACAGGACATTCTCCCCGGGTGTATGACTGTGTCCCCTCATCATGGTCATGTTGGATTCAGGATGGCCCCACCCACACTGTGACCTCATCCTCACTAATGACCTCTGCCATGACCCTCCCTCCACATAAGGTCACATGCTGAGGCACTAGGCATTAGGAATTCTGGGGTGGGGGTGGGGGGGATACAATTCAACCCATGACCACCCCCTGCCCCAAGCATCATCTGGGAACATTCCAGCTGTTGGGAGAAATGCCAACCCCACCTCTTAAATTGCCTTCTGCATTTGAAATGATGGCAGCACAGGGTTTTACAGGGTGGCCAGGGGTGTGTGGTATACAGCTTGCAGGACCACTGCCCTGTTCTCAGGCTAATGGCTACTGTTTGCTCCAGTTTCTGTTCTTTTTTTCTTTTTTTTTTTTAATTTTAAAATTTATTTGAGAGAGAGAGAGAGCAAGCGCACCAGCAGGGGGAGAGGCAGAGGGAGAAGGAGAAAAAGAAGGAGAAGCAGGCTCCCCACTACTTTTTCTTTATTTTTAAAAATGAAAGTATTCACTATTCAGGTGAAATATACCCTGACATTAGTTTCAGGTGTACCACATAATGACTTGATATGTATATTGGGAAATGATGACCCTCTATAAGTCTAGTTAACAACTGTCTCCATACATCGTCATGAAATTTTATATTTTCTTTGGTGAGCACTTTGAGGGTGTGTAATCTCTTAGCAAGTGCTTATTTTTGAAATCTTTATCTCAGGTGACTTTGAATATTTCCTTAGTCATTACACAGTCAACATTTTATTTTGCATTTAAATGGGATGCTTTATATTTGAGAATTTTTAGAAAAGCTCTCTATCGAGCACGTACATAGTCTAGGCACAGTTGGGAATATGCAAAGCTACTACTATTATCGCTTCTAATTAGCTGGAGTAATAGTAGTGCTCCTGCAGATAGCTTAGGGCAGTGCTGGCTGTTTAATTTTTAGCCTATTTTAAACATAAGAGCAAGTTATTGTCTTGTGCTTTGGAAACCCTGGGGAGAGGCCCAACTACACAGGGCCTGTGCATTTGGACATCACATAAGAGATGGTTGAAAATTGCAAGGAGGGGGGATGACCCAGGGATGGCAAGTGGAGGGGGACGGGCATCGGAACCCTGGCGGAGACAACAACATTTTAAAAGACCAGCAGAGGGAAAAGGGCCACTGAGGAAGACTGGGGAGGAAGGTCAGAAAGGAGGGAGGATGAGCAGAGGCATGCAAGGCCAGGAAGTTCCCAGGAGGGCAGAGCATCCAGGAATCAAGGTCAAGAACGTGCATGACTTGCAATGCTGGAGAATGGGAGGACTGGTTCCTCAGTGCATTGAAGCACACATGAGAAATGAGGCAGCGTCGGGAGCAGTGGGATTCCTTCCAGAATTCTGAATGAATACAGAAGAAGAGAAAGGGAACAGACAGCACCACAGAGTCCAAAACTGGTTTTCAGGGGTGAGAGAGATTCCACGTGGAGCCGAGGAGTTTTGTGTCTTCCATACTCTCAGGGACTGCTCCCAGAGTGTCCCTCGACATGTTTCTCTGCTCTTTGTAGTTCTGTAAATTGGTAGTTAGATTTAGAGGCTTGAGCAGGGTCAGACTGGGTTGGGTTATTTGGGGAAGGCTACTATTTTCAAAGTGGCATCGTAGAAACATGAATTTTTTTTTTTTGTGAATTTGCAGACATTGATGATCATTGCCTGGAATGATGAACTCATCTGGGCATTACGCATAATATTTCAAACACATTTCTCAATATGAGAGGTTTTATGGAGGTGCATATCCCCCTCCCCCAACTCAGTGGGTACACACCACATATTGACTGCAACATGAAACTACAAATCAATTTTTTTATTCAAGAATTATTTCTTGACATCTCTGGTATATGCCAAGCACTATATAGAATGATGTATAAAGGTCTATACAAAGGTCTGGGCCTATGAAGCTTCTAGTAAATGGACTCAGGGTTTTGGAAGTTGCTGAGCGATATTGCAGAGCTGCTCATACTGCATGCAGAGCCACTGTCTGGTGAGGATGGTGAAGGAGGATGGACTAGCAGCTGGAGATGTGATGGTGGCCTGGGGCATATGGCATGATGCACAATGTGGGGTACCTAGGCATTAAGTGGTGCTTGGAAGCACTGAGATAATTTTTAAAAAACATCTCTTATTGTGTCAGAAAACTCCTATACAAAGTATAGAGAATTTCATCGTATTATCCTATAATAAAATCATGTAAAAACGAGCAAATTTATCAGAACAAAATCCTGCATGCAGATAGCACCCAGTGTTGGTGAGGATGTGAAGTAACAGGAAGTCTCTTTCATTGCTGGTGGGCATGTAAAATGCTGTGGCTTGCCAGTTTCTTACACAATTAAATATACTCTTGCCCCACAATGCAGCAATCATACTTCTTGATCTATGCCCAAAGGAACTAAGAACTCTTGTCCACACAAAACCTTGCACGTGGCTTGTTCATAATTGCCAACACTTGGAAGCAACTAGCACATCCTTCAGTAGGTGAATGGGTAAATAAACTGTGGTCTGTTCAGACAATGGAATATTATTCGACACTAAAAAGGTATGAGCTACCAGATGGGGAAAACACATGGGGGAAACTTAAGTGCTCGTTACCGTGTGAAAGAAGCCATTCTGAAAAGGCTGCATACCATATGATTCCAATGGTATGACATTCTGGGAAAGGCGCAAGTATGGAGGCAGTGAGAAGATCAGTGGTTGCCAAGGGTTGAGGGGAGGGAGGGATGAATAGGAGGACCACGGAGGATTTTTAGGGCAGCATGTGACACAACGGTGGATATGTGTCCTTACATATTTGTCCACACTCTTAGAATGTACATGGAAAGTGGACTCTAATGTAAACTATGGGCTTTGGGTGATTGCAACATGACAATATAGGTCCTACTTGGTAAAAAAAATATATTGTGTGATGGAGGATGTTGATAGCGAGGAGGGTCTGTGTAGGAGGAAGGAGGAAATATGTGGGAAATCTCTGTACCTTCCTCTCAATTTTGTTGTCAACCAAGATTGCTCTAAAAAATAGTCTTTTAAACAAAACGCAACACAGTCTACTCTATGTTTATGCTGAGAATTAATATATCACTAAATAGAAACACAAACTTAACTGGTGCTTATTATTTTCATTTCTATTTTTAGGGTTCTCATCGAACTTTTTCTTCCCTATCGACCACAGCACTTTGATCCCTATTTATGAAGATGCACTTTCCAACTCTAAGGACTCCAAGGGTCCTGTCATGTGTGGGGTTTTCAGGTGGATGTTTGCAGGGTCATTTCCTGTCGCCTTACATGTGCCAGGTGACATGAACAAGCAGCAAGCAACGCACGAAGCCAGGCAGGCTCTGTAGAACTCCTCTGGGTCTCGGTTTTTATCTGACGCCAAGCAGCTCTTCTGTTCACCTGGGAAGGTTAACTGGGGACTGCTCTGGGCCTCAGAACCACCTGCCTCTGAGGGGGGGGCGCTGCTTCGTTCAGTCCAGTCCCATGTCTACTGACGGGTGGGTCTGGGTCCTTACCTAGAGGCTGGCTGTGCAAACTCCCCAGCTGGCTCGGGGGCCTCCCCCTGAGGCCCAGAGACCTGGCTGGTCAGCACTGGATACTGCCTTCATTGCTTTGTGGGCTAATGCAGACGTTCCTAAGAGAGGCCCTTCCTGTGCAGTCAAGTCAACATTACACGGGGTCACTTCCTGAGAACAGGTGTTGGTGACATGGGCAGATAAAGCTCCTGAGGTGGGTGGAGGGTTGCATCACAGAGGAAGACAACAAAACAGCAGGTGTGTCAGGCTGAAGACAAACATCGGAACCGTTCAGGGCCAGCCAGCCTCCCTGTGATTTCTGATGGTCCAGCACATCTTACACAAACATTTGTTTTGTTTTTGTTTTTGTCTTTTTCCTTTCTTTTATTTCCTTCTATTTTTCCAGCATGGTGTACTTGTATCTGATTTAGCCTTTCATTTATATTGTCTCTCATTTCTTTCTCTTGTATCTTCCCTTCCCTGTCTTAATTTTAATTTCTTATTTGTTTTTTGTAAACTTTTATTGTCTTATTTTTTCCATTTCTTAAGAATTTTCCCCTTTTTCTTTTCCCCTCCCTCTCCCCGTTCTTCTTTTGGCTTTTTTTTTTTTTTTTTTTAAGATTTTATTTATTTGAGAGAGTGAGCACAGAGCACAGGAGTAGGGGGAGGGACAGAGGGAGAAGCATACTCCCTGCTGAGCAGGGAGCCTGATGCGGGGCTCCATCCCAGGACCCCGAGATCATGACCTGAGTTGATGGCAGCTGCTTAATTCACTGAGCCACCCAGGCGCACCGTTGGCTTTTTTTTTAAGAGGTAAAATGCTTCCTGTGTGCTTGTTAAGTGGGTAAAGTGTTAACTTCGATAATAGTAGTATGATTACAAATTGAAAAACCAGAGTGCTGTGGTTTTTTTCTCTTTTCAACAACATTTTGACACATGAAATCACTTGTCAAAGAAAAGAAGCTAGTTTTTGGTGGAGATGAAACTATTATAGACTTAGTTTTCCAGATTAATATAGACAGCAAACCTGTGTTTGTTCTTCTTTCAAGTGTGGCTTCTCCTCTCTTCTCCTGTCCCCTCTACTCTTGTTTTTTCTTTTTTAATTTGAAGTCAGGAAAATGGCCCAGAACGATGTGGTGCTTATTTACAGTGTGCTCTGTGCTGGGTATTTCAGCTATGGTGGTAGGAAGGTGGGAAGATATTGAACGACTTTCTTGGTACCTCGGGTTTTAAATCTCATGTGAACCCCTACTCTATGTATGCGTCAGACAACCTGTATATCTGGAAAATAAGTTTATGTATGCATTTATTCAAATGAAAATGATTTGATATCTCTTCAATAATCATTAAAATTTTAGCATGATCACAATCTGGATACAATCTTTGAGTCATCAGCCCAACATTACTACAGAATAGTCTTGTGAAAAAAAAAAAAAGAATAGTCTTGTGAAATTCAGCCTCTTGATAAGATCATTACCAAGAAGAGTACCAGGAGTTTTGATTACATTTCTTGTTATATGGTTAACCATGTCAAAAAACCTCAAGGAAATATGTGTGAACAAGTATATCGTCTTTTCTATTTATTCATTAGCCTTTTCCAAAGGTCCTTTCCTTACAAAAATGTGTCATAAAGGTGGCATTTACAGTTGATGCAACTATGTTAAATACTTTTGATAGAACTTTATGGGTAGCTTCCACCTTTGCACCCCAAAATTTGAGGCCCTACATGTAATCATTTGCTTCTTGTTTTCAGATAGTTTTGAGATAGCTGCACCATCAAATAGGCACATAGTCTCCGAACCTGGAAAAAATGTCACGCTCACCTGTCAGCCTGCCGGGAAGTGGCCAGTACAACAAGTTACATGGGAAAAGATCCAGCCCCATCAGATCGACATCTTGACTATCTGTAACTTGTCCCAAGGGAAGAGTTATGCTTCAAAGTACCAAAGAGAGATATGGAGCAGCTGTAGTCAGGACATGAGGAGCACCTTCATCATCATGCCCCATGTTACGGCCTCTGACTCGGGACTTTACCGCTGTTGTTTCAAGGCCAGCACAGGAGACAGTGAAACATTTGTGATGAGGTTGACTGTTACCGATGGTGAGTACAATGGTGAGTATGAGTATGTTATGGATGTCTTCAAGTGTTCAAAATGGATAAGGCCAACCACATGGGTTGGTTTCTGTTGTCTTTTTCATGACTCTGGTATTCAAAATAGTTTTTAACAATGGAGTTTAGGTAAGTTGTTGGTTATTGACTGTTACTATTTGGTTTTTCTTTATCTTGTTAATCCATCAGTCACAGATTTAACAGTTATAGAACTTTCCAGTTTCTTGATCTGCCACATTCCTGAAATAAAAAAAAAAAATCCGTAAGTCTAAAAATACATAGTATCAATAGCCTGTAAGTTTCAGTTGCATAACTTCTATTTGTTCTCCACTACTTTGCAGCTTCTTGAGGGTAGTGACTCTGTTTTATGATCCTCAAGTATCCTCAGCAATAATAAAACGGTGCTGGATTGGTATTTGCTGAGTTAGTGTTGAGCAGAGTGGAAGTTTAGAAATATTTGATAATGTTGCTCCTTTGTCACCTCAGAGCTTTGATCCCTTCAATTGTTTTTGGCCCTGGGAGCAGAAACAGATTGGCCTTCCCGACCTCTCAACCTGAGCAGGCTCCCCCCAAAGCCCAGTACTAATTTTGTATTAGTAATTTGTTTCCTGCGTCATAATGAAGCCCTGATTGCGTGAGCTGCAGGACCCACAGAACGTGTGTGAGGATAAGAAAAAGCGACTTTTCACCTCCTGAAATGCAAGTGTGAAGAAGCCTAGATAGTGTGTGCAGGGGTCTCCAGTAGGACCAAGTGAGAGGAAGGCCATCTAAGGCTCTCCCACTTCTGCCTCTGGGCAAGTTTTCTCATAGCAGAATAACATGTCAGAAGAATAATTTTTGCTGGTGACAGAAATTATATTAATTTTTTCCTTCCTTCCTTCCTTCCTTCCTTCCTTCCTTCCTTCCTTCCATCCACTTCTCTCTCTCACCCTTTCTTTCACCTGCCTCCAGCCAGCAATGGGCCTTGGCCTGTGTGTAGACTTCTAGAACTAAGGTTTCTTGGCATTTGGTTGTCCCTCTATAGACTCTGCTTGTATTGGAGGCTGATGTCTATTCCTGCATTGGAAAGGAAGAAGAACAGGGTTTGTGTCTGGGGCAGCTGTGTGTGCTAAGGAGGACATTTGGCAAAGGGCAGCACTTTCTTATACATCATCTCCTTGGACCACATCGAGCCTTCTTTGCTTCTTGTATGGCAGTGTGGGCTATGGGGGAGACCAAAATTGTTCTGAGAACTTGATGTGAAGGAGGGGTAATGGAATATGTGGGGGAGAAAAATTCATAAAGTTTCTTCATTTTAAGTGTTGACTCCATTCCTTCAGATGTTTATACAAAATATTTTGTACCTTAAAAACAAAACCTTTGCATTACAGAAATGTTTTTTTAAAACTGGCCAGGAAAAAAAAGTCATTAATCTTCTCTCAGAGACAAAGGCAAAGAAAATTTCTCTTCAGAAAAATATCATAAAGAACCTTTTCAAACACATATGAAATATGTTCTTTTCTATTATATGTTGAAAAATTAATTATAAATGTCTTAAATCATAAAAAGGAGGTAATAGGTTTTTAAGAGATAGTTATTTGACTCTTACTAATTAATAAAAATGTCTTTCACTTTAGACATGACTAAATTTCCTGCAAAAAACTATAGCATAAGCTGCAAACAATGTGAAGGTGATTGAATGTAATAGTCAATATTATTAGTGTCCACTTGTTTGAACACCTGCAAAATGGCTTTTTGACATTCAATTGGCAGGTTAAGAGAATATCAACAGAGCTTATTAGTAAAAAGTTATAATTGATGGAAAATGCCCAGCTGTTGGTTCTGTGTTCTGTTCTGGTTCAATTCCTCTTAAAAATAAATGTAAGTAAAGATTGAAAATAAAAAAGTCAGATGGAAAGCAGAAATAGATTACTTGCGTTTGCTCTGATGTGATTTGATTATTTCAAGTCTTGAAGCTGTTTGGTCAAAAATCAATGTAGGGATTAAAGCAGAGAGACAGGTATAAGATGTGGAGCAGATTTAATTTATTTCAACTGTCAAGGGAAAGGTGATTGTGACACAAATTTTATAAACTGCTGTACGTCCTTTTGTTGGCTCTCATCAACTTCTTGTATAGGATCCAAAGGAGAGATTTTCATGACTGTCATATTCTACACACACACAGGGCTCTTCCCTGTGCTTGTGTTCATTTCCAGACAAGTACCAGGTCCTCAGTGGTTACCCAAAAGATGACACAATGCCAACCAGCATGCCGTATATCCAGTTCCTGACATATTTTGAACAGAGTGAGAAAGGTGGCAAAAGCGTGTGTTGAAACCGAATTTCCTATGAACTATCTTGGCTGAGGGAAAGACATTTGTCTCTTATCCTATGCACTCAGGACCTGGGAAATAGTTTGAAATAGCTCCAGACTGACTTCTCTGAATTTGAAATTTGTCTAGACCACAGAGGCAAGAAACAGCGAGGGGGGAAATGTGTGTATATTGACAGTGACCAAGATTATTCTTTGGCCCTTCACATCCTCTAGATTGTCATCAGTCGTGAGGAAAGCATTTTAGTTTCCACCAAAAGACTTTGTGAAGCCTTTTAGTATTAACTAAATTATGTTGAGACTACTATTGTTTCAACTGAGCTTATTGATTATGAAAAGGATGAGGATCAAAGAAATAAAATTAGCTCTCTCAGAAAGTTTCCAGGGGAGACTAGTTGTGAGCAAACTTCTGTCTGCCACCGTGAACAGTATTGGTCCTCATGTCCTATCTCACCTTCTGCCACTGATGAGGCCACTCAGCTGAACCGCCGAATTCTGACTGATGTTTGGAGCAGAGGAAAGAGACAGAGCATGAGAAGTAATACAAAAAATGCACGGGGTCGGGGGAGGAGAGAGAAGGAAGTTGTGTGTGGGTGACTGCAATCAAATGACTAGGTTGGTACAGAGATTTTTGAGTTATGGCTTAATATAAAGGAAGGGAGGTTCGGTTAGGCAATGACTTGGTAGCAATTCTGGATCTCACGCAAGAGCATGAAAGCCACTATTGATTCTTGACCAAAATGGCAAAATGGTATTTGAGGAAGTGTCAGGGAAATTGTTGGGTGCAGAAGCAAAAAGAGAAATTTGAGACACAGGAAACTAGCCACGAGTCATTTGTAATAGTGCATGAATGCTTGAGCGCTCCTACTAGGCTGTCGCTATCACATACTAGATTTTTGGGCACAAAACAGAGCCCACTCCAGACAGACAGATTTCAAATAGTGCCTCCACCAGGCAGGCAAAACAGAAAAAGATGCCCCTTCCTCTGGGATGCTGCAGACTCCAAAGCTTGTGTGCAGGCTTGGTGGGGGGTGGTGCCCAGGCTCCTCACCCACTTTGGCTGGCACCAAGGTGGCCTGGCCAAGGGCGGAGAGAGGTTAATGTGATTGGAACGTCAGCTTGTGCTTGCATTGGCCTCGTCAGTCACTCACACTTTCTTACTTTCTCCTCTTCCCAACCAACCTAATAATTTTCATGCCATTTACCTTCTTTCCTTTAGAGTTTCCATCAGATCTCCTCCATCTTCATGATTTTTCCTTAGCCCAAACTGCTTGCCTGCCATGAAGCTACCAAACATTTTGAATTTCTCAAACTTTTGTAACTTGAAATACATACCCTTGCATCACTGAATAATTGCATCTGTTTGCAATGGTCCAGACACTTATGTTAGAAATTTCTTGGGGTGACTGGGTGGCTCAGTTGGTTAAGTGTCTGCCTTCAGCTCAGGTCATGATCTCAGGGTTCTGGGATAGAGCCTCACATAGGGTTTCCTGCTCAGCAGGGGAGCTTGCTTCTCCCTCTGTTCCTCACCCTGCTTGTGCTTGCTCTCTCTCTCAAATACATACATAAATACATACATACATACATACATAAATAAATAAATAAATAAAATTTTTAAGAAGTTTCTTGTGATTGGTGATTATGGCATCTTTGCTTAGGGTTGTCAAAATATCTTTCCAGAATGTTCTCAATATGTGTTTCTTGACTGATTCTTTGTATTTTTATATTTTTATATGCTCTGGTATATTTCTATGTTTTACTTATATTCTAGAATGTGTCCATTTTATTTTCATGTTTTCTAGCTAGATTATTTCTAGATTTTCTTCATCAACATTTAACATTTGAGGTTTAAGGATTGCTGATCAAAGAAACCTAAACTCCGAGGAGATCAGTTGGAACGTTTTGGGAGAAAACTTTCATGAATTTTGTTTACATGTATAGCTTTCAAGAAGGCCTATTTCTTTTCTTAACTTTATTTTTCTTGTTTTGCATGTTTTGTATAAATGGTGATAATTGCAAGTCACTGGACCTGGCGGATGGGGTTTGTAAGTGAGAATTACAGAAGTATTCACTAGGAGATCATAGGGCTCCAGTGAAGGGAGTCAGCCCAGATGTTTCTTCTGTGAGGTATAGGGTTAACAAACAAGTAGGAGCATAAAGGAATAGTGTGCTATAGGTTGCAAATCTTGTCTTTACATGGCTTGTTAGAGGTTGACTTTGGGACTCTGTTCCTGAGTCGAACTAGAAGACCATGGAAGTAGAGAAATGAACTTTGTTTATTTCTTTGGTGTTCAGTTTCCACTAAAATGCAACTAGTTTGCTCCCAGGTGATTTGAATTCCCAAACAGTTTTGGATATAGACAAGATAATTTTTTTCTTTTAGGGATCCACTTATCTAGAACCTTCTGTCCCAGCCTTATGAATTTATGATAGATGTGAATATTGAAGGCATGGGGGTTGTCTGAGCTGGTATCTGCTGCAATGTCAGATATGTCTATTTCCACGGTGTAGCACGATGAACTTCTACTTTTTAATATCTTCATCTACAGAGAAAAGTAATGTTCCTGACAGTTTCTTTACATAATTAGAACCAGAGCACCAGAATCCAAGAGCACTGGTGTCACTGCTCACAAGTTAAAATAGCCTCTACTGAAGTGGATCAACTGCAATTTTCAGCTCAGTTAAGTTTTTAAAATTCTGGGTGATAACTGGATATCCAGATGAAACATACCGTTTCCAACATCACAAGTGAGTTGATTACTCAATCATGGCCCATTATGTCTCTGTGTCTTTACAGTTGCCTCTGCCCAAATCAGTTCTTCCAGGAGACATTGCATTTAAAAAAAAATTAAAAAAAAAAAGGCAGCTAACTAGTTTGTTTTGTAAGCCCCACGTATTGATTTATTCATCTTTCCTAATGCACAAAATCCTGGAATGTTTGCCTGCAGTCATTTTTGTATACATACCATATTTGTGTAGATAAACAAGGTAGTGAATGGAATAATAATAATGAGAGAAGGAAATGCTGAAAGACCTCGTGCTAAGTTGATTTGATGATGCTGTTTCAAAGGAGCATTGTTGGTGTGTGTTACTACCTTACACATGCAAAGGGAGTACAAGTTGTACTTGTTTTCCACCATTGTACACAATGTAAATTAGTAACCTCCTAAGCCTAGAAACTGCTTTTCTTTAAGCAGATCTTTATCCTCACCTGAATTTCAAACAATTTTCATGAAGTCTTCCTCACCCGAGGATCTTAGAGTACAGCTAGGGATTCAAGTTCAAGTTCAGATAAGTGTACTGAATTTCTTCCCACTTAAAATCCAAAGACCTGCCTAATGACTCCAACTGTAAAACAGCCATTTATACTCTTTTGTCATGCATGGGATTTTTTTTTTTTATGTAAAACATCTGAGAATTGTGAACAGCTTGAGGTTATCTCCAGAGCCTTACTAGGTACTGAGCATAGATGATTGCATGAAGTTTTCCCTAAAAGCAAGTAGAAAATTACTTAAAATTTAAAAAAAAAAATAGTCTTCATGTACGATTAATGGCCTTTCATTCTTAATAGCAATTCTAGTTTGAAGTGTTATGATTCAATTAATCAGACAGCTACTATCAACTTCAACTTCAATATTTCAAGCATTGCGGATCTGACTCTGACAAATATTGACAAATGCAGGTGACAAAGTAGGTTTACAGAGGACTATGCTATTTAAAAAGACAGGGAATGGAGAATAAACATAGATCCATCATTTGTAGAGACACATCTTTGAACTTCAATTGGTATTTTAAAGTTCTTTATGCTGAAATGATTCAGAGATTTTTTTAAATTGAAATATAGTTGACATACAATATTATATTAGTTTCAGGCACACAACATAGTGATCCAACAGTTATATACATTATGAAATGCTTACCACAGTAAACGTAGGTATCCTCAGTCACTGCACAAAGTTATTGTAATATTATTGGCTATACTCACTATGCTGTACTTTTATCGCATGACTTATTTATTTTATAATTGGAAGTTTGTGCCTCTTAATCCCCTTCACCTATTTCACCCTCCCATCCGAGTCTGTTTTTGTCATTTGTTTTGTTTTCTAGCTTCCACATGTAAGTGAAATCATAGGGTGTTTATCTTTTACTGATTTGGGGATTTTCAAAAGGCATGTATTCAACAGAGATATTTTTGGATATCTTTCTAAAAATAAATATATTGCAGTACTCATTGGCCACTCTCAAATTTATTTCTGGAATTAATTCAAAGTATTTCACTTTCAGTAGAACTCACAAGTAACTGTGATATTCATAATCTTTTAAATGTAAGAGTTGCATTTTACTTGATTAACCCACAAGAAGAGATTCGTTCTTCCACAGATAGAAGATTGAAATGTTAATGCTCTCAATTGGATTGATGGGGACTTGAGAATGGCTAACTAAGGTGAGTAGCAAGTGAACTGAAGATCGTTATTATCACTACGATGAACATGGAAAATACAGAGTAGATACTGAGATGAGGAGACCATATTAACAAAAGATAGGATGATTTCTGTGGCTTCCAACCAAAGAAGCTCAAGGACACAATTGATGTATGTGCAGATGACCCCATGCCAAGTGGGTACCACATAGGAGCCAAGTTCACAAATATAGAAAAATATAGGTTTGCAAAGTATAATTATTGATTATTATCAACAATAACAATGATATTAATGTTCCTTCAGTTTTTCATGCCTTATACAGGGCACTGGATAAATTCTGCACTTTTTAATTTGTGTGTGTATGTTTGCAAATGAAGGTACCTATATGCACATTTGGTAGGAGGAGCAATGAGCAATCTACCATATTTAAACACTCAGTAAGCACATGTGATGTATGGGCAACTTTAAACTCATGAAACACATACACATATGCCAAGTCCCAAATACTTTAGTCCACACAGGTTGTTTTGCTTTTATGTCAGCTACTTTCTTTTCTTCCTGATTCAATAAAGGTGTCAGTTGTGAACTTCAGGCTTTCTTTCAATTCCTACTTTAATCATTGGCTATTTTTAAAAAAGGGGAAATCAGATAGGTAATTAAACTAAGGCACAAAGCTGCAGATTTTGAAATTATTACTGAAGCTTTTGTTTCTGACACCTAGGCATTAACTGACTTGTAGAGTGTTTTGAGAGTGTAGAGAACTTAGTAAGCATTTTTATTTTAAATAAAGTGAATTAAAATTAAATAGAATATTTGGAGTTAAATAGTCCAAAGCTTGCTATTTTATATTCTGAAAAGATCTATATGACATTTATAACACATTTATATATAGGCCTTTATAAATGCCATGTGGTTAGAATTTTGAAGATTTCTGAGGACCCAGGGGAAAAGTTATAAGTAGACGTTATAAGAATTAAGTGTCACAAGCCGTCATCTCAGCCACTATATGACAAACTCATTATGATGCTTATATGTGTACCCGTCACTCTAAGAATTTACTGATAATTATTATTCATTGAGTTGTCACAACATTATTATCTACATTTTTTGAATGAGCAAAGTGGGGCATGGCAAGGTTGAGTAAATTATTCAAGCTTCATGGCTAAGAATGAGAGGGACTAACACCCAAAGTAGGGCAGGAGGGCTTCAGAGTTCTTGTTCTGAACTATGGCACCATATTGCTGCTCCAAGTGAAAGATACAAGTCCTTACTATTATCAACAGATGCGTCACAGGAGAAGCTGGCCATGGAGAGCTCCATAGCCTTGCCCCCCCCCTCCCCCCCCCCCCCCCCGCTTTTAGGTTTTAGGTCCAATTAACTTCAAACTGATCCAACGCATAGAACAAGTAGTAGGCAAAGGATTGGGGGATTGGGGGATCTCCCACTTGGTCAGCTTTGCACTCTTAGGCTTGTTCAGATCATCACAGGTGCTGTGGGGGGAGGAGGGGTGTCCTCCATTGACTTTTCTGCTTTTCTGGGGCTTGTGGGTATTCTGAAATGGTGTGAGAGTTTCTATATAGCCATATTAGGGACAAGCAAAGTCAGGTAGCAGGTAGCAGGTATTTGGGTCTGGAGGAAAGTGCTGGTGGCTGATGAAGTCAAGTCCACACCAGGAACAGATGACGGGAACTTCTAGAGTAGGCTCTGGACAAAGGGGAGGCAAGTTTCTCGCTGGAGTCAAGGTTCTTATTTGTTCTCCACTCTCCCATGGCTTCTTGGCTTTGCAAACCACCTGCTCACAAGTTCTGTATCAGATCTGCCCACTAGACTCTCCCCTTGTGGGGAAGACCACTCCCTTGAGCAACTCCCTGGGAATTTGCTCTAAGATTTCAAGCACAACTTTCTTCCATCCTATATTCCTCCTTCCTTCTCCTTTCTCAAATCCTGCTCTCACTCTAGTTCTTGTAGATGTAGCTTCTCTTCCTTTTGTTCTTGTAAAGACCAGTGAACCCAGAAATCGAGTTATAAGCCATGAGAATTCTAGTTCTTCCCCCTCAAGGACAGAGAGGGCTTAACCTTTAGAACCTCCTAAGAAGAAGGAAGGTTTATTTTTTATATTAAATATTCTGAATAGTTCTTTTCTCTCATATTTATGGACTTTAATACTGAACAGCCAGATACATAAAATTGTTAAATGGTATGGTATGTGTTGTATTTCACAATAAAAACTGTGTTTTAGTGCATGGCAGAAATGTTTATCTCGCTTTTTGTAGACCCATTTGAAAAATTTCCTGTTCTGTCCTTGTGGATACACATAATAGTGACACTGTAGTGTAGAGTTACACTTGGTTAAACAACAGTAATAACAACAATGTATTGGGGAATTATAATTAGAAACAAAATCGCCTCCCTCCCCAGAAAACTGCTCTGCAAAGGTAAAAGAGAGAAAGAAAACAATTCTATTATTAAATAAGCATTAAACCAGAATTGTGATACGCATCACAGGCAATCTGCCAAGAGAGTGCAAAGACAGAAATCTCACCTTTTATGGGTCCCAGGAGATACGACCCATTATAAACATGTTCTCAAGGTAAACAACAACTAGTCCTCAAATAAGAGGACTTGACAGCACCATTTGTCACACAGAGTTCAACCTACATTCACCTGGTAATTGGGATGACCATCTGCTTTAGCTAATTGGCTTTATCTAAAGGAAAAATGAACTTTTTACACCATTACGCCAGGAGGTACTTTTGCACCTTGGAGCAAGGTGCCTGTGGAGCTTAGGCTCCTACCCTCCCACAAAATTAGGTCTCTTGCTCCACGATTGCATTCCAAAGGGATAGCTTTGACTTATTCCAGCAGAAGAATGCAGAGCAAGATCAGCAAATGTAAAAGACATTGTGGGACAAAGTCATCAGGCCTGACTGATTTCCCAGGAAGAAAACAGGTGTTTAGCATAAGCCACATTGTTTGTATAAACAATTTAGACACAGTAAACCACCCTAGCAGTTAGAGAACGGTGGAAACGCTCCAAAAATCCAAGTCCCCACACACTAGCCAATGGACAACCTTCCATTCAGGCCTTTCTAAGGGTAGTTGTCTCTGGCTCGCTCCATCAACTCTTTTCTGCGTGCTTAATTCACTAAGAAAGTAAGCAAGATTTGTGCAGTTCTTGACATTTTGACTTATGATGTGTAAAAGAGTCTCCTTTAAATGATAGGTGTTCATGAAAATTGAAGTTCATAAAAATACAAGAAATGTAGCATAAGACTAAGAAGTATTTGGGTGAAAAGATGAGACATCTACCACGACAGAGTCAGCCATGAAAGTTTTCTCCACAGATGTTCACCATCTGTATGCCTAATATGCTGACTTAGATACCCTGGCCATACACCAATCATTGTAGACCACCATGGCCCACAGTATGACATGATGCACATAAAGACACCAGAAAGTGCAGCTAACGCAGTCATCCTATATTGAGTAGGTAAACTTTCTGGCCTTAGACTATGTGTATCTCAACTGATACAAAATTTTTAAGTGCTTAAGTCAGTTGGGAAATACCTCCCATCAAATAGAGGCAAAATCAGTATAGCAAAAGTTATACATTGGGTTGGAAACTTGCTTCTCTTATTGGTTTGCTCCAGGAAAATGATTTAGATTCTCTTACCTTTCTGTGTTGTCTTATGTTTCTGTTTCTTACGTTTAGGTTTTAGATACTCTTAGGTGCTCTAGGTTTTTCAGTTAAAATCTGATAATACTTTTATTTTGAGGAAGAGTAGTTATTCTTCACTCAGAAGAAGGATTAGAGGCTGATGTCATGGTCTTTAAGTCTCTGAAAATAATTTATTCGCTAAGATCTTCTTGCTATAAAACAGGGGAAAGTTTCTGAAATACAGAGAGTATAAAATTGATTTGCACAAAGAAAGTTGACCTTTGAAAACTTGGACTAATATCAATATCCACTTGATGTATATTTCAGGCGTATAGGAAAGTTCAATAGACTTTGTGCTACCGTTATATCCAGTGGTCCTATAAAGCTACAATTATCTTACACATGCTTTTCAATGGTACCTCTGCCTTTCCCCAGACGTCTGTATCTAGCTGTGGAAGCAAGCATTCTGCTATACATGACTAGTTCAACATCATGAAAAGAACACAAAGGCTATTACTTTTTTAACTCTAATTTGAATGTGTGTGTACAAAATATAATTATACTATTAATAATTTACACATTACACAGTGCTTAAAATACTAGGCACCTCTGTATATTTTATCTAAGCCCCTTAGCCCCCCTTGGGGCTGATTTTATCATCATTTTGCAGTTGCCAAAAAAGTGTCTGCAAGATCAAGTGTCTCATACGAGGTCTTCCAGGGAAAAGAATTAGAAGGTAGGATGAGGCCCCAAGTTTCCCCCCTCGATCTCTGTTTTTTTTTTTAGCAAATCAATGTCTGATGTGGGATGATGGTTGGATATTTATGTTATATAGTGATCACAAATTAGAATCGACCTGGTAATAGTGTTTCAACTCACATATATCTACCCTGCGGGAACTCACACATTATATGTATTCTGTCTACATAGAATGGAGTCTAATATTTCTGCTTGTCTTTTTAATGAGGTAAGGAAGTGAGAATAATTTTAACTGGTATCTACCATGACCTATCCAGGGCTGGCTAGAGGCTCAGGATCTGTGAGTTTTTCCTAGGGTGTTGTTTGGTCCAGATATTTAGGTTCTGAGTCACTTAGGCCACCTCCAACTGTAATAAAGGATAAACAATAGATGTTAATACCTGCTCTTGCCCACCTGGTTCCAAGGGAAGGACCTGGCATCATTTCTATCATGAGCCTTTCTAAAGGTTTATAACTCAGCCATAAATACTTGTCATTGGCAGGAACGTAGCCTGGAGGGTTGCAGTCCTGCAGTAAATTATTCATTTATATATCTCACTGACATGCTTTAAATTGTTTTAACTGTATTTATCTCTTTTGATGGGAGGGAAAATAATGGCTTTATGGTTCACGACACTTTTGTCCTCCTATGAATCAAGACAGCATTGGGATGAAAATGAAAAAAAAAATCAGCAAAAAAAGTGGCTGCTGAGAATACACAATAATTCTTTAAGAGAGGGGCCTGAGGGCTAACATTACTCAACCTAACATCTATTAGCAGAATTTAGGCAAAAGTGAGTGTTATGAACTATTGACTGACTCCCTGAAGCATGCACACACCCCCTTTGCTTTTCCTTGTTGTTTTTGGCCGTGCATGGCCTAGCAAGTTGTGTGGCTGCACCAGCCTGGTTCCAAGTACTGACGGTTCATGTGAACGCAGCGGTGGGACAGGGAAGGAATACAGGGCAGCCTTGGCTGTAGGCGGGAGGCTCTAGGTTGCAACGTCTCTGGAGTGTGACTGAATCTCCCCTGACTCCCATGCCTTTTACTCTTAGTTCTTATGGGAAAATGCTCATTCTTCGTGGGGTTTTTAAATGTCCAGGGCCTTCTAAAACATTATAAACTCCATAAATCAAGTACTGTGTGGTATAACAAAAAATGTCATCTCTGCCCCTGGTTCCTTTCACAGAAGTCTTAAACCCTTGTCATTTCCTAAGTGATCATGGTGCTAGGAGCTTCTTTTGCTATTATATTTGGTCTCAGTCCCGAGTCCCTGACACCAGAGCTTTTAGAATCCTTGGAATCTCCAGAGCAAGGAGGGTCTTTTTGCAAGTTAATGAGGCAGCTGGTGGCTGGAAGTACCTAGAGAGCTTCAGGATTCCTAGAGGAATCAGCCCCATGACTGGAGGATTGTTTAAACCCCAACCCCCTGAAAAAGGGAAGAGGGAGTGGGGTTGAATTAATTACCCGTATTCAATGATTGAATTAATCGTGCCTATGTAATGGAACCTCCATAAAACCCCTAAATGTCAGAGAGCTTCTGGCTTGGTGACCACATGGAGATGCTGGGAGGGTGGCCCATCCCTAGACAGCATGGAAGCTGCACCTGTACTCCCTGTCCTCATGAACTTGCTTTATCCATCTCTTCCATTTGTCTCTTCCCGAGATTTATCTTTTCTAATAAACCAGTAATAGCAAGTAAAGCACCTGTCTGAGTTCTGTGAGCTGTTGTAGCAAAGTATTGAACCTGAGGAGGAGGTCATGGGAACCTTGAATTTATAGCTGGTTGGTCCGTCTGGAGTAGGGAGGCCTGGATTTGTGATTGGAGTCTGAAGGGGGAGGCAGGGGACAGTGTGGACTGAGCCCTTATCTGTGGAGTCTGCCAGCTTGGGGGAAGTTAGTGTCAGTAGTATTGTGAGTACAGAAGCAGCTTTCTTCTAGTCGATGTTTTTCCTTTAGGAACCCAAATCATTTTTGCACATCATTTCATCTGTAATGCCGTAGTATGGCTGTGTTAAAAGGTGAATCAATAAGCAGATCTGACTCTAACAGGTCAAACATCACTAGAAGTGGTGAAAAGGAGGTAACCAATTTCGTATTGAAGGCTGCATTTAAAGTTTGGACTTAGAATTGAACAGTGTGAACCAGATGACTAGTACATGTCAATGGTTTCTACTTAATTCTACCTAATTGAGAGTTTAATAAGGAATGCCATCTTAATTCTTAAGGATTCTGAATATACTTCTACAAAAAAAAAGTTCTCTACATCTTGTACTTTAAATATCATGACTAAAATGTGTCAGATTATTCTAAGCATGCAGACCTTTACAGTTTTATTCTGTTTTTTTTTTTTTTCCTGATTAATAAAAGAACAGTACATCCTTTAGAAAGTTTGGAAAATACCAAAAAACCTAAGGAAATAATTGCTTTTAATGCCACTCTCTGGAGATCATCATTTTAAAATTTTGGCCTTTGCCCCCTTGAAGGCTTTTCTTCGTGGAGATATTACAGCATGCACAATTGTCAATGCTGGTTTTGAAGCTTTCCTTAAGTATACAGTCTGCAGTCTGTAGTCTTCCATGTTATTGGAATTCCTTACACACATCATCCAAATGTCTCTAGCCCAGGTTTTCAAAGAATGGGCCTTAGGTCAGCAACATAGACATTGCATGGGACCTGCAAATGCAGACCCACCCAGACACTCCTGGATCAAAGGTCTGGAGGTCGGTGGAGGGTGCCCTGCAACCTGTGGTTTAATAAGCCCCCAGGTGAAGCTGATGCAAAGTAAGTTTGAGAACCACAGCCCTGGAATCCTGCTCTGAGTCTACTCTTGGGAAATACAGACTTTTTTTTTTTTTTTGCAGTTGTGTTTTACAGAATCCTTTGTTCACATTTCTGAGTATTTCTTTAGAATAGAGTCATTAATCAAATGTGCAAGCAGTTAGTGAACGGGTGTGACACACACAGACCGAATCCTTCCCAGATGCAGACTGTAGCAGTTCCTACTCCTTCAAATAAAGCTTGAGAGGCTCCGTCTCACCACTGTGGCCCTTTTACATGGGCTTGTTCTTTACGTGCTTTTTCATAATACGTTATTTATATCTTTCATGTTGTCCTCTAGAGCTTTTTCTTTTCTTTTTTTCTTTTTCTTTTTTTTTTTTTTTGAGAGAAAGAGTACCTGCGAGTCGGGGACAGGGTGCAGAGGGAGAGAGAGAAAGAGAATCCTAAGTAGGCTCCGTGCTGGAGGGAGGGTGAAGCTGGATCTCACGACCCTGAGATCATGATCTGAGCTGAAATCAAGGGTCGGTGGTGCCACCCATGGAGCCCCAGCCCCGGTCACCCCTATAGCTTTATCTGATAGCAAGGCTGTGTTAAGGATACCATTTTTTGGTCTTTACATATTCTTTGTGATAATTTTAACTACAGATATTTTTCATTTGACCTGGTCAAGCCTATATATTTACTATTTATTTATTTATTTATTCATTTTTACTATAACAGAGGTCTAAATAGCATTTTCAAAAGTGGTTAAACAATTTTCCCAGAATACTGTCAATGAATATTTTAATTGTAACTTTCATTTTCTCACCATGATTGCCTGTTTGATTTAACCGTAGCATCTGTGGTATTTAAATTATTTCAGTATAGCAGGTGTGGTCCTTTTTAGTCCTGTTACAATGCAAAATAATTTCAGGGATTTTGTTCATTTTTTTTTTTATAATGTAACAAGAGCTTAAAAAGCTTAATTTCCTATTTGATGGGGAGAAAATTTCATTGTTCCTTTTGTAGGAGTGGTTCAATATATTTTTGTTCTGAATAAATTTAGCTTTTCCTTTCTCCATCATATTTGGACAAAAGCCTTTCTTAAAGCCTCTAAAGTTCACACACTGTTCTACTTTAATTCACCTTATAGGTTCAACAAGTTTGAAAAATGAAAATAATGTTTATTACTTGACTTAATTTCACTGTATACAAAAGAATGAGTGGATGTAGACTTTGAGTTATCACGGAAAAAAATTGCAGGTTAATAGTAGGTCAGGAAGGAAGAAATAATCCAAGGGAAAGATCATGAAGAACCCAATGAAAAGTATGATTTTTAGGTTGCTGTAGGATTGCAGGCAGCATCATGGGAATCACCAAACAAGCATTGGGCTTTAATTTCAGCATTAGAGGGAAATCATGCTGTTCATCTGCCTTCTCCTGGCCCCTCCCTGCAGGAGAGAAGACCAGCAACCTTGCTGCCCCAGAGAGAGGGGGTGATGAGGACAGCTCCCAGGTTCTAATTTACTCCCGTTCCTGGCAACAGCACATAAATATTTAAAGATATATTTATTTATTTTGGAGAGAAAGAGAGTGGCCTGGAGGGATGGGGAGGAAAAGGAGAAGAGGGAGGGAGAGAACCTCCAGCAAACTCCCTGCTGAGCCTGGGAACTCAAGTCAGGGCTCCATCTCACGACCTTGAGATCATGACCTGAGCCAAGGTTGAGAGTCAGCTGCTTAACCGACTGAGCCACTGGGCTGCCCCTGGGAATACTGATGGGATTTTTTTTTTCCCCTGGGAAGGAGATCTGTGGGAGGCAGTGGGTGATGCATCTCATGGACAGGAGGACATTTTAAAGATAAAATGCTTTCAGAACTCCTTGAGATCTCGCTTCAGAGGTGATGTTGCTCTAGTAGTTTATTGCTTATTTGAATATTACCTCATTGGAATCTCACCAATGTTCTGTGATGTAATTAGAGCTGTCGACATTGTCATCACTTGACAGATGAAGAAAGGCATGGAGAGGAGGGTAAGGAACTGGCTGGAGGTCACACAGCTAAGAGGTGACAGAGCCAGGAAGAGAACTGCATATTCCTGGATCATTGCTCTTCCTGCCTGAGCGCTGAGTCGGAGTAACAGATTTTTTTCTGATCACTTCTTATCATTAACTCAGGTTGAGTAGAAAATATTTCTTAAATTATGCTGTTGTATGAATATACTTAATATACCAGTCTTAAGAAGTAATCTTTATTTATGTACTCTTTTGAGAGTTGCTTTTTTTCTACAAAAGATTTTATGTATGTGATTGGGAGCTCCTTAACGTGAAGGGATATCTGTCTCAAACAAGTAACTCTTTCTATTCTTGTTCTTTTTTTAAATTTTTAACTGAAGTATAGTTGACATATAATATTAAATGAGTTTCAGGTATACAGTATAGTGATTCAACAATTATATCCATTATGAAAGGTCACACAGTAAGTCTAGTTACCATCTGTCACCACAGAAAGTTATTATAATATCGTTGACTATATTCCATATGCTGTACTTTTCATCATTGTGGCTTATTTATTTTATTTTATTTTATTTTTTTTTTTTTTTTTTTTTTTTTTTTTTTGGCTTATTTATTTTATAATTGGAAGCTTGTACCTCTTAATCCCCTTCACCTATTTATTTTTTTTAGAGGAAGGGGGAGGGACCAAGGGAGAAGGAGAATCTTAAGCAGGCTCCATGCTCAGAGCCAAGTGTGACATGTGACATGAGGCTCGATCTCATGACCCTGAGATCAGAACCTGAGCCCAAATCAAGAGTTGGATGCTTAACTGATTGAGCCACCCAGGCACCCTTCCCTTCACCTATTTACTCTTGTTCTTCATAAGGTGTTAAACCTAGCTGAATCAAGAATTAATAAAAATCTATGAGGAGTCACAAATATTTAGAAGACTCTAAAGTAAAAATTATCTTTTTCCCTTAATTTCATCCAGTTTTTTTCATTGGGTTGTTTTGAATTGTTACTGTATTTGATTAATGTTCCCTTTCCTCATTTTCCCACTTTTTTTCTGGCTTTAGCTGAATTCCTAATTCCTACTATATATTTTTTCCTCCTAGGTAAAACTGATAACCAATACATTCTCTTTGTGGCTGGAGGGGCAGTTTTATTGTTGCTGCTTGTTATCCTAATTACCACCATCATTGTCATTTCTTATAAAAGGTGAGTATTGCAATTCATCCTGACTCTTGCATTCTGATATGAGGGGCTCTCTATTAATAACCCAATAGTTGGCCAAGCTGTATTAGCACTCACATACAGCATTTGGAGTGTTTTTCTTACACAAAAGAAGAGAAGTAGTTGTGGTAATATCGAAGGAGAAAGCTAGAGTCATTTGTTTAAGAATTAATAGGAGCTGCTCTCAAGTTAGCACAGCTTTCATATTCTGGGCAGTCAACCGCCTGGTGCCTCTGCTCTGTCTGCAGTGCCATCTATCTTCCTCCTCCTGCATGGAAAAGAGGCGGTTGGGCAAGGGGCAGTGTGTGTGTGTGTGTGTATGTGATGAGAGGCAAGAGGGAGAGAGGGAGGGCTTCTGAAAAGGGGAAGAAAAGCAGTAAGCAGTAATAATGCCTTCATGCATTCCTTCATCAAATATCTCTGGTGACAGTAGTGAATAAGACAGGATATGAGCGCCCATTCTAGTAAACAAATACTGTTAAATGGTTATTGTCTCTGAAACAAGCAGTGTTGGTGCTCTTCCTAAAAAATGATTGAGGAAGAAAGGTGTCGGAAGGGGCCACCTTAGAGAGAGTAGGTGGCCATTGACCTCTGCTAAAGTTTCCTACCTTCTACTGTCTTGTGGCCGACTTGGGAACTTTCTGGGATATTCTTGGTTTACTCTGCCCTTTCTTACTGTCCCATATTCATCAACTCACTTTAATTACTCTTTATTCTTGTGTTCCAACTAACATGTTCTCTTCTCAGGAAAGGGAAGGAGTACATCCATCTCCTCTTCTCTTCTGCCTCAGCAATAGTACCAAACACACATGCACACACACACACTGGCAAGTACATGCATCTTAGTAGGCTATCAGGTAGGTTTCTCTGTCTCATCTCCATATCCTGACCTCTCCTCTTTAGAGGCTTGTATTACCACTCACTTGATACTAGTGAATGCTTCCAACCCACCCCCGGCTCTAGGTGTCTCCTCTTTTCCTAACACATCTGACTTTTCCTGGTTGCTCTTCTAAAAGCTAGACTGACCATGTCCTTCCCCTGTAAAAACCTTTTATTGTCTTCCTATTGCCACCAGAATAATGTTAAAATTCATTAACCTTGTATCAGAGGCACCCATTGTTCTGACTTCCATCTAATTAGTGGGACCCCAATCTAATATTCATTTATATTTTCTACTTTGCCGCCCCCATATCGACAACTTTTGTTAGAATTGCAAGCCTTATTCTGTGAACATACCCAACTCTCTTCCTACTTGGGTAGCCAACAAAGAGTGGTTTCCCCCATGTTTGACTTTCCTCCTGAGGCTCAAAGCGTGGGACACATGTCTCCCCTGGGAAGTGTCCTCCCAGTTCTCCCTCCCTGCAAAGAGACATGATGTCACCATCTGGAACCACATTGTACTTCTGCTCCGCTGCACCTTGCAGTTTGCTTTGTCGCTTAATCATTTCTCTGCTTGTCCTCCCTTCTGTTCAAAATGACAGGGATTGTGTTCTACTCATTTCTTAGTGCTTGATAGCATTTAGCGCTAATCTTTCCAAATAATGGATGGTCAATAAGTATTTGTCTAATTAAATTGAAACACAAAACTCTCGCTTTCCCTTTCTTCCCATCACGGGCTGCCCTAGAAGCCTTTCCCTGGTCGGAAATTGAGCAAATTAGCAAAATGAGGTAAGGAACCCAGGATGTTAGTGACACTGAGGATTTTTTGACTGCTTTGCCCTGGTTGATGAGCAATACACTGAGGGCAGCTGTGACAGCAGGAGTACCTGGGGCCGCAGGCTACATGATAGGAGGGCATGAGTGACAGTACGTATCTCTGGGGGGTCACAGAGCTTGGACATGATGGATTCAGCTTCATGAAAATGCATCACTTTTACATGAATAGCTAAATTGAACTGTAGGATAGATTGTCCCACTTGGTTAGATGTGATAAAAAGATTTGTGGACTTGAATGCATAATCATGGGCAAACATCACAAAGAAAGAAGCCTTGCTCTGTCTACATGGTTGCCCGTATCAGTTTGTGGTTGTTACTTAGAGTGGAAACATTTTGAAAAGTGACCCAAGGGCTTAAACAATGGCCTTCAGAACTCTGTCTTTTTGTGACCACTTAAAATAATATTGCCGCTTCAGATGTGTGAACTTGGGGAGAAGCCAGAGGAGATGACAGTGGGCCTGAATGAGACTGAGACCTTGCTTCACACCTAGTACTTCGTTGTCTGTGTGCACAGGGGCATTTCCTGCACCTTCTCTGCTCTCAGGTTGTGGTGCTTCCAGTGAAAGATCAAGATGGTGGCACTGTTAAGAGAACGTGGCTGGTGGATGTGGCTAGCCCTGGTGAGGCATGGCAGGAGCCAAAAGATAGTCTATACGCTGATGCCTGGGTCTGTAGGGAAAAATGAAATGTTTAGTGTGCAAAATGTTAGATGCTTATTTTTGCCTTTTGTTGTCAACTTTGATGCTCATGACAAATAGGCTGTTTTTCTCTGCCTGGGACTCCCAGGTTCAGCACTGAAAATCCCTCAACTCTGGGGGAAACTCCTTAGAATCCAGCAAACCAGAATGGTCAGTCAACCTAGAACAAACCACAGTGTTTACTCTCTTTATTTAATAGACTAGAGGACTGAACTGTATAGATGCAAATAACTGGTAAATTGCCAAGCATGAGTTAAACACAGATCATCTGACTCTGTTTCTTGTTCTCTTTTCTTCATAATATTGAGTATTTTAGGCTGATGTAAACAGTGTATATATTTGGACCTCTTTGGGAAAGTTAATCTGTATTATGATATAGCCAGCCTTGTGAACCATGATTTAACAAACAATCCAAGGTCATAGGTTTGTTTCTTCATTTGTGAAAAGAGGATGGTAATAACATCTAGGTCACAGATTTCTTTGAAAGAGTAAATAATTTATATGAATGACCTGGAAGCATAACTTTCGCATAATAAACTTACACGTCAAAAAATCAAATAAATTAACCACATAAAAGCTTCTTCATAAGTAAACACACACACATAGAATAAGACCAGTTTGTGATCATGTCGACACAGTAGGAGGATTCCATAGTGAACAACATCCATCATTTGAACAACCTTTCCATGGAGAGAGACTAGCTTGGCTGGTTTTTAAACTTTCCGTGAAGGAATTACAACTTCATTCTTTTACATAAAGGAAAATAACCCTATATTTTTGCATCTAACCTGTCTCTTCTGTGGTCTGATAAAAATCTTTTCCTTAGGGAGATGGAAAAAAAAACAGTCATCATCTCCCATAATAACTATTTTCATGCATTTGGGTAGAGTCATTTCATCCATGGCATTCAATTATAGTAGCCTCTTTTCTTTGTCTCTTGAATTTTCTTTTCAAAGATTCCTCCTGATGTTAGCTTTTTGTAGTTTTCATTCAAATGGTGGAGGGTTTACAAAATAGCATGGCTCCAGAGGGCCCACTGAGCTGCGGCCACGTGGCCCCTGAAGCAGTGAGCCTAGTAGTCACAAGGGAAGGCTGTGGATTCAAATCTCAATACTATCACTAACCAACCATGCGATGTAGGGCCTTGTCTCAGGTTCCCAATCTGAGTTAAATATAGAGTTTTTGATGAAAGCTAAATAAAATAATCTATTTAGGAGGTTTAGTCAAACACCCAGAAGTTTCTTTAAAGCTTAACTATATTTCCACTGTCATCTGAGAACTTACACAGTTGGCATTTAAAAGGAAGTTTTTGATTGTGGGAAATCTTGAAGCTCGAGGTTATTTGGAGAAGGTAGTAAGTCATCTATGCAATAACCCACCATGAACCATTCTTTAGTAAGCTTGCCGAAATTAATTACTAATGTACACTAGCTGGATATCCATTTCGATGCCTTCACCATCTGTGGAAAATGAATATTTAGGTCCAGGGAATTTTGAGTAGGTATGTATGAGGCAACTGTGGATGCTACTTCAACATAGTTAATGAGGGCATTTGGGCTGGGCTACAGGTATGGTATATTACTCAGTGCAATAGTACTAGTGCTGGAGTGTAAGACCTTAATGCCTCTATTGAATATGTATTCTCAGGAGAAGGAGACAGAAAGAATTATTTAAAGAGTCCTGGGGTGCACAGAATAAGGTAAGTTTTCTCAGAGCTGTCATTTGTCCCCTTTTCTGCATTATAATATCCTGTAATGTTGGTCCATTTTGCAGTCAACAACCTTACTGTTCTCCTTTCAATTACCTGGCCATGTAGTGTATCAGCTATTTGAGGAAACACCTGTTTTCTGACCTTTTCTCTTATTATTGATGCCCTTTGAAACAATTTGTTTTATATGAATACAAATAAAGCTCCAACTGCCGGGACATCATAATAGCCCTGTGGATTACCACTATGTGTATAAGTTTCTTAGGGCTGCCACAACAAACCTACTACCAAGTAGGCTACTTAGACAGCAAGAATCTATTCTCTTGCAGTTCTGGAGGGTTGGAATCCAAAATCAAAGTCTCAGCAAGATATGTTCCCTCTTGGGATGAGAATCTGTCCTATGCTTCCCTCCTATCTTCTGGTGGTGGTTGGCAGTCCTTGGCATTCCTTGGCTTCTGGACTCATCACTCCAATCTCTGCCTCTGTCTTCTCGTGACATTCCTCAGTGTGTGTAGACACATGCATATCTGTATCTCTTCTCTTTTTAGGAGGGCAGCTGTGCTGTTAGACTAAGGGCCCGCTTACTCCAATATGACCTCATCTTAACTAATTATATCTGCAACAACCCTACTTCCAAATAAGGTCATATTCTGAAGGTCTAGGAAGGACATAAATTTTGGGAGGACACCACCTGACCTAGTAGAGGGCATAGTAATGTTTTAGGTCATAAGGCATAGCAAGCATATTAGAGAAACACAATGCTATGATATTCATTATCATTATTATGTTTCTATTGGCTTATTAATTAAAGAATGCTCGAATTTCTGTTGGGCTACAGGAGTCTCATGAATTGTAACATTTTCTTCCTCACTCCACCTTCCCCTGCTCCTCGTTTAATTGAAAGAATAGAAAATCTCTTCTGGACTTGCAGATAAGAGGGTTGCTTATTTTCATGCTCATTGTCTCCACTATTAGTCAGATTATCTCTTTAACATATATTATTCTGTTTGCAATGTTTTGAAAAGATATTTTATTTTTTAAAGATTTTATTTATTTTTTTGAGAGAGAAGGAGAGTGAGTGAGATCATGAGCAGGGGGAAGTGTAGAGGGAGAAGCAGACTCCAGAGGGATCCCAATTCAGGACTCGATCCCAGGACCCTAAGACCATGACCTCAACCGAAGGCAGATGCTTAACTGACTAAGCC